>NC_089271.1:48993798-51393798 GCF_963930625.1 Muntiacus reevesi | reverse complement strand
TTAAAGAAACAGTTCATAGTTTTTAATGAATCTGTAAACCAAAAAGCTTCCATTTCAAAATAAAAACAAATCCCAGGTCATGTTGATGTTTACAGTGACACGTTTATGTAAGCAACATATATACACGTTCAGTTTAAGATGTTAACTAAAATTCTGTGACAAACACGCGTTTTTTAAATACCAAGAACATTATAGAGTTAACGACAAGTCCTAAGGATAATCGAATAGTCACTAAGTTTTTCTTAAGTCTTCACTTCAGAGGCTGTTATTTCCAGCTCAAGTAAGCAAGCAGAGTCGTTCATATGCTCAAACTTGGAATCTTGATTACGACCATATCAGCTGGCTTGCAAACAAGAAGTCAACCATGTTAAGAATGTTGTAAGTGAACAACCTGCAAACCCCAGGGATGGATAAACTTTCAGAATGCATTAACAACCATAGCAACTGTACAGGCTATTCTTCTGAAATGAGATCTCTCAAAGCAGTATAGTTCAAAATAAAAGAATTTGACTATTGACTAAGAGGAGAATCTGCCTTGGCCCCGCCGGTGTAATAAACTGCACTCCACTATCTAAAAAATAAATAAATAAATAAAAAATTTTAATTAAAATTAGCACAGGCATAATTTTCCCACCAATTTTGTGTGTGTCAAGCATTTAGTGAACTTTTCCACTTGAAAAAGTGAAATAGAAAACCGGACACCAAAAAAAAAAAAAAAGAAAACTGGACACCATGTTTCACTAATGACAGAGCCTTCAGCCTAGAGGAGACCATCTCTGCTGACCAGAGCCAGTTTAGAGGGAAATGAATTTGCTGCTCGAGTCTCCTGTTCTCTGTCTTCTGTTCCTTGATTCCTGCTTATGAACCTTTCACTTCACTTTTGGTTTTGTCAGTCTGATTGCCTGTAGGTGTTTGGGCTGACTGACACTGCCCACTTGTAGAGGCAGCCTGCTGTTCTGCTTTCTGCTTTAACACTATCCAATCAAATGCATAGTCATGTTCGTAATTCAGGGTCCTGAAAAGAATGCGGAATAGCTGCCTCAGGTATGTGTAATCCGGGGCTTCCTCAAAGGACAGCCCACGACAATGCTTAAAGTACATGGCAAATTCTACAGGAAATCCGTTACATAAAACATCAACAGGTGTCGCCATCTTCATTTCGCTAATCTTTTCACATCTTTGCTTCATCGTTGCAGCCTTTAGTTCTTGCCATGGCAGGCTGGCTCTATTAAAATACATCAAAACATATCCTAATGATTCCATGTCATCTCGGCGACTCTGTTCAATACCAAGATGTGCACAGATGCTAGCATAGGGAGGCGTGCCAGTGAGACTTTTACCCTTTCTGTAGGGTATGTGTTGCCCCGTCCTGGGGTCTCTGTACTTCTTGGCCAAACCAAAATCGATAAGGAATAACTGCTTCCACTGCTGCCCAGCACCCATTAGGAAGTTTTCTGGTTTAAGGTCTCTGTGTATCAGATTCTGTGTGTGCACATATTCGAGTCTACTGATCATCTGATCAGCTAACATAAGTATAGTTTTCATCGAGAACCTTCTCGAACAGGAATTGAAGAGGTCTTCAAGGCTGGGTCCCAGAAGATCCATGACTAGCACATTAGAGTCCGCATCCTGACCAGACCACCGTATCTGGGGGATGCCAACCCCACCTTGAAGAACATTATAGAGCTCCTTCTCATATACCAACCGGTGATGCCTCGCATCCTGTGACTCTAGTTTCACTGCCACTTCCTCCTGGTTGGTGAGGTCTATCGCCAAGTAAACGTCCCCGAAGGAGCCACACCCGATCTCCCGAACCAGTTTATATCTCCCTCCGACAACGGAATCGGCCTTGGATCCGCTGCTGCTCGCCATCCTGAGAGACAAAGATGGGGTTGGGGTTAAGCTCCGACACCTCTAAGGGGACGACGGACGCCCCTCGGGCTCGTCCACAGAGCAAGGCCGTGAAGGCAGGCAGGAAACAGGGAACGCTGGCTGTTTCTCAGCGTTACAGGGCCCAGAATCCGCCAAGGGGACCCTGACCACCGCTACTGTCTGGTTTCTTTTCACCAGCCCACCAACCGTTGAGGGGGTTCTCACCGTTAGCCGGCTGAGCCTCTGGCTTATGGCGGCGGCCGAGGCCTCGCTTCCGCGGAGACTTCGGGGGCTGGTAAAGGGGAGCCGTGAAGTTATGGCGTCGATACCACTGCCACCAGTGCCGCAGGCTCCCGCCAGGAGGCACCCGTGGTCACTCCGCCGGCGCTGCCATCTTGTTATAACGGCTGCAGCCAACACAAAGTGCCCCGAGTTCCAGGCGCGGAGAACTCTGGGAAAGGAATCACGGGCGCTCTTAGAACCTTCAAGACAGATTATCTTCAGAGCCTTTCAAAGGCATCGGCCCGTCCTAGAAAAACAGATCTACTCCACGTCCCCCAGCTACTCAGGTCACACATCTGAGCAGCCGTGATGTGGGCTTTCCTCCTCCCGTGTCCATGCACCGTCTCCTTGCTCCAGCTTGAAGATGACCTCTGGTTTGGGACCTTGGTTCCCTGTGAACAGGACACGATACAGGATTGGGTCCACTAAATTGGGTTTCAGGGCCTTTCACCCACGCTCCTATTTGCTCTTCAGGAAAGTAATCCCATTTCCCTGGGAATAGAGTAATAATCAAAAGAAGTGTAAAAGGACTGAAGTATCTCGGGCAAATCAAAGATGGCACCATTACACACTTCAGATGCCCCAGAGCCTTCAGCTGCTGAGACTGCAAGCAGCCTCTCTGAGGCCCCTGGAAGGTGCAGAGGGCAGCTGTGCTTACTCACCCATTGCGCACAGTTGGCTGTAGGTCTCCAGTGTCACATCCTGGCGCAGGCACCTCTCTACAGGGTCCAAGTGCTGCCACTCCTCTCTGCTGAAGTCCACAGTGACGTCCTCGATGACCCCTGTTACAATACAGTCCCATTCAAGGTGACATGGTCAGCACTGGGGGTTGGATGGAAGAGAACTAGGAAGTTAGTTGTCTTTAAGGATTTTCGCCATGATACGCTATGCTTATTAAACACCTAGTTATACCTAACCTTGTGCAGGGTGAAAATATCTAAAGCTATTCATGTCTCTTATTCATCATGTGTTAAATTCAACCAGTAAATCATTATTCAGAAATTAAGATTAAATTAGCTTTTCTAAATCTTCTAGTTCTTTTAGGAAATACCTAGAATTCATTTCTCAAACAGGTAGGTACCAGACATGCTAGGTTCTTTGGCCAGTGCTGTGTGCTAATTGGCTTCAGTCCTGTCCGACTCTTTGTAACCCCATGAACTGTAGCCCGCCAGGCTCCTCTGTCTGTGAGATTCTCCAGGCAAGAAAACTGGAGTGGGTTGCCCTTTCCTTCTCTGGGGGATCTTCTTGACCCAGGGATGGAACCAGAGTCTCTGGCATCGGCAGGAGGATTCTTTACCACTAGCGTCACCTGGGAAGCCTATCTGAGACCTCAGCAAAAACACAATTATTCCTATTTCTCCCACCAGTTTCCTTGAGGCAATCTAGACTTTTTCTGTCAAGCATCTACAAATTTTTCCAGCCTCTCCCCACTGCTCAATTCCAAAGCCACTTCCATGTCTTTTTAGGTGTTTCTTACAATAGCACTCCACTCCCAAGTACAGAAAGCTGTTGTTTCCTAGGACTGTTGTAAAAAAGTATCACAAACCGTGTGGCTCAGAACAACAAGAATTTCTTGCCTTGCAGTTCTGGGGGCCAGAGGTCTAAAATCAAGGTGTCAGCCAGGTCATGCTCTTATTGAAGGTGCTAGGGAGGGGTGTGTTCCATGCCTCTCTCCTGGTTCCTGGTGGCCTCAGGCATCTTTTGTCCTATAGATGCATCACTCCAATCACACGGTCATCTACTCCTTGTGTGCCTCGGCACAGTCTCTCCCGTGTGTTTGTGTGTCTCTGTGTCTACCCTTCCCTCTTTTGTAAGAATGCCAGGCATATTGGATTAGGGCCCACCTAACAACCTCGTTCTAGATTGATTACTTCTGGAAAGACCTGAAAGGTTACTGCTGTGAGCCGTGTGCTACGCTGGGATTCCTGGCCTCTGGAGGAGAGGACTTTGATCCAGGGCAAGAGACGAGGCTTGCCCACTGGGACATTTTGGGTAACAGAATTTTCTTAAAGTATGAGAGAGAGAAAGCTGCTGACATGGACATCAGAAAGGGGCAGAAAGAATGCCCCTTTGCTAGTTTCTGGCAAGGTGTTTTATGTCTGTTAGCAAGTTTATTAATCAGATAAGAGTGACACCTCAGGCTGAGGGAGTTTCACCAGGCCCCTCTCCCACAATATGCATTTTTGAGATAGAATGGCCCAAGGTGTATCATCCCCTGGGCACAAAACAATTGACATGAATACTGTTTTGTTGAGCCATTATCAGCCCAAGGGTTGAGAAAAGGATGAAAAAAAAAAAAAAAGTTAGTCTTAGGCAGAACCATTTTGAAGAAAGGCAGGTTCCAAAGCAAATACATGGTTTCGTTAGCATAGCTTAAGAAAAACGTTTCCATAAGAAAAACTTATTGGTTAGCTCAAGGCAGAACTAGGTGTCGTCAACACATATAGAGAAGAGGAAGAAACTTCTGCCAATTGCACTTTATTTTCTCCTGCCGCTCTGGGACTTCTGGCCTTCTTACCTGTTACCATCTCAGGCCCTATTTTTAATTAAGGCAACATTCAGAAATAGTGGGGGTTAGGACGTCAACATATTTTCTTGGATGGACACAATTTTACTCATAACAGGGTCCTCATAGATTCACAGGGTAGCTGTGCCCACCCAGTGAGAGGAGGTGGCTGTAGTTTTCAGCACCATGTCCTGGTACAGGAACCTCTGAGCAGAGTCCAGGTGCTGCCACTCCTCTCTGCTGAACTCCATGGTCATGTCCTCAAAGGACACTGACACCTGTAACAAACACCAAGGACACTGATACCTGTAAGCACAGCCCCATTTGGGGTGACCAGGTCAGCACAGGGAGATAAGGGAAAGACAGGAAACTGTTTTTAGTGATTTTTACCATAACACCCCATAGGCTATGCCTTTTAAAGGCCTACTTACACGTAATGTATAGAATAAACATATCTAGTTATAAATTTCTGCCATCCATTGTACATAACAGTTTCATTTTAAAAAATAATACTTTTTATTTGTTATCTATTTTATACATAGTAGTGTGTATACCTGACTCAGTTTGCTCTAGAGCAGAAAGCTAACACAGCAGTGCAAACCAACTATATTCCAATAATTAATAAATAAATAAATAGAGTGATTGAAGGGGAAAAAGTAATAATTTTGCCCAGGATTTGAAGTTTATTCTACTTTGTTGCTCACGTTAGTGGGAAATTTGTGTTTATTCCTTTTTTAAGGAGGCATGTATGCTTTATTAAAATTTATTTATATATATATCTTTGGCTGTGCTGGGTCTTTGTTCCTGTGCATGGGCTTTCTCTAGTTGTGGCAAGCAGGGGCTACCATCTAGCTGTGGTGCGAGGGTGTCTCATTGCAGTGGCTTCTCTCGTTGGAGAACACAGGCTCTGGAGCACACAGGCTTCAGTGGTTGGGGTGCACAGGCTCAGGAGTTTGGCACCCGGGCTCTGGAGTGCAGCCTCAGTAGTTTTAACGCACAGGGTCACTTGAACGAGCGGCCCCTGCCTTGACAAGCGGACTCTTAACCATTGGACCAGCAAGAAAACCCAGCATCTACACTTTTTTTTCTCAATTTACATAGCTCCCTCTACTGCCGCTTTCATTTAGTCTTCAAAAATACAGGCATTTTCTCTTGACACCTTCTTTCTGGGTCAATTTTAACTTAATTCCACAGTTGTCAGACAACGTACCCTGTCTGATTTCAACACATGGTCTACCTAGAAGAATGTTTCATGTGTCCCCAGAAAAGAATGTACATTCAGTCAAGGATGGGTGCAGTGTTCTCTAATATAGAAGTCAACTTGATTCGGTGTTGTTGAAATTTCATATCACTTTACTCATTTGCCTTCTATTTGTTCAACCAGTTCTTTGTCAACTTTTTGGTGAAAACTGAAACAGAGATGTTAGAAATTTATATTGCTTTGCAAAGGAACTAGAATACACAAAGCAGGGATTAACATGGAGGATTTCTATTATGTAATGTTAAGACTTACTCTGCTGCTGCTGCTGCGGCTGCTAAGTCACTTCAGTCGTGTCCGACTCTGTGCGACCCCATAGACGGCAGCCCACCAGGCTCCCCTGTCCGTGGGATTCTCCAGGCAAGAACACTGGAGTGGGTTGCCATTTCCATCTCCAATGCATGAAAGTGAAAAGTGAAAGTGAAGTCGCTCAGTCGTGTCCGACCCTTAGCGACCCCGTGGACCGCGGCCTACCAGGCTCCTCCGCCCATGGGATTTTTCCAGGCAAGAGTACTGGAGTGGGGTGCCATTGCCTTCTCCGTAAGACTTACTCTAATGCTACAATAATTCAGACAGTGTGGTATGGATGTAAGTACAGACACACATATTAATGAAACAGAATAGAGGGTCTAAGAAACAGATTTGCACACCTATGGACAACTGTTTTATGGAAAAAGTGACAAAGTACTTAAATGGGGAAAAGGAAAGCCTTTTTAAAAAATGGTCCTGGAACAGATAGATAAAACATTTTGGAGGAGAAAACAAACTGTGATCCACACCGCACACCATATACAAAAATTAACTTAAGTGTTCTCACTGCACACACAAACACACACACGCACACACAAAGTAACTCTGTGAGGTGAAGAGTGTGCTGACGAACTTGATTGTGGTATGAAAAGAGGCATAGAGATCAATGGGACAGATGAGAAAATCCAGAGATAAACCCACACATTGATGGTCACTTGATTTTTACCAAAGGAGCCAAGAATATGAAAAGGGAAAGGACCGTCTCTTCAATTAATGGTTTGGGAAAACTGGACAGCCACATGCAATAGAATGAAACTGGAACACTCTCTTACACCACACATCAAAGTTAACTGAAAATGGACTAAAGACTCGATCATAAGACCCAAAACCATACAACTTCTGATGAAATCAAAGGTGGTAAGCTCCTGATATAACTCGTGGAGATAAATTCTTGGATTTGACACCAATATCAAAGGCAGCAAAGGCAAAAATAAACACGTGGGAATATACCAAACTAAAATGTTTATGCCCAGCAATTGAGACCTTCCACAAAATGACAAGGCAGCTTACTGAATGGGAAAAATATTTGCAAACTGTATGTCTGATAAGCGGTTAAAACCCAAAATACGTGGGGCTTCCCTGATGGTTCAGATGATAAAGAATCTGCCCGCAATGCAGGACGCCCTGCTTAGATCCCTGGGTCGGGAAGATCCCCTGGAGAAGGAAATGGATTTAAGGAAATAGAATTCAAATCCATAGATTTAAAATCTGTGGATTGGGTTGACAACACTTCAACACACCGAGAGAGATAACCAGGCATAATGTGCCATCTGGAGGGATGAATTAACAAGCATTCAATACCACTTCTGAAGTACGTTTGCCTAAAAATCGAATCTGTTTTGATCAAGCCTCTAAAATTATCAGTTCATATTAACATAGGGACATGGGAACTATGAAATAACACCGCAAGAATACAATTAGGAAATTCCAAAAGGTGGAACATAGTTCAGGGCAAGTCGCCCAGTTGCTTCAACAAAAACGTAGCCAGGCGTAGAGCCCATTACATCAGTTCCAGATTCAAAGGGGCTTGAGAGATTATTGGGAGACTATTCTCCACAAATCTCATATTTCTGTATATCTTTCAAGCAGACCGAAGATTGCCTTTTTTCCAAACTATCTTTTTGAATATTTATATCGTGAACAGCCTAAGAAGACAGAGTCTCCCTCTCCAGAGCAAAGGGCAAGTTATACTGGAAATTATGCTCAAGATATTTCTTCCTCAAGGCAAGGATCAGGCAGGCTTACTACCTTTTATGAAAGACTCGACACCCATAAGCTAGGGGTGCTTCTCCTATAATGGAACCTAATGCACACGCAGGATTTATCTGGCCTTCTGCAACACCCTGTGGGGACTGAGGCTTAGGGAACTTGTGAAAATGGTGATACTCTGGCTACCACTAACGCTGTGAGTATTCAAGTCCTTTGTCTCTGACCCAGGAGTCTCATGTTTTCTACCAGCAGGCATAAAACCATGGCCAGCTAACTTGTTAGCTTTCACGGAGGATAAAATTTTAGACTCTATGCCTCTACTACGGAAGCCCACGCACCTAGAGCCTGTGTTTGGCTACAAAAGAAGCCTCCACAGTAAGTCCGCACACAACAACGAAGAGATGCCCCTGCTTGCTAAAACTAAAGCAAAGCCTACACACCAACTGAACACCCAGCACAGACAAAATTAATGAAATTTAAAAAAAAATAAACGAACCCATACCTGCCAACATCTTGACTTTAGCCCAGTGGGAGCCATTTAGGACTTCAGAACTACAGGACTAAAATTTTCTGTTGTTTTAAGCCAACGAGTTTATGGCAGTTTGTTACAGGAATGATAGAAGACTGACAGAGGCAAATTAAGGAGATTTGAGAGAAGTCTCTGGAAACAGTAGTGGAAATGTTGATCAAATTGTATGGTCAATAAACGGTCCTCCACTTCACTGCCAGTCAGTGAGGAAGAACTGGAGAAGTTATTGCATATGAAGTACCCTGAAATAGGTTTAAAGACAGCTGCCTCAATAGTGTTACAGTTGGTCTTAACTCTTCCAGGTGGGGGACTTCCTCACCAAACTGGTCAGTCTCTAGTGTAACTGATTGTACACACTCTCAAGCCTCTTATTGCAACAACTAGTACAGGCATACCTCAGGGATATTGTGGGGTATTCCAGACCACCACAATAAAGTGAATATTGCAATAAAGTGAGACACAAATTTTTGGTTTCCCAATGCATGTTAAAGTATCCTTTATACCGTATTGTAGTCTACTAAGTGTTCAACAGCATTGTATCTTAAAAATAATGTAAATTAATTAATTAAAAACATTTATTCTTTAAGGGCTTCACAGGTGGCTGAATGGTAAAGAATCCACCTGCCAGCAGAGGAGACACAAGAGATGGCGTGTCGATCCCTGGGTCAGGAAGATCCTCTGGAGGAGGAAATGGTAACCCTCTCCAGTATTCTTGCCTGGAACATCCCATGTACAGAGGAGCCTGGCAGGTTGCAGTTCATAGTGTTGCAAAGAGTCAAACACGACTGAGCACAGCACAGCACAGCACTTAAGCCTAAATGAGGCTAACCATCATCTGAGTCTTAGGTGAGTCGTAATCATTTTGCCGATGGAGGGTCTTGCCTTGATGATGATGGCTACTGGTTGATCAGGATGGTTTTTGCTGAAGGTTGAGGTGGCTGTGGCAATTTCTTAAAATAAGACACAAATGAAGTTTGCCTCACTGACTCTTCTTTTCACGAACGACTTCTCTGCAGCATCTGATGCTCTTTAAAAAAAATTTTTTTTTATCGAAGGATAATTGCTTTACAGAATTTTGCTGTTTTCTGTGCTGACCTGCACTACCAAAGGAGTTCCTTAAGACAGAAGGCAAATGATACCAGATGGAAATCTACATCTACACAGAGGCATGAAGAGCACCAGAAATGGTAACTACATGGGTAAATATAAATATTGTTCTTATTGCTTGGATCTCTTTAAAAGATAATAAACTGTTTAAAATTAGAATATCAGTGAATCATGCCATTTATAATATACTCAAATTTAAATATATGACAACAATAGCACAAAACATGGGAGGGGACGTGGAAGTATGTTGTTGTAAGGTTCTTGAATTATACATAAAATGGCATAATGTCACGACGTTAAACTGTAATAAGCTAATGATATCAACACTATAAACCCTAAAACAGCCACTAAAATAAAACATGCAGTATTAAAGCTCTTAAACATAACAAAGAATACAAAATGGAATCATAAAAAATAACTAATTCAAAATAAGACAGAAATAAAGGGGAAAAGGACCAAGGAATAGATAGAACAAATAGAAAACAATTTAAACACAACCACATCTATAATCTTATTATATGTAAATGGAAAGTAGATTTTCAAGTGGGTAAAGAAAAAGCAAGAAATCCACTTTAAATATAAAGACAAGATTAGGTTAAAAGTAGAAGGATGGTAAAACATGTACCAGGCTTTGCCAGGGGAAAGGGATATTTAGGGAGTTTGGTATGGACATGTACAAACTGTTCTATTCAAAATAAAATAATCAGTAAGGGCTTACTGTAGAGCACATGGAACTCTGCTCATTACGTGGCAGCTTGGATGGGAGGGGAGTTTGGGGGAGAATGGATACACGTACATGTATGGCTGAGTCCCTCCACTGTTCACTTGAAACTATCACAAGATGGTTAATCAGCTATACTTCAATACAAAATAAAAAGGTATTTAAAAAAAAAAACTTTGAATTTCCATACAAATTTTAGAATCATCTTAGTCAATTTCTACAAAAAAGCATAGTGTACCATGCTAACACTAATCTAAAGAATCCAAACTAATCCTCAATGCTTATGCATGTGATAATAGATCTTCAAAATACATGAAGCAAAATTCAGGAAGCAATAAATATTTTTCTTATTATTTGGATCCCTTTAAAAGATAATCAACTGTTTAAAACTGCAAGAATTAGAGAAGTCAGCACTTATAATTGGAGAGTTAAACAATACTCTAAGCAATTGATAGAAAAGTGGACAGAAAATGAATAAAGATACATAAGATCTGATCAACACTATTAAGTAAGTTGGCCTAATTGGCTTTTATAGAACTCTCCACCTAATAACAGTAGAATACACATTCCTTTCCTTTCAAGTGCACACAGAACTTTTACAAAGCAGACTATAGTCTTGCCCATAAAAATACATCTCAATAAGTATTAAGACATTCAAGTTATACAAAGCATGTTCTCTAGCCACAGTAGAACTGAGTTAGAAACCAATAGAAAGACAATTGCAAAACCCCTAAGTAACTTAAAACTGAATAACACACTTCTAGATAACCCACACATTAAAGAATAAGAAATTTAAAAGTATTCTGAACTAGATGAAAATGAAAACACAATATATTAAATGTTGTTAGGGATTTCCCTGGTGGTACAGTAGATAGGAATCTGCCTGTCAATGCAGGGGAAACGGGTTCAGTTTCTAGCCTGGGAGAATTCCACATGCCCCAGAGCAGCTAAGACCACGTGCCACAACTACTACTGAGCCCATGCTCTAGAACCAGTGTGCCACAACTACTAAGGCCTGCTCACGTGGAGCCTGTGCTCAGCAACAAGAGAAGCCATCGCAATGCAAAGCCCATGCACCGCAACTAAGAGTAGCCCCCACTCGCTGCAACTAGAGAAAGTCAGTACACTGATTTAAAAAAATAAAACGAAACAAAGCTCAGTATACTAGGAATAGAAGGGAATGTCCTCAACTTGGTAAAGGGCATCTATGAAAAACCTATAGCTAACATCACACTTATGGGTGAAAAATTGAATGTTTTCTCCTTAGGATCAAGAACAAGTCAAGGATGTCCTCTTGGCACTTGTATTCAACGTTGTATTAGAGATTCTAGTTAGTGCAGCAAGAACGAAAAAGAAAGAAAATGCATTCAGATTAGAAAGGGTGAAGTAAAACATGATTGTCTCCATGGAAAATCCTTATGGAATCTATTTATTTAAAAGTTACTCAAATTAATAAATAAGCTTAGTAAGGTTTCAAGACTCAAGGTCAATTTATCAAAAATTGATTGCATTTGTAAAACTGGAAATAGAACTGCCATATGACCCAGCAATCCCACTCCTGGGCATACACACCGAGGAAACCAGATCTGAAAGAGACACGTGCACCCCAATGTTCGTAGCAGCACTGTTTATAATTGCCAGGACATGGAAGCAACCTAGATGCCCATCAGCAGACGAATGGATAAGGAAGCTATGGTACATATACACAATGGAATATTACTCAGCCATTAAAAAGAATTCATTTGAATCAGTTCTAATGAGATGGATGAAACTGGAGCCCATTATACAGGGTGAAGTAAGCCAGAAAGATAAAGACCAATACAGTATACTAACGCATATATATGGAATTTTAAAAGATGGTAACGATAGCCCTATATGCGGGACAGAAAAAGAGACACAGATGTACAGAGCAGACTTTGGGACTCTGTGGGAGAAGGCGAGGGTGGGATGTTCTGAGAGAATAGCATTGAAACAAGTATACTATCAAGGGTGGGGCAGATCACCAGCCCAGGCTGGATGCATGAGACAAGTGCTCAGGGCTGGTGCACTGGGAGGACCCGGAGGGATGGGATGGGGAGGGAGGCGGGCGGGAGGGGGGATCGGGACGGGGAACACATGTAAATTCATGGCTGATTCATGTCAATGTATGGCAGAAACCACTACAATATTGTAAAGTAATTAGCTTTCAACTAATAAAAATAAATGAATAAATAAATAAATAAATAAATAAAATGCAACCCAGTGTGCCTAAAAAAAAAAATTGATTGCATTTCTATATACCTATTAGAATACCATTTATAATTGCATTAAAAATATCAAATACTTATGGGCAAACCTGACAAAAGACATGTAAGATTTATATACTGAAAACAGAAAACTTGCTGAGAGGACTTAGGGAATCCAAAGACTCTTAAAGATCTAAATAAATGGAGAGATGTATACTTACTGTGTTCATGGATCAGCAAACACAATATTGTTAAGATGTCAGTTAGTCCCCAACTGATCTAGGCATTTAGCACATTGCCAATCATAGTGCCACCAAGCTTTTCTTGTCGAAATTGACGAAGATGATTCTAAAATTCATGTGGAAATTCAAAGGACCCAAATAGCCAAAACAGCGTTGAATAAAAAGAACAGAGTTTTTCATTGGTCTGTATTTCTCTGCATGTTTATTCCTTAATTCTTCTGGGTATTTCTTAATTTTCTTGCATTTTCTCCTTTTTGCTTTCAATGTTCTTGATCATCTTTACTATAATGATTTGGAATTCTTTTCCAAGTAGTTTGCCTATTTCCTCTTCATTTATTTGGGCTTCTGTGTTTCTAGTTTGTTCCTTTATCAACCTTCCTGACTTCAGATCATACTACAAAGCTACAGTCATCAAGGCAGTACGGTACTGGCACAAAAACAGAAATATAGACCAATGGAACAAGATAGAAAGTCCAGAAATAAGCCCATGCCCCTATGGGTACCTTATTTTTGACAAAGGAGGCAAGAATATACAATGGGGCAAAGATAGCCTCTTCAATAAATGGTGCTGGGGAAACTGGACAGCTACATATAAAAGAGTGAAATTAGAATGCTTCCTAACACCATACACAAAGATAAACTCAAAATGGATTAGAGACCTAAATGTGATACCAGAAACTATAAAACTCTTAGAGGAAAACATAGGCAGAACACTCGATGACATAAATCAAACCAAGATCCTCTATGACCCACCTCTTAGTAACGGACATAAAAACAAAAGTAAACAAGTGGGACCTGATTAAACTTAAAACTTTTGCACAGCAAAGAAAACTATAAACAAGGTGAAAAGACAGCTCTCAGAATGGGAGAAAATAATAGCAAATGAAACAACTGACAAAGGATTAATTTCCAAAATATACAAGCAGCTCATACAACTCAACACCAGGAAAACAAACACCCCAATCAAAAAGTGGGGAAAAGACCTAAACAGACATTTCTCCAAAGAAGACATACAGATGGCTAACAAGCACATGAAAAGATGCTCCACATCACTCATTATTAGAGAAATGCAAATCAAAACCACATTCTGACCTCACACCGGTCAGAATGGCCATCATCAAAAAGTCAACAAACAATAAACGCTGGAGAGGGTGTGGAGAAAAGGGAATGCTCTTGCACTGTTGGTGGGAATGTAAATTGATATAGCCACTGTGGAAGATGGTATGGAGATTCTTTAAAAAACCAGGAATAGAATCGCCATATTGCAGCACTATTTATAATAGCTAGAACATGGAAGCAACCTAGATGTCCACTGAGAGATAAATTGAGAAAGAAGTTGTGGAATATATATATATACACACAATGGAATATTACTCATTTGAGTCAGTTCTAACGAGGTGGATGAACCTAGAACCTATTATACAGAGTGAAGTGAGTCAGAAAGAGAAAGATAAATATCGTATTCTAACATATATATGTACAGAATCTAGAAAAATGGTACTGAAGAATTTACCTACAGGGCAACAATGGAGAAACAGACATGGAGAATAGACTTATGGACATGGGGAGAAGGAAGGAGAAGGTGAGATGTATGGAAAGAGTAACACGGACGCTTACGCTACCATATGTAAAATAGATAGCCAATGGGAATTTGTTGTATGGCTCAGGAAACACAAATAGGGGCTCTGTATCAACCTAGAAGGGTGGAATGAGGAGGGAGGTGGGAGGGAGGTTCAAAAGGGAGGGGATATATGTATACCTATGGCTGATTCATGTTGAGGTTTGACAGAAAACAGCAAAATTCTGTAAAGGAATTATCCTTCAATAAAAAATGAATTAATTGAAAAAATAAAAAATAAATGAGTAATCATTTTAATTAAAAAACAATGAATATTTCCTCTTAAATTCACCTACTTTCTCATTCTGAAATGAAGCTTTTACAGTCGTTATCTACCGTATGATTTCAACCCCACATTTCTCTCCTAAAAGGAGAAAAAGAAGGCAAAATTCAAATTAGAACAGTTAGCCAAATACAGAGGAACTACATGAAACTGATCCAGGTTGGACAAAGGGAAACTAGATGATGATGATGACAGAAAACACTCCTATGTTTCTTACTACATGCTATGTACTTAGAGCATTTAGGATATGCCAGGCCTTGTTCTAAGTGACATATAACTATGTACATTCACATAAACGCATTTAATTCTCACAGAAACCATATGTGCTAGATACTATCATACATATTTTTAAAAGAGGAAACTAGAATAGGTAAATAATTTTACAAGATGACATAGGTCTTGTGTAGGAGAGATTAAAACAAGGCAGTGTGTCTCCACTTACATAGACTATCTGATACCCATTTAGTTCTTCTGGAAGGGGAAATCACTAATGATTTGTACAGAAGATGAAATACAATAGGTTTTAATGTTAAATAGAATGAGGAAGTTATGCTATTATTCCATTATACCAAATTTTAAAATACTGAGCCTGATCTGATCATGAGATCCAGTTTGCTTTCCTCTTTTGGTTAGGCTAAAATAGTGAAATCCAGAACTGTGTCTTATTTCTGCCAAACTTCACTATTCTTTCACTCCTATGCTGTACTCTGTATATCCACAAGCCTCATTTCATTTATTCTATAGACCTTAAGCATCCCAACTCATAGGCATGGATTGAGACTTTTTCCAACTTTCTGCTTCATTTAGTATATATGTACAAAATTCACTAGAGCCAATAATATTTAGTTACAGCTACCACTATTCAATGCAAAAAGTTACTGCCTGTGCTGAAAATAATTAACTTTAACATTCTAAGCCCACAGACTTCCCTATCAGCACATAGAGTCATCACATAAACATAGCTGGAACCATAGCTATGGATGTGAGTTTGCATTCTGCTAGTCATGAACATATCCTCAAAAAAATCCAGCATATTCCCCAATCAATAATTATTCAGATACACTTCTTCCATTAATTTGGCTCTTTCTTCTCTGTTATGTCAGTTCAAAAAATATATATGTGATTCATAGATCAGTTAAGAGCACTATGCTCTGAAAATTAGTCCAGTCTCATCACAACTTTAGGGAGACGTAATTTTCTCTGAATTTTGAAAGAAGACACTATCTATGCTGTCCACCTTGATGCTTTTTGAGTGAGAGTTGTCTGCTTCACTAGAGTGATTAATGAACAAGGCTGAATTTCTGTTCTGTTTTCAAGCCATTTCTCCCCTTCCTACTAACGATCTGTTTCTTTGAACTCTGTTTGACACACTTAAAAAAAAAGAAAAAAACCACTGAAACGTTTCCACAAAACCATTAATGTCAGTACTTGACCTGGTTTCTCCATTTTTCCACTAGAAAATTTAAGAATAAAATATTATTTCTCTATTCTTAGAGATTTTTCATAGATATAGGATGGAAAGTAATCATATACCAGGCAATCTAAAAAAATTATTTGTAAAGAAATATTTCTGGAAACAAAGTTAAAAATGATTAATATTGGCTGTCCTCAGGGAAGAGAACTGGGGAGAGGACTTGTGCACATCTTTTCATGTGCTTATTTGCTATCTGTAGATAATCTTTGATAAAGCATCTGTGCATACATTTTGGCCATTAATTGGGTAGGTAGTTTTCTTATTTATAGCATTTTTGAAAGATGGTCATATATTCTGGATACAAGCCCTTTATCAATAATGTACTTTGCAAACAGTTTCTCCTAGTCTATAACTTGTCTTCCGAAAAACAGAAGTTCTTAATTTTATAAACCAAAATCTATCAATTTGTTCTTTTAATGGACCATATTTTTTGGTGTCATACCTAACAACTCTTTGCTTAACTCAAGGTCACAAATAATTTCCCTTATGTTTTCTTGTAGAAGTTTTATAATTTTACACTTAGGCCAATGGTCCATTTTGAGCTAATTTTCATATATCATATGAGATATAGATCCAAGTTCATGTAATTTTTTGTACATGCATTTCCAATTTTTTAAAAGAAAGTACTTTTTGGACAGAAGAGTACAAAACGTACAGAAAATACAACACATCTTTGCATCTTTGTCAAAAGTTAACATATATATGGGGCTATTTATCCACTCTCTACTTACCTGTCTTGATGCCAATATCGCACTGTCTTGCAACCCCACGGACTGTAGCCTGCCAGGCTCCTCTGTCCATGGGACTCTCCAGGCAAGAATACTGGAGTGAGTTGCCAGTATTTCCTTCTCCAGGGGATCTTCCTGACCCAGGAATTGAACCCAGGTCTCCAGCATGGTAGGAAGATTCTTACCGACTGAGTTACAAGGAAAGCCCCTGTCTTTATTACTGCACCTTTATAATAAGTCTTCATGAGAGTTATACATCATGAGAAATGCTGGACTGGATGAAGCAGCATCTGTAATCAAGATTGCTGGGAGAAATATCAATAACCGCAGATATGCAGACGACACCACACTTATGGCAGAAAGTGAAGAAGAACTAAAGAGCCTCTTGATGAAAGTGAAAGAGGAGAGTGAAAAAGTTGGCTTAAAGCTCAACATTCGGAAAACTAAGATCATGGCATCTGGTCCCATCACTTCATGGCAAATAGATGGGGAAACAGTGAGAGACTATTTTTTGGGGCTCCAAAATCACTGCAGATGGTGATTGCAGCCATGAAATTAAAAGAGACCTACTCCTTGGAAGAAAAGTTATGACCAACCTAGATAGCATATTAAAAAGCAGAGACATTACTTTGTCAACAAAAGCCCATCTAGTCAAGGCTATGGTTTTTCCAGTAGTCATGTATGGATGTGAGAGCTGGACTATAAAGAAAACTGAGCGCCAAAGAATTGATGCTTTTGAACTGCTGTGTTGGAGAAGACTCTTGAGAGTCCCTTGGACTGCAAGGAGATCCTAACAGTCCGTCCTAAAGGAAATCAGTCCTGAATATTCATTGGAAGGACTGATGTTGAAGCTGAAACTCCAATACTTTGACCACCTGATGCAAAGAGCTGACTCATTTGAAAAGACCCTGACGCTGGGAAGGATTGAAGGCGGGAGGAGGAGGGGACAACAGAGGATGAGATGGTTGGATGGCATCACCGACTCAATGGACATGAGTTTGAGTAAACTCCAGGAGTTGGTGATGGACAGGGAGGCCTGGCGTGCTGCAGTCCATGGGATCACAAAGAGTCAGACACGACTGAGTGACTGAACTGAACTGAATAATAAGTCTTAAAGTCAGGGAGTGTAAGTCAGGAAAAACTCTGTTCTTTTTATTCAACGCTGTTTTGGCTATTTGGGTCCTTTGAATTTCCACATGAATTTTAGAATCATCTTCGTCAATTTCGACAAGAAAAGCTTGGTGGCACTATGATTGGCAATGTGCTAAATGCCTAGATCAGTTGGGGACTAACTGACATCTTAACAATATTGTGTTTGCTGATCCATGAACACAGTAAGTATACATCTCTCCATTTATTTAGATCTTTAAGAGTCTTTGGATTCCCTAAGTCCTCTCAGCAAGTTTTCTGTTTTCAGTATATAAATCTTACATGTCTTTTGTCAGGTTTGCCCATAAGTATTTGATATTTTTAATGCAATTATAAATGGTATTCTAATAGGTATATAGAAATGCAATCAATTTTTTTTTTTAGGCACACTGGGTTGCATTTTATTTATTTATTTATTTATTTATTCATTTATTTTTATTAGTTGAAAGCTAATTACTTTACAATATTGTAGTGGTTTCTGCCATACATTGACATGAATCAGCCATGAATTTACATGTGTTCCCCGTCCCGATCCCCCCTCCCGCCCGCCTCCCTCCCCATCCCATCCCTCCGGGTCCTCCCAGTGCACCAGCCCTGAGCACTTGTCTCATGCATCCAGCCTGGGCTGGTGATCTGCCCCACCCTTGATAGTATACTTGTTTCAATGCTATTCTCTCAGAACATCCCACCCTCGCCTTCTCCCACAGAGTCCCAAAGTCTGCTCTGTACATCTGTGTCTCTTTTTCTGTCCCGCATATAGGGCTATCGTTACCATCTTTTAAAATTCCATATATATGCGTTAGTATACTGTATTGGTCTTTATCTTTCTGGCTTACTTCACCCTGTATAATGGGCTCCAGTTTCATCCATCTCATTAGAACTGATTCAAATGAATTCTTTTTAATGGCTGAGTAATATTCCATTGTGTATATGTACCATAGCTTCCTTATCCATTCGTCTGCTGATGGGCATCTAGGTTGCTTCCATGTCCTGGCAATTATAAACAGTGCTGCTACGAACATTGGGGTGCACGTGTCTCTTTCAGATCTGGTTTCCTCGGTGTGTATGCCCAGGAGTGGGATTGCTGGGTCATATGGCAGTTCTATTTCCAGTTTTACAAATGCAATCAATTTTTGATAAATTGACCTTGAGTCTTGAAACCTTACTAAGCTTATTTATTAATTTGAGTAACTTTTAAATAAATAGATTCCATAAGGATTTTCCATGGAGACAATCATGTTTTACTTCACCCTTTCTAATCTGAATGCATTTTCTTTCTTTTTCGTTCTTGCTGCACTAACTAGAATCTCTAATACAACGTTGAATACAAGTGCCAAGAGGACATCCTTGACTTGTTCTTGATCCTAAGGAGAAAACATTCAATTTTTCACCCATAAGTGTGATGTTAGCTATAGGTTTTTCATAGATGCCCTTTACCAAGTTGAGGACATTCCCTTCTATTCCTAGTATACTGAGCTTTGTTTCGTTTTATTTTTTTAAATCAGTGTACTGACTTTCTCTAGTTGCAGCGAGTGGGGGCTACTCTTAGTTGCGGTGCATGGGCTTTGCATTGCGATGGCTTCTCTTGTTGCTGAGCACAGGCTCCACGTGAGCAGGCCTTAGTAGTTGTGGCACACTGGTTCTAGAGCATGGGCTCAGTAGTAGTTGTGGCACGTGGTCTTAGCTGCTCTGGGGCATGTGGAATTCTCCCAGGCTAGAAACTGAACCCGTTTCCCCTGCATTGACAGGCAGATTCCTATCTACTGTACCACCAGGGAAATCCCTAACAACATTTAATATATTGTGTTTTCATTTTCATCTAGTTCAGAATACTTTTAAATTTCTTATTCTTTAATGTGTGGGTTATCTAGAAGTGTGTTATTCAGTTTTAAGTTACTTAGGGGTTTTGCAATTGTCTTTCTATTGGTTTCTAACTCAGTTCTACTGTGGCTAGAGAACATGCTTTGTATAACTTGAATGTCTTAATACTTATTGAGATGTATTTTTATGGGCAAGACTATAGTCTGCTTTGTAAAAGTTCTGTGTGCACTTGAAAGGAAAGGAATGTGTATTCTACTGTTATTAGGTGGAGAGTTCTATAAAAGCCAATTAGGCCAACTTACTTAATAGTGTTGATCAGATCTTATGTATCTTTATTCATTTTCTGTCCACTTTTCTATCAATTGCTTAGAGTATTGTTTAACTCTCCAATTATAAGTGCTGACTTCTCTAATTCTTGCAGTTTTAAACAGTTGATTATCTTTTAAAGGGATCCAAATAATAAGAAAAATATTTATTGCTTCCTGAATTTTGCTTCATGTATTTTGAAGATCTATTATCACATGCATAAGCATTGAGGATTAGTTTGGATTCTTTAGATTAGTGTTAGCATGGTACACTATGCTTTTTTGTAGAAATTGACTAAGATGATTCTAAAATTTGTATGGAAATTCAAAGTTTTTTTTTTTAAATACCTTTTTATTTTGTATTGAAGTATAGCTGATTAACCATCTTGTGATAGTTTCAAGTGAACAGTGGAGGGACTCAGCCATACATGTACGTGTATCCATTCTCCCCCAAACTCCCCTCCCATCCAAGCTGCCACGTAATGAGCAGAGTTCCATGTGCTCTACAGTAAGCCCTTACTGATTATTTTATTTTGAATAGAACAGTTTGTACATGTCCATACCAAACTCCCTAAATATCCCTTTCCCCTGGCAAAGCCTGGTACATGTTTTACCATCCTTCTACTTTTAACCTAATCTTGTCTTTATATTTAAAGTGGATTTCTTGCTTTTTCTTTACCCACTTGAAAATCTACTTTCCATTTACATATAATAAGATTATAGATGTGGTTGTGTTTAAATTGTTTTCTATTTGTTCTATCTATTCCTTGGTCCTTTTCCCCTTTATTTCTGTCTTATTTTGAATTAGTTATTTTTTATGATTCCATTTTGTATTCTTTGTTATGTTTAAGAGCTTTAATACTGCATGTTTTATTTTAGTGGCTGTTTTAGGGTTTATAGTGTTGATATCATTAGCTTATTACAGTTTAACGTCGTGACATTATGCCATTTTATGTATAATTCAAGAACCTTACAACAACATACTTCCACGTCCCCTCCCATGTTTTGTGCTATTGTTGTCATATATTTAAATTTGAGTATATTATAAATGGCATGATTCACTGATATTCTAATTTTAAACAGTTTATTATCTTTTAAAGAGATCCAAGCAATAAGAACAATATTTATATTTACCCATGTAGTTACCATTTCTGGTGCTCTTCATGCCTCTGTGTAGATGTAGATTTCCATCTGGTATCATTTGCCTTCTGTCTTAAGGAACTCCTTTGGTAGTGCAGGTCAGCACAGAAAACAGCAAAATTCTGTAAAGCAATTATCCTTCGATAAAAAAAAATTTTTTTTAAAGAGCATCAGATGCTGCAGAGAAGTCGTTCGTGAAAAGAAGAGTCAGTGAGGCAAACTTCATTTGTGTCTTATTTTAAGAAATTGCCACAGCCACCTCAACCTTCAGCAAAAACCATCCTGATCAACCAGTAGCCATCATCATCAAGGCAAGACCCTCCATCGGCAAAATGATTACGACTCACCTAAGACTCAGATGATGGTTAGCCTCATTTAGGCTTAAGTGCTGTGCTGTGCTGTGCTCAGTCGTGTTTGACTCTTTGCAACACTATGAACTGCAACCTGCCAGGCTCCTCTGTACATGGGATGTTCCAGGCAAGAATACTGGAGAGGGTTACCATTTCCTCCTCCAGAGGATCTTCCTGACCCAGGGATCGACACGCCATCTCTTGTGTCTCCTCTGCTGGCAGGTGGATTCTTTACCATTCAGCCACCTGTGAAGCCCTTAAAGAATAAATGTTTTTAATTAATTAATTTACATTATTTTTAAGATACAATGCTGTTGAACACTTAGTAGACTACAATACGGTATAAAGGATACTTTAACATGCATTGGGAAACCAAAAATTTGTGTCTCACTTTATTGCAATATTCACTTTATTGTGGTGGTCTGGAATACCCCACAATATCCCTGAGGTATGCCTGTACTAGTTGTTGCAATAAGAGGCTTGAGAGTGTGTACAATCAGTTACACTAGAGACTGACCAGTTTGGTGAGGAAGTCCCCCACCTGGAAGAGTTAAGACCAACTGTAACACTATTGAGGCAGCTGTCTTTAAACCTATTTCAGGGTACTTCATATGCAATAACTTCTCCAGTTCTTCCTCACTGACTGGCAGTGAAGTGGAGGACCGTTTATTGACCATACAATTTGATCAACATTTCCACTACTGTTTCCAGAGACTTCTCTCAAATCTCCTTAATTTGCCTCTGTCAGTCTTCTATCATTCCTGTAACAAACTGCCATAAACTCGTTGGCTTAAAACAACAGAAAATTTTAGTCCTGTAGTTCTGAAGTCCTAAATGGCTCCCACTGGGCTAAAGTCAAGATGTTGGCAGGTATGGGTTCGTTTATTTTTTTTTAAATTTCATTAATTTTGTCTGTGCTGGGTGTTCAGTTGGTGTGTAGGCTTTGCTTTAGTTTTAGCAAGCAGGGGCATCTCTTCGTTGTTGTGTGCGGACTTACTGTGGAGGCTTCTTTTGTAGCCAAACACAGGCTCTAGGTGCGTGGGCTTCCGTAGTAGAGGCATAGAGTCTAAAATTTTATCCTCCGTGAAAGCTAACAAGTTAGCTGGCCATGGTTTTATGCCTGCTGGTAGAAAACATGAGACTCCTGGGTCAGAGACAAAGGACTTGAATACTCACAGCGTTAGTGGCAGCCAGAGTATCACCATTTTCACAAGTTCCCTAAGCCTCAGTCCCCACAGGGTGTTGCAGAAGGCCAGATAAATCCTGCGTGTGCATTAGGTTCCATTATAGGAGAAGCACCCCTAGCTTATGGGTGTCGAGTCTTTCATAAAAGGTAGTAAGCCTGCCTGATCCTTGCCTTGAGGAAGAAATATCTTGAGCATAATTTCCAGTATAACTTGCCCTTTGCTCTGGAGAGGGAGACTCTGTCTTCTTAGGCTGTTCACGATATAAATATTCAAAAAGATAGTTTGGAAAAAAGGCAATCTTCGGTCTGCTTGAAAGATATACAGAAATATGAGATTTGTGGAGAATAGTCTCCCAATAATCTCTCAAGCCCCTTTGAATCTGGAACTGATGTAATGGGCTCTACGCCTGGCTACGTTTTTGTTGAAGCAACTGGGCGACTTGCCCTGAACTATGTTCCACCTTTTGGAATTTCCTAATTGTATTCTTGCGGTGTTATTTCATAGTTCCCATGTCCCTATGTTAATATGAACTGATAATTTTAGAGGCTTGATCAAAACAGATTCGATTTTTAGGCAAACGTACTTCAGAAGTGGTATTGAATGCTTGTTAATTCATCCCTCCAGATGGCACATTATGCCTGGTTATCTCTCTCGGTGTGTTGAAGTGTTGTCAACCCAATCCACAGATTTTAAATCTATGGATTTGAATTCTATTTCCTTAAATCCATTTCCTTCTCCAGGGGATCTTCCCGACCCAGGGATCTAAGCAGGGCGTCCTGCATTGCGGGCAGATTCTTTATCATCTGAACCATCAGGGAAGCCCCACGTATTTTGGGTTTTAACCGCTTATCAGACATACAGTTTGCAAATATTTTTCCCATTCAGTAAGCTGCCTTGTCATTTTGTGGAAGGTCTCAATTGCTGGGCATAAACATTTTAGTTTGGTATATTCCCACGTGTTTATTTTTGCCTTTGCTGCCTTTGATATTGGTGTCAAATCCAAGAATTTATCTCCACGAGTTATATCAGGAGCTTACCACCTTTGATTTCATCAGAAGTTGTATGGTTTTGGGTCTTATGATCGAGTCTTTAGTCCATTTTCAGTTAACTTTGATGTGTGGTGTAAGAGAGTGTTCCAGTTTCATTCTATTGCATGTGGCTGTCCAGTTTTCCCAAACCATTAATTGAAGAGACGGTCCTTTCCCTTTTCATATTCTTGGCTCCTTTGGTAAAAATCAAGTGACCATCAATGTGTGGGTTTATCTCTGGATTTTCTCATCTGTCCCATTGATCTCTATGCCTCTTTTCATACCACAATCAAGTTCGTCAGCACACTCTTCACCTCACAGAGTTACTTTGTGTGTGCGTGTGTGTGTTTGTGTGTGCAGTGAGAACACTTAAGTTAATTTTTGTATATGGTGTGCGGTGTGGATCACAGTTTGTTTTCTCCTCCAAAATGTTTTATCTATCTGTTCCAGGACCATTTTTTAAAAAGGCTTTCCTTTTCCCCATTTAAGTACTTTGTCACTTTTTCCATAAAACAGTTGTCCATAGGTGTGCAAATCTGTTTCTTAGACCCTCTATTCTGTTTCATTAATATGTGTGTCTGTACTTACATCCATACCACACTGTCTGAATTATTGTAGCATTAGAGTAAGTCTTACGGAGAAGGCAATGGCACCCCACTCCAGTACTCTTGCCTGGAAAAATCCCATGGGCGGAGGAGCCTGGTAGGCCGCGGTCCACGGGGTCGCTAAGGGTCGGACACGACTGAGCGACTTCACTTTCACTTTTCACTTTCATGCATTGGAGATGGAAATGGCAACCCACTCCAGTGTTCTTGCCTGGAGAATCCCACGGACAGGGGAGCCTGGTGGGCTGCCGTCTATGGGGTCGCACAGAGTCGGACACGACTGAAGTGACTTAGCAGCCGCAGCAGCAGCAGCAGAGTAAGTCTTAACATTACATAATAGAAATCCTCCATGTTAATCCCTGCTTTGTGTATTCTAGTTCCTTTGCAAAGCAATATAAATTTCTAACATCTCTGTTTCAGTTTTCACCAAAAAGTTGACAAAGAACTGGTTGAACAAATAGAAGGCAAATGAGTAAAGTGATATGAAATTTCAACAACACCGAATCAAGTTGACTTCTATATTAGAGAACACTGCACCCATCCTTGACTGAATGTACATTCTTTTCTGGGGACACATGAAACATTCTTCTAGGTAGACCATGTGTTGAAATCAGACAGGGTACGTTGTCTGACAACTGTGGAATTAAGTTAAAATTGACCCAGAAAGAAGGTGTCAAGAGAAAATGCCTGTATTTTTGAAGACTAAATGAAAGCGGCAGTAGAGGGAGCTATGTAAATTGAGAAAAAAAAGTGTAGATGCTGGGTTTTCTTGCTGGTCCAATGGTTAAGAGTCCGCTTGTCAAGGCAGGGGCCGCTCGTTCAAGTGACCCTGTGCGTTAAAACTACTGAGGCTGCACTCCAGAGCCCGGGTGCCAAACTCCTGAGCCTGTGCACCCCAACCACTGAAGCCTGTGTGCTCCAGAGCCTGTGTTCTCCAACGAGAGAAGCCACTGCAATGAGACACCCTCGCACCACAGCTAGATGGTAGCCCCTGCTTGCCACAACTAGAGAAAGCCCATGCACAGGAACAAAGACCCAGCACAGCCAAAGATATATAAATAAATAAATTTTAATAAAGCATACATGCCTCCTTAAAAAAGGAATAAACACAAATTTCCCACTAACGTGAGCAACAAAGTAGAATAAACTTCAAATCCTGGGCAAAATTATTACTTTTTCCCCTTCAATCACTCTATTTATTTATTTATTAATTATTGGAATATAGTTGGTTTGCACTGCTGTGTTAGCTTTCTGCTCTAGAGCAAACTGAGTCAGGTATACACACTACTATGTATAAAATAGATAACAAATAAAAAGTATTATTTTTTAAAATGAAACTGTTATGTACAATGGATGGCAGAAATTTATAACTAGATATGTTTATTCTATACATTACGTGTAAGTAGGCCTTTAAAAGGCATAGCCTATGGGGTGTTATGGTAAAAATCACTAAAAACAGTTTCCTGTCTTTCCCTTATCTCCCTGTGCTGACCTGGTCACCCCAAATGGGGCTGTGCTTACAGGTATCAGTGTCCTTGGTGTTTGTTACAGGTGTCAGTGTCCTTTGAGGACATGACCATGGAGTTCAGCAGAGAGGAGTGGCAGCACCTGGACTCTGCTCAGAGGTTCCTGTACCAGGACATGGTGCTGAAAACTACAGCCACCTCCTCTCACTGGGTGGGCACAGCTACCCTGTGAATCTATGAGGACCCTGTTATGAGTAAAATTGTGTCCATCCAAGAAAATATGTTGACGTCCTAACCCCCACTATTTCTGAATGTTGCCTTAATTAAAAATAGGGCCTGAGATGGTAACAGGTAAGAAGGCCAGAAGTCCCAGAGCGGCAGGAGAAAATAAAGTGCAATTGGCAGAAGTTTCTTCCTCTTCTCTATATGTGTTGACGACACCTAGTTCTGCCTTGAGCTAACCAATAAGTTTTTCTTATGGAAACGTTTTTCTTAAGCTATGCTAACGAAACCATGTATTTGCTTTGGAACCTGCCTTTCTTCAAAATGGTTCTGCCTAAGACTAACTTTTTTTTTTTTTTTCATCCTTTTCTCAACCCTTGGGCTGATAATGGCTCAACAAAACAGTATTCATGTCAATTGTTTTGTGCCCAGGGGATGATACACCTTGGGCCATTCTATCTCAAAAATGCATATTGTGGGAGAGGGGCCTGGTGAAACTCCCTCAGCCTGAGGTGTCACTCTTATCTGATTAATAAACTTGCTAACAGACATAAAACACCTTGCCAGAAACTAGCAAAGGGGCATTCTTTCTGCCCCTTTCTGATGTCCATGTCAGCAGCTTTCTCTCTCTCATACTTTAAGAAAATTCTGTTACCCAAAATGTCCCAGTGGGCAAGCCTCGTCTCTTGCCCTGGATCAAAGTCCTCTCCTCCAGAGGCCAGGAATCCCAGCGTAGCACACGGCTCACAGCAGTAACCTTTCAGGTCTTTCCAGAAGTAATCAATCTAGAACGAGGTTGTTAGGTGGGCCCTAATCCAATATGCCTGGCATTCTTACAAAAGAGGGAAGGGTAGACACAGAGACACACAAACACACGGGAGAGACTGTGCCGAGGCACACAAGGAGTAGATGACCGTGTGATTGGAGTGATGCATCTATAGGACAAAAGATGCCTGAGGCCACCAGGAACCAGGAGAGAGGCATGGAACACACCCCTCCCTAGCACCTTCAATAAGAGCATGACCTGGCTGACACCTTGATTTTAGACCTCTGGCCCCCAGAACTGCAAGGCAAGAAATTCTTGTTGTTCTGAGCCACACGGTTTGTGATACTTTTTTACAACAGTCCTAGGAAACAACAGCTTTCTGTACTTGGGAGTGGAGTGCTATTGTAAGAAACACCTAAAAAGACATGGAAGTGGCTTTGGAATTGAGCAGTGGGGAGAGGCTGGAAAAATTTGTAGATGCTTGACAGAAAAAGTCTAGATTGCCTCAAGGAAACTGGTGGGAGAAATAGGAATAATTGTGTTTTTGCTGAGGTCTCAGATAGGCTTCCCAGGTGACGCTAGTGGTAAAGAATCCTCCTGCCGATGCCAGAGACTCTGGTTCCATCCCTGGGTCAAGAAGATCCCCCAGAGAAGGAAAGGGCAACCCACTCCAGTTTTCTTGCCTGGAGAATCTCACAGACAGAGGAGCCTGGCGGGCTACAGTTCATGGGGTTACAAAGAGTCGGACAGGACTGAAGCCAATTAGCACACAGCACTGGCCAAAGAACCTAGCATGTCTGGTACCTACCTGTTTGAGAAATGAATTCTAGGTATTTCCTAAAAGAACTAGAAGATTTAGAAAAGCTAATTTAATCTTAATTTCTGAATAATGATTTACTGGTTGAATTTAACACATGATGAATAAGAGACATGAATAGCTTTAGATATTTTCACCCTGCACAAGGTTAGGTATAACTAGGTGTTTAATAAGCATAGCGTATCATGGCGAAAATCCTTAAAGACAACTAACTTCCTAGTTCTCTTCCATCCAACCCCCAGTGCTGACCATGTCACCTTGAATGGGACTGTATTGTAACAGGGGTCATCGAGGACGTCACTGTGGACTTCAGCAGAGAGGAGTGGCAGCACTTGGACCCTGTAGAGAGGTGCCTGCGCCAGGATGTGACACTGGAGACCTACAGCCAACTGTGCGCAATGGGTGAGTAAGCACAGCTGCCCTCTGCACCTTCCAGGGGCCTCAGAGAGGCTGCTTGCAGTCTCAGCAGCTGAAGGCTCTGGGGCATCTGAAGTGTGTAATGGTGCCATCTTTGATTTGCCCGAGATACTTCAGTCCTTTTACACTTCTTTTGATTATTACTCTATTCCCAGGGAAATGGGATTACTTTCCTGAAGAGCAAATAGGAGCGTGGGTGAAAGGCCCTGAAACCCAATTTAGTGGACCCAATCCTGTATCGTGTCCTGTTCACAGGGAACCAAGGTCCCAAACCAGAGGTCATCTTCAAGCTGGAGCAAGGAGACGGTGCATGGACATGGGAGGAGGAAAGCCCACATCACGGCTGCTCAGATGTGTGACCTGAGTAGCTGGGGGACGTGGAGTAGATCTGTTTTTCTAGGACGGGCCGATGCCTTTGAAAGGCTCTGAAGATAATCTGTCTTGAAGGTTCTAAGAGCGCCCGTGATTCCTTTCCCAGAGTTCTCCGCGCCTGGAACTCGGGGCACTTTGTGTTGGCTGCAGCCGTTATAACAAGATGGCAGCGCCGGCGGAGTGACCACGGGTGCCTCCTGGCGGCAGCCGGCGGCACTGGTGGTAGTGGTATCGACGCCATAACTTCACGGCTCCCCTTTACCAGCCCCCGAAGTCTCCGCGGAAGCGAGGCCTCGGCCGCCGCCATAAGCCAGAGGCTCAGCCGGCTAACGGTGAGAACCCCCTCAACGGTTGGTGGGCTGGTGAAAAGAAACCAGACAGTAGCGGTGGTCAGGGTCCCCTTGGCGGATTCTGGGCCCTGTAACGCTGAGAAACAGCCAGCGTTCCCTGTTTCCTGCCTGCCTTCACGGCCTTGCTCTGTGGACGAGCCCGAGGGGCGTCCGTCGTCCCCTTAGAGGTGTCGGAGCTTAACCCCAACCCCATCTTTGTCTCTCAGGATGGCGAGCAGCAGCGGATCCAAGGCCGATTCCGTTGTCGGAGGGAGATATAAACTGGTTCGGGAGATCGGGTGTGGCTCCTTCGGGGACGTTTACTTGGCGATAGACCTCACCAACCAGGAGGAAGTGGCAGTGAAACTAGAGTCACAGGATGCGAGGCATCACCGGTTGGTATATGAGAAGGAGCTCTATAATGTTCTTCAAGGTGGGGTTGGCATCCCCCAGATACGGTGGTCTGGTCAGGATGCGGACTCTAATGTGCTAGTCATGGATCTTCTGGGACCCAGCCTTGAAGACCTCTTCAATTCCTGTTCGAGAAGGTTCTCGATGAAAACTATACTTATGTTAGCTGATCAGATGATCAGTAGACTCGAATATGTGCACACACAGAATCTGATACACAGAGACCTTAAACCAGAAAACTTCCTAATGGGTGCTGGGCAGCAGTGGAAGCAGTTATTCCTTATCGATTTTGGTTTGGCCAAGAAGTACAGAGACCCCAGGACGGGGCATCACATACCCTACAGAAAGGGTAAAAGTCTCACTGGCACACCTCTCTATGCTAGCATCCGTGCACATCTTGGTATTGAACAGAGTCGCCGAGATGACATGGAATCATTAGGATATGTTTTGATGTATTTTAATAGAGCCAGCCTGCCATGGCAAGGACTAAAGGCTGCAACGATGAAGCAAAGATGTGAAAAGATTAGCGAAATGAAGATGGCGACACCTGTTGATGTTTTATGTAATGGATTTCCTGTAGAATTTGCCATGTACTTTAAGCATTGTCGTGGGCTGTCCTTTGAGGAAGCCCCGGATTACACATACCTGAGGCAGCTATTCCGCATTCTTTTCAGGACCCTGAATTACGAACATGACTATGCATTTGATTGGATAGTGCTAAAGCAGAAAGCAGAACAGCAGGCTGCCTCTACAAGTGGGCAGTGTCAGTCAGCCCAAACCCCTACAGGCAATCAGACTGACAAAACCAAAAGTGAAGTGAAAGGTTCATAAGCAGGAATCAAGGAACAGAAGACAGAGAACAGGAGACTCGAGCAGCAAATTCATTTCCCTCTAAACTGGCTCTGGTCAGCAGAGATGGTCTCCTCTAGGCTGAAGGCTCTGTCATTAGTGAAACATGGTGTCCAGTTTTCTATTTCACTTTTTCAAGTGGAAAAGTTCACTAAATGCTTGACACATACAAAATTGGTGGGAAAATTGTGCCTATGCCAATTTTAATTAAATTCTTTTATTTTGAACTATACTGCTTTGAGAGATCTCATTTCAGAAGAATAACCTGTACAGTTGCTATGGTTGTTAACGCATTCTGAAGGTTTATCCATCCCTGGGGTTTGCAGGTTGTTCACTTACAACATTCTTAACATGGTTGACTTCTTGTTTGCAAGCCAGCTGATATGGTCGTAATCAAGATTCCAAGTTTGGGCATATGAACGACTCTGCTTGCTTACTTGAGCTGGAAATAACAGCCTCTGAAGTGAAGACTTAAGAAAAACTTAGTGACTATTCGATTATCCTTAGGACTTGTCGTTAACTCTATAATGTTCTTGGTATTTAAAAAACGCGTGTTTGTCACAGAATTTTAGTTAACATCTTAAACTGAACGTGTATATATGTTGCTTACATAAACGTGTCACTGTAAACATCAACATGACCTGGGATTTGTTTTTATTTTGAAATGGAAGCTTTTTGGTTTACAGATTCATTAAAAACTGTGAACTGTTTCTTTAAAAACAAAAAACAAGCTCTAAACTTTAAGTGCTTGGACAGGGTTAACAGAAGCCCCTTTGATACTTAAATGCCATCTCCCAGTATGACCCTTGCCAACATCCACTGTCTTCTTTGCCTGGCTTTCTGGCAGGAGAGCTATCTGCCCTTCCCCCATCCCTGTAGCCTGGATCAAGGTGCTACCGTCTCAAGCACCTTGCTTTCTTAGTTATTTTTTTCCTTCCCTAATATTTTGTGCTTCTTCTGTCCTGCCTGCCCCTCCCCCGCGATAGATTTTGTCCTTATGCAATGGGAATCCATATATCTGCTTCCTTGCAAAACCACCAATTCCTGCTCTTGCTCCTGCCAATCCCTTTCCATTTCCTCTCCAGCTTCTCACCTGTCATCTAGAACCAGTTTCATTTCATTTCACACATGTCAAGAGTGACATCAGATTCTATACTCTTGCTCACCACCCTATGTCTCATCCTCAGTTGCTAACTTCCTGGTGTTTGTGCTTCAGTTTCTCTTATAATCAGCTACTTTGAATGTTAATTGTCTTTGTTATCCATGTGGGATTCCATTCTTCGAGGTGCTTGTTCTTATTGTTCTATCTATTTGTAACTGTAGAGATTTTGTGTTTTCCTTGTTGATGAATACCTTGTTTTCTTTTAACAAACTTTTTTCCTTCCGTTTCCTCTAACTGAAGGGCCCTGTCTACTGTCCTCTGCTCTTCCCTTCCTTAAGGGAATCTTCCATCCATTCTGAACACGTTTTATTTTCCTATTCTACTGACTCATATAGTGATCCCTTCAGTCCTTGCATTACGACTGTACCCTAATACCAGAGTTTACCTGTGTAGAGTGACATTTCTCAGAGCTGTGCAGTTCCTTCATTCTCAATGTATTATTAACTAAAATCATCGTTGCCCAAATCAGATATTTTTCTCCAATATTCTTCACCCTGCAATTCCTCCTTGTTTCCTCTTTTTTAAATTATTTAAATGCCCCCCGCTTTTTAAGTTTCATCTATGTCACCACAGAGCAAGTCCGTATTTTATCCTGGATGATTCTGTTCCTAATGGGATTAACTGATTCCATTTTTTAACAAGTTCATTTTAGGTGTTCATTACCTAAACCATGACATTTGTCTTGTACTAGCCTTGTGAAATGAAATTGCTGTTGCTCCCAGTTATGTAGTACATGATAATGAAACTTTCCTCTTAATGACAACAGGCCCGTTGTTTCCAACAGAAACTAATCTTCCAACACTCATGTTTAACTCCAGTTTTCTTAATGCTTCCTACATAGGAAATTTCTGTGTCTAGGCTATTGATTATTTAGGGCTCTATTTAGATACAGGCTTCACCTGTTCCGTAAAATTGGGCCCTTAATCTCTCCAGTATCTAATATTCTTTTCCTTTTCTCACCCCCACCATCCCATAGAAACTCAGAACAAATAAAAACTTTTCCCCCCTTTATTTTAATTTTTAATTGAAAACGTTTGGAGAGATGATCCATTCACAAAGATTGAAATTCAGAAAGTGTGAAAGAGTACACAGTAAAAAAATCTCATTCTCACATCTACTCCCCAATTCTCTTCCCTGGGAACTGCCAATGTTAATCATTTTTTACTTTCTTTCCAGACGTATTTCTTTACAAGTAATGCTTTTAGATTGTCTGGTATATGATAATTTTCCATCCTATATCTATGAAAAATCTTTAGGAATAGAAAAATAATATTTTATTCTTAAATTTTCTAGTGGAAACATGGAGAAACCAGGTCAAGTACTGACATTAATAGTTTTGTGTAGATGTTTCAGTGGGTTTTTTTTTTAAGTGTTTCAAAGAGAGTTCAAAGAATCAGATTGTTAGTAGGAAGGGGTGAAATGACTTGAGAACAGAACAGAAATTCAGCCTTGTTCATTTATCACTCTAGTGAAGCAGACAACTCTCACTCAAAAAGCATCAAGGTGGGCAGCATAGTGTCTTCTTTCAAAATTCAGAGAAAATTACGTCTCCCTAAAGTTGTGGTGAGACTGGACTAATTTTCAGAGCATAGTGCTCTTAACTGATCTATGAATCACATATATATTTTGAACTGGCACAACAGAGCAGAAAGAGCCAAACTGATGGAAGAAGTGTATGTGAATAATTATTGGATTGGGGAATATGCTGGATTTTTTTTTTGAGGACATGTTCATGACTAGCAGAATGCAAACTCACATCCATAGCTATGGTTCCAGACTGATGACTCTATTTATGTGCTGATAAGGAAGTCTGTGGGCTCAGAAATGTTAAAGATAAATATTTCCAGCACAGGCATTAACTTTTTACATTGCATAGTGGTAGCTCTAACTAAATATTATTGGCTGTAGTGAATTTTGTACACATATACTAAATGAAGTAGAAAGTTGGAAGAAGTTCTCAATCCATGCCTATGAATCAGGATGCTTAAGACCTATAGAATAAATGAAATGAGGCTTGTGGATATACAGAGCATAGCATAGGAGTGAAAGAATAGTGAAGTCTGGCAGAGATAAGGCAAAGTTCTAGATTTCACTATTCTAGCTTAACCAAAAGAAGAAAACAAACTGGATTTCATGATCTAATGAGGCTCAGTATTTTAAAATTTGGCATAATGGGATAATAGCATAGCTTATTCGTTCTAGTTAGTATTATAAACCTATTGTATTTCATCTTCTGTACAAAGCATCAGTGATTTCCCCTTCCAGCTGAGTTGGCACTTAGAGTAAAGATGAGCTACTGGAGGAACTAAATGGGTACCAGATCGTCTATGTAAGTGGAGACATGCTGTCTTGTTTTAATCTCTCCTGCATATGACCCATGCCATCTTGGGAAAATTATACACCTGTTCTGGGCTTTAGTTTCCCTTTTAAAAATAGGTGTAACAGTATCTAGCACATATGGTTTCTGGGAGAATTTAATGAGTTTGTATGTATGTGCATACTTCTGTGTCACTTAGAACAGTGTGGCATGCCCTAAAAGCTATTTAAGTACATAGCATGTAGTAAGAACCATACCAGTGTTTTCTGTCATCGTCATCGTCATCGTCATCTCATCATCTGGTTTGCCTGTGTCCAACCTGGATCAGTTGCATGTAACTCCTCTATATTTGGCTAACTGTTTTAAATGTGAATTTTGCCTCCTCTTTCTCCTTTTAAGAGAGAAACATGGGATTGAAATCATACACTAGATAACTACTGTAAAAGCTTCATTTCACAATGAGAAACTGGATGAATTCAAGAGGAATTATTCATTGTTTCTTTTAATTAAAATGATTACTCTTTTTAAATAAAACATTGTGACAATGTGATGACCAGATAAACATAAGGAAAACCAAAAGAGACCTTTGTGTCATGTTGCTTTCATCAGTAAGAACACATTGAATAAGTATAGAGATTGTGAACATAGGTACACTGGAAAAATAACTTACAGGATCCCATAGTTAGTTCATAAGAACAACCCCTTAAAAGTGATTCATTTGGGAATGGTTTGAAGTAGACTTTAAACTTACAAGGTCTGATATAAGTAACAGGGAAACCTTGAGAAGATGATTGGTTGTAGTCAAATTCTACTTATTCCTTTTTCTATACCACGTCAATTCTCATCTAAATGAGAAATTCTGTGAACCTAATCAGTGTGCGAAAGCCCTCAGCCAGAAACAAGAACAAATTGCTCATTGAAAATTTCATACTGGGAAGGTAGCCTATGTATGCAGTGAATGTGAAAAGGTCTTCACTCAGAAGCCACACCTCTTTGTCCATCCGATTAGTCGTTCTGTGGAAAAACCCTATGAATGCAATGAATGTGGTGAAACTTTCATTCATCAGTCAGTAGTGAGGTTGCATCAGGGAATTCATTCAGGAGAGAAACCCTGCATATGCACCGGATGTATGCAGGCTTTTATCCCAAAGACCCACTTGGTTGCACATCAAAAATTCTTAGTGGAGAGAAGCCATATGAATGCAGTGACTGTGGGACATCTCTGCCTTCCAAGTCAAATGCACGAGCATAGAAAAACTCACACAGGGAAAAAACCCATACCTGTACAAGATGTGGGAAGGTCTTCACCAAAAGATCAAACCTCCTTATATACCAAAAGACTCGGACTGGACAAAGATCTTACTGAATGTGGAAGGGCCTTCACTTACAAGTCAGTCTTGGTGACACATCAGAAAATTCATATCTGTGAAAAATCTTATGAATGCAGTGACTTTAGTAAAATCTTTACGCAGAAGTCACACCTCACTGTACACCTGAATGTTCATACTGGAGGGAAACCTTCTGTATGGACTGAATGAGAAACATCCTGAACTCCCTCATGACCACTCTAGTAACACCTCCCCACTCTTCTCTAATGCTGCCTTACCTTTGGTACTTTATGAACCTTCCTGACTTCCCCATTCCTGCAGTGGTATATCTCAGAAGGGGACTGTTCCATCCTGAATTATCACCCTCTCCCGTAATTGTATCTCTTAGTAGATAATTTCTCTCTTGCTCCCATGCCATATACTGCGGGCACCACTGTGGCACTGTAAATATCCCAGAACTCTATATATCTCAGATCAAAACACTCTCCTATCCTACTCCAGGAATCTTTCTGGACCAGGGATCAAACCTGTGTCCCCTGTGTTGGCAAGTGGATTCTTATCCACTGTGCAACCATCGAAGTCCTTAATGAGTTTTAATCCTAGTAGTATAAAACATAGCATGCCTATTACTAAATACCTAACATAAAATCACATTTTGTAGACGACCATATAATGAACATTTCCGCTGTTCACTGTGTTCATGCAGTAATAGTCATTCTTTACTAAAAATGAGGACCACATAGACAGATGAATGGATAGAAAAGATGTGATATATACGCTTCCCGGGTGGCGCTAGTGGTATAGAAGCCCCTGGAGTAGGCAGTGGCAACCTAGTCCGGTACTCTTGCCTGGAGAATCCCCATGGACAGAGAAGTCTGGCCTGCTACAGTCCATGGGGTCGCAAACAGTTGGACATGACTGAAGCGACTGAGTATACTCAGCCATCAAAAAAGAATGAGATAATTCCATTTGCAGCAACGTGGATGGACCTAGAGTTTATTATACTAAATGAAATAGAGGAGGACAACTAGCACATGCTGTCACTTATATGTGGGGTCTAGAACATGAGAGTCCCTTGCACTGCAAGGAGATCCAAACAGTCCATCTTAAAGGAAATCAGTCCTGAATATTCAAGGAAGGACTGATGCTGAAGCTGAAACTCCGGTAATTTGGCCACCAACTGCGAAGAGCTGACTCATTTGAAAAGACCCTAATGCTGGGAAAGATCGAGTGAGGGCAGGAGGAGAAGCGGACGACAGAGGATGAGATGGTTGGATAGCATCACAGACTCGATGGACATAAATTTGAGTAAACTCCAGGAGTTGGTGATGGACAGGGAGGCCTGGCATGCTGCAGTCCACGGGGTCGAAAAGAGTCAGACATGACTGAGTGACTGAATTGAACTGAAGTGAGAACATGACACAAACAAACAATTTCTACATAATAGAAACAGACTCACAGAGAGACATAGAGGACAGTCTTGTCTTAGGCAAGGGAGAGGGATGGATTGGGAATTTGGGATTAGCAAATACAAACTAGTATATATCCAATGAACTACCAACAAGGTCCTACTTCATAGCACAGGGAACACTGTTCAGTATCCTGTGACAAACTACAATGGGAAAGAATACTTTAAAAATGGCATACAGCAGAAATTAGCACAATACTGTATTAATAAGTCAACTATACTTCAATAAAAATATTGATAAATATGAATCAATTTATCAATCAAAATATTGATCAATATTGATAAAAATGAGGACTAAGTTAAGCCCTCTTAAGTCCTCCAGCTAGTTTGAGAACCACTAGCAACACCTTTCCCAGGCAGTAGAGTACCAGATGTTATGCTGGGAACTGAGTAGGGAGAACTATATCATACACACACACACTTGGCCCTGTAGCAACCCTGAAATGTGAAAAGCAAATACAGGTATAGGTAGGAAAGGTAAATTCTCCATAGGGGTGGGGGGCAGTTTACCAGTGTTGGAGAAGCTTAAATTGGATGACAAGGAATGTAATGAAAAGTGCGAAAGTGTAGAAGTTTAAAAAACAAATGATGTCAAAGAAGGGTATATGTGACATTCAGGGAAGCAAAATGAATTAAAAATCTGAGGGCAAATGCCAGATTCCATCATAGAAAAAGTAAGCATTGTTTCCTTGATCTAATGGATCACCATGGAGGGATTATATATGCAGGGAAGATATATGAACTAAGTTTTGTACCTTTGAAGAATTATACTCACTGGTGCAATTGTATTTTATATTTCATCATAACATATTTTAAATGGAGATTTCTAAAAACAACATTAAAAGAGGAGCTGACCATAAACTGAGTCCTTGCACAGAATTTTAATTCCAGATTGAAAATGGCATATTCTAAGACCAATTTTTAAGCATTTAAAAAAATTTTCCAGTTTTAGGCAGGAGTGGCTGAGAGATTAAAAATTATATATACTTAAAGTGTACAATGGTGGTGTTTTGATATAAATATAGTTTTTTCAGTTTGACCTACCTAAGGCCCAAGTAGTGTCAAAAGTTCCAGAGGAAACTTCCAATGCAGGATGGTTTGCACCTATATGAAATGAAATCGTCAGTGAGGTGTGCACATGAAGAATCGTATCCACTGAGTTCTGCTTTGGCCCTATGTCCTCAGCACTTTTGGCTGGTCCTAAGCCAGCGGTTCTCAAACTTGAACAGGTATCAGAATCACCTAGAGGGTGCGTCAGCACACATATTGCTAAACCTCATACCCAAAAGTCTGGTGTAGGACCTGAGAATTTGTGTTTCTGCCAATCTCTCAAATGATGCTGCCTCTGCTAATCCAAGGAACATACTGTGAGAACCATTATAAAAAAGACGGCTTTTTGTGTCAAGCCCTACTATAATACAGTTATGACAACACTCTGTCTTTTTCATTAGGCCGACCCCTTGTCCAGTTTACACCTGTTATTCGGTATGACCATTATTACTACTATTAATGGCTGCAATGCACAGCTTGCGAGATCTTAGTTCCCTGATCAGAAATTGAACCCGGATCCTCAGCAGTGAGACCACAGAGTCCTAACTACTGGACCTCCAGGAAGGAAGTCCCCCAGCATAATGGTTAATGGTGCCTCCTTCCCATTCTAAAGTGTCCTGATTTAGATGATAAAGTATAAGGTTAACACATCTACACTCCATAGGGAGATCAAACATGTTTTTGAAATTCAATTAGCATAAAACATTGACCTTGGAAGAATTGGCATATTTTCTACCTGTGACCAATGCAAATCTTACAAATGACTGTGTATCTTTTCCAGCTACAGGTAAGAAAGAAACTTATAGCTCAATTTTAATTACTCTGCAGGACTATCAGGCACAAATGTCTACAGTCAAAATAGATGCTGGTGCTGACTTTGTTCATTCTCTCTATATCTCCTCTGACCTAAATTTATAGAGTCATACCTGGACATTTTGCTTCAGGGATTCTTAAAGGCCCCCTAATGACACTGGAAAAGCAATGGGTGCAAAAGAAACAAATACATGAATTATTGATAACTCATTAAAAACTTGGTTACTTCCTGCTTTTATTGGGAAGGGGCTTGGGTCTGTGAAGTCAGGAGCGTCGTAGAGATCAGACCCACCAGCCTGGAAACACCCACACTTCAGCTGGGGGTCGCATCCTGTGGGAGACCCAAGGAGCACCACATTTCTATGGCCACAAGCTGTGTATCTGTAACTGATATGATTGTGTGACACTTAGAAAAGGCAGGTTTCTCTCTGGGACCAAGTGTACTACTATCCGCTCCTAAGTTGTTAGGTATCTGTCCTTACACCCTGATCCACGACTTCAATTTCTATAAAACAGTCATGTATATGCACACATTTTAAATGTGGAAATGTCGCGACAGTGGTGTTAATTGTCAAAACCAAAACTATCCTTCATACATGTTTACTAGCAGTATCTTGGTATAAAAATTATGCTACATGCAAAAACTCAATATTAAGAAACGGTTAAACTTGTACACAAAAATATTTGCTGACAGAGAAATATTTAAATTACAGGAAAGAGGAAAAAAAGGTAAACAATTCTAGTTTCCATTTAAAGTGTGTGCATACATTAAAAACTCATGAGCTGAAACACTGAAGCCCATACCCAGAAAAAAATGCCTGAAAGCATAAACATCAGCATGTTAGTAGAATTGATAGTTAGGAGGTAATAGAGTTAGTTCAATTCAGTTCAGTCAGTTCAGTCGTTCAGTCATGTCCGACTCCTTGTCACCCCATGGACTGCAACATGCCAGGACCCCTTGTCCATCACCAACTCCTGGAGTTGACTCAAACTCGCGTCCATGAGTCGATGATGCCATCCAACCATCTCATCTTCTGTCGTCCCCTTCTCCTCCCACCTTCAACCTTTCCCAGCATCAGGGTCTTTTCAAATGAGTCAGTTCTTCCCATCAGGTGGCCAAAGTGTTGGAGTTTCAGCTTCAGCATCAGTCCTTCTAATGAACGTTCAGGACTGATTTCTTTTAGGATAGACTGGTTGGGTCTCCTTGCTACCAAGGGACTCTCAAGAGTCTTCTCCAACACCACAGTTCAGAAGCATCAATTCTTTGGCCCTCAGCTTTTTTATAGTCCCAACTCTCACATCCATACGTGACTACTGGAAAAACCATAGCTTTGACTAGACGGACCTTTCTTGGCAAAGTTATGTCTCTGCTTTTTAATACGCTGTCTAGGTTGCTCATAACTTTTCTTCCGAGGAGCAAGCGTCTTTTAATTTCATGGCTGTAGCCACCATCTGCAGTGATTTTGGAGCCCAAATAAAGTCTGCCACTGTTTCCACTGTTTCCCCATCTATTTGCCATGAAGTGGAAACGGTGGCTGACTTTATTTTTCCTGATGTATGGATGTGAGACTTGGACTACAGAGAAAGCTGAGCGCCGAAGAATTGATGCTTTTGAACCGTGTTGTTGGAGAAGACTCTTGAGAGTCCCTTGGACTGCAAGGAGATCCAACCAGTCCATCCGAAAGGAGATCAGTCCTGGGTGTTCATTGGAGGGACTGATGTTGAAGCTGAAACCCCAATACTTTGGCCATCTGATGTGGAGAGCTGATTCATTTGAGAAGACCGTGATGCTGGGAAAGATTGAGTGAGGGCAGGAGGAGAAGGGGATGACAGAGGGCGAGATGGTTGGATGGCATCATCGACACAATGGAGATGGGTTTGGGTGGACTCCGGGAGTTGGGGATGGAGAGGGAGGCCTGGCGTGCTGTGGTTCATGGGGTCACAAAGAGTCAGACACGACTGAGCGACTGAACTGAACTGAACTGATGGGACCAGATGCCATGATCTTAGTTTTCCGAATGTTGAATTTTAGGCCAAAGTTTTTTCACTGTCCTCTTTCACTTTCATCAAGAGGCTCTTTAATTCTTCTTCGCTTTCTGCCATAAGGGTGGTGCCATCTGTATATCTGAGTTTATTGATGTTTCTCCTGGAAATCTTGATTCCAGTTTGTGCTTCATTCTCATGATGAATCTTCATTCCAGCATTTCTCACGATGTACTCTGCATATAAGTTAAATAAGCAGGGTGACAATATACAGCCCTGACATACTCCTTTTCCTATTTGGAACCAGTCTGTTGTTCCATGTCCAGTTCTAACTGTTGCTTCCTGACCTGCATACAGATTTCTCAGGAGGCAGGTCAGGTGTTCTGGTATTCCCATCCCTTGGAGAATTTTCCTCAGTTTGTTTTGATCCACACAGTGAAAGGCTTTGGCATAATCAATAAAGCAGAATTAGGTGTTTCTCTGGAACTCTCTTGCTTTTTTGATGATCCAGAAGATGTTGGCAATGTGATCTCTGGTTCGTCTGCCTTGTCTAAATCCAGCTTGAACGTCTGGAACTTCACGGTTGAAGCCTGGCTTGGAGAATTTTTAGCATAACTTTTCTAGCATGTGGAATGAGTGCAATTGTGCGGTAGTTTGACCATTCTTTGGCATTGCTTTTCTTTGGAATGAAAACTGATCTTTTCCAGTCCTGTGGGGACTGCTGAGTTTTCCCAGTGTGCTGGGATATTGAGTGCAGCACTTTCACAGCATCATCTTTCGGGATTTGAAATAGCTCAACTGGAATTCCATCACCTCCATCAGCTTTGTTCATAGCGATGCTTCCTAAGGCCCACTTGCCTTCGCATCCCAGGATGTCTGGCTCTAGGTGAGTGATCACACCATCGTGGTTATCTGGGTCATGAAGATCTTTTTTGTATAGTTCTTCTGTGTATTCTTGCCACCTCTTCTTAATACCTTCTTCTTCTGTTCGGTCCATACCATTTCTGTCCTTTATTGTGCCCATCTTTGCATGAAATATTCCCTTGGTAGCTCTAATTTTCTTGAAGGGATCTCTCGTCTTTTCCATTCTGTTGTTTTCCTCTATTTCTTTACATTGATCACTGAGGAAGGCTTTCTTATCTCTCCTTGCTATTCTTTGGAATTCTGCATTCAAATGGGTACATCTTTCCTTATCTCCTTTGCCTTTAGCTTCCCTTCTTTTCTCAGCTATTTGTAATGCCTCCTCAGGCTACCATTTTGCCTTTTTGCATTTCTTTTACTTGGGGATGGTCTTGATCAGTGCCTCCTGGACAGTGTCACGAACCTCCGTCCATAGTTCTTCAGTCACTCTGTCTATCAGATTTAATCCTTTGAAGCTATTTGTCACTTTCACTGTATAATCATAGGGGATTTGATTTAGGTCAAACCTGAATAGTCTAGTGGTTTTCCCTACTTTCTTCAATTTAAGTCTGAATTTGGCAATAAGGAGTTCATGATCTGAGCCACAGTCAGCTACAGGTCTTGTTTTTGCTGACTGTATAGAGCTTCTCCATCTTTGGCTGCAAAGAATATAATCGATCTGATTTCAATATTGACCATGTGGTGAGGTCCATGTGCAGAGTCTTCTCTTGTGTTGCTGGAGGAAGGTGCTTGCTATGACCAATGCGTTCTCTTGGCCAAACTCTATTAGCCTTTACCCTGCTTCATTCTGTACTCCAAGGCCAAATTTGCCTGTTACTCCAGGTATCACTTGACTTCCTACTTTTGCATTCGAGTCCCCTATAATGAAAAGGACGTCTTTTGGTGGTGTTCGGTCTAGAGTGAGAGGTCATTTTAAGTTTCTTCTTTCTCCTTAGAGCAGAGAACTTTACACTAAGTTGCAAATGTTACACTCTCTGTTACAAATATACTTTTTAATATATTCATATAAATAAACATTTTATATATTTATATACTTATATGATTCTATATAAAAATATAAAACACATTTAACTACTCCATATCCATTTAGTAAACAATACTAGCGTAATGCAGTTTTGTAATATATACTCTCTCACTGAGCTGAGCCCGTGACAATCGCCTGTGCCTGGCGTTGAGCAGACTCAGGACCATCAACAGAGGGAGCTGTGGGGCAGGGGCAGTCTCCCTCGTCTTCCTCTGTCTACAGAATTTCAAGGGGAACTTTTAGCGGGAAAGCTGGTCTTGGCTGGAGTGTGGGGAGGGTGGAGGACACAGTCAAGAGACCTGGCTCCTGTCCACTACTGTTACAACCCCGGAAACCTTGCCAACTCATGTACCTTCTCAGGCCATTTAATTCATTTTTAGAAGGATGAGGAAGAACTAGACGGGCCCTAAAAACTGTGCTTACCCTACAACCCTGCCATCCTCTAAGTTCCCAAAACAGGGATTTTTCTGCCCTAGATCAGGGTAGAGGGGAAGTCAGCAAATCCCCAAGGATCAGGAAAAAGGGAGCTCTGGTGGCGATCAGCTGAGCCTGTGCACAGAGCCAGTGGGGAGTGCTGGACGTCAGGGGGCAAAAACGGTATGAAACGAAACACACATACACAAATGAATACATGGGAAAATAAGAATAAGAGCAGTGTTTTCTATCAATGTCAATATGTTGGTTGTGATCATAGTCTGACAAGATGTTACCACTGGGGTGAAACTGGGTACTATGCCCTAAATGTCTGTGTCTCCCCCTCCCCAGATATCATAGATTGAAATCCTTACCCTCAAGGTGATGGTACTAGGAGATGGGACCTTTGGGAGGTAATTAGGACATGAGGTTGGAGTCCTTATGAATAGAGCTAGTGCCCTTATAGGAAAAGACGTGAAATGAATGTGGGACACCAGTCATGTGTTTCTCACCCTCAGCAGGGGCATGGTGATGAATCTCAGGGGCAGCAAGTCTGGCATCTCCCCTCGCCCCCGCCCTTACGCTGAGTCCCTAGTGCCGGGTCAGGGTCACCTCCTTACAGAATTCCTGTCGCTGGAGCCCTCTCCCTCCTCACCTCACACACACTGCCTTGTCCCTCTGCAGCCAGGGCTGGGGACCACTGGGGCTGCTCCAGTTGGCTGGCATCTTCTTGCTGGGCTCCAGGCCCCAGGCTCTCTTGCTGACAACTCTGGGAACCCCAGGTCAGGTGGGCACCTGTGTTTTCAACCAGAACTGCTGGGGCCAGAAGGGAGATTCTGCAGCCTTCACCATGGGGTCTGGCCTAGGGGCTCTGCAGAGACCCCAGGAAACCTGGAGAGACAGTGCCCACATGCTCAGCTACTTAACATTCACCCCACAAACACTTCCTGCAGGCACTAAGGAGTAGCTAACTAGATTGGATACTATTGAAGAGAAAATTTCAGAAAAAAAACCACTCTGCTTTATAGCCAAGGTGGAATACAGGGAAGATTATAAAATTTGGACAAAACTTAGTGAAGGTTTGAATCCCAAGTCTCTCACATGTTAGCTGGGAGAATATGAAGAAGTTACTTGTGGACACAAGTTCTAAAGACAAGAAAACATGTATATCTGAAAGAGTGATAAAAAGTACATGGGGGGCTTCCCTGGTAATCCAGTGGTTGTGATTTCACCTTCCAATGCAGGGGTGTGGGTTCAATCCCAGGTCAGAGAGTTAACATCCCAGGTGCTTTGCAACCAAAAAATATAAAACAGAAGCAAGGGCTTCCCTGATGGTCCAGTGGTTAAGAATCTGCCTTGCAATGTGAGGGACACCGGTTCAGTCCCTGGTCGGGGAAGATGCCATATGCCTTGGAGAGACTAAGCCCGCGTGCCACAACTACTGAGCCTGTGCTCTAGAGTCTGAGAACCGCAACTCCTGAGCCCACCATGCAACTGCTGAAGCCCATGCACCTAGAGCCTGTGCTCCACAACAAGGGAAGCCACTGCAATGAGAAGCTGTCACACCAGAACTGGAGAGTAGCCCCCAATCACCACAACTAGAGAAAGTCTGCATGCAGCATTGAAGACCCACCACAGCCAAATAAAATGAATAAATCTTTTTAAAGAACAGAGGCAATATGGAAACACATTCAACAAAGACTTCAATGGTGGTCTACATCAAAACAAAATTTTTTTTAAGTACATGAAATGTACTTGTAATGGTAATGGGTGTGGTGTTATTCATGTCATGTCGTGTCCGACTCCTTGTGACCCCATGGACTGAAGCACGCCAGGCTTCCCTATCCTTCACTATCTTCCAGAGTTTGCTCAAACTCATGTCCATTGTGTTGGTTATGCCATCCAACCATCTTATGCTGTCACCCTCTTCTTTTGCCTTGAATGCTTCCCAGCATCAGGGTCTTTTCCAATGAGTCAGCTCTTTGTATCAGGTGGCCAAAGTGTTGGGACTTCAGCTTCAGCATCAGACCTTCCAATGAATATTCAAGGTTCATTTCCTTTAGGATTGACTGGTTTGATCACCTTGCAGTCCAAGGGATTCTCAAGAGTCTTTTTCAGCACCACATATCAAAAGTATCAGTTCTTCAGTGCTCAGCCTTCTTGATGGTCCAACTCTCACATCTGTATATGACTACTGGAAAAAACCACAGCTTAGACTATATGGACCTTTGGCAACAAAGTGATGTCTCTGCTTTTTAGTACACTTCCTGGATTTGTTATGGGCTTCCCTTGTGACTCAGCTGGTAAGTAATCTACCTGCCATGTGGGAGACCTGGATTCGATCCCTGGGTTGGGAAGATCCCCTGGAGAAGGGAAAGGCTACCCACTCCAGTATTCTGGCCTGGAGAATTCCATGGACTGTATAGTCCATGGGGTCACAGAGAGTCAGACACGACTGAGTGACTTTCACTTCACTTCACTTCTAGATTTGTCAAAGTTTTTCTTCCAAGGAGCTAGTGTCTTTTAATTTCATGGCTGCAGCCATCCTCTGCAGTCATTTTCGAGCTCAAGAAAATAAAGTCTGTCACTGTTTACATTGTTTCCCAATCTATTTGCCATGAAATGATGGGACCAGGTGCCATGATCTTAGTTTCTTGAGTGTAGAGTTTTAAGCCAGCTTTTTCACTCTCTTCTTTCACCCTCATCAAGAGGCTCTTTAGTTCCTCTTCACTTTCTGCCATTAGGGTGGTATCATGTGCACATCTGAGGTTGTTGATATTTCTGCTGGGGAAGAAATGAGCAGGGTGACAATATACAGCCTTGTCTAATTCCTTTCCCAATTTGGAACCAGTGCGTTGTTCCATGTCCAGTTCTAACTGTTGCTTCTTGACCTGCATACAGGTTTCTCAGGAGGCAGATAAGGTGGTCTGATATTCCCATCTCTTTAAGAACTTTCCAGAGTTTGTTGTGCTTCACACAGTCAAAGTTAAGCATTGACTAAATATTAGCAATTACTGGTCAATTAAATTACAATTAAAAGGCACATATCAAGGCAACTCATTTAACTTTCACAATTCTGACAATTAGTTCCAACTATTATTATTCTACTCATTTTACAGATAAGAAAATAGAGACTTAGTGATTTTAAAGTCATGTGCACTGCTGCTGCTGCTGCTAAGTGGCTTCAGTCGTGTCCGACTCTGTGCGACCCTGTAGATGGCAGCCCACCAGGCTCCTCCGTCCCCGTCCCTGGGATTCTCCAGGCAAGAACACTGGACTGGGTTGCCATTTCCTTCTGCAATGCCTGAAAGTGAAAAGCGAAAGTGAAGTCGCTCAGTCATGTCCGACTCTTAGCAACCCCATGGACTGCAGACCACCAGGCTCCTCTGTCCATGGGATTTTCCAGGCAAGAGTACTGGAGTGGGGTGCCATTGCCTTCTCTGTGTGTGCACTAACATGGCAAAACAAGTGGAAAGACAGGATGCAACCCAGATCTGTTTCAAAATTCAGTCTCAGCCACCATGTAATACTGCATCAAATGTCCAGTCCCTCACCTGCTCTCATCTATTGATAACTAACCAAACATCGTCAGGGCCCAGGCTCTTAATATTACTTCATGTGGATTGTAAATTAATTTTCCAAGAGGGAAATTAGCCTGGCTTTCAAAGGCCCCTCAAATAATCCCCAGCACACGATTCCAATAACATACTCCCACCAGGAATCCAATCATTGGTCTGTCTAGACAGCCAATAACTCATCCTTACAGTATCTGAAATGCACTCAAGGAGAGGCCAGATGCTGATCTTCCAGGCCCCAATTAACTTCCTCCACATGATCACAATTCCTGATACCCATAGGACCCCAAACCACTGATCCCAGGTATTTTCAAAATAAGACCCCTCAGAAGTCTCCAGTTGCTAAAGCTCCAATGCTCTTAGTTACTCGCTGACCACATCAGCCCTTCAATCATTATCTTGCAGAGGCCTTAGTCACTAACTTTTACAATCAACAATTCCAAAGAGACGTCATTACTTCCCTGCCAAAATGCCCAAGTATTGTTTGCTAAGAGTTCCCTCAAATGCAAATTGACTGTTGACAAATTAGTAACCCAGCAGGACTTCCCATTACTGACACCATTAGGCCTGAAATCAGTGGTTCCTGATAGTGCCTACACATCAGTATCAAGCTAGGATCTTCTCAGAATGCTTATGCAGAGTTCCGCTCCTGAACGAGTGTAACTGAGTATCTGCGGGCCCAGGCATCTTTGTTTGTAAAAACTCTACAAGAGATTCTGATGCATTGAGAGGAGTGGGAGCCATTCTTTTTGTCATTATCAAGCCATTATTGAATTCCTATGTTCAATAGGAGTATTAGAATGGTGGTTGTGGCTCAGCTGGTAAAGAATCCACCTGCAATGCAGGAGACCTGGGTTCGATCCCCGGGTTGGGAAGATCCCCTGGAGAAGGGAAAGGCTACCCACTCCAGTATTCTGGCCTGGAGAATTCAATGGACTGTATAGTCCATGGGGTCCCAAAAAGTTGGACACGACTGAGTGACTTTCACTTCCGCTTTCATTATTATTCTACAATTTTGGTTTCCTTAATGTTGGGTAACCTTATCCTCCACTCTCAGATGATTAATTTATCTTAAATTTTATTTTTGGCTGTTCTGGGTCTTCGCTGCTGCTTGGACTTTTCTCTAGTTGTGGTGTGAGGGTTTCTGCAGTGGTTTCTCTTGTTTCAGAGCATGGACTGTAGGGCGCTCTGGCTTCAGTCATTGTGGCTCCCGGGCTCTAGAACACAGGCTCAATAGTTGCGGCACATGGGCTTTATGGTATGTGGGATCTTTCCGAACCAAGGATCAAACCTACATCTCATGCACTGGAGGGAGGATTCTTTACCACTGAGCCTCCAGTGAAGCCCAGGATCCAGTCTTAAATTTGATTTTCTCTTGCATGCATCTTCTCAGTATCAGACTTCTCTTACAACACTGGAATCCAGAGTCATTTAACATTTATGGACCATGGAGAGAACAGGAATTCAATGTTAGCAGCCTATATCCTTCCCAAAGATACCCCTTTTCTCAGCCAGAGTCAAAGAAGGTTAGTTTTAGACATGAAATAATTTGAAGTGTTTCATCGATTTACCATATTGAAAGAAAACATTCAAGGAAGCTTTTAAATAAAAAGAAAATTGAATCAGAAGTGAGATCTCAAAAGAACAAAACAATGGGTATATATATACACACACAGACACGAGTCCACTTTGTCATCATGAGATCTTTGAAAGCAACAGGAAACATATATATGTAAGTGTGTGTATAATCATAACAGAGGAAGAAAACAGGACTGGGAATTTTAAATTAAAAATACTAGGTGTCTTTTTAAGCAGAAACCTAAAGAAAATATAAATGGCCCATAATAAAAAATTATCTTGAAAGGTCAAGAAGTATAACTGTTTGTCTTGCTGAAGAAAACTAAAAGGAGAGGGCATGTCTCTAAAGGTATAATAGAGAATATTAGCATTTTTATTTTAATATAGTTGCTTTACAATGTTGTATTAATTTCTGCTGTACAATGAATCGAATCAGCTATATGTTTACATATATCCTCTCTCTCTTGGACCTCCCTCCCACCCCCTAATCCCACCCATCTAAGTCATCACAGAGAACCAAGCTGAGGTTTCTCTGCTTTATAGCAGGTTCCCATTAACCATCTACAGCTATGGCTGAGAACCTGCTATAAAACACAGGAACCTTAGCTTGGTGCTCTATGATGACCTAGATGAGCAGGAAATAGCAACCCACTCCAGTATTCTTGCCTGGAAGATCCCATGGACAGAGGAGCCTGGTAGGCTACAGTCCATGGGGTCACAGTCAGACATGACTGATCGCATGCATGTGTTCACACACTCACGGATACACACACACACACATACACACACACACGGTGTGTATATATCTGAGTCCTAATCTCCCAGTTTGTCCCACCCTCCCTTCCCCCCATCCATATGTCCATTCTCTATGTTTATTTCCAGGGCAGGAATAGAGATGCATATGAAGAAAATATAAATTTAATCATGCTTGATAGAAAAGGGAAGATATACCTTTAAAGATTTTATACAAGTTAAAATTTCATGACCTAAAAAGGGAGTGGATTGGGAAGAAAGGGTAAGAATGATCATACCTGCATTAAGTCATGAAAACTAAGAACAGAAAAAAGAAAGTAGAAACTGATATAAATAGTAAACATAAAGTAATAAAGCATAGAATTAGCATAGAATTTGTATAAGGTCAAGATTCTACGGGTTTCAGGAACGTTCATGACACAGACCACATTATCTAACCCCTGAGAAATTAGGTTAGAAATCAATTTTTTAAAAAGGATTCACTTTTTATTGCAAAGTAGAAAAGTGCTTCAAAGTGCTTACACAGGTGAAATGAAAAAAATAATCATAACTGAACTTTTAAAATACTTATTAATGAGCAATAATGATAATACAATACAAGATATCTTGTGGGTCTTAGATGGAAATGTTTAGCCTTATGGCTTAAATTAGAAAAGGAGCGGTTGACTAATAATTAGCTGGGGATCTGATGTAAAAAATCACATCACTGAATCCACAGTAGCCCCATCACCAAGGTAGAGACCCCCCATCACTCAGCTCAGAGTAGTCAAACAAACCCTCTCAAGATCACCCCTGACCGGCGCTAACCTGTAACCCCTGACAACTCCTTTGCTTCCGAGGTCCAACCTCTAACACCCTGGTATTTAGTCGAGACGCAGGGTAAGGTGAAGGCTCATGCTCAAGAGCACTTGGGAAGCCATGTTCCCCAGTCAACAGGCCGCTTTCATGCAGAGTCCACTAGAGTTCCTTTACCCTTTGCAGATTTGCTGGGCTTCTAATATGACCGCACTCAAGTGTCATTGCTTCTTAGGGATCGCCATCATGGAAGGGTATCCCTGTACTACAGTGGAAGAAGCTGTTGCCTCCAGTCTCACCCAGCAGGCCAGTGGGGCTGCCCTGGGAGATGGTACTCTACCCTTATTTGGGTAGACTTCCTGGTGCAGGAAGGTCTTTGGGGTTAGGCTCTGAGGAGCTGCTAAAGGCAATCCATGGGTGAGAGGGGCGCCATTACTAATGAAAAGAGTAAGAATAACCCAGAATAAGTCCAGGAGATACTATTATAGCAGAAATTGATGAAGGCTGCTTCTAATATGCTAGATCTTATTCTTTTAAGCCCACTCAGCCATTTTCTCAGAAATGTTTCTCTTTTTCACTTGATTACATTCTGAAAATGATTATTTCTAACAAGAACTGTACATTGCAGCTGGTGTTTGCTTCTCTGAGAAAGCACTCCCTGACACTCCCTTCTTTTGTAAGCATTCTTTATTCCAGAAAGAAAGTCACAGTGTGATAGCTTCAGTTCAGTTCAGTCCAGTCGCTCAGTCGTGTCCGACTCTCTGCGACCCCACGAATCGCAGCACAGCAGGCCTCCCTGTCCATCACCAACTCCCGGAGTCCACCCAAACCCATGTCCATTGAGTCGGTGATGCCATCCAACCATCTCATCCTCTGTCGTCCCCTTCTCCTGCCCTCAATCCTTCCCAGCATCAGGGTCTTTTCAAATGAGTCAGCTTTTCATATCAGTAGGCCAAAATATTGGAGTTTCAGCTTCAGCATCACTTCGTCTTATGACTATTCAGGACTCATTTCCTTTAGGATGGACTGGTTCAATCTCCTTGCAGTCCAAGGGACTCTCAAGAGTCTTCTCCAACACCACAGTTCAAAAGCATCAATTCTTCGGTGCTCAGCTGTTTTTATAGTTCAAATCTCACATCCATACATGACCACTGGAAAAACCATAGCCTTGACTAGACGGACCTTTGTTGACAAAGTAATGTCTCTGCTTTTTAATATGCTCTCTAGGTTGGTCATAACTTTCCTTCCAAGGAGTAAGTGTCTTTTGATTTCATGACTGCAATCACCATCTGCAGTGATTTTGGAGACCCCCCCCCTCAAAGAAGTCAGCCACTGTTTCCCCATCTATTTGCCATGAAGTGATGGGAGCGGATGCCATTATCTTAGTTTCTCTGAATGTTGAGCTTCAAGCCAACTTTTTCCCTCTCCTCTTTCACTTTCATCAAGAGGCTCTTTTGTTCTTCTTCACTTTCTGCCATAAGGGTGGTCTCATCTGCCTATCTGAGGTTATTGATATTTCTCCCGGCAGTCTTGATTCCAGCTTGTGCTTCCTCCAGCCCAGCGTTTCTCATGAAAAACGTTGGCAAGGACAAAGAGAGGCAAAAACCCTTTCTGAGTAAAGGATGAGGGAGACACTGCACATGCACAGAAAGGCTCCTTGAAGTCAAAAGTCAGGGGGATAACTACAGGCCATAATGAGTCTTGCTCCTTCCAGAAGCCTTCACTTTGAGATCCATCTTGGCTGAGGGGTACGTGTGCACCCCAGAAGAGGGTTCCAGGGTAGCTCAGGTGTGAAAAAGAAACCAGATAATTGGTCTGAAGGAAGACCAAGGACCCACAAGAATTGACTTATATAAATGACTTCGCCACCTCTTTACTGTGCTTCTCCTCACTAGGGGGGACGCCCACACCCTTTTTCTCCGGGTATGCATCTCTGCCTTGCTCCTAGCTCAAATAAACAATCTGTTTCTCTATGTGCTCTCCCACTTGTTGTTGTGCTGTGTCTCTAATATTAAGCTTTGCACCTGCATTTACAGTTTCTGCCTCCGTGATAAATGCGTTTTCCACTGGGGACAAAGATCCAGGGATAATTAGCTTCTAGGCTCTAGCCCTTGCTGGTTTGGTGGCTAGGATTCCTGGTTTTCATCCAGGCTACCCAGGTTCAACTCGTGGGCAGGGAATTAAGATCTCATTTCATGCCACCGTTCTCTTCTGCCTCGCCAAGATCAACACCAGTCCCTCCAAACGAAATAGTTAGTGCTATCAACAAAAATTAGTTTATTTATTTATGTTTTGGCCCTGATGTGTGGCTTGTGGGATCTCAGTTCCCCAAGCAGTGATTGAACCTGGACTATGGCAACAAAAGCCTGGAATTCTGACCACAAGACCACCAGGGAACTCCCCCAAAATTAGTTATAAATTGATATGACCAATGAATGTTTTCTCTGTCTAATGTAATGTGTCAATAAAAACATCTTCTAGGACATTTTATTATTCATAATTCCTCATAAAATGAAATCTAATAATTTGAAATGATCTGGCCCTGTGCTCTGGTGTTCTTTATATCTTTGTGCCCTCAGACCAGTCACATCTGTTTTGGGCCCCAGTTCTACATTCTGGGCAGTAGAGGGCTACACTTTGTGACTACCCAATAATAGTGTGAAATTCTTCCATTATAAATCTGGGTGTAAATTAAATAAACTATCATTGTTTTGTATCTACTGACACAGGTAAATAATCGTAGCTGTTGGATCCAAGGTCCCTGCTCAGTGGTGGTGGTTTAGTTGTTAAGTCGTATCTGACTCTTTGCTACCCCATGAAATATAGTCTGCCAGGTTCCTCTGTCCATGGGGTTCCCCAGCAAGAATACTGGAGTGGGTTGCCACTTCCTGCTCCAGGGGACCTTTCCAACCCAAGGATCAAATCCAGGTCTCCCACATTGCAGGCGGTCTCCTGCAATGCAGGCGGATATTTGACCAACTGAGCCACCAGGAAACCCTGCTCAGTAAATACTGTAAAATATTTTTCACCTACTAAAGGAAGGCATGCAAGACAAGACTGATCAGAAGGCTGGGTATTACTCCTTGCATGTGTGGGTGTGTGTGTGTGTACTCAGTCACTCAGTTGTGTCTGAGTCTTTGTGACCCCATGGACTGTAGCCCACCAGGTTCCACTGTCCGTGGGATTCTCCAGGCAAGAATACTGGAGTGGGTTGCCATTTCCTCCTCCAGGGGATCTTCCTGACCCAGAGATCGAACCCAAGTCTCCTTCCTCTCCTGCACTGCAGGTGGATTCTTTACCACTGAGTCATTGGATAAGGCCACTCCTTGCATCTACTGTAGGACAAAAAGGTACTCATTGTTACATCCTTAGCTGCAGATGTGCAAATATTCTGACCTTGCATTCTTCCTTGTTTTCAACTAGATGCCCACATACTCGTGAAGATTTGAGACTGGCCTGCTCCAGAATGCAGGGCAGCCAGTGGGAGAGTTTCAGAGAAGGCTGCTCTTCCTATTTAAAGTGGCAATTCTCCAGCCCTTTCAAGTCACATCACTCTGTCCTATCCAACTCTCTTTAGAAGTTATCAGCTTTTAACAATGTTTATTGCCTTTCTTCTTCATCAGAATGTCAGGTCCAGGAAGTTAGGGGTTTGGGGGTTGCTTTGTTCAACCAAACATTAAGTATCAAGAACAGTGACTGGTGATCAACAGATTATTGTTGAATGAATAAATAGGGTCCTATATACTCAGAAGTTCTCCGTCTCTGGTATTTTCTGCATTACTCTACAAAGTCAAATTTATAACTAGTCGTGTCATCCAGAGATGCTTGCAGAGTCTTTTAGAGGGAATAATTAATCTTTTAACAAAATGAATACAGCACATACAGAGTTGTGTTGCTCTCTACATGTGTGGTAAAGATGCTAAAAATAAAGCATCTGAATACATATGTGAGAAGCAGAAATCACTGCAGTATCAGCATGAACAGAAATAAGCAAACAGGAAATGAATAAGATAATGTCTGATAAAAAGGAAGGGTATGAAGAAAACAAATGCATAGTGAGGAGTTAGAGAGTACTGGGATAGGTCAGGGAAGAAAAACATCTGAGGAAAACACATTTGAGTGATAATATCTTATACGTGGATTTTAAAAAATGATACAAATGAACTTATTTACAAAACAGAAATAAACTTACAGATGTAGAAAACAAATTTATGGTTACCAAAGGGAGGTGGGGAAGAGGGTTAAATTGGAAGTTCGAGATTAAATTATACACAATACTATAAGTAAAATAAAGAACAAAGCTCTACTATATTAATCAGGAAAACTAAACTGTTAGACGGTGAGATGGACAGGTAAGCCTGGTGTGTGGCAGTGTATGGGGTAGTAAAGACTTGGACACGACTTGGCGACTGAACAATGACAAACTGTTAGATAAATATGCAAATGTAAGAAGAGAAAACCTGCATAGAGAAAAGTACAGTCCTGTCCTTGAATGGGCTAAGAAAATCTTTGGCCCCAGCCCAGAGACTCCACCCACTGGTGGGATGATCAAGAAGGCAGGTGCTCCATGGCCTTGACAGTTTCTTTCTTTCTGTTCTTTCTTTCTTTCTTTTTTTTTTTTACCAATAAAGACAGCTTTTATTTCTTAACAGAGGAAGGCAATTGAGAAAAGTAAGGCCTTGACAGTTTCTGTGGCCTCTGTCAAAGGTGCTCTGCCTCCAAGGCTCACCCCGTCACACCACTCTTGCACCTGCTCAAATGTCTTTTTTTTTCTTTTTAAAAAAATTATTGAAATGTAGATGATTAGCAATGTTGTGTTAGTTTCAGTATCTTGTAATAACCTATAATTGAAGAGAATGTAAAAATAATGACTGTATAACTGAATCACTTTACTGTGCACTGGAAACTAATACAACATTGCTAATCAACTGCATTTCAATATAAATTTTTTAAACAGAAAAAAAGACATTTGAGCAAGTACATGAGCGGTGTGACGGGGTGAGCCTTAGAGGCAGAGCACCTTTGGCAGGGGCCACAGTAAGTGTCAAGGCCATGGAGCGCCTGCCTTCTTGATCAGCCCACCACGGGGTGGCATCTCTGGGCTGGGGCCAGAGATTTTCTTAGCCCATTCAAGGACAGGACTGTCCTTTTCTCCATGCAGATTTTCTCTTTTTACATTTAGATATTTGTCTAAGTTTGTTGTTGTTGTTCAGTCACCAAGTCGTGCCTGAGTCTTCACGACCCCATGGACTGCAGCATGGCTGGCTTCCCTGTCCATCTCACCATCTAACAGTTTAATTTTCCAGACTAACTTAGACATTAAGTTAGTTTTAATAATATGATTAGCACTGATGCACCTACCACCCAAGAGAAAAGGTATGGCCTTAACAATAATTCCATCTAACCACGTGTTTCCTCAATTCCTGGCCCTGCCTGTCCTTAACTGAGGTAAACATCATCCTAAATACCAAGCTCACCAATTTTTTATTTCCTTTTAATATAGTTTTATCAAAACTATACAAAATCCTAAATAATTCTTTTTAATTTTATAAAAGTGTGTTACGCTTTTTATACTATTTCGGGAATCACAGTCTGGGTTTTTTCCCTTAAATTCATCCCTATTGTTGGGTACTGTTCTGGTTCATTCATTTTGACTCCATTCACTTTTGTTTCCAGGTTTTGCTATCGTGAACAAGATACCATGCATATTCTATGTTTCATGTGCAAAGTGGTTCTCTTAGATATATTCCTAAGCACGGACAGGATAGAATGTGAGGACTGTAAATATTCACTGTAGGAGGAAATGCCAACTATCTTCTGAAGTGGTCACACTGATTTATATTCCTTCAACAGGGCAAGAAGATCGTGTATTTATATATCCTCTCCAACAGTCTGTTTTGTCAGACATAATTTTTGCAAGTTGAATGGGTGTTAAATGTTATCTCATTATTTGTATTTCCCTGATCACTAATGACTTTGAACATCTCTTCATATGATTATTGGCTCCGTCTTTCTTCTCTGAAATAGTCTAATAGACTTAGCTTTTTAAAAACATAACCATAGTACTATTATGACACTGACATTAACAGTGATTCCTGGTGCTGTATTAGACTAGTATGCATACCAAACATGCTTCCACTGCTTCCATTTCTTCTTTCATGTATTCATTCAACAAACACCCAGACCAGGACTATAGGGGCAGAAAGAGAATCTGGGATAATCAGACTCTAACCATCTAAGAAAGGAAAAATTGGCTAAGAGTGTAAAAGTATGCTCTGCCATTCATAAGGCTGGGGGAACAGACACAGATAAAGTCAGATGAAAATTAATAGGAAACATTATTTCTTTCAAGGATGTCCTGTATCTGTAATGCCATAAAGAACTCCTGCTTTGAGGGACTGCTGCTTTTTTACTCACTGAGAAACTTTGTTCTCTACAATCATAAAGTATCAGAAACTGTTTGATATCAGTCTAGTTAAAACATCCCACTCTTGCTGAAGATTTTAAGTCACTTACACACAAAAGAGCAGCTAAGGTTTCCAACCCCAGTGCAGAGACAGGGGGTATCTAGATAGAAAATTCCATATCTATCGTAACTTTATGGTTTCCAAGGAAACAGGATTCTGAATTCACTTTATAGTCCACATACAGCCCTGCTTTGCTTTGAGTTTACCAAAACACTGCTTCATTCACATTTCATCTGAACTTCACCAGTCCTCAGAATTTCATAACTCCATTTTTTCTTTTGTTTAGTGAACCACTCCATGGTTCCTCTGGTGTGTGGTCTCCCTCACTGACTGATAAATTTGTCAGACTACAGATTAATCCCAGATGTTCTTAGGCTAATTGGAATAGGACACCCTTCTATTCCATATTGTTAAACCGAGGCCCAGATGGAATGTCACTAGACTGAGAGCATCCAGCAAGTTCACACCTGAGCTCCTCCAAACACCTTCCATACCTGAGGATTCAGAAGGGCCTGAAGTGGGATACAGAGCCCTCCACCTCTGTCAGGAGGATTCCATGAAGGAGATATTGGAACTTGGTTTTGAAAAATACGTAGGCATTCCCAGGAGAAAGGCAGCATGACTTCTTCTTCATCTGCCCCAGTGACATCTCCCAGAGGGCAAGGGCATCTCCAGGCTTTCCTTACTGGAAGTGACAAGGGGCAACAAGCAGGTTAAAGGGCAGAAGTGGTCTTGTCTTAATTTTTAATTTTTTTATTTTCCATTTATTTTTATTAGTTGGAGGCTAATTACTTTACAATATTGAAGTGGTTTTTGTCATACATTGACATGAATCAGCCATGGATTTACAAGTATTCCCCATCCCGATCCCCTCTTCCCACCTCCCTCTCCACCGGACAGTCTTGTCTTAAAGCTACATTTGCAAAGTAAGGGCACTATTACTATTTACATTTTATTTTATGAAAAAATAAAAGCAATTTTTCCTAAAATATTTTTATTGACATATTGTATTAGAGGAAGGGAAATTTTTTTAAAAATTGGTATAAACTTCTTTTAGCTGGGGTGGCTGGAGTGGGTATGTCGATCATGTCGATTTGGGAGCATCCAAACCCCACAGCCAACACCACAAGCCCAGCAGAGGGGAAGCGTACACTGACTCCTTCCCCTTTTCCTCCAGTGCTATATCCTAGGAGGGCCTGTAGGTCCCTGATTTCTTCCCTTTCGCCCCTCGTGGTATGTTCCAGGAGGAGCCTGCAAGCAGTCCGACTTCTCATCCCCTGTTATCTGCCAGGAGATAATAGCCACTGGCATCTCTGTGTGTTTCCAGAGGCCTCTCAGCTTCTCTGAACATCGTTACACAGATCCATAGAGTTCAGAGCCAAAGGCCCTTTCTCCAAGAAGCCCGCCAGAGAAACGCCCCCATTCTTGCTCCCCACCGCCGGTGAGACAGGGCCACCGCTCCGCAACGTGAGTAGAGGCGTCCTCATCCTCCGTACGGAATGGACACTCCTGCAACATGGCGTGCCCCACGGGGAAGCGCAACTCTGGCGCGGCCACGTTCCCCGCCTGACAACGCTGCCGAGGGGCACGGAATGCCCCGAAACATCGACTCCGTAACAGGCGATGTTGACTGTTGGTTGACTGCGGCTTCGAACGTGGTTTTGCGCCTGTGCAGAGCCACGCCCCTTCGCGTGTGAACCTCCCACCCAAGCCCCGAGAAGGGGCGGTGCTAGGGGTGGTGACCGGAAGCGGCTGCAGTTTTCAGTCGTGGTTTCAGAGTTGTTGTGCAGAGGATCGCGGTGCTCTGTGTCCGAGCGGTGTGAAGGTAAAGGGGACCCGGGGAGGGTGAGTGTTGGGGAATTCTGTCTGGTCGGTGATGGAGTCGGTTGTCTGGCTATAGCTGGATGACTCGCTTTTTATTTTTCAGGCTTTCCTCTTTTCTCATATCAATGTTAAGATCTTAAAGTTCACTCTGAGACCCACAGGGTTCAGTGCTTTATATTCTAAGTGTTTTCTAAGAGTGGATTTTTTTTTTCTGGTCCATGAATTATTTAGAAGTGCGCTTTCATTTTACAAAAGTTTATCTTTTTACTAGACTTTTAAGTTTTCTTTGGTTAGAGAAATGTCTGCATGAAGCTCATTTCTTGAAATCTGAGGGGACTCATGGCCTAGTCCTTGGTGAATTTTTAATGAATGTCCCATGTATAATTCGAAAATAATATTTAATTGTTTAGCTATCACTTGTGTTGTACAAAATTTGTACTCTTTTGTTTGCTTATTCTCTTACAGAGAAAGGAGAGATTAAGTCTTCACTGTGATAATGATTTTATTCATTTCTTCTTCCGCTGTCCATGATCCAATTTGAGTTGTTTTGTATGAAGCGGTGAGTCTTAGATCGAGGTGCATGTATTTGATGTTCAGTTACTTAAGCACTGTTTGTTAAAAAGACTGCAGTTCCTCCACTGACTCCTTTGGTACCTTTGTCAAAAATAAATTTGCCATACTTTTGTGCAGCTACTTCTAGATTCTTTGTGTTCCATTTGTCTATGTGTCTCTCTGCTTTTATGGTGAAAATATGTTGAATTTGTCAATACTGTATGAATTTATATGATTTTTCTTCTTTTGTCTGTTAATATGGGGGAATCCCCTTATTGATTTTTGAATATTGAACCAGCCTTACATTCCTGGAATTAACTTCACTTGCTTGTGGTGTATAATTCTTTTTTTTTTCTATTGCAGGAATTATTAATTAATGCTTTTTATGAGGATTTTTGTGTCCAAGGTTGTGACAGACATTGGTCTGTAGATTTCTTTTTCTGTCCTGTCTTTGGTTTTAGTATTAGGATAATCCTATCTCAGAAAACTGAGTTAGGACGTGTTCTCTCCTCTTGTATTTTCTGAAAGAGGTTATGTAGATGATATTGTTTCTTTAATGTTCAGTAGAAATCTCCAGTGAAACCATCTGGACCTGGAGATTTCCTTTTAGAAGGTTTTGATTATGGCGTCAATTTCTGCAGTAAATAACTGTTCAGGTTATCTATTTAGTGTCTGTTCAGAGTACAATAGTGGGTAAATTGTAGGAGTCTATGTTTTGTGAGAAAATTGGACTATTTCATCCATGTTGTTGAATTTATGTGCATAAAGTGGTGTGTGATATTCCCTTACTTTCAATGACTACAGATATAGTTATATCTCCTGTTTCATTTCTGATATTGGTAATTTGTGTCTTCTCTTTTAATCTTTGTCAGGCTTGCTAGAGGATTACCAATTTGATTGTCTTTTCAACAAACCAGCTTGTACTTTCATTGATCTTTCTCTATTTTCAATTTTATTGATTTCCACTCTTACACTTATTACTTGCTTCCTTCTGATTGCTTTGGGTTTTCTTTGCTCTTCTTTTTCTAGTATCTTATGGTGGGAGCTTACCTTATTGATTTAATACCTTAATTCTTTTCTAATATAAACATTTAGGATTATAAATTTACCTTTCAACACTGCTTTATCTGCGTCCCAAATTGTGATATGTTGTATTTTCATTTTCATTCATTGCTTTTTAATTTCCTTGAGACTTCCTCTTTGATCCATTGGTTATATAGAAATGTATTGTTTAATTTCCAAAGTTTGGCAACTTTCTTGTTAGCTGTTATTGATTTCTAGTTTGATGCTATTATAATCAGAGAACATAAGCTGTGTGATTTCAATTTGTTAAGGTTTGTTTTATGTCCCTGGAGAGTGTCACACAGGTGCTTGAAGAGAATGCGTGTTCTCTTAGTGTTTGACTGGAGTAGGATGGATATGCTCAGTTAGGACTCGTTTCTTGGTCCTTTGATTAAGGGGTGCAGGCTTTTCTTAGAGCTTTGTTGTCTGTGCCTGTTGATGGTTCTGAGTTATAAGCTTCTCTAGTGGCCTGTTTGTGATACTTGTGAGGGATAAGGAAACCCAGGGAACTCACTACAGTTGTTCCTTAGGCCCTGAGATCTGTGGACCGTGCCTTTTCTTTTTAACTTTGAGTCTTTCTCTTTGTATTTGTTGTTATGTCATTTCCCCGTGCTCTCCTCCCCCTCCCCAGGTGATGCCATCTGCATCTGTTATATTTATTTTTAATTAAAAATAAAGCCATTAAAATATATACATCTCACTCTGTATACAACTTTAGCATGTTCCATGACTTCTGGTAAAAATTGTGTAGCCTTTGTATTGATTTCTGACTTTGATCCTGGGTTATTTAGGAAAGTGCTCTTTTTCTTTTTTCTTTTTCCCTTGTGGCTCAGTGGGTAAAGAATCTGACTGCAATGTGGGAAACCTGGGTTCGAACCCTGGGTTGGGGAGATCCCCTGGAGAAGGGATAGGCTACTGACTCCAGTATTCTGGCCTGGACTATTCCATGGACTGGATAGTCCATGTGGTTGCAAAGAGTTGGACACGACTGAGCGACTTTCACTTTCTGTTTCTTTTAAAGCATTTATTTATTTAGTTATATAAAAGAGACATACATATATATATATTCAATACCTTAAAATTCATCAATTTGAAGTGTACGGTTCAGTGATTTTTGGTACATTCACAGAATTGTTTAGTCAACACCACAGTTTAATTTAGAACGTTTTCAATACCCCAGATAGAAACTTTTCACGCATTAGCAGACATTCATCATTCATGCCACCCTACATCCCCAGCCCTAGGGAACTTCTAATCAGTTTTCTGTCTCATGTGTTTGCCTATTCTGGACATTTCATATATATGGAATCATAAAATATGTGGTCTTTTGCGACTGACTTCTTTCCCTTACGATAATGATTTTAAGGTTCATTTATGTTACAGCATGTATTGGTACTTCTTTTTTATTGCCAAATAATATTCCATTGTATGCACACAGCAAATTTTGTTTATCTGTTCATCAGTTGGTCGACATTTAAGTGGTTTCCTCTTTTTGGCTACTATGACTAATACTGCTGTGAATATTTGTGCACAAGTTCTGGAGTGGACATGGCCTTTCATTTCTCTTGGTAGATACTAGGAGTAGAACTGCTGGGTCATACGATGACTGTATATGGGTCGCATTTTGAGGAACTGCCAGCCTATTTTTCAGAGTGGCTGGACCATTTTATTTTATTTATTTTTTTTGTACCATTTTAAAATTTTACCAGTAATGTCTGCAAGCTCAAATTTATTCACATCTCACCAACGTTAGTTACTGTCTTTTTTTTTTAGCCATCCTAGTGTATATGAAATAGTTTGCTAATGAATAGAACATTTTTGGTCTTGATTGTATTTCCTAAGGCATAATGACATTGAATATCTTATACTATAAGATAACATCTTATATACTATATGCTTATATAGACTATATATACACATAGTATATATAAGTATATACTACAGTATAACGTCTTATACTATAACATTCAGACAACTACCAGGTTTTTTTCTGGCCATGTTATTTGATAGAATTGTGTAAAAAGTTCTCTAAACATAAGAAAAGAAAGCATATTCTCACTTTCTCTGACACAATGTCATCTTTGCATGTTTAAAATTTAACCTATTCATACTTTTCATTTTACTTTACTTTTTATTTTGTTTACTTTCTTGTTTCTTAACTTCTCTTATCTTAAGTTCCTCCTCATTTTATGTGGTACTTTCCCTTTCCCAACAAGGATGACTAAATCTGTAGTGCCTGGATTAGTTGATCATAATGAAATTGTACCTCAGCTTGGACAGGGAGACACCTTCCCCTCCCTCGTTCCCTCAACGGGAGAAACAGTTTCTACTTCTGGATGTTATTGTGGTAATTAAAAATTTTAGTCCCAGACTGTTAGTAATTTCCTTATGGCATATATCTTCTGTCTTAAGAAACTTTACTTAATATTTTTTCCAAATTATAATGTTTTCAACATCTGTTTAATAATAGAACCATGTTTATTTTGAGCCTCCCACATATAAGGTACCACGTGGTATACCATTGAGAACGTGAGCTTTGAAGCCAGGTAGACTGACTTCAATTTAACATCACTGAACCTCTGTTTCTATATGCATACTGTGAGATGATAATAATTACAGCAGTACACAAATAATGTGATTGATGTGCACACTAAATGAGATACCTCCTTCTTCATATTACATGATTCCTTGTAATAACCGTACTTGCTAATATGAATTAAATATTTATCTGGGGCAGTCTGTTGCTGAGTTCCTTAAAAATACCAACTCATTTAATTCTCACAGTCCCTTGAAATAAATATTTTTGATTTGTTTTAGGGAAAAGAAAACCTGAAGAAACATTTTCATATCCATATAGCTAAAGGATGACAGAGCTAGAAATGAAGCTTTTTTTAGTTTTAGTCTAAGTCTCATGGTCACACTCATATTCCCTTTTGATGAATGACCTGAATAGGTCGATGTGAATAGGTTCAATAGGTTGAATAGGTTGATGTGACTGTCTACTCCACAGTATGCCATGCCATAACAATTCTCTGGTGCTCTCAGGAAGCACTTGTGGGCTGAATGCAGAATAACTGACCACGTGAACACTGTCTTTCCAGGTTTCTTGGAATCTCTGCCTAGCCCTTGGGACAGACCCTGTGGTGAAGGCTGCAGGATCTTCCATTTCCAGCATCAGCAGCTGTGGTTAAGTCCACAGGTGCCCACCTGACCTCGGGTTCCTGGGAAGAGCAGAGTTGTCAGCAAGAGAACCGGGGGGTAAAGCCCAGCGGGAAGATGCCAGGCAATCGGAGTGCTGCTGGGCCGTCCGTGACCCTGACTCCAGGGGGCCGTGACAACTCCTGTGAGGTGAGGAGTCGGAAGAGGCACCCGGGCACAGAAATTCTCCAGAATGAAGGATAGTATCTCATTATTTTAATTTGTATGAGTTTTTTTTAATCAGGCAACATAATCAGGGGATTTTTATTGCTGATTTATGTATGTGAATTTCTATCCATTGTTGATTTATTTATATTAACTTAAGGATTTTTATAGAGTTTTTTTGAAGAGTAAGTTTAATAACCTTTTGTCATTCTTATATATTGGGTTGACCAAAACGTTTGTTTGGGGTTTTCTGTACGATGTTATGGAAAAAACCCAAATGAACTTTGTGGTCAACCCAATATTTCTGTGAATATTTTTTGCCACTTTGTAATTTGAAATTGGCTTCTAGTTCAGTTATAAGTGACAAAAGGTGCCAAAGAGTTCTCAAAGTCTTCTTAAAACAATGACTCTTCCCTGATTTGTTTCTCCCAGATTCCAGTTCCCTAGAAGCAAGCTCTCTTAAACTTTTTAATGGATTTCTTTTTCGTTTTGAACATTATCTATAGACTTTCCACTATGGAAGGTAGAGATTTAGCTTTTCCACGCACCTCCACTCATATACACATTTGCCTCTACCTATCAGTGTTCTGATTAGATCTATCGTGTTTATTATTGTGACTGTTTATAGTTGAGTCGTGTAGTATCCATGCTTACTGTTTCTTCACAACTTTTACTTTTCCCTGGAATTAACTATTTTTCAATGGATTGATCATTTCTTTGCTTTACTATAGACATATCAATAATTCAACTCCAAATTCTTTCTAGTTATTTAAATCTCCTCTCTGTATGTTCAGACATAGACGTTAAAGAATCTGCCTGTAATGTGAGACTCACGTTCAATTCCTTGGTCAGGAAGATCCCCTGGAGAAGGGACTGGCAACCCACTGCAGTATTCTTGCCTTGAGAATCCCATGGACAGAGGAGCCTGGTGGGCTACAGCCCATGGGGTTGCAAAGAGTCAGACACACACGTAGTGACATTCCTTATAAATACTCATACCATGTTTACTGTGAGCCCAGTACTGTTAAACACACACTACATCTACTAAGTCATCTTTGTTACAATCTGGAGAAGTAGGTACCATTTTTATTCTCATTTTATATAAGGGGAAACTGTTGTTTGTTATTTAGTTGCTGGGTCGTATCCAACTTTTTTTTTTCTAAACAATTAATAACCCTTTATTTCCTACCTTTACTTTTTTATTTGTTTATATATTTTATATTGTAGTGGTTTTTGCCATACACTGACATGAATCAGCCATGGATTTACATGTGTTCCCCTTGCCGATCTCCCCTCCTGCCTCCCTCTCCATCCCGTCCCTCTGGGTCTTCCCAGTGCACCAGCCCTGAGCACTTGTCTCATGCATCCAACCTGGGCTGGTGATCTGTTTCACCCTTGATAGTATACTTGTTTCAATGCTATTCCCTCAGAACATCCCACCCTCGCCTTCTCCCACAGAGTCCCAAAGTCTGTTCTGTACATCTGTGTCTCTTTTTCTGTTTTGCATATAGTATTATCATTACCATCTTTTCAAATTCCATATATATGCGTTAGTATACTGTATTGGTCTCTCTCTTTCTGAAGGCTTACTTCACTCTGTATAATGGGCTCCAGTTTCATCCATCTCATTAGAACTGATTCAAATGAATCCTTTATAATGACTGAGTAATAGTCCATTCTGTACATGTACCACAGCTTCCTTATCCATTTGTCTGCTGATGGGCATCTAGGTTGCTTCCATGTCCTGGCTATTACAAACAGTGCTGCAGTGAACACTGGGGTACACGTGTCTCTTTCAGATCTGATTTCCTCAGTGTGTTTGCCCAGGAGTGGGTTTGATGGGTCATATGGCAGTTCTATTTCCAGTCTTTTAAGGAATCTCCGCGCTGTTCTCCATCGTGGCTGTACTAGTTTGCATTCCCACCAACGGTGTAAGAGGGTTTCCTTTTCTCCACACCCTCTCCAGCATTTATTGCTTGTAGACTTTTGGATAGCAGCCATCCTGACTGGCGTGTAATGGTACCTCATTGTGGTTTTGATTTGCATTTATCTGATAATGAGTGATGTTGAGCATCTTTTCATATGTTTGTTAGCCATCCGTATGTCTTTTTTGGAGAAATGTCTCTTTAGATCTTTGGCCCATTTTTTGATTGGGTCGTTTGTTTTTCTGGAATTGAGCTTCAGGAGTTTCTTGTATATTTTTGCGATTAATCCTTTGTCTGTTTCTTCATTTGCTATTATTTTCTCCCATTCTGAAAGTTGTCTTTTCACCTTGTGTATAGTTTCCTTTGTTGTGCAAAAGCTTTTAAGTTTCATTAGATCCCATTTGTTTATTTTTGCTTTTATTTCCAATATTCTGGGAGGTGGGTCATAGAGGATCCTGCTGTGATTTATTTGGCTGTTTGAAGCTCCATGGACTATAGCCCCCCAGGCTCCTCTCTCCATGAAATTTTCCAGGCAAGAATGGTGGAGTGGATTCCCATTTCCTTCTCCAAGGGGAAACTGGGACATAGAGAAAAACTATCTGGCCCAAGTTAACACAGCAAGTAATAGCGGGGAGTGCTATCTCAACTCTGGGTATCAGTGTCTTCTCTTTGAAAAAATCTCTCCTTGACCTTGTTGACTTGCTGAAGGCTCGTCTGGTTGCTCTCTCACCTTCACACGCAGCTATGATTTTGGTGTCTACTGTTCGCCATCTATCAGGAAATCCTTTTTACCTCTGTCTTGTATCAGATTCCCTTCCCTGAGAATCCAGTTTTTTCCTTCCTGTTTCCTGGATCCTGTGTCTTCCTAGATCCTGTGTCTTCCTCTTTCTTGGTTTACCCCCTAATTTGGGGGGTGGGGTACATCCTTGAGTATGTCCTTGAAAATGGATGCATGACAAGTGAACTTTACAAAAATTTGCATATTTGAAAATGTCATGTAAAATGTATTTATGTAATATATATAATTGTATAATGTCAGGAAGCATTTAACAAGAGGCTTCCTGTGTGCTGTTTTGGATCTGTCAGGAACCCTCTGGCCCTTATTGATTCCTGAATATTCAGGAATTAAGAGGAGAGGCACGCCTTTCCCGCCTTTCCAGGGACTGAGGAATCCAGGCATTTCTCATTACAGTGATAAGTACCCTCTTCGTTTTTATGAGCCAAATGGTAAAAGGTGATTGTTTGCAACTCTCTCTTTGATAGGGATCATCTTACGTTTTATAAGTCTGGAATTTTAATCTTTGTCTTTGCTGAGAAGAACCACCTTGTAAGACAGTGTATATGCCCACAGCAAGTTGATTAAAACACCTTTGCTCCATCAGAGCTTTGGTCTCCGTGTCTTGCTCCCTCCCTCCCTTTCCTTTCTTTCCTTTCCTTCCTTTCTTTCCTTTCCTTTTCTTTCTATCTTTCTTTCTGTCTTTCGTTCTGTCTGTCTGTCTTTCTGTCTGTCTGTCTTTTCTTTCTCTCTCTCTCTCTCTCTCTCTCTCTCTCTCTCTCTCTATCTTTCTCTCCCTCTATTTCTGGCTAATTCCTTGGAGCGCGGAGGCCCGCTGAGCTCACTTTCTTGCCCGAGCTTCTAAGACCCTCTCGAGAAGGCGCACTGCGCCTTCACCCACTCCAGAGGGCGCCCGGTGCCTACGTGCAGCAGTGCTAGCCCTAAGAACAGGACTCTATTGGCTTTCCGCGTAAACCAGGGGATATCAGCCTCTTTCTCTCTCTTACTCTCCGGACCACCAGGTTCCGGTCCATTAAAGGACCAACAGTATAAATACCTTTATAAAAATAAAAAGTAATAAATACCATGGAAGTATGTTTATTTGGCCCTGATGATAAATTTATCTTTTTGCCTGAGTGTAGAATTCTAGGTTGGAAATCATTTTTGTGTAGAATTTTACAAACCTGTTTCCAGTCTAGTCCTTTTCCTACTCATACACACATTTTTTTCTGGTTTTCAAAAAATCTCTTATTTCAGTTGTTGATCCTCCATATTTTAAATTCTTTGCTCTACTGATTTCTATTTCTTTCTCTTTTGCTCTCCTTCCTAAAAGGTTTTTTTTTGTAAAACTATCTGCCAAATCATCTTCTGTGTCTCTCATTAATGCTGTTCTATAATTTTGGAAGATGGAGGGATACTCAAGATACTGGGATGGTATCTTGAGACTGAGAAATGAGGCAGGCAACTCCATATAATCAATGGATTGGTTTATTGTTATAGGTAACTTACTCACAGGGTGGGATCAGGGGGTCGATGAACCAGAAGCATTCACAGCTGCCTCCTACACAGCTGAGGGACGATTGGGACAATTTCACAGTTAACCCAGGATCTGGGTGGGGTACGTGCATTCCTAAGTCAAGATTTATGAATGGACAACTAGTCTTATGGGCACTGGGAATACCTCAGTGAAGGTCTTCATTATTATTTAAAGACTAATAGAGCCTAGAGGCCACAAGATCTAATGATCATTAAGCAATATCTAGTAACTATCCATACAAAGCCCTTGGTGACAGAGAAGAGACTTACTACACAGTATAGCCCTAGGCAGGGTCAGTGCGGAAGCCCAAGATGGCCTCTAGTATGATAACAACTATACATATGTTTTATATATATATAATTTTATTTATTTATTTGTTTAGGCTGTGTTGGGTCTTTGTTGCTTCACGAGGGCTTTCTGTAGTTGCAGTGAGTGCGGGCTACACTCTACTTGCAGTGCTCGGGCTTGTCATTGCAGTGGCTTCTCTTGCTGTGGAGGAGGGGATCTAGGGTGCATGGGCTTCAGTAGCTGCAGTTCCTGGGCTCTAGAACACAGGCTCAATAGTTGTGGCATAAGGGCCTAGTTGCTTTGTGGCATGTGGAATCTTCCTGGACCGGGGATTGAACGCATGTCTCCTGCAATGGCAGGTGAATTCTTTACCACTGAGCCACCAGGGAGGCCCATGTTTCTGTTTTAAATAGCTCTTTTTCTTTTCAGAATTTTTGTTTAGTATCTTATCATTCTACTACTAATATACTAATATTATTATTCAACTACTAATATAATAGTTTTTAAATTTAATTTTTAAATGACAATATAGTCAGATGGCTCAAAAATAAAAATTTTAAATCTATATAGCATTTTAAAATATGAAAAGCTATATACAGTCTAAATTCTCTCATCTTTTTCCTATCTATTCATGTCTCTTTATTTTTTATTTTTATTTAGTTTTTGGCTGCACCATAGGGCATGTGGCATCTTAGTACCCTGACCAGGGATTGAACCCATGCCCCCTGCAGTGGAAGCATAGAGACTTAACCACTGGACCACCAGGGAACTCGCTGTTTACCTCTCTTTAATACATATAACCAAGTTAGTTTTCTCTGCATGAATTTCTTTATGTAAGTAAAAGCCGTTGAGCGCACACTGTTATTTTTTCTTTTTTTAGTTCAGGAAAGGTATCCCATAAAACAAATTCTTATCAGTTCTTGGTAATTTTAAATCTTTTGGTAAAATATAATGTGAGTTATAAACCATGCTGCCATGAACGTTTTTGTTCATGTCATGTCTGTGTGTCCACCCTCTCTTGACTGTACACATAGGGATGGACTTAGTGGGTCCTAGATTGAGCCTATCTTTTAAAAAATATTTTTGTTGTGAAATATAACATATGTACAGAAAAGTGCAAAACAGACATGTACAGCTCAGTAATTTTTCACTGTGTAGGTCTAGAAAATGTCCATCGCTAACATTCCAGAATTTCCCTACTTCCAAAGGTAATCACTGTCCTGACTTCTATGATAACTTATTTCCATTGAAAAGTGAATCACAAGCCGCAGAGTGGAAGAAGAGACAGACAAGAGAGGACTTGTACCCAGGATGCATAAAGAACAGTAAACAGTAAGAAAAAGCAGATGACCCTGTAGTCAGAGGGGTTATTTGAGTAGGTGTGTGGCAAAGGAAGAAATCCCAATGGCTAGTAACACCTGAGACGGTACTCAGGGAAATGCAGGGCAATCAGGGAAATGCAAAAGTGAAACCACAATGTAATCCTACCCTACCTCCCCCAGAATGGCTAAAATTAAGAAGCCTGACAATGACAACTGTTAGCAAGGATAAGGGTTTGTATCAGTAGCTCATATAGTCATCTCAGCACATATAGTTGCTGATGTATTGGCTCATATGAGCAGTCCATAGACTGCTGGTGGGAGTGTAAACTGGTGCAGTCTCTTTGGAAAACATTTTAGCTTTCTTCATCAAAGCATCTGTAGACCATATGAAGAAACTCTTCTAGAAAATACCCAAGAGAAATCCTTGGCTAGTGTACCAGGTTGTTGTTGTTCAGTCGCCCAGTCGTGTCCAACTCTTTGACCTCAGGCATGAGGAGGCTCCTGGGCAAAGAGCTGGCAATGTACTGTTTCCAGACCAGAGTGGGAATTAGGTAGGTATTTGCCTTGAATAATTAGTTAGGCCAAATATTTAGTCTGCGTGAATTTTCCTGGGAATGTTATATTTTGTAAAAATCTTTTGTTTTTTTTAATATTTTTTTAATTTTTTTTATTTTTCAGTGGGTTTTGTCATACATTGATATGAATCAGCCATAGAGTTACACGAATTCCCCATCCCGGTCTCCCATCCCACCTCCCTCTCCACCCGATTCCTCTGGATCTTCCCAGCCCAACAGGCCCGAGCACTTGACTCATGCCTACCACCTGGGCTGGTGGTCTGTTTCACCACAGATAATATACATGCTGTTCTTTCGAAACATCCCACCCTCCCCTTCTCCCACAGAGTTCAAAAGTCTGTTCTGTACTTCTGCGTCTCTTCTTCTGCCCTGCATATAGGGCCATCGTTACCATCTTTCTAAATTCCGTATATATGTGTTAGTATACTGTAATGTTCTTTATCTTTCTGGCTCACCTCACTCTGTATAATGGGCTCCAGTTTCATCCATCTCGTTAGAACTGATTCAAATGAATTCTTTTTAATGGCTGAGTAATATTCCATGGTGTATATGTACCACAGCTTCCTTATCCATTCATCTGCTGATGGGCATCTAGGCTGCTTCCATGTCCTGGCTATTATAAACAGTGCTGCGATGAACATTGGGGTGCACGTGTCTCTTTCAGATCTGGATTCCTCAGTGTGTATGCCCAGAAGTGGTATTGCTGGGTCATATGGTAGTTCTATTTCCAGTTTTTTAAGAAATCGCCACACTGTTTTCCATAGTGGCTGTACTAGTTTGCATTACCACCAACAGTGTAAGAGGATTCCCTTTTCTCCACACCCTCTCCATATTTTGTAAAAATCTTTTGAAAGAGAATACATGCCTTCCAATTTTGACCTTAATCTCCCATATACCCTTTCCAAGGACAGCTACAGGGACACACACACAGACACACACACACACTGCTGTATCCATTTCTAAACTTCTAACACTTTTCTCATTTATTAATAAGTTTTAGTGATAATTTAATGTATAGATAATTAAATAGATGTAAGATGTTGCCTCATTCTTTTCAAGGATGAATCTTGTTCAATAGCAAAATGACCTTCTTTGTGGGTTTTTTCAATTGTATAACAATGCCTGTTTTCAGCATACTCAAGACAGAACAGCGTCTTGTCATATTTTTCTTTTTGGCCCATGTAATAGGTTAAAGCATGGTATCTTACTACAGATCTAATTTGCGTGTCTTGTATCATGACTGATGTTGAATACATGTAATTGTGTTTAAAGACCCATTTATATTATTTTTTCTAAGCTGATTTTAAATTTCCTTTGCCCATTTTTCTATTAGGTTGTTGCTCTTTATATATTAAAGACAGTGGCTCTTTGTCTTTTATGTGTGTCCCAAATATTTTCCCTCAACTTCTCAATTGCCTTTTAAAAGAAAAATTTTGACATTTTCTCATGCAATTCACAAAATTGTGCTTATCAATCTTTTGTGTCCTCCGAGTTTTGTGCCATAAATAGATAGCTTTCCCTATTGCTCATCTATATTTAAAAATAAAATTCCTGCAATTTTCTTTTTTTTTTCCTTCTGTCTTTTTTTTTGGGGGGGGGTCATGCCATGTGGCATGCAGGATCTTAGTTCCCTGACCAGGGATCAAACCTGTCCCCTATGAATCGAGAGCAGGGCATCTTAACCACCAAACTACCAGGAAAGTCCTCTGCATTTTCTTTTTAGTGCTTTCATGTTTTTTGGTTTTTCTTTTACTTCTGTGACTATCTAGATTTTCGATGGTTGTTGTAAAGTCTTAGCTGGGGATCAGTCTTCATTTTCTTCAATATGGTTACACGTTTGTCCCATCACTATTTGTTGAATAACCTAGAGTTTCCCCACTAACGTGCTGCCCTTCATCATATATACACACATTATAATATATAATTGTGTGTGTATTTATGAACCTTAGTTTCTTCTGTTGATCTAATGGTCATAGTCTCTATGATTCTAATTCCTTTGCATTTATAGTTTATTCTAATAAATAGGTGGGCTAAGTCTCTGATTACTCTTCTTTTCCAGAAATTTACTATTTCCTTGACTGTTTTATTTTCCATACACAATTTATAGTCTGCTTACCAAATTTAAAAAGAATTCTGTTGTTGTTGTCAGTGAATTTGTATTAATCTTGTATTTTAAGAGGGCCATTTGTCTCTTTATAATAATTCAGATTTATTACTAAAGTACAATGTATGTCTGTACTTTCTTCAAGTAATCTTTGCATTTCTGATTAGTGTGATAAAGTTTTCTTCAAGTATATTTTTGACCTCAGTGCTTGTTTCTGTTATCTTAATGAAAAATTACAATGCAAATGTATATGAATGTATATCATTACAAATTGGAACTAAAATGAAGAGGGACACATGAGAGGTAGTTGGAGAGTGAGTTAAAGGAAAAGTGAAGAAGCCTATGGTTCTCTTATTCCTGTTCAGGAGAACACTATAGATAGACCTATCTGTATTACGCATGTTAGAGAAACATGCGTACAGTATGGTTCCCTTTCCTCCACATCCTCTCTAGCATTTACAATTTGTAAATTTTTTGATGATGGCCGTTCTGACTGGTGTGAGGTGATACGTCATTGTAGTTTTGATTTGCATTTCTCTAATAGTGATGTTGAGCATCTTTTCATGTGCCTGTTGGCCATCTGTATGTCTTCTTTGGAGAAATGTTTGTTTAGGTCTTCTGCCTATTTTTGTTTGGGCTTTTTGTCTATTTTTTTTGGTTACTGAGTTGTATGAGCTGTCTGGATATTTTGGAAACTAAGCCTTTGTTGGTCGCATCATTTGTAAATATGTAAGGGAGCCAAATGCCTAATCTCAGTTAATCATTCATGAGACAGATAATGGGGAGTAAAAGGGTCTATGTCTGGCCTTGTCCACAGATTCAGGCACAAGGAGAAAGCTCTGCATTTGGCCTTGTCACAGGTAAATAAGGGAGTCATTTCCAAGTTGTATGGGGTCATGGGAAAGAGTGGACAGCCAGATTGACCTAAGTCATGTGGGAAGAATGGTTCTTTGTGGTAAGTCATTTCTCAAAAAGGAACACAGATGAGGGGTGAGGATTTCTTGACTGTCACTGTTTTGGGGGCTTAGGTGAAGTTCAGCATTGTCACAGGTTGTCAGTTCTGCCTGAAAACTTGAGTCTAGTCCTAGATGTCCATGCCATCAGACACATGGCATTCTTCTGCCCCATAGAATTGCTGAGCGATGGCCAGCGGAAATGGTTCAGGAAGACACTTGGAGGTGTTCACAGGTGTTCTGAGTGTTCGATGCAGGAGCTGGGGCCCTCCCTGTTGTTTGTGACAGACTTCTTAGCAGGATAAAGGGGAATGGTGATAATATCCCAGTCAATATCCCAGGTGTTGGAAGACCTGACAGTCAGTTAACTTTAAGGCTCTTGCAATTTGGGGAAGATGTGCCAGGGCATTCTTCTTTGTGAGGAAGGCTCCAGGGGGTGGTTCTGAAAGGCAAAGATCATTAATGCCTTTCACTTTCCTGTACTTCTGAGGTCTAAGGTGTTTCCTCTTCAGGTTCTGTGTTGTTGCTCGTCTTCTACTGACACAAAATCATTATGGCCCATTCTAGTAGCTATGAATTCACCTAACCCCCCAATTTTCTCCTGCTACTTACCAGACCTTTTATCTGAATGGATCATGTACAAGAGAGACAAGGACACTTTTCATGAATTCACAGAGATCCTTTAGGTTGTGTACTTTGGCCTGTGTGGGTCGCTGTAGGGGGACATAGTAAGCAGTGTACTGAACCAAGTAGTAATCCAACGGGAGAATCCAGGTAGCTGAACCAGAATTAAATTTCAGTCTCTCAGGCTCCCCCACTGCTGGCTGGGCTGCCATCCAGAGGGTTAGCAGCCAGGCTGGTCCAGGTCACTCGGTGAAGAAAGATTATACCCAGGATGTTCAACAGAGGATCACACGTTGTCAAAATATGTCCCTGTAACCCCTGATCTTAGTTAACTACCCAGGGAGTAGCTGAAAAGAGCTGATTCTTTTCCAGCCATATTCCTTGACCCAACTGCCATAATAGGCTGTATGAAGAACCAGAAGCAGGTAAGGATGGTAGACTCTGAAATCCTTTGGAGTCCATTAAAAAATTTTTTAAACATATAATTTTTTATTTTTCCAATGATCATTATTGCAAAAAGTGCTTAATAATACATAGAAAGTAAAATCCTCTTTGTAATCTCATCCTGGAGAGGCTGCCAAAGAATTATCTGAAAATTTCCAGGAAATGTTTGGTTGATTCTTTCTGTGATATTAGAGGTTGTTAGCCTGATCCATTCTTTATTAGGTTCCTCATTAGTTTTTTATCTGATGATTGATTTTTATCATTGCCTAGATCATTAATTCATTAGGAGTTACAAAATCGTGATGTTCTAATTCTGTCATTCCTTCTGAATTTATTGGCTGGAATGTTTCTATAAAGAAGAACTTTCTCTCATCAACTAGCTGTATTTTCCCTGTTTCTTTAACTGATAAAAAGCTCAAGGGGCTTGCCCCCAGCAAGGCTCTGGGTTTATGGATGCTGAACTTCCTCCTGTGTTCCCCTTAACAGGAACCCACTGAATCAGAGGTCTATTCTGGCCTGTGTTGTTTTAGCACTGGCATTTGCACTGTGTTGCTTTTATGCATTTCTAGTATCCCCTAAGGCAGCATTTAGTCACACTGAACTGTCTGGGCTTCCATATTTTCTCCTGAGGGTACCAATTATTGTTTTTAGGGCTCCTACTACATAGGTTTGATTGATCAGTTCCTCATTTGAGTCCATTTTTGAGGAAGCCGTTCCAGTGCTTGACCATACCAGATGCCAGTGGATGGTAGTGAGTGTGGAAGTCCGTCAGATACCTTGACTATCAGCCTATCATTACATGACTTTTGCAGTAAAAGGCGTACCACTCTCAGGCTGCAAATAAATAGTCCAGGATGCTGAATACCTGACACTGATTAATTCTAAGGGCCTCAGTGGAGTGGCTGGCGTCAGCTGAGCATACTGAAATAGCAACACTTCAACGTGAAAAAATATCAACAGTCATATGCAACAGCATACAGTGAAATCCTTGAGAACGGATTCTTGAGATGTGATGCTGTGTGCCAGGAGCAGGCAGGCCCACAATTCATGCAATGTGCTCTTCCTCATCCCAACAGACCATTTTTTAGAAGGAGTCACAGTTTGGCCGGCCATGGTAACTTTTGCATCAGAAAGGTATAGTCTTGTAATTTGTACCCAGTCTGTGATGATGGATGTGTTTGTTGCCATGTCCACGTAATGATGGATGCAGAAAAGCAATAGCAGTGATCTGGGCCCTGAGAGCTCCATCAACAATATGGTGCTAGTCAGTGGTTTCAGAGAATGAACCCTTACCATGAGACCTGCATAGGTGACCCAGACCATTCAGTTAGCAGCCTCGATTTGTTTCCATCACTCACCATACTAAGGAGGGCCATCCAACCTCCCAGCCGGTAGTCTTCCAAGTGGGAGACTGAACAACTGGACATTGGCTGCAGCTTCAGAGTCAGTAGATTATCAAAGGGAGTATTGGCCAGAGTTGTAAGAATAGCCTTGAGTTCTGCCTGCTGAAGGGAGTGCCCACATCTATTCTCAGTTCTGCTAAGGTTGAAGAGCCACAGAGCCCAGAGTAGAATGTTAGATTCCAGCTAAGCCCAGTGGTTAGTGGATCAGGTTCAGGCATTTGAGGAATCGTCTATGAATCAAGTGCCGCAGAAAGCCCTGCAGCCTTGCTCTATGGTTGGCAGAGTGGGAAATAAATTTTCCCCCAAAGGGATAGCTGTCCCATTTTCCTCTGAAGCCAAGATGCTGCTGGAGCCGGGCCAGCTGTGCTCTTGAATATACTCTTTCCGTTTGACAAATGGAGGCTTGTTGGGTCCTTCCCACCTTGTCAGTCATCGAGTCTGAATTGACCTACCCCTAGATGGGACTATCAGGCTAGATGGCCTCCATGGGTCAGGTGTTCAGTTTGGACAAGGGCCCAGTAGAAGACTAATAACTGCTTTTCATAAGGGGTGTAGGTAGTAGCTGTGTAAGGAAGAAGAAGAGCTGGTACCCTAGGGAGCTTTTCCAGATGGGCTTCCCTTCGCTACTGGCCCCAACAGGCAACACCATCGGTTACACAGATTGGTAACTCAGCAGGGTCATTGAGGCTTTGAGGACCCTGAAGATAGAGAGCAGAGAATGTGTCACAGCATGCCGGATAGCATTCTACACTGGCCCATTGGTTTGGCCCCACTGAAAGGACATCGCAGTTTAGCAAATATGAAGGATTTAGTAGAATGTCCAGGCGAGGCACATAACTGTCTCCTTTTCCCAAAGAGCCCAGGATGGTGCTGGACTTCCTTTTTTTGGCGTAGGGTTCAAAGAGGTAGGTGTTCTTTGACTGCAAGAGGAATGGAGCATCATGAGTCCATCCAGAGGTCCCAGACACTTTATTTGCATTTTGTCAGGGTTTACCAGCCACCTCTGATGTGGCAAAGGCATGATAATACTATGGGTGGAGCCAATGAGACTAAGGCTTCTGACTGGCTAACCAACACCTCATCTATACAGTGAGAAGTTTGGACAGCAGAGGGTAGAGGCAGTCTTGCTAAAGTCTGATCCACTTACTGATGGTGCTCTCATTACCCCTGGGAAAGCACTGCCAACGTGTATGGAAGGTCTTGCCATGTGAATGCCAGCTGGTCATGGTGCTTGGTGTGAAGAACTGTGAAGGGGCGGAGATTTTAAGCTAACACGCTGGTGTGCCACAGTTTCAAGTATGTTGACAGAGGCCATGAGACCCCTGAGTCAGTGATGGGATACTGTATAGTCGCAGAAAAATCAGTAGCCATAATTAGCATGTTTGCATTTTAGGGGAAAAAAAGTTAAAGCTCTTGGCAACCTATGAAATCTCTTCAAATATAAAATAGAAAGAAAATGGTTTTGTTATTGAATAAGCATCAAAGCAGGGCTTCCTGGGTAGCTCAACTGGTAAAGAATCCACCTGCAGTGCAGCAGACCCCAGTTCGGTTCCTGAGTGGGGAAGTCCCCCAGAGAAGAAATAGGCTACACACTGCAGTATTCTTAGGCTTCCCTGGTGGCTCAGATGGTAAAGAATCTGCCTGCAATATGGGAGACCTGGGTTCAATCCCTGGGTTGGGAAGATCCCCTGGGAGGGCATGGCATCTCACTCCAGTATTCTTGCCTGGAGATTCCCCATGGACAGAGGGGCCTAGTGGGCTGCAGTCTATGGGGTCACACAGAGTTGGACACAACTGAGAGACTAAACACAGCACAGCGCACAAGCATCAAAGCAGACCACAGTGTGCATCCCAAGCCGTTAGCTAAAGAGACTGCAGAGACAGAAGGAAATCTCATTCATCCCTTTCTGTGACAGAGCATATAGAGTCCATTACATGCTGGTTTTCAAGACACATGATAATTTATCAAGTCCTCATGCAAGAGGACTTCACAGGATGATTTGTCCTACATTCTTTTATAGTTCATCCTAAGTTCAGCTGATAATGGCAGTGGCTATCTGTGCTAGTTAATTGCCTTTATCCAAAGGCAAAATTGAACTTCTCTTTTCTCTATGACAATCAGAGTTCCAGCTTAGAGCCATTCACCCAGGATAAGGTGACAGGGAGATAGGGTACCATCTTCCTTAATGTTTACATGTCAGTGAGGTGGTCCTTAAGAAGACTCTTAAGAAAATCCCAGGTCCTTAAGAAAAACATTCCTGGGTTATAATGTGGACAAAAGGCTTTTTTTCCCCCCATTTATTTTTATTAGTTGGAGGCTAATTACTTTCCAATATTGTAGTGGTTTTTGCCATACATTGACATGAATCAGTCATGGATTTACATGTATTCCCCATCCTGATCCCTCCTCCCACCTCCCTCTCCACCGGATCCATCTGGGTCTTCCCAGTGCACCAGCCCCGAGCACGTGTCTCATGCATCCAACCTGGGCTGGTGATCTGTTTCACCCTTGATAATATACATGTTTTGATGCTGTTCTCTCAAAACATCCCACCCTCGCCTTCTCCCATAGAGTCCAAAAGTCTGTTCTGTATATCTGTGTCTCTTTTTCTGTTTTCCATATAGGGTTATTGTTACCATCTTTCTAAATTCCATATATATCTGTTAGTATACTGTATTGGTGTTTATCTTTCTGGCTTACATCACTCTGTATAATGGGATCCAGTTTCATCCATGTCATTAGAACTGATTCAAATGAATTCTTTTTAATGGCTGAGTAATATTCCATGGTATATATATATAAGGTACCACAGCTTCCTTATCCATTCATCTGCTGATGGGCATCTAGGTTGCTTCCATGTCCTGGCTATTGTAAACAGTGCTGCGATGAACATTGGGGTGCACGTCTCTCTTTCAGATCTGTTTTTTTCGGTGTGTATGCCCAGCAGTGGGACTGCTGGGTCATATGGCAGTTCTATTTCCAGTTTTTTAAGAAATCTCCACACTATTCTCCATAGCGACTGTAGTAGTTTGCATTCCCACCAACAGTGTGAGAGGGTTCCGTTTTCTCCACACCCTCTCCAGCATTTATTGCTTGTAGACTTGACAAAAGGCTTATTTAACTGTTTAAAAGATTTACATATATTTTGATATACATGTAAGTGGTAGAGGAAGCATTTACAAATACCAGTTTTCTCAAGGAAATACTCTAAGAAAAGGGAGAAGATCTCTTTCAGTAGCAGGGAAAATTGCATTTTTAAAAATCCTTGCACTTTCCCTTTTATAATAACAGCACATTTTTCTAATTTTCTCCATTGTAATTTCTACCTTTGTCTGGGCAGTGTGCGGCCACCTAAATATCTAGCAAGTCCGTATAACAGCAAAATAAAGCAGTTAGGAAAATCATCATAGGGTGAATTTTAAAAGTCAGTGCAGCCTTCAGAATGGGAGAAAATAATAGCAAACAAAGCAACTGACAAAGAATTAATCTCAAAAATATACAAGCAGCTCCTGCAGCTCATTCAGGAAAAATAAATGACCCAATCAAAAAATGGGCCAAGAAACTAAACAGACATTGCTCCAAAGAAGACATACACATGGCTAACAAACACATGAAAAGATGCTCAACATCACTCATTATCAGAGAAATGAAAAATCATATCCACAATGAGGTACCATCTCATGCCAGTCAGAATGGCTGCTATCCAAAAGTCTACAAACAATAAATGTTGGGGAGGATGCCGAGAAAAAGGAACCCTCTTGCACTGTTGGTGGGAATGCAAACTAGTACAGACACTATAGAGACCAGTGTGGAGATTCCTTATAAAACTGGAAATAGAACTGCCATACAACCCAGCAGTCCCACTGCTGGGCATACACACCGAGGAAACCAGAATTGAAAGAGACACGTGTACCCCAGTGTTCATTGCAGCACTGTTTGCAATAGCCAGGACATTGAAGCTATGTAGATGTCCATCAGCAGACGAATGGATAAGAAAGCTGTGGTACATGTACAGAATGGAATATTACTCAGCCATTAGAAAGAATACATTTGAATCATTTCTAATGAGGTGGATGAAACTGGAGCCTATTATACAGAGTGAAGCAAGTCAGAAAGAAAAACACCAATACAGTATACTAATGCAAATATATAGAATTTAGAAAGATGGTAATGATGACGCTATATGCGAGACAGCAAGAGACACAGATGTGAAGAACAGTCTTTTGGACTCTGGGGGAGAAGGCGAGGGTGGGATGATTTGAGAGGGTAGTGTTGAAACATGTATATTATCATATGTGAAGCGGATCACCGGTCCAGGTTCGATGCATGAGACAGGGTGCTCAGGGCTGGTGCACTGGGATGACCCTGGGGGATGGGATGGGGAGGGAGGTGAGAGGGGGATTCTGGATGGGGAACACATATGCGCCCGTGGCTGAATCATGTCGATGTTTGGCAAAAGCCACTGCAATATCGTAAATTAATTAGCCTCCAATTAAAATAAATAAATTTAGAAAAGAAAAAAACAAGAGAGACCATTTAGCTTTCTCAGATTGAAAATAGTTGAAAAACCAGAGAGAAAGTTTACCTTTCTAAGGCATCTTTGCACCTCCTGATACCTCTCTTCCAACAGCTGCAAGGATCAGAAACATCATGTTCTCTTCTGACAGCACAAATATGTCTACTGTTTGAAGGGACCTCCACTACGATAGCTTATGGTACATCTTTGTTAACTAAGGTTTTTGTTTACAGATATTGCAGGTGTCAACTAGGTGTAAGGAGGAACGCTGTATAATAAAGTTTACACTTGGGGGGGGGGATAAAAAAATAAAGTCAGTGCAAAGAACCTACACTATAGCACAGGGAGCTCAGCTCGGTGCTCTGTGATGACCTAGATGGATGGGATTGGGGGAAGGCTGTGGAAGCGAGGTCCAAAAGGAAGCGGATGTATGTATACATATAGCTGATTCAGTTTGTTGTACAGAGGAAACTAATAAGACATTGTAAAGCAACTGTGCCGCAATTTTTTACAAAGTGCAATATACGTGTTGGAGAAAAAAACCTTTAAATATGTCTTACCAGTGGTTATAGCACATTCTTGATTAGCAATTGTGAAGAAGTTCTCTGTTACTCATAGGTTACTTTTATAAATTGTTAGGTTATCTTTGTTGCTTGCTCTTTCAAATGATTACTTGTTTAGGTACTACTTTGTAGTTCCTAAAGAAATGGCAACCCACTCCAGTATTCTTGCCTGGAAAATTCCATGGACAGAGAAGCATGGCAGGCTACAGTCCGTGGGGTCACAAAGAGTGGGACATGACTGAACAACTAAAAAAAAATAAAACAAAACTTATGAAGTCTTACTCAGTCCAAGCCCAAGGAGTAGCTCTGTGGAGGCCTGATAGTTAATTTTTAATTGAGTTTTTTCTTATAAGGTCCAATGAATTTCTCCTGAATTCTTGTCTTTCAATAATTAGCATCACACATACATAATTTAGTGATGCAGTAATGGTTCCATCTCCCCAGATAATATTTCCCAGATGCAAAACACAAAGACACCCATAGTCATTTCTAGTATATTATTATGAAGCACTCTTTGAAGGGTACAGATTGAACTTGTAGTGCTTAATGTATTTGCTTTAATTATTTTGGGGCTTCCCTTGTGGCTCAGCTGGTAAAGAATCCGCCTGTAATGTGGGAGACGTGGGTTCAATCCCTGGGTTGGGAAGATCCCCTGGAGAAGGGAAAGGCTACCAACTACAGTATTCTGGCCTAGAGAATTCCATGGACTGCATAGTCCATGGGATCACAAAGAGTTGGACATGACTGAGCGACTTTCACTTTCACTTAATTATTTTAAGTCTTAAGGAACAATCCAGCCTCTGAGCCACTGCTTGCAGTAGTCCAAATCAGTCCAATTCCCATATGTTCTCAATATTTATTTGACTTGAGATTCCACAGCTTTTAAACATTTTGCATGACATGATTCCATCCAGTTTGCAGTTGTATTATGTGTTTTTTAAATTATTCCAAAACACTTATTATTCAAAGACTCATTGTCAAAAGAGTTAGCTGTACCTGCTCCTGTTCCTGTTTCTTCCAGGATTGTATTCTAATAAGCCTCCTTTTGCTATTGTACAGTCCCAAACACGTCCCTTACACAAATTGGTGGGAAAATTGTGCCTATGCCAATTTTAAGTAAAATCCTTTATTTTGAATTATACTGCTTTGAGAGGTCTCATTTCAGAAGAATAGCCTGTGCAGTTGCTATGGTTGTTAATGCATTCTGAGGGTTGTCCATCCCTGGGGTTTGCAAGTTGTTCACTTGAAACATTCTTAATATGGTTGGCTTCTTGTTTGCAAGCTAGATATTACGGTAGCAATCAAAGATTCCAGTGTTTGATGTTTGCCTCTGCTAGAAATAACAGCCTCTTAAGTGAAGACTTAGTGACTACTAGATTATCCTTAGGACTCTGCATTAATTCTCTAATGTTCTTGGTATTTAAGAAAAAACATATTTGTCACAGAATTTTAGTTAACATCTTACAACTGAACCTGTATATATGTGTAGATAAACTAGTCACTATAAACATTACATGATCTGGAATTTGTTTTTATTTGGAAATGAGAGCTTTATGATTTACAGATTCATTAAAAACTGTAAACTGTTTCTGTAAAAAAGTGTCTCTGAACTTTTAGAATTGCTTAGGCAGAGTTGACAGAAGCCCCTTTAATACTTAAATGCCATCTCCTGGTATGACCCTTGCCAGTACCCATTGTCTTCTTTGGCTTTCTGGCAGGAGAGTGTCCTGCCCTTCTCCCCCCATCCCTGTAGTCTAGACCATATGCCACACTACCGTCTCAGGACCTTGCTTTCTTAGTTATTTTTTTCCTTCCTACTATTTTGTACTGCTTTTGACCTGTCCCCCCCCACCATAGCTTTTGACCTTATGTATTTGGATTTCAAGGATCTGCTTCCTTGCAAAGAACCAATTCCGCCCTTGCTCCTGCCAATCCCTTTCCATTTCCTCTCCAGCTTCTCAATGTCATCTAAGGCCAACCTCATTTTGTTTTACATATCTCAACTCTGACATCAGATCCTATACTCTTGCTCATCACCCTATACCTCATCCTCAGCTGCTAACTTTGTGGTGTTTCAATTTCTCTTATAATCAACTACTTTGAATGTTAATTGTACCTGTTATCCACGTGGGATTCCATTCTGTGAAGTGCTTGTTCTTATTGTTCTATCCATTATTACTGTAGATATTTTGTGTTTTCCTTGTTGGTGAGTGCCTTGTTTTCTTTTTACAAACTTTTCCCCTTCCATTCCCTCTAGCTGAAGGGCCCTGTCTACTGTCCTCTGCTCTTCCCTTCCTTAAGGGAATCTCTCATCCATTCTGAACACGTTTTATTTTCCTATTGTACTGACTCATATAGTGATCCCTTTAGTCCGTGCATTAGGACTGTACCTTAGTACCAAAATTTACCTGTGTAGAGTGACATTTCCCACAGCTGTGCAATTCCTTCCTTCTAAATATATTATTAACTGGAATCATCATTGCCCGAATCAGATACTGTTCTCCAATATTCTTCACTCTGCAATTCCTCTTTTTTTTCTCTTTTTGAAAGTGTTATTTAAATGCCCCCTCCCCCTTTTAAGTCCCATCTATGTCACCACAAAACAAGTCCATATTGTATCCTGGTTGGATTATTCTGTTCTTTTTTTTTTTTTTTTTTTTTTTTTGGTTTTTTGACTTTTATTAAAATCCTTACAAAATTCCGGCATTGACAGTTGGTGTAAAGGAAAACTTCTGAGCTGTATCAGCTCACCTGGCAGAGTGGAGCTAAAGTGCTTGGATGTTTTTCCCCCACTTTAAAAAAATCTTTTTTTTTTTTTTTACACATCTTAACATTGAAACACTGCTGTACCCCCTTCCCCCAGCGCCGGAGCATCCTGAGAGCCAGGCTCATTCACAGCAACGGTTCTGACCAGTCCTCCGGGCCTCACTGTTCGAGACAGCCGGGGAGGAAGTGGATGTCCCACCTTTGGATTTAAAAAGAAAAAAAAAAAAAAGCGGCTCACAGCTCAGCTTTCCCGAGTAAAATGGCCATGGCGCCTCGCAGCGGGCGAGAGTCCGTTTTTTGTTTTTTTTTTTTTTTACAAAAAGGAAGAATTCTCGGTTGCAAAACATGGAATCACAAATGGGAGAGAAATGATGGTGGGGGTTGGCCTCCCCACCCCCGGAGTCTTTGGAAAGGCCAGTCCACAGATCCGGCGGGCGGGGGCGGGGAGGGCGGCGGCCCCCACCAGCCCTCCAGACGCGGAGGGACCGCAGAAACGGCGCCCGAGCTCCCCACGCCTCGAACCCCTCCCCCCACATTCAAGTATTCTTCAAGAACAGGGAAGGGAAGTCAACTTTTGTTTTAGAAAACTAACGAAACAGAACGAACGACTAGAAGCCGGATCGGGGTACCCGCAGAGGCCGGCCGGGACCCCGGGGACCGCCTGCCGGCGCCCCCCCACCCCCTCGCCCCGGCAGAAGCCCGTGTGCACGTAGAAAAGGAAGCCTGTGTATCGCATAGGGTCTCCTACCCGAGGGTCCAGGCGTCAGATCGGGGAGGGCCCAGACTCCCCAGACCGGCGGGTCACGCGACAACGTCTGACTCGGGCGCGGGCGGACGGGGCAGCAGCTGCGGCCTTTTCCTGAAGAAGGGCGGGGCAGAGACGCCGCCCGGGGCAGGGGAGGGGGGGGCGCTGACGGGGCATCCACGCCGGACCCGAGGGGTGGCCGGGCGGGACGTGGCGGTGGTCAGACTGAGCCCTGAGAAGGGGCACTCAGGTGCCCGGGTCTGGGGTCCGCGGGACCCCCACGTCGGCTGACGGGCGCCTGTCCAGCCCCTCCCGCTTGCCCTGGCGCCCCCCTCCCGGGTGGACAGTCCCCAGTGGAAGGGCCAGAGGAGGGCCCATCAGCTGCAGCTTAAGGTCAAGGTTCGAGGGACCCCGATTGTCAGTCGGCGGGAGGGGGTGGGGGTGTCCAGCGGGCGGTGTCACTCCGCCCTCCCCGCCCCAGGCTCCGCTCCCGCGACTGCGGAGACCTGAGAAGAACCCGGCCCCGCCGTCCACCAGGGTGTCTGTGGGGAGGGAAGGAGCTACCGTCTCATTCAGGGGAAGTGGGGGTGGACCGGTCCCTGAAAACTCCGCGAGGGCCGGAGAGGGCGGCGGGGCCCCGCCCGGCCCGGGAGACGCCACGCCATCCTCTCCTGAGTCCCGCGGGCGGAGGGAGGGGCCTTCACAGTGGCCGAGGCGTCCCTGGCGGGGCGGCGGGAGGGCTCACCCAGCCGCGCGCCCTCAGCTCTCCTCCCCCCAGCCTGCTTTGCTTTTAATACCATTGGAGGGGGGTGGGGAGAGAAACAGAAAAAAAAAAAAAAAACAACAGCAAAAACCTTATATAAAAAGACCCCCGAGCTGAGCAGAGCGCCTCCGAATCCAGCCGGGAGGGGGAGGGAGGGGAGGGGGTAGAGGAGCCCGCTGGTCAGGGCGGGCGGGCAATAGCTTAAAAAATCTTTTTAGATCTGACGAATGGGGAAGGCCTACGTACAGAGGGAAGGAAGGCGTCACGCGTGGTCTCCCACCAGGACCACGGGGGCCGCGGACAGGCTGGCGCGCTGCCGCCGCTGGGCCAACTTGAACTGGGAGGGCGGGGACAGCTGCAAGCAGCGTGAGGTAGCTCGGACGACCACGGGCTGGCCCTGCTCCGCCTCCTCCTCCGCCGCGTCTTCCTCCCGCTGGGCCAGCTGCCAGTTCATGGCAATGGCCTCCGCCGCGAACGAAGTGAAGTCTTTGGCACAGCTGTTCCTCTGCAGGACCATGGGCGTGGGCAGGGTGTTTTCCGGGGCGCACCCCTGCACCCAGGGGTGCTGCAGGACTTGGGCAGCGCTCAGCCTCTGCTTGGCATCACGGACGAGGAGCTTGGAGATGAGGTCTTTGGCAGCAAAGGAGATGTGGGCCCAGTCCTTCTCTGGAAACTTCGTACTTGCCCACCTGGATGCTCTCTCAAACAGCATGTTCTGGAAGGCGGGGCAGGCCTCCCCGCGGTCCCAGCCGCAGTCGCTGCCGCAGTGGCCCACGAAGGGCGGGTAGCCGCTGAGCAGGATGTAGAGGATGACGCCCAGGCTCCAGAGGTCGCAGCGCTTGTCATAGATACTGGCCTCCTCGCTGAAGGCCTCCACTACCTCCAGGGCTGTGTACTCCGCGGAGCCGCACGGGCTGAGCAGTTCTGGGGTGGAGATGGGGGAGTAGTCCCCGTTGAGTTTGATGCCACTGCCCAGGTCAAAGTCGCAGATCTTCACGGGGGACACCTGGTTGAGGTGCTCACAGAGGATGTTTTCCGGCTTTAGGTCCCTGTGGGCGATGCCACCCCGCATCTTCTCAAACACCAGGTTGAAACTGTCCTCCTCCTTGAAGAACTCAATCAGCTCGAGGACGTTCCTGTGTCCCTGGCACTGATACAGCATCTCCGCTTCCCTGAAAATCCTGCTCCGAATGTGGCCCGTCTGCTTCTCAATGATCTTGACAGCATACTCCTGGTTGGTGATGAGGTTGATGCAGGTCTGCACACGGGCATGGGCACCCTCCCCAAGCACGTCCTCCTGCAGCTGGTAGACATCTTCAAACTTGCCTGAAAAGCTGTCAGTGGCCCGGCATCTCTTCTTCTTTTTGCCTCTCTTCTTGGCATCAGGGATATCGATGGGCTGGCTCGTGGGCATATCAGGGCGGGTCGGGCACTCTGGGCTGAAGTCAGGCTCCCCGTGGTGAGCCTGGTCTAGGGTGAAGGCTAGCTCGTAAGGATTCTGCCCCTTGAAGGAACGGTGGAAGTCCTGAAGTTCGGCTGTTTTCTTCTGCACCATCTTCTGTCCGCGGCCCGCCAGCGGGGAAGGGGACGTGGGGCCCGGAGGGGGGGGGGCGGCCCGTTGGAGGCGGGCGGCAGGGGAGGGGACCCTGAAGGCGGGAGCAGACAAAGGAGGGCGTTGAGTGGCCGCGGCCGGCTGCGCCCGGAGCCCGGGCCAGGGCGGTCAGGCTCCGTGGGGCCCGATCCCCGCGCCCGGGCCGGGGCCGGGCCGGGCCGGAGTCGCAGGGCGACACTCACCGGGGTCGGGCTCGGGCCGGGGCCGCAGTGCCGCAGCCCGAGACGCGCAGCCCGGACCCCGCTGCGCGGACCGCGCGGGGAACAGCGCCGCCGCCTCCACTGCCACCACCGCGGACTCCTCGGCCTGGGCCGCCACCGCCTAGAGGAGCCGGATTATTCTGTTCTTAATGGGATAACTATTTCCATTTTTTGACAAGTTCATTTTAGGTGCTACTGACAGATTTCATTACCTAAACTATGACATTTATCTTGTACTAGCCTTATGAAATAAAATAGCAGTTACTACCTATTATGTAGCACATGATAATTAAACTTTCCTCTTAATGACAGCAGGCCCCTTATTGCCAACTCAAATGTGTATCTGTATATCTTCCACAACTCATGTTTAACTAGAGTTTTCTTAAAGCTTCCTACATAGGAAATTTCTCTCTGTGTCTAAGCTATTGATTATTTAGGGTTCTATTTAGATACAGGCTTCACCTGTTCCATAAAATTGGGCCCTTAATCACTCCAGTATCTAATATTCTTTTCCTTTTCTCACCCCCACCATCCCATAGAGCTCAGAGCAAATAAAAACTTTCCCCCCTTTATCTTGACTTTTAATTTAAACTTTTTGGAGAGATGACACATTGATAAATGTTGAAATTCAGATGTGTGAAAGAGTAGGCACTGAAACATCTTACTCTCACCTCTACTCGCCAGTTCTCTTCCCTGTGGCCTACCAATGCTAATCATTTTGTACTTTCTTTCCAGAAATACATCTTTAAAAATAATGCTTTTAGATTGTGTGGTACATGAATATATTCAATCCTATACCTATGAGAAAACTTTAAGAATACAAAATTAATAATATTTTATCCTTAAATTCTCTAGTGGAATAATGGAGAAACCAGTTCAAGTGCTGAAAGTGATAGTTTTTTGGAGATGTTTCAGTGGTTTTTTTTTTTTTTAAATCATGTTAAAGATAGTTCAAAGAAACAGATTTTTAGTAGGAAGGGGGGAAATGGCTTGAAAACAAAAAAGAATTCAGCCTTGTTCATTAATCACTCTAGTGAAGCAGACAACTCTCAGAAAGCATCAAGGTGGGCAGCGTAGATAATGTCTGCTTTTAAAATGCAGAGAAAACTATGGCTCCCTAAAGTTGTGGTGAGACTGTGGACTAGTTTACAGAGCACAGTGCTCTTAACTGATCTATGAATCACATGTATATTTTGAACTGGCACAAAGAGCAGAAAGAGCCAAATTAATGGAAGGAGTGTCTGTGAATAATTATTGGATTGGGGAATAAGCTGGATATTTTGAGGACGCGTTCATGACTAGTGGCTTCCCTCATAGCTTGGTTGTTAAAGAATCCGCCTGCAATGCAGGGGACAGCGGCTTGATTCCTGGGTCAGGAAGATCCTCTTAAGAACGGATAGGCTACCCACTCCGGTATTCTTGGGCTTCCCTTGTGGCTCCACTGGTAAAGAATCTGCCTGCAATGCGGGAGGACTGGGTTTGATTCCTTGGTTTGGAAGATCCCCTGGAGAAGGAAAAGGCAACCCACTCCAGCATTCAGGCCTGGAAAATTCCACGGATAATCCATGGAGTTGCAAAGAGTTGGACACGACTGAGCGACTTTCACTTTCATGACTGGCAGAATACAAACTCACATTCACAGCTATGTTTCCAGAATGACAACTCTATTTGTGTGCTGATAAGGAAGTCTATGGGCTCAGACTGTCAAAGATAATTATTTTCAGCACAGGCATTAACTGTTTACATTGAATAGTGTTGGCTGTAACTAAATATTATTGACTCTAGTGAATTTTATACATACATACTAAATGAAGTAGAAACTTGGGAAAAGTCTCAATCCATGCCTATGAATCGAAATGCTTAAGATCTATAGAATAAATGAAATAAGGCTTGTGGATATAAAGAGTGAAGCATAGGAGTGAAAGAATAGTGAAGTTTGGCAGGGATAAGACAAAAGTTCTAGATTTCACTATTTTAGCCTAACTAAAAGAGGAAAACAGACTGGATTTCATTTTCCGATCAGGTTCAGTATTTTACAATTTGGTATAATGGGATAATAGCCTAACTTCTTCATTCTATTTAATATTAAAACCTGTTATATTTCATCTTCTGTACAAAGCATCAGTGATTTTCCCTTCCAGGTGAGTTGGTACGTTGCTTAGGGTAAAGCTGAGCTGTTGGAAGAACTACATGGGTACTTTGTAGGTGCGTGTTTAGTCACTCAGTCGTGTCCAACTCTTTGTGACCCCGTGGACTGTAGTCCACCTGGCTGCTCTGTCCATGAGATTTCCCAGGCAATAATACTGGAGTGGGTTGCCGTTCCCTTTTCCAGGGTACTTCCTGACCCAGGGGTGGAACCTGAGTCTCTTGTGTCTCCTGCATTAGCAGGTGGATTCTTTATCATCTGAGCCACCAGGAAAGCCCCCAAATGGGTACCAGAGAGTCTATGTAAGTGGAGACATGCTGCCTTGTTTTATTCTCTCCTGCATATGACCTGTATCATCTTGAGAATATTATTTACTTGTTCTGGGCTTTAGTTTCCTCTTTTAAATAATGTATAATAGTATCTAGCTCATATGGTTTCTGAGAGAATTAAATGAGTTCATATGTGTGTACATACTTCTGTGTCACATACAACAGTGCCTGGCATGTCCTCAAGACTATAAGTACATAGCATAAATAAAGAACCATAGGAGTGTTTTCTATCATCATCATCCTCCTCCTCATCATCATCTGCTTTCCCTGTGTCCAACCTGGATCAGTTGCATGTAGCTCCTCTATATTTGGCTAACTGTTCCAAGTTTCAATTTTGCCTTCTTTTTCTCCTTTTAAGAGAGAAACCTGAGATTGAAATCATGCAGTAGATTACTGCAAAAGCTTCATTTCACAATGAGAAACTGGATGAATTCAAGAGGCATTATTCATTGTTTCTTTTTAATTAAAATGATTATTCATTTTAAATAAAAACTGTGACAATATGATGACCAGATAAATATAAGGAAAACCAAAAGAGACCTTTGTGTCATGTTGCTTTCATCAATAAGAACACATTGAATAAGTATAGAGACTGTGAATGTAAGTATACTGGAAAAATACCTTATATGAGCCCATAGTTAGTTCATAAGAACAACCCCTTAAAGGTGATTCATTTGGAAATGATTTGAAGTATAGGTTAAACTCATATGTCCTAAGAAGTAACATAAGAAACACCTTGAGACGATTATTGGTTGTAGTCAAATTTTACTGATTCCTTTTTCTATACTAACTATGTTAATTCTCATCTAAATGAGAAATTCTGTGAACCTAATCAGTGTGGGAAAGCCCTCAGCCAGAAATAAGAACACATTCCTCAGTGAAAATTTCTTACTGGGAAGGTAGTCTATGTATGCAGTGAATGTGGAAAGGTCTTCACTCAGAAGCCACACCTCTTTGTCCAGCCGATTCTGTGGGAAAACCCTATGAATGCAATGAATGTGATGAGAGTTTCACTCATCAGTCAATAGTGAGGTTGCATCAGAGAATTCATACAGGAGTGAAACCCTGCATATGCACTGAATGTAGGCAGACTTTTATCCAGAAGACCCACTTGGTTGCACATCAAAAAATTCATAGTGGAGAGAAGCCATATGAATGCAGTAACTGTGGGACATCTTTCCCTTCCAAATCAAATGCATGAGCACAGAAAAACTCACACAGGGTAAAAACCCTTACCTGCACAAGACGTGGGAAGGTCTTCACCAAAAGATCAAATCTCCTTATCCACCAGAAGACTCGGACTGCACAAAGAACTTATGTTTAAACTGAATGTGGAGAGACCTTCACTTAAAAGTCAGTCTTGATTATATATCAGAGAATTCATACTGGTGAAAAACCTTATGAATGCAGTGGCTGTGGGAAAATCTTTACCCAGAAGTCACACCTCATTGGACACCTGAATGTTAATACTGGAAGGAAACCTTCTGTATGTACTGAATGTGAAATACCCTGAAGTCCCTCATGATCACTCTGCCAACTTCCCATTCTTTTCTAAAGCTATCTTATGGTAGCTTGTGAACCTCTCTGACTTCCCCATTCCTCAAATCATCCGGTGGTACATCTCAGAAGGGGGACTGTTCTATCCTAAATTTCCACCCTCTCACATAGTTGTATGTCTTAGAAGATAATTTCTCTGTCTTGCTCCCATGCCATATACTGAGGGTACCACTGTGGCACTATAAATATCACAGATCGCTATACTCAGATCCAAACACCCACCCCCCCCACTCCTACTCCAGGAATCTTTCTGGACCAGCAATCAAACCTATGTCCCCTGTGTCCCCTGTGTCGGCAAGTGGATTCTTATCCACTGGGCCACCTGCGAAGTCCTTAATGAGTGTTAACCCTAGTATGAAACATAGTATGCCTGTTACTAAATACCTAATATGAAATAACATTTTGTAGGAGAAAATATAATTGAGGTTTCTGAAATTCAGTGTTCCTGCAGTAATAGTTGTTCTTTACTAAAAATGAGGGCTACATAGACAAATGAATGAATAGAGAATATGTGAGATACATATATATGTGAGAACCATTTTCTAGAAGACGGCTGTGGCAGATGTTACTATAATACACTTTCGACAAGGTTACTCTCAATAACACTCTTGTCTTTTTCATTAGGCCGACCCCTTGTCCAGTTTACACCTGTTGTTTGGTATAACCATTATTACTGGCTGCATTGCACAGCTTGTGAGGTCTTAGTTCCCTGACCAGGGATTGGACCGAGATCCCCAGCAGTGAGACCACAGAGTCCTAAGTACTGGACCACCAGGAAGGAAGTCCCCCAACACAGTTATTAATGATGCCCCTTTCCCATTCTAAAGTGTCCTGGTTTAGATGATAAAGTATAAGGTTAACTCAGCTATACTCCATAAGGAGATCAAACATGTTTTTGAAATTCAGTTATCAGGAAACATTTACCCTGGAAGAATCGGCATATTTTCTACCTGTGACCAATGTAAATCTTGCAAATGACTGCATTTCTTTTCCAGCTGCATCTAATAGGAAGGTAAGAAAGAAACTTATAGCTCAATTTTATTTACTCTTTAGGACTATCAGGCACAAATGTCTACAGTCAAAATAGATGCTGGTGCTGACTTTGTTCATTCTCTCTATATCTGCTCTGACCTAAATTTATAGAGTCATACCCGGACATTTTGCTTCAGGGATTCTTAAAGGCCCACTAAAAACACTGGGAAAGCAATGGATGGAAAAAACCAAATACATGAATTAATGATAACTCATTAAAAACTTGGTTATTTCCTGCTTTTATTGGGAAGGAGCTTGGTCTGTGAAGTCAGAATCGTTGTAGATATCAGATCCACCGGCCTGAAAACACCCACACTTCAGCTGGGGGTCGCACGCTGTGGCAGACCCAAGGAGCACCACATTTCTATGGCCACAAGCTGTGTATCTGTAACTGATATGATTGTGTGACACTTAGAAAAGGCAGGTTTCTCACTGGGACCAAGTGTACCAACTATCCCATCCCAAGTCATTAAATATCTTTCGTTACACCCTGACCCAAGACTTCAATTTCTAGAAATCAGTCATGTAGATGCACAAAGATTTAGATGCAGAAATTAACTACAGTGGTATTAATTGTCAACTCAAGACTGTCCTTCATACGTGTTTACTAACAGTATCAGTACAGTTCATTTGCTCAGTCGTGTCCAACTTTTGTGATCCCATGGACTGCAGCAAACCAGGCTTCCCTGTCCATCACCCACTCCGGGAGCTTGCTAAACCTCATGTCCCTCTAGTTGGTGATGCCATCCAACCAAATCATCTGTTGTCACCTTCTTCTACAGCCTTCAATCTTTCCCAGCAACACAGTCTTTTCTAATGAGTCAGTTATTCAAATCAGGGGGCCAAAGTATTGGAGCATTAGCTGCAGCATCAGTCCTTCCAATGAATATTCAGGATTCATTTCCTTTAGAATGGAATTGTTGGATCTCCTGGCAGTTCAAGGGACTCTCAAGAGTCTTCTCCAACACCAAAGTTCAAAAGCATCAATTCTCTGTCCCTCAGCTCTCTTTATGGTCCAAACACATCCATACATGACTACTGGAAAAACCATAGCATTGACTAGATGGACCTCTGTGGGCAAAGTAATGTCTCTGATTTTTAATATGCTCTCTTGGATTGTCATAGCTGTTCTTCCAAGGAGAAAGCATCTTTGAATTTTATGGCTTCAGTCATCATCTGCAGTGATTTCAGAGCCCAAGAAATAACGTCTCTCACTGTTTCCATTGTTTACCCATCTATTTGCCATGAAGTGATGGGATAGGATGCCATGAACTTCATTCTTTGGATGCTGACTTTTAAGCCAGCTTTTTCACCTTCGTTTTCCACTTTCATCAAGAGGCTCTCTAGTTTCTCTTTGGTTTCTACCTTAAGGGTGGTGTAATATGCGCATCTGAAGTTATTGGTATTTCTCCCGGCAGTCTTGATTCCAGTTTGTGCTTCATCAAGCTTGGCATTTCCCATGATGTAGTCTGCATAGAAGTTAAATAAGCAGGGTGACAGTATACAGTTTTGACGTACTCCTTTCCCAATTTGGAACCAGTCTGTTCTTGCATGTCCAGTTCTAACTTGCTTCTCCACCTGCATACAAATTTCCCAGGAAGCAGGTCAGGTGGTCTGCTATTCCCATCACTTGAAGAATTTTCCAGTTAGTTGTGATCCACACAGTTAAAGACTTTAGTATAGTCAATAAAGTAGAAGTAGATGTTTTTCTGGAACACTTTTGCTTTTTCTATGACCTAACGGTTGTTGCAATTTGAATTCTAGCTCATCTGTGTTTTCTAAATCCAGTTTGAACATCTGGAAGTTCACAGTTCACATACAGTTGAAGCCTGGCTTGGAGAATTTTGAGCATTAGTTTGGTAGCATGGGAGATGAGTGCAATTGTGCAGTGGTTTGCACATTCTTTGGCATTGCCTTTCTTTGGGATTGGAATGAAAACGGAACATTTCCAGTCCTGTGGCCACTGCTGAGGTTTCCAAATTTGCTGGCATTTGAGTGCAGCACTTTCACAGCATCATCTTTCAGGATTTGAAATAGTTCAACTAGAATTCCATCACCTCCCCTAGCTTTGTTCGTAGGGATGCTTCCTAAGGCCCACTTGACTTCACATTCCAGGATGTCTGGCTGTAGGTGAGTGATCATACCCTCGTGGTTATCTGGGTCATGAAGATCTTTTTTGTATAGTTCTTCTGTGTATGGTTGCCACCTCTTCTTAATACCTGCTGCTTCTGTTAGGTCCATAACAGTTCTGTCCTATATTGTGCCCATCTTTGCATGAAATGTTCCCTTGATAGCTCTAATTTTCTGGAAGAGATCTCTAGTGTTTCCCATTCTATTGTTTTCCTCTATTTCTTTGCATTGATCACTGAGGAAGGCTTTCTTATCTCTCCTTGCTATTCTTTGGAACTCTGAATTCTAGTGGGTATACCTTTCCTTTTCTCCTTTGCCTTTAGCTTCTTTTCTTTCCTCAACTATTTGTAAGGCTTCCTCAGACTACCATTTTGCCTTTTTGCATTTCTTTTTCATGGGGATGGTCTTGATCAGTGCCTCCTGTACAATGTCACGAACCTCTGTCCATAGTTTTTCAAGCACTCTGTCTATCGGATCTAACCCCTTGAATCTATTTGTCACTTCCACTGTATAATCATAAGGGATTTGATTTAGGTCTTATGTGAATGGTCTAGTGGTTTTCCCTACTTTCTTCAATGGAAGTCTGAATATGGCAAGAAGGAGTTCATGATCTGAGCCACAGTCAGCTCCTGGTCTTGTTTTTGCTGACCATATAGAGCTTCTCCTTCTTTGGCTGCAAAGAATATAATCACTCTGCTTTTGGTATTGACCATCTGGTGATGTCCATGTGTAGAGTCTTCTCTTGTGTTGTTGGAAGAGTGTGTTTGCTATGAGCAGTGCGTTTTCTTGGCAAAACTCTGTTAGCCTTTGCCCTGCTTTGTTTTCTCCTTCAAGGCCAAATTTGCCTGTTATTCCAGTTATCTCCTGACTTACTGCTTTTGCATTCCAGTCCCCTATAATGAAAAGGACATCTTTCTTGGGTGTTAGTTCTAGAAGGTCTTGTAGGTCTTCATAGAACTGTTCAAGTTCAGCTTCTTCAGCATTACTGGTTGGGGCATAGACTTGGATTACTGTGATGCTGACTGGTTTGCCTTGAAATGAACAGATGATTCTGTCATTTTTGAGACTGCATCCATGTACTGCACATCAGACTCTTATATGGACTATGAGGGCTACTCCATTTCTTCTAAGGGATTCTTGCCCACAGTGTTAGATATAATGGTCATCTGAGTTAAATTCACCCATTCCAGTCTATTTTAGTTCACTGATTCCTAAAGTGATTCCTATATTAATAGTATATTGGTGATAAAAATGGTGATACATGCAAAAACTCAATATTATGCCACTGCTCAAACTGCATATAAAAAAATTTGGCGACATGAAGAAATGTGTAAGTTAGTGTAAAGAGCAAAAAATGAAGGTAAACAATTCTAGTTTTCATGAAAACTAAGTGTGCATATATTAATAAGATATTAAACACTCACGAACAGACACACATGCACATACCCAGAAAAAAATATTTGAAACCAAAAACATCAAAATGTTAACAGAATTGATAGTTAGGTGACAATAGAGTTAGAGGTCACTTTAATTTTCTTCTTTCTACTTAGAGTGTATGACTTCTTGTTTCAAAAATAAAGCTCTTTTTATATAATCACAAATAAATATACATTTTACATTTTTATATACATATATGAATTTATATAATAATATGAAATACATTTAACTATTTCAAATCCATATAATAAACAAAACTATGTAAGACAGTTTTATAATATATAGTGTCTTACTGAGCCCCTGTGACAACCAGCCTGTCCCCGGAGTTGACAGCAGACTCAGGACTCTCCGAAGAAGGGAGCTATGGGGCAGGGTCTGGCTCCCTCATCCTCCTGTATTTGCAAAATTTCAAGGGGAACTTTTAGTGGGAAAGCTGGTCTTGGCTGGAGTGTGGGGAGGGTGGAACACACAGTCAGGAGACCTGGCTCCAGTCCATTACTGTCACAACCCCAGGAACCTGGCCAACTCATGTACCTTCTCAGGCCACTTTATTCATCTTTGAGAAGAGGAGGAAGAACTAGAAGGGCCCTAGAGACTGTGCGCACCCTATGATCTGGCCATCCTCTAAGTTCCAAAACAAGGAGGGGGGGCAGTTTCTGTCCTAGATCAGGGTAGAGGGAAAATTATCAAATCCCCAAGGATCAGGAAAATGGAAGATCTGGTGGCGATCAGCTGAGCATTTGCACAGAGTCAGTGGGGAGTGCTGGACATCAGGGGGCAGTGTCTCCCAGGCTGGGGCTGGTGGTCACCCCTACCTGGACATTGCTGCCTGCAGACACCCTGGACTTACCCCTCTGTCAGGCTATGAGGCTCACCCTTCATCCCACCGTTCCTCCATCAACTACATCACATTTTTCACTGAAATATGCAGGGCTCTAGATGTGGGACACCAGCCACGTGGTACTCACGCTCAGCGGTGGGATGGTGATTCATCTCCGGGACAACAAGTCTGGAATCTGCCCCTCCTGTGAAACACTTGCCCTGCCCTGAGGCCCTGCTGATCAATAACAGGCTCCTCATTTAATTTTCACTATAACCTTGCCAGCTACATGACAATGATTATCATTAGAACCATTTGACAGCAGAAGCTATTGAAGCACAGTGAGGTTAAGTCCGTTATCCTAAGGTCCCACTACTAGCAAGTAGAAAGACCAGGAAATACGGAAGCCAAGATCAGCTGACTCCAAAGTTAGTCTGTGATTCTGACCCCATACTGGGTCAGCTCCCAATAAACAATAGTCCACAGTGATGACTATGACAACATTGGATGATAACCAACACAAATACAGCAGTGCCACATCCCATGCAGCTTTCCAATTGTCCATCTTTCCAGACTGCCAATTAATGACCCACATAGTTTCTAAAATGGACTCATGGAGCAGCCAAACACTGGACTTTCCTGATGGATGCCATGGTTTTCATCTCAGAAACCAACCTAGTACCTTTCACAAAATCACTGACCTGCTCGTCCCTATTTGTCTCCAATTCCCATAAACTTAATTGTCTAAAACAACACACACTGATTATCTCAGAGTTTAAGTGGGTCAAAATCCTAGGCACAGCATAGCTTGATCCTCTGTTTCAGGGTCTCTCATGTGGCTGCAATCAAGCTCTCAGCTAGGCTTGGGGCCTCATCCAAAGGCTCACCTGGGGAAGGATGTTCTTCCAAGCTCATTTATGTGGTTGTTTGCAGGATCCAGTTCATTTAGGCTCTTGGACTGAGAGCCTCAGTTTCATACTAACTGTCAAAGGCCATCCTGAGTTCCCTGCTATATAGGCTTCCCCAACATGGCAAGTTGGTTCACTAGTCCACAAGGAAGAGAGCCTGTTAGCAAGACAGAAGCTACAATCTCTTGTAAGCTAATCACAAAGGTGGCATCTCCTCAATATTAAAGGTATGCTTCTGCTTAGAAGTGAGTCACACAAATGGAGGGAATTACACAAAGCCTTGAATACCAGGAGTCTGGGATCTTTGGGAGCCATCTTAGAAGCCACTTCTCATAGGCCATTAATAAAGAAGGACTCTTGGATACATATATATGTATGGCTGAGTCCCTTTGTTTTCCAGCTGAAACTATCACAACCTTGTTAATCTCCTGTACTCCCATACAAAAATAAAAATGTAGTTAAAAAGAAGGACTCTAATGCAGCGATCCTATACCCACTCCCAAGAAAACACTCCTTGGAGCAAAAAAACAACAGGTTCAGACATTAAATAATTTGAAGACTATTCCACCAGTTTATTCTATTTGATGAAAACACTAAAGGAAGTATTCTAAACAAATGAATAGTGAATGAGAAGATAGATCTCAAAATAAGAGAGCAAAAAAATGGTTAGCAATAACTGTTTTGGTAAAACATAGACCTGCAAGTGCACACTCATATAGCTAGAGTTAAATTATGATACCTAAAGAGTGTAATTGGGAACTTTGAATACAATTACTAAGTTTTCTTGAAGCAAAATTGACTTAACCAAAGAAAAATACAGTCTTCAAAAGAGCATCTTTAATATTTCTAGAAAAACACAAAAATAATACTGTTCATCATCCTGAGGCAAATATGGGGAAAAAAAAAAAAAAAACTCCGAGGGTCTAGTGAGTATAAAAAGAACAGGAAGAGTAGTTGAAGTCTCTCATTTGTGGCATACCAATCCCCACAGGCAGCCTTACTGGACACACCTCCACAGGCCTGGCAGGGCCTTGCAAAGGCAGATGTGGCAGAGGTCCCAGTCCCTTTCTGGCAACCTTACAGGATTAGGTAGACAGAGCCAGCTCGAGAGAGTAGACTCAGAGAAGGGTAGTGGGAAGAGGAGAACAAGACAGGATCAGAGATCTGGGGTGGGGTGGGGAGGGGAAGGTGGTAGCATGTGCATAGGCCAGGACTGCACTGACAGGGGCCAAGGCTGACAGAAGGGCTGGGACCTCGTGGTGTGGTGAGGGGTGGAACAAGATGGGCAGGGGCAAGGGCACGATTGCACTGACACCTTGAACTCTGCTCAGTGTCCCAAAATGGAATCATCACCTTTTCCCTCCATTGCAACATTTTTCCAGCACCTCTGGCCTGGGGAATGCCAAAATTATACAGAAGTCGGTCAAAGTGCACAAATCAGGTGACAGTGACAGACCTGATGGCCTGGGATGGGGGATTCAGGGTCACTGGTACCCACTTTGTAACCTCACCTTTCCCTTGACAGGAAAGGACAAACTGAGCTGAGTGTGGAGCACTTCTCAGCCAACTCCAAATGGGCCTGCCACCCAAGTAAAGCTGCACTATCACCCACCACCCCTGGAGGTTTGGAATTGGGTTTGTGGGCACAGAGACTGGATTAGGGGCCACCAGGAGATACCAAAATGTCTTGCTAATCTCAAGTTTCTAAACAAAACTCTGGCCAGTCGGAGTTGAGCACTTGGCATATCCCTTGGCCCTGCCCAGATTCAGGAAAGAGAGAGGAAGGGGATAAGAGAAAGGACAGAAATGGGGAAATTGTAAAGACTAGTCCACCCTAAGGAGGCATAGAGACAGGATACTAAATGGGGAATAGAGAAGCACAGAGAAACTTTGAGATGCCCTGAGAAAGACATGGTTAGAGGAACGGGTGTTTGAGAAATTCGTAGTGGCTCCTTTGCACCAGGTATCGAGCATAGGACCTCAGTTGAGCAGAGCTCAGCTGTCTACTCTGGAGCGTAGGTCAGTGGTGAGTGGATCATGCTGGGTTGCTTGGTGAAGCATCAGGGCCAGCAGCCCTGTCCGATTCATAATGGCTGTGCGCACCTCTGCTCCTTCTCAACCAGCTCGTGCAACTGTGGGGGTAAGGGTGAGAAGGGGCTTGCAGGATCCCATTCTGCCCCTCAGCCACACTCAGCCTTGTAACCCACTGCACGAACACACTCTAGGTCCACCTCAACACGCCTCAGCTTCGCCCAGCAATAGTGGAGGTTGCAGAAGCATTTGGGGAGACAACAGAAATCATCAGTGACCTCAAAGACATTGTGCAGTAGTGGACAACCGCACACCTCATCATCTGGAACCTGTGGGTAGAAAGAATGGTGATGAGGTATGGATGGGGGTGTCTATGGAGGTGGAACAGGCAGGTAAAATGAGAGGAAGAGGGGGATTGGAGGGCAGTCAGGCAGAAGGAGAGGGATGGGACGTGACCTAGCAGGAAGGAAGAGAGGAATTCATTGATTACTAGGTAAAGAAGAAGGGGGTACAGGGGGTATGATCAAGCATGGAGGATGGAGGAAGAAGTTAAGCTGGGATGTAGGAAAGGGTGTGATCAGGTAAGATGAATGGAAGAGTAGAAAGAGATCAAACAGGAAGGAGAGGAAGGATGGAGGGGAAGTCTGACAGGAAGAAGTACATGAATGTGAGTGACAGTCGCCCAGTCATGTCCAACTCTTTGTGACCCCATGGACCCATGGAATGTTCTAGGCCAGAATACTGGAGTAGGTAGCCTTTCCCTTCTCCGGGGGATCTTCCCAAACCAGGGATTGAACTCAGGTCTCCTGCATTGCGGGCGGATTCTTTACTAGCTGGACCACAGTAGATGACTGGAGGTCCATAAAACATAGAGGAGGTGAGGAATGGGGTCAGGAGTGTGGAGGAATGAGGGCTGATCAAAGAAAGAAGACAGGATTTTGGAGATGGGAAGTGGTTAGAAGGTGACTGGGGAAGTGAGGCAGGAAGAATGAAAAAAATGAAGGGAAGTCAGAAATTCAAAAGAGGAATTGAGGGTGGCCTTTCAAGGATGGTTGGGGTGGAATGTCAGGCACGGTCTGGGAAAATAAAGTAGATGGGCAAGCAAGGAGACAGGGGGAATGGGATGGTTATACTGAGGAGCAGAGGAATGGAGGCTAGACAGGCAGAAAGAGAGAGACAGGCAGAAAGAGAAATGTTGGGGGTGTGGTCAGGCAAGGAGCTTATCAATGAAGAAACAGAAAGAAAAGTGAGACTAGAAGATGATTGATCACTAAGGTGGGTGAGTGTAGGGGAGGTAAGAAAGAGAGGAGGGGACCCACTGAGATTGGTCAGTAGGTATGAAAGCAGTCAGGCAGAGGGAAGAAGGAATAGGAGGCAATTCAAACATGGAGAACCAGAAGAAGGTGGTCAGGTAGGGAGAAGGGAGAGGGGAAATGGAAGGTCATGAGATAGAGAAGGTGAAGTCTCACCTTGGGGTCCATTGAGTGCTCGGGGCCTAACACCGGGAGTTGCTTATAGTACCTCTTACTCTGTGGGTTGTAAACATCACAGAAGAGCCTTGTGGCTCTGGGGAGAGATTGAAAGTGAGGTGCTAAAGATGAAGAGAAGGGTGGTTTCACCCTGAACCCAGGCCATACTTTCTCCCAACCCCACCCAAGTGGGCTTCCCTGGTGGCTCCTCATACAAACCCTGCCCCAAATTCACCCACTTTTGCCTCTGAGCCCACCCACATCCTGCCCTTGATCTTGCCCACCCTGCTCCTGATCCTGTCCACACCATGCCTTTGAAGCTTCAGCTTCATCATCAGTCCTTCCAATGAATATTCATTGATGATTTCCTTTAGGATTTGCTGGTTTGATCTCCTTGTAGACCAAGGGGCTCTCAAGAGTCTTCTGCAGCATGAATATTTACCAGAAAAGACAAGCATAAATTAGCCTCAGGTCAAATTATTGAAACTTGTGTTTCACCAGTTTCCACCTCCAAGATTCCCTCAATCTGTTGACTTTGAGTCTTTTGCCTATTATTCCCTACCTGAGGGTTTCTTCCTGGGCTTTCCTGACTCCCTTTTTCCTGCAGGGTCTGCATTCTCAGGAGTCTCTCTCTCTCCAGTCCCTCATCCAGTGTCTTGACATAATGTAATAATGACATGCAGTCTTCCCACCTAACTTGGCTCCCTTCACATGCTATCCAGAGTAGGAGCTCTTCCCTTAGACAATAGGTGTAACCAAGTGGCTAACACAGCGATGTTTAACTGCTCCTTTTCTCCTTCCTTTTTCTCTAGCATGCCCCCAAATTGAGCAGCTGCTGTTAAGTTTTATGTAATAATCTGTTCTAGGTTGAAACAAATGTAGATAAGACTAGTGTGTGATTTTGAACTGCCTCTGGATCCATGCCGGTAAGTTGTGGGAAAGCCTCAACAAACTGCCAATGAAAATCACCAAAGAAATCACTATTCTGAATACACTGCTGTGATTTCTCCTAGCTCACTTTTCGTCAGAGGGCTTCAACTATGACCACCTGCAGGCCTCTCAGTGGGTCCCTCAAGCCTTTAGTTCTTCCATGGTTTTGGGAGGTGGCATACAGTCTGAGTCTTTTGCCCACCTTTCCCCCTGATATGGTGGGTTGCTTTCCAGTCCTGACATGCCTGCTCCATCAAACAACCAAAGCCTGCTGCATGCAGAATTCTGTGCAGCTACCAGGGCACATCCCCATGTTTGGGGCTGTAAACTGAAAACACACTGCCAGGTACTTGTGCAAACTTCTGTGGGTATTTCCCAGGCCCAGGAAAAGAATCCCTCAGTGAATAAGGTACAGAAGTTGAACAGCATGTAGATTTGTGCTGTTTCAAGCCTGGGTAGTCACTGAATATTATCAGCTTTGTTGGCAAATTGGTAAGGGAAGGCTAACTGTCTTGACATTGAGTCAGGAGAAATGTAGAATTAGACGACTCTTGGGTTTCCTTTCCCATATTGTGTTTTTCAGCCTAACACCACTTTTGTTTGTCTATTCCAGTGACTGCTGCAACCACTCTCCATCCTGTAGCCACCATGGGAGGTGGGGTGGGGACACAGTCTTTTATTAAATTTCCCAGTTACTCCTTAATAGTATTGTTTTATCATCTCTGCTTTCCTGGCTATATAGTTTGTAGATAAGAAAATATTCTTGAAGGTCAAGATCTAGGCTAAGCCTGAAATGGAATCACAGCTAGGGCATGAGACACACACATCTCACACAGAGCAGATAATTCATTACTGTCTCCTTGTCCTTCTTTGCAGGGAAATCTACTTAAACGCCTATCTTGAAGGTCATCGTTTCGCCCTTACTAGAAGTCGGATTGAGGCATGAAGATGAAGAGACGCCATGGAAAGGGACCAAAATAAAGGGAGACAGCTGAGAAAGGAGGAAGAGGGTTTGGAGAAAGAGAAAGTGACTTTAGTTCTCCCATTTCCTCTTCCATTTTCCTACATCTTCCCAAATAATGTAACCTTCTTCCTAAGATGATATTCAACCTGTAAAGACAAGTATGTCCTTTGCTGGAGATGAAAGTGCAAGTGTTAGTCGACCAGTTGTGTCCACCTCTTTGCAACACCATGCCTGCCAGGTTCCTCTCTCCGTGGGATTCTCCAGGCAAGAATACTGGAGTGGGTAGCCATTCCCTTCTCCAGGGGGTCTTCCTGACCCAGGGATCAAACCCAGGTCTCCTGCATTGCTAGCAGATTCTTTACTGTCTGAACCACCAGGGAAACCTGGGCAAGAGGTTCTTCTAAAAACCACCATATATGTTAATTCATCCAAATTAATGGAAGTATGCTCAGGCCAATATAAGCCTGTATTTTCCTTTCAAATGGATGTCCTTCCAAATGTCATATAGAGCTGTATTGGCCATTCAAGAGAGAAGATCTGCAGGCAACATCTGGGCTTCCCATCTTTCCCACCATTAAAGCTGATGGTGGCCCTGATGGATTTTTAGGTCCTGTATTATGCGTGCTTACTCAAAAACACAATGTAGAATTTGGAGAGTGAGATCTATCCAGGTCATACTTGAAAAGAGCATAGTGCTAAGAGGGAGACATTTTATAATTCACGTTCACTGGTCTGCTCAGTTCAGGAACGTTCAGGCCATCCCATCCTCATCAGCAAACTGAGAAAGTTAAAAATGCAGTCTCCTGAAAGCCCAGGACATCTTCTCCACAAATGAAGAATAGAAACAGAATGATTTCATTACTGAGTATTAAACCAGGCTGTGGTTGGCATCATGGGCAATCTGCTAATCAGACTGCAAAGGTAGCAAGAAATCAACCTTTTGCTTAACTGAGCAGATGCAGTCCAGTACCTAAATGTTGTTAAGAAGAATGACAACTAGTTGTCCTGCAAGAGGACCTGAGACCACCATTTTCTCTACATTCGATCATAGTTCATCCTAAGCTCTGCAGGTAATGGGAGTGGCATCTGTGCCTGTTAATTGCCTTTATCCAAAGGCAAAGTCAGACTTCTCCTCTCTTTTATGACAAGGAGGTCTCAAGGAAAGAGAAGAAAGCCTTCCTAAGTGATGAATGCAAAGAAGTAGAGGGAAACAATAGAAAGGGAAAGACTAGAGATGTCTTTAAGAAAATTAGAGATACCAAGGGAACATTTCATGCAAAATTGTGCACAGTTAAAGACAGAAATGGTACGGATCTAACAGAAGCAGAAGATATTAAGAAGGGGTGGCAAGAGTACACAGAACTATACAAAGCAGATGTTAATGACCCAGATAACCACGATGGTGTGATCACTCACCTAGAGTCAGATATCCTGGAAAGTGAAGTCAGGTGGGTCTTTGGAAGCATCATTATGAACAAAGCTAGTGGAGGTGATGGAATTCCAGCTGAGCTATTTCAAATCCTAAAAGATGATGCTGTGAAAGTGCTGCAATCAATATGTCAGCAAATTTGGAAAACTCAGCAGTGGCCACAGGACTGGAAAAGGTCAGTTTTCATTCCAATCCCAAAGAAAGGCAATGCCAAAGAATGTTCTAACTACCACACAATTTCACTCATCTCAAACACAAGCAAAGTAATGCTCACAATTCTCCAAGCCAGGCTTCAACAGAACATGAGCTGAGAACTTGCAGATGTTCAAGCTGGATTTAGAAAAGGTAGAGGAACCAGAGATCAAATTGCCAACATGCACTGGATCATAAAACAAGCAAGAGAATTCCAGAAAATCACGTATTTCTGCTTTATTGACTATGCTAAAGCCGTTGGCTGTGTGGATCTCAACAAACTGCGGAAAGTTCTTTAAGAGATGGCAATACCAGACCACCTTACCTGCCTCCTGAGAAATCTGTATGCAGTTCAAGAAGCAACAGTTAGAACTGGACATGAAACAACAGGCTGGTTCAAAATTGGCAAAGGACACGTGAAGGCTGTATATTGTCACCCTGCTTATTTAACTTCTATGCAACATATGGAATTCAGAAAGATGGTAATGATGACCATATAACGAGACAGCAAAAGAGACACAGATGTAAAGAACAGACTGTTGCACTCTGTGGGCAAAGGTGAGGGTGGGATGATTTGAGAGAATAGCATTGAAACATGTATATTACCATATATGAACTAGATCGTCAGTCCAGGTTCGATGCATGAGGCAGGGTGCTCAGGGCTGGTGCACTGGGATGATCCTGAGAGATTGGATGGGGAAAGGGGTGGGAGGGAGGGTCAGGATGGGGAACACATGTACACCCATGGCTGATTCATGTGAATGTATGGCAAAAGCACCATGATATTGTAAAGTAATTAGCCTCCAAAAAATAATTTTAAAAAAGAAATTTCCATGAGCCAGATAATATCTAAATAAGATTATTTTAAAAGCTGCCAACTCTTGCTTCTACAATATAAAAAATTTTAAATAACTTATTGAATTATATAGTAATCTGCATATTGAGCATTTCATATTAAATATCTGTGATAATTTTATAAAATAAGAAGAAAACTTAAATGCAGAGTACATCATGGGAAATGCCTGGCTGGATGAAGCACAAACTGGCATCAAGATTGCTGGGAGAAATATCAATAACTTCAGATGCACAAATTACACCACCCTTAAGGCAGAAACCAAAGAGAAACTAGAGAGCCTCTTGATGAATGTGGAAAAGGAGAGTGAAAAGGCTGGCTTCTTGAGCTCCAAAATCACTGCAGATGGTGACTGCAGCCACAAAATTCAAAGGTGCTTGCTCCTTGGAAGAAAAGCTATGACAATCCAAGAGCGCATATTAAAATTCAGAGACATTACTTTGCCCACAAAGGTCTATCTAGTCAAAGCTATGGTTTTTCCAGCAGTCATGTATGGATGTGAGAGTTGGACCATAAAGAGAGCTGAGGGACAGAGAATTGATGCCTTTGAACTGTGGTGTTGGAGAAGACTCTTGAGAGTCCCTTGGACTGCCAGGAGATCCAACCAGTCCATCCTAAAGGAAATGAGTCCTGAATATTCATTGGAAGGACTGATGCTGCAGCTGAAGCTCCAATACTTTGGCCCCCTGATGTGAATAACTGACTCATTAGAAAAGACTGTGTTGCTGGGAAAGATTGAAGGCTGTAGAAGGGGACAACAGAGGATGAGATGGTTAGATGGCATCACTGAGTCGATGGACTTGAGTTTAAGTAAGCCCCGGGAGTTGGTGATGGACAGGGAAGCCTGGCATGCTGCAGCCCATGGGGTCACAAGGAGTCGGACACGACTGAGGGACTGAACTGAGCTGAACTGAGTTCCAGCTTAGAGCCAGGCTGTGAGGCTAAGCTCCCAGGATGACAGAGAGACAGAACACTGTCTTCTTTGGTGTTTATAGTTCAAGGAGATGGCTCCTAGTCCCAAAAGAAAATTATTCCTGGGTTGTTTTGCTGACAGAAGGCTTGTTTACCCTTTTAAGATTTACATATGTATCCAAGGGGCAGAGGAAGGGTTTACAAATACCAGTTTTCTCAAGGAAATATTCTAAGAAAAGGGAAGGAGGGAAAGGTCTCTTTCTCTTATAGCAACAGGGAAGATTCCATTTTTTTAAAACGGCTGTGAGTTTTAAAAGGCTGTGAGTTTCCTAAGCCTGAGTTCCCACAGATGTGACGCAGATCATGTTTGACAAATGCCAGTATGTGCACTGAGTTGCCTGAACCTGAGCCTGGGCAACCTGCTGCCTAAGAGCAGCCTGGAAACCAGCCTTCAAGTCATTTGCTGTAAGCACAAATCTGAGAAATGCCAGGGAAACAGCACTCGGGGCCTTGCTTTCCTGTCACACTCAGCAAGATGTGTAGGAGCACAAGAGCCCCATGGAGGAGTGTCTTCCAAGTCCAGTGGGACAGAAAAGAAGGCCTAGGAAGTGACACAGCACTCCCAGTGCCATCAGTGTGTGCTGTGCGTTCGTTTACAGTCACAAAGTCTCCAGTGGCCAGGGCCACTGGAGCAACATACATTCCATTGGCAGTAATCCACAGTGAGACTGCACCCCCTGCTAGTTTTTTCCACTGGCCATATTGGGCCATTGTATTGATGCTTTACTGTCGTCATCTACCTGCTGCATTTTAGTCCTAATCAAGGCTGTGATTTCTTTGTCCTCCAGGGATTCTCTGCTGTTTCTCTTCAGACACCTGGGCGAGGATAAGGGAGATGCGTTGGGGAGTCAATTGCATGCTCTGCTGTCATCTCTCTGCACGTGGCAGTCCCTGAACCAGAGAATTCCCTTTGGTCTTTATCCAGCATTCCTAGAACAAGCATGCAAAACACTGTCCCAGTGAAGTATTAGGTTTTGGAAGCAACAATGACAGTACTGTTGACCCTTGAACAATGTAGGGGTTAAGGGCACCAACCCCCGCTCTGAGTTAAGAATCCAAGTATAACTTTAGACTCTTCCAAAACTTCACTACTAATAGCCTACTGTTGACAGGAACCCTTACAGCTAACATAAACAGTTGATTAACATATATTTTTTATGTTATATCCATTACCTGGGCACTAGTGGTAAAGAAGCTGACTGCCAGGGCAGGAGACGAGCAAGATAGGTGGGTTTGATCCTTGGGTGGGGAAGGTCCCCTGCAGGAGGAAATGGCAACCCACTCCAGTATTCTAGCCTGGGAAATCCTGTGGACAGAGGAGCCTGGCAGGCTACAGTCGATGGTACCACAAAGAGTCAGACACAACTGACAATGCACACTCACTCATGCCTTATATACTGTATTCTTTTTTAAAAAATAATTTTATTTGTTTTGTATTTGGAGGGGGGGGGACTGTGCTAAGTCTTTGTTGCTGCATGGAAGTGTTCTCTAGTTGGGATGAGCGGGGTCTACTCTCCAGTGGCGGGCCGCACCATTCTCATTGTGGTGGCTTCTGTTGTGGATCACAGCTTCTAGGGTTTGTGGGCTCTGTCGTTGAAGCTCTGAGGCTCTAGAACACTGGCTCAATAGTTGTGGCACACACGGGTTTATTTGCTCCACAACACGTGGGATCTTCTCAGATCATTGATGGCACCAGTCACTCCTGAATTGCCAGGCAGATTCTTTACCACTGAGCCACCAGGGAAGCCCCTAAATACTGTATTCTTAAGGTAAGCCAGAGGAAAAAATAATGTTATTAAGAAAATTCATAAGGAGACACACCTTGGATGGCAGCGGGAGGGATGGTGAAATTTGCAGCCTGCCCCTCTGGGCTCTAGTCCTCGGGCCCCTGTCCCCCCAACCCTTTGGGTGGCCAGCCCATGTCCTGGTGGAGGTCCAAATGGTAGACCTCTACACCATCGTATACAACACAGGCCATGCTGACAAGCTTCAGATGCTTCAGAGGCTGCCCAGCAGCCAGAGCAGGGAGGAGCTGAACGAGCTGATGGGCTAGTTGGCCAGCGGGGGACAGGGGTGGGTGGTTAAGGTGGGGACACCACTTGTCATCACCTCCCATTGCAGCCAGCTAGATGTGGTTGAGTACCCGGAGGACCGGAGAGGTGCCAGCATGGATGCTGGCGGCTCCATACACTTCAATGACGAGAGCATTGAGGGTGCGCAGCTGCTGTGGGCTGCCTCAGCAGCTGATCACCTGGACGTGGTGCGGAGCCTGCTGCGCTGAGGGGGGGGTGCTTTGTGAGCCGCAAGAATCGCAGCCAGAATGGCTTCACTCCTGCACATGGCAGTGGGCACAGACCACAAACGAGGGCCAGTTCTAGGTGGGCAGATTTCCCTCCCTCCAGATGGCCAAGGTACCCTCGACTGTGGGGCTGACCCAGACAGTGGAAACAACCCAGGACTTTGGAAACAACAGGCCAATGCACATCGTAAAGCAGAACAACTGCTTGGGGATCACGAATGCCCTGACAGAGGCGGGGGCACACATGGATGCCATCAGAACTTTCAAGAAGACAGTCTATGAGCTATTACTGCACGAGAAGCTACTGGCCAAGAGCACCATTCAGCCCTTCAACCACGTGATCCTGTAGTGCATTGCGACTTGCACCCTGGACAAGAACAAGATTCCATACAACGGCTTCACTCCCTAAGAGCTGGAAGCTTTCATCCAGCTGCACGGAAACGGGTGGGAGAGGAAAACCTGGGATGGGCGGGGCCCACACCTGTCCTCGCCATCTCTGGGGAACACTTGTAGTGGTTGGAAACCAGGAAAGAGCTCATGGGCCTCCATGGCCCCCTCCCCTCATCAGGGAGAGGGGACAAAAATCAATGAGATGTTGGTGGTAGAAGCTTCCAGACCACGTGCTCAGAGAACTGACCTTCTATGAGTCCCTGCACTCATCCTCCACAAGAAGATGCTCAACCTCCCACACATCCCGTCTGTCTGAGTTTCAGAGAATCTTGCCTCTGACCTGGGGCAGAGAGATTGAAGCCATCGCCTTCCTCCCCTACTAGAAACACATGTAGAAGCTGAGAGTTGGGTTCAGCCTCTACCTCTGATCTATCAGACAGGATAGACCCAGCCACCCAGGGCAGTGTTAGAACTGGGGCCCCTGAGAAGGCAAAGTGGGAGAATCCACCTTTCCAGCACATTCTCACCTGCTCCTTCTGCCCTGCTGTGGGTCCAACTCTATGCCCCCAAGCCTCCAGCCCCTTGGGTAGCTTTTGTATTTGGTGTTCTGTTTATTTACCTGGGGGAGGGGAGCTAGTGCTCACCAGGTGGCTCTGTGGTAAAGAATCCACCTTCAAGCAAGAGACACAGGAGATGCAGTTTTGATCCCTGTGTCGGGAAGATCCCCTGGAGAAGGGAATGGGCACTCACTCCAGTATTCTTTCCCGGAGAATACCGTGGAGAGAGGAGCTTGGTGGGCTACAGTCCATGGTGTTGCAAAGAGTTAGATGCGAGTATGCATGCTCAGGCACAGGCAGCTTACAGCTGTGGTGCAGGAGGTTTTGCTGCCCTACCCGTTTAAAAAAAAAGATTTTGGGAGGAGGAGCTAAGATGGAGGAGGAATAGGACGAGGAGATCACTTTATCCCCTACAAATTCATCAAAAGAACATTTGAAGACTGAGCAAACTCCACAAAACAACTCCTGATCGCTAGCAAAGGCATCAGGCGCCCAGAAAAGCAGCCCATTGTCTTCAAAAGGAGGTAGGACAAAATATCAAAGATAAAAAAGAGAGACAAAAGAGTTATGGATGGAGACCCATCCCGGATAGGGAGTTGTAATAGAGGAAGTTTCCAAACACCAGGAAACTGTCTCATTGGTGGGTCTGGGGGAAGTTTTCAAATCTCGGAGGGCAACCTAACTGGGAGGAAAAATAAATAAAACCCATAGATTACTTATCTAAAAGCAACTCCCAGCAGAAAAGTACCCCAGACGCTCACATCCACCACCAGCAAGTGGGGGCTGAATGGAGAGGAGCGGGCGGCATTGCTTAGGAACAAAGGAAGGACTGAGCAATTCCAGAGAAGACCTAGTCGGCTGTGGACTGGCCCATCGCCCATCAGAGGCAGGAGGCGGGGGGAGGGGAAAGGGGCAAACTAGGCCCCAGAGAGACATCCCCTACCAAACTGCAAACAGGCTTCCAGTTTCTAACCAAAGACTTCCTGAGATTCTGGATGGTTGACATCCGCTGGGAGGGTCGCAGTTAGAGACCAGCTCCCCAGAACAGACACAAGGTGCACCGGACCAGCGTGTGTGGAAACTGAGGCTGGGACCGTGGAGGGGATAAGGCACACTGCACCCGGGGAGAGTGCACTCATCAAGCTCCTGGTTGCCTGAGCTGCTCAGGCCGTGGAAGGCACAAAACGCAGGCCCAACCGAGTCTGAGCTTTTGTGGGGTTCCTGAAAACTGGAACCACATGCAACACAGGGCCCACTCCCTATAGAGCAGCCTGGAGCCTGAGCAGTGTAGACGGGGAAAGCACACACGCCGCAAGCAGGGGCAAACCCAGTGTGGCCGGAACACTGTGAGTACTCCTCACACAGACCAGTGATATTTGTCTGCAGTGCCCACCCCTCCCCGCAGCACGACTGAACAAGTGAACCTAAACAAGAGACCACCTCCACCCACTTGTGTCAGGGTGGAAATTAGACATTGAGCAGACCTGCAAACAGAAGCCAAATAAGCAAAGGGAACTGCTTCAGAAGTGACAGGTGCAACAGATTAAAATACCTGTAGTTAACACCGACTACACCAGAAGGGGCCTATAGCTATTGAGAAGTGTAAGCTGGAACAAGGAGCTATCTGAAACTGAACCAAACACACACTGCCCACAACAGCTTCAGAGAGAATTTCCTAGATATATTTTTACTTTTTTTTATTAAAAAAATTTTTTTCTTTATTTTATTTTCTTTTAAAATTCCCTATTACTCATCTATTACTCCTTAATTTTCATTTTCTTTTCCTTTAAAGTCCTCTATTACTTGTCTATTACTCCTTAATTTTCATTTTCATATATTTTTACTTAAAAAAATTTTTTTCTTTTCTCTTTTATTTCCTTTTAAAGTCCTCTATTACTCCTTAATTTTCATTTTCATATATTTTTATTCTTTTTCTTTTTAATTAAATTTTTTTCTATTTTCCTTTAAAGTCCTCTTTTACTCATCTATTACCCCTTAATCTTCATTTTCATTTCACTATAACCTTGCAAAAAAAAAAAGACCCTATTTTTAAAGCAAACTTCACATATATTTCTTAAATTTTTTGAGTTTTTGTTTCTGTTTTTAATATTGTATTTTTAAGAGTCTAACCTCTACTCTAGATTTTTAATCTTTGTTTTTCAGTATTTGATATCAATTTTGGACTTTAAGAATCCAACCTTCAGTACCCATTTTTACTCAGGAGTGTGATGACTGGTTTGATTACTCCCCCTTTTGACTCTCCTTTTTCTCCCCCAGATCACCTCTATTTCCTCCCTCCCCCTTCTCTTCTCAATTCAATTCTGTGAATCTCTGTGGGTGTTCTGGGCTACGGAGAACACTTAGGGAAAAGAGTACTGGGTAGATTTGTCTCCTTTTGAGTCCCCCTTTTTCTCCTCCTGCTCATTTCTACCTCCTTCCTCCCACTTCTCTTCTTCATGAAACTCTGTGAACCTCTTTGGGTGTCCCTCACTGTGGAGAATCTTTTCACCATTAACCTAGAAGTTTTATTATCAGTGCTGTATAGTTGGAGAAGTCTTGAGGCTGCTGGAAGAATAAGACTGAAATCCAGAGGCAGGAGACTTAAGCCCCAAACCTAAGAACATCAGAGAACTCCTGACAACAGGGAATTTTAAGTAATAAGAGATCATCCAAAAGCCTCCATACCTACACTGAAACCAACGACCCCCCAAGAGTCAATAAGTTCTAGAGCAAGACATGCCACGCAAATTCTCAAGCAATGCACGAACATAGCCCTGAACGTCAACATACAGGCTGCCCAAAGTCACACCAAACACATAGACCCATCTCAAAACTCACTACTGGACACTCCATTGCACTCCAGAGAGATGAAACCTGGTTCCACGCACCAGAACACCGACGCAATCTTCCCTAACCAGGAAACCTTGACAAGCCAGTCATCCAACCCCACCCACTGGGAGAAACCTCCACAATAAAAAGGAACCACAGACCACCAGAATATTGAAAGGCCACCCCAAACACAGCAATCTAAACAAGATGAAAAAAGCAGAGAAATACCCAGCAGGTAAAGGAACATGAAAAATACCCACTAAGCCAAACAAAAGAGGAGGAGATAGGGAATCTACCTGAAAAAGAATTTAGAATAATGATAAAATAAATGATCCAAAAATCTTGAAAAGGAGTTACAGATAAATAGCTTGGAGACAAAGATTGAGAAGATGTAAGAAATGTTTAACAAGGACCTAGAAGAAATAAAAAGGAGTCAATTAAAAGTGAATAATGCAATAAATGAGATCAAAAACACTCTGGAGGGAACCAACAGTAGAATAATGGAGACAGAAGATAGGATAAGTGAGGTAGAAGATAAAATGGTGGAAATAAATGAAGCAGAGAGGAAAAAAGAATCAAAAGAAATGAGGACAACCTCAGGGACCCCTGGGACAGTGTGAAACACCCCAACATTCAAATCATAGGAGTCCCAGAAGAAGAAGACAGAAAGAAAGGCCATGAGAAAATACTTGAGGAGATAATAGCTGAAAACTTCCCTAAAATGGGGAAGGAAATAGAACACTTTGTAACACCATACACAAAAATAACCTCAAAATGGATTAAAGATCTAAATGTAAGACCAGAAACTATAAAACTCCTAGAGGAGAACATAGGCAAATCATTCTCCGACATAAATCACAGCAGGATCCTCTATGACCCACCACCCAGAATATTGGAAATAAAAGCAAAAATAAACAAATGGGACCTAATGAAACTTAGAAGCTTTTGCACAACAAAGGAAACTACATATATACAATATACATATACACAATGGAATATTACTCAGCCATTAAAAAGAATTCATTTGAATCAGTTCTAATGAGATGGATGAAACTGGAGCCCATTATACAGAGTGAAGTAAGCAAGGAAGATAAAGACCACTACAGTATATTAACGCATATATATGGAATTTAAAAAGCTGGTAATGATAACCCTACATGCAAAACAGAAAAAGAGACCCAGATGTACAGAACAGATTTTGGGACTGTATGGGAGATGGTGAGGGTGCAATGGTCTGAGAGAATAGCATTGAAACAAGTATGCTATCCAGGGTGAACAGATCCCCAGCCCAGGTTGGATGCATGAGACAAGTGCTCAGGTCTGGTGCACTGGGAAGACCCAGAGGGATGGGATGGGGAGGGAGGTGGGAGGGGGGATCGGGACGGGGAACACATGTAAATCCATGGCTGATTCATGTCAGTGTATGGCAAAAACCACTACAATATTATAAAGTAACTAGCCTCCAACTAATAAAACTAATTGAAAAAAAAAGCATCAATTTTTGGCACTCAGCTTTCTTCACAGTCCAACTCTCACATCCATACATGACCACTGAAAAACCATAACCTTGACTATATGGACCTTTGTTGGTGAAGTAATGTCTCTGCATAGAAAAGGAGTACGTCAAGGCTGTATATTGTCATCTTGCTTATTTAACTTATATGCAGAATACATCATGAGAAATTCTGGGCTGGAAGAAGCACAAGCTGGAATCAAGATTGCTGCGAGAAATATCAATAACGTCACATATGTAGATGACACCACCCTTATGGCAGAAAGTAAAGAGGAACTAAAAAGCCTCTTGATGAAAGTGAAAGAGGAGAGTGAAAAAGTTGACTTAAAGCTCAACTTTCAGAAAACTAAGATCATGGCCTCTGGTCCCATCTCTTCATGGGAAATAGATGGGGAAACAGTGGAAACAGTGTCGGACTTTATTTTTTGGGCTCCAAAATCACTGCAGATGGTGATTGCAGCTATGAAATTAAAAGACGCTTACTCCTTGGAAGGAAAGTTATGACCAAACTAGATAGCATATTAAAAAAGCAGAGACATTACTTTGCCATACCCTTCAAGTGCACTATATTTCCTGCTGCTCTAGCTTCCAACTCCACTGAGTACCTGGTGCTGACAGAACACCTGTGACTCAAGCAGCTGCACCACCACCACACCTGGACCTCACAGGGGGCAAACCCAAATCCTCCAGGGCAGCCTCAGGAGCAATTCCCAGTGGATGACCCACATGCAGAGGTGGAAATAAAACCACAGTTGAAACCCAGGGGCAGTGTGGCTAAGGAAGAAGACTGAAAACCTTCCCACCAACTGTACAAGCTGCAGCTTAAATCCACATGATCAACCAGGCAGACCCTGTGTCTATGAAATATATAAAAGGACATTGAGAGCTCCCACAAAAGAAAACACACTAGTTCTAATAGCTGTGGACATTGGAGACAAGGACACACAGGAGTAGGGCCAGACTAGAATCTGAGCTGCCCCCACAGCAGATCCAAAGATCAGTGCAATGTGGGAGGGCATCCTAGGGAGGTGAGGTGGACTGTGACTCCCAGCAAGGGAAAGGACTCTGACAACAGTGACTCAAGAAAAGCATTTATTATTCTTATGTTTTGACTTGTTCTAATATATCCTTTTGGATCATTTTTTCCTTTTTTTGTTTTCCTTCCCCCCCACCTCACCCATTGTAGTTGTCAGTTTTGGTGGCAATATGAAACCTAATTAAGCCTTTGAGATTTTTTACCCCCCTCAGTCACAGTTTAGTTGCTGTTGTAAACCTCTGCCTCTATGTTGGGCTTTTGCAGTTCTGTGGAGATTTCCATTTTTTCTTTCTTTTCTCTTTTTAAAATTTTTAAAGCAATTATTATTTTCTCTGCATTTATCCCCTTGTTTGCTTTTCCTACTGTTCTTTCCCCCTTGCAGTTAATCTTTAATGTATATAAATTTCTTTATCTATTTCTATTTAACTTTGCATATCTATTCTTCCTTTCTTTTCTTTCATTCCTTTCCTCACAACATATTTGTTAGTTTTCTTTTTGTTGCTTTATTCCCCACTTGGCACCTTGCTTTACTTTTGTTTTCCAGTTTGTGCTTTAGTTAGTTCTGTTCTTAACTGGTAAATATGATATTTGATTTCCTTTGTTTGCTGGGTCAATCTACTGTACTTTATTTTAGTTGGACTGTTTTGACTTTGCTTATGGATGTATATGTCCATGTGTATATTCTATTATTTCAATTATTATTTGCCTGATTTTGTAACTACCATTTGCCTGGGGTCCATCTTTGGTTTCTCATTTTTGGGTATTTGTTTTAATCTCACTTAATGCCATAACAAACTACTTGTGGAATCTTCGTTCCTGACCAGAGATCAAGCCTTTGGAGTGGGAGCACTGACTCCAAGACCCTAGACTACCAGAGAACTAACCCTGGGGAGTATCAAATAGTGAGAATTCACTCAAAGGAAACCACTTGAATATAAGACCCGGCATCACACAACCACCAGTAGCACCCTGTGCAGGATGCCTCATCTAAACAACAAACAAAATAAAAATACAAACCCAGTCATCAGCAGACAGGATTACCACCTCACTCAGTCTTCCCCATCAGAGGAAAAGCAAGCAAGCAAACAAACAAACAGAAAACTCAGCAAAAATCTCACCATATACGAAGCTTATATAAACCACGACCAACCTTAGGAGGGCAGAAACCAAAAGAAAGAAACAATTCAAACTTGAAGCCTGGGAAAAGAGGACCTCAAACACAATAATTATATAACAAAAAGGCAGAGAAATACTACACAAAGGAAGGAACAAATTAGAAGTGAAGAAGTCCAAATAAATGAAGAGGAAATAGGCAAACTACCTGAAAATTAATTCAGAATCAAGATGGTAAAGATAATCACAAATCTTGAAAAGAAAATGGAGAAAATTCAAGGATCAATTAACTATAACCTAGAAGAATTAAACAATAAACATACAAAAAACACAATTACTGAAATTAAAAATACTCTGGAAAGAATCAATAGAAGAATATCTGAAGCAGAAGAACAATTCTGTGAGCTGGAAGAGAAAATGGTGGAAATAGCTTCTGAAGAGCAGAATAAAGCAAAAAGAAAGAAAATAACTGAGGATAGTCTCAGAGACCTCTGAGACCATATCAAACGCACCAACATTCAAATTATAGGTGTCCCAGAAGAAAAAGAGAGAAAGAAAGGGTATGAGAAAATTTTTGAAGAGATTATAGTTCAAAATTTCCCCAATATGGAAAAGGAAATAATCAAGTCCAACAGGCACAAAGAGTCCCATATAGGATGAACCCAAGGAGAAACAGGCCAAGACATGTACTGATCAAACTAATAAAGATTAAATACAAAGAAAGAATATTAAAAGCAGCAAGGGAAAAGCAACAAGTAACATACAAGGGAAACCCCATACTTTTAACAGCTGATCTTTCAGCAGAAACTCTGCCAGCCACAAGGGAATGGCAGGATATATTTAAAGTACTGAAAGGGAAAAATCTACAACCAAGATTACTGTACCCAGCAAGGATCTCATTCAAAATTGATGCATAAATCAAATGCTTTTCAGACAAGCAAAAGTTAAGAGAATTCAGTGAAACCAAACTAGCTTTACAAGAAATGTTAAAGGGACTTATATAGTCAGGAAATACAGAGAAGTAAAAAGATTTACAAAATGAACCCCAAACAATTAAGAAAATGGCAATAGGAAATATGTATCAATAATTACTTTAAATGTAAATGGATTAACTGCTCCAACCAACAGACACAGACTGGTTGAATGGATACAAAAACAAGACCCATATATATATTGTCTACAAGAAACCCACTTCACACTGAAAGTGAGAGGATGGAAAAAATATTCTCTGCAAATGGGAAGCAAAAGAAAGCTGGAGTATGAATACTCATATCAGACAAAATTGACCTTAAAATAAAGAATATTACAAGAGATAAGGAAGGATACTACATAATGATCAAGGGATCAATCTAAGAAGAAATAACAATTGTAAATATCTATGCACCCAACACAGGAGCACCTCAATACAGAAGACAAACAGTAACAGACATAAAGGGAGAAATTGACAGTAACGCAATAATATTAGGAGACTTTAACACCCCACTCACACCAATGGACAGATCATCAAAACAGAAAATTAATAAGGAAACACAAGTCTTAAATGATACACTGGATGAGATGGATCTCATTGGTATCTTCAGGACATTCTATCCAAATGCAGAAGAATACACCTTCTTCTCAAGGGCACATGGAAGATTCTCCAGGATAGATTACATCTTGGGTCACAAATCAAACCTCAACAAATTTAAGAAAACTGAAATCATATCAAGCATCTTCTCTGACCACAATGCTATGAGACTAGATATCAACTACAAGAAAAGAAAACTGTAAGAAACACAGACACATTGAACAACATGTCTATAAATAACCAACAGGTTACTGAAGAAATCAAAAGGGAAATAAACAAATTCCAAGAAACAAATGACAATGAAAACACAACAATTCAAAACCTATGGGATGCAGCAAAGCAAGAAGAGGCCAGTTTATAGCAATACAATCCTACCTCAAGAAACAAGAAAAACATCAAATACACAACCTAACTTTACACCTAAAGCAACTGGGAAAAGAAGAAAAAAGAAAAACCAAAATTAGTAAAAGGAAAGGACCATAAAGATAGGAGCAGAAATAAATGAAAAAGAAATGAAAGAAACAATAGTAAAGATTAATAAAATGAAAAACTGATTCCTTGAGAAGATAAAAAAAAATGGACAAACCTTTGGCCAGACTCATCAAGGAAAAAAAGAAAGAAGAATCAAGTCAATAAAATTAGAAATGAAAAAGGAGAAGTTGCAACAGACAATGCAGAAATACAAAGGATAATAAGAGACTGTTGTGAAGAACTAATAGCAATAAAATGAATAACCTGGAAGAAATGGACAGATTGAGTTTTCCAAGTTCCAAGTTCTAACTTCCAAAAGGTCCATCTTCCAAGACTGAACCAGGAAGAAATATATATTATAAACAACCAAATTACAAGCAGTGAAATTGAATCTGTGATCAACATCTCCCAAAACACAAAAGCCAAGGACCAGATGGCTTCACAGGAGAATTCTATCAAACATTCAGAACAGAACTAATGCCTATCCTAAAACGCTTTCAAAAAATTGCATAGGAAAGAATACTTCCAAACTCATTCTACAAGGACACCATCATCCTGATATAAAAACCAGACAGAGACAATACAGAAAAAAAGAAAGCTACAGGCCAATATCACTGATGAACATAGATGCAAAAATCCTCAACAAAATTGTAGGAAATATAATTCAGCAACACATCAAAAAGCTCACAAAACATGATAAAGCTGGGTTTATTCCAGGGATGCAAGGATTATTCAATATATGCAAAATCAATCAATGTGATACACCATGTTAACAAATTGAAAGATAAAAACCATATGATGACCTCAATAGATGTAGAAAAATCCTTTGACAAAATTCAGCACCCATTTGTGATTAAAACTCTTCAAAAAATGGGCATAGGAGGTAGTCCTAAGATGGCGGAGGAATAGGATGGGGCTACCACTTTCTCCCCCACAAATTCATCAAAAGAACATGGGAACGCTGAGCAAATTCCACAAAACAACTTCTGAATGCTGGCAGAGGACATCAGGCACCCAGAAAGGCAAACCATTGTCTTCAAGAGGAAGTCGCCTCTATCTCCTCCCTCCCCCTTCTCTTCTATACCCAACTGTGTGAATCTCTTTGTGGGTTCCAGGCTGTGGAGAATACTTAGGGAACTGATTACTGGCTGGATCTGTCTCTCTCTCCTTTTGAGTCTCCCTTTTCTCCTCCTGGTCACCTCTGTCTCCTTCCTCCCTCTTCTCTTCTCTGTGTAACTCCGTGAACCTCTCTTAGGGGTCGAGACTGTGGAGAGCACATAGGGAATTGATTACTGGCTAGCTTTCTCTCTCCCCTTTTGATCCCCCCTCTTGTCCTGGTCACCTCTATCTCGCTCCTCCCTCTTCTCTTCTGCATGTAACTCTGTGAACCTCTCTGGGTGTCCTTCATGTGGAGAAGCTTTCCATCACTAACCTAGATGTTTTATCATTGGTGCTGTATAGATGGAGACGTCTTGAGGCTACTGTAAGAATAAGACTGAAAACCAGAGGCAGGAGGCTTAGTCCAAAACCTGAGAACACCAGAGAACTCCTGACTCCAGGGAACATTAATCAATAAGAGCTCATCAAAAGCCTCCATACCTACACTGAAACCAAGCACCATCCAAGAGCCAACAAGTTCCAGAGCAAGACATACCAGGCAAATTCTCCAGCAACACAGGAACATAGCACTGACCTTCAATATACAGGCTGCCCAAAGTCACACCAAACCCACTGACATCTCAAAACTCACTGTTCGGCACTTCATGGCACTCCAGAGAAAAGAAACCCAACTCCACCCACCAGAACACTGACACAAGCTTCCCTAACCAGGAAACCTTGACAAGCCACCCGTCCAATCCCACTCACAGCAAGGAACTTCTACAACAAAGAGAAACCACAAACTGCCAGAATATGGAAAGGCCACCCCAAACACAACAATATAAAGAAGATGAAAAGGCAGAAAAATACTCAGCAGGTAAAGTAACAGGATAAATGCCCACCAAACCAAACAAAAGATGAAGAGATAGGGAATCTACCTGATAAAGAATTCCGAAAATGATAGTGGAAATGATCCAAATCTTGAAAACAAAATGGAGTTACAGATAAATAGCCTGGAGACAATGGTTGAGAAGATGCAAGAAATGTTTAACAAGGACCTAGAAGAAATAAAAAAGTGTCAATGTATAATGAATAATGTGATAAATGAGATCAAAAACACTCTGGAGGAAACCAACAGTAATATAGAGGAGGCAGAAGATGGGATACATGAGGTAGAAGACAGAATGGTAGAAATAAATGAAGCAGAGAGGAAAAGAAAAAACAGAATGAAAAGAAATGAGGACAACCTCAGAGACCTCTGGGACAATGTTAAACGCCCCAACGTTCGAATTATAGGAGTCCCAGAAGAAGAAGACAAAAAGAAAGACCATGAGAAAATACTTGAGGAGACAGTAGTTGAAAACTTCCCTAAAATGGGGAAGGAAATATTCACCCAAATCCAAGAAACCCAGAGAGTCCCAAACAAAATAAACCCAAGGCAAAACACCCCAAGACACATATTAATCAAATTAACAAAGATTAAACACAAAAAACAAATATTAAAAGCAGCAAGGGAAAAATGACAAGGGGATTCCCATAAGGATAACAGCTGATCTTTCAATAGAAACTCTTCAAACCAGAAGGGAATGGCAGGACATACTTAAAGTGATGAAAGAGAAAAACCTACAGCTCACATTACTGTACGCAGCAAGGATCTCATTCAAATATGAAGGAGAAATCAGAAGCTTTACAGACAAGCAAAAGCTGAGAGAATTAAGCACCACCAAACCAGTTCTCCAACAAATGCTAAAGGATCTTCTCTAGACAGGAAACACAGAAAGGGGGTGTAAACTCGAACCCAAAGCAACAAAGTAAATTGCAACGGGATCATACTTATAAATAATTACCTTAAATGTTAATGGGTTGAATGCCCCAACCAAAAGATAGACTGGCTGAATGGATAAAAAAGCAAGACCTCTATATATGTTTTCTACACGAGAACCACCTCAAAACAAAGGACACATACGGAGTGAATGTGAAGGACTGGAAAAAGATATTCCACACAAATAGGGACCAAATGAAAGCAGGAGTAGCAATACTCATATCAGATAAAATAGACTTTAAAATAAAGGTTGTGAAAAGAGACAAAGAAGGACACTACATAATGATCAAAGGATCAATCCAAGATATAACAGTTACAAATTTATATGCACCCAACATAAGAGCACCACAATACTTAAGGCAAATGTTAAGAAGTATGAAAGGGGAAATTAACAATAACACAATAATAGTGGGAGACTTTAATACCCCACTCACACCTATGGATAGATCAAATAAACAGAATATTAACAAGGAAACACAAACTACAAATGATACAATAGACCAGTTAGACCTACTTGATATCTATAGGAAATTTCACCCGAAAACAAGGCATTTCACCTTTTTCTCAAGTGCACACGGAACATTCTCCAGGATAGATCACATCCTGGGCCATAAATCTAGCCTTGGTAAATTCAAAAAAATTGAAATCACTCCAAGCATCTTTCCTGACCACAATGCAGTAAGATTAGATGTCAAATACAGGAGAAAAATTATTGAAAATTCCAACATATGGAGCCTGAACTACACACTGCTGAATAACCAGCAAATCACAGAAGAAATAAAAAAAGAAATCAAAATATGCGTAGAAACAAATGAAAATGAAAGGACAACAACCAAAAACCTATGGGACACTGTAAAAGCAGTGCTAAGGGGAAGGGTCATAGCAATACAGGCTTATCTCAAGAAACAAGAAAAAAGTCTAATAAATAACCTAACTCTACACCTAAAGCAACTAGAAAAGGAAGAAATGAAGATCCCCAGGGTTACTAGAAGGAAAGAAATCTTTAAAATTATGGGAGAAATAATGAAAAGGAAACAAAAGAGATCATAGCAAAAATCAAAAAGGCTAAAACTGGTTCTTTGAGAGGATAAATAAAATTGAGAAACCATTAGCCAGACTCATTAAGAAACAAAGGGAGAAGAATCCAATCAACAAAATTAGAAATGAAAATGGAGAGATCACAACAGACAACACTGAAATAGAAAGGATCATAAGAGACTATGATCAGCAACTATATGCCAATAAAGTGGACAACTTGGAAGAAAGGACAAATTCTTTGAAAAGTAAAACTTTCCAAAACTGAACCAGAAAGAAATAGAAAATCTTAACAGACCTATCACAAGCATGGAAATCGAAAGTGTAATCAGAAATCTTCCAGCAAACAAAAGCCCAGGACCAGATGGCTTCAGAGCTGAATTCTACCAAAACATTAGAGAAGCGCTAACACCAATCCTACTCAAACTCTTCCAGAAAATCACAGAGGAAGGTAAACTTCCAAACTCATTTTATGAGGCCACCATCACCCTAATACCAAAACCAGAGAAAGATGCCACACACACAAATAAGAAAACTACAGGCTAATATCACTGATGAACATAGATGCAAAACTCCTTAACAAAATTCTAGCAAACAGAATCCAACAACATATTAAAAAGATCATACACCATGACCAAGTGGGCTTTATCCCAGGGATGCAAAGATTTTTCAATATCTGCAAATCAATCAATGTAATACACCACATTAACAAATTGAAAGATAAAAACCATATGAATGTCACAGTAGATGCACAGAAAACCTTTGACAAAATTCAACATCAATTTATGATAAAAAAGAAATCCTCCAGAAAGCAGGAATAGAAGGAACATGCCTCAACATAATAAAAGCTATATATGACAAACACACAGCAAACATTATCCTCAAATGGTGAAAAAATGAAAGCATTTCCCCTAAAGTCAGGAACAAGAAAATGGTGCCCACTCTCACCACTACTATTCAACATAGTTTTGGATGTTTTGCCCACAGCAATCAGAGCAAAAAAAGAAATAAAAGGAATCCAGATTGGAAAAGAAGTAAAACTCTCACTGTTTGCAGATGACATGATCCTCTACATAGAAAACCCTAAATACTCTACCAGAAAATTACTAGAGGTAATCAATGAATATAGTAAAGTTGCATGATATAAAATTAGCACAGAGAAATCCCTTGCATTCCTATACACTAACAATGAGAAAACAGAAAGAGAAATTAAGGAAACAATTCCATTCACCATTGCAATGAAAAGAATTAAATACTTAGGAATATATCTACCTATAGAAACAAAAGACCTATATATAGAAAACTATAGAACACTGATGAAAGAAATCAAAGAGGACACAAATAGATGGAGAAATATACCGTGTTTATGGATTGGAAGAATCAATACTGTGAAAATGACTATACTACCCAAAGCAACCTATAGATTCAATGCAGTCCCTATCAAGCTACCAACGGTATTTTTCACAGAACTAGAACAAATGATTTCACAATTTGAATGGAAATACAAAAAAAACCTAGAACAGCCAAAGCAATTTTGAGAAAGAAGAATGGAACTGGAGGAATCAACCTGCCTGACTTCAGGCTCTACTACAAACTACAGGCATCAAAGGCTGTATGGTCCTGGTACAAGAACAGAAATATAGACAATTGGAACAACACAGAAAGCACAGCAATAAACCCATGCACCTATGGGTACCTTGTATTTGACAAAAGTGGCAAGAATATACAATGGGACAAAGAGAGCCTCTTCAATAAATGGTGCTGGGAATACTGGACAGCTACATGTAAAAAAAAATGAAATTAGAATGCTACCTAACAACATATACAAAGATAAACTCAAAATGGATTAAAGACCTAAATGTGAGACCAGAAACTATTAGAGGAAAACATAGGCAGAATACTCGATGACATAAATCAAAGCAAGATCCTCTATGACCCACCTCCTAGAGTAATGGAAATAAAACAAAAGTAAACAAGTGGAACCTGATTAAACTTAAAAGCTTCTGCACAGCAAAGGAAACTATAAGCAAGGTGTAAAGGCAACTCTCAGAATGGGAGAAAATAATAGCAAATGAAACTGACAAAGGATTAATTTCCAGAATATACAAGCAGCTCATACAACTCAATACCAGAAAATCAAACAACCCAATCAAATAGTGGGGGAAAGTCCCAAACAGACATTTCTCCAAAGAAGACATAAAGATGGCTAACAAACACATGAAAAGATGCTCAGCATCACTCATTATTAGAGAAATGCAAATCAAAACCACGATGAGATATCACCTCACACCATTCAGAATGGCTATCATCAAAAAGTCTACAAACAATAAATGCTGGAGAGGGTGTGGAGAAAAGGGAACACTCTTGCACTGTTGGTGGGAATGCAAATTGATACAGTCACTATGGAAGATGGGATGGAGATTCCTTAAAAAAACTAGGAATAAAACCACCATATGACCCAGCAATCCCACTCCTAGGTAGATATAAGGAAACCAAAATTGAAAAAGACACATGCATCTCATTGTTCATTACATCACTTTTTACAATAGCTAGAACATGGAAACAACATAAATGTCCATGGATAGATGAATGGATAAAGAAGTTGTGGTACATATACACGGTGGAATATTCAGCTCAGTTCAGTTCAGTTGCTCAATTGTGTCTGACTCTCTGTGACCCCATGAAGTGCAGTAAGCCAGGGCTCCCTGTCCATCACCAACTCCCGGAGTCCACCCAAACCCATGTCCATTGAGTCGATGATGCCATCCAACCATCTCATCCTCTGTCGTCCCCTTCTCTGACTGCCCTCAATCTTTCCCAGCATCAGGGTCTTTTCCAATGAGTCAGCTCTTCACATCAGGTGGCCAAAGTATTGGAGTTTCAGCTTCAATATCAGTCCTTCCAATAAACACCCAGAAATGATCTCCTTTAGGATGGACTGGTTGGATCTCCTTGAAGTCCAAGGGACTCTCAAGATTCTTCTCCAACACCACAGTTCAAAAGCATCGATTCTTCAGCACTCAGCTTTCTTTATAGCCCAAATCTCACCTCCATACATGACCACTGGAAAAACCATAGCCTTGACTAGACGGACCTTTGTTGGCAAAGTAATGTCTCTGCTTTTTAATATGCTGTCTAGGTTGGTCATAACTTTCCTTCCAAGGAGTAAGCGTCTTTTAATTTCATGGCTGCAATCACCATCTGCAGTGATTTTGGAGCCCAGAAAAATAAAGTCAGTCACTGTTTCCACTGTTTACCCATCTATCTGCCATGAAGTGATGGGACCGGATGCCACAATCTTTGTTTTCTGAATGTATAGCTTTAAGCCAACTTTTTCACTCTCCTCTTTCACTTTCATCAAGAGGCTCTTTAGTTCTTCTTCACTTTCTGCCATAATGGTGGTGTCATCTGCATATCTGAGGTTATTGATATTTCTCCCAACAATCTTGAATCCAGCTTGTGCTTCCTCCATCCCAGCGTTTTCTCATGATGTACTCTGCATATAAGTTAAATAAGCAGGATGACAATATACAACCTTGACATACTCCTTTCCCTATTTGGAACCAGTCTGTTGTTCCATGTCCAGTTCTAACTGTTGCTTCCTGACCTGCATACAGGTTTCGCAAGAGGCAGGTCAGGTGGTCTGGTATTCCCCTTTCTTTCAGAATTTTCCAGTTTATTGTGATCCACACAGTCAAAGGTTTTGGCATAGTCAATAAAGCAGAAATAGATGTTTTTCTGAAACTCTTTTGCTTTATCGATGATCCAGCAAATGTTGGCAATTTGATCTCTGTTTCCTCTGCCTTTTCTAGAACCCGCTTGAACATCTGGGAGTTCACGGTTCACCTATTGCTAAAGCCTGGCTTGGAGAATTTTAAGTGTTACTTTACTAGCACGTGAGATGAGTGCAAATGTGCGGTAGTTTGAGCATTCTTTGGGATTGCCTTTCTTTAGAAATGGAATGAAAACTGACCTTTTCCAGTCCTGTGGCCACTGCTGAGTTTTCCATATTTGCTGGCATATTGAGTTTAGCACTTTCACAGCATCATCTTTCAGGACTTAAAATAGCTCAAGTGGAATTCCATCACCTCCACCAACTTTGTTCATAGTGATGTTTCCTAAGGCACACTTGACTTCACATTCCAGGATGTCTGGCTCTGGGTGAGTGATCACACCATCGTAATTATCTGGGTCATGAAGATCTCTTTTGTATTGTACCTCTGTGTATTCTTACCACCTCTATTTTACATCTTCTGCTTCTGATAAATCCTTGCCATTTCTGTCCTTTATTGAGCCCGTCTTTGCATGAAATTTCTCTTGGTATTGAAAGGTTGTTGTTGAACGAAAAGACGCTGGGATTCTTGGCCTCCAGAGGAGAAGGATTCAATCCGGGGCCAGAGCCGAGGCTTGATGGCTCAGAGCTTTTGTGTAATAAAGTTTTATTAAAGTATAAAGGAGATAGAGAAAGCTTCTGACATAGGCATCAGAAGGGGGCAGAAAGAGTACTCCCCTGCTAGTTTTCAGCTGGATGTTATATAGTCACTAGCCGTCTGTTAATGAGAGAAAGGAATGTCTTAAAACTCAGAATGGCATCAGGCCCCTAATCCATAAAATGTGTTTTGGGATATTCTTGGCACCAGACGATTCATCCTGGGCCATAAAACGATTGACTTGAATCTTGTAGAAGGGCAGATTACCATACAAATAGTTTCGTTTACATAGATTAGGGGAACCATATCTGAGTATAACATAATGGTTTGTCAAGTAGGTTCTGAGCCATTAGGTGGAACCAACTTGAAGACAGAGTCTGGGGTGAATGCATAGTACATTGACATAGCTTAAGACAAACATTTCCATAAGAAACATGCATTGGTTAACTCAAGGTTGGAGAATAGTTAACTTCAGGTGAAACCAGGTGTCATATGGCAACACAGTATTTTAAGAGAAACCTCCTTTTAAATTTGTATAGAGAAGGAAAAAAATATTGCTAGTTTGTTTCCTCCTGCCACTTGAGAGAGATAAAAATGTCTGACTCTTGCAGCCTATCTCCTCCATTTGGAGACCCCTGACCTTCCTGCCTGTTACCCTCTCAGTAACTCTAATTTTCTCGAAGAGATCTCTAGTCTTTCCCATTCTATTGTTTTCCTCTCCTTGCACTGATCACTGAGGAAGGCTTTCTTATCCCTCCTTGCTATTCTTTGGAACTCTGCATTCAAATGGGTATATCTTTCCTTTTCTCCTTTGCTTTTCACTTCCCGCCTTTTCACAGCTATTTGTAAGGCCTACTCAGACAGCCATTTTGGTTTTTTGCATTTCTTTTTCTTGGGGATGGTCTTCATTCCTGTCTCCTGTACAATGTCACGAACCTCCGTCCAGAGTTCATCAGGCACTCTGTCTGTCAGATCTAGTCCCTTAAATCTATTTCTCACTTCCACTATATAGTCATAAGGGATTTGATTTAGGCCATACCTGAATGGTCTAGTGGTTTTCTCCACTTTCTTCAATTTCAGTCTGAATTTGGCAATAAAGAGTTCATGATACGAGCCACAGTCAGTTCCTGGTCTTGTTTTTGCTGACTGTAGAGAGCGACTCCATCTTCGGCTGCAAAGAATATAATCAATCTGATCTCAGTGATCTTATCTGATCTGGTGATGTCCACGTGTGGAATATTACTCAGCCATAAAAAGGAATGTCTTTGAGTCAGTTCTAATGAGGTGGATGAACCTAGAACCTATTATACAGAGTGAAGTGAGTCAGAAAGAGAAAGATAAATATCATATTCTAATGCATATATATATATGGAATCTAGAAAAATGGTACTGAAGAGTTTAATTAGAGGGCAGCAGTGGAGAAACAGACATAGAGAATAGACTTGTGGACTTGGGAAGATAGGAGGAGAGGGTGAGATGTATGGGAAGAGTAACATGGAAACTTGCATTACCATATGTAATATAGAAAGCCAATAGGAATTTGCTGTATGGCTAAGACACTAAAACCGAGGCTCTGTATGAACCTAGAGGGGTGTGATGGGAAGGAGATGGGAGGGAGGTTCAAAAGAGGGGGGATGTATATGTACCTAGGGCTGATTCAGGTTGAGGTTTGACAGAAAACAACAAAACTCTGTAAAGCAATTATCCTTCAATAAAATAAATAAATGAAAAAAAATGTGAAAAAGAAATTCCTGTTTATTTACAGTTATGATGACCAATGCACTGTTAATGAAGAAGCAGCAATATCATTGCATTATGGTAGCCTCATGTAATTGATATGATTGCTTCATGATAGTTTAGCCTATACACTAATGAATGAACTTTTAGAAACATTTTGTGGCATACAGTATTACAGTCATATATTTAATACAGTTTTGGAAGCATTTTTACTTAAAAAAAAAACACCTCTGATAACAGGCTCATATGCAGTTTCTCCATTTACAAGAGAGTGAGCGAGTCATGCTGCACAATAATGTAATTCTTTGAGAGCAAAGTTGTGAAACAGTAAGAAAACTAACACACTAATAATTTTATATTGGATGTTGCTCATCTTATGCCTATTTGAGGATAGGCTATCCATTGCACTACATCTTGCCCACAATATTCTATATCATGCATACTTAGGAGATGAGAATGACACAAAAACATCTCCGTATGTTTCTTGTCATACAGGTATTAGATTTTCACACGAAGACACTCAGAACACATACACATCAGATGTGTTTGCTAAGCATAAGTCATGATGATTCTTTGCTAAAGTGAGTGTAGATCATCATGAATGTTTTCATGCTTGTCTTTGTGTTGAGAATGTTGGAGAGGAGGAGGAAACGGAGGACTTGGTTTCTCTGTCTCCGGGGCAGCAGAGGTCAAGGAAGTGGAAGGGAAGACAGAAGAAGCAGGCACACATGGTGTAACTTAATGGAAACACATCATGATCTCTGAGTTTTTTGTTTTTTCATTTTTCCAAAAATGTTTCTATACTGTACCAACCCTTCTTCCACCATTTGCTTTAGTTTCACTTCCTGTATCATAGAAGATTCCCTGTTATAAAAGAAGTCAAAAGTAGTCTAGAGGGGTCAGAACACTTCTGCCAGATTGTCTAATGTCAGGTTGTTTTCTGACTCTGCTTCTTCTACATCTTCTTCCTACTCTTTGTCAGGTACTGGTTGGAAAGTTCTCATCTCTATCAAATAGTCTTCTGTGAATTGTCTGGTGTGGTGTCTATTAGCATTTGAATTTCTCCAAGATCTGTATCTTGAAATCTTTATCACCTGCCTTCGTGCGCACGTATATGTGGCATCCACAATCTCTTTCCTGATTTCCTTGATGGGCTCTGTCATAAATCCTGTGAAGTCATACACAATATCTGGAGACTTTGCTCCCACAGAAGTTTATTGTTTCAGGTTGATGATTTTCATTGCTTTTTCTAAAACAACAATAACATCTTCAATAGTGTCATCCTTACAGACTTTAATGATGTCCTCTCTATTTGAGTTCTCTTCCATAGTGTTGACAATCCTTTCTTTAGAGGACTGTGTGTGATGAGCCTTAAAGGTCCTTATGACCACCTGATCTAGAGGCTGACCTAGAGGTATATTGTTTGGGGGCACTTGAATCACTTTAACACCTTCAGTGTTGAACAGTTGGAGTTCTGGGTGGCCAGGGGATATTGTCCAAGGTCAAAACAACTTTAAAAGGCAATTCCTTACCAGCCGAATATTTCCTGACCTCAGGGACAAAGCATCGATGCAACCAATCCAGGAAAAGAGTTCTGGTTCTTCAGGAGTTCTTGTTGTACAATCAAAAGACCAGCCGCTGGTGTTTATCTTTTCCCGTCAAGGCTTGCCTTGTGGCTCAGATGGGTAAGAATCTGTCTGAAATGCCAGAGACCCATGTTTGATCCCTGGGTCAGGAAGAGCCCCTGGAGAAAGAAATGGCAACCCACTCCAGTATTCTTGCCTGATAAATCCCAAGGACAGAGGAACCTGGAGGGCTACAATCCGTAGGGTCGCCAAGAGTCAGACACAACTGAGCGACTAACACTTGGGGTTCAGGAGTTAGTATCTTTATAGATAAGGGCAGTCCAGATCATAAACTCGACTGCATTTGAAGAAAACAGTAGAGTTAGCTTATCCATCCCTGCCTTCAATTCTGGTGGTTGCTTCTCTTCCTTACTAATAAATGTCTTTTTTCACATATTTCTGTCAGAATAGGGCACGTTTAACTGTATTAAGAACCTGTTCAGACTTTCTAACACCATACACAAAAATAAACTCAAAATGGATTAAAGATCTAAATGTAAGACCAAAAACTATAAAACTCCTAGAGGAGACCATAGGCAAAACACTCTCCGACATAAATCTCAGCAAGATCCTCTATGACCCACCTCCCAGAATATTGGAAATAAAAGCAAAAATAAACAAATGGGACCTAATGAAACTTAAAAACTTTTGCACAACAAAGGAAACTATAAGCAAGGTGAAAAGACAGCTCTCAGATTGAGAGAAAATAATAGCAAATGAAGAAACAGACAAAGAATTAATCTCAAAAATATGCAAGCAACTCCTGAAGCTCAATTCCAGAAAAATAAATGACCCAATCAAAAAATGGGCCAAAGAACTAAACAGACATTTCTTCAAAGAAGACATACAGATGGCTAACAAACACATGAAAAGATGCTCAACATCACTCATTATCAGAGAAATGCAAATCAAAACCACAATGAGGTACCATTACACATCAGTCAGGATGGCTGCTCTCCAAAAGTCTACAAACAATAAATGCTGGAGAGGGTGTGGAGAAAAGGGAACCCTCTTACACTGTTGGTGGGAATGCAAACTAGTACAGCCACTATGGAAAACAGTGTGGAGATTTCTTAAAAAACTGGAAATAGAACTGCCATATGACCCAGCAATACCACTTCTGGGCATACACACTGAGGAAACCAGATCTGAAAGAGACACGTGCACCCCAATGTTCATTGCAGCACTGTTTATAATAGCCAGGACATGGAGCAATCCAGATGCCCATCAGCAGATGAATGGATAAGGAAGCTGTGGTACAGATACACCATGGAATATTACTCAGCCGTTAAAAAGAATTCATTTGAATCAGTTCTAATGAGATGGATGAAACTGGAGCCCATTATACAGAGTGAAGTAAGCCAGAAAGATAAAGAACATTACAGCATACTAACACATATATATGGAATTTAGAAAGATGGTAATGATAACCCTATATGCAAAACAGAAAAAGAGACACAGAAGTACAGAACAGACTTTTGAACTCTGTGGGAGAAGGTGAGGGTGGGATGTTTCGAAAGAACAGCATGTATATTATCTATGGAAAAACAGATCACCAGCCCAGGTGGGATGCATGAGACAAGTGCTCGGGCCTGGTGCACTGGGAAGACCCAGAGGAATCGGGTGGAGAGGGAGGTGGGAGGGGGGATCGGGATGGGGAATACTTGTAACTCCATGGCTGATTCATGTCAATGTATGACAAAACCCACTGAAATGTGAAGTAATTAGCCTCCAACTAATAAAAAAAATTAGTGACTGAAAAAAAAAATAAATAAAATTCGAGTGAAATGGAAATAAATAAATAAATAAATAAAAAACCTGTTCAGGCAGCTATCCCTATCCCCAGTGATTTTTCTACATGGTATCTGGAACGCATCTGCTGCCCCCTGGTGGGTACAAGCTGCTTCTCCTCTTATCTTGACATTTTAACGTTTCCCTGATAGTTCACTTGGTAAAGAATCCACTTGTAGTGCAGGAGACCTTGGTTCGATTCCTGGGTCGAGAAGATCCGCTGGAGAAGGAATAGGCTACCCACTCCAGTATTCTTGGGCTTCCCTTGTGACTCAACTGGTAAAGAATCCACCTGCAATGCGGGAGACCTAGGTTCGATCCCTGAGTTGGGAAGATCCCCTGGAGAAGAGAAAGTCTACCCACTCCAATATTCTGGCCTGGAGAAGTCCATGAACTATAAAGTTCATGGGGTTGCAAAGAGTCGGACATGACTGATCGCCGGTCAGTCAATCCTGATGTCCCTGCCTTCAATCTTGGTGTTTGCTTGTCTTCCTTACTAATAAATGTCTTTTTCCCACATATTTCTGGCAGAATAGGGCACTTTTGTCTGTATTCAAAACCTCTTCAGGCAGATACCCCTCTCATTGATTTTTCTACATGGTATCTGGAACTCATCTGCTGCCCCCTGGTGGGTACAAGCTGCTTCTCCTCTTATCTTGACATTTTATTTAATTTATTTATTTATTTTTATCTTGACATTTTAAAAGCCAAACAAACCTCTCTTAAAATTATCAGACCTTTCTTTGCTGACATTACATTCTCCAACTTTCGATTCTTCACCTTCCTTTTGCTTTGGGTTGTTGTAGAAAGACTTTGCTTTTCCTAGAATCATATAGAGGCTTTTGGCATGCCTTTCTCAGAGCAATCCTGCATCTACATTAAAGCTGCATTTTCAAAATTAGATACGGTGTTGCACAAAATGTGCAAGGTTTTCAGGCCTGTTGGTATAGCTGCAATGACAGCTTCACCAATTTCCTTTTTTTTCAAGCAATAGTCCTTTTGATGGATTCATTTGTCTTGAAATGGTGGGAAACCACAGCTGCAGACCTCAGTTCAGTTCACTCGCTCAGTTGTCTCCGACTCTTTGAGACCCCATGAACCGCAGCACGCCAGGCCTCCCTGTCCATCAACCTATAGCAAATATCAAGCAGTTCAATCTTTTGTTGTAATGCTGTGGCTTTTCTCTGCTTCTTGGGAGCACTTCCAGCATCACTAGCGGTTTGATTTGGTTCATGGTGTCATTCAAGGTTTACAGTATTGTACTAAGCATGATGAAAAATACATGAAAACCATGGGAGATGGCTTATTACTTCAACACACAGTTTTTTTTTAAAAAAAAACTGCTCACACAGAGATGATTAATATCACATGGTGTTTTAAGTGGATACCTGCATGTCTTGAGCTCATTACAATTGCCCAAGGAGCTGGCTATGAAATGATTACAGTAGTAGGTATGGACTACAGTTAAATTTATGCAGTTATAGTGTCCTACTGACTTTTTCCATTGCTTACATTTCTCTTGGCTGTTAACAGAGCTGTGTATTGTACACATGTCCTTGAAGTTTTGATAAATTTTAACTTTTTATAATAGATTTGTGTATATTTTATGGTAGTAAATGCCAAAAGAGACCATTATCTACACGTATTTTATGAATTCAGGATGTACCTAACATTTTCTTAATTTTTTTGATATTTCTAGGTTACATGATTCATCTGCAAATTTTTCAAATAAATTGTTACGAATCCCAAGAATTTTTTCAGTAGATTTTTTGAAAAAAATATATGCATTATTGGACCTATACAGCTCAAAACCATGTTGCTCAGGGGTCAAGTGTACGTTGAATTGACTTAACAGGGTGACTTTAGATTCCTTTTCACTTATACATACCTCAACCCTATCAGCTGAATCTGGGTGTTTTTTCATCCCTCAAGATCAGATAGAATGGTCTAGGTGCATGTATCCAAAAGATCCTTAAAAGTCCAAGTCTCTCGCTTCTTCAAAGCTCTCCAGAACACTCAGAAGGGGGTGTATGGCCTTTGGTCACTCTTGGGAACCGGGAGCCCCTGTTCCACCCCAATAATTGCTTCAAAATGGCCAATTTCAGAATACAAGGGAAGGGAGGGACAACGTGTAGAGTGAGAGTGAGGCTCTATGACAGAAGGCAGGTCTTTACCTTTATGTTTAGTTTTGAACAATGCAACAGCTGCTTGGGCCTCAACCAAAGGATCTCATGTTTTCAGTATGCCCAGAGCTCTGTATCGGGCAGCAAGGTCCTTGTGACAGATGCCACCTCTTTCAAATTTGAGGATGCCTTGATTCTGCAGTCATGGCCATATTGCTTTCTAGCTGTGCCCATTGGCTAGCTCAGGTATTACTAGTGCAGTTGTTGCTTTTGTTCAGTCACTAATTCGTATCCGACTCTTTGTGACCCCATGGACTGCAGCATGCCAGGCTCCTCTGTCCTTCACTATCTCCCAAATTTTGCTCAAATTCATGTTCATTGAGTCGGTGGTGCTATCTATTCATCTCATACTCTGCTGCCCCCTTCTCCTTTTTTCTTCAGTCTTTCCCAGCATCAGGGTCTTTTCCAATGAGTCAGCTCTTTGCATCAGGTTGCCAAAGTATTGGAGCTTCAGGTTCAGCATCAGTCCTTCCAATGAGTATTGATTTGTTTAAACATTGACTAGTTTGATTTCCTTGCAGTCCAAGGGACTCTCAATATAGCGTGTGATCCCTGAAGGGAAGACTAGAGCAGTAGCAACTTTTAAAGATATTCACTTTAATTCAGGGCATGTGCTACCCACTTTCATTACAGTGGGGGAAGAAAAAGGTTTTCTTGACTTCTTAGGGTCCCTGGCTGAAGTGGAAATTTAAACTGACAGAGACAGATTAAGAGAAGAAAAGCATACACATTAGTTTGTAAGTTTTACATGGTGTGGGAGTCTTGATAAGGGAATGAAGACACAAAGCAACAGTTAGACCTGAGGAGTTCTCTGCTGGGTTAGATGAAGACTGGATGGTTGTGGAGGAATATGATAAGTCAGAGAGTATGACGTAAGTTTAGTAACTCGGAGAGACTTAGCACAAACTGTGTCTTAGGGTCCCTTTGTTTTCTGAGATAAGGATGCTCTTTTAGTCTGAGTGTAGTCAGGGAACCACTCACCTGGGGGTTCAATGACCTGCTTCAGGGAAGAAGGGCAGGGGGGAAGGTTGGAGTGACCTCACTGCTTCCTCTGTTTTCTCAAAGTCTTTCAGCTTAGAGTATTCTGTACACCAAGGTGCCATGTTTGGGGGTAGCACATCCTGAAGCCCAATTATACCTCTATATCTTAAGTTTTTGCTCAATTTTCAGATAAAGGCTAGGGAAAAATTTTCAGGGCAGTGGGGCTGACCTCAAGAATTTATCTAGAATTTTTGGGGTCAATTTCTCTCTTGGCAGTAGGTCGTCTTCATCAGCATTATAGATCCAGTATGGAGCAGTCGAGCCCGGATGCCAGTCATTGCCTCATCTGCGGTTTCCTACGGAAGTTTGTCTTGGTGAAATCTCCCCAAGAAGCTGAGCTATAGCAGGCAGGATCTACTGCAGAAACCTCTGAGTCCTTTGGCTGTGGTTTCTCCATGGATCTGAGGTAGGCATGGTAGACTGTAGATGGACTGAGCCGTAAGACATTTCAGCTTCTTTTGCAACAAGCGTCACATCCCCTCCTGCCCCTTGCTCAACCAACCAGCCAAAGCTGTCACCATGTGCCTGGCTTCTGCCCACACTGGTCATGAGTTTCTCTCCCTTTTCCCTGAGTATAGATGCTCACCTCTGAAACTATTGCCTGAAGAAGTGTTGCGAGCCACACCTGCCCTCCCCCAAATCTTAGTACAGACTCCCCTCATTTTACTTGTGCTTTACAGATATCACGAGTTTTTCCTTTTTTTCAATTGTTTCCATTATAGTTTATTACAAGATATTGAATATAGTTCCCTGTGCTATATAGTAGGTGCATGTTGTTTGTCTATTTTATATATGATAAGCTTTTTTTTCAATTTTTATATTTATTTTAATTGGTTGATTGCTTTACAATATTGGTTTGATTTCTGTCATACATCAACATGTATTAACCATAGGTATACATATGCCCCCTCCCTCTGAGTCTCCCTCCCATCTCCCACCTATTCCCACCCCTTTAGGTTACTACAGAGCCCCAGTTTGAGTTCCCTGAGTCATACAGCAAATTCCCACTGGCTATCTATTGGTGTGTGTTACTGTATACGCATCCATGCTACTCTCTCCACTTATCTCACCCTTTCCCTCTTCTCCCCCACCCAATTTTTTAAAATTTATTTATTTCAGTTGGAGGCTAATTACTTTACAATATTGTAGTGGTTTTTGCCATACATTGACATGAATCAGCCATGAGTTTACATGTGTTCCCCATCCTGAGCCTCCCTCTCACGTCCCTCCCCATCCCATCCCTCTGGGTCATCCCAGTGCACCAGCCCTGAGCACCTGTCTCATGCATCCAACCTGGAATGGCAATCTGTTTCATGTATGATAATGTACATGTTTAGATGCTATTCTCTCAGATCATCCCACCCTCGCCTTCTCCCACAGAGTCCAAAAGACTGTTCTGTACATCTGTGTCTCTTTTTCTGTCTCGCATATAAGGTTATCATTACCATCTTTCTAAATTCCATATATATGCGTTAGTATACTGTATTGGTGTTTTTCTTTCTGGCTTACTTCACTCTGTATAATAGGCTCCAGTTTCATCCACCTCATTAGCTGATTCAAATGTATTTTTTAATGCCTGAGTAATATTCCATGGTGTATATGTACCACAACTTTCTTATCCATTCCTCTGTTGATGGACATCTAGTTTGCTTCCATGTCCTGGCTATTATAAACAGTGCTGCGATTAACGTTGGGGTACACATGTCATTTATATATGGCAATATACATCTGTTAATTCCATACTCCCAATTAACACCTCCTAATTTGGTAACCCTTAACTTGTTTTCTGTGTATTTGAGTCTGTTTCTGTACTGTGGGTTTGGTTTTTTTTTTAAACAAATTGATAGTTCGTGTGCAACCGGGCATTCAGCATGTCTGTTGCCACCATTTTTCCAATAGCATCTGCTCACTGCCTGTCTCTGTGACTCATTACAGTAACTTTTGCAATATTTCCAACTTTTTCATTAGTATTATACTTGTTATGATGATCTATGATCAGTGATCTTTGATGTTACTACTAATCCATGACTCTAGATTCACAAATTTAGATGGTAACTGTATGTGTTCCAATTGCCTTGCTTCCTGTCCCACTCCCTCTCCTCAGGCCTCTCTTTCCCTGAGACATAATTATATTGGAAATTAGGCCAGTTGATAAACTTACAATTTGCCTCTAAGTGTTAAAGTGAAAGGAAGAGTCTCTCACTTCAAATCAAAATCTAGAAATGATTACACTTAGTGAGGAAGGTGCATCAGAATTTCAGGCAGGCTGGAAGCTAGGCCTCTTATACCAGTTACTCAAGCTGTGAATACAAAGGGAAAGTTCTTGTAGGAAATTAAAAGTGATGCTCCAGTGAACACATAAATGATAAGAAAGAGAAACAGCCTTACTGCTGATATGGAGAAGGTTTCCATGCTTTGGGTAGAAGACCAAACCAGCCACAACATGCTCTTAAGCCAAAGCTTAATTCAGAGCAAGGCTGTAACTCTTCTGTTTTGTGAAGCCTGAGAGAGTTGAATGAGGCTGCAAAGGAAAAGTCTGAATCCAGCAGAGGTTGGATCATGAGGGTTAATGAAAGCTGTCTCCAGACCATAAAAGTGCAAGTTGAAGTAGCAAGTGCTAATGTGGAAGCTGCAGCAACTTATCCAGAAGATCTAGTTAAAATAACTAATAAAAGTGGCTACACCAAACAACAAATTTCCACTGTAGTGAAACAGCTCTATAGCAGAAGAAGATGTCATCTAGGACTTTCATAGTTAGAGAGAATTCAATGCCTGACTTGAAAGTTTCTAAGGACTAGTTGGCTCTCTTTGAGTGGCTAATGCAGCTGGTAACTTTAAGAAAGAAGCCAGTGCTCATTGAGCATTCTGGAAATCCCAGGGCTCTTAAGAATTAGGCTAAATCTATTCTACCTCTCCTTTGTAAGTGGATTTCCCTGGTGGCTCAGATAGTAAAGAATCTGACTACAATGAAGGAGACCTGATTTCGATGCCTGGGTAGGGAAGATCTCATGGAGAAGGGAATGGAAACCCACTCCAGTCTTCTTGCCTGGGAGAATCCCATGGACATAGGAGCCTGGTGAGCTAAAGTCCCTGGGGTCACAGAGTCGGACACGACTGACAGCCTTACATTTTCACTTTCACTCTACCTATCCTCTGTCAGTGGAACAACAAAGCCTGGATGACAGGACATCTGTTTACTGCATGGTTTACTGAATATTTTAAGCCTGTGCTTGAGACATATTACTCAGAAAGATAAAAAGATTATTTGTGAAATATTACTGCTCACTGGCAATGGACCAGTCACCCAAAAGCTCTAATGGAGATGTACAATGAGATAAATGGTTGTTCTCATGCCTGCTAACATGCTATTCATCCTACAACTCATGGATCAAGAAGGAATTTCAGCTTAAGTCTTATTATTTAAGAAATACATCTCATAATGCTTTAGCTGCCATAGGTAGTGATGCCTCAGAGAGATCTGGGCAAAGGCAATTGAAAACATTCTGAAAAGGTTTCACCATTCTAGATGCCATTAAGAACATTTATGACTCATGGGAGGATGTCAAAATATTGACACTAACAGGAGTTTGGAAGAAGTGGGTTCAACTCTCATGGATGATATTGAGGGTTTCAGGACTTCACTGAAGGAAGTAACTGCAGATGTCAAAATAGCAAGAGAATTAGAATTTGAAGTAGAGTCTGAAGATGTGACTTAAGTGCTGCTATCTCATTGTGAGCTTGAATAGATGAGTAGCTACTTTTTATGTGTGAGCAAAAAAAAATAGTTTTTTCAAATAGATTGCACTACAGATGAAGATGCTATGAAGATTGCTGTATATGACCTAAACTTAGTGGATAAAACAGGGTTTGAGAGGACTGACCCACATTTTGATAAAAGTTCTACTGTGGGTAAAATGCTATATCAAACAGCATCAGATGCTGTAGAGAAGTTGTTCGTGAAAGGAGGAGATAGTGAGGCAAATTTCATTTCTGTCTCATTTTAAGAAATGACACAGTCACCTCAACCCTCAGCAATCACCATCTTAGTCACCAGTACCCATCAAAATCAAGGCAAGACTCTTCATCAGCAAGATGATAAGACTACCAAAGACTCAGATGATGGTTAGCATCTTTTAGGCCTAAGTGCTATTCTGTGCTCAGTCAGGTTTGACTCTTTGCAACACCATGAACTGTAGCCCTCAAAGCTCCTCTGTACATGGAATTTTCCAGGCAAGAATACTGGAATGGGTTGCCATTTCCTACTCCAGGGGATCTTCCTGACCCAGGGATCGACCCAACGTCTCTTGCATCTCTTCTGCTGTCAGGCAGATTCTTTACCACTGTGCCACCTGGGACGTCCTTAAGGAATAAATTTTTTCTTAATTAACTAACTTACATTGCTTTTTAAGATACAACGCTGTTGAACACTTAAAGACTACAATATGATATAAAGGTAACTTTTATACGCACTGGGAAACCAAAAATTTGTGTCTCACATTTTTGTGATACTCACTTTATTGTGGTGGTCTGGAATACCCACAATATCTCTGAGGTATGCCTGTATATAAGAGGCATAATGAGGAAATTTCACAAGGCCTGCACAGTAAGAGGCTTGAGAGTGTGTACAATAAGTTACACTTGAGACTGATCACAGTTTGTTCAGGAAGTCCCCCACCTAGAAGAATTAAGACCAACCGCACCTAACACTATTGAGCCAGCTGTCTTTAAACCTACTTCATGGTATTTTGTATGCAATAACTTCTCCAGTTCCTCCTCACTGACTGGCAGTAAAGTGGAGGACCATTTATTGACCATACAATTTGTTCAACATTTCCACTACTGACTCCAGAGACTTCTCTCAAATCTCCTTACTTTGCCTCTGTCCGTTTTCTATCATTCCTGTAACAGACTGCCATAAACTCGGTGGCTTAAAACAACAGAAAATTTTAATCTTGTCGTTCTGAAATCGTAAATGACTCCCACTGGGCTAAAGTCAAGATGTTGGCAGATATGGATTCACTTTTTTTTATTTCATTAATTTTGCCTGTGTTGGGTCTTCGGTGGTGCGTGCACTCTTCTCTAGTAGCAGTGAGCAGGGCCGACTCTGTTTCTGTGTGTGGACTTGTTGTGGAGGCATCTTTTGCTGCAGGGCACATCTCTATGTATGTGGGCTTCTCTAGTTGCAGCACATGGGCTCAGTACTTGCGGTTCCCAGGCCCTAGAGCGTGGGCTCAGTAGTTGTGCGACATGGACTTAGTTGATCCGTGGCATGTGGGATTTTCCCAGATCAGGGATCAAACCTTGTCTCCTGCGTTGGCAAGCAGATTCTTTACCACTGAGCCACCAGGGAAACCCAGATGGGTTCTTTTCTGAAGGCTCAACAATCAAGAATCAATTGCTTTGCTCTTTCTAGCTTTTAGAGGTTACACATATTCCTTGATATGGCTCACGTCATCCTTAATACCAGCAACAGCGGGTTGGACATTCTCATATTACATTACTCTAGCCTTCTTGTCTACCTCACTCCTACACTTTGAAGGACTGTTTTCATTGGCCCCACCCAGAAAGGTTAAAATAATATCCTTGTTTTAAGGTCAGTTGATTAGAAACCTTAATTCCATCTGCAGCCTTAATTCCCCTTTTGCAGTGTAGTATAACATATCCACATGTTCCAGAGACCAGGATGTGGACATCTCTGGGGCAGGGACGTCCAAGAGTCCCTTGTATTTCCTTTTCCAGAAAGCCACATATCTGTGCACAGCACATCCTAATCACCAAAACATCCAAGAATTGTGAAAGGTCTGAGATTCTGTCCTACATGCAAACTGACAAGTTAGCTGGCCACGGTGTTATGGCTGCTGATAGAAAACACGAGACTCCTGGGACAGAGTCCAATGACTTGAATACTCATAGCGTTAGTGGTAGTCAGAGTATGAACATTCTCACCAGTTCCCCAAGCTTCAGTTCCCACAGGGTAATGCAGAAGCCCAGATGATACCTGCATGTGCATTAGGTTCCATCACAGGAGAAGCACCCCTAGCTTATGGGCATCGATCGAGTCTTTCATAAAGGGTAGTAAGCCTCCCTGAATCTTGCCTTGAGGAAGAAATGTCTTGGGCATCATTTCTAGTATAAGCTGCCCTTTGCTCTAGAGAGGGTGACTCTATCTTCTAAGGCTGTTCACTATATAAGTATCTTTGAAAATGTAGTTTGGAAAAAAGGCAATCTTGGGTCTGCTCGAAAGATATACAGGAATTGAGATTTCTGGAGAATTCTCTCACAATAAACTCTGAAGTCCCTTTTAATCTGGAACTGATCTAATGGACTCTACCCCGGTTACATTTTTGTTGAAGCAACTGGGCCATTTGCCTTGAACTATGTTCCACCTTTTGGAATTTTCTAATTGCATTCTTGTGGTGTTATTTCATAGTTTCCATGTTCCTATGTTAATTTGAACTGATCATTTTAGAGACTTGATCAAAACAGATTCAATTTTTAGGCAAATGTACTTCAGAAGTGGTATTGAATGCTTGTTAATTCATCCCTCCAGATGGTACACAATGCCTGCTTTTCTCACTCGATATGTTGAAGTGTTGTCAACCCAAATCCACAGATTTTAAATCTATGGATTTGAATTCTATTTCCTTAAATCCCTTTCCTTCTCCAGGGGATCTTCCCGACCCAGGGATCTAAGCAGGGTGTCCTGCATTGCGGGCAGATTCTTTATCATCTGAACCATCAGGGAAGCCCCACATATTTTGGATATTAACCGCTTATCAGACATACAATTTGCAAATAATTTTTCCCATTCAGTATGCTGCCTTGTCATTTTGTGGAAGGTTTCATTTGCTATGCATAAAATTTTTAGTTTGGTATATTCCCACTCATTTATTTTTGTTTTTGTTGCCTTTGATTTTGGTGTCAAATCCAAGAATTTATCTCCACGCGTTATGTTAAGGAGCTTGCCACCTCTGATTTCATCAGAACTTGTATGGGTTCAGGTCTTATGATCAAGTCTTCAATCCATTTTGAGTTAACTTTGGTGTGTGGTGTAAGAGAGTGTTCCAGTTTCATTCTATTGCATGTGGCTGTCCAGTTTTCCCGAGCCATTAATTGAAGAGATTGTTCTTCCCTTTTCATTTTCTTGGCTCCTTTGGTATAAGTCAATTGACCATCCATGTGTGGGTATATTTCTGGATTTTCTCATCTGTCCCATTGATCTGTATGTCTGTTTTTCATACCACAATCAAGTTTGTCAGCACACTCATCATCCCACAGAGTTATTTTGTGCGCGTGTGTGTGTGTGTGTTTGTGTGTGTGGTGTGAACACTTAAGTTAATTTTTGTATATGGTGTGCGGTGTGGGTCATGGTTTGTTTTCTCTTCCAAAATGTTTATCTACTTGTTCCAGCACATTTTTTTTTAAAAGGCTTTCCTTTTCCACATTGAAGTACTTTGTCACTTTTTTCATAAATTGGTTGTTCATATGTGTGCAAATCTGTTTCTGGACCTCTATTCTGTTTCATTAATATATGTGTCTGTACTTACATCAGTAACACACTGTCTGAATTATCATAGATTTCAGGTAAGTCTTAAAATTACATAATAGAAATCCTCCATGATAATCCCTGCTTTGTGTATTCTAGTTCCTTTGCATAGAAATATAAATTTCTGACATCTCCATTTCAGTTTTCACCAACAAGATGACAAATACCTGGTTGAACAAGTAGAAGACAAATGAAGAAAGTGTTATGAAATTTCAACAACACTCAATCAAGTTGACATATATTAAAGAACACTGCACCCATTCTTGAATGAACATGCATTCTGCTCTTGGGACACATGAAACATTCTTCTAGATAGACCATGTGTTGAAATCAGGCAGAGTACGTTTTCCACCTCTTCATGGCTTCATAGTCAACAAAAGTGTCCGAAATACAGAGTTTGGGTGCAGTCTCAAAGCAACAGAATGATCTCTGTTTGTTTCAAAGGCCAACCGTTCAATATCACAGTAATCCAAATCTAGTCACCAACCACTAATGCTGAAGAAGCTGAAGTTGAACAGTTCTATGAAGACCTACAGGACTTTCTAGAACTAACACCCAAGAAAGATGTCCTTTTCATTATAGGGAACTGGAATGCAAAAGCAGGAAGTCAAGAAATACCTGGAGTAACAGGCACATTTGGCCTTGGAGTACAAAAATGAAGCAGGGCAAAGGCTAATAGAGTTTTGCCAAGAGAACTCACTTGTCATAGCAAACACCCTCCTCCAACCACACAAGAGATGACTTCACATGGATATCACCAGATGGTCAATACGGAAATTTGATTGATAATATTCTTTGCAGCCAAAGATGGAGAAGCTCTATACAGTCAGCAAAAACAAGACTGGGAGCTGACTGTGGCTCAGATCAAAACTGCTGGTTGCCAAACTCAGACTTAAATTGAAGAAACTAGGGAAAACCACTAGACCATTAGGTTATGACCTGAATCAAATTCCTTATGATTATACAGTGGAAGTGACATAGAGATTCTAAGGATTATATCTGATAGAGTGCCTGAAACATCATGGATGGAGGTTTATGACATTGTACAGGAGGCAGTGATCAAGAGCATCCCCAAGAAAAAGAAATGTAAAAAGGGCAAAACAGTTGTCTGAGGAGCCCTTACAAATAGCTGAGAAAAGAAGAGATGCTAAAGGCAAAAGAGAAAAGGAAAGATATACTCATTTGAAGCCACAGTTACAAAGAATAGCAAGGAGAGATAAGAAAGCCATCCTCAGTGATCAATGCAAAGCAATAGAGGAAAGCAACAGAATGGGGAAGACTAGAGATCTCTTCAAGAAAATTAGAGATACCAAGGAACATTTCATGCAAAGCTGAGCACAATAAAGGACAGAAATGTTAGGGACCTAACAAAAGCAAAAGCTATTAAGAAGAAGTGGCAAGAACATGCAGAAGATCTATACAAAGAAGATCTTAGTGACCCAGATAACCACAATGGTGTGATCACTCACCTAGAGTCAGACATCCTGGAAAGTGAAGTCAAGTGGGCCTTAGGAAGCATCACTACAAGCAAAGCTAGTAGAGGTGATGGAATTCCAGCTGAGCTATTTCAAATCCTAAAAGATGATGCTGTAAAAGTGCTTCACTCCATATGCCAGCACATTTGGAAAACTCAGCAGTTGCCACAGGACTTTAAAAGGTCAGGTGTCATTCTCTTCCAAAATTAAGGCAATGCCAAAGAGTGTTCAAACTGCCGCACAGTTGTACTCATCTCACACGCTAGCAAAGTAATACTCAAAACTCTCCAAGCCAGGCTTCAACTGTCCATGAACAGGGAACTTCCAGATGTTCAAGCTGGCTTTAGAAAAGGCAGAGGAAGTAGAGATCAACTTGTCAACATCCGTTGGATCTTTGAGAAAGCAAGAGAGTTCCAGGAAAACATCTACTTCTGCTTTATTGACAACACCAAAGCCTTTGACTGTGTGGATCACAACAAACTGTGGAAAATTCTTCAAGAGGTGGGGATACCAGACCACCTAACCTGCCTCCTGAGATGTCAGTATGCAGGTCAAGCACCAGCGGTTAGTACTGGACATGGAACAACAGACTGGTTCCAAATCGCAAAAGGAGTACGACAAGGCTGTATATAATCACCCTGCCTATTTAACTTGTATGCAGAGTACATCATGAGAAATGCTGAACTGGAGGAAGCACAAGCTGGAAACAACATTGCTGGGAGAAACATCAATTACCTCAGATAGGCAGGTGACACCACCCTTATGGCAGAAAGTGAAGAACTAAAGAGCCTCTTGATAAAAGTGAAAGAGGACTGTGAAAAAGCTGGCTTAAAGCTCAACTTTCAGAGAGGTAAGACCATGGCATCCGGCCCCATGACTTCATGGCAAATAGATGGGGGAACAATGGAAACAGTGAAAGGCTTTATTTTATTGTGGTCCAAAATCACTGCAGATGTTGCCTGCAGCCATGAAATTCAAAGATGCTTGCTCCTTGGAAGAAAAGCTATGACCAACCTAGACAGCATATTGAAAGGCAGAGACGTTACTTTGCCGACTAAGATCTGTCTAGTCAAAGCTATGGTTTTTCCAGTAGTCATGTATGGATGTGAGAGTTGGACTCTAAAGAAAGCAGAGCACTGAAGAAATGATGCTTTTGAACGGTGATGTTGGAGAAGACTCTTGAGAGTCCCCTGGACTTCAAGGAGATCCAACCAGTCCATGCTAAAGGAAATGATTCCTGAATGTTCATTGGAAGGACTGATGCTGAAGTTGAAACTCCAATACTTTCACCACCTGATGCAAAGAACTGACTCACTAGAAAAGACCCTGTTGCTGGGCAAGATTGAAGGCAGGAAGAGAAGGAGCCGACAGAGGATGAGATGGTTAGGTGGCATCACCGACTCGATGGACATGATTTTGTGCAAATTTCAGGAGTTGGCGATGGACAGGGAAGCCTGGTGTGCCGCAGTCCATGGGGGTCACAAAAGAGTCAGACATGACTGAGTGACTGAACTGAATGGAACATTTGCCAACAACTATGGAATTAAGTTAAAATTGACCCAGAAAAAGGCATCATGAGAAAATGCCTGTATTTTTGAAGGCAGCAGTAGTGGGAGCTATGTAAATTGAGAAAAAAGGGTTGATGCTGGGCTTTCCTGGTGGTCCAATGGTTAAGAGTCCACTTGTCAAGACAAAGGCCTCCCGTTCAAGTGACCCTGTGCACTAAAACGACTGAGGCTGCACTTTACAACCCAGGAGCCAAACTCAGAGCCTATGCACACCAGCCGCTGAAGCCTGTGTGCTTCAGAGCCTGTGCTCTGCAACAGGAGAGACCACTGCAATGAGACATGCTGGCATTGCACCTGGATGGTAGCCCCACTTGCCACAATTAGAGAAAGCCCATGCACAGGAACAAAGACCCCACCACAGCCAATGATAAATAAATAAATAAATGTTTACACAGTGTACATGCCTCCTTCAAAACAGAATAAAACACAAATTCCCCATTAACATGAGCAACAAAATAGAATAGACATCAAATCCTGGACAAAATTATTTTTCCCCTTTCCATCACATTATTTATTTATTTATTTACTGTTGGAATATAGTTGCTTTGCACAGCTGTGTTAGTTTCTGCAGTAGAGCAAACTGAATCAGGTATACACACCAGTATGTATAAAATAGATAACATGAAAATTATTATTTTTTAAATGAAAGACTGCTATGTACAATGGATGGCAGAAATTCATGACTAGATTTTTCATTCTATACATTACGTGTTCAGTTCAGTTCAGTTCAGTCATTCAGTCATGATCAACTCTTTGCGACCCCATGAACCACAGCACACCAGGCCTCACTGTCCATCACCAACTCTCGAGTATACCCAAACCCATGTCCACTGAGTTGGTGATGCCATCCAACCATCTCATCCCCTGTCGTCCCCTTCTCCTGCCCTCAATCTTTCCCAGCATCAGGGTCTTTTCCAATAAGTCAGCTCTTCCCATCAGGTGGCCAAAATATTGGAGTTTCAGCCTCAACATCAGTCCTTCGAATGAAAACCCAGGACTCATCTCCTTTAGATCAGACTGGTTGAATCTCCTTGAAGTCTAAGGGACTCTCAAGAGTCTTCTCCAACACCACAGTTCAAAAGCATCAATTATTTGGCGCTCAGCTTTCTTTATACTCCAACTCTCACATCCATACATGACTACTGGAAAAACCATAGCTTTCACTAGGTGGCCCTTTGTGGACAAAGTAATGTCTATGCTTTTTTTTTTTCATTTATTTTTATTAGTTGGAGGCTAATTAGTTTACAATATTGTAGTGATTTTTGCCATACATTGACATGAATCAGCCATGGAGGCGACACTGGAGACCTACAGTCAACTGTGTGCAATGGGTGAGTAAGCACGGCTGCCCTCTGCACCTTCCAGGGGCCTCAGAGAGGCTGCTTGCAGTCTCAGCAGCTGAAGGCTCTGGGGCATCTGAAGTGTGTAATGGTGTCCTCTTTGATTTGCTCTAGATACTTCAGTCCTTTTACACTTCTTGATTACTCTATTCCCAGGGAAATGGGATTACTTTCCTGAAGAGCAAATAGGAGCCTGGTTGAAAGGCCCTGAAACCCAGTTAACTGGACCCAATCCCGTGTCATGTCCTATTCACAGAGAACCAAGTTCCCAAACCAGAGGTCATCTTCAAGCTGGAGAAAGGAGACGGCCCATGGACACGGGAGGAGGAAAGCCCACATCACGGCTGCTCAGATGTGTGACCTGAGTAGCTGGGGGACGTGGAGTAGATCTGTTTTTCTAGGACAGGCTGATGCCTTCGAAAGACTCTGAAGATAACCTGTCTTGAAGGTTCTAAGAGCGCCCGTGATTCCTTTCCCAGAGTTCTCTGCACCATGAAGCGCCCGCCTGGAACTCGGGGCACTTTGTATTGGCTGCAGCCGTTATTACAAGGTGGCAGTGTCGGCGCAGACACCCGGGTGCCTCCTGGCGGGAGCCTGCGGCACTGGTGGCAGTGGTATCGCCGCCATAACTTAACGGCTCGCCTTTACCAGCCCCCGAAGTCGTCGCCAGAAGCCAGAGGCTCAGCCGGCTAACGGTGAGAACCCCCTCAACGGTCGGTGGGCTGGTGAAAAGACATCTGACAGTAGCGGTGGTCAGGGTCCCCTTGGCGGATTCTGGGCCCTGTAACGCTGAGAAACAGCCAGCGTTCCCTGTTTCCTGCCTGCCTTCACGGCCTTGCTCCGTGGACGAGCCTGAGGGGCGTCCGTCATCCCCTTAGAGGTGTCGGAGCTTAAACCCAACCCAATCTTTTTCTCTCAGGATGGCGAGCAGCAGCGGACCCAAGGCCGATTCCGTTGTCGGAGGGAGATATAAACTGGTTCGGGAGATCGGGTGTGGCTCCTTCGGGGACGTTTACTTGGCGATAGACCTCACCAACCAGGAGGAAGTGGCAGTGAAACTAGAGTCACAGGATGCGAGTCAGCCCCGGTTGGTATATGAGAAGGAGCTCTATAATGTTCTTCAAGGTGGGGTTGGCATCCCCCAGATACGGTGGTCTGGTCAGGATGCGGACTCTAATGTGCTAGTCATGGATCTTCTGGGACCCAGCCTTGAAGACCTCTTCAATTTCTGTTCGAGAAAGTTCACGATGAAAACTGTACTTATGTTAGCTGATCAGATGATCAGTAGACTCGAATATGTGCACACACAGAATCTGATACACAGAGACCTTAAACCAGAAAACTTCCTAATGGGTGCTGGGCAGCAGTGGAAGCAGTTATTCCTTATCGATTTTGGTTTGGCCAAGAAGTACAGAGACCCCAGGACGGGGCAACACATACCCTACAGAAAAAGTAAAAGGCTCACTGGCACACCCCTCTATGCTAGCATCAGTGCACATGTTGGCCAACAGAGTCGCCGAGATGACTTGGAATCATTAGGATATGTTTTGATGTATTTTAATAGAGCCAGCCTGCCATGGGAAGGATTACAGGCTGCAACAATGAAGGAAAGATTTGAAAAGATTAGAGAAATGAAGATGGCCACATCCATTGATGTTTTATGTAACGGCTTTCCTATACAATTTGCCATGTACTTAAAGTATTGTCGCGCGCTGTCCTTTGAGGAAGCCCCGGATTACAGGTATCTGAGGCGGCTATTCCGCCTTCTTTTCAGGACCCTGAATTACCAATATGACTATGCATTTGATTGGGTAGTGTTAAAGCAGAAAGCAGAACAGCAGGCTGCCTCTTCAAGTGAGCAGGGTCAGCAGGCCCAACCCCCAGCCCCCCCAGGCAATCAATCTGAGAAAACCAAAAGTGAAGCGAAAGATTCCAAAGCATGAATCAAGGAACAGAGGACGCAGAGCAGAAGACTGGAGCACCAAATTCATTTCCCTCTAAACTGGCCCTGGTCAGCAGAGATAGTCTCTCCTGAGTTGAAGGCTCTGTAGTTAGTGAACCATGGTATCTGGTTTTCTGTTTCACTTTTTCGAGTGGAAAAGTTCACTAAATGCTTCACACACACAAATGGGTGGGGAAATTGTGCCTATGCCAATTTTATTTAAAATCTTTATTTTGAACTAGGCTGCTTTGAGAGGTCTCATTGCAGTTGCTGTGGTTGTTAATGCATTCTGAGTGTTTATCCATCCCTGGGGTTTGCAAGTTGTTCACTTAACACATTCTAAAGGTGATTGGCTACTTGTTTGCAAGTCTGCTTTTATGGTAGCAATCAAAGAGTCCAGTGTTTGATCATATGAAAGACTGTGCCTGCTTACCTGTGCTAGAAATAACAGCCTCTTAAGTGAAGACTGAAGAAAATCTTAGTGACTACTAGATTATCCTCAGGACTCTGCATTAATTCTCTAATATTCTTGGTATTTAAGAAAAAGCATATTTGTCACAGAATTTTAGTTAACATCTTACAACTGAACCTGTATATATGTTTAGATAAACTAGTCACTATAAACATCTACATGATCTGGAATTTGTTTTTATTTGGAAATGAGAGCTTTATGATTTACAGATTCATTAAAAACTGTATGGGGAGGGAAGTGGGTGGTGGGTTTAGGATGGGGAACACATGTAAATCCATGGCTGATTCATGTCAATGTATGGCAAAATCCACTACACTTTTGTAAAGTAATTAGCCTCCACCTAATAAAAAAAATTGGGGAAAAAATAAACTGTTTCTGTTGAAAAAAAGTCTCTGAACTTTTAGAGTTGCTTATGTAGAGTTGACAGAATCCCCTTTAATACTTAAATGCCATCTCCTGGTATGACCCTTGCCAGTACCCATTGTCTTCTTTGGCTTTCTGGCAGGAGAGTGTCCTGCCCTTCTCCCCCCATCCCTGTAGTCTAGACCATATGCCACACTACCGTCTCAGGACCTTGCTTTCTTAGTTATTTTTTTCCTTCCTACTATTTTGTGCTGCTTTTGACCTGTCCCCCCCCCCCCCCCATAGCTTTTGACATTTTGTATTTGGATTTCAAGGATCTGCTTCCTTGCAAAGAACCAATTCCGCCCTTGCTCCTGCCAGTCCCTTTCCATTTCCTCTCCAGCTTCTCAATGTCATCTAAGGCCAACCTCATTTTGTTTTACATATCTCAACTCTGACATCAGATCCTATACTCTTGCTCATCACCCTATACCTCATCCTCAGCTGCTAACTTTGTGGTGTTTCAATTTCTCTTATAATCAACTACTTTGAATGTTAATTGTACCTGTTATCCACATGGGATTCCATTCTGTGAAGTGCTTGTTCTTATTGTCCTATCCATTATTACTGTAGATATTTTGTGTTTTCCTTGTTGGTGAGTACCTTGTTTTCTTTTTACAAACTTTTCCCCTTCCATCCCCTCTAGCTGAAGGGCCCTGTCTACTGTCCTCTGCTCTTCCCTTCCTTAAGGGAGTCTCCCATCCATTCTGAACACGTTTTATTTTCCTATTGTACTGACTCATATAGTGATCCCTTTAGTCCGTGCATTAGGACTGTACCTTAGTACCAAAATTTACCTGTGTAGAGTGACATTTCTCACAGCTGTGCAATTCCTTCCTTCTAAATATATTATTAACTGGAATCATCATTGCCCAAATCAGATACTGTTCTCCAATATTCTTCACTCTGCAATTCCTCTTTTTTTCTCTTTTTGAAAGTGTTATTTAAATGCCCCCTCCCCCTTTTAAGTCCCATCTATGTCACCACAAATCAGGTCCATATTGTATCCTGATTGGATTATTCTGTTCTTAATGGGATAACTAATTCCATTTTTTGACAAGTTCATTTTAGGTGCTACTGACAGGTTTCATTACCTAAACCATGACATTTATCTTGTACTAGCGTTATGAAATAAAATAGCAGTTACCACCTATTATGTAGCACATGATAATTAAAATTTCCTCTTAATGTCAGCAGGCCCCTTATTGCCAACTCAAACGTATATCTGTGTATCTTCCACAACTCATGTTTAACTCCAGTTTTCTTAAAGCTTCCTGCATAGGAAATTTCTCTCTGTGTCTAAACTATTGATTTTTTAAGACTCTATTTAGATACAGGCTTCACCTGTTCGATAAAATTGGGTCCTTAATCACTCCATTATCTAATCTTTTCCTTTTCTCACCCCCACCATCCCATAGAGCTCAGAGCAAATAAAAACTTTCCCCCTTTATCTTAACTTTTAATTTAAACTTTTTGGAGAGATGACACATTGACAAATGTGGAAATTCAGATGTGTGAAAGAGTAGGCACTGAAACATCTTACTCTCACCTCTACTCGCCAGTTCTCTTCCCTGTGGCCTACCAATGCTAATCATTTTGTACTTTCTTTCCAGAAATACATCTTTAAAAATAATGCTTTTAGATTGTGTGGTACATGATTACATTCTATTCTATACCTATGAGAAAACTTTAAGAATACAAAATTAATAATATTTTATCCTTAAATTCTCTAGTGGAATAATGGAGAAACCAGTTCAAGTACTGACATTGATAGTTTTTGGAGATGTTTCAGTGTTTTTTGTTTTTTTTCTTTTAAGCGTGTTAAAGAGTTTAAGAAACAGATTGTTAGTAGGAAGGGGAGAAATGGCTTGAAAACAAAAAAGAATTCAGCCTTGTTCATTAATCACTCTAGTGAAGCAGACAACTCTCACTCAGAAAGCATCAAGGTGGGCAGCATAGATAATGTCTGCTTTTAAAATGCAGAGAAAATTATGACTCCCTAAAGTTGTGGTGAGACTGTAGATTGGTTTTCAGAGCATAGTGCTCTTAACTGACCTATGAATCACATGTATATTTTGAACTGGCACAAAGAGCAGAAAGAGCCAAATTAATGGAAGGAGTGTCTGTGAATAATTGTTGGATTGGGGAATAAGCTGGATATTTTGAGGACACATTCGTGACTAGTGGCATCCCTCATAGCTTGGTTGTTAAAGAATCCACTTGCAATGCAGGGGACAGCAGCTTGATTCCTGGGTCAGGAAGATCCTCTGTAGATCGGATAGGCTACCCACTCCAGTATTTTTTGGCTTCCTTTGTGGCTCAGATGGTAAAGAATCTGCCTGCAATGCGGGAGGCCTGGGTTCAATCCCTTGGTTTGGAAGATCCCCTGGAGAAGGAAAAGGCAACCCACTCCAGTATTCAGGCCGAGAAAATTCCATGGACTGTCCAGTCCATGGAGTGGCAAAGAGTTGGACACGACTGAGCGACTTTCACTTTCATGACTGGCAGAATACAAACTCACATTCATAGACGACTCTATGGGCTCAGTCTATGGGCTCAGACTGTTAAAGATAATTATTTTCAGCACAGGCATTAGCTGTTTACATTGAATAGTGTTGGCTGTAACTAAATATTGCTGGCTTTAGTGAATTTTGTACATACATACTAAATGAAGTAGAAAGATGGGAAAAGTCTCAATCCATACCTACAAATCAGGATGCTTAAGATCTATAGAATGAATGAAATGAGGCTTGTGGATATAAAGAGTACAGCATAGGAGTGAAAGAAAAGTGAAGTTTGGCAGGGATAAGACAAAAGTTCTAGATTTCACTATTTTAGCCTAACTAAAAGAGGAAAACAAACTGGATTTCATGATTCGATCAGGCTCAGTATTTGAAACTTTGGTGTAATGGGATAATAGCATAACTTCTTCATTCTATTTCATATTAAAACCTATTGTACTTTTTCAGAAAAACCTATTGTATTTCATCTTCTGTACAAAGCATCAGTGATTTTCCCTTCCAGGTGAGTTGGTACGTTGCTTAAGGTAAAGCTGAGCTGTTGGAAGAACTACATGGGTACTATGTAGGTGTGTGTTTAGTCACTCAGTCGTGTCCGACTCTTTGTGACCCCGTGGACTGTAGCCCACCTGGCTGCTCTGTCTATGGGATTTCCCAGGCAACAATGCTGGAGTGGGTTGCCATTCCCTTCTCCAGGGGATCTTTCCGACCCAGGGATGGAACCCGTGTCTCTTGTGTCTCCTGCATTAGCAGGTGAATTCTTTATCGTCTGAGCCACCAGGAAAGCCCCCAAATGGGTATCAGAGAGTCTATGTAAGTGGAGACATGCTGCCTTGTTTTATTCTCTCCTGCATATGACCCGTATCATCTTGAGAATATTATTTACTTGTTCTGGGCTTTAGTTTCCTCTTTTAAGTAATGTATAATAGTATCTAGCTCATATGGTTTCTGAGAGAATTAAATGAGTTCATGTGTGTATATACTTCTGTGTCATACAGAACAGTGCCTGGCATGTCCTCAAAACTATAAGTACATAGCATAAATAAAGAACCATAGGAGTGTTTTCTATCATCATCATCCTCCTCCTCATCATCATCTGCTTTCCCTGTGTCCAACCTGGATCGGATGCATGTAGCTCCTCTATATTTGTCTAACTGTTCTAAGTTTGAATTTTGCCTTCTTTTTCTCCTTTTAAGAGAGAAACCTGAGATTGAAACCATACAGTAAATAACCGTAAAAGCTTCATTTCACAATGAGAAACTGGATGAATTCAAGAGGCATTATTCATTGTTTCTTTTTAATTAAAATGATTATTCACTTTAAATAAAAATGGTGACAACATGATGACCTGATAAATATAAGGAAAACCAAAAGAGACCTTTGTGTCATGTTGCTTTCATCAATAAGAACACATTGAATAGGTATAGAGACTGTGAATGTAAGTACACTGGAAAAATAACTGATATGAGCCCATAGTTAGTTCATAAGAACAACCCCTTAAAGGTGATTCATTTGGAAACTGTTTGAAGTATAGGTTAAACTTACAAGTACTAATAGAAGTAACATAAGAAAAACCTTGAGACGATTATTGGGTGTAGTCAAAATTTACTGATTCCTTTTTCTATGTTAATTCTCATCTAAATGAGAAATTCTGTGAACCTAATCAGTGTGGGAAAGCCCTCAGCCAGAAATAAGAACACATTCCTCAGTGAAAATTTCTTACTGGGAAGGTAGCCTATGTATGCAGTGAATGTGGAAAGGTCTTCACTCAGAAGCCACACCTCTTTGCCCAGCTGATTCTGTGGGAAAACCCTATGAATGCAATGAATGGGATGAGAGTTTCACTCATCAGTCAACAGTGAGTTTGCATCAGAGAATTCATACAGGAGTGAAACCCTGCATATGCACTGAATGTAGGCAGCCTTTTATCCAGAAGACCCACTTGATTGCACATCAAAACTGAATGTGGAGAGGCCTTCTCTTAAAAGTCAGTCTTGATTACATATCAGAGAATTCATACTGGTGAAAAACCTTATGAATGCAGTGACTGTGGGAAAATCTTTACCCAGGAGTCACACCTCATAGTACACCTGAATGTTCTTACTGGAAGGAAATCCTCTGTATGTACTGAATGTGAAATTCCCTGAACTCCCTCATGACCACTCTGCCAACTTCCCATTCTTCTCTAATGCTATCTTATCATTGGTAGCTTGTGAACCTCTCTGACTTCCCCATTCCTCAAATCATCCGGTGGTACATCTCAGAAGGGGGACTGTTCCATCCTAAATTTCCACCCTCTCACATAGTTGTATGTCTTAGAAGATAATTTCTCTGTCTTGCTCCTGTGCAATAAACTGAGGGTAACACCGTGGCACTATAAATACCATAGATCTCTCTACTCAGATCCAAACACCCCCCTACTCCTACTCCAGGAATCTTTCTGGACCAGCAATCAAACCTATGTCCCCTGTGTCCCCTGTGTTGGCAAGCGGATTCTTAGCCACTGTGCCACCTGCGAAGTCTGTAATGAGTTTTAACCTTAGTATAAAACATAGTATGCCTGTTACTAAATACTTAATATAAAATAACATTTTGTAGGAGAAAATACAATTGAGATTTCTGAAATTCAGTGTTCATGCACTAATAGTTGTTCTTTACTATAAATGAGGGCTACATAGACAAATGAATGGATAGAGAATATGTGAGATACGTATATATGTGAGAACCATTGTCTAGAAGACGGCTGTGGCAGATCTTACTATAATACACTTTTGACAAGATTACTGTCGATACCACTCTGTCTTTTTCATTCGGCCGACCCCTTGTCCAGTTTACACCTGTTGTTTGGTATAACCATTATTACTATTATTAATGGCTGCATTGCACAGCTTGTGAGGTCTTAGTTCCCTGACCAGGGGTTGAACCCAGATCCTCAGCAGTGAGCCCACAGAGTCCTAAGTACTGGACCGCCAGGAAGGAAGTCCCCCACCACAGTTACTAATGATGCCCCTTTCCCATTCTAAAGTGTCCTGATTTAGATGGTAAGGTACAAGGTTAACTCGGCTACACTCCATAAGGAGATCAAACATGTATCTGAAATTCAATTATCAGGAAACATCTACCCTGGAAGAATTGGCATATTTTGTACCTGTGACCAATGTAAATCTCACAAATTACTGCATTTCTTTTCCAGCTGCATCTAATAGGAAGGTAAGAAAGAAACTAATAGCTCAACTTTATTTACTCTGCAGGACTATCAGGCACAAATATCTACAGTCAAAATAGATCCTGGTGCTGACTTTGTTCATTCTCTCTATATCTCCTCTGACCTAAATTTATAGAGTCATACCTGGACATTTTACTTCAGGGATTCTTAAAGGCCCCATAAAGACACTGGGAAAGCAATGGATGCAAAAAACCAAATACATGAATTAATGATAACTCGTTAAAAACTTGGTTATTTCCTGCTTTTATTGGGAAGGAGCTTGGTCTGTGAAGTCAGAATCGTTGTAGAGATCAGATCCACCGGCCTGAAAACACCCACACTTCAGCTGGGGGTCACACCCTATGGGACACCCAAGGAGCACATTTCTATGGCCACAAGCTGTGTATCTGTAACTGATATGATTGTGTGAAACTTAGAAGAGGCAGGTTTCTCACCAGGACCAAGTGTGCCAACTATCGCCTCCTAAGTCATTAAATATCTTTCCTTACACCCTGACCCAAGACTTCAGTTTCTAGAAATCAATCATGTAGATGCACAAAGATTTAGATGCAGAAATGTATCTACAATGGTATTAATTTCAAAACCAAGACTATCCTTCATACATGTTTACTAACAGTATCAGGACAGCTCATTTGCTCAGTCCTGTCCAACTTTTGTGACCCCATGGACTGCAGCACACCAGACTTCCCTGTCCATCACCCACTCTGGGAGCTTGCTAAGACTCATGTCCATCTAGTTGGTGATGCCATCCAACCATCTCATCCTCTGTTGTCCCCTTCTCCTACAGCCTTCAACCTCTCCCAGCAACAGGGTCTTTTCTAATGAGTCAGTTATTCACATCAGGTGGCCAATGTATTGGAGCTGCAGCTGCAGCATCAGTCCTTCCAATGAATATTCGGGATTCATTTCCTTTAGGATGGACTGGTTGGATCTCCTGGCAGTCCAAGGAACTATCAAGAGTCTTCTCCAACACCACAGTTCAAAGGCATCAATTCTCTGCCCCTCAGCTCTCTTTATGGTCCAACTCTCACATCCATACATGACTACTGGAAAAGCCATAGCTTTGACTAGATGGACCTCTGTGGGCAAAGTAATGTCTCTGATTTTTAATATGCTCTCTTGGATTGTCATAGCTTTTCTTCGAAAGAGCAAGGTCTTTGAATTTTATGGCTTCAGTCACCATCTGCAGTGATTTTGGAGCCCAAGAAATAAAGTCTCTCACTGCTTCCATTGTTTCCCCTTCTATATGCCATGAAGAGATGGGACAGGATGCCATGAACTTCATTCTTTGGATGCTGAGTTTTAAGCCAGCTTTTTCACTCTCCTTTTCCACTTTCATCAAGAGGCTCTCTAGTTTCTCTTTGATTTCTGCCTTAAGGGTGGTGTAATTTGCGCATCTGAAGTTATTGATATTTCTCCCGGCAATCTTGATTCCAGTTTGTGCTTCATCAAGCTTGGCATTTCCCATGATGTAGTCTGCATAGAAGTTAAATAAGCAGGGTGACAGTATACAGTTTTGACGTACTCCTTTCCCAATTTGGAGCCAGTCTGTTCTTCCATGTCTAGTTCTAACTGTTGCTTCTCGACCTGCATACAGATTTCCCAGGAAGCAGGCCAGGGGTCTGCTATTCACATCTCTTGAAGAATTTTCCATTAGTTGTGATCCACACAGTCAAAGGCTTTAGCATAGTCAATAAAGCAGAAGTAGATGTTTTTCTGGAATACTTGCTTTTGCTATGATCCAACGGATGTTGCAATTTGATCTCTTGTTGGTCTGCCTTTTCTAAATCCAGCTTGAACATCTGGAAGTTCATGGTTCACGTGCAACTGAAGCCTGGCTTTGAGATTTTGAGCATTACTTTGGTAGCGTGGGAGATGAGTGCAACTGTGCAGTGGTTTGCACATTCTTTGGTGTTGGTCCTTTAGTGGACCGGAGCCTGGTGGTCCGGAGTCGACGATAAGAAAGTAAGAGAGAGAAAGAGACTGATAGCACTTGTTGGTCCTTTAATGGACCGGAACCTGGTGGTCTGGAGAATTAGAGAGAGAAAGAGGCTGATATCCCCTGGTTTACGCAGAAAGCGAATCAAGTCCTCTTCTTAGGGCTCGCGCTGCTGCACGTAGGCATCGGGCGCCCTCTCGAGTGGGTGACGGCACAGTGCGCCTTCTCGAGAGGGTCTTAGAAGCCAAGGCGAGAAAGTGAGCTCAGCGGGCCTCCGCGCTCCAAGGAATTAGCCAGAAACAGAGGGAGAGAGAGAGAGAGAGAGAAAGACAGGAAGAATAGAAAGAAAGAAAGAAAGACGCGGGGACCAAAGCTCTGATGGAGCAAAGGTGTTTTAATCAACATGGCATGGGCATATATACTGTCTTACAAGGTGGTTATTCTCAGCAAAGATAAAGATTAAAATTCCAGACTTACAAAAGCATAAGATGATCCCTATCAAAGAGAGAGTTGCAAACGATCACCTTTTCATAAGAAGGAAGAGGGTACTTATCACTGTAATGAGAAATGCCTAGATTCCTCAGCCCCGGGAAAGGTGTGCCTCTCCTCTTAATTCCTGAATATTCAGGAATCAATAAGAGCCAGAGATTTCCTGACAGATCCAAAACAGCACACAGGAAGCCTCTTGTTAAATGCTTCCTGACACTTTGGCATTGCCTTTCTTTGGCGTTGGAATGAAAACTGACCTTTTCCAGTCCTGTGGCCACTGCTGAGGTTTCCAAATTTGCTGGCATTTGAGTGCAGCACTTTCACAGCGTCATCTTTCAGGATTTGAAATAGTTCAACTAGAATTCCATCACCTCCCCTAGCTTTGTTCGTAGTGATGCTTCCTAAGGTTCACTTGACTTCACATTCCAGGATGTCTGGTTGTAGGTGAGTGATCATATCATCGTGGTTATCTGGGTCATGAAGATCTTTTTTGTATAGTTCTTCTGTGTATTCTTGCCACCTCTTCTTAATAGCTTCTGCTTCTGTTAGGTCCATACCATTTCTGTTCTTTATTGTGCCCATCTTTGCATGAAATGTTCCCTTGGTATTTCTAATTTTCTTGAAGAGATCTCTAGTCGTTCCCATTCTATTGTTTTCCTCTATTTCTTTGCATTGATCACTGAGGAAGGCTTTCTTATCTCTCCTTGCTATTCTTTGGAACTCTGAATTCTAGTGGGTATACCTTTCCTTTTCTCCTTTGCCTTTAGCTTCTTTTCTTTCCTCAGCTATGTGTAAGGCCTCCTCAGACTACCATTTTGCCTTTTTACATTTCTTTTTCTTGGGCATGCTCTTGATCAGTGCCTCCTGTACAATGTCATGAACCTCTGTCCATAGTTCTTCAGGCACTCTATCAGATCGAATCCCTTGAATCTATCTGTCACTTCCACTGTATAATTGTAAGGGATTTGATTCAGGTCGAACCTGAATGGTCTATTGGTTTTCCCTAGTTTCTTCGGTGTAAGTCTGAATTTGGCAAGAAGGAGTTCATGATCTGAGGCACAGTCAGCTCCTGGTCTTGTTTTTGCTGACCATATAGAGCTTCTCCTTCTTTGGCTGCAAAGAATATAATCAATCTGCTTTTGGTATTGACCATCTGGTGATGTCCATGTGTAGAGTCTTCTCTTGTGTTGTTGGAAGAGTGTGTTTGCTATGAGCAGTGCGTTTTCTTGGCAAAACTGTTAGCATTTGCCCTCCTTTGTTTTCTCCTTCAAGGCCAAATTTGCCTGTTTCTCCAGGTATCTCCTGACTTCCTGCTTTTGCATTCCAGTCCCCTATAATGAAAAGGACATCTTTCTTGGGTGTTAGTTCTAGAAGGTCTTGTAGGTCTTCATAGAACTGTTCTACTTCAGCCTCTTCAGCATTACTGGTTGGGGCACAGACTTGGATTACTCTGATACTGACTGGTTTGCCTTGAAATGAACGGAGATTATTCTGTCATTTTTGAGACTTCATTCACTTACTGCATATCAGACTCTTATATGGACTATGAGGGCTACTCCATTTCTTCTAAGGGATTCTTGCCCACAGTGTTAGATATAATGGTCATCTGAATTAAATTCACCTATTTCAATCTATTTTAGTTCACTGATTCCTAAAATGATTCCTATATTAACAGTATATTGGTTATAAAATTGATGATACATGTGAAAACTCAATATTACGCAACTGCTCAAATTGTATTAAAAAAAGTTTGCCAACATGGAGAAATGTTTAAGTTAGTGTAAAGAGCAAAAAATGAAGGTAAACAAGCAATTCTAGTTTTCATATCAACTAAGTGTGCATATATTAATGACATATTAAACACTCATGAACAGACACACATGCACATACCCAGAAAAAATGTCTGAAACCATTAATATCAAAATGTTAATAGAATTGATAGTTAGGTGATAGTAGAGTTAGAGGTCACTTTAATTTTCTTCTTTCTACTTAGACTGTGTGATTTCCTGTTCCAAAAATAAAGCTATTTTTATATAATCATATATAAATATACATTTTTACATATTGATATGCATATATGAATTTATATAATAATATAAAATACATTTAACTATTTCAAATCCATATAATAAACAAAACTATGTAAGGCAGATTTATAATATATAGTGTCTTACTGAGCCCCTGTGACAACCAGCCTGTCCCCGGAGTTGACAGCAGACTCAGGACTCTCAGAAGAAGGAGCTATGGGGCAGGGTCTGGCTCCCTCATCCTCCTGTGTTTGCAAAAATTCAAGGGGAACTTTTAGTGGGAAAGCTGGTCTTGACTGGAGTGTGGGGAGGGTGGAACACACAGTCAGGAGACCTGGCTCCAGTCCATTACTGTCACAACCCCAGGAACCTGGCCAACTCATGTACCTTCTCAGGCCACTTTATTCATCTTTGAGAAGAGGAGGAAGAACTAGAAGGGCCCTAGTGGCTGTGCGCACCCTACGACCTGGCCATCCTCTAAGTTCCAAAAAAAGGACGGGGGGGCAGTTTCTGTCCTAGATCAGGGTAGAGGGAAAATTATCAAATCCCCAAGGATCAGGAAAATGGAAGATCTGGTGGTGATCAGCTGAGCATTTGCACAGAGCCAGTGGGGAGTGCTGGACATCAGGGGGCAGTGTCTCCCAGGCTGGGGCTGGTGGTCACCCCTACCTGGACATTGCTGCCTGCAGACACCCTGGACCTCCCCCTCTCCCAGGCTATGAGGCTCACCCTTCATCCCACCGTTCCTCCATCAACTACATCACATTTTTCACTGAAATATGCAGGGCTCTAGATGTGGGACACCAGCCACGTGGTACTTACGCTCAGCGGTGGGATGGTGATTCATCTCCGGGACAACAAGTCTGGAATCTGCCCCTCCTGTGACACACTTGCCCTGCCCTGAGGCCCTGCTGATCAATAACAGGCTCCTCATTTAATTTTCACTGTAACCTTGCCAGCTACATGACAATGATTATCATTAGAACCATTTGACAGCAGAAGCTATTGAAGCACAGTGAGGTTAAGTCCGTTATCCTAAGGTCCCACTACTAGCAAGTAGAAAGACCAGGAAATACTGAAGCCAAGATCAGCTGACTCCAAAGTCAGTCTGTGATTCTGAACCCCATACTGGGTTGGCTCCCAATAAACAATATTCCTATTATCCATCATCTTCAAAATGCTCAGGCTGAAAGAGGACATCTTGTGGGCATAAAATGAGCTTCTGCATATTTCAGTGCACATCCACAGTAACCTGCCTAAATTTCCCTCTTCTGACAGAGGCAAAAACTCAAACTCATCCTCCCTCCTTTCTTAGACACTGGAATCCAGGTGTGCACCAAGTCCCCCAGTGACTGACCAACTCAAAAAAATTGATCTCTGCACACCTCACATCCCTGGCACTATACCCCTGATTCCTCTCGCTGACAATCAATCACTGACCAGCAGAATCCACCCATGGATGGACTACAGGGACTGCCAGAGGACACTTCAAAGTCCCCTAATCACTAGCTTGGCCAGCCTGTTCATATTATTAAGCCACAGTGATGACTATGACAACATTGAATAATAACCAACACAAGTACAGCAGTGCCACATCCCATGCAGGTTTTCAAGTATCCTTCTTCCCAGACTGCCAATTAAAGACCCACATAGTTTCTAAAATGGACTCATGGAGCAGCCAAACACTGGACTTTCCTGATGGATGCTATGGTTTTCATTTCAGAAACCAACCTAGTACCTTTCACAAAATCACTGACCTGCTAGTCCCTGTCTCCAATTCCCATAAACTTAATTGTCTAAAACAACACACACTGATTATCTCATAGTTTATGTGGGTCAAAATCCTAGGCACAGCATAGCTTGATCCTCTGTTTCAGGGTCTCTCATGTGGCTGCAATCAAGCTCTCAGCTAGGCTTGGGGCCTCATCCGAAGGCTCACCTGGGGAAGGATGTTCTTCCAAGCTCATTTATGTGGTTGTTTGCAGGATCCAGTTCATTTGGGCTCTTGGACTGAGAGCCTCAGTTTCATACTAACTGTCAAAGGCCATCCTGAGTTCCCTGCTATATAGGCTTCCCCAACATGGCAAGTTGGTTCACTGAGTCAACAAGGAAGAGAGCCTGTTAGCAAGACAGAAGCTACAATCTCTTGTAAGCTAATCACAAAGGTGGCATCTCCTCAATATTAAAGGTATGCTTCTGCTTAGAAGTGAGTCACACAAATGGAGGGAATTACACAAAGCCTTGAATACCAGGAGTCTGGGATCTTTGGGAGCCATCTCAGAAGCCACTTCTCATAGGCCATCAATAAAGAAGGACTCTTGGATACATATATATGTATGGCTGAGTCCCTTTGTTTTCCAGCTGAAACTATCACAACATTGTTAATATGCTATACTCCCATACAAAAATAAAAATGTAGTTAAAAAGAAGGACTCTAATGCAGCGATCCTATACCCACTCCCAAGAAAACACTCCTTGGAGCAAAAGAACAACAGTTTCAGACACTAAATAATTTGAAGACTATTCCACTAGCTTACTCTATTTGATGAAAACACCTAAGGAAGTATTCTAAATTAATGAACGGTGAATGAGACGATACATCTCAAAATAAGAGAGCAAAACAATGGTTAGCAATAACTGTTGTGGTAAAACATAGACCTGCAATTGCACATTCATATAGCTAGACTTAAATTATGATCCATAAAGAAAGTAATTGGGAACTTTGAATACAAACACTAAGTAAGTTCTCTTGAAGCAGAATTGACTTAACCTAAGAAAAATACAGTCTTCAAAAGAGCAGCTTTAATATTTCTAGAAAAACACAAAAATAATACTATTCATCATCCTGAGGCAAATATGGGTGATAAATATATTTGTCTACCAAGAAAGGTTAGTTATATTCTGATCAAAAAATAGAGAAAACATAAATCATGCCTGTTAAAAGTGACACAATATATAATTGTACATTTAGTAAACATAAAAAGCATTAATGAGGTAAGGGGGAGGGGCAAAAATGAACAGAAACGTCAAAGTATTAGGAAGAAGAAAAGAAACAATTTGCATTTAGGAAATATTAAATTGATAATAAGGAGACTAGAATACAAAGGACAAGATTATCATATTTATATATATTTAAATGGACTAAATTCGAAGACACAAGTGTGCAATGAGAGCAAAACATATATGTAGTTGAAAAGAAGTATATGTTAATCAATAAGAAAAATACAAAAAAGGTTTAGGCAATGATACACAAGGTTGTGCATGCTCAGTTGCTCAATTGTGTCTGACTCTTTGCAAGTCCTGAACCGTAGTCCTCAGGCTCTTCTGTCCATGGAATTTTTCAGGCAAGAATACTGGCGTGGAGTGCCATTTCCTACTCCAGGGGATCTTCCCAACCCAGGGATCGAACCCATCTCTCCTGCATTGCAGGTGGAGTCTTTACCACTGATTCACCTGGGAACCCACACACAAGGTTAGTGGCTGAAAAATAAAAGAAGCAGTGATGATGTACTTGGCAAAGTAAATTCAAGTTCAAAAGGACTAAACAAGCAAAACAAAGAAAACCCATAGTGGCATTGTGCAAAATAGCCTAAGATGCCTACTTTAGGATTTCCCACCTCTACCTGACAAAAGCACAACTACAAAGAAAAATTTGTTTTAAAATATTACAACATTTATTCTATCTTTTGATAACAAAATGGCTGGAGAGACAAAAAGACAAAAGTCAGAGTAAAGAAGCAGTAACTGTCAAACTAGATAGAAAAGTCCTACTGAGTAATCTGAACCTAACAGAAAATATATTTTCTTATATCCTTGAAAGTTTTACAAAACTCAGTTGAGTAATCTGGGCCACAAAGAAAATCTTGAGTAATATTTTGAGTTCAGATTCAACAAGCTACATTCTCTGATCACAGTAAAAGCATAATTACAAATATAGAAAGGAAAGATAGCCAAAACTGCTTAACCAATTAGAAACTAAGAAACAATCCTCAATAGGTAAAATCAGAGTGAGAAATCAGTTCTGAACTTACACTCTTCAGACCAGAGTTTATGAGATATAGATGCATTAGAAAAAAGTGTATAGTTTCAAATCCTTTACTACTATAATAGACTGGAAAACAAAATTAATAATGTTAGGAATTCTGTTCAAGAAAGAACAAAATGAAGCAAACATAAAAAATGAAACACAAGACAAAAAAATCAAGGTGGCAATTAACAAAATGAAAGTTTACATAAATATCAATGTAGGGAGTATAAATAAAACTAAAATTTAAGCTTATAATTATTTATATGGATTAGCTCCTAGAAAATAGGATCAAGTTAAAGAAAAAAGTACAATATTGGGAATAAAAAAAGGAGATATGGCACCAGATACGTAGCACATTGGTGGTGGTGGTGGTGGTTTAGTCACTAAGTCATGCCCGACTCTTGTGACTCCATGGACTGTAACCTGGCAAGCTCCTCTGACCATGGAATCTCCAGGCAAGAAGACCAGAGTGGGTTACCATTTCCTTCTCCAAGGTTGTGCTTTAGATAACTAATATACTAGTTATGGTGGAATATGAGGTGTAACTCTAGAGCAACATCCTGAAATATGTAGGTGAAATATCTGAGTCCATGCAGAAAAAACAATAGTGAAAATTTCTTAAAAAGAAAAAAATCTCCGAGAGTCTAGTGAGTAGGAAAAGAACAGGAAGAGTAGTTGAAGTCTCTCATTTGCGGCATACCAGTCCCCACAGGCAGCCTTACTGGACACACCTCCACAGGCCTGGCAGGGCCTTGCAAAGGCAGATGTGGCAGAGGTCCCATCCTCTTCTGGCAACCTTACAGCATTAGGTAGACAGAACCAGCTCGAGAGAGTAGACCCAGAGAAGGGTAGTGGGAAGAGGAGAACAAGACAGGATCAGAGATCTGGGGTTGGGGTTGGGGAGGGCAGTGGCGTGTGCGTAAACCAGGACTGCACTGACAGGGGCCAAGGCTGACAGAAGGGCTGGGACCTCGTGGTGTGGTGAGGGGTGGAACAAGATGGGCAGGGGCAAGGGCACGATTGCATTGACACCTTGAACTCTGCTCAGTGTCCCAAAATGGAATCATCACCTTTTCCCTCCATTGCAACATTTTTCCAGCACCTCTGGCCTAGGGAATGCCAAAATTATACAGAAGTCGGTCAAAGTGCACTAATCAGGTGACAGTGACAGACCTGATGGCCTGGGATGGGGGACTCAGGGTCACTGGTACCCACTTTGTAACCTCACCTCTCCCTTGACAGAAAAGGACAAACTGAGCTGAGTGTGGAGCACTTCTCAGTCAACTCCAAATGGGCCTGCCACCCAAGTGAAGCTGCACTGTCACCCACCACCGCTGGAGGTTTGGAATTGGGTTTGTGGGCACAGAGACTGGATTAGGGGCCACCAGGAGATACCAAAATGTCTTGCTAATCTCAAGTTTCTGAACAAAACTCTGGCCAGTGGGAGATGAGCACATGGCAGATCCTTTGGCCCTGCCCAGATTCAGGAAAGAGAGAGATAGGGGATAAGAGAAAGGACAGAAATGGGGAAATTGTAAAGACCAGTTCACCTTAAGGAGCATAGAGACAGGATACTAAATGGGGAACAGAGAAGCACAGAGAAACTTTGAGATGCCCTGAGAAAGACATGGTTAGAGGAACGGGTGTGTGAGAAATTCGTAGTGTCTCCCTTGCAACAGGTATCAAGCATAGGACCGCTGTCTACACTGGAGCGTAGGTCAGTGGTGAGTGGATCATGATGGGTTGCTTGGTGAAACATCAGGGCCAGCAGCCCTGTCCGATTCATAATGGCTGTGTGCACCTTGTGCTCCTGCTCAACGAGCTTGTGCAACTATGGGGGTACGTGCGAGAAGGGGCTTGTAGGATCCCATGCTGCCCCTCAGCTACACTCAGCCTTGTAACCCACCACACGTACACACTCTAGGTCCACCTCAGCACGCCTCAGCTTCGCCCAGCAATAGTGGAGGTTGCGGAAGCATTTGGGGAGATGACAGAAATCCTCAGTGACCTCAAAGACATTGTGCACTAGCGGACAACTGCACACCTCATCATCTGGAACCTTGGGCAGAAAGAATGATGAGGTACAGATGGGGGTGGTTAGAGGGGGATCAGACAGGTAAAATGAGAGGAAGAGGGGGATTGGAGGGCAGTCAGGCAGAAGGAGAGGGATGGGACATGAACTAGCAGGAAGGAAGAGAGGAATTCAGTGATTACTAGGGGGCAAAGAGGGTATGATCAAGCATGGAGGATGGAGGACGAAGTTAAGCTGGGATGTAGGAAAGGGTGTGATCGGGTAGGATGGATGGAAGAGTAGAAAGAGATCAAACAGGAAGGAGAGGAAGGATGGAGGGGAAGTCTGACAGGAAGAAGTACATGAATGTGAGTGACAGTCGCCTAGTCATGTCCAACTCTTTGCAACCCCATGGACCCATGGAATTTTCTAGGCCAGAATACTGGAGTAGGTAGCCTTTACCTTCTCCAGGTGATATTTCCAAACCAGGATTGAACACAGGTCTCCCAGATTGCATGTGGATTTTTTACTAGCTGGACCACAGTAGATGAATGGAGTTGGTAAAACATAGAGGAGGTGAGGAATGGGGTCAGGAGTGTGGAGGAATGAGGGCTGATCAAACAAAGAAGAAGGGATTTTGGAGATGAGAAGCAGGCAGAAGGTGACTGGGGAAGTCAGGGAGGAAGAATAAAAAAAATGAAGGGAAATCAGAAATTCAAAAGAGAGGAATTGAGGGTGGCCTTTCAGGGATGGTTGGGGTGGAATGTCAGGCAGGGGCTGGGAAAAGAAAGTAGATGAGCAAGCAAGGAGACAGGAGGAACAGGGGATGGTTATACTGAGGAGCAGAGCACCAGAAGAAGAAGGTGGTCAGGTAGGGAGAAAGGGGAGGGGAAATGGAAGCTCATGAGATAGAGAAGGAGAAGTCTCACCTTGGGGTCCATTGAGTGCTCGGGGCCTAACACCGGGAGTTGCTTATAGTACCTCTTACTCTGTGGGTTGTAAACATCACAGAAGAGCCTTGTGGCTCTGGGGAAAGATTGAAAGTAAGGTGCTAAAGATGAAGAGAAGGGTGGTTTCACCCTGACCCCAGGCCATACTTTCTCCCAATCCCACCCAAGTGGGCTTCCCTGGCGGCTCCTCATACAAACCCTGCCCCAAATTCACCCACTTTTGCCTCTGAGCCCACCCACATCCTGCCCTTGATCTTGCCCACCTTGCTTCTGATCCTGTCCACACCATGCCTTTGAAGCTTCAGCTTCATCATCAGTCCTTCCAATGAATATTCATTGATGATTTCCTTTAGGATTCGCTGGTTTGATCTCCTTGTAGACCAAGGGGCTCTCAAGAGTCTTCTGCAGCATGAATATTTACCAAAAAAAGACAAGCATAGATTAGCCTCAGAACAAGTTATTGAAACTTGTGTTTCACCAGTTTCCACCTCCAAGATTCCCTCAATCTGTTGACTTTGAGTCTTTTGCCTATTATTCCCTACCTGAGGGTTTCTTCCTGGGCTTTCCTGACTCCCTTTTTCCTGCAGGGTCTGCATTCTCAGGAGTCTCTCTCTCTCCAGTCCCTCTTCCAGTGTCTTTTCATAATGTAATAATGACATATGGTCTTCCCACCTAACTTGGCTCCCTTCACATGTCCAGAGTAGGGGTTCTTCCCTTAGAAAATAAGTGTAACCAAGGGGCTAACACAGCGATGTTTAACTGCTCCTTTTCTCCTTCTTTCTTCTCTAGCATGCCCCCAAATTGAGCAGCTGCTGCTAAGTTTTATGTAATAATCTGTTCTAGGTTGAAACAAATGTAGATAGGACTAGTGTGTGATTTTGAACTGCCTCTGGATCCATGCTGGTAAGTTGTGGGAAAGCCTCAACAAACCGCCAATGAAAATCACCAAAGAAATCACTAGTCTTCTGGATACACTGCTGTGATTTCTCCTAGTTCACTTTTCTTCAAAGGGCTTCAACTATGGCCACCTGCAGGCCTCTCAGTGGGTCCCTCAAGCCATTAGTTCTTCCATGGTTGTGGGATGTGGCATACAGTCTGAGTCTTTTGCCCACCTTTCCCCCTGATATGGTGGGTTACTTTCCGGTCCTGACATGCCTGCTCCATCAAACAACCAAAGCCTGCTGCATGCAGAATTCTGTGCAGCTATAAGGGCACATCCCATGTTTGGGGCTGTAAACTGAAAACACACTGCCAGGTACTTGTGCAAACTTCTGTGGGTATTTCCCAGGCCCAGGAAAAGAATCCCTCAGTGAATAATGTACAGAAGTTGAACAGCATGTAGATTTGTGCTGTTTCAAGTCTGGGTAGTCACTTAATGGCACCAGTTTTATTGGCAAAGTGGTAAGGGAAGGCTAACTGTCTTGTCATTGAGTCAGGAAAAATGTAGAATTAGACGACTCTTGGGTTTCCTTTCCCATATTGTGTTTTTCAGCCTAATGCCACTTTTGTTTGTCTATTCCAGTGACTGCTGCAACCACTCTCCATCCTGTAGCCACCATGGGAGGTGGGGTGTGGACACAGGCTTTTATTAAATTTCCCAGTTACTCCTTAATAGTATTGTTTTATCATCTCTGCTTTCCTGGCTATATAGTTTGTAGATAAGAAAATGCTCTTGAAGGTCAAGATCTAGGCTAAGCCTGAAATGGAATCACAGCTAGGGCATGAGACACATACATCTCACACAGGGCAGATAATTCATTACTGTCTCCTTGTTCTTCTTTGCAGGGAAATCTACTTAAACGCCTATCTTGAAGATCATCGTTTAACCCTTACTAGAAGTCGGATTGAGGTGTGAAGATGAAGAGATGCCATGGAAAGGGACCAAAATAAAGGGAGGCAGCAGAGAAAGTAGGAGGAGGGTTTGGAGAAAGAGAAAGTGACTTTAATTCTCCCATCCCTCTTTCATTTTCCTACATCTTCCCAAATAATGTTTAACCTTTTCCCTAGGTTGATATTCATCCTGTAAACACAAGTAATTCCTTTGCTGGGGATGAAAGTGCAAGTGTTAGTCGACCAGTCAGGTCCACCTCTTTGCAACACCATGGACCCCAGCCTGCCAGGTTCCTCTGTCCATGGGATTCTCCAGGCAAGAATACTGGAGTGGGTTTCCATTCCCTTCTCCAGGGGATCTTCCTGACCCAGGGATCAAACCCAGGTCTCCTGCATTGCTAGCAGATTCTTTACCATCTGAACCACCAGGGAAACCTGTGTAAGAGGTTCTTCTAAAAACCACCATATATGTTAATTCATTCAAATTAATGGAAGCATGCTCAGGCCAATATAAGCCTGCATTTTCCTTTCAAATGGATGCCCTTCCGAATGTCATATAGAGCTGTGTTGGCCATTCAAGAGAGAAGATCTGCAGGCAACATCTGGGCTTCCCATCTTTCCCACCATTAAAACTGATGGTGACCCTGATGGATTTTTATGTCCTGTATTATGCGTGCTTACTCAAAAAGAAAATCTAGAATTTGGAGAGTGAGATCCATCCAGGTCGTATTAGAAAAGAGCAAAGTGCTAAGAGGGGGGGGCACTTTATAATTCACCTTCACTGGTTTGCTCAGTTCAGGAACGTTCAGGCCATCCCATCCTCATCAGCAAACTTGGAAAATTAAAAGTACAGTCTCCTGAAAGCCCAGGACATCTTCTCCACAAATGGAGAATAGAAACAGAATGATTTCATTACTGAGTATTAAAGCAGACTGTGATTGGCATCATGGGCAACCTGCTAATCAGACTGCAAAGGTAGCAAGAAATCAAACTTTTGCTTAACTGAGCAGATACAGTCCAGTACCTGAATGTTTTTAAGAAGAATGACAACTAGTGGTCCTGCAAGAGGACTTGAGACCAACATTTTCTCTACATTCGATCATAGTTCATCTTAAGCTCTGCTGGTAATGGGGGTGGCATATATGTGAAATTTAGAAAAACGGTAGTGATGAACCTATTTGCATGGCAAGATTACAGTCTCAGACATGGACAAGAGAATTATGGACACAGCAGGCAAGCAGAGAATGGAGTGAATTGAGAGAGTAGCACTGAAATATACAGATTACCATGTGTAAAATAGATAGCTAGTGGTAAGCTTCTGTATAGCACAGGAAGCTTAGTTTGGTGCTCTGTAATGACCTAGAGGGGTGGGGTTGGGGGTTGGAAGAGATGTTCAAGAGGGAGGGGATATATGTATACACTTATAGCTGATTCACCCTTTTACTACAGCAATAATTAGCACAACATTTAAAGCAATTATAATCTAATTTTAAAAGGTGAGGAGAGTTCAAACCTCTCTGCCTATATACTTATCTACTGGGACTGGCATGAAAGATGCTCATATTTACCGTGCTGACAAAGTTCAACTTCACCTGAGCTGTTAATAAAAACCACAGAAAAGAAATCTCTGCAGACTTTCGTGTCCCCAAAATGACTTAATGCAAAGCACCACCCTTCCCCGTCGGACTTCGGTAAGACTCATCCAAAGTATCCAGTGACTCCTGGGTTTACCTGCTACAAGGTCAAGTACAGACCTTCCTCCTTGTCATTAAAGGGCGGATACAGATCATCCAACTCCTTGTTTCTGTCTCATGACTAGGAATGGAGATTAAAAGTCAGTTCTCAAGTAAACTTCATATATATTTCTTAAATTTTTTGTGTTTTTGTTTTTAATATTGTATTTTTAAGAGTCTAACCTCTACTCTAGATTTTTAATCTTTGTTTTTCAGTATTTCATACGAATTTTGGACATTTAAGAATCTAATATTCAGTACCCATTTTTACTCAGGAGTGTGATGATAACTCTCTACCCCTTTTGACTCTCCTTTTTCTCCCCCAGGTCACCTCTATATCCTCCCACACCCTTCTCTTCTCAATCCAATTCTGTGAATCTCTGTGGGTGTTCTGGGCTACAGAGAACACTTAGGGAACAAAGTATTGCATAGATCTGTCTCTCTCCTCTTGAGTCCCCCCTTTTCTCCTCCTGCTCATCTCTATCTCCCTCCTCCCTCTCCTCTTCTTCATGTAACTCTGTGAACCTCTCTGGGTGTCCCTCACTGTGGAGAATCTTTTCACCATTAACCTAGAAGTTTTATTATCAGTGCTGTATAGTTGGAGAAGTCTTGAGACTACTGGAAGAATAAGACTGAAATCCGGAGGCAGGAGACTTAAGCCCAAAACCTGAGAACACCAGAAAACTCCTGACCACAGGGAATATTAAGTAATAAGAGATCATCCAAAAGCCTCCATACCTACACTGAAACCAACCACCACCCAAGAGTCAATAATTTCCAGAGCAAGACAACCATGCAAATTCTCCAGCAACGCAGGAACATAGCCCTGAGCATCAACATACAGGCTGCCGAAAGTCACACCAAACACATAGATCCATCTCAAAACTCACTACTGGACACGATATTGCACTCCAGAGAGAAGAAATCCAGTTCCACGCACCAGAAGACCGACGCAAGCTTTCCTAACCAGGAAACCTTGACAAGCCAGTCGTCCAACCCCACCCACTGAGAGAAATCTCCACAATAAAAAGGAACCATAGATCATCAGAATACAGAAAGGCCATGCCAAACAGAGCAATCTAAATAAGATGAAAAGGCAGAAAAATACCCAGCAGGTAAAGGAACATGAAAAATGCCCACCAAGCCAAACAAAAGAGGAGGAGATAGGGAATCTACCTGAAAAAGAATTTTAAAATAATGATAATAAAAATGATCCAAAATCTTGAAAACAAAATGGAGTTACAGATAAATAGTGTGGAGATAAGGATTGAGAAGATGCAAGAAATGTTTAACAAGGACCTAGAAGAAATAAAAAAGAGTCAATTAAAAAAATGAATAATGCAATAAACGAGATCAAAAACACTCTGGAGGGAACCAACAGTAGAATAACGGAGGCAGAAGATAGGATAAGTGAGGTAGATGATAAAATGGCGGAAATAAATGAACAGAGAGGAAAAAAGAATTAAAAGAAATGAGGACAATCTCAGGGACCTATGGGACAATGTGAAATGCCCCAACATTCGACTCATAGGAGTACCAGAAGAAGAAGACAAAAAGAAAGGCCATGAGAAGATATTCAAGGAGATAATAGCTGAAAAAATTCCCCAAAATGGGGAAGGAAATAGTGACACAAGTCCAAGAAACCCAGAGAGTCCCAAACAGGATAAATCCAAGGCGAAACACCCCAAGACACATATTAGTCAAATTAACAAAGACCAAACACAAAGAACAAATATTAAAAGCAGCAAGGGAGAAACAACAAATAACACACAAGGGGATTCCCATAAGGATCATAGCTGATCTATCAATAGAAACTCTTCAGGTCAGGAGGGAATGGCAGGACATACTTAAAGTAATGACAGAGAATAACCTACAACCCAGATTAATGTACCCAGCAAGGATCTCATTCAGATATGAAGGAGAATTCAAAAGCTTTACAGACAAGCAAAAGTTGAGAGAATTAAGCACCACCAAGCCAGCTCTTCAACAAATGCTAAAGGATCTTCTCTAGACAGGAAACATAGAAAGGTTGTATAAACGTGAAGCCAAAACAACAAACTAAATGGCAACAGGACCATACCTATCAATAATTACCTGAAATGTAAATGGGTTGAATGCCTCAACCAAAAGACAGAGACTGGCTGAATGGATACAAAAGCAAGACCCCTATATATGCTGTCTAAAAGAGACCCACCTCAAAACAATGGACACATACAGACTGAAAGTGAAGGGCTTCAAAAAAATATTTCACGCAAACGGAGACCAAAAGAAAGCAGGAGTTGCAATACTCATATCAGATAAAATAGACTTTAAAATAAAGACTGTGAAAAGAGACAAAGAAGTACACTACATAATGATCAAAGGATTAATCCAAGAAGAAGATATAACAATTATAAATATATATGCACCCAACATAGGAGCACCTCAATATGTAAGGCAAATGCTAACGAGTATGAAAGGGGAAATTAACAATAACACAATAATAGTGGGAGAATTTAATACCCCACTCACACCTATGGATAGATCAACTAAACAGAAAATTAACAAGGAAACACAAACTTTAAATGACACAATGGACCAGCTAGACCTAATTGATATCTATAGGACATTTCACACCAAAACAATCAACTTCACCTTTTTCTCAAGTGCACATGGAACCTTCTACAGAATAGATCACATCCTGGGCCATAAATCTAACCTTAGTATATTTAAAAAAACTGAAATCATTTTAGTCATCTTTGCTGACCACAATGCAGTAAGATTAGATCTCAATTACAGGAAAAAAAAAATTTAAAAATTTCAACATAAGGAGGCTAAATAATACACTGATGAATAACCAACAAATCATAGAAGAAATCAAAAAAGAAATCAAAATATGCATAGAAACGAACTAAAATGAAAACACAACCCAAAACCTATGGGACACTGTAAAAGCAGTGCTAAGGGGAAGGATCATAGCATTACAGGCTTACCTTAAGAAACAAACAAAAAAAGTCAAATAAATAACCTAGCTCTACACCTACAGCAACTAGAGAAGGAAGAAATGAAGAATCCCAGGGTTAGTAGAAGGAAAGAAATATTAAAAATTAGGGCAGAAATAAATGCAAAACAAACAAAAGAGATCATAGCAAAAATCAACAAAGCCGAAATCTGGTTTTTTGAAAAGTAAATGAAATTGACAAACCTTTAGCCAGACTCATCAAGAAACAAAGGGAGAAGAACCAAATCAACAAAATTAGAAACGAAAATGGAGAGATCACAACAGATAACACAGAAATACAAAGGATCATAAGAGACTACTACCAGCAGCTCTATGCCAATAAAATGGACAACTTGGAAGAAATGGACAAATTCTTAGAAAAGTATAACTTTCCAAACCTGAACCAGGAAGAAATAGAAGATCTTAACAGAGCCATCACAAGCAAGGAAATCGAAACTGTAATCAGAAATCTTCCAGCAAACAAAAGCCCAGGGCCAGATGACTTCACAGATGAATTCTACCAAAAATTTAGAGAAGAGCTAACACCTATCTTACTCAAACTCTTCCAGAAAATTGCAGAAGAAGGTAAACTTCCAAACTCATTCTATGAGGCCAACATCACCCTAATTCTAAAACCAGACAAAGATGCCACAAATAAAGAAAACTACAGGTCAATAACACTGATGAACACAGATGCAAAAATTCTTAACAAAATTTCAGCAAACAGAATCCCACAACATATTTAAAAGATCATACATCATGACCAAGTGGGCTTTATCCCAGGAATGCAAGGATTCTTTAATATCTGCAAATCAATCAATGTAATACACCACATTAACAAATTGAAAGATAAAAACCATATGATTATCTCAATAGATTCAGAGAAAGCCTGACAAAATTCAACATGCATTTATGATAAAAACTCTCCGGAAAGCAGGAATAGAAGGGACACACCTTAACATAATAAAAGCTATATATGACAAACCCACAGCAAACATGATCCTCAATGGTAAAAAACTGAAAGCATTTCCCTTAAAGTCAGGAACAAGACAAGGGTGCCCACTCTCACCACTACTATTCAACAGAGTTTTGGAAGTGTTGGCCACTGCTATCAGAGCAGAAAAAGAAATCAAAGGAATCCAGATAGGAAAAGAAGAAGTAAAATTGTCACTGTTTGCAGACGACATGATCCTCTATATAGAAAACCCTAAAGACTCTACCAGAAATTACTAGAGCTAATCAATGAATACAGTAATGTTGCAGGATATAAAATTAACACACAGAAATCCCTTGCATTCCTATACACGGACAATGAGAAAACAGAAAGAGAAATTAAGGAAACAGTACCATTCACCATTGCAACAAAAAGAATAAAATACTTAGGCGTATATCTACCTAAAGAAATGAAAGACCAATATATAGAAAACTATAAAACACTGATGAAAGAAATCAAAGAGGACACAAAGAGATGGAGAAATATGCCGCTTTCATGAATTGGAAGAATCAATATTGTCAAAATTACTATACTACCCAAAGCAATCGATTGATTCAATGCAATCCCTATCAAGCTAACGACGGTATTTTTCACAGAACTAGAACAAATAATTTCACAATTTGTACGGAAATACAAAAAACCTCGAATAGCCAAAGCAATCTTGAGAAAGAAGAATGGAACTGAAGGAATCAACCTGCCTGACTTCAGGCTCTACTACAAAGCCACAGTCATCAAGACAGCATGGTACTGGCACAAAGACAGAAATGTAGATCAATGGAACAGAATAGAAAGCCCAGAGGTAAATCCACGTACCAATGGACACCTTATCATCGACAAAGGAGGCAAGGATACACAATGGACAAAAGACAACCTCTTTAACAAGTGGTGCTGGGAAAACTGATCAACCACTTGTAAAAGAATGAAACTAGAACACTTTCTAACACCATACACAAAAATAAACTCAAAATGGATTAAAGATCAAAATGTAAGACCAGAAACTATAAAACTCCTAGAGGAGAACATAGGCAAAACACTCTCCGACATAAATCACAGCAGGATCCTCTATGACCCACCTCCAAGAATACTGGAAATAAAAGCAAAAACAAACAACTGGGGCCTAATGAAACTTAAAAACTTTTGCACACTAAAGGAAACTATAAGCAATGTGAAAAGACAGCCCTAAGAATGGGAGAAAATAACAGGAAATGAAGCAACAGACAAAGCATTAATCTCAAAAATATACAAGCAAACCCTGAAGCTCAATTCCAGAAAAATAAATGACCCAATCAAAAAATGGGTCAAAGTACTAAACAGACATTTCTCCAAAGAAGACATACAGATGGCTAACAAACACATGAAAAGATGCTCAACATCACTCATTATCAGAGAAATGCAAATCAAAACCACAATGAGGTACCATTACACGCCAGTCAGGATGGCTGCTATCCAAAAGTCTACAAGCAATAAATACTGGAGAGGGTGTGGAGAAAAGGGAACCCTGTTACACTGTTGGTGGGAATGCAAACTAGCACAGCCACTATGGAGAACAGAGTGGAGATTTCTTTAAAAACTGGAAATAGAACTGCCATATGACCCAGCAATACCACTTCTGGGCATACACACTGAGGAAACCAGATCTGAAAGAGACACATGCACCCCAATGTTCATCGCAGCACTGTTTATAATAGCCAGGACAAGGAAGCAACCTAGATGCCCATCAGCAGATGAATGGATAAGGAAGCTGTGGTACATATACAACATGGAATATTACTCAGCCATTAAAAAGAATTCATCTGAATCAGTTCTAATGAGATGGAGGAAACTGGAGCCCATTATACAGAGTGAAGTAAGCCAGAAAGATAAAGAACATTACAGCATACTAACACATATATATGGAATTTAGAAAGATGGTAATGATAAACCTATATGCAAAACAGAAAAAGAGACACAGATGTGCAGAACAGACTTTTGGACTCTGTGGGAGAAGGCGAGGGTGGGATGTTTCGAGAGAACAGCATGTATATTATCTATAGTGAAACAGATCACCAGCCCAGGCTGGATGCATGAGACAAGTGCTCGGGCCTGGTGCACTGGGAAGACCCAGAGGGATCGGGTAGAGAGGGAGGTGGTACGGGGGATCGGAATGGGGAATATATGTAACTCCATGGCTGATTCATGTCAATGTATGACAAAACCCACTGCAATATTGTGAAGTAATTAGCCTCCAACTAATAAAAATAAATGAAAAAAAAACAAAAAAAATCCCTGTTTTTTCAATTCCATCAAGCTACAAAAAGGAGAAAAAAAAGAAGTGGTAAGAGATGATATCCTTCTATTGCTGATGATTTTCAGGGGAAGTACTTCTGCCTTTTACCATTAAGTATGTTGATAGCTGTGGGCTTTTCATAGATGTTTTATATTGGATTGAACATGCTGCCTTCTCCTTCTAGTTTGAGTCTTTTTATCTTGAACGGATGCTGATTTTGTCCAGTGCTTTTTAGGTAGCTATAGAGATGAGAATGTGGCTTTTTGCCCTTATTCTACTGATGTGGTATATTAACTTAATTGATTCTTAATATTAAGTCAACAAGGACAAGGATTTTGTAAGGATTTTTCACTTTCATAGATGCTGCCAAAATGCTGTCCATCAGCAAAGCTGATGTCCATCAGTAAAGCAGGAGAAGTAAAGCTTGTTTACTACCTCGTCACATATTCTGGAACCAGACACTCTGCTGCAGTGAACAGGATGCTTCGACCTTTGCTCATCCTGGAGTTCACCAGTTGTGTAGGACGGAGGCTGAGCATGGGTAGAAATGCAAATAGTCCGGTCCCAGCCAGGATCAACAAGCCTGAGTGAAAAATGGCTCCCCATGGGGGTCTCACCTCCTGGGGGTGTTGAAGGGTGAGGTGTGAGACAAACACATCATTGTGGCTACAGAGATGGGAAGCACAACCACAGGAAGTAGAAGGTACTACAGGGGAGAAGGTTTCATTGGGTAACAATGCAAGTACTGTGGATGGAAGGACAAACCGTCCACCACTGCCCAGGGTGACCAACCGCAGCCTTTGACACAGATGGGGAGGATGCTACCCTGGCGACTCAGGCCTAAAATCTGGACTGAGGGGAGTCCCCTTTCTCAGATGTTCAGGAGGATGCTCCAGCCCCATTTTGCCCATGCCCACTCCCTGCGGATTTGAATACACAAGCAGCAGTCATTGGTTGTGTGGCTTGGGAGGCAAGGAATCCCAGACCACTCTGGGGAGCCCACGTGGAAAACACAGCCTCAGGCTCTCACGGGGTACAGGGACAGAGAGCCCAGATCAGACCAGGGCTCACAGAATCAGAAGCTGAGGTTGATGGGCAAGAGTTTACAGTGGGGTCTTGGGCCTGAGCACTGGAGGACCAGTGGAACCCAGTCTCCAGGAGTGTTCACTGCCCAGTAAACAGGCTGGAGACGCTTCCCCACTCAGTGCTGCTTTAGTGAGGTCACTCTAGGAGTCAGCTGGCAACCGTGGGCGCATCTCTGAGTTTTAGGCAATCAATCGTCTGAGTTGCAGTGTCCTAAGCACTTCTAAGGTGCCATCTCACTTGAAGAAAACCCTGTCACTCTTGCAGGATGAGGGGTGAGTCCAGGATCCTTGAGTTCAGCTCTTTCTCTCAGAGACCCCCTCCATTTCCACCAACCCCTGAGGGAAGTGCCTTGGACACGTGGTCTGGGTCTGGATTTCCCCTGGATCCTAGAGAGATTTTCAGTTCAGCCCTCACCAGGACTTTAAGACAGACACCTGTGTGTGGGCAGGAGAGAGGTGTCCTGCAGAATGCAGGGAGCAGGCAAGGTCCTCAGGGGATCGTCTGAGGCAGTGTGGGTGCTGGGTGAGAGGCCACAAATGGGGTGAGGATGTAACTGAGGCCCTGTGAGCAGGGCTAGGGGAGGGGCTAAAGAGGCTCCTGGAGTGGGAGGGAGGCCTGGTGGAAGGTGAGGGAAGAGGGTGGGGATTTGGGGATAGAGAGGATTTGTGGCAGCTGTCACCAGGAGAGGGACTCTGGAAAATGACAGATGACTAGAGGGATGTAAGGGAGCTGTCACAGGCACAGTGAGGGGAAGACCTCTCCTATCTCCAGAATTCAGGAGCGCACCGTGTGTGCTAAGACATGACAGAGAGGACCAGGTCCCTGGGACTCGTTCTGTGGATCTGGGATTCACTCTGACCCTCCCGTGGGGCACAATACAAAGTCAACACGACCAGAGGTGACCAGCATCAGTTAAGTCCATTCTGAGGACCCAGACATGGGAAATCAATTTCAGAACTCCTCAGCTCTCAGGCAATCGCCACCCCTAGGATGAATCTGCCTTCCTCAGGATGACATGCTGGTGAATGCAGACTGCAGGGACTGCAGGACTGGAGGCCTCTCTCCCTTGGGGTTCACTGAACAGAGACTCAGTGCAAATGCCAACACAGCAGCCCAGAGGGAAAGATGTGGGGCTCTGTGTCCCAGGGTGCAGGCTGTAGGCTCTGGGGGAGAGGGGTGAAGCCTCTGAGCTAAAGGAGAGCTGTGAGCTAGAGTAGTGTCTACTTAAAGAAAAGCATATAAAAGGAGAGATGTGAGTTTAAGTTGGATTTGGAGTCTTCTGGGAACTACAACCCAGGACACAGCTCCTCCGTTACTTCTGAGGAAACTGCTTGGAGGAGGTAGCAGAGAAGTCAGTATGATTGTTGCCTAGGAAGTACATACAGTCAGGCGTGCACATTGGTTAAAGATTGCTGTGAAACACAGAGATCAGATGTCACAAGTTCATTATTTTCATGCTTTTCTTTGTGTGGAAGATGCAAGAATCTAGGGTCACTGAAAGTTTTCCTGAGGTATCAGTAAATTTAAAAAGGCCAACTTGTCCAAGAACAGTGTGCCTCATACTGTTTTTCACCCTAAATTCCTTCAGAATGCACTTTAGGTCAGCAACCACAGTGGTTACAACTCAAGACTTGTAGAACTGGCTGTGAGTAATGCTGTTTGTCTTAAGGATCTGAATTTACCTGAGGCCAGATGTTCAAGGTGGATTTACAAATGACAGAGGAACCAGAGATCAAATTGTCAACATCCTTTGGATCATAGAAAAAGCAAAAGCGTTCCAGAAAAACATCTCCTTCTGCTTTATTGACTATGCCAAAGCCTTTGACTGTGTGGACCACAGCAAACTGTGGAAAATTCTAAAAGAGATGGGAATACCAGATCACCTGACTTGCCTCTTGACAAATGTGTTTGCAGGTCAGGAAGAAAGAACCAGAACTGGACATGGAACAACACATTGGTTCCAAATAGGAAAAGGGGTAACTCAAGGCTGTATATTGTCACCTTGCTTATTTAACTTAGATGCAGAGTACATTATGAGAAACGCTGGGCTGGAAGAAGCACAAGCTGGAATCAAGATTGCCAGGAGAAATATCAATAACCTCATATATGCAGATGACACCACCCATATGGGAGAAAGCAAAGAAGAACTAAAGAGTCCCTTGAAGAAAGGGAAAGAGGAGAGTGTAAAAGTTGGCTTAAAGCTCAACATTCAGGAAACTAAGATCATGGTATCTGGTCCCATCACTTCATGGCAAATAAATGGGGAAACAGTGACAGACTTTATTTTGGGGGACTCCAAAATCAATGCACATGGTGACTGCAGCCATGAAATTAAAAGATGCTTGCTCCTTGGAAGAAAAATTAGGACCAAACTAGACAGCATGTTAAAAAGCAGAGACAACTGTGTCTCTTTTTCTGTTTTGTGTATAGGTTTATCATTACCACCTTTCTAGATTCCATATATATGTCTTAGTATGCTGTAATGATCTTTATCTTTCTGGCTTTACTCTGTATAATGGGCTCCAGTTTCATCCAACTCACAGTCTGTGGGAGAAGGTAAGGGTGGGATGTTTCGAGAGAACAGCATGTACATTATCTATAGGGAAACAGATCATCCGCCCAGGTGGGATCCATGAGACAAGGGCTTGGGGCTGGTGCACTGGGAAGACCCAGAGGAATCGGGTGGAGAGGGAGGTGGGAGGGGGGATCGGGATGCGGAACGCATGTAACTCTATGGCTGATTCATGTCAATGTATCACAAAACCCACTGCAATGCTGTGAAGTAATTAGCCTCCAACTAATAAAAATAAATGAAAAAAAAAAGCAGAGACAATATTTGGCCAACAAAGGTCCATCTAGTCAAGGCTATGGTTTTCCCAGTAGTCATGTGTGAATGTAAGAATTGGACTATAAAGAAAGCTGAGCACTGAAGAATTGATGCTTTTGAAATGTCGTGTTGGAGTCCCTTAGACTGCAAGGAGATTCAACCAGTCCATCCTAAGGAAATCGATCCTGAATATTCATTGGAAGGACTGATGCTCAAACTGAAACGCCAATACTTTGGTCACCTGATGCGAAGAACTGACTCATTTGAAAAGACCCTGATGCTGGGAAAGATTGAAGGTGGGAGAAGAAGGGGACGACAGAGGATGAGATGGTTGGATGGCATCACCGACTCAATGGACATCAGTTTGAGTAAATTCGGGGAGTTGGCGATGGACAGGGAGGCCTGGAATGCTGCAGTCCATGGGCTCTCAAAGAGTTGGACATGACTGAATGACTGAACTGAACTGAGGGTTGGAATTGTCTAAGATGGTTAGGGTCTGTGCCTCAGGTGTAACGTACTTAAACTGTTTTGGGTTGCTGTCCAGGATGAGTGCTCTGTGAACTGTTTGTGGATCTCTGTCCCGGGCATGAAGTCTCTGAACTATTGGGAGGGGAGGGGTGGTTGTCCAGAGGGTTGGGTCTCTAAGCTGTTCATGGATCTGCATATGAGAGTAGTCTTAAGAGGAACACTGGATGGACCCCACTATCATCGGTCTTAGAAGTAGACCTGTGATATCACATTTGCTACGATTTCTACCATGCCTCCCTACAGAGACGAAATCTTGTGGCTCCATCCTCAGGGAGGGCAAGTCATGTGCAGTACACAGGAGCTCACGGTAACAATACTGAGAAGAACAATACTTCCTGACATGACTACCACCCTTGATAGGGGCCCTGTGAAAAAACTGTGTACACACACTCACTCAAGCAATCTGCCCAACCCACGACAAAGAGGCCAACATTTGCAGATTGGAGCCCAAGGCTCAGTGCAGATGGAGGGTCTCGGCTCATGAGGACAGGAGGAACTGGATGCAGGCTTGGGCTCCTTGGAGGAGGCAGGGAAGACTCAGCAGAACCCTGGCCAGGTAATGGGGGAGGGGGGCGTTGGCACAGGGCCACAAGGACCCCGTGACTGTCTATCAGGATATGTTCTGTGTCTCCCCATCACACACCCAGCTGCTTACCTGATGCATCAAATGTAATCTGCACATTCCTTGGGGACGTGGTGGTGGAAAATACAAAGGTGAGCCTCCAAGCAGGTGGGGAGAAACCTCACATTCACCAATTTGCATGAGGCTCCACCACAAATGCAGCGATCCCTTCCTCTCTTTCCCCCATTAAAGCATTCATTGGAACTGAGGTCAGCACGAGGGCAGTCAGGGCAGGACAGGTTTTGAGGGACCCTGTGTACAGTATGAGCCTCTCCGTGACAGGAATATCTCCATATCTTGATCAGGGCAGAGGACCCTGATGTGTGCCAAGAGAGTATGATTAAGAGCCAGGGCATGGGCAACTGAGTCATTTCCTAGAGACAGTCCCTGGTGGTGGGGCGGGTGCAGGGAGGGGGAGCAGCTTCTTTTCTCCTGTAGAGATAGGCACCCCATCCAGTAGCAGGGCTGGGGGCCCATCACTTCAGTTGAGTTCAGTCACTCAGTCGTTTCTGACTCTTTGCGACCCCATGAACCACAGCACGCCAGTCCTCCCTGTCCATCACCAGTATCTGGAGTTTACTCAAACTCATGTCCATCGAGTTGGTGATGCCATCCAGCCATCTCATCCTCTGTCGTCCCCTTCTCCTGCCCCCAATCCCTCCTAGCATCAGGATCTTTTCCAATGAGTCAACTCTTCGCATGAGGTGGCCAAAGTACTGGAGTTTCAGCTTCAGCATCAGTCCTTCCAATGAACACCCAGGACTGATCTCCTTTAGGACGGGCTGGCTGGATCTCCGTGCAATCCAAGGGACTCTCAAGAGTGTTCTCTAACACCACAGTTCAAAAGCATAAATTTTTTGGCTCTCAGCATTCTTCACAGTCCAACTCTCACATGCATACGTGACCACTGGAAAAACCATAGTTTTGACTAGATGCATCTTTGTTGGAAAACTAATGTCTCTGCCTTTTAATATGCTGTCTAGGTTGGTCATAACTTTCCTTCCAAGGAGGAAGCGTCTTTTAATTTCATGGCTGCAATCACCATCTGCAGTGATTTTGGAGCCCCCCAAAAATAAAGTCTGACACTGCTTCCACTGTTTCCCCATCTATTTGCCATGAAGTGATGGAACCAGATGCCATGATGTTAGTTTCCTGAATGTTGAGCTTTAACCCAACTTTTTCACTCTCCTCTTTCACTTTCATCAAGAGGCTTTTTAGTTCCCCTTCACTTTATGCTGTAAGGGTGGTGTCATCTGCATATCTGAGGTTATTGATATTTCTCCTGGCAATCTTGATTCCAGTTTCTGCTTCATCCAGCCCAGCATTTCTCATGATGTGCTCTGCATATAAGTTAAATAAGCAGAGTGACAATATACAGCCTTGACGTACTCCTTTTCCTATTTGGAACCAGTCTGTTGTTCCATGTCCAGTTCTAACTGGTGCTTCCTGACCTGCATACAGGCTTCTCAAGAGGCAGGTCAGGTGGTCTGGTATTCCCATCTCTTTCAGAATTTTCTACAGTTTATTGTGATCCACACAGTCAAAGGCTTTGGCATAGTATCACTACGAACAAAGCTAGTGGAGGTGATGGAATTCCAGTTGAGCTATTTCAAATCCTGTGAAAGTGCTGCACTCAATATGCCAGCAAATCTGGAAAATTCAGCAGTGGTAACAGGACTGGAAAAGGTCAGTTTTCATTCCAAACCCAAAGAAAGGCAACGCCAAAGAATGCTCAAACTACTGCACAATTGCACTCATCTCACACGCTAGTAAAGTAATCCTCAAAATTCTCCAAGCCAGGCTTCTGCAATACGTAAACTGTGAACTTCCAGATGTTCAAGCTGGTTTTAGAAAAGGCAGAGGAACCAGAAATGAAATGGCCTACGTCTGTGGGATCATCGAAAAAGCAATGGGGCCCATGGGTGGGTGCTAATTGGGAATCCTTTGCTGCTAGAAATAGTCTCTCTGCTCCTGTCCAATGTTCTATCTTTGTCTTTCTCCCTGACATCTCTGTGCATGTTATACCCTCCCTTTTTGCCTTTACGAGACTGACTGTGACCTCACTCATACCGTGAGGGTCCTTCCTCTGTCTCTCCTGAGGGTATCATCAGTTGACACGGATGTCCACTGGGAGCAGTAGGGGGGATTTCCCTTAAGTGTAGGGGATTCCAGGAAAGGCATGTTCAACTGCAGAGGGTCTGTGGATTTCCTGGGATGAATCTAGAGCTCCTCAACAATCATTGTGTGATCTGAGCCTCTGAAAGAACCCTGGGGGCTTCTCTGGTAAGAACCCTCCTGTGGATCTAGTCAAAGTCCTCCCTGTGGACAGAATGCTGTAAGGGACCCGCCCCTCATCACGACTCTCCTCGGATCTCCCGGCTCTCCCTCCATCATGCTGTGTCAGTCACATAGCCCTCCTCATTCTTTTCATACACTCTACACTGAGATCCACTCGCCAGTTTTTCCACTGGCCTTAACTCTGTCTGGGACACTTTTCTCCCAGATATGCATCTCCTCTAGGCTTTTGCTCAAATGTCACGATCTTAGAAGGAAGGTCTCTGGCCACTCTTTCTAGATATCATCCCCTCTCTCTATTTCACTATCCCGGTTTAATGTTAACCAGAGCCGTTATGAACACCCGATAAATTACTTACCTTTTCGGGCTGTATGACCCCAACACAATGTAAGTTCCATGAAGCCAAGGTTGATTTTCTGTTTCCTAACACACATAGTTGTGCTTGACAGAAACTGTGGAGAGGATGAAAGAATGTCGGAATGATTAAGCAAATTTAAATTGTTGACAGAGGCATAGCTAGACAGGCTGAGGATTCTGCTAGGAAACATATTCAGGGGTAACAAGATGGTGACAAAGCCATGGTCTTTATCTCACCTATGCAGTATCCTAGCGTCCCCTCGGGGTTGACCCCTTTCCGAACAGAATGGAAAGTCCTGTTGTCCTTCTCACATATTACTCGCAGTCAACGACAGAGGCCTTCCCCACTCCAGACCTTCAGATCCCAGTCCGAAGCTTTCTCTCCCCTGCCCGTTGGGGGACTGTGGCTGGCTTTCCCCATTGAGACCTGCTCTGTATTAAACAGAAAAGTACAAACAAGCACAATGCCCAGCACACAGAAAATGCTTTCCTTGCTTCCTGTTACGATAGTGGCCACTACAGACAAGTAATCTTCAGTTTATGGAGACATTTTTCTGAGTCCAAGATTGCAGCAATCGGTGGGGTTTTCATCCTAACTTTGCCTTTCCACCCTTGGAGGATCATCCTCTAACGGTCCACCGGCATCTACATCGGCTGTTCCCCAGTCTCACCACCAAAGGGCGCGCCAGATGAAACAGTTCGGTCCTGGGATGTACCACGCAGTGGTAGCGGTAAGACCACCCACTCTGGAAGGTACCATTCGAGAGCGCGTATGACAACACAGAGAGTACCTTTATACCGCGTCGGGCATCGACCAGGGTTCCTAGCGGAGGCACCCATGGCACCACTGGCTCCATCCCCATTCGCTCCATTCTGGCTTCCCGCTGCATGCGAGTCCGAGTGGACACGGGTATGAAGCTGCAACTGTCCTCGTCACTTTTCCAATTCCACCCCTTCGTTTCTACATGGTTACATCCAAGGGGGGACCGCTACGGAGCAAGATGGGCTGCCAGTTTGGGGTCTGGCGTCAGGAAGCGTTCTGGGCATTGATTGGTCACCGCGAGATCGCCGGAATGAGCTCTTCCGGGGCGCGCATAGGCGCCGGAAGTCCCGCGAGTCCCGCCCTGCTTCGTCGCCAGCCCAGTTCCAGTTGGCTGGCTGGCTGTTACAGGCACTGGGATGGCAGAACTGGACCTGAGGACGAGAGGCATGTTGCCGTTCGCGGCTTTTTAGAGTATACAGTTTTTCTCCGAGTTGCATTGCTTTTCCCGAAGGGGCCGAATAGCTGCCCTGGTTAGTGGCGAGGTTTGGCGCAGTCGCTGGCTGTGTATGGGAACGACGTTTCGGTCTTGTTTAGCTCTCGCTCAGTCTGGAGCATGTCTTGTTTAGCTCTCGCTCAGTCTGGAGCATGTGGCAGCCCTCGGTCATCCGCACAAATGCATGCAATTCTTGTCCAGGGAGAGGTCTCTGACTTTGATGTCTCTCCCTGGAGACTAACCTGTGTCAGCGAGCCTTGGCTTGTACGTGTGAAAACAGGTGCTGTTTGGGTACATTTGATCTCTTTGAGCCTTTGGGCGGAGTCGTGACTGATGGGATATTTGATCTGAGTGGATTTTGTGAGCCATAGTACAAAGCCCCTAGGATGTGTGTGCCTGTATTCCGGGGTGTGCACTCTTGGAGCTTTCTGGCCTTTCAGTTCCTGGGTGTGAGATCTCTGTGTAGGCGTGTGCACCCGAGATTGTGAGACCTCTGAGTTTTTGATTCTGGTCCCAAGTTGTGATGTTTCTGAGCTGCTTTAATGATGGGTTTGTCTAAAGGTGTAAAGTCTCAGGTGCTTGGGGATCTGTGCACAGGGTGCAGGTTTTCCATTTGTCTGGGCACTTTATCTAAAGGTAATATGATGTTCTTGAGTTATTAAAAGTTCTCTTTCCGTTTAGGGTTTTTGTATTAGTTTGGTAAGTGTCCGAGTGGTTTGGGAGTCAGTCTCCATGGTGTGAAGTATCTGTGCGGTTCTCATTTGTTTCTGTCTTGAAAGACTTTGGTCTGTTTGGAGGGTCTTTTTCACAGCGTGTATGGTTATGGTCTCAGTTGTGTTTGAGGGTCTGAGAGTTGTGTGCTCTCTGTGCAGAGATTCAGTGAGCTCTTTTTGGTGTCTCTGGGTATCTATCTGAGCTGTCTGGAGTCTCTGTGTCAGAAAGAAAACCTCTTATGCTCTTTACTGTGACGTCTCTGTCCGGGAACTGAGGGTTTGGAAGCTGGCAGACATGATTCCAAGACATGGAACCTGACGTGCTGTGTGTTGCTGAGCGTATCAGTTGTCTCCTGGAATCTCAGTATGTATCATAATTAACACAGTGGGGCCAGTGTGCGTCTTGCAGGGTACCTGTGCATGTTAGCGATGTGTGCAAAGGGCCTCGCTTCAGACTATCCTTCAGCAAATGTTTTCTGAGCACCTGTCATATACATAAGCACTGTTGGAGGAGTTTGTGACAGGACAGAACTGACCAAATCTCTTCTTTGACAGACTTCGTGGTCAGTAAACAAATCAAGGGTGGCAGGCACTATGAAGAAAGATAATGCTAGATCAGGGGAAAGGGTATATGTAGGTATGATGTTATCATTTTATTCAAGGTAAGGAGGGAAAGTCTCCCTGAAAGATGGCAAGTAAGCAGAGATCTGGAGGAAGTGAGGGAAGTTATCTAAGGGAAGAGCATTCCAGGCAGAAGGAACAACAAATGCAACTGTCCTGGCATGGAAATCTGCTTGGCGTGCTCCTGAATGTCAAGGAGTCCTGTGATGCCCTGGGTTTGGCATGTAGCACTCATTGAAAGGGGTCTGGTTGCTGCTGTCTCTGTTTCTCTCTCAATTTGTGATCATCCGCATTTCACAGATGAAGGAGTGAAGGTTTCAACGTGTGCCCTGCACCGTCTCTCCTACCTATCCCTGAAATTAGGAGTGAGACCTTCTGGTCCATCATGAGAGAGAGAGAGTTTGAGTATCCCAGCTGCAGGGATGTCACACTGAATGTCAAGCAGCAGAGATCAGTTATAATGTGGGAATCATGCCTCGTAACATTGGTACTCTTGATAGAGGGCAGGACTTAAGAAGAAAAAGAAACTGGGGCAAAGGACAGAGGCAGGAAGGGAAGTTGGAGGACAACGAGGGGGAAAATAAAAAGAATGGCTTCATCCCATGGCTTGGGTTTGGCCCAGTTCACATTGAATGGCTGACTGTATTAGGACATAGTCACCTTTTGCTGGCCCTACCCTTTCTTTCCCTTCCCTTCTTTGTGCTTGAGCACGTCAGTCCTAAAGCCATTCGGTGTTTCCAGGCAAGGCATGTGTATGTGTAGAGGGGCATCCCTGCCTTGGGAGTCAGAGCCCAAGGTGGAAAGAAGGATATCCCTGGGGATTGGGTGGGAAGGAGGCTAACTGCTTCATGGATTCAAGGTTGAGTGAGGTGTGGAAGTCAAGGGCAAGGGATGGTTCCGCATAGATTGTGAGGAGGACCTTTTTGTGGAGGAGGGATCACTTGTATGCATTGGGTTCCTCAACTCAGCAAATACATAAGAATGCTGAGAGCCACGTCTGTCATTTTTGGAAACGGGAATTTCCAGTATGGAAAGGAAGTAAACTAGAACAATTTCTGAAGAATTCTCCTGGGATTAAAGGTCTCCATGCATACTTCTTGTATGCGATAGGTGTGCATATGTTGCTAGACTGATATATAACAATAGGTGTGTGTCTATGTGTTTGTGTGTGTGATTGTGTACACTCATATATTCCCAAGTTACTGGAAACAGCAACATTCCAACGGCAATAATTACACCAGTCCCCAGATCCTAGCTTCTGAACCCCTTTCTCCACTAAATGACGGGTTCCCAGGCTGAGGAAGGAAAGGATAAATGAGCCTGGTTCACCTTGTCATGTCAGTAATAAGGGGAAGTTCAAGAATGATGGGGAGATGTCAGAGGGACACAGAATATAGCTTGAGGGCTCTGCCACCGGAAACAGTCAGGACTCTCTTATGTTTTCCACCTTTTTTGAGGTATTATTGACATATAACCTGTAAGTTTAAGATGCCAGTGTGATGATTTGATACACACATATTTGGCAAAACGATTACCACAGCAGGGTTGGCACTCTATCCCCTCACATAATCCTTTTTAAAAATTGTTGAGGAAATAGCATCTCAGAACTACCCTCTTAGCTTTCACTGTATTATACCATTTTGTTAATTATACTCACCATGCTATACATTGGATCCACGCAACCTATTCATCTCATACCTGGAAGTTTGTACCCTGTACTCAACATTTTGCACAGGCCCTGGAAACCACCATTCTAAACTCTTGTTTCTGTAAGTTTGACTTTTTTAGATTCTGCATATAAGTGAGAACATACAATGTATGTCTTTCTCTCTTTCACTGTTTTCATTTAGCATAAAGCCTTTGAAGTCCATTCATGTTGTTGCAAAAGGCAGAATTTTCTTCTTTCTGACGGAATAATATTCCATTGTATATATCGCCACATTTTCTCTTTTAAAATTAATTTGTTTTAATTGGGGGATAATTGCTTTACAATATTGTGATGTTTTTGTCATACATCAACATGAATCGGCAATAGGGATTCACATATCCCCCCATTCTGAACCACCCTCCCACCTCCCTCCGTACCCGATCCCTCTGGGTTGTCCCAGAGTACCAGCTTTGGGTGCCCTGCTTCATGCATGGAACTTGACACTGGTCGTCTGTTTTACATCTGGTAATGTACATGTTTCAATGCTATTCTCTCAAATCATCCCACCCACTCCCACTGAGTCCCAGAGTCTGTTCTTTACGTCTGTGTCTCCTTTGCTGCCCTGCATGTAGGGTCATTGGTACCGTCTTTCTAAATTGCATATATATGCGTTAATATACAGTATTTCTCTTTCTCTTTCTGACTTACTTCACTCTATATAATAAGATCCAGGTTCATCCACCTCAGTAGAACTGACTCAAGTGTGTTCCTTTTTATACTTGAGTAATATTCCATTGTATATGTACCACCACTTCCTTCTCCGTTCGTGTGCCAGTGGGCATCTAGGTTGCTTCCATGTCCTAGCTATTGTAAACAGTGCTGCGGTGAACATCGGGGTCCATGTGTCTGTTTCACTTCTGGTTTCCTTGGGGTGTATGCCCAGCAGTGGGATTGCTGGATCACATGGCAGGTCTATTCCCAGTTTATAAAGGAATACCACACTGTTCTCCGTAGTGGCTCTACCAGTTTGCATTCCAATCCACTGTGTAAGAGGGTTCCCCTTCCTCCACACCCTATCCAGCATTTGTTGTTTGTAGACTTTCTGAAGGTGGCCGTTCTGACCCGTGTCACCACGTTTTCTGTATCCATTCATCCCTTCATAGACACTTAGTTGCTTACAACTTTTGATTGAAGCTGCAAAGTAAATTTCAGGTTTGTGTTATGCCTCCAACAGTTGTTTTTCAGAATCATTTGGCTAATCTAGTTCATTTGCCTTACCACAGAAATTTTATCCTCAATTAGTGTATGTGTACAAAAAATTCCTGCTGGAATTTCTGACTGGAAATTGAAGAAATTCCATGGAAATTGATGGATCTGTATGGGGACTACTGACATCCTAATTATATTGAATTTCTCAACCCACACCATGTGCCCCCATTTTGTTAGGTCTTATTTAAGGAACCACATTGCATTACCTTTTCTGTCATTGTTTTGTCAAGTCTAATTCTCATATATTAAATTCTGAAGATCTGAATCTGATGAAGGTATGAAAATATTAGTAGTCAGACTTGCATAAGTAATGCTTTATTTCTTACTTAGTTTTAACATTGCCCGTTTATTGTGTTTCTTATTTTTTCTGCTAATGTTCATGATTGTTTAATCCAAGGGTAATGGTATGGGTATTTTCTGGGGTAAATCGTGAGGAGATGTTCAGCTCTGTTTTGGGATGGAGACTCTGAGGACAGGGACACAGGGGAGAGAGAGCAGAGTAGGGGTGGGGGAGGTGAACGCGTGGGGGCAGGGACAGGGGGCTGCTAGTACAAGAGGAAACAGAAGTGAAGAGACACAGGAAGAAGAGCTCCCCTTCTGCACCATGCGTAGCTCTCCGTACATATACGCATAATGAAGTCTTTGAGTACTCTTAGCAACCCTGTGAGGTAAGCATCTGTAATGCTATCATCCCTTTTGTCAGCTGAGGAGCAGAGACACGTAGATGTTAACGGGTGAATGCATCTGCACAAAGTCACCTAGCTGGCAAGAGCTGAGTCAGATTGGTGCCCAGGCCAGAGAGAAACAGCCAGGTGTGGGATCTGACCACAATCTGGAATACAGTGCAGTGTCTGCCGTACTCTGGGTCAAAAGGCAGATCAACATGTCCATCCTCCTGAAACATTACTATGGATCTGAGTATGGATTGAAGACAGTGTCTCCTAAGTGCGTGAAAGACCATGGGGTGTCATGTCAGCATGCACACATAACAGAGAACCATTCCTGGTCCATACCGAGGTCTAAACAGTGATTCCTCTGACCAACATTAGTGGAGCACCCTCATCATTATGGAAAGTAGCATAACCATAATATAATATAATGATACACAGACAGAGCAACAGATATAATATCATGAAGAGATTACCTCCCCCATCTCGTGATTTTCTTAAATGCAGAGATCAAAACCTGGAAGGCAATAGACCACATCCTAAGTTTTTTTCTCTGAAGTATGACATTCTAGATAATTTCCAAATAACATTTTATTAGTATTGTAATTTGTTGTATCTTCATTGTTACATAGGCAGTTTTTCTGTTATAATTGAAAAATGGACTTTCTGAAGACTCGTTCTCCTCAGGTGTCTTGAGGTTTCAGCATAAAAAAGTTGTGTTGGTATCCTTGCCAAGTGAAACCCAAACGGCGCACGGAACTCAGAAGTGATGTCTTTGGTACAGCAGGTGGGGGGCTGTGGGGAGCAGAGAGGTCCTGATGGAAGGCTAGCTAAGCCTGCAAGCGTTGTGAAAAAGGTCAGTGACGCCATAGGCCCAAACCAAACAACAGCTCACAGGTGCCAAGGAAGACACTGGTGTTCTGTCCACGGAAATGTCTGTGAAGCACTTTCAGACCTTGGCTCTTTTGGCTCTCATGATGCAGTGGGGCAGCTTATGGCACTTGTAACACAGTCCTGCTTTGACCCAGGCTGTGGATGAGAGTCACAGCCTCCCCTGCAGCACCGCCCCCTTTGTGGGTGATCTGGAGCCCTTTTGTGATATATGGGAGTCGACAGATTCCGAAGAGAATGGAGAAAGAAGATACATGGCGCAGGGCTTACATGCACCCTCCCTGTGCATGTGGTGCTAGAGATGGGCTAGAGATGCAGGTGCAACTTCTTAGAGGGACCAGTTGGGGATGAGCAGGGTTGGATTTGGTGACTCAAGGAAGAAATGTGGAAGTGAGTGTAAAGGGAGAAAACACATTGAGAGGGGTAAAGACATACAACTCCCAATTCTGTAGCAGGGGAGGGTGCTCCATGACTGTTGTGAGGAGGCTCCCTGGTCTGAGCTCTGGGAGGGAGTGATGAGTGTTAAGGACCCGCCATCAACCCTAAGCAGGGGGCGCTGAGTGTGTGAAGACAGAAGTCTCAGCCTTCACCACTGACACACACAGAAAGCTTCTTAGCCCTGCTGAGAGTGGGGCGGTGGCACCTTAGGGAATTTCCAAGGGAAGGTGGAGGTGGTGGTTGTTGTTCAGTCGCTCAGTCATGTCCGACTATTTACGACCCCATGACCTGCAGCACGCCAGGCTCCTCTGTCCTACACTGTCTCCCCGAATTTGATCAAATTAATGTCCATTGTGTTGCTGATGCTGTCTAACCACCTCACCCTCTGTCTCCCCCTTTCTCCTCCTGCCTCCGATCTTTTCCAGCATTAGGGTGTTTGCCAATGAGTCAGCTATTCGCATCAGGTGGCCAAAGTATTACAGCTTCAGCATCAGTCCTTCCAGTGAGTATTCAGAGTTCATTTCCTTTAGGATGGGCAGAGTAGTTCTCCTTAGTGTCCGAGGGATTCTAAAGGGTCATCTCTCCAGCACCGCAATTCGAAAGCATCTCTCAGCCTTCTTAATGATCCAACTCACACATCTGTACATGACTACTGGAAAAACCATAGTTTTGACTCTGCAGACCTTTGTCAGCAATGTGATGTCTCTGCTTTTTAATATGCTGTCTAGGTTTGTCATGGGCTTCCTTGGGGGCTCAGCAGTAGAGAATCTGTCTGCAATGCAGGGGAGTTAGGACACCTGGGTTCAATCCCTGGGTCAGAAAGTTTCTCTGGAGGAGGGCATGGCAACCCACTCCAGTATTCTCGCCTGGAGAATCCCCTGGACAGAGGAACCTGGCGGGCCTTGGTCCATGGGGTCGTAAAGAGTACACTGAGAGACATCACCTTCCAAACAGAATCTCTGGCCAATGGGCTGTCTCTCTAGCTTTACTCATCTCAGGTCAAATCTGTTCCCTGGCCTCAGAAGCCTCGTGAGATAACGAAGGAAACTTGAGGCAGTGGTCATTTAAGCAGCGATTTGGTGCGAGATCTTTATTCGTTTGGTCCAGGTGACTGCAGGGAATGAAATGGGGTAGGGTGATGAAGGAAATGAGATGATGAATTTATTGCCCTGGCCACCTCCCTGCCCCCAGGTAGCCGACTTCATTAGGGCTGGCTGGTGTCAATGCCTTGTTTAGGCTCACTTGTAACAACATCCTGTGTGTGGTGTGAACAACTTGGTGGGTAAATCAGACAGCATGGCCAAATATTCATTTCTCAGAGTGGATGGAGGGAGACAAGAGAAAAGAATGATGAACCATGGGTTAGTTGTGGGTCAGTTTCTAAAATCTCAGTATTTCTTCACAAGTTGTGTGTGAGTTTGAATTCTTTTCTTTATCTGAGAATTGGCTTTCTAGGTGAGGAAATATCATGACAGACTCCTTGTGACATGTGGCAAGAGGTTGGGAGTGAATTGGGTTAAGGTCATTTTCCAAGTGTTTCACACCAACTCTTTGTTTAAGGGGATAGCAGTGGCCTTAAAGAACTGAACTAAGTGGTTGAAATACAGGTTTCAGTTCCTGAAATGTGAGGAGACTCTGGGATGTGTGTTCATCCTAGCCTATGGTCACAGGCAACTCATAAACTCATAGGATATGAGTCGTGCCTTCCTCATGTCTTTTGCTTTCTGCCCTTGTGTGTGGTGGAGGCCCCAGTTCTGGTGACTAAAGTTCCTAAGTAACAGTTCTCTGAGAAACGTAGCTCTCTAGAAGAAAGCAGTGCCTGGGAAGCTGATCTAAAATTTTAATATAGCCTGTGATGTAATTTTTGTTAGCTTCACCCAAGATAATGATCATTCAAAGAATATAGAGAGATGCACCTACTTTGGTACCTACCATTGGATTTTTCAAATGAACACACAGTAAGATTGGCCCGGTTTTCTTTCTTATTGTTTATCTATTTATTGGTGGCTGCACTGAGTCTTTGTTGCTGCACGAGGCTTTCTCTAGTTGTGGAGAAGGAGGACTACTCTCTAGTGGCGGTGCATGCGCTTCTCATTTCAGAGACTTCTCTTGTTGCGGAGAATGGACTCTAGGCTCGAGGGCTTCCGTAGTCGAAGCAGGTGGGTTCAGTAGTTGTGACACACCGTCTTAGTTGCCCTGCGGCACGTGGAATTTTCCTGAACTAGGGACTGAACACCTGCCCCGTTGCATTGGCAGGTGGGTTCTGTTTTATTTTTTTAATGATTAATTTATTTTAATCAGAGGATAATTACTATACCATATCGGGATGGCTTTTGCCATATATCAACATGAATTGGCCGCAGGTATACATGTGTCCTCCCCTCCTGAACCCCCATCCCACCTCCCTCCCCACCCTATCCCTCTGGGTTATCCCAGAGCACCGCCTTTGGGTGCCCTGCTTCATGCATTGAACTTGCACTGGTCATCTGTTTTACATATGGGAATGTGTATGTTTCACTGCTATTCTCTCAAATCATCCCACCCTCGCCTTCTTTTACCGGGTTGAAAAGTATGTTCTGTACGTCTCTGTCCCCTTTGCTTCCCTGCATGTAGAATCGTTGCTACCGTCTTTCTAAATTGCATAAATATGCATTAATAGAAGTCTTGTCTTTCTCTTTCTGACTGACTTCTCTCTGTATAACAGGCTCCAGGTTCATCCAACTCATTAGCACTGATTCAAATGTCTTCCTTTTTATAGCTGAGTAATGTTCCATTGTGTACACGCACCACAACTTCCTCATCCATTCATCTGCCGACGGACGTCTAGGTTCCCTCCATGTCCTAGCTGTTGTGAATCGTGCTGCTGTGAACATTGGGGTACCTGTGTCTGTTCACTTCCGGTTTCCTCGAGGTGTATGCCCAGCAGTGGGACTGCTGGGTCGTGTGGCAGTTCTGTTCCCAGTGTTTTAAGGAATCTCCACTCTGTTCTCCATAGTGGCTGTACCAGTTTGCGTTCCCACCAAGAGGGGAGGAAGGTTCCCTTTTCTCCACACCATCTCCAGCATTTATTGTTTGTAGACGTTTTGATGACGGCCATTCTGACCTGTGTGAGGTGATACCTCATTGTGGTTTTGATTTGCAGTTTTCTAATAATGAGTGATGTTGAGGATCTCTTCCATGTGCTTGGTACCCATCTGTATGTCTTTGGAGAAATGTCTGTTTAGGTCTCTTGCCCACTTTTTCTGGGGTTGTTCGTTTTTCTGTTATTGAGCTGCATGATCTGCTTGTATATTTTGGAGATTCATTCTTTGTCAGTTGTTTCATTTGCTATTCTTTTCTCCTGCTCTGAGGGCTGTCTTTTCACCTTGCTTATAGTTTCCTTCGTTGTGCAAAAGCATTTAAGGTAAATTTGGTCCCTTTTGTTTATTTTTGTTTTTATTTCCATTACTCTTGGGGGTGGGTCATAGAGGATCTTGCTGTGATTTATGTCAGAGAGTGTTCTGCCTATGATTTCCTCTTAAGGGTTTTACAGTTTTTGGTCTTACATTTAGTTCTTTAATCAATTTTGAGTTTATTTTTGTGTCTGGTGTTAGAAAGTGCTCCAGTTTCATTCTTTTACACGTAGTTGAGCATTCTCCCCAGCATCACGTGTTGAAGAGACTTTGTTTACACCATTGTATATTTGTTCGTCCTTTGTCAGAGATATCCTGTGCATAGGTGTGGGGATTTATCTCTGGGTTCTCTATTTTGCTCCATTGATCTATATTTCTGTCTTTGTGCCAGTACCATACTGTCTTGATGACTATAGCTTTGTAGTAGAGCCTGGAGTCAGGCAGGTTGATTCCTCCAGTTCCATTCTTCTTTCTCAAGATTGCTTTGGGTATTCGAGTCTTTAGTGTTTCCATACAAACTGTGAAATTATTTGTTCTAGTTCGGTGAAAAGTACCTTTGGTAGTTTGATCGGGATTGTGATGAATCTATAGATTGCTTTGGGTAGTATATACTGATTCTTCCAATCCAAGAACATGGTACATTTCTCCATCTGTTTGTGTCATCTTTGATTTCTTTCATCAGTTTTTTTTTTCATAGTTTTCTGTATACAGGTCTTTTGTTTCTTTATGTAAATTTATTCCTAAGAATTCTATTCTTTTCATTGCAATGGTGAATGAGATTATTTCCTTAATTACTCTTCCTGATTTTTCCTTATTAGTTTATCGGAATGCAAGGGGTTTCTGTATGTTAATTTTATATGGCAGGCACATTCTTAACCACTGGACCACCAGGGAATTCCTGGCCTGCTTGTCTTTGGGTGTGCAGCTCTCTGAGCTCTGACACACGGAGAGATTCCAGTGATCACCACCACGGCCAGGACACAGGCCCCGTCCATCACCCTAAAAATGCCCTTTCTGGTTTCCCCTCCCACACCCCAATCCCTGGCACACGGATCTGTCCTCCTTCACTACATTGTGTCCTTTGCAATTTTAAAATTCCTTACGTATTCTGAATATAAGACCTTTTTCAGATCTGTGATTCACAAACATCTTTCTCTTAATAACAAATAGCTTCCCTTTTCATTACAGGAGACATGAGTGATGAAATGTACTTTTCCTCCCCACACTCGGAGCCCAATGTTGTGTAGTCAGCAGGTGCCTGTGAGATTCTTCAGAAGTGAAAATGAATTCTGCTGTCTGTCGGTCTGTGCTCTCAGCTAGCCCCCAGAGCTATATTTCTGCAGAAATCCATGAGTCTTCTGTGGACAGAGGCGCTTGAGAACAGGTATATTTATTGGAGTCTGAACTTGTGATCTCATCAGAGAGTTTCAGAGCTCAACCCATCTTGCAGGACTTGTCTCCCAGCTCCAAGGGAGCTTTTCTTCTTGAAACTCAGAGGCATGAATTTAGTCAGTGTGGGCACGTTTAGCAGGGCTAACATGGCATTTCAAGGTTGTTCATCTTTTACCAGGTATCAGACCACATTCAATGTATTTCTTTCTGTCACCTCATTTAATCCTCCTTCAGAGACCCATCATTTTGGACGATTTCAATCCTAATTGATGAGGTGAGAAAGCAGAGGACAGAGAAGTTAGGGGGATTGCTCAGAGTCACATAGGCCGCCAGAGAAAAAGTGACCCGCAGACCTTGGCATCCTCCATTCAGGGTCCCCACTCTTTATTTCTTCAGTAAAGTTGCCATGCGTGCGTGCATGCCAAGTCACATCAGTCATGTCCAACTCTTTGCGACCACATGACTGTAGCCCACCAGGCTCCTCTGTCCATGGGATTCTCCAGGCAAGAATAGTGGAGTGGGTTGCCACGCCCTCCTTCAGGGGATCTTCCCAACCCAGGAATCCAACCCATGCCTCCTGCAGCTCCAGCATTGCAGGAGGATTCTTTACCACTAAGTCACTGGGGAGGCCCAAGATTGATATATGATATTATATTTGTTTCAAGTGCACAACAAAGTGATTCCATATTTTTAAACATTATGAAATGAATTGCCATGATAAGTTTGGTTCCCATGTGTCACCACAGAGATTTATTACAAGGTTATAGACTATATTCCCTGTATGTACATTCCATTCCCATGACTTATTTTATAACTGGAAGTTTGTATCTCCTAATCCGTTCCCTGTTTTATACAACTCCCTACTCCTTCCTCCTCTGGTAACCACCAGTGTGTTCTCTGTGTCTCTGACTCTATTTCTGTCTTGTTTCCTGTGTTCTCTTATTTTATTTCTGAGGTTCCACATCCCCGGGCGGGGACGTCCACTCCTCAGCCTCAGCAGCAAGGTCCCCTAGCCCATTGCCTGCTTAGGCTTCGTCTGGGTTCAGTCCGTTTCCACATTTCTCCCTCGGGTGATGCAGAGCCCTCCCTTGGATCTCACCTGCACCGCAGCAGGAACCAAGATCAGCTCCAGAAAACGAAATTCTTAACTACAGCCACGATTCTGCCCAAAGACAACATTGGGTCATGGCGCAGTGTGCCCCCTGTGAGTCTCAAGTGTGAATGGGGTGGTGGTGTTCCTCTTCATTTCTTGTCACACCTCCCTTGTCTGAGCTCTCTCACCTCTGCCTGCCTCTGCTTCTGTGGTCCGTTCCCCCGCTGTGACTGGGACGCTCTTTTCTTTGGCTTGTCTTTCATTTGACCCAAGACTTCCCATACACTATCCAGGACAAAGGGGGCATAGTGTAGAATGTGTACCTTGTCGAGTACATCTAGGAGACGCTGTTGTCACATAAGCCCCACATCCTGGAGTATAAAAAAACAGAGGGCTAAAAAACACAAGAGTCAAATATGCCTAAGGTGCCTGAGATGTTGGCTAAGATGGGCACTGAAGAGTGTCTGCGGGATCAGGAAGAATGGATATTAATGATGGCCATGACGAGACCAGTTACAGTGGAGTGACTGGGACAAAAGCTCCACCGAAGGGGGCTGAGGAGAGACTATCTCAGCCGAATTTGAAGCAGTTTTGCTTTGAAGGGCAACCGGTGATGTGCCAGTAGCTGCAGAAGAGGGTGGTGGAAGACGGTGGGTTTCCCCCTTTGCTGTGGAACGCTCCAATGTAGAGGGAGCAGGTGCTGGTTCAGGAGAGAGGAGTGATAACTGCAGGTGCAATGTCCCTGAGAAGGTGCAAGGCATGGGATCCCAGGCAGAGGTGAGGGACTGGGTGCAGTCAGGAGCAGGCGTGCAGAGGGGCAGCAGACTGCCAGGGCAGCAACATGCAGACTGGGACTGGGAAACTTGAGAAATCCCACGGGGGGTCATTAGCATGGAGGAAGGTTCCTAGTGTGTAGTGTAGGAGTGTAGCTAGGTGACCGTGAAACTGAACAGCGGTCTACTCCGGCCATGGGTTTAAGAGAAAACACTTCTGTAAAGTTTTCTCTTCCATGCTCAGGTGCTCAGACACAGGCAGGGAGTGGGTAGGCGGGAGTGTGCAAGGAGCACAAGGGGTGTGTTTGCGGGGGAGAAGTGTGTTTGCGGGGGACAGCTTCCAGCCCTGGCTCAGCCGATCGCGGAGGGGCCTGGCGCGTGGTGTGAAAGGACGCGTGGTCGGTGAGCTGGAGGTCTCCAGGAGGTTGTGGTATCAGTGCCCTGGCACTAGTGCGAAGGAGCTGGAGGACAGGACGTCATGTTGAGGGTGCTGACAGGGAGGAATGCTAGAAACAGGACACCATGAGGGGCGCGGTCTTTCCTGATGCCCGGGGCGGGACCGTGGGCAGGGAGATGCTCGGTTGGGGAGGAGGGGAGCATCGCTAAGGACGGAGAGTCTCCGAGGTGACCGGGTGAGCCTCGTGGGCACTGAGGACGGGTCAGAAGGGTGAGGGCTGAGAGAACAGTGAGTATAACACGGGAGGAACGCGTTCACAGGGCTGGGGTGGGCGGAAGGACAAATACAGGGGACTTGTACCGGTCCCGCACTTTGGGGGCTTCGGCAGTTGGCGACAGGACCCGGACCTACATGGCCAGGTTCCTCCGTGAAGACTGAAACAGGGTGCAGGAGAAAACTCCCAACTGACCCCCAGCCAGGAGACTGGCGCGGGTCTCACTGGGTTGTTCCGCGCAGGCCCAGAACTAGCCAATCGGAGCGCAGCCCCGCCCACCAAGCTCCGGATTTCCCGGATTCTCTTGAGTTGCTGCCCGTGTTGCCTTGGTTCCGCTGGCCGCTCCAGAGGAGCCCGCGGTCCACGGGTGGTTTGGCCGTGCCCCTTCGAGAGGGTCCCTTCTTTTCTCTGGTCCTCATGAGCATCCCCCTTAACTTCCGAATCCACGTTGTCCAGTCCTCTGGGCGAAAACCCAACGGAAACGGTGGATTTTCTTCCGGGCTTGTGGCGTTTTGGTTTCTGTGGTCTGCAGGTGGCAGTGTTGCTCCAAGTGTTACCATCCCATTTCTCCTCCGCCCTTCGCCGTTGAAAAAACGCCACGAACCCTTTTGCCACTAGAAGCAGCAGATAATGATAAAAACCACTACAATATTGTAAACTAATTAGCATCCAACTAATAAAAATAAATGGAAAAAAAAAAAGAAGCAACGGATAGTTTTCTCTGCTTGCGCCAGAGGGCTGGTTCAAACTGCATCTGAGTCCTTCTGAGATCCCTTTGTGAAAACTTTGAACAAACCCATTGACACTTAAAATTACAATAACGTAATATAAGCTGATATATTGAATAATGGAGGGAGTGAGCTCCCTTGTCTTGCTTCTGATCTTAGAGGAAATGCTGTATTTAAAGAGAACTTTATGATGACAGTGAGTTTTGAGTTGAAAATGTTTACATGAAGTGGAAATGAAAGTTGCTCAGTCTTGTCAGATTCTTTAAGACCCTTTGGACTGTGTAGGCTGCCAGGCTCCTCTGCCCATGGGATTCTCCATTCAAGAATATTGGAGTGGGTTGCCATTTCCTTCTCCAGCGGATCATCTCAACCCAGGGACTGAACTTGGGTCTCCTGCATTGCAGGCTGACTCCTTACCATCCGAGCCACCTACAATAATAACATGACAGGGACAAGTGCCAAGCTAAGATCCTGCTGGGTAATTGATGCTGGACACCACCCAAGAAGCAGGTGGTATTACTGCCCTCATTTTTTGCCTTTGAGAACTGTGGCACGCAGAGGAAGAGTCAGCTGTCCAGATAATCCGGGTTCCTCCAAGAGTGTCCCTACGTTCAGGTCTCAAGTCTGTCAAATTGTAGTTCGCACACTGGTTTGCAGGATGCTTTCCTATCCCCAGTAGAAGAATGACATAAAATAATGGGAATGAGGGTAAAGTGAAAGTGTTAGTCGCTCAGCCCTGTCTGACTCTTTGAGACCCCCCTGGACTCTAGCCCGCCAGGCTCCTCTGTCCATGGGAATTCTCCATTCAAGAATATTGGAGTGGGTTGCCATGTCCTACTCCAGCAGATCTTCCCAACCCAGGGATTGGCCCTGGGTCTCACAGGGATTGCACGGAGGTCTCCTGCCTTGTTGGCAGATTCTTTACCATTTGAGCCTCCAGGGAAGTCCAAATGAATGTAAAATAGCCTGTGAAACTTTTAAAAATGTATAATAACATAGTTATAACAGTAAGATGCTAAATGAAAAGGGAGGGTGCCACATAGAAAACGATTCACCCACTGTTATCAGTATCATGACACAACACAATTATAAAGTAAAGCACCTGGAAGAAATCAGATACTTCTCATTTGGTCTACAGATTTATATTGTGAACAGAATGCTGGTCATTTCTTGGTTGATAATGCAAATACTAGTGTGAGGAAAATCACAGCAAAAAATACAGCACCTGTCTTTAGACAGTTCTATTATATTTCCCATTCAGGTAGGGGATCAGAGATGAGATATATAGCTCTGGGGACTACCTGAGAGCACAGATAGACACTAGAATTCATTTTCACTTCTGAAGAATCTCATGGGCACTTGCTGGGTAAACAACATTGGGCTCTGAGTGTGGGGAGGAAAAGTAGATTTCATCACTCATGTCTCCTGTAATGAAAAGGGAAGCTGTTTGTTATTAGGGGAAAGGTGTTTGTGAATCAGAGCTATGGCAAAGGTCTTATATTCAGAATACATAAGGAATTTTAAAATTGCAAAGGACAAAATGTAGTGAAGGAGGACAGCTCCTTTTGTCAGGGATTCAGGTGTGGAAGGCGAAACCAGAAAGGGGCAGCTCCTGGGCATTTTTAGGGTGATGGACGTGGCATGTTCCTGGTCACGGTAGTGATCACTGGATTTCACCCTGTGTTAGAGCACAGAGAGCTTCACACCCAAAGACAAGCAGGCCAGGACTTCCCTGGTGGTCCAGTAGTTAAGAATTCACCTGCCATATAAAATTAATACATGGAAATCCCTTGCATTCCTCTACACTAACAATGAAAAATCAGAAAGAGAAATAAGGAAACAATCCCATTTACCACTGCAACAAAAACAATAAAATACTTAGGACTAAATTTACCTAAAGAAACAAAAGACATGTATGCAGAAAAATATTTTTTTAAAAACTGATGAAATAAAGATAACACAAATAGATGGAGAAATGTACCATATTCTTGGACTGAAGAATCAATACAGTGAAAATGACTCTACTACCGAAAGAAATCTATAGATTCGTCACAATCCCAAACTACCAATGGTATTTTTCACAGAACTAGATCAAATAATTTCACAGTTTGTATGGAAACACCAAAGACCCTGAATTCCCAAAGCAATATTGAGAGAGAAGAATGGAACTGGAGGAATCAACCTTCCTGACTCAGACTATACTACAAAGCCAGAGTCATCAAGATGGTATGGTACTGGCACAAAGACAGAAACATAGATCAATGGAACAAAACAGAAAGTTCAATGATAAATCCCTGCACCTATGAACACCTTTTCTTGACAAAGGAGGCACAAATATACAATAGAAAAAACACAGTCTCTTCAGCTCGTGGTGCTGGGAAAACTGGTCAACTAAGTATAACAGAATGAAACTGGAGCACTTTCCAACACCATATGCAAAAATAAACTCAAAATGGATTAGAGACCTAAGTGTAAGACCAGAAACTACAAAACTCTTAAGAGGAAAACATAGGCAGAACATTCTCTGACATAAATCACAGCAAAATTCTCTAGGATCCACCTCCCAGAGTAATGGAAATAAAAATAAAAATAAATAAATGGGACCTAATTAAACTTAAAACCTCTTGAACAACGAAGGAAACTATAAGCAAGGTGAAAAGACAGCGCTCAGAACAGGAGAAAATAATAGCAAATGAAATAACTGACAAATAATGACTCTCCAAAATATACAAGCAGCTCATGTAGCTCAATACCAAAAAAAAAAAAAAAAAAATGAAAAGTCCAATAAAAAGTAGGCAAGTGACCTAAGCACACATTTCTCCAAAGGCATACAGATGGCTAATAAACACATGAAGAGATGCTCAGTATCATAGATTATTAGAAAAATGCAAATGAAAAACACAATGCGGTATCATCTCATGCTGGTCAGAATGACCATCATCAAAATGTCTACAAACAATAAATGCTGGAGAGGGTGGGGTAGAAAAGGGAACCTTCTTCCACAGCTGGTAGGAATGCAAACTGGTATAGCCACTATGGAGAACAGTGTGCAGATTCCTTAAAAAACTGAGAATAAACTGCCATATGACCCACTGCTGGGCATACACCCCGAGGAAACCAGATTTGAAAGAGACACTTGTACTCCAATGTTCACTGCAGCACTATTTACAATAGTTAGGACATTGAAGCAACCTAGATGTCTATCAGCAGACGAATGGATAAGGAAATAGTGGTACATATACACAATGGAATATTACTCAGCTATTAAAAAAGAACACACTTGAATCAGTTCTAATGAGGTGGATGAACCTGGATCCTGTTATACAGAGAGAAGTAAGTCAGAAAGAGAAAGACAAATACTTATATTAATGCATATATATGGAATTTAGAAAGGCGGTAGCAATGATTCTGCATGCAGGGTAGGAAAGAAGAGAGAGACCTATACAACAGACTTTTCAACTCGGTGGGGGAAGGGGAGGGTGGGATGATTTGAGTGAATAGCATTGAAACTTATACATTACCATATGTAAAATAGATGACCAGCACAAGTTCAATGCATGAAGCAGGGCGCCCAAAGCTGATGTTGTGGGACAACCCAGAAGGATAGGATGGGGAAGGAGGTGGGACCCCCAATTCAGGAATGGGGGATCACATGTATAGCTGTGGCCAATTCGTGGTGATATATGGTAAAAAACCATCAGAATATTGTAAAGAGTTATTCTCCGATTAAAATCAATTAATGATTAAAAAAAAAGAATCCACCTGCCAATGAGACAGACAAGCATTCAACCCCTAGTCCAGGAAGATTCCACGTGCAACAGAGCAACTGAACCTTCCTGCTCCTACTACTGAAGCCGTGAGCCTAGAGCTCATGCTCTGCAACAAGAGAAGTCTCTGCACTGAGAAGCCCGCGCACCACCGCTAGAGAGCAGTCCTTCTCCACAGCTAGAGAAAGCCCTCATGCAGCAACAAAGCCTCAGTGCAGCCAACAATAAAGAAATAAAGAAGAAAGAGAACCAGGCCCATCTTACTGTATGTTCATTTGGAAAATCCAATGGTAGACACTGAAGTAGGTGCATCTCTATATTCTTTGAATAATCATATCTTGGGGGAAGCTTAACAAAAATTACATCTATGTTATGTTAAAACTAGGGCATGTTAAAACTGTAGCTAGGCTATGTTAAAACTTTAGATCGGCTTCCCAGGCACTGCTGTTTTCTAGAGAGCCACTTTTCTCAGAGAACTTAAACGTCGAAATTTTAGTAACCGGAACATATAATTGAAAAGATGTGCAACACTGCTCTTTATTAGTGAAATGCAATTCAAAAGTACAACAAGTACAGTCTTGTCAGAATGGCCACCATCAACAAATCTACAAAACATAAATGCCAAAGAGGATGTGGAGAAAAGGGAATCCTCTTGCACTATTGGTGGGAATGTAAATTGGTACATACACTACGGAGCATATTGTTTATCCTCCCCGTGTTTGTATTTTTTTTTTGCAGTTTTTTCTTATGGTTTATTTCTAATCCCACAGCATTGTGATCAGAAAAGACTCTTGACATGATTTCAATTTTCTTAAGTTTATGTGGCTTGATATGTGACTCAAGATATGATCTATAAAGAATGTTCTATGTGCACACGAGAAGAAAGTGTATTCTGCTGCTTTTGGATGGAATGGCCTAGAAATAGCAATTAAGTACATCTGGTGTAAAGTGTCATTTAGGGGCTGTGCTTCCTTCTTTCTTGATTTTCTGTCTGGATGAGCTCTTCGTGGATGAAAGTGGAGTGCTAAACTCCCCCACTATTATTGTGTTGCTGATGTTTTCTCCTTTTATGGCTGTTTATATATTGAGGTGCTCCTATGTTGGGTGCATATTTATTGACAATTGTTGTGTCTTCTTAGAATAATCCATTGATTATTATGTGGTGTCCTTGAATCTTGCAACAGTGGTTAAAGTCTGATTTGTCTGATGTGAGTATTGCTACTCCAGGTTTCTTTAGATTTCCATTTGCATTGAAAATCTTCTTCCATCCCTTCACTTTCAGTCTGTAAGTGTACCTAGATTTGAAAATGGGTCTCTTGTAGACAGTATTGTGTGTGCTGGGCTGTGCTTTGTCACTCAGTCGTGTCTGCCTCTTTGCGAGCCCATTGACTGCACCCCACCAGGCTCCTCTGTCTATGGGGATTCTCCAGGTAAGAATACTGAAGTGGCTTGCCACGCCCTCTTCCAGGTCATCTTCCCAACCCAGGGATGGAATCCACGTCTCCTGCATTGCAGGCAGATTCTTCACAGACTGAGGCACCAGGGAAGCCCAAGAATACTGTAACGGGTAGCCTATCCCTTCTCCAGGGGATCTTCCCAGTGCAGAAATCAAACTGGGGTCTCCTGCATTATAGGCAGATCCTCTACCAGCTGAGCTACCAGGGAAGCCCAGACCGTATTATACATGGGTCTTCATTTTTTTTAATCTGTTATCTTTTTCTTTTCTTTTTTTTTTTTTTAAGAATGCAGCATTTCATCCATTTACATTTAAGTTAATTACTGACATGTATGTTCTTATTGCCATTTTAAAAATTGTTTTGGGTTTGTTTTAAAGGTATTTTTTCTAAACTTCCTTTTGTGACTTGATGACTGTCTTTAGTGTTGTGTTTGGATCGCTTTTTTGTGTGTGTCTATATCTATTGTAGATGTTTGGTTATCATGAGTTTTTTTGTTCTAGCTGTCTATACACACACCACATGCACACGTATAAACATATATATGTGTGTCTCCAAGGTGCTTCAATGCTAAAGAATCCCCCTGCCAATGCAGGAGATGCAGAAGATTTGGTTTGATTCCTGGGTTGGGAAGATCCCTTGGAGGAGGAAATGGAAACCACTCCAGTATCACTGTTTGGAAAAATTCCATGGACAGAGGAGCCGGGAGAGCTATAGTCCATGGAGTTGCAGAGTCAGACATGCCTGAGTAAAAGAGTATGTATATACATGTATATATACTTGTTTAACTTTACTAGTCTCTGAATTTCAAATGCATTTTCAATATCCTGCATTTGTACTCCCATCCTCTCATAACTGCTGGGTTTGATATCATATTTGTGTGTGGATGAGTTCCCATGTTTACTGTGCCTTTGTCTTTACTGGTGAGCTTTCCCATTCATAATTTTCTTGAATGTAGTCATGGACTTTTTGTTTCTGTCTAGAGCTGTTACATTAGTCTTTGTTGTAAAGCTGGTGTGGTCCTGTTGAATTCTCTGAGCCTTTGCTTGTCTTTTGATTCCTCTGTTGAATCTGAAAGAAGAGTCTTGCTTGGTAGAGTATTTTTGGCTGTAGGTAATTGATGCTGGAGACCCCCCAAGAAGCAGATGCCATTACTGACCTCATTTTATGCCTTTGGGAGCTGTGGCACACAGAGGAAGAGTCAGCTCTCCAGGTTCTCAGGGTTCCTCGGAGAGTGTCCCTATGTTCAGCTCTCAAGTCTGTCAGACTGTAGTTTGCACACTGGCTTGCAGGATACATTCCCCTCCCCAGTGGAAGAGTGAAAGAAAATGCTCACTGGGATTGAGGGTAAAACAGCCTGCAATGCTGCGAAAGATTGACGGCAGGAGGAGAAGGGGATGACAGAGGACAAGATGGTTGGATGGCATCACTGACTCAATGGACATGAGTTTGAGCAAGCTCCGGCAGATGGGGAAGGGCAGGGAAGCCTCCTGACGTGCTGCATGCAGTCCATGGGGTCACAAAGAGTCGGGCACGACCGACGGCCTGAAAAACAACAATAACATATTTATTACAATGAGATACTAAATGAAAGGGGGGCGGGAAGGGAAACTACATAGAAAACGACTCATCGACTCTATCACGATTATGACACGATAACACATTTAGAACGCAAAGCACCTGGAAGTAATCCGCTGTTGCGGAGTACAAGTTGCTCAGCTCACTGCAAGGTGAGTCAGGAAGGGACTTCAATCCAGAGTCGACCGACAGAGAAGAGGGCAGGGTAGTGACTCAAAAGAACCATCTTGCTGGAGCCAGGTTGGACAGGACCCGGACGTCAAGGATCAGGTCCCTCAGTGGAGAGTTCCAAACAGTTTCGGGGAGAAATCTCCCAGCGGACGCAGGCTGGGAGACTGGCACTGTCCTCACTGCTCCCCGGGGCAGGCCCAGAACCAGCCCTCAGCAGCTCCAGAGCTTCCTGGACGCCCTGACTTCTTGCCCGCCTCGCTGTGGTTCTGAGGGCAGGTCCAGCGGAACTCGCGCGGTGCGGGGTGGTTTGCCCGGGCCTTTCCAGAGGTTCTCTTTCTTTCTCCGGTCCGCCGGGCCATCCCCCATAAGTTTCACATCTACGTTGTCCAGTCCTCTGCCCGAAAATCAAGCAGGAAGGATTGATTTTTTTCCGGCTTTGCTGGCATTTTGGTTTCGGTAGTCTGCAGGGGGCAGTGTTGCTCCGCGGAGCCGCTTGCTCGTTTCTTCCCCGCCCGTCGGGGTTGAAAAAACGCTTAAAAGCCTTTTGCAGTAATAAGTGATGGGTTTTTTCCTGCGCTTGCGCCGGTAGGCTGCTTCGGTGTGCTGGGGAAAATGCTGAGACACATATTAAGGAAACCAAAAGTTAACAACAAAGAGAAAATATTAAGCAGGTCAAGGGAAAAGTAGCAAATAACAGAAGAGGGCATCCCCATAAGATTATCAGCTGATTTCTCAGCAGAAACGCTGCAGGCCTGAAGGGAGTGGCTTGATATATTTAAAGTGGAGAAAGGGAAAAATCTACCGCCAAAAATACTCTACAAGCAAGACTCTTCTTTCAGATTCAACAGAGGAATCAAAAGACAAGCAAAGGCTCAGAGAATTCAACAGGACCACACCAGCTTTACAACAAAGACTAATGTAACAGCTCTAGGCAGAAACAAAAAGGCCATGACTACATTCAAGAAAATTATGGGGGATCGGGATGGGGAATACGTGTAACTCTATGGCTGATTCATATCAATGTATGACAAAACCCACTGAAAAATTAAAAAAAATAAAAATGAAAAAAAAAATTATGAATGGGAAAGCTCACCAGTAAAGACAAAGACAGAGTAAACATAGGAACTCATCCACACACAAACATAATATTAAAACCAGCAGTTATGAGAGGATGGGAGTACAAATGCAGGATGTTGAAAATGCATTTGAAATTAAGAGACCAGTAAAGTTAAACAAGTATATATACATGTATATATATACTCTTTTACTCAGGCATGTCTGACTCTTTGTAACTCCATGGACTATCGCTCTCCAGGTTCCTCTTTGCATGGAATTTTTCCAAAGAGTGATACTGGAGTGGTTTCCATTTCCTCCTACAGGGGATCTTCCCAACCCAGGAGTCAAACCAAAATCTTCTGCATCTCCTGCATTGGTACAGGGATTCTTTAGCACTCTACCACCTTGGAGACATGTGTGTGTGTGTGTGTGTGTGTGTGTGTGTACATGTGTGTGTGTGTGTGTGTGTGTGTGTGTGTACCTGTGTATGTGGTTTCTGTATAGACAGCTAGAACAAAAAACTCATGATAACCAAACTTCTACAATAGATATAGACACTCACAAAAAAGGGATCCAAACACAACACTAAAGATAGTCATCAAGTCACAAAAGGAAGCTTAGGACAAACACCTTTAAAACAAACCCAAAACTATTTTTTAAATGGCAATAAGGACACACATGTCAGTAATTAACTTAAATGTAAATGGATGAAATACTGTATCCTAAAAAAAAAAAAAAGATAATGATTTTTAAAAAATGAAGACCCATGTATAAAACGGTAAAGGATCTGCCTATAATGCAGGAGACCCCAGTTTGATTTCTGCACTGGGAAGATCCCCTGGAGAAGGGATAGGCTACCCGTTACAGTATTCTTGGGCTTCCCTGGTGCCTCAGTCTGTGAAGAATCTGCCTGCAATGCAGGAGACGTGGATTCCATCCCTGGGTTGGGAAGATGACCTGGAAGAGGGCGTGGCAAGCCACTTCAGTATTCTTACCTGGAGAATCCCCATAGACAGAGGAGCCTGGTGGGGTGCAGTCAATGGGCTCGCAAAGAGGCAGACACGACTGAGTGACAAAGCACAGCCCAGCACACACAATACTGTCTACAAGAGACCCATTTTCAAATCTAGGTACACTTACAGACTGAAAGTGAAGGGATGGAAGAAGATTTTCAATGCAAATGGAAATCTAAAGAAACCTGGAGTAGCAATACTCACATCAGACAAATCAGACTTTAACCACTGTTGCAAGATTCAAGGACACCACATAATGATCAATGGATTATTCCAAGAAGAAGACACAACAATTGTAAATAAATATGCACCCAACATAGGAGCACCTCAATATATAAACAGCCATAAAAGGAGAAAACATCAGCAACACAATAATAGTGGGGGAGTTTAGCACTCCACTTTCATCCACGAAGAGCTCATCCAGACAGAAAATCAAGAAGGAAGCACAGTCTCAAAATGACACTTTACACCAGATGTACTTAATTGCTATTTCTAGGCCATTCCATCCAAAAGCAGCAGAATACACTTTCTTCTCGTGTGCACATAGAACATTCTTTATAGATCATATCTTGAGTCACATATCAAGCCACATAAATTTAAGAAAATTGAAATCATGTCATGAGTCTTTTCTGATCACAATGCTGTGGGATTAGAAATAAACCATAAGAAAAAACGGCAAAAAAATAATACAAACACGGGGAGGATTAAACAATGTGCTCCATACTGTATGTACCAATTTACATTCCCACCAACAGTGCAAGAGGATTCCCTTTCTCCACATCCTCTTTGGCATTTATGTTTTGTAGATTTGTTGATGGTGGCCATTCTGACAAGACTGTACTTGTACTTTTGAATTGCATTTCACTAATAAAGAGCAGTGTTGCACATCTTTTCATGTATTTGTTGGCCATCTGTATGTCTTCTTTGGAAAAATGTCTGTTTTAGGTCTTCTGCCCATTTCTTGATTGGGTTCTTTATATTTCTGATATGGAGCTGCATGAAATGCTTGTATATTTTTGAGAATAATTCCTTTTCAGTTGCTTCATTTGCAATTGTTTTCTGCCATTCTGAGGGTTGTCTTTTCACCTTGTTCATAGTTTCCTTTGCTGTGTAAAAGTCAGACTCCACTAAGCAGCTGAACTGAACTAAACTTGCTGTGTAAAGTACTGTAAGTATAATGAGGTCCCATTTCTTTTTTATTTAACTTCCATTAATGGAAAGAGGATATTGCTAAAAATTTTTTTAGAGTCTTCTGTTGATGTTTTCCTCTAAGAGTTTCATAGTATCTGGCCTTACATTAGGTCTTTAATTCATTTTGAGTCCCCTCCTCCCCCCTGTGGTGATAGTAAGTGTTCTAATTTCATTCTTTTACATGTTACTGTCTAATTTTCACAGCACCACTTATTGAAGATGCTGTCTTTTCTGCATTGTATATTCTTACCTCCTTGGGTATAGATGAGGTGCCCCATAGGTGCATGGGGCTACCTCTGGGCTTCCTACTGTGTTCCATTGGTCTCTCTTTTTGTTTCTGCCTAGAGCTGTTACATTAGTCTTTGTTGTGAAGCTGGTGTGGTCCTGTTGAATTTTCTGAGCTTTCGCTTGTCTTTTGATTCCTCTGTTGAATCTGAAAGAAGAGCCTTACTTGGTAGTGTATTTTTGGCGGTAGGTTTTTCGCTTTCTCCACTTTAAATATATCATGCCACTCCCTTCAGGCCTGCAGGGTCTCTGCTGAGAAATCAGCTGATAATCTTACGGGGATGCCCTCTTATGTTATTTGCTACTTTTCCCTTGACCTACTGAATATTGTCTCTTTGTTAACTTTTCAGTTTGCTTAATATGTATCTCAGCATTTTCCTCAGCACGTCGAAGCAGCCAACCCGCAAGCGCAGGAAAAAACTCTTCCCTTATTAACACAAAAGGCTTTAAAGCGTTTTTTCCAACCCCGACGGGCGGGGGAGAAACGGGCAAGCGGCTCCCCGGAGCAATAGTGCCCCCTGCCGACCACAGGAACCAAAATGCCAGCAAGCCCAGAAGAAAACCGATCCTTCCTGCTCGGTTTCGGAGCAGAGGACTGGACAAAGTAGATGGGAAACTTATGGGGGATGCCCCTGAGGACCAGAGAAAGAAAGGGAACCTCTGGAAGGGGCCCGGGCAAACCACCCCTGGACCGCGCGAGTTCCGCTCGACCCGCCCACAGAACCACAGCGAGGCGGGCAAGAAGTCAGGGCGTCCAGGAAGCTCTGGAGCTGCTGAGGGCTGGGTCTGGGCCTGCCCCGGGGAGCATTGAGGACAGTGCCAGTCTCCCAGCCTGCGTCCGCTGGCAGATTTCTCCCCGAAACCGTTTGGAACTCTCCACTGAGGGACCTGATCCTTGACGTCCGGGTCCTGTCCAACCTGGCCCCAGCAAGATGGTTCTTTTGAGTCACTACCCTGCCCTCTTCTCTGTCGGTCGACTCTGGATTGAAGTCCCTTCCTGACTCACCTTGCAGTGAGCTGAGCAACTTGTACTCCGCAACAGCGGATTACTTCCAGGTGCTTTGCGTTCTAAATGTGTTATCGTGTCATAATCGTGATAGAGTCGATGAGTCGTTTTCTATGTAGTTTCCCTTCCCGCCCCCCTTTCATTTAGTATCTCATTGTAATAAATATGTTATTGTTGTTTTTCAGACCGTCGGTCGCGCCCGACTCTTTGTGACCCCATGGACTGCATGCAGCACGTCAGGAGGCTTCCCTGCCCTTCCCCATCTGCCGGAGCTTGCTCAAACTCATGTCCATTGAGTCAGTGATGCCATCCAACCATCTTGTCCTCTGTCATCCCCTTCTCCTCCTGCCGTCAATCTTTCGCAGCATTGCAGGCTGTTTTACCCTCAATCCCAGTGAGCATTTTCTTTCACTCTTCCACTGGGGAGGGGAATGTACCCTGCAAGCCAGTGTGCAAACTACAGTCTGACAGACTTGAGATCTGAGGACACTCTCCGAGGAACCCTGAGAACCTGGAGAGCTGACTCTTCCTCTGTGTGCCACAGCTCCCAAAGGCATAAAATGAGGTCAGTAATGGCATCTGCTTCTTGGGTGGTGTCCAGCATCACTTACCCAGCAGGATCTTAGGTTGGCACTTGTCCCTGTCATGTTATTACTGTAGGTGGCTCAGATGGTAAGGAGTCAGCCTGCAGTGCAGGATAGCCAGGTTCAATCGCTGGGTTGGGAAGATCCGCTGCAGAAGCAAATGGCAACCCACTCCATTATTCTTGCCTGGAGAATCCCATGCGCAGAGGAGCCTGGAAGGCTACAGTCCAAGGGGTCTTAAAGAATCAGACAGGTCTGAGCCCCTTTCACTTCCACTTAACGGAATGATTTTCAAGTCAAAACTCACTGTCATAATAAAGTTCTCTTTAAACACACAAGAATTCCTCAATGATTGGAAGCAAGAGAAGGGTGAACACTCCGTCCTGTATTATTCAATGTATCAGCTTATTATTATTATTTCTGTAATTTTACGTGTCACTGGGTCCGGTGAAAGTTCTCACAACGGGCTCTCTGAAGGGCTCAGGTGCAGTTTGAATCAGCCTACCGGCACAAGCGGAGGAAAAACAAGAACAAAATACCAGCCACTTCTTATGGCAAAAAGCTTCTTGTCACTTTATGAATGCGCGAAGGGCTGAGGAAAAACCGGCCCGGCGACACTGTGGAGCAACACTGCCACCTGCAGGCCACAGAAACCAAAATGCCGCAAGCCCGGGAGAAAATTCATCGTTCCTGCTGGGTTTTCGCGCGGAGGACTAGACGGCGGGGATGCGAAAGTTAAGGGAGATGCCCGTAAGGACGAAAGAAAGGAAGGGAATCTCTCGAAGGGCTCCCGCCAAACCACCCCTGGACTGCGAGCCGTCCGCGGAACCGCAGCAACAGGGGCAGGAAGTCAGGGTGTCCGGGAGGATCCGGAGCTTGGCGGGCGGGGCTGCACTCCGATTGGCTGGCGCTAGGCCTGCGCGCAGCAGCCCAGTGAGGCCCGTGCCAGTCTCCCCGCCCTGGTCGGCTGGGAGTTTTCTCCGGGACCCTGTTTGGAAGTCTCCACTGAAGAACCTGACCGGTGACGTCCGGGTCCTGTCGCCCACTGCCGTAGCCCCCCACGTGCGGGAACGTTGCGAGCCCCCCGTCCATTCTCCCTCCCACCCCAGGCCTGTGAACGCGTTCCTTCCGTGGTACACTCACTGTTCTCTCAGCTCTCACTCTTCTGATCAGTCCTCCGTGCCCACGAGGCTCCCACGGTCACCAGGGAGACTCTCCGTCCTTAGCGATGCTCCCTTCCTCCCCACCGGAGCAACCCCTGCCCACGGTCCCGCCCCGGGCATCAGGAAAGACCGCGCCCCTCATGGTGTCCTGTTTCTAGCATTCCTCCCTGTCAGCACCCTCAACATGACGTCCTGTCCTCCAGCTCCTTCGCAGTAGTGCCAGGGCACTGATACCACAACCTCCTGGAGACCTCCAGCTCACCGACCACGCGTCCTTTCACACCACGCGCCAGGCCCCTCCGCGATCGGCTGAGCCAGGGCTGGAAGCTGTCCCCCGCAAACACACTTCTCCCCCGCAAACACACCCCTTGTGCTCCTTGCACCCTCCCGCCTACCCACTCCCTGCCTGTGTCTGAGCACCTGAGCATAGAGGAGAAAACTTTACAGAAGTGTTTTCTCTTAAACCCATGGCCGGAGTAGACCGCTGTTCAGTTTCACGGTCACCTAGCTACACTCCTACACTACACACTAGGAACCTTCCTCCATGCTAATGACCCCCCGTGGGATTTCTCAAGTTTCCCAGTCCCAGTCTGCATGTTGCTGCCCTGGCAGTCTGCTGCCCCTCTGCACGCCTGCTCCTGACTGCACCCAGTCCCTCACCTCTGCCTGGGATCCCATGCCTTGCACCTTCTCAGGGACATTGCACCTGCAGTTATCACTCCTCTCTCCTGAACCAGCACCTGCTCCCTCTACATTGGAGCGTTCCACAGCAAAGGGGGAAACCCACCGTCTTCCACCACCCTCTTCTGCAGCTACTGGCACATCACCGGTTGCCCTTCAAAGCAAAACTGCTTCAAATTCGGCTGAGATAGTCTCTCCTCAGCCCCCTTCGGTGGAGCTTTTGTCCCAGTCACTCCACTGTAACTGGTCTCGTCATGGCCATCATTAATATCCATTCTTCCTGATCCCGCAGACACTCTTCAGTGCCCATCTTAGCCAACATCTCAGGCACCTTAGGCATATTTGACTCTTGTGTTTTTTAGCCCTCTGTTTTTTTATACTCCAGGATGTGGGGCTTATGTGACAACAGCGTCTCCTAGATGTACTCGACAAGGTACACATTCTACACTATGCCCCCTTTGTCCTGGATAGTGTATGGGAAGTCTTGGGTCAAATGAAAGACAAGCCAAAGAAAAGAGCGTCCCAGTCACAGCGGGGGAACGGACCACAGAAGCAGAGGCAGGCAGAGGTGAGAGAGCTCAGACAAGGGAGGTGTGACAAGAAATGAAGAGGAACACCACCACCCCATTCACACTTGAGACTCACAGGGGGCACACTGCGCCATGACCCAATGTTGTCTTTGGGCAGAATCGTGGCTGTAGTTAAGAATTTCGTTTTCTGGAGCTGATCTTGGTTCCTGCTGCGGTGCAGGTGAGATCCAAGGGAGGGCTCTGCATCACCCGAGGGAGAAATGTGGAAACGGACTGAACCCAGACGAAGCCTAAGCAGGCAATGGGCTAGGGGACCTTGCTGCTGAGGCTGAGGAGTGGACGTCCCCGCCCGGGGATGTGGAACCTCAGAAATAAAATAAGAGAACACAGGAAACAAGACAGAAATAGAGTCAGAGACACAGAGAACACACTGGTGGTTACCAGAGGAGGAAGGAGTAGGGAGTTGTATAAAACAGGGAACGGATTAGGAGATACAAACTTCCAGTTATAAAATAAGTCATGGGAATGGAATGTACATACAGGGAATATAGTCTATAACCTTGTAATAAATCTCTGTGGTGACACATGGGAACCAAACTTATCATGGCAATTCATTTCATAATGTTTAAAAATATGGAATCACTTTGTTGTGCACTTGAAACAAATATAATATCATATATCAATCTTGGGCCTCCCCAGTGACTTAGTGGTAAAGAATCCTCCTGCAATGCTGGAGCTGCAGGAGGCATGGGTTGGATTCCTGGGTTGGGAAGATCCCCTGAAGGAGGGCGTGGCAACCCACTCCACTATTCTTGCCTGGAGAATCCCATGGACAGAGGAGCCTGGTGGGCTACAGTCATGTGGTCGCAAAGAGTTGGACATGACTGATGTGACTTGGCATGCACGCACGCATGGCAACTTTACTGAAGAAATAAAGAGTGGGGACCCTGAATGGAGGATGCCAAGGTCTGCGGGTCACTTTTTCTCTGGCGGCCTATGTGACTCTGAGCAATCCCCCTAACTTCTCTGTCCTCTGCTTTCTCACCTCATCAATTAGGATTGAAATCGTCCAAAATGATGGGTCTCTGAAGGAGGATTAAATGAGGTGACAGAAAGAAATACATTGAATGTGGTCTGATACCTGGTAAAAGATGAACAACCTTGAAATGCCATGTTAGCCCTGCTAAACGTGCCCACACTGACTAAATTCATGCCTCTGAGTTTCAAGAAGAAAAGCTCCCTTGGAGCTGGGAGACAAGTCCTGCAAGATGGGTTGAGCTCTGAAACTCTCTGATGAGATCACAAGTTCAGACTCCAATAAATATACCTGTTCTCAAGCGCCTCTGTCCACAGAAGACTCATGGATTTCTGCAGAAATATAGCTCTGGGGGCTAGCTGAGAGCACAGACCGACAGACAGCAGAATTCATTTTCACTTCTGAAGAATCTCACAGGCACCTGCTGACTACACAACATTGGGCTCCGAGTGTGGGGAGGAAAAGTACATTTCATCACTCATGTCTCCTGTAATGAAAAGGGAAGCTATTTGTTATTAAGAGAAAGATGTTTGTGAATCACAGATCTGAAAAAGGTCTTATATTCAGAATACGTAAGGAATTTTAAAATTGCAAAGGACACAATGTAGTGAAGGAGGACAGATCCGTGTGCCAGGGATTGGGGTGTGGGAGGGGAAACCAGAAAGGGCATTTTTAGGGTGATGGACGGGGCCTGTGTCCTGGCCGTGGTGGTGATCACTGGAATCTCTCCGTGTGTCAGAGCTCAGAGAGCTGCACACCCAAAGACAAGCAGGCCAGGAATTCCCTGGTGGTCCAGTGGTTAAGAATGTGCCTGCCATATAAAATTAACATACAGAAACCCCTTGCATTCCGATAAACTAATAAGGAAAAATCAGGAAGAGTAATTAAGGAAATAATCTCATTCACCATTGCAATGAAAAGAATAGAATTCTTAGGAATAAATTTACATAAAGAAACAAAAGACCTGTATACAGAAAACTATGAAAAAAAAAACTGATGAAAGAAATCAAAGATGACACAAACAGATGGAGAAATGTACCATGTTCTTGGATTGGAAGAATCAGTATATACTACCCAAAGCAATCTATAGATTCATCACAATCCCGATCAAACTACCAAAGGTACTTTTCACCGAACTAGAACAAATAATTTCACAGTTTGTATGGAAACACTAAAGACTCGAATACCCAAAGCAATCTTGAGAAAGAAGAATGGAACTGGAGGAATCAACCTGCCTGACTCCAGGCTCTACTACAAAGCTATAGTCATCAAGACAGTATGGTACTGGCACAAAGACAGAAATATAGATCAATGGAGCAAAATAGAGAACCCAGAGATAAATCCCCACACCTATGCACAGGATATCTCTGACAAAGGACGAACAAATATACAATGGTGTAAACAAAGTCTCTTCAACACGTGATGCTGGGGAGAATGCTCAACTACGTGTAAAAGAATGAAACTGGAGCACTTTCTAACACCAGACACAAAAATAAACTCAAAATTGATTAAAGAACTAAATGTAAGACCAAAAACTGTAAAACCCTTAAGAGGAAATCATAGGCAGAACACTCTCTGACATAAATCACAGCAAGATCCTCTATGACCCACCCCCAAGAGTAATGGAAATAAAAACAAAAATAAACAAAAGGGACCAAATTTACCTTAAATGCTTTTGCACAACGAAGGAAACTATAAGCAAGGTGAAAAGACAGCCCTCAGAGCAGGAGAAAAGAATAGCAAATGAAACAACTGACAAAGAATGAATCTCCAAAATATACAAGCAGATCATGCAGCTCAATAACAGAAAAACGAACAACCCCAGAAAAAGTGGGCAAGAGACCTAAACAGACATTTCTCCAAAGACATACAGATGGGTACCAAGCACATGGAAGAGATCCTCAACATCACTCATTATTAGAAAACTGCAAATCAAAACCACAATGAGGTATCACCTCACACAGGTCAGAATGGCCGTCATCAAAACGTCTACAAACAATAAATGCTGGAGATGGTGTGGAGAAAAGGGAACCTTCCTCCCCTCTTGGTGGGAACGCAAACTGGTACAGCCACTATGGAGAACAGAGTGGAGATTCCTTAAAACACTGGGAACAGAACTGCCACACGACCCAGCAGTCCCACTGCTGGGCATACACCTCGAGGAAACCGGAAGTGAACAGACACAGGTACCCCAATGTTCACAGCAGCACGATTCACAACAGCTAGGACATGGAGGGAACCTAGACGTCCGTCGGCAGGTGAATGGATGAGGAAGTTGTGGTGCGTGTACACAATGGAACATTACTCAGCTATAAAAAGGAAGACATTTGAATCTGTGCTAATGAGTTGGATGAACCTGGAGCCTGTTATACACAGAGAAGTCAGTCAGAAAGAGAAAGACAAGACTTCTATTAATGCATATTTATGCAATTTAGAAAGACGGTAGCAACGATTCTACAGCAGGGAAGCAAAGGGGGCAGAGACATACAGAACACACTTTTCAACCCGGTAAAAGAAAGTGAGGGTGGGATGATTCGAGAAAATAGCAGTGAAACATACACATTCCCATATGTAAAACAGATGACCAGTGCAAGTTCAATGCATGAAGCAGGGCACCCAAAGGCGGTGCTCTGGGATAACCCAGAGGGATAGGGTGGGGAGGGAGGTGGGATGGGTGTTCAGCAGGGGAGGACACATGTATACCTGCGGCCGATTCATGTTGATATATGGCAAAAGCCATCACGATATGGTGTAGTAATTATCCTCTGATTAAAATAAATTAATCATTAAAAAAATAAAACAGAACCCACCTGCCAATGCAACGGGGCAGGTGTTCAGTCCCTAGTCCAGGAAGATTCCACGTGCCGCAGGGCAACTAAGACGGTGTGTCACAACTACTGAACCCACCTGCTTCAACTAAGGAAGCCCTTGAGCCTAGAGTCCATTCTCCGCAACAAGAGAAGTCTCTGAAATGAGAAGCGCATGCACCGCCACTAAAGGGTTGTCCTCCTTCTCCACAACTAGAGAAAGCCTCGTGCAGCAACAAAGACTCAGTGCAGCCACCAATAAATAGATAAACAATAAGAAAGAAAACCGGGCCAATCTTACTGTGTGTTCATTTGAAAAATCCAATGGTAGGTACCAAAGTAGGTGCATCTCTCTATATTCTTTGAATGATCATTATCTTGGGTGAAGCTAACAAAAATTACATCACAGGCTGTATTAAAATTTTAGATCAGCTTCCCAGGCACTGCTCTTTTCTAGAGAGCTACGTTTCTCAGAAAACTGTTACTTAGGAACTTTAGTCACCGGAACTGGGGCCTCCACCACACACAAGGGCAGAAAGCAAAAGACATGAGGAAGGCACTGTTCAAATCCATGAGTTTATGAGTTGCCTGTGACCACAGGCTAGGATGAACACACATCCCAGAGTCTCCTCACATTTCAGGAACTGAAACCTGTATTTCAACCACTTAGTTCAGTTCTTTAAGGCCACTGCTATCCCCTTAAACAAAGACTTGGTGTGAAACACTTGGAAAATGACCTTAACCCAATTCACTCCCAACCTCTTGCCACATGTCACAAGGAGTCTGTCATGATATTTCCTCACCTAGAAAGCCAATTTTCAGATAAAGAAAAGAATTCAAACTCACACACAACTTGTGAAGAAATACTGAGATTTTAGAAACTGACCCACAACTAACCCATGGTTCATCATTCTTTCCTTTCTTCTCCCTCCATCCACTCTGAGAAATGAATATTTGGCCATGCTGTCTGATTTGCCCACCAAGGTGCTCATACCACACACAGGATGTTGTTACAAGTGAGCCTATACACAAGGCATTGACACCAGCCAACCCTACTGAAGTCGGCTACCTGGGGAGCAGGGAGGTGGCCGGGGCAATAAAGTCATCATCTCATTTCCTTCATCACCCTACCCCATTTCATTCCCTGCAGTCACCTGGACCAAACGAATAAAGATCTCGCACCAAATCGCTGCTTAAATGACCACTGCCTCAAGTTTCCTTCATTATCTCACGAGGCTTCTGAGGCCAGGGAACAGATTTGACCTGAGATGAGTAAAGCTAGAGAGACAGCCCATTGGCCAGAGATTCTGTTTGGAAGGTGATGTCTCTCAGTGTACTCTTTACGACCCCATGGACCAAGGCCCGCCAGGTTCCTCTGTCCAGGGGATTCTCCAGGCGAGAATACTGGAGTGGGTTGCCATGCCCTCCTCCAGAGAAACTTTCTGACCCAGGGATTGAACCCAGGTGTCCTAACTCCCCTGCATTGCAGACAGATTCTCTACTGCTGAGCCCCCAAGGAAGCCCATGACAAACCTAGACAGCATATTAAAAAGCAGAGACGTCACATTGCTGACAAAGGTCTGCAGAGTCAAAACTATGGTTTTTCCAGTAGTCATGTACAGATGTGTGAGTTGGATCATTAAGAAGGCTGAGAGATGCTTTCGAATTGTGGTGCTAGAGAGATGACCCTTTAGAATCCCTCGGACACTAAGGAGAACTACTCTGCCCATCCTAAAGGAAATGAACTCTGAATACTCACTGGAAGGACTGATGCTGAAGCTGTAATACTTTGGCCACCTGATGCGAATAGCTGACTCATTGGCAAACACCCTAATGCTGGAAAAGATCGAAGGCAGGAGGAGAAAGGGGGAGACAGAGGGTGAGGTGGTTAGACAGCATCAGCAACACAATGGACATTAATTTGATCAAATTCGGGGAGACAGTGTAGGACAGAGGAGCCTGGCGTGCTGCAGGTCATGGGGTCGTAAATAGTCGGACATGACTGAGCGACTGAACAACAACCACCACCTCCACCTTCCCTTGGAAATTCCCTAAGGTGCGACCACCCCACTCTCAGCAGGGCTAAGAAGCTTTCTGTGTGTGTCAGTGGTGAAGGCTGAGACTTCTGTCTTCACACACTCAGCGCCCCCTGCTTAGGGTTGATGGCGGGTCCTTAACACTCATCACTCCCTCCCAGAGCTCAGACCAGGGAGCCATCTCACAACAGTCATGGAGCACCCTCCCCTGCTACAGAATTGGGAGTTGTATGTCTTTACCCCTCTCAATGTGATTTCTTCCTTTACATTCACTTCCACATTTCTTCCTTGAGTCACGAATCCAACCCTGCTCATCCCCTACTGGTCCCTCTAAGAAGCTGCACCTGCATCTCTAGCCCATCTCTAGTACCACATGCACAGGGAGGGTGCATGTTCGCCCTGCGCCATGTATCTTCTTTCTCCTTTCTCTTCGGAATGTGTGGACTCCCAGATATCACAAAAGGGCTCCAGATCACCCACAAAGGGGCGGTGCTGCAGGGGAGGCTGTGACTCTCATCCACAGCCTGGGTCAAAGCAGGACTGTGTTATAAGCGTCACAAGCTGCCGTGCCACAAGCTACCCGACTGCATCATGGGAGCCAAAAGAGCCAAGGTCTGAAAGTCCTAACACAGACATTTCCGTGGACAGAACACCAGTGTCTTCCTTGGCACCTGTGAGCTGTTGTTTGGTTTGGGCCTATGGCGTCACTGACCTTTTTCACAACGCTTGCAGGCTTAGCTAGCCTTCCATCAGGACCTCTCTGCTCCCCACAGCCCCCCACCTGCTGTACCACAGACATCACTTCTGAGTTCAGTGCGCCGATTGGGTTATCACTTTGCAGGGATACCAACAGAACTTTTTTATGCTGAAACCTCAAGACACCTGAGGAGAACGAGTCTTCAGAAAGTCCATTTTTCAATTATAACAGAAAAACTGCCTATGTAACAATGAAGATACAACAAATTACAATACTAATAAAATGTTATTTGGAAATTATCTAGAATGTCACACTTCAGAGAAAAAAACTTAGGATGTGGTCTATTGCCTTCCAGGTTTTGATCTCTGCATTTAAGAAAATCACGAGATGGGGGAGGTAATGTCTTCATGATATTGTATCTGTTGCTCTGTCTGTGTGTCATTATATTATATTTATGGTTATGCTACTTTCCATAATGATGAGGGTGCTCCACTAATGTTGGTCAGAGGAAACACTGTTTAGACCTCGGTATGGACCAGGAATGGTTCTCTGTGATGTGTGCAGGTTGACATGACACCCCATGGTCTTTCACGCACTTAGGAGACAGTCTTCAATCCATACTGAGATCCATAGTAATGTTTCATGCGGATGGACATGCTGATCTGCCTTTTGATCCAGAGTACGCCAGACACTGCACTGTATTCCAGATTGTGGTCAGATCCCACACCTGGCCGTTTCTCTCTGGCCTGGGCACCAATCTGACTCAGCTCTTGCCAGCTAGGTGACTTTGTGCAGATGCATTCACCCGTTAACATCTACGTGTCTCTGCTCCTCAGCTGACAAAAGGGATGATAGCATTACAGATGCTTACCTCACAGGGTTGCTAAGAGTACTCAAAGACTTCATTATGCGTATATGTACGGAGAGCTACGCCCGGTGCAGAAGGGGAGCACTTCTTCCTGTATCTCTTCACTTCTGTTTCCTCTTGTACTAGCAGCCCCCTGTCCCTGCCCCCACGCGTTCACCTCCCCCACCCCTACTCTGCTCTCTCTCCCCTGTGTCCCTGTCCTCAGAGTCTCCATCCCAAAACAGAGCTGAACATCTCCTCACGACTTACCCCAGAAAATACCCATACCATTGCCCTTGGATTAAACAATCATGAACATTAGCAGAAAAAATAAGAAACACAATAAACGGGCAATGTTAAAACTACGTAAGAAATAAAGCATTACTTATGCAAGTCTGACTACTAATATTTTCATACCTTCATCAGATTCAGATCTTCAGAATTTAATATATGAGAATTAGACTTGACAAAACAATGACAGAAAAGGTAATGCAATGTGGTTCCTTAAATAAGACCTAACAAAATGGGGGTACATAGTGTGGGTTGAGAAATTCAATATAATTAGGATGTCAGTAGTCCCCATACACATCCATCAATTTCCATGGAATTTCTTCAATTTCCAGTCAGAAATTCCAGCAGGAATTTTTTTACACATAGACTAATTGAGGATAAAATTTCTGTGGTAGGGCAAATGAACTAGATTAGCCAAATGATTCTGAAAAACAACTGTTGGAGGCGTAACACTAACCTGAAATTTACTTTGCAGCTTCTACCAAAAGTTGTAAGCAACTAAGTGTCTATGAAGGGATGAATGGATACAGAAAACGTGGTGACACGGGTCTGAATGGCCACCTTCAGAAAGTCTACAAACAACAAATGCTGGATAGGGTGTGGAGGAAGGGGAACCCTCTTACACAGTGGATGGGAATGGAAACTGGTAGAGCCACTACGGAGAACAGTGTGGTATTCCTTTATAAACTGGGAATAGACCTGCCATGTGATCCAGCAATCCCACTGCTGGGCATACACCCCAAGGAAACCAGAAGTGAAACAGACACATGGACCCCGATGTTCACCGCAGCACTGTTTACAATAGCTAGGACATGGAAGCAACCTAGATGCCCACTGGCACACGAACGGAGAAGGAAGTGGTGGTACATATACAATGGAATATTACTCAAGTATAAAAAGGAACACACTTGAGTCAGTTCTACTGAGGTGGAATAACCTGGATCTTATTATACAGAGTGAAGTAAGTCAGAAAGAGAAAGAGAAATACTGTATATTAACGCATATATATGCAATTTAGAAAGACGGTACCAATGACCCTACATGCAGGGCAGCAAAGGAGACACAGACGTAAAGAACAGACTCTGGGACTCAGTGGGAGTGGGTGGGATGATTTGAGAGAATAGCATTGAAACATGTACACTACCAGATGTAAAATAGACGACCAGTGTCAAGTTCCATGCATGAAGCAGGGCACCCAAAGCCGGTACTCTGGGACAACCCAGAGGGATAGGGTAGGGAGGGAGGTGGGAGGGTGGTTCAGAATGGGGGGATATGTGAATCCCTATGGCCAATTCATGTTGATGTATGACAAAAACATCACAATACCGTAAAGCAATTATCCCCCAATTAAAACAAATTAATTTTAAAAGAGAAAATGTGGCGATATATACAATGGAATATTATTCCGTCAGAAAGAAGAAAATTCTGCCTTTTGCAACAACATGAATGGACTTCAAAGGCTTTATGCTAAATGAAAACAGTGAAAGAGAGAAAGACATACATTGTATGTTCTCACTTATATGCAGAATCTAAAAAATTCAAACTTACAGAAACAAGCGTTTAGAATGGTGGTTTCCAGGGCCTGTGCAAAATGTTGAATACAGGGTACAAACTTCCAGGTATGAGATGAATAGGTTGCGTGGATCCAATGTATAGCATGGTGAGTATAATTAACAAAATGGTATAATACAGTGAAAGCTAAGAGGGTAGATCTGAGATGCTATTTCCTCAACAATTTTTTAAAAGGATTATGTGAGGGGATAGAGTGCCAACCCTGCTGTGGTAACCGTTTTGCAAAATATGTGTGTATCAAATCATCACACTGGCATCTTATACTTACAGGTTATATGTCAATAATACCTCAAAAAAGGTGGAAAACATAAGAGAGTCCTGACTGTTTCCGGTGGCAGAGCCCTCAAGCTATATTCTGTGTCCCTCTGACATCTCCCCATCATTCTTGAACTTCCCCTTATTACTGACATGACAAGGTGAACCAGGCTCATTTATCCTTTCCTTCCTCAGCCTGGGAACCCGTCATTTAGTGGAGAAAGGGGTTCAGAAGCTAGGATCTGGGGACTGGTGTAATTATTGCCGTTGGAATGTTGCTGTTTCCAGTAACTTGGGAATATATGAGTGTACACAATCACACACACAAACACATAGACACACACCTATTGTTATATATCAGTCTAGCAACATATGCACACCTATCGCATACAAGAAGTATGCATGGAGACCTTTAATCCCAGGAGAATTCTTCAGAAATTGTTCTAGTTTACTTCCTTTCCATACTGGAAATTCCCGTTTCCAAAAATGACAGACGTGGCTCTCAGCATTCTTATGTATTTGCTGAGTTGAGGAACCCAATGCATACAAGTGATCCCTCCTCCACAAAAAGGTCCTCCTCACAATCTATGCGGAACCATCCCTTGCCCTTGACTTCCACACCTCACTCAACCTTGAATCCATGAAGCAGTTAGCCTCCTTCCCACCCAATCCCCAGGGATATCCTTCTTTCCACCTTGGGCTCTGACTCCCAAGGCAGGGATGCCCCTCTACACATACACATGCCTTGCCTGGAAACACCGAATGGCTTTAGGACTGACGTGCTCAAGCACAAAGAAGGGAAGGGAAAGAAAGGGTAGGGCCAGCAAAAGGTGACTATGTCCTAATACAGTCAGCCATTCAATGTGAACTGGGCCAAACCCAAGCAATGGGATGAAGCCATTCTTTTTATTTTCCCCCTCTTTGTCCTCCAACTTCCCTTCCTGCCTCTGTCCTTTGCCCCAGTTTCTTTTTCTTCTTAAGTCCTGCCCTCTATCAAGAGTACCAATGTTACGAGGCATGATTCCCACATTATAACTGATCTCTGCTGCTTGGTTGACATTCAGTGTGACATCCCGGCAGCTGGGATACTCAAACTCTCTCTCTCTCATGATGGACCAGAAGGTCTCACTCCTAATTTCAGGGATAGATAGGAGAGAAGGTGCAGGGAACACGTTGGAGCCCTCAGTCCTTCATCTGTGAAATGCGGAAGATCACAAATTGTGAGAGAAACAGAGACAGCAGCAACCAGACCCCTTTCCATGAGTGCTACATGTCAAACCAAGTGCATCACAGGACTCCTTGACATTCAGGAGCACGCCAAGTAGATTTCCATGCCAGGACAGTTGCATTTGTTGTTCCTTCTGCCTGGAATGCTCTTCCCTTAGATAACCCCATGGCCTGCTCCCTCACTTCCTCCAGATCTCTGCTTACTTGCCATCTTTCAGGGAGATTTTCCCTCCTTACCTTGAATAAAATGATATCATCATACCTACATATACCCTTTCCCCTGATCTAGCATTATCTTTCTTCATAGTGCCTGCCACCCTTGATTTGTTTACTGACCACCAAGTCTGTCAAAGGAGAGACTTGGTCAGTTCTGTCCTGTCACAAACTCCTCCAACAGTGCTCATGTATATGACAGGTGCTCAGAAAACATTTGCTGAAGGAGTCTGAAGCGAGGCCCTTTGCACACATCGCTAACATGCACAGGTACACTGCAAGACCCACACTGGCCCCACTGTGTTAATTATGATACATACTGAGATTCCAGGAGACAACTGATATGCTCAACAACACACAGCACGTCAGGTTCCATGTCTTGGAGTCATGTCTGCTAGCTTCCGAACCCTCAGTTCCCGGACAGAGACCTCACAGCCAAGAACATAAGAGGTTTTATTTCTGACACAGAGACTCCAGACAGCTCAGATAGATACCCAGAGACACCAAAAAGAGCTCACTGAATCTCTGCACAGAGAGCACACAACTCCTCTCAGACCCTCAAACAAAACTGAGACCATAACCATACACGCTGTGACAAAGACCCTCCAAACAGACCAAAGTCTTTCAAGACAGAAACAAATGAGAACCGCACAGATACTTCACACCACGGAGACTGACTCCCAAACCACTCGGACACTTACCAACCTAATACAAAATCCCTAAACGGAAAGAGAACTTTATTAACTCAAGAACATCATATAACCTTTAGATAAAGTGCCCAGACAAACGGAAAACCTGCACCCTGTGCATAGATCCCCAAGCACCTGAGACTTTACACCTTTAGACAAACCCATCATTAAAGCAGCTCAGAAACATCACAACTTGGGACCAGAATCAAAAACTCAGAGGTCTCACAATCTCGGGTGCACACGCCTACACAGAGATCTCACACCCAGGAACTGAAAGGCCAGAAAGCTCCAAGAGTGCACACCCCGGAATACAGGCACACACATCCTAGGGGGTTTGTACTATGGCTCACAAAATCCACTCGGATCAAATATCCCATCAGTCACGACCCCGCCCAAAGGCTCAAGGAGATCAAATGTACCCAAACAGCACCTGTTTTCACACGGAAAGATATACAAGCCCAGGCTCGCTGACACAGGTTAGTCTCCAGGGAGAGACATCAAAGTCAGAGACCTCTCCCTGGACAAGAATTGCATGCATTTGTGCGAATGACCGAGGGCTGCCACATGCTCCAGACTGAGCGAGAGCTAAACAAGACCGAAACGCCGTTCCCATACACAGCCAGCGACTGCGCCAAACCTCGCCACTAACCAGGGCAGCTATTCGACCCCTTCGGGAAAAGCAATGCAACTCGGAGAAAAACTGTATGCTCTAAAAAGCCGCGAACGGCAACATGCCTCTCGTCCTCAGGTCCAGCTCTGCCATCCCAGTGCCTGTAACAGCCAGCCAGCCAACTGGAACTGGGCCGGAGACGAAGCAGGGCGGGACTCGCGGGACTTCGGGCGCCTATACGCGCCCCGGAAGAGCTCATTCCGGCGATCTCGCGGAGACCAATCAATACCCAGAATGCTCCCTGACGCCAGACCCCAAACAGGCAGCCCATCTTGCTCCGTAGCGGTCCCCCCTTGGATGTAACCATGTAGAAACGAAGGGGTGGATTGGAGAAGTGACGAGGACAGTTGCAGCTTCATACCGGTGTCCACTCGGACTCGCATGCAGCGGGAAGCCAGAATGGAGCGAATGGGGATGGAGCCAGTGGTGCCATGGGTGCCTCCGCTAGGAACCCTGGTCGATGCCCGACGCGGTTTAAAGGTACTCTCTGTGTTGTCATAGGCCCTCTCGAGTGGTACCTTCCAGAGTGGGTGGTCTTATCGCTACCACTGCGTGGTACATCCCAGGACCGAACTGTTTCATCTGGCGCGCCCTTTGGTGGTGAGACTGGGGAACAGCCGATGTAGATGCCGGTGGACCGTTAGAGGATGATCCTCCAAGGGTGGAAAGGCAAAGTTAGGATGAAAACCCCACCAATTGCTGCAATCTTGGACTCAGAAAAATGTCTCCATAAACTGAAGATTACGTCTGTAGTGGCCACTATCATAACAGGAAGCAAGGAAAGCATTTTCTGTGTGCTGGGCATTGTGCTTGTTTGTGCTTTTCTGTTTAATACAGAGCAGGTCTCAATGGGGAAAGCCAGCCACAGTCCCCCAACGGGCAGGGGAGAGAAAGCTTCGGACTGGGATCTGAAGGTCTGGAGTGGGGAAGGCCTCTGTCGTTGACTGCGAGTAATATGTGAGAAGGACAACAGGACTTTCCATTCTGTTCGGAAAGGGGTCAACCCCGAGGGGACGCTAGGATGCTGCATAGGTGAGATAAAGACCATGGCTTTGTCACCATCTTGTCACCCCTGAATATGTTTCCTAGCAGAACCCTCAGCCTGTCTAGCTATGCCTCTGTCAACAATTTAAATTTGCTTAATCATTCCGACATTCTTTCATCCTCTCCACAGTTTCTGTCAAGCACAACTATGTGTGTTAGAAAACAGAAAATCAACCTTGGCTTCATGGAACTTACATTGTGTTGGGGTCATACAGTCCCAAAAGGTAAGTAATTTATCGGGTGTTCATAATGGCTGTGGTTAACATTAAACCGGGATGGTGAAATAGAGAGAGGGGATGATATCTAGAAAGAGTAGCCAGAGACCTTCCTTCTAAGATCGTGACATTTGAGCAAAAGCCTAGAGGAGATGCATATCTGGGAGAAAAGTGTCCCAGACAGAGTTAAAGCCAGTGGAAAAACTGGGGAGTGGAACTCAGTGTAGAGTGTATGAAAAGAATGAGGAGGGCTATGTGACTGACACAGCATGATGGAGGGAGAGCCGGGAGATCCGAGGAGAGTCGTGATGAGGGGCGGGTCCCTTACAGCATTCTGTCCACAGGGAGGACTTTGACTAGATCCACCGGAGGGTTCTTACCAGAGAAGCCCCCAGGGTTCTTTCAGAGGCTCAGATCACACAATGATTGTTGAGGAGCTCTAGATTCATCCCAGGAAATCCACAGACCCTCTGCAGTTGAACATGCCTTTCCTGGAATCCCGTACACTCAAGGGAAATCCCCCCTACTGCTCCCAGTGGACATCCGTGTCAACTGATGATACCCTCAGGAGAGACAGAGGAAGGACCCTCACGGTATGAGTGAGGTCACAGTCAGTCTCGTAAAGGCAGAAAGGGAGGGTGTAACACGCACAGAGATGTCAGGGAGAAAGACAAAGATAGAACATTGGACAGGAACAGAGAGACTATTTCTAGCAGCAAAGGATTCCCAATTAGCACCCACCCATGGGCCCCATTGCTTTTTCGATGATCCCGCAGATGTAGGCCATTTCATCTCTGGTTCCTCTGCCTTTTCTAAAACCAGCTTGAACATCTGGAAGTTCACAGTTTACGTATTGCAGAAGCCTGGCTTGGAGAATTTTGAGGATTACTTTACTAGCGTGTGAGATGAGTGCAATTGTGCAGTAGTTTGAACATTCTTTGGCGTTACCTTTCTTTGTGTTTGGAGTGAAAACTGACCTTTTCCAGTCCTGTTACCACTGCTGAGTTTTCCAGATTTACTGGCATATTGAGTGCAGCGCTATCACAGGATTTGAAATAGCACAACTGGAATTCCATCACCTCCACTAGCTTTGTTCGTAGTGATACTATGCCAAAGCCTTTGACTGTGTAGATCACAATAAACTGTAGAAAATTCTGAAAGAGATGGGAATACCAGACCACCTGACCTGCCTCTTGAGAAGCCTGTATGCAGGTCAGGAAGCACCAGTTAGAACTGGACATGGAACAACAGACTGGTTCTAAATAGGAAAAGGAGTACGTCAAGGCTGTATATTGTCACTCTGCTTATTTAACTTATATGCAGAGCACATCATGAGAAATGCTGGGCTGGATGAAGCAGAAACTGGAACCAAGATTGCCAGGAGAAATATCAATAACCTCAGATATACAGATGACACCACCCTTATGGCATAAAGTGAAGAGGAACTAAAAAGCCTCTTGATGAAAGTGAAAGAGGAGAGTGAAAAAGTTGGGTTAAAGCTCAACGTTCAGGAAACTAACATCATGGCATCTGGTTCCATCACTTCATGGCAAATAAATGGGGAAACAGTGGAAGCAGTGTCAGACTTTATTTTTGGGGGGCTCCAAAATCACTGCAGATGGTGATTGCAGCCATGAAATTAAAAGACGCTTCCTCCTTGGAAGGAAAGTTATGACCAACCTAGACAGCATATTAAAAGGCAGAGACATTAGTTTTCCAACAAAGATGCATCTAGTCAAAACTATGGTTTTTCCAGTGGTCACGTATGCATGTGAGAGTTGAACTGTGAAGAATGCTGAGAGCCAAAAAATTTATGCTTTTGAACTGTGGTGTTAGAGAACACTCTTGAGAGTCCCTTGGATTGCACAGAGATCCAGCCAGCCCGTCCTAAAGGAGATCAGTCCTGGGTGTTCATTGGAAGGACTGATGCTGAAGCTGAAACTCCAGTACTTTGGCCACGTCATGTGAAGAGTTGACTCATTGGAAAAAATTCTGATGCTAGGAGGGATTGGGGGCAGGAGGAGAAGGGGAAGACAGAGGATGAGATGGCTGGATGGCATCACCAACTCGATGGACATGAGTTTGAGTAAACTCCAGATATTGGTGATGGACAGGGAGGACTGGCGTGCTGTGGTTCATGGGGTCGCAAAGAGTCAGACACTACTGAGTGACTGAACTCAACTGAAGTGATGGGCCCCCAGCCCTGCTACTGGATGGGGTGCCTATCTCTACAGGAGAAAAGAAGCTGCTCCCCCTCCCTGCACCCCCCCCCCACCAGGGACTGTCTCTAGGAAATGACTCAGTTGCCCATGCCCTGGCTCTTAATCATACTCTCTTGGCACACATCAGGGTCCTCTGCCCTGATCAAGATATGGAGATGTTCCTGTCATGGGGAGGCTCGTACACAGGGTCCCTCAAAATCTGTCCAGCCCTGACTGCCCTCCTGCTGACCTCAGTTCCAATGAATGCTTTAATGGGAGAAAGAGAGCGAGGGATCGTGGCGTTTGTGGTGGAGCCTCATGCAAATTGGTGAATGTGAGGTTTCTCCCCACCTGCTTGGAGGCTCACCTTTGTATTTTCCACCACCACGTCCCCAAGGAATGTGCAGATTACATTTGATGCATCAGGTAAGCAGCTGGGTGTGTGATGGGGAGACACAGAACATATCCTGATAGACAGTCACGGGGTCCTTGTGGCCCTGTGCCAATGCCCCCCTCCCTTATTACCTGGCCAGGGTTCTGCTGAGTCTTCCCTGCCTCCTCCAAGGAGCCCAAGCCTGCATCCAGTTCCTCCTGTCCTCATGAGCCGAGACCCTCCATCTGCACTGAGCCTTGGGCTCCAATCTGCAAATGTTGGCCTCTTTGTCGTGGGTTGGGCAGATTGTCTGAGTGAGTGTGTGTACACAGTTTTTTCACAGGGCCCCTATCAAGGGTGGCAGTGTTTTCAGGAAGTATTGTTCTTCTCAGTATTGTTACCGTGAGCTCCTGTGTACTGCACATGACTTGCCCTCCCTGAGGATGGAGCCACAAGATTTCGTCTCTGTAGGGAGGCATGGTAGAAATCATAGCAAATGTGATATCATAGGTCTACTTCTAAGACCCATGAGAGTGGGGTCCATCCAGTGTTCCTCTTAAGACTACTCTCATATGCAGATCCATGATCAGCTTAGAGACCCAACCCTCTGGACAACCACCCCTCCCCCCCAAATAGTTCAGAGACTTCATGCCCGGGACAGAGATCCACAAACAGTTCAGAGAGCACTCATCCTGGACAGCAACCCAAAACAGCTTAAGTACGTTACACCTGAGGACACAGACCCTAACCATCTTAGACAGTTCCAACCCTCAGTTCAGTTCAGTCATTCACTCGTGTCCAACTCTTTGAGAGCCCATGGACTGCAGCATTCCAGGCCTCCCTGTCCATCGCCAACTCCCCGAATTTACTCAAACTGATGTCCATTGAGTCGGTGATGCCATCCAACCATCTCATCCTCTGTCGTCCCCTTCTTCTCCCACCTTCAATCTTTCCCAGCATCAGGGTCTTTTCAAATGAGTCAGTTCTTCGCATCAGGTGACCACAGTATTGGCGTTTCAGTTTCAGCATCAGTCCTTCCAATGAATATTCAGGACCGATTTCCTTAGGATGGACTGGTTGGATCTCCTTGCAGTCTAAGGGACTCCAAGACGACATTTCAAAAGCATCAATTCTTCGGTGCTCAGCTTTCTTTATAGTCCAACTCTCACATTCACACATGACTACTGGGAAAACCATAGCCTTGACTAGATGGACCTTTGTAAGCAAAGAATTGTCTCTGCTTTTTTTTTTTTTTTTCATTTATTTTTATTAGTTGGAGGCTAATTACTTCACAGCATTGTAGTGGGTTTTGTGATACATTGACATGAATCAGCCATAGAGTTACATGTGTTCCGCATCTCGATCCCCCCCCCCACCTCCCTCTCCACCCGATTCCTCTGGGTCTTCCCAGTGCACCAGGCCGGAGCCCTTGTCTCATGGATCCCACCTGGGCGGATGATCTGTTTCCCTATAGATAATATACATGCTGTTCTCTCGAAACATCCCACCCCTGCCTTCTCCCACAGACTGTGAGATGGATGAAACTGGAGCCCAATATACAGAGTGAAGCCAGAAAGATATAGATCATTACAGCATACTAAGACATATATATGGAATTTAGAAATATGGTAATGATAACCCTATACACAAAACAGAAAAAGAGACACAGTTGTCTCTGCTTTTTAACATGCTGTCTAGTCTGGTCGTAATTTTTCTTCCAAGGAGCAAGTGTTTTTTAATTTCATGGCTGCAGTCACCATGTGCATTGATTTTGGAGTCCCCCAAAATAAAGTCTGTCACTGTTTCCCCATTTACTTGCCATGAAGTGATGGGGCCAGATACCATGATCTTAGTTTCCTGAATGTTGAGCTTTAAGCCAACTTTTATACTCTACTCTTTCCCTTTCTTCAAGGGACTCTTTAGTTCTTCTTTGCTTTCTCCCATATGGGTGATGTCATCTGCATATATGAGGTTATTGATATTTCTCCTGGCAATCTTGATTCCAGCTTGTGCTTCTTCCAGCCCAGCGTTTCTCATGATGTACTCTGCATCTAAGTTAAATAAGCAAGGTGACAATATAGAGCCTTGAGTTACCCCTTTTCCTATTTGGAACCAATGTGTTGTTCCATGTCCAGTTCTGGTTCTTGCTTCCTGTCCTGCAAACACATTTGTCAAGAGACAGGTCAGGTGATCTGGTATTCCCATCTCTTTTAGAATTTTCCACAGTTTGCTGTGGTCCACACAGTCAAAGGCTTTGGCATAGTCAATAAAGCAGAAGGAGATGTTTTTCTGGAACGCTTTTGCTTTTTCTATGATCCAAAGGATGTTGGCAATTTGATCTCTGGTTCCTCTGTCATTTGTAAATCCACCTTGAACATCTGGCCTCAGGTAAATTCAGATCCTTAAGACAAACAGCATTACTCAAGCCAGTTCTACAAGTCTTAAGTTGTAACCACTGTGGTTGCTGACCTAAAGTGCATTCTGAAGGAATTTAGGGTGAAAAACAGTATGAGGCACACTGTTCCTGGACAAGTTGGCCTTTTTAAATTTACCGATACCTCAGGAAAAGGTTCAGTGACCCTAGATTCTTGCATCTTCCACACACAGAAAAGCGTGAAAATAATGAACTTGTGACATCTGATCTCTGTGTTTCACAGCAATCTTTAACCAATGTGCACGCCTGACTGCATGTACTTCCTAGGCAACAATCATACTGACTTCTCTGCTACCTCCTCCAAGCAGTTTCCTCAGAAGTAACGGAGGAGCTGTGTCCTGGGTTGTAGTTCCCAGAAGACTCCAAATCCAACTTAAACTCACATCTCTCCTTTTATATGCTTTTCTTTAAGTAGACACTACTCTAGCTCACAGCTCTCCTTTAGCTCAGAGGCTTCACCCCTCTCCCCCAGAGCCTACAGCCTGCACCCTGGGACACAGAGCCCCACATCTTTCCCTCTGGGCTGCTGTGTTGGCATTTGCACTGAGTCTCTGTTCAGTGAACCCCAAGGGAGAGAGGCCTCCAGTCCTGCAGTCCCTGCAGTCTGCATTCACCAGCATGTCATCCTGAGGAAGGCAGATTCATCCTAGGGGTGGCGATTGCCTGAGAGCTGAGGAGTTCTGAAATTGATTTCCCATGTCTGGGTCCTCAGAATGAACTTAACTGATGCTGGTCACCTCTGGTCGTGTTGACTTTGTATTGTGCCCCACGGGAGGGTCAGAGTGAATCCCAGATCCACAGAACGAGTCCCAGGGACCTGGTCCTCTCTGTCATGTCTCAGCACACACGGTGCGCTCCTGAATTCTGGAGATAGGAGAGGTCTTCCCCTCACTGTGCCTGTGACAGCTCCCTTACATCCCTCTAATCATTTGTCATTTTCCAGAGTCCCTCTCCTGGTGACAGCTGCCACAAATCCTCTCTATCCCCAGATACCCACCCTCTCCCCTCACCTTCCACCAGGCCTCCCTCCCACTCCAGGAGCCTCTTTAGCCCCTCTCCTAGCCCTGCTCACAGGGCCTCAGTTACATTGTCACCCCATTTGTGGCCTCTCACCCAGCACCCGCACTGCCTCAGACGATCCCCTGAGGACCTTGCCTGCTCCCTGCATTCTGCAGGACACCTCTGTCCTGCCCACACACAGGTGTCTGTCTTAAAGTCCTGGTGAGGGCTGAACTGAAAATCTCTCCAGGATCCAGGGGAAATCCAGACCCAGACCAGGCGTCCAAGGCACTTCCCTCAGGGCTTGGGGGAATGGGAGGGTGTCTCTGAGAGAAAGAGCTGAACTCGAGGATCCTGGACTCACCCCTCATCCTGCAAGGGTGACAGGGTTTTCTTCAAGTGAGATGGCACCTTAGAAGTGCTTAGGACACTGCAACTCAGAAGATTGATTGCCTAAAACTCAGAGATGCGCCCACGGATGCCAGCTGACTCCTAGAGTGACCTCACTAAAGCAGTCACTGACTGGGGAAGCGTCTCCAGCCTGTTTACTGGGCAGTGAACACTCCTGGAGACTGGGTTCCACTGGTCCTCCAGTGCTCAGGCCCAAGACCCCCACTGTGAACTCTTGCCCATCAACCTCAGCAGCTGACTCTGTGAGCCCTGGTCTGATCTGGACTCTCTGTCCCTGTACCCCGTGAGAGCCTGAGCCTGTGTTTTCCACGTGGTCTTCCCAGAGTGGTCTGGGATTCCTTGCCTCCCAAGCCCCCAACCAATGACTGCTGCTTGTGTATTCAAATCTGCAGGGGGTGGGCATGGCCAAAATGGGGCTGGAGCATCCTCCTGGACATCTGAGAAAGGGGACTCCCCTCAGTTCAGGTTTGAGGCCTGAGTCGCCAGGGTAGCATCCTCCCCATCTGTGTCAAAGGGTGCGGTTGGTCACCCTGGGCAGTGGTGGACGGTTTGTCCTTCCATCCACAGTACTTGCATTGTTACCCAATGAAACCTTCTCCCCTGTAGTACCTTCTACTTCCTGTGGTTGTGCTTCCCATCTCTGTAGCCACAATGGTGTGTTTGTCTCACACCTCACCTTCCAACACCCCCAGGAGGTGAGACCCCCATGGGGAGCCATTTTTCACTCAGGCTTGTTGATCCTGGCTGGGACCGGACTATTTGCATTTCTACCCATGCTCAGCCTCCGTCCTACACCACTGGTGAACTCCAGGATGAGCAAAGGTCGAAGCATCCTGTTCACTGCAGTGGAGTGTCTGGTTCCAGAATGATGTGACGAGGTAGTAAACAAGCTTTACTTCTCCTGCTTTACTGATGGACATCAGCTTTGCTGATGGACAGCATTTTGGCAGTATCTATGAAAGTGAAAAATCCTTACAAAATCCTTGTCCTTGTTGATTTAATATTGAGAATCAATTAAGTTAATATACCACATCAGTAGAATAAGGGCAAAAAACCACATTATGATCTTAGTAGCTACCTAAAAAGCATTGGACATAATCAGCATCCGTTCAAAATAAAAAGACTCAAACTAGAAGGAGAAGGCAGCATGTTCAATCCAATATAAAACATCTATGAAAAGCCCACAGCTATCAACATACTTAATGGTAAAAGGCAGAAGTACTTCCCCTGAAAATCATCAGCAATAGAAGGATATCATCTCTTACCACTTCTTTTTTTTTTCTCCTTTTTGTAGCTTTATGTAATAGAAAAAACAGGGATTTTTTTTTTGTTTTTCATTTATTTTTATTAGTTGGAGGCTAATTACTTCACAATATTACAGTGGATTTTGTCATACATTGACATGAATCAGCCATGGAAATACATGTATTCCCCATCCCGATCCCCCCTACCACCTCCCTCTCTACCCGATTCCTCTGGGTCTTCCCAGTGCACCAGGCCCGAGCACTTGTCTCATGCATCCCACCTGGGCTGGTGATCTGTTTCACTATAGATAATATACATGCTGTTCTCTCGAAACATCCCACCCTCGCCTTCTCCCACAGAGTCCAAAAGTCTGTTCTGCACATCTGTGTCTCTTTTTCTGTTTTGCATATAGGGTTATCGTTACCATCTTTCTAAATTCCATATATATGTGTTAGTATGCTGTAATGTTCTTTATCTTTCTGGCTTACTTCACTCTGTATAATGGGCTCCAGTTTCTTCCATCTCATTAGAACTGATTCAGATGAATTCTTTTTAATGCCTGAGTAATATTCCATGGTGTATATATACCACAGCTTCCTTATCCATTCATCTGCTGATGGGCATCTAGGTTGCTTCCATGTCCTGGCTATTATAAACAGTGCTGTGATGAACATTGGGGTGCATGTGTCTTTCAGATCTGGTTTCTTCAGTGTGTATGCCCAGAAGTGGTATTGCTGGGTCATATGACAGTTCTATTTCCAGTTTTTAAAGAAATCTCCACTCTGTTCTCCATAGTGGGTGTACTAGTTTGCATTCCCACCAACAGTGTAAGAGGGTTCCCTTTTCTCCACACCCTCTCCAGCATTTATTGCTTGTAGACTTTTGGATAGCAGCCATCCTGACTGGCGTGTAATGGTACCTCATTGTGGTTTTGATTTGCATTTCTCTGATAATGAGTGATGTTGAGCGTCTTTTCATGTGTTTGTTAGCCATCTGTATGTCTTCTTTGGAGAAATGTCTGTTTAGTTCTTTGGCCCATTTTTTGATTGGGTCATTTATTTTTCTGGAATTGAGCTTCAGGGTTTGCTTGTATATTTTTGAGATTAATCCTTTGTCTGTTGCTTCATTTGCTATTATTTTCTCCCAATCTGAGGGCTGTCTTTAATCTTACTTATAGTTTCCTTTGTTGTACAAAAGCTTTTAAGTTTCATTAGGTCCCATTTGTTTATTTTTGCTTTTATTTCCAATATTCTGGGAGGTGGGTCATAGAGGATCCTGCTGTGATTCATGTTGGAGAGTATTTTGCCTATGTTTTCCTCTAGGAATTTTGTAGTTACTGGTCTTACATTTAGATCTTTAATCCATTTTGAGTTTATTTTTGTGTATGGTATTAGAAAGTATTCTAGTTTCATTCTTTTACAAGTGGTTGACCAGTTTTCCCAGCACCACTTGTTAAAGACGTTGTCTTTTTTCCATTGTATATCCTTGCCTCCTTTGTCGAAGATACGATGTCCATAGGTTCGTGGATTTACCTCTGGGCTTTCTATTCTGTTCCATTGGTCTATATTTCTGTCTTTGTGCCAGTACCATACTGTCCTGATGACTGTGGCTTTGTAATAGAGCCTGAAGTCAGGCAGGTTGATTCCCCCAGTTCCATTCTTCTTTCTCAAGATTACTTTGGCTATTCGAGGTTTTTTGTATTTCCATACAAATTGTGACATTATTTGTTCTAGTTCTGTGAAAAAGACCATTGAAAACAGGTGTTTTATGTATCTCCCAAATGCTAGAGATTTATTTAAAATTTTTTTCTTTTTTTCTTTTTTCTTTTTTTGGATTTTATCATAGATTGACATGAATCAGCCATGGAGTTACATGTATTCCCCATCCCGATCTCACCTCCCACCTCCCTCTCTACCCGATTCCTCTGGGTCTTCCCAGTGCACCAGGCCCAAGCACTTGTCTCATGCATCCCACCTGCGCTGGTGATCTGTTTCACTATAGATAATATACATGCTGTTCTCTCGAAACATCCCACCCTCGCCTTCTCCCACAGAGTCCAAAAGTCTATTCTGTACATCTGTGTCTCTTCTTCTGTTTTGCATATAGGGTTATCATTACCATCTTTCTAAATTCCATATATATGTGTTAGTATGCTGTAATGTTCTTTATCTTTCTGGCTTACTTCACTGTGTATAATGGGCTCCAGTTTCATCCATCTCATTAGAACTGGGAAGACCCAGAGGAATTGGGTGGTGAGGGAGGTGGGAGGGGGGATCGGGATGAGGAATACATGTAACTCTATGACTGATTCATATCAATGTATGACAAAACCCACTGAAATGTTGTGAAGTAATTAGCCTCCAACTAATTTAAAAAAAAAGAGGCATTTTCTCTAAATAAATATATTGATTCAATAGCAGTGTAGCTGGTATGAGACATGGCATCCATTCTAAGGTTGGTTTGTAAAAGAGGACTGAGAAGGCTACACTAAGTCATAGTATGTAGTGACAACTATGCTCCTTGCTGTGTGTGATGACAAAGAAAATAAGCCAATATTCTAGTCATGCAACACCACAGAACTCAACACCAGACTCTGTCACATAGTCAGGTAGCCAGTCCCTAAAGAACAATGCAGGGGCTACAGGGCCACACAGTGTACCACTGAGTTGTTAGTTTGGCTTGTCACCTTTTTATGGGCTTGACCAGTAGAGAGACAATGAACCCAAATTGATTCCGTTTCTAACTTACAGACAGTACAGAAGCAATATGCCCCTGGTGTCAGTTGCCTTGTCCCTAGTCCCACGGTTTGACACTGAATTGGAAGGCCTCAGTTACAGGCACTGCAGGTGGTGGGTCTCTGCCAGGAAGGAACCCACAGCTGTGCCCTGTGGATTGAGCAGCTCTGTAGTCCACACCTGTACTCTCAGTTGGGTCTAGGGAGACCATCCTATGTTCAACCAAAACCAGAGGTGGATGAGTAACAACCTTGTGTCAGCCTCCAGCTGGAAAAGGAGGCAGGTGAGAAATGGCCTCATAGCAGGTCTTCACCAGGCTGCTTATCTCCCCTTGCTGCTAGAGCAACCTGAAGTTTTTCTGCCAAGATTCAAGTCAGCCCGCAGTTTAGCCTTGCCTACGTAGCCTCCGTGTGGACGTGCAAGGTCACCAGGCCACCAAGACAGAGCCACACCCCTACAAGTCTCAAGACTTTATGCATGGTGCTACAAAAATGACACCTATTATACTGACTCCTCCATGGAGGAGATGCTTTTCTTGTCAGTCATTAGAAAATATTCCTTCATTTAGTACACACACATTGATTCCTAGCGTGTTTCAGGACGTATCTGCAATGCTCAAAATGACCAGTGATGTGAGGTGGATGATGGGAATATCACACTGGTGGACAAGACAGACACATGAACAGAAAAGAAATGCAGAGGAGAAACACAATGAAGAGGCCTAAGGGGGAAAAAAAATACCCTGAGTGGAGTGGCCAAGAAGCAGGAGGAAAGCTAGAATATAAGGTTCATTGTAAGAGTGAGAGAGGTTAACTGAACTTCCCACATCCAATGATAACCACTGCTTTCACATACAGATTTTGTGACATTAAAGCTGTTGATATCTTTACCTCTGCTATGGACTCAACTCTGTCTCCCACCAAATTTGTATATTGAAGTGGTAACCACCAATGAAATAGTATTTGAAGATGAATCTTTTGGAGACAATTAGATTTAGATGAGGTCATGAAAGTGGGGCTCACATAAGAAGAAACACCAATCCGGCTGCTGGGCACACACACCGAGGAAACCAGAATTGAAAGAGACATGTGTACCCCAATGTTCATCACAGCACTGTTTGCAATAGCTAGGATGTGGAAGCAACCTAGATATCCATTGGCAGACGAATGGATAAGAAAGTTGTGGTACATATACACAATGGAATATCACTCAGCTATTGAAAAGAACACATTGGAGTCAGTTCTAATGAGGTGGATGAAACTGGAGCCTATTATACAGAGTGAAGTAAGTCAGAAAGAAAAACACCCATACAGTATATTAATACATATATATGGAATTTAGAAAGATGGTAATGATGACCCTATATGTGAGACAGCAAAAGAGACACAAAGATAAAGAACAGACTTTTGGATTCTGTGGGAGAAGGTGAGAGTGGGATGATTTGAGAGAATAGCATTGAAACATGTATGTTACCATATGTGAAATAGATGACCAGTCTAAGTTTGATGCGTGAAACAGGGCACTCGAAGCCAGTGCACTGGGACAACCCAGAGGAGTGGGATGGGGAGGGAGGTTGGAGGGAGGTTCGGGACAGGGGGACACATGTACACCCATGGCTGATTCATGTCAATGTATGGCAAAAACAACCACAATATGATAAAGTAACTAGCCTCTAATTAAAATAAATTAATTAATTTTTAAAAAGAAACTTCAACTGGGCCCTGCAATACTTCTAAATTATTCTAGCTTATCGTCAAACCCTCTGGAAAATGCAGACCAGTGGCTCTTAATCTTGCCTGGGAAAAAAATATATCACTTGGGGGCTCTACAAACTATAATATCCAGGATATCACACTTAAATATTCTGAAATACTAGGAAATGTTAGGAATTAGGGCCCCAGACATAAGCGTTGCTTAAAAAGCTTTCTGAGTCATTCTAACATGCATCTGGAGTTAATTGCTGAACCAGTTAAAAAGCAGGCCTCTGCTGTTTTCGCTGGAAAGCATGGAACGTGACTCATTTGTGTGGGCCTTAATTTCAGAGGATAACTTACAGTAATTAGTTTACCTGGTTTAGCAAGCGGTCCAACCCTCTTCCTGCTCAAGAGGAAGATGATCCATCAAAAGGCCCTATAAATCAGCAGCCTGCAGATTAACTCAAGGAAACAGAGGAGACAGTCCCCTCCCAGCCAACCTTCGTTCATTTCAGCTAACATGTGTCTCCCTTTCATTTACAGGATGTCTAATTAAGAAGCTATAGCCCTGGTTTAAAGTCCATATAAACTCTTTACATCCACTGTGTGTGTTTGACAAACAGTATACATGGGTGTAACAAAATAAATACTTTGTAAAAATTTTTTTAAAAAGAAGAAACACCAATGCATTCACTCTGTCTCTCTCTGTGTGTCTGTTTCTCTCTCTCTCACTGCCATGTGAGAACACAACAAGAGGACAGCCATCTATGATCCAGGAATGGAGCTCTCACCAGAATCCAACCATGCTGCCATTCTGATTTGGAAAGCCAGTCTCCAGAACAGTGATAAATAAGTTTCTGTTCCTTAAGTCACCCACTTTATGGTATTTTGTTTTGGCAGCCTGAGCCGACAAACACAGCTTTCCAGCCAAACATTAAAATAATCACATTGTTGGACTTCCCTGGGGATCTAGTAGTTAAGAACCCATCTGCCAATGCAGGAGACGTGGGTTCAAACCCTGGTCCAGGAAGATTCCACATGTCATGGGACAACTAAGCCCGCATGCCACAACTCTTGAACTCACATGCCTCAAATTCTAAAGCCCACACACCCTACACCTTGTGCTCTGCACCAAGAGAAGCCACCACAGTGAGAAACTCATGCAACACAACTACAAAGTACCTCCCACTTGTCACATCTAGAGAAAACCCACATGCAGCCATGGAGACCCAGAGCAGCCAAAAATTACTTAATGAATGAAAATAAAAAATGATAATAATAATAATCACATTGTCAGCATTATATCCATTCAAAAGTATTTATCAACAGTCTAGTCTGTTCTTCAGCCCCTTTATATATGGGAACACTTCAGTGAATTAGTCAATGCAGCCCCTAACTGAGAGGTGATCTCAGAAAGTAGCAGAGTGTCCAGAATTATGAACATAAAAGTAGGGAATAACACACTAGTACTAGATGCTTTTGGACAAAGTAATGTGTACATTTCCCACTCTACAAGAACAGAAATTTGTCAAGAGAAATGTCCTACGATCACTAGTTAATAATGTATTACTTCCAGTAAAGAAATTGCTGGTTTGATAATGACTATAATTGATTGTGAGTAGCGTAAGTCATCATCATTCAGAGGGCAGAAAATTTCTCTGAGCCTCTGCTGGGAGTCAGGCTTCAGGTTCTGGACTGAAAAGGAACTGAGTATGTAGTTACAATTATGCGGGATAGACAGACGAGAGCCAGGGGATACTTAGAACACAGACGAGAGCCCTGCAAATCTGGTGGTCAGGAATGGTTTCTCCCAGGGAATGATGTGTGGGCTTTAGTCTATTTCATCACAAATCACTTTAATCTCTCCGTTCATTACTCCTCTTGTTCACTAATAATATAAATCTCTCTAGTCCATTATCTCCATGTTATAGATGAGGTAATTGAAAATCATTCCATTGTGTGGATATGCCATCATTTGTTTAACAATACATTGATTGATGGATACTGTGGTTGTTTCCAGTCTGGGCCTTAATAAGTAAAGCATTCATGTAAAAGACTTTGTGTAGATACATACTTTCCTTTGTCTTGAAAAAATACTCAGGATTGGAATGGCTGAAGCCTACAGTATGTATGCCTTTAACTTTTTAATAAAGTATGTGGTATACATAATTACATTCCCAGCTATGTATGACAGTATGACTCAGTTATATATGAGTTCCATTCTTGAAAACTCTTGGTATGGTAAGACTTTTAAATTTTCACCATTCCAATAGGTGTGTAGTGGTATCACATTCTAATTTTGATTTGCATTTCAATATATTGAGCATATTTTCTGGTGCTGACTTGCCAGCCAAATGTATTCTGGCCTGTTCCAATCTCTTGCACAGATCTGTGGGGTTGTTTGTCTTTTATATGCTATTAAGATTTGCTATTGATTTTTATTTATTCATTCTGAAACTTTGCTGTGATGTGCCTTTGTCTAAAGCTTCACTTGTCCTGCATTCTCATGGCCTTCATTTTTAGGACCATTATTTTCATTATTTCATATAGAAACCATTTAGGACCATTATTTTCATTATTTCATATAGAAACCATTAGTTTCATTATTTCTTTGATAATTTTTTCTCTCTTTTTCTCTGCTCAGAGTACCTGGACATTTTCTTAACTTAATTGAGGGCCACATTTATTAGGACTTCGTTTGTTTACTTTTCTCCTCTTCTTTCTTTTTACTCAAGTAACTGGAAGATTTGCTCAGCATCTTTGTTCTCAGGTATTCTAGGGACTTCAGAGCCAGTGAATGCATGGAGATTTGGGCAGAGCTGTGGGCCTGGAGAGGGCAATGGATACTCTGGGCCCATGCCTTGTCCTAGCACCTCTTCTATTGGATGTTCAATTTTATCCTTTATCATAACCTGTAACAAACTGCTAAACATAAATATTTTTGGACTAGGAAAAAGAAGAAAACAATAATATTAACAAGAGAGAAACTTTCTTCTTGATAAAAACCTAAATCTTGGCCAGCAATGACCCAAATATTCTACCTATGGGAAGACTGCTTCCCAAGTGAGCAAGAAGGCATTGAGGTAGTCCCTTTGATTGGAAGCATTCTATACTTGCAGATATTTACTCATAGAACTTGTGAATCCATTGTCTTAAGCTTCCTAAAGCTCCAATTCCTTGCCCTCTGACCTTGGACTTTGAGAGTCTTTGAAAGGAGAATTACCTACCCTGGCTGTCTCCCAAGTAAACGATTCAAAGGAGAGGTGAAGACTAGATGGTAAAGTGGAAGGACTTGAGCTCACATCCTCTCACAAAAACACTGAAATCACAACTAACTGCTGAACAACCATTGACAGAAAGACTGGAACCTACCAAAAAAGATATTCTACATCCAACTGCAAAGAATAAGCTACAATAAGATGGAAAGAAGGGTGCATTCACAATGCAATCAAATCCCATTCCCACTTGGTGAGCAAACCACACACTGAAAAATAATTACATCACAGAGCTTCTCCCACAGGAGGAGTTCTAAGTCCAGTGTAAGGCTCCAGAGTCTGGGAGTCTGGCTTGAGAACTGAAGCCCACAGATCATTCAGCTTTGAAGGCCAGTGGAACTTCATCACAAGAACTCAAGAGGACTTGGAAAAACAGAAACTCCACTCTTGGAGGATGCACACAAAGTCCTCTGTGCACCAGAACCTGAGGGAAAAGCTGTGACTCATAGGACCCAGGGCAAGGCTTATCTTCTGGTGTTGGAGGTCCCCTGGGGAGGCAAGGGGCATCCGCAGTTCACTGTGGGGAAATGTGTAGTGGATGCATCAGAATGTACTCATTGGCATGAGTCCTCCTGGAGGCCACCATTTTAACACCAAGACTGGTCCCACCCAAAAGCCTGTAGGTATGTGAGGTAGGTTCCTTCTATGCCCATTTTCTGAAGAATTTTAATCATAAATGGATGCTTAATTTTGTCAAAGGCTTTTTCTGCATCTATTGGGATGATCATATGTTTTTTAATCTTTCAATTTGTTAATATGGTGTATCACATTGGTTGATTTGCATACATTGAAGAATCCCTGCATCCCTGGAATAAACCCAACTTGATCATGGTATATGAGCTTTTTGATGTGTTGCTGAATTATGTTTGCTAAAATTTTGTTGAGAATTTTTGCATCTATGTTCATCAGTGATATTGGCCTTTAGTTTTCAGCGCTGGGATGCCTCAGGCTAAACAACCAGTAGGATAGGAACACAGTCCCACCCATCAGCAGACAGGCTGCCTAAGTCTTCCTGAGCCAACAGCCACTTCTATATACATCTTTTGACATGCCCATCAGAGGGACAAGACACAGTTCCACCCACCACTGGGCAGACATTAGTCCCTCCCACCAGGAATCCTGAACAAAACTCTCAGAACAACCTAACCCACAAGGGGAAAGACACTAAAAACAAGAGGAAATACAGTCCTGCATCCTGCCAAACAGAGACATAAACACCGAAAGTGAGTCAAAATGAGATAGCACAGGAAAATGTTCCACACAAAGGAATAAGATAAAACCCCAGAACAAAAACTAAGCAAAGTGGAGATAGGCAATCCATTCAAAAAAGAATTCAGAGCAGTGATAGTAAAGATGATCCAAGATCTCAGAAGAAAACAATGGAGGGACAGACTGAGAAGATACAAGACATGTTGAAAAAAGAAGATCAAAAGAACAAAGAAACAGTTAAACAATACAACAACTGAAATGAAAAATACAAGAGAAGGAATCAATAGCAAAATTAATGAGGCAGAAAAATGAATACATAAGCTGGAATACAGAGTTGTAGTAATCACTGCCAAGGGACAGAATGAAGAGAAAAAAATGAAAAGAAATGAGGACAGTTTAAGAGACCTCCGGGACATTAAATGGACCAACATTCACATTGTAGGGCTCCCAGAAGGAGAAGAGAGAGAAAGGGCCTGAGAAAATTCTTGAAGACATAACAGGTGAAAACGTCCCTAATGTTGGAAAGTAAACAGACACTCTAGTGCAGAAAGTGCAGAGAATTTCACACAGGATGAACACAAGGAGGAAAATACTGAGACACATATTAAGCAAACTGAAAAACTAACAACAAAGAGAAAATATTAAGCAGGTCAAGGGAAAAGTAGCAAATAACATAAGAGGGAATCCCCATAAGATTATCAGCTGATTTCTCAGCAGGAACTCTGCAGGCCAGAAGGAAGTGGCATGATATATTTCCAGTGGTGAAAGGGAAAAACCTATAATCAAAAATACTCTACCAGGCAATGTTGTTCTTTCAGATTCAACAAAGAAATCAAAAGATTTACAGAAGAGCAAAGGCTCAGAGAATTCAACAGTACCACACCAGCTTTACGACAAGACTTATGTAACATCTCTAGTCATTAAACAAAAAGGAAAGACCAATGGAACACAATAGGAAGCCCAGAGATAGACCCATGCACCTATGGGGCACGTCATCTATACCCAAGGAAGTAAGAATATACAATGGAGAAAAGACAGCATCTTCAATAAGTGGTACTCTGAAAATTGGACAGTAACATGTAAAAGAATGAAATTAGAACAATTCTTAACATCACAGGGGAAAAAAAGCTCAAAATGAATTAAAGACTGAATGTTTAAGGCCAGATACTATAAAACTCTTAGAGGAAAACATAGGCAGAACACTCTAATAAAAACTTTAGGAATATCCTCTTTGGAAATAAAATTTAAAAATGGGATCTAATTGTACTTACAGTATTTTACACAGCAAGTTCAGTTCAGTTCAGTTGCTTAGTCGAGTCTGACTCTTTTACACAGCAAAGGAAACTATAAAGAAGGTGAAGAGACAACCCTCAGAATGGCAGAAAATAATTGCTCTAGGAGTAATGTTTGCTCTAGGCTTATCATATATGGGCTTTACTATGTGAGGTAGGTTCCTTCTATGCCCATTTTCTGAAGAATTTTAGTCATAAATGGATGCTTAATTTTGTCAAAGGCTTTTTCTGCATCTATTGGGATGATCATATGGTTTTTAATCTTTCGATTTGTTAATATGGTGTATCACATTGGTTGATTTGCATACATTGAAGAATCCCTGCATCCCTGGAATAAACCCAACTTGATCATGGTATATGAGCTTTTTGATGTGTTGCTGAATTATGTTTGCTAAAATTTTGTTGAGGACTTTTGCATCTATGTTCATCAGTGATACTGGCCTTTAGTTTTCATTTTTTTGTGTTGTCATTTTTTGGTTTTGGTATCAGGGTGATGGTGGTCTCGTAGAATGTGTTTGGAAGTGTTCCTTCCTCTGCAATTTTTTGAAAGAGTTTTAGAAGGATAGGCATTAGCTCTTCTCTAAATGTTTGATAGAATTCTTCTGTGAAGCCACCTGGTCCTCGGCTTTTGTTTTTCCAGAGATTCTGGATCACAGCCTCAATTTCAGAGCTTGTAATTGGGTTGTTCATAATTTCCATTTCTTCCTGGTTCAGTCTTAGAAGATTGGACTTTTCCAAGAATCTGTCCATTCCTTCCAGGTTATCCATTTTATTACCATATTGTTGTTCATAATGGTCTCTTATAATCCTTTGTATTTCTGCATTGTCTGTTGTAACCTCTCCTTTTTGATTTCTAATTTTGTTGATTTGATTCTTCTCTCTTTTGTTCTTGATGATTCTGGCTAGAGGCTTGTCATTTTTTTTTAATCTTCTCAAAGAACCAGCTTTTAGTTTTATTAATCTTTGCTACTGTTTCTTTCATTTCTTTTTCATTTATTTCTGCTCGAATCTTGATTCTTTCATTCTACTAATTTTGTCGTGTTTTTGTTCTCCTTTTTCTAGTTGTTTTAGGGGTAAGTTAGGTTATCTCTTCTATGTTTTTCTTGTTCCTTGAGGTAGGAGTGTATTGCTATAAACTTCCCTCTAAGAACTGCTTTTGCAGCATCGCATAGGTTTTGAGTTGTCATGTTTTCATTGTCATTTGTTTCTATAAATTTTTTTATTTTCCTTTTGATTTCTTCAGGAACCTGCTGATTATTTAGAAATATGTTGTTTAATCTCCATGTGTTTGTGTTTCTTACAGTTTTTTTCTTGTACTTGATATCTAGTCTCATAGTGCTGTGCTCACAGAAGATGCCTGATATGATCTCAATTTTCTTAAATTTACTGAGGTTTCATTTGTGACCCAAGATGTGGTCTATCCTGGAGAATGTTCCATGTGCACCTGAGAAGAGGCGTATTCTTCTGCATTTGGGTGGAATGTCCTGAAGCTATCAATGAGATCCATCTCATCTAATATATCATTGAAGACTTGTGTTTCCTTATTAAGTTTCTGTTTTGATGATCTGTCCATTGTTGTGAGTGATGTGTTAAAGTCTCCCATGATTATTGTGTTACTGTCAATTTCTCCTTTTATGTCTGTTAGTGTTTTTCTTATGTATTGAAGTGCTCCTATGTTGGGTGCATAAGAAAGTGAAGCTGCTCAGTCGTGTCTGACTCTCTGTGACCCCATGGACTGTAGCCTACCAGGCTCCTCCATCCATAGAGTTTTCCCGGCAAGAGTACTGGAGTGGGTTGCCATTTTCTTCTCCAGGGGATCTTCCCGACCAAGGGATCTAACCTGGGCCTCCCACATTGCGGGCAGACACTTTATCATCTGAGCCACCTGGGAAGCCCAATAATTTTCTCTTTTTATTTGGCTGTGCCATGTGGCATGTGGGATCTTAGTTCCCCAACCAGGGATCAAACCCGTGCTCTCTGCATTGGGACTGTGGAATCTTAACCACTGGACCACCAGGGAAGTTGGGTGCATAAATATTTAGAGTTGTTATGTCTGCCTCTTGGATTGGTCCCTTGATCATTGTGTTGCGTCCTCCCTTATCTCTTGCAATATTCTTTATTTTTAAGGTCTGTTTTGTCTGATATGAGGATTGCTACTCCAGCTTTCTTTTGCTTCCCATTTGCTTGGAATATATTTTTCCATCCTCTCACTTTGAGTCTATGTGTGTTTTGAGGTCTGATGTGGGTTTCTTGTAGAGAGCATATATAGGGGTCTTGTTTTTTGATCCATTCAGCCAGCCTGTGTCTTTTGGTTGGAACATTTAACCCATTTACATTTAAAGTAATTATTGATATACATGTATCCTTTGCCATTTCCTTAATTGTTTGGGGTGGATTATGGAGATCTTTTTCCTTCTCTTCTATTTCTTGGCTATATAAGTCTCTTTAACATTTGTTGTAAAGTTGGTTTGGAGGTTCTGAATTCTCTTAACTTTTGCTTGTCTGAAATGCTTTTGATTTCTCCATCAATTTTGAATTAAATCCTTGCTGGTTACAGTAATCTTGGTTGTAGATTTTTCCCTTTCAATACTTTAAATATATCCTGCCATTCCTTTCTGGCCTGCAGGGTTTCTACTGAAAGATCAGCTGTTAAGCATATGGGGTTTCCCTTTTATGTTACTTGTTGCTTCTCCCTTGCTGCTTGTAATATTCTGTCTTTGTGTTTAGGCTTTGTGAGTTTGATTAGTATGTGTCTTGGCATGTTTCTCCTTGGGTTTATCCTGTATGGGACTCTTTGTGCCTCTTGGACTTGATTGACTATTTCCTTTCCCATGTAGGGGAAATTTTCAACTATAATCTCTTCAAAAATTTTCTCATACCCTTTATTTGTCTCTTCTTCTTCTGAGATCCCTATAATTTGAATGTTGGTGCATTTGATATTGTCCCAGAAGTATCTGAGACTATCCTCAGTTCTTTACATTCCTTTTACTTTATTCTGCTCTTCAGAACTTATTTCTACCATTTTATCTTCCAGCTCACCGATTCATTCTTCTGCTTCAGATATTCTGCTATTGATTGATTCTAGAGTATTTTTAACTACAGTAATTGTGTTGTTTGTTTCTGTATTTTTATTCTATGATTCTTCTAGGTCTTTGTTAATTGATTCTTGCATTTTCTCCATTCTGTTTTCAGGTCTTTGATCCTCTTTACTATCATTATTCTGAATTCTTTTTCAGGTAGTTTCCCTATTTCCTCTTCATTTATTTGGACTTCTGTGTTTCTAGTTTGTTCCTTCATTTGTGTAGTATTTCTCTTCCTTTTAATTATTTTTTTTCTACTTATTGTGTTTGAGGTCTCCTCTTCCAAGGCTTGAAGGTTGAATTCTTTCTTCCTTTTTGTTTCTTCCCCCCTAAGGTTGGCCCAGTGGTTTGTGTAAGCTTCGTATAGGTTGAGATTTGTGCTGAGTCTTTGTTTGTTTTTCCTCTGATGGGCAAAGCTGAGTGAAGTGGTAATCCTGTCTGCTGATGATTTGGTTTGTATTTTTGTTTTGTTTGTTGTTTAGATGTGGCATCCTGCACAGGGTGCTACTGGTGGTTGGGTGATGCCGAGTCTTGTGTTCAGTGGTTTCCTTTGTGTGAGTTCTCACTATTTGATACTCCCTAGGGTTAGTTGTGTGGTAGCCTTGGGTCTTGGAGTCAGTGCTCCCACTCCAAAGGCTCAGGGCTCGATCTCTTCTAAGTTCACCACGCACAGGAGCCAGGAAGATAGTCCTAAAACTCCAAACACAGTCAGGGTATTTCTTCAAGCCAGTCAATAGTTCCCTGTGGTTCCTCTTTCCAAACAGAGATTTACAGACTCCATGTAGACAGGTATCGTTCTTGGCTGCCTAAGTTTGGTGAGAGCTGCATCTAGAAGCACTTTCCCAGCTTGCGGAGACCAGGAGCAGAGTAGCGAGGAGGCGAGAGGGGCGAGAGGGCTATTTTGCCACTGTTTTTTAAATGCTACCAAACGCAGCTTGGGTCCTTTCACCAGAGTGTCGTGAATTGAAACTACTAACACTTATTTGTGGTGAGGAAAAGTACAGCATTTGGGGTCTCTGGTGGCTCAGGGGTAAAAAATTCGTCTGCAATGCAGGTGATGCAGGTGACAAGGGTTTGATCCTTGGATTGGGAAGATCCCCTGGAGGAGAGCATGACAATCTACTCCAGTGTTCTTGCCAGGGAAAATCCCATTGACAGAGGAGCCTGGCAGACTACAGGCCATAGGCATGCAAAGAGTCAGATGCGACTGAACAACTGAACGCAAAGTACAGCATTTAGTGTAAGGTGTTTGACATGGGGCCAAGCAAGGAGGACAGGAGTCTCATCCTTAAAAAACCTGACCTCTGGCTATCTACACTACTCTTGACACAGCTCAAATGCTCTGTGACAACCTAGAGGGGTGGTGGTGGGGGGGGGGTGGGAGGTGGGAGGGAGGTTCTAGAGGGAAGGGACATACATACACCTGTGCCTGATACATGTTGGTATGTGGCAGAAACCAGCCCGATATTGTAAAGCAATTATCCTCCAATTAAAAATAAATAATTTTTTAAAAAAAGACCTGAACTCCTAGAAGTCTTTCAGGGAAGGATTTTTTTAAAGGCAAGGTGAAGGAGATAGTCATGGGACTCATGATCAGTTCAAGCTAAATTCTCTGGTTAGTTGAAGGTAAGGTAGCAGGGTGATGTTTTGGGAATCTCAATCATCAACCAACTGGGTTCCGACTGATATGGGGTCTATGTGCTGATCATCAGAATGCAGTAAACTTCCTCCAACTGCTGGGGGTTTTAATATCTGCAAAGCATTTCAGGGATACAGCTCAGAATGTTATCTATGGCCTTTGAAGAAGAACTAAAGGTCCTTGACATTGTTCTATAGCTAAACTATGCTTATTTTGCTTTCTTTGACGGTTTTCTTTTATTTCTCTGTGTTGTCACCTCTCTGATTAAATTGCTCTTTGGAAGTGGGGAAAGGCTTAGAAGACAAAAGCTTTCCTGCAAACAATAGACAGGGGACATGAGGGCAGGAGGTCTATTGTTACAGAAATGTATGCTTGAGGGGTCCAGCTGCTTACCACCCAAAAGCCAGTAAACAAGCTAGGTTGGTGGAAAGGAAAGTTTGCTTTATTTCAGGTGCCAGCAACTGGAGGGCAGGGGAGGGTGGCAGACATCTGCCCAAAGGCTGACTCCCCCGCATGCTCAACAAGCAGGGGATGAGACCATTTATATATAGAGAGTGAGCGGGTGGGGGGTGTTACATGTAGAAACAGCATAGTCATCTCTAACAGTCATCTTCACACTGGTCATCAGTGGTCTGACTAACATCACCTTGGTGGTTTTAGGTACACTTAATCTATAGCTTGGGGTGCACTTGTTCCCATTTCTTTGCAGCCAGTTCTCCGAAATGTGGCACTCAAATCATGGGTACAGTCTGGTCATCATGTAGTTAACTTTTTTTCTTTTTCACTTATTTTTATTAGTTGGAGGCTAATTACTTTACAATATTGTAGTGGGTTTTGTCATACATTGACATGAATCAGCCATGGAGTTACATGTATTCCCCATCCCGATCCTCCCTCCCACCTCCCTCTCTACTCGATCCCTCTGGGTCTTCCCAGTGCACCAGGCCCGAGCACTTGTCTCATGCATCCAACCTGGGCTGGCGATCTGTTTCACCATAGATAATATACATGTTTCGATGCTGTTCTCTTGAAGCATCCCACCCTCGCCTTCTCCCACAGAGTCCAAAAGTCTGTTCTGTACATCTGTGTCTCTTTTTCTGTTTTGTATATAGGGTTATCATTACCATCTTTCTAAATTCCTTATATATGTGTTAGTATGCTGTAAGGTTCTTTATCTTTCTGGCTTACTTCACTCTGTAGTTAACTTTTCCACCTGGTGTTTTGGTATCAAAAGACAGCTCCCAGGATACAGCTCAGCATATTATCTACAGCCCTTGAGAAAGAACTAAATGGCCTTGACTATGCTTAATGACTCCATTATTATTATTTAGTCTCCTTAGACTCTTTTCCTTTGTTTCCACATCTCTCACTTCTCTGATGAAACTTATTCTTTGACTAAAGTTTTCCACAGGCAGAAGGCATGCACAGGACATAGTGGGGGATGGGCAAGGCCCATATGGTCCTGCTCTGTTTCACTATCCCCAGGATGGTCCAACATGGTCCTGCTCAGTTTAAGAAAAATATTTCTACTGAGTATAGAATTCCAGGTTTAGAGGGTTTATACTTTTTTCCTTTCACTACTTGAAAGATATTGGTACACTGTCATCACTTTGGATTGTCTCTGAGGAGAAACTTCCTCTCTGTAATTAACATGACTTTTTTCTCTGGTTGCTCAAATATTTGCTCTTTATCAGTGGTTTTGAGTGGTTTGATTATCATTTGCCTTAGTGTAGTTTTTTTCATGTTATTTGTGCTCAGGCCTTATTGGGCTTCTTGCATCTATGGGACTAGAGTTTTCAGCAAGTCTGGAGGAATTGGGGGCATTATTTCTTCAGATGTTTTATCTGTCCCCACTTCTTGGTCCACTCCTCCAGAGAACCCCAACTGAAACCTTATCAGGCTGTTTGAAGTGATCCCACAGCTTATGGATGCTATTTTAGTTCTGAACAGTATTTCTTTTCTCCCTGTGTTTAATATCGGATCAGTTATACTGCTATCTTCAAGTCCAGTATTTTTGTTCTGCAATATCTACTCTGCCATTCATCCCACCCAGTGTATCCTTCATCTTTCACATTGGACTTTTCATCTAGAGATCATTTGTGTCTTCTTTATGTTTTACATGTCTTAAATTTTTGAACATATGGAATACAGTTATAATAACTGTTTCAATGTCCTTGTCTGCTATTGTTGACATCTGCTTTAGTGTTTCAGTTTTGAGTGAGTTTCAATAGATTCATTTAATGACTTATTATGGGGTGATCATTTTTCTGCTTATTTGCATTCCATCTAAGTTTCGATTGGATGTCTGATTTTGAGTGTTACCATGTTGAATAATGGACTTGTGCATTTCTAGAATGCAGTTAAATTACTTGGAAACACTTTGATCTTTTGGGGTCATCTATTTATGGTTTCTTTGGTGGGACTGGAGCAGTGACCAGTTGATGGCTACTTATTCTCCAGGACGGAGAAGAGACTCTTCTGATGACTCTACCCAATAGCCCATGAATTCTCAGGGTTTTGAACCTAGCATTTGGGGAAGTATTCTCATACCTGTGCAAGCCCTCAGTATTCGGCTCTCTCATCATTTCACATGGTTTTCTCTGGACTTGGGAAGTGACCTCACATCCAGGTGTTGTGGGGACCCTCCTAAGGTCTGACAGATCTTATAGAGTTTACATGTAAATCTTGATGCATATTCCTAGCCTGGCTTCCAGCTGATACCAGCATTGTGTGAAAGTAAGCACTATCCTTCTTCTCCAATAGTATTTACTTATTCACTTACTTATTTGCTTCTTTGTCTCTTTGAGGACCCAATTATTCATTTCCTTATGTTCAATGTTATTTGTTAGGTAAAACTGGAGCAGTGCTCACAACTGGACTCATTACTCCCACTCCTTGGAGCAGTTTCATCACTTGATGAAACCTCTTGATGAAAGTGAAAGAGGAGAGTGAAAACATTGGCTTAAAACTCAACAATCAGAAAAAACAGATCATGGCATCCTGTCCCATCACTTCAAGGCAAATAGATGAGGAAACAATGGGAACAGTGATAGATTTTATTTTCTTAGGCTCCAAAACTACTGCAGATGATAACTGCAGGCATGAAATTAAAAGATGCTTGCTCCTTGGAAGGAAAGCTATGACAAACCTAGACAGCGTATTAAAAACCATTTTACTTTGCTGAGACATTACTTTGCCAACAAAGGTCCATATGGTCAAAGGTACGGTTTTTCCAGTGGTCATGTATGGCTGTGAGAGTTGGATCATCAAGAAAACTGAGTGCCAAATAATTGATGCTTTTGAACTGTCGTGTTGGAGAAAGCTCTTGAGAGTTCCTTGTACTGCAAGGAGATCAAAACAGTCAATGCTAAAGGAAATCAGTCCCAAATATTCATTGGAAGGACTGACACTGAAGCTGAACCACCAATACTTTGACAACCACATGCGAAGGACTGACTTATTGGAAAAGCCCCTGATGATGGGAAAGATTGAAGGAGAAATGGGGGACAACAGAGGATGAGGTGATTGGATAGTATCACCAACTCGATGGACATGAGTTTGAGCAGGCTCTGGGAGTTGGGTGATGGACAGGGAGGCCTGGAGTGCTGCAGTCCATGGGGTTGCAAAGAGTCGGACACTTCTGAGTGACTGAACTGCACTGAACTCCCACTAGTGAGTAAAGACCCTTCTGAGTCCTAGCCCAGTGTCCCATGAATCCTGAGGTTTTCCACTCTGGGTGACTCAGAAAGGCACTATGACCATCCAAGTCCAAGCACTAGGTAGTGTTCTCTCTATTCCTTTCAGATGTACTTTTCCTGGCCTCATATGCATGGACTGAGTAAATGAGGGGATCACTTTGAAGATCCCTGGGGTTCTCTTGCTTTGTGGCTTTCTGCTGTCTGGCACCCACTGACCTCTTGTTGCCTTCATCTCCTCTGACCTCAGCTCTGTCTTCTGATATCAGATCTCTATTGGCTCCAGCTAGGTTCCCCTCCATTAGCCGCAACAGACTGAAAACTCTAGGCAGTAAGCTGGGGCACTCACTGTTCACACCTCTTTTTGTTTCTTCTCTCTCAGGGATCACTTTCCTTCATATTTCCTTATGTACCACGATTTGCCAATCACTGTTTCATATATGGAGTCTGGAGTTTGGTTGTCACAAGTGGGACATTACGACTAGTTATGCAGTGTCAACAAGAAGCAAGTTGACAGTCAGCATTGACTCAGAGACTCCACAGTGACCTTGTAAACTGTACTGAGAAGTGCTGCACCCTTTAAGATGCTTCCACCCAGGCTTTAATCCTTGTCTCTCCTTCACTGGGGTTCATACCAGAATCCAAATCCAATGGCTCTCCCAATCTTCCCTGAAATCTCACTTTCTCGCACAGTTACTTCCCCTAATAAATTTCCTGCACTTTGATTTTTGCTTTAGCATCAGCTTCTTGAAAGATCTGCGCTGATACATAAAGCATGTGTGCAATACTCTAACTCCACAAAAAATACTGGGGTATGGGAAGTTTTGCTCTTTGTGATGTTATTGTTTTCTGTAAGTAGGTCCCGTGTTTCAGTGAGTGTGGCCTGAAGATTTGGAGGCATACTTAGAGTTTTAAATGCATATTATTCCATGCATGGAATTAGGCAGCTCTATTAAGACAAGATGTTTGGATAGCACCCTTGACTGAATGGACATGCATTTGAGCAGGCTCCAGGATATGGTAAAGGACAGGAAGGCCTGGAATGTTGCAGTTCGTGGGGTCACAAAGAGTCAGACATGACTAAGCGACTGAACAACAAATTCAATCAAATGAACTTCCCTGGTGGTCAGATGATAAAGAATCTGTCTGCACTTTGGGAGACCTGAGTTTGATCCCTGGGTTGGGAAGATCCCCTGGAGGAGGGCATGACAACCCACTCCAGTATTCTTGTCTGGAGCATCCCCATGGACAGAGGTGCCTGGTGGGTTGCAGGGTGTGCTGCACTTAGTTGCTTAGTCAGGTCCAACTCTTTCGACTACATGGACTGCAGCACATCAGGCTTCCCTGTTCTTCACCATCTCCGAAAGTTTGCCCAAATTCAGGCCCATTGAATCGGTGATACCATCCATCCACCTCATCCTCTGTCATCTCCTTGTCCTCCTGCCTTCAGTCTTTCCCAGCATCAAGGTCTTTTCCAGTGAGTCGGCACTTTGAATCAGATGACCAAAGTATTGGAGCTTCAGCTTCAGCATCAGTCCTTCAAACAAATATTTAGGGTTGATTTCCTTTAGCATTGACTGGTTTGACCTCCTTGCAGTCTAAGGGGCTCTCAAGAGTCTTCTCCAGCACCACAGTTCAAAGACATCAAGTCTTTGGCACTCAGCCTTTTTTATTGTGCAACTCTCACATCTGTACATGACTACTGGAAAAAGCATAGCTTTGACTACACAGACCTTTGTCAGCAACGTAGTGGCTCTGCTTTTTAATATGCTGTCTAGCTTTGTCATTGCTTTTCTTCCAAGGAGGAGGCGTCTTTTAATTTCATGGCTGCAGTCACCATCTGCAGTGATTTTGGAGCCCAAAAAATAAAGTCTGACACTGTTTCCATTGTTTCTCCATCCATTTGCTGTGAAGTGATAGGACAAGATGCCATGATCTTCATTTTTTGAATGTTGAGTTTTAAGCCAGCTTTTTCACTCTCCTCTCTCACTTTCTTCAAGAAGCTCTTTAGTTCTTCAATTTCTGCCATAAGGGTGGTGTCATTGCATATATGAAGTTATTGATATTTCTCCCAATAATCTTGATTCCAGCTTGTGGTTCATCCAGCCCAGCATTTCACATGATATTCTCTGCATGAAAGGTAAATAAGCAGGGTGACAGTATACAGCCTTAAGGTACTCCTTTCCCAATTTGGAACCAGTCCATTCTTCCATGTCTGATTCTAACTGTTGCCTCTTGACTTGCATACAGGTTTCTCAAGAAGCAGGTAAGGTGGTCTGATATTCCCATCTCTTTAAGAAGTTTCCACAGTTTGTTGTGATTTACAGACTCAAGGGCTTTAGTGATGTCAATAAAGCAGAAGTCGATTTTTTTTGATATCTCTAGCTTTTTCTATATTTCAATGGATGTTACAATTTGATCCCCCGCTTCTCTACCTTTTCTAAATCCAGCTTGTACATCTGGAAGTTCTCAGTTCACATAGTGTTGAAGCTACCCTGAAGGTTTTTGAGTATTGCTTTGGTAGCATGTGAAATGAGTGCAGTTGTGAGTTACTTTGAACATTTTTTGGCATTCTCCATCTTTGGGATTGGAGAAAAGCTGAACTTTATCAGTTCTGAGGCCACTGCTGAGTTTTCCAAATTTCCTGGCATATTGAGTGCAGCACTTTAATTGCATTTTTCTTAAGATTTGAAATAACTCAGCTGGAATTCCATCGTCTCCACTAGCTTTGTTCCTAGTGATGCTTCCTAAGACAAACTTGGCTTCACACTCCAGGATGTCTGGCTCTAGGTGAGTGATCACACCGTTGCGGTTATCTGGGTCATTAAGTTCTTTTTCGTATAGTCTTATGTGTATTCTTGCCACCTCTTCTTAATATCTTCTGCTTCTGTTTGGTCCATACTATTTCTGTCCTTTAAGGTGTCCATCTTTGCAGTAAATGCTCCCTTGGTATCTTTTTTTTTATTTTTATTAAAAAAATTTTTTTCCCATTTATTTTTATTAGTTGGAGGCTAATTAGTTTACAGTATTGTAGTGCTTTTTGCCATACCTTGACATGAATCAGCCATGGATTTACATGTGTTCCCCATCCCAGTCCACCCACCTGATTCCCTCTCCATCCCATCCCTCTGGGTCTTCCCAGTGGACCAGCCCTGAGCACTTGTCTCATGCATCCAACCTGGGCTGGTGATCTGTTTCACCCTTGATAGTATACTTGTTTCAATGCTATTCTCTCAGGACATCCCACCCTCGCCTTCTCCCACAGAGTCCCAAAGTCTGTTCTGTACATCTGTGTCTCTTTTTCTGTTTTGCATATAGGGTTATCGTTACCATCTTTTTAAATCCCATATATATGCGTTAGTATACTATATAGGTCTCTATCTTTCTGGCTTGCTCCACTCTATATAATGGACTCCAGTTTCATCCATCTCATTAGAACTGATTCAAATGAATGTTTTTAATGGCTGAGTAATATTCCATAGTGTATATGTACCATAGCTTCCTTATCCATTTGTCTGCTGATGGACATCTAGGTTGCTTCCATGTCCTGGCTATTATAAACACTGCTGCAATGAGCATTGGGGTACACGTGTCTCTTTCAGATCTGGTTTCCTTGGTGTGCATGCCCAGAAGTGGGATTGCTGGGTCATATGGCAGTTGTATTTCCAGTTTTTGAAGGAACCTCCACATTGTTCTCCATAGTGGCTGTACTAGTTTGCATTCCCACCAACAGTGTAAGAGTGTTCCCTTTCCTCCACACCCTCTCCAGCATTTATTGCTTGTAGACTTTTGGATAGCATCCATCCTGACTGGCGTGTAATGAATGGTACCTCATTGTGGTTTTGATTTGCATTTCTCTGATAATGAGTGATGTTGAGCATTTTTCATATGTTTGTTAGCCATCTGTCTGTCTTCTTTGGAGAAATGTCTGTTTAGTTCTTTGGCCCATTTTTGATTGGGTCATTTATTTTTCTGGAATTGAGCTGCAGGAGTTGCTTGTATATTTTTGAGATTAATCCTTTGTCTGTTGCTTCGTTTGCTATTATTTTCTCCCATTCGAAAGGCTGTCTTTTCATCTTGCATATAGTTTCCTTTTTTTGTGCAAAAGTTTTTAAATTTAATTAGATCCCATTTGTTTAATTTTGCTTTTATTTCCAATATTCTGGGAGATGGATCATAGAGGATCTTGCTGTGATTTCTGTCGGAGAGTGTTTTGCCTATGGTCTCCTCTAGGAATTTTATAGTTTCTGGACTTATATCTAGATCTTTGATCCATTTTGAGTTTATTTTTGTGTATGGTGTTAGAAAGTGTTCTAGTTTCATTCTTTTACAAGTGGTTGACCAGCTTTCCCAGCACCACTTGTTAAAGAAATTCTCTTTTTTTTCATTGTATATCCTTGCCTCCTTTGTCGAAGATAAGGTGTCCATAGGTATGTGGATTTATCTCTGGGCTTTCTATTCTGTTCCATTGATCTATATTTCTGTCTTTGTGCCAGTACCATACTGTCTTGATGACTGTGGCTTTGTAGTAGAGCCTGAAGTCAGGCAGGTTAATTCCTCCTGTTCCATTCTTCTTTCTCATGATTGCTTTGGCTATTTGAGTTTTTTTGTATTTCCGTACAAATTGTGAAATTATTTGTTCTAGTTCTGTGAAAAATACAGTTGGTAGCTTGATAGGGATTGCATTGAATCTATAGATTTCTTTGGATAGTATAGTCATTTTGACAATATTGATTCTTCCAATCCATGAACATTGTACACTTCTCCATCTCTGTCCTCTTTGATATCTTTCATCAGTGTTTTATAGTTTTCTATATATTGGTCTTTCGTTTCTTCAGGTAGATATACTCCTAAGTATTTTATTCTTTTTGTTTCAATGATGAATGGTATTCTTTCCTTAATTTCCCTTTCTGTTTTCTCATTGTTAGTGTATAGGAATACAAGGAATTTCTGTGTGTTAATTTTATATCCTGCAACATTACTGTATTCATTGATTAGCTCTAGTAATTTTCTGGTAGAGTCTTTAGGGTTTTCTATGTAGAGGATCATGTCATCTGCAAACAGCGAGAGTTTTACTTCTACTTTTCCTATCTGGATTCCTTTTATTTCTTTTTGTGCTCTGATTGCAGTGGCCAACACTTCCAAAACTCTGTTGAATAGCAGTGGTGAGAGTGGGCACCCTTATCTTGTTCCTGACTTTAGGGGAAATGCTTTCAATTTTTCACCATTGAAGATAATGTTTGCTGTGGGTTTGTCATATATAGCTTTTATTATGTTGAGTTATGTTTCTTCTATGCCTGCTTTCTGGAGAGTTTTTATCATAAATGCATGTTGAATTTTGTCAAAGGTTTTTTCTGCATCTATTGAGATAATCATATGGTTTTTATCTTTCAATTTGTTAATGTGGTGTATTATATTGATTGATTTGTGGATATTAAAGAATCCTTGCATTCCTGGGATAAAGCCCACTTGGTCATGACGTATGATCTTTTTAATATGTTATTGGATTCTGTTTGCTAGAATTTTGTTAAGGATTTTTGCATCTATGTTCATCAGTGATATTGGCCTGTAGTTTTCTTTTTTTGTGGCATCTTTGTCTGATTTTGGTATTAGGGTGATGGTGGCCTCATAGAATGAGTTTGAAAGTTTCCCTTCTGCAATTTTCTGGAAGAGTTTGAGTAAGATAGGTGTTAGCTCTTCTATAAATTTTTGGTAGAATTCATCTGTGAAGTCATCTGGCCCTGGGCTTTTGTTTGCTGGAAGATTTCTGATTACAGTTTCGATTTCCATGCTTGTGATGGCTCTGTTAAGATCTTCTATTTCTTCCTGGTTCAGTCTTGGAAAGCTATACTTTTCTAAGAATTTGTCCATTTCTTCCAAGTTGTCCATTTTATTGGCATAGAGCTGCTGGTAGTAGTCTCTTATGATCCTTTGTATTTCTGTGTTGTCTGTTGTGATCTCTCCATTTTCATTTCTAATTTTGTTGATTTGGTTCTCCTCCCTTTGTTTCTTAATGAGTCTGACTAATGGTTTGTCAATTTCATTTACCTTTTCAAAAAACCAACTTTTAACTTTGTCAATTTTTGCTATGGTCTCTTTTGTTTCTTTTGCATTTACTTCTGCCCTAATTTTTAAGACTTCTTTCCTTCTACTAACCCTGGGTTCTTCATTTCTTCCTTCTCTAGTTGCTTTAGGTGTAGAGTTAGGTTATTTGTTTGACTTTTTTCTTGTTTCTTGAGGTAAGCCTGTAATGCTATGAACCTTCCCCTTAGCACTCCTTTTCAGGGTCCCATAGGTTTTGGGTTGTTGTGTTTTCATTTTCATTCGTTTCTATGCATATTTTTATTTCTTTTTTATTTTTTCTACGATTTGTTAGTTATTCAGAAGCATGTTATTTAGCCTCCATATGTTGGAATTTTTAATAGTTTTTCTCCTGTAATTGAGATCTAATCTTATTGCATTGTGGTCAGAAAAGATGACCAGGATGATTTCAGTTTTTTGAATTTACCAAGGCTAGATTTATGGCCCAGGATGTGATCTATTCTGGAGAATGTTCCATGTGCACCTGAGAAAAAGGTGAAATGCATTGTTTTGGGGTGAAATGGCCTATAGATATCAATTAGGTCTCGCTGGACCATTGTGTTATTTAAAGTTTGTGTTTCCTTGTTAATTTTCTGTTTAGTTGATCTATCCATAGAAGTGAGTGGGGTATTAAAGTCTTCCACTATTATTGTGTTATTGTTAATTTCCTCTTACATACTCATTAGCATTTGCCTTACATATTGCGGTGCTCCTATGTTGGGTGCATATATATTTATAATTGTTATATCTTCTTCTTGGATTGATCCTTTGATTGTTATGCAGTGTCCTTCTTTGTCTCTTTTCACAGCCTTTATTTTGAAGTCTATTTTATTTGATATAAGTATTGTGACTCCTGCTTTCTTTTGGTCTCCGTTTGCATGAAATATTTTTTTGCAACCCTTCACTTTCAGTCTGTATGTGTCCCTTGTTTTGAGGTGGGTCTCTTTTAGACAGCATATATAAGGGTCTTGCTTTTGTATCCATTCAGCCATTCTCTGTCTTTTGGTTGGGGCATTCAACCCATTTACATTTAAGGTAATTATTGATAAGAATGGTCCCGTTGCCATTTGCTTTGTTGTTTTGGGTTCACGTTCATACAACCTTTCTGTTTCCTGTCTAGAGAAGATCCTTTAGCATTTGTTGAAGAGCTGGTTTGGTGGTGCTGAATTCTCTCAACTTTTGCTTGTCTGTAAAGCTTTTGAATTTTCCTTCATATCTGAATGAGATCCTTGCTGGATACAGAAATCTGGGTTTTAGGTTATTTTCTGTCAGTACTTTAAGTATGTCCTGCCATTCCCTCCTGAGCTGAAGAGTTTCTATTGAAAGATCAACTGTTATCCTTATGGGAATCCCCTTGTGTGTTATTTGTTGTTTCTCCCTTGCTGCTTTTAATATTTGTTCTTTGTGTTTGATCTTTGTTAATTTCATTAATATGTGTCTTGGAGTGTTTCACCCTGGGTTTATCCTGTTTGGAACTCTGGGTTTCTTGGACTTGTGTCACTATTTCCTTTTCCCCATTTTGGGGAAGTTTTCAGCTATTATCTCTTTGAGTATTTTCTCATGGCCTTTCTTTTTGTCTTCTTCTTCTGGGATTCCTATGATTCGAATTTTGGGGCGTTTCACATTGTCCCAGAGGTCCCCGAGGTTGCCCTCATTTCTTTTAATTTTTTTTTCTTTTTTCCTCTCTGCTTCATTTATTTCCACCATTTTATCTTCTACCTCACTTATACTATCTTCTGCCTCTGCTATTCTACTGCTGTTTCCCTCCAGAGTGTTTTTGATCTCATTTATTGCATGATTCATTTTTAATTGACTTTTTTATTTCTTCTAGGTCTTTGTTAAACATTTCTTGCATCTTTTCAATCCTTGTCTCCAGGCCATTTATCTGTAACTCTGTTTTGTTTTCAAGATTTTGGATCATCTTTATGATCATTATTCTAAATTCTTTTTCAGGTAGGTTCCCTCTCTCCTCCTCTTTTGTTTGGCTTGGTGGGCATTTTTCATGTTCCTTTACCTGGTGGGTATTTCTCTGCCTTTTCATCTTATTTAGATTGCTGTGTTTGGCATGGCCTTTCTGTATTCTGGTAGTCTGTGTTTCCTTTTCATTGTGGAGGTTTCTCCCAGTGGGTGGGGCTGGACATTTGGCTTGTCGAGGTTTGCTGGTTAGGGAAGCTTGCATTGGTGTTCTGGTGGTTGGAGCTGGATTTCTTCTCTCTGGAGTCCAATGGAGTGTCCAGTGGTGAGTTTTGAGATGGGTCTATGGGTTTGGTGTGACTTTGGGCATCCTGTATATTAATGCTCAGGACTATGTTCCTGCCTTGGTGGAGAATTTGCGTGGTATGTCTTGCTCTGAAACTTATTGGCTTTTAGGTGGTGGTTGGTTTCACTGTAGATATGGAGGCTCTTGGATGATCTCTTATTCATTAATGTTCCCTGTAATCAGGAGTTCTCTGGTGTTCTAGGTTTTGGACTTAAGCCTCTTGCCTCTGGATTTCAGTCTTATTCTTCCAGTAGTCTCAAGACTTCTCCAACTATACAGCACTGATAATAAAACTTCTAGGTTAATGGTGAAAGGATTCTCCACAGTGAGGGACACCCAGAGAGGTTCACAGTGTTACATGAAGAAGAGGAGAGGGAGGAAGGAGATAGAGGTGAGCAGGAGGAGAAAAAGGGGTATTCAACAGAAGAGAGACAGATCTAGGCATTACTCTGTTCCCTAAGTGTTCTCCTCAGCCCAGCACACCCACAGAGATTCACAGAATTGGATTGAGAAGAGAAGGGGTAGGGAGGAAATAGAGGTGATCTGGGGGAGAAAAAGGAAAGTTAAAAGGGAGAGAGAGTGATCAAACCAGTAATCACACTCCTGAGTAAAAATGGGTACTGAAAGTTGGATTCTTAAATGTCCAAAATTGATATCAAATACTGAAAAGCAAAGATTAAAAATCTAGAGTAGAGGTTAGACTCTTAGAAATACAATATTAGAGAAACAAAAACACAAAAAATTTAAGAAATATATAGGAAGTTCGCTTTAAAAGTAGGGTCCTTTTTTTTGCCAGGTTATAGTGGGTTATGAAAATTAAGGAGTAATAGAGGACTTTCAAAAAAAGAGAAAAAAATTTTTTTAATTAAAAAAGTAATAATAATAGTAAAAATATATCTAGGAATTTCTCTGGAGCTATTGCGGCCAGTATGGGTTCATTTCAGTTTCAGATAGCTCCTTGTTCCAGCTTACACGTCTCAATATCTGTAGGCTCCTTCCAGTGTAGTCGGTGTTAACTAGAGGGATTTTAATCTGTTGCACCTGTCACTTCTAAAGCGGTTCCCTTTGTTTGTCTAATTTTCTTGAAGAACTCTCTAGTCTTTCCCATTCTATTGCTTTCCTCTATTTGTTTGCATTGTTCACTCAAAAAGGCTTTCTTTTCTCTCCTTGCTGTTCTCTGGAACTCTCATTCAGAAGGGTGAAAATATACAGCCTTTATGTACTCCGTTCCCAATTTGAAAGCAGTTCATTGTTCCATATCTGTTTCTACCTGTTGCTTCCTGACCTGCATACAGATTTCTCAGGAGGCATGTAAGGTGGTCAGTTAGTCCCATCTCTAAGAATTGTCCACATTTTGTTGTGATCCACACTGTCAAAGGCCTTAGCGTAATCAATGAAGCAGCAGTAGATGTTTTTCTGGAATTCTCTTGCTTTTTCTATGATCCAGTGGATGTTGGCAATTTGACCTCTGGTTCCTCTGCCTTTTAAAGCTGTTAAATCCAGCTTGAACATCTGGAAGTTCTCAGTTCACGTACTCTTGAAGCCTACCTTGGAGAATTTTGAGCATTACTTTGCTAGCATATGAGATGAGCACAGTTGTGTGGTTGTTTGATCGTTCTTTGATATTGCCTTTCTTTGGGATTTGAATGAAAGCTGACCATTTCCAGTGAAAACTGACTTTGACGTTGTGGAAAGTCATATCTGAGGTAGAATCCCAAGTCCGTCACTTACTGCATGGGTGAGCTTAGACAAGTTCCTGTGGTTATGGCTGCCTGGGTTTCATGGTGTGTATTTGAGGGGTAGGAGATATGAGAGGCCTAAGCAGGTTTTGAACTCACATCAGAGACTTGATCACACCACCTCGTTTTCCATACACTCTGTGAGGATGGGGCCCTGAAGCCCAACACTTCCTTCTCTTCCCCCCGTCCCCCAGCATGGGAAATGTAAGATGCAAATAGCCTGGTTATGGTTCAGAAGATGTCATAAACCGCAGACCCATGAAACATGCATCAGTGAGGAGGACAAGACTGCCAGGATTCTCGAAAATCTCATTTAGTTTCACTCCACTCAGCAGTGTGCTCGAGCCAGATCACACAAGAATCGTACCTGCTCACCCCTAAATTTCCAGGGGTTTTACAAACCGACTTGTAGATTGCTAGCTGCTCAACATTAGCAATGGTGACAGTATTTACACCACCAAAATTAGCCAGCAAGTGCTACAGACAGTGCAACTCTCTCACACCCCCACCACACCCAGTTTATCAGTGCAGAACTAGAGTGCTGGAGTGAAGGGACTAAGTGCCATAGCTATGCTGTTCTTTCTTTTTTTAGTTTATTTTGACTGTGCTGTGTCCTCGTTGCTGTGCCCAGGCTTTCTCTAGTTGCGGCAAGTTGGAGGCTTCTCTTGTTGCAAAGCACAGGCTCCAGTGCATGTGGGCCTCAGTAGGTGCAGCACACGGGTTTAGTTGCCCCACAGCATTTGGATTTTCCCAGAGTAGGGGTAGAACCCATGTACTCTGAATTGGAAGGCAGACTGCGACCCCCCCTGGACTACAGGGAAGTCCTCTATGCTGTTCTTTTAGTTTACATACCAGGGCACAGACATCTCTGTGAGTTGACATCAAGTGAGTTATTAGGTTGTTGTCGTTTTGCAGTTGATAAGCTGTGTCCCACTTTTTGAGAACCCATGGACTGCAGCATATCAGGATTCCCTATCCTTCACTGTCTCCTGGAGTTTGCTCACATTCATGTCCATTCAGTCAGTGATGCTATCTAACCATTGCATCCTCTGTGGCACCCTTCTCCTTTTGCATTCAATCTTTCATAGCATCAGGGTCTTTTCCAATGAGTCAGTGCTTCACATCGTGTGGCCAAACTGTTGCAGCTTCAGGTTCAGCATCAGTCCTTCAAACATACATTCTGGGTTGATTTCCTTTGTGATTGAGTGGTTTGATCTTGTATTCCAAGGGAATCTCAAGAGTCTTCTCCAGCATCACAGTTCAGAAGTATCAATTTGTCGGTGTTCAACCTTCTTTATGGTCCAAGTCTCATATCTGTATATGCTGCTGCTGCTACTGTTGCTAAGTTGCTTCGGTCGTGTCCAATTCTGTGCGACCTCATAGACAGCAGCCCACCAGGATCCCCTGTCCCTGGGATTCCCCAGGCAAGAACACTAGAGTGGGTTGCCATTTCCTTCTCCAATGCATGAAAGTGAAAAGTGAAAGTGAAATGACTCGGTTGTGTCCGACTCTTAGCAATTTCATGGACTGCAGCCTACCAGGCTCCTCCATCCATGAGATTTTCCAGGCAAGAATACTGGTGTGGGTTGCCATTGCTGGGAAAACCATAGCTTTGAGTGGATGGACCTTGGTCAGCAAAGTGATGTCTCTGCTATTTAATATACTGTATGGCAGAAAGTGAAGAAGTACTAAAGAGCCTCTTGATGAAAGTGAAAGAGGAGAGTGGAAAAGTTGGCTTAAAGCTCAACATTCAGAAAACTAAGATCATGGCATCCGATCCCATCACTTCATGGCAAATAGATGGGGAAACAGTGGAAACAGTAGCTGACTTTGTTTTTCTGGGCTCCAAAATCACTGCAGATGGTGATTGAAGCCATGAAATTAAGACACTTACTCCTTGGAAGGAAAGTTACGACCAACCTAGACAGAATATTAAAAAGTAGAGACATTACTTTGTCAAAACAAAGGTCCATCTAGTTAATGCTGTGGTTTTTCCAGTGGTCATGTATGAATGTGAAAGTTGGATCATCAAGAAACCTGAGCTCCAAAGAATTGATGCTTTTGTACTGTGGCGTTGGAGAAGACTCTTGAGAGTCCCTTGGACAGCAAGGAGATCCAACCAGTCCATCCTAAAGGAGATCAGTCCTGGGTGTTCATTGCAGGGACTGATTTTGAAGCTGAAACTCCAATACTTTGGCCACCTGATGCGAAGAGCTGACTCATTTGAAAAGACCCTGATGTTGGGAAAGATTGAGGGCAGGAGGAGAAGGGGACGACAGGATGAGATGGTTGGATGGCATCACCAACTCAATGGACGTGGGTTTGGGTGGACTCCGGGATTTGGTGATGGACAGAGAGGCCTGGCGTGCTGTGGTTCATGGGGTGGCAAAGAGTCGGACATGACTGAGCGACTGAACTGAACTGAACTAGGTTTTTCATTTGTCTTTCCTTCCAAGAAGAAAGTGTCTTTTAATTTTGTGACTGCAGTCACCATCCACAGTGATTTTGGAGCCCAAGAAAATAAAATCGGTCCCTGCTTCCACTTTCCCCCCATCTATTTGCCAGGACGTGATGGGACTGAATGCCATGATCTTAGTTTTTTCAATGCTGAGTTTCAAGACAGCTTTGTCACTCTCCTCTTTCAGTCTCGTCAGAAGGCTCTTTGGTTCCTCTTCATTTTCTGCCATTAGAGTAGTATCATCTGCATATCTGAAATTGTTGATATTTCTCAGGGCAATATTGATTCCAGCTTGTGATTCATCCAGTCTAGCATTTCGCATGGCGTACTCTTCAAATAAGCTAAATAAGCAGGGTGACAATATAAACCCTTGTCATACTCCTTTCCCAATTCTGAACCAATCAGTTCTTCCATGTCCAGTTCTAACTGTTGCTTCTTGACCCACATAAAGATTTCTCAAGGGGTGTGTAAGGGGAGATAAAAATTGTATGTTGTAAAGTTAAGGAACTAGCTCTCATAGTTTGTTCTACAGCCAAGAGTGCCAACTCTGGGGTCCCAGGCCCTATGTGGCCATTGTAGGAATGGGCACAGCCTGGGGAGGTTTTAGGTGAGTCCAAGGTGATGGATAAGGTTTGTTAAAGTCCCTGAGAGTGTCCCCAGGAACCAGCAGAGGACTCAACCTTGTCTCTCTGGTGACAAAGAGGGACCAGGAATGAAACACTGGACAGAGCTAGGATCACTTAGTTAAGATACAGTCTTGAGATGGTAGAAAACATGACAAAATTGGTTCAAGTTATGATGAAAGTTATCTATTTAAGAAAAAGTCCTTAGGCAGAGAGGTTCCATGCATGGCCAATTTAGTATCTCAATGATGCCTTCAGTTAACCAACTTCATATTTCTGTGTTTCCATCTTTACTGGATAGGCTTCTCCTAGGCCAATGTCCCCTTCTGGTATCAAAATTGTGCCCACACTTCCAGGCACTGCTCCAGACACAACAGCCTTCAATGGAAAACAAGGGCTTAACCCTTGCTGTGTGTATCCTATTCTGACCAAAGAAACCTTTCCCCGAGACACCCAGACCTCAGACTGCATTTCCACTTATCCCATTCTGAACTTGAATCAGTGTTGATATACTTGTCGTTTTATAATGAAATTCTGTCATGTTCCACCCATTAAAATTAAAAATATCAAATTTATTAACTGAACTCTTCCATTCAGATTTTTTATTGAAGTATAGATTCTTTACAATGTTGTGTCAGTTTCTGTTGTATGGCAAGGTGACTCCACAATACCTATACATATATCCCTTCTCTGTTGGATTTCCTTCTTGTTTTGGTCCCTCCAGAGCACTGAGTAGAGTTCCTTGTGTTATCCAGTAGGTTCTCATTAGTTATCTATATTATACATAGCGGCAATCTTGCATATGTGTCAATCCCTGTCTTCCAATTCATCTCACTGCCCCTTCTCCCTTGGTGTATATACATTTGTTCTCTACATCTGCATCTCAGTTTCTGCTTTGCAAACAAGGTCATCTATACCATTATTTTTAGATTCCACATGTATGCATTAATATACAATATTTGTTTTTCTCTTTCTGACTAAATTCATTCTGTATGACAGTCTCTATTTCCATCCACATCTCTACAAATGGCACAATTCCATCCCTTTCCTTGGCTGAGTAAAATTTCATTGTACATATGTACCACAAATTATTTATCCATTCATCTTTCAATGGACATCTAAGTTGCTTCCATACCCTAGCTATTGTAAACACTGCTGCAATGAAGATTGGTCTACATGTGTCTTTTTGAATTATGGTTTTCTCTGGGTATATTCCCAGCTGTGGGATTTCTGGGTCCTATGGTAGTTTTAATTTTAGTTTTTTAAGGAAACTTCATAGTGTTCTCCATAGTGACTGTATCAATGTACATCCCCACCAACAGTGCAGTAGGTTTCCTTTTTACCACAACCTCTCTAGCACTTATTGTTTGTAGATTTCTTTTGGTGATGGCCATTCTGAACATGTGAGATAATACCTCACTGTAGTTTTGATTTGCATTTTTCTAATAATTAATGACATTGAGCATCTTTTCATGTGTTTATTGACCATCTGTATGTCTTCTTTGGAGAAATGTCTATTTAGGGCTTCTGCCTCCATTCAGATTGAACCTGTGTTGGATGAAGAAGAATTTGATATATGATTTCATAACTGATTATTTCCCCATTCTAACATCTGATACTGAACTATGACACTGAATCTGTTAAACAGTGTCTCCCAGATTTATGTTAGGTTCTTGGACTCAAGGGTGGAAAAGACACACACAATATCCACCCTCAGTGACTCCTAGTCTGTTGGGAGACATTCAATAAAAAAGCACTGACAAGTAACTTGGTAAGTGCTTTCTATCAGAGAGAAGGTAATTATATGGACTTGTCTGTACATACCAGGAAATAATCTAACTTCAGAAGGACAGAGAAGCTCCCTAGAGAAAGACAAGTCCTGAGAGCTGAAGGTAAGGTGTTTCAGTCAGATGAAGATGGAGGGAATCATCCCTGACAGAAGATAATGAAGTTGTGGAAATCAGAGAGAGCATCGCGTATGTGATGACTAGAAAGAGGTTCAGAATGGCTGGAACATGCCATGTGGGATGTTGATTCGAGGTCCTGTCTGAAACATTGTGAGCCTACTGAGTATTTATTGAGTTGAATAATTTTTTGTGCTCCTGACTGAAAGAACACTCCCTCAGTCCTTGAGTCTGTGTGGAGAAGATATCTGTGAAGTCACCAGTTTATAAAGCATAACCAATTGTTGGACAACCTCTTGTACTCAGCTGTGAGTTATTGCAGGAATAGAACTTTGACTTACTTTACTGTGTTATCACACAAGTAACACAGTTATAATCCCTTTGTGTGCCAACATTTACAGGACTCAGTCCTTTCCAGAGAAGCTTTGGGATTATTGGAATATATGGTTTGGACTGAAATGTTATTTATTTAGTTTCTTTACTTATATCAATTTCAACAGCTTTATTGTTATAAATAAATTGTTACAAATTATATTTACTCTACAAATCATACAGTGGAATCCTTGAACTTGAACATGTCAGTGATACTTAGTATATTCACAAAAGTGTGCAACCATCAACACAACTTAACAATATTTTAATCACTCAAATGAAAAACCCGAATGCTAGGCACCTACCAGTGCATTTTCTGTCTGTTCTCAACATTGTACATACATGCAATCACACAGTATATTATTCTTTATGACTGGTTTCTTTGACTTGAAAATATTTTAAAAGCTCATCCATGATGTATTTCATTTTTTATTATTGTTGAACAGCATTTCACTGTATATATGTACCATATCTAGTTGTGAAGTCATGGGTATTTCTATTGTTTGTACTTTCGGTAACTAATGGTTGATGCTACTGTGAACATCATATACAAGTTTTATGAGTATACATATGTTTTCATTTCTTTAGCGTATATACCTAGAAGAGGAATTGCTGGGTCATATGATCACTCTTGTTTACCTTTTGAGAAACTGCTGCATTGTTTTGGAAAGGAGCTGTACCATTTTAAACTCCAATCAGCATTGAATCTGGCTTCAGGTATCTCCACGTTTGTTTTTATCTGTCTGCTTTATTGTAGCCATCCCAGCAGGTGTGAATTGGTATCTCATTGTAACTTTGATTTTCATTTTTTTGAAGCTAATGATGTTCAGCACCTTCTCATGTGTTCAGTGGCTATTTGTATATCTTCTTAGGAGAAAGATCTATTCAAGTCCTTTGTCCATCTTTAATTGTGTTTCTTGTTTTTGGATTGAGTTGTAAGATTCCTTTATATATTATGGATAGAAAGAAAAGAAAGAAAGTGAAGTCGCTCAGTCGTGTCTGACTCTTTGCAACCCCATGGACTGTAGCCTACCAGACTCCTCTGTCCATGGGATTTTCCAGGCAAGAATACTGGAGTGGGTTACCATTTCCTTCTCCAGAGGATCTTCCCTGACCCAGGGATCAAATCCGGGTCTCCCACATTGGAGGCAGACGCTTTAACCTCTGAGCCACCAGAGAAGCGCATATTATGGATACATGTCCCTTATTATGTACATGATTTGCAAAAAATTTTCTCCCATACTATAGGTTGTCTTCACTCTCTTTTGTTGTTGTTATTTATTTATTTTTTAACTTTAGTTTTTAATGGGTGCATAGTTGACTTACAATGTCGTGTTTGTCTCTGGGGCACAACAACTTGGATAAATGTGTATCCAGCTGTGTATACACACACACACACACACACACACACACACACACACACGCACATCCACTTCCTCCTGTGCTTCCCTCCCACTCTCCCACCCCACCCATCTAGGTCATCACAGAGCACCAAGCTGAGCTCCCTGTGCTATACAGCAACTTCCCACTAGCTATCTATTTGACACAGGGTAGTGCATATATGTCAGTGCTACTCTCTCAATTCATCCCACCCCCTCACTCCCTAAACCCCATGTCTGCAAGTCCATTCTCCACATTTGTTTTTCTATTTCTGCCCTGCAAATAGTTTCATCAGTACCACTTTTCTAGATTCCATATATATTTTTAATTTTTCTAGATTCCATATATATGCATTTTTCTAGATTCCATATATATATATACATTAATATTGTTTTCTCTTTCTGACTTATTTCACTCTGAATGACAGATTCTAGGTTCATACACATCACTACAAATGCCCCGTTTTCATTCTTTTCAATGACTGGGTAATATTCCATTGTACCAATATACCAATATACCAAATGGTATAATGTACCAATATACCAAACTTCTTTATCCGTTCATCTGTTGATGGACATCTGGGTTGCATCCATGTCCTGGCTATTATAAATAGCTCTGCAATGAACACTGGGTGCATGTTTCTTTTTGAATTATGGTTTTCTCAGGGTACCTGTTCAGTAGTGAGATTGTTGGGTCAAACAGTAATTTTATTCCTAGTTTCTTATAGAACCTCCACACCGTTCTCCATAGTGGCTATATCAATTTAAATTCCAAACAGTGCAAGAGAGTTCCTTTATCTCCACATCTTCTCCAGCATTTACTGTTTGTAGATTTTTTTTTTTTCATCATGGCCATTCTGACTGCTGTGAGGTAATACCATATTGTCAGGTTTTTTAACTGGAGGCAATTGCTTTACAATGTTGTATTGGTTTTTGCAGTACAATGATGTGAATCAGCCATAATTATACATATATACTCTCCCTTTTGAGCCTCCCTCCCCTCTCCCATCCCACTCCTCTAGGTCATCACAGAGCACCAGGCTGGGCTCCCTGGGTTATATAGCAGCTTCCGACTAACTATCTACTTTACTCATGGTAGTGTATATAGGTCAATGCTACTTTCTCAATTCATCCCATCCTCTCCTTCCCCTGCAATGCCCACAAGTCCACTCTGTGTCTGCCTCTCCATTCTTTCCCTGTAGTAGGTTCATCAATATTTTTCTAGATTCCATATATATACGTTAGTATACACTATTGGTTTTTCTCTTTTTGACTGATTTCACTGTGTATTACAGGCTCTAGGTTCATCCACCTCACTACAAATGACTCAATTTTGTTCCTTTTTATGGCTGAGTTATATTTCATTATATATATATGTACCACATCTTCTTTATCAATTTATCTGTCAAGAGATGTCTAAGTTGCTTCCATGTGCTGGCTCTTGTCAATAGAGCTTCAGTGAGGATTGTGGTACAAGTGTCTTTTTCAGTTTTGATTTCCACAGGGTATATGCCAAGCAATGGTATTGTTGGGTCATATTTTAACTTTATTACTAGTTTTTAAAGGAATGTCCTCCCTGTTTGCCATAGTGGCTGTGTCAGTTTACACTCCAACCAACAGAGCAGGAGAGTTCCCTTTTCTGCATATCCTCTTCAGCAGTTACTCTTTGTAGACTTTTTCATGCTGGTTATTCTGATTAGTGTGTGGTGAAACCTCATTGTACTTTTGATTCGTATTTCTCTCATAATGAATGAGATTGAGTATCATTCTGTGTGTTTGTGGGCCATCAGTATGTCTTCTCTGGAGAAATGTCTATTTAGGTCTTCTGTTCATTTTTGGATTGACTTGCTTATTCTTTTGATCTTGAGCCCAGTGAGATTCTTGTACATTTGTGGGATTAGTCCCTTTTCAGTTGCTTCATTTGTAAATATTTTCTGACATTCTGAGGGCTGTCTTTTCATTTTGTTTATGGTTTAGCTTGCTGTGCAAAAGCTTTTAAGTTTAACTTGGTCCCATTTGCTTGTTTATGTTTTTGTATTCATTACTCCAGAATGTGAGTCAAAAAAGATCTTGCTATGGCTTATGTCAAAGTGTGTTTTTCCTATGCTTTCCTCTAAGAGTTGTATAGTGTCCAGTCTTACATTTGGGCTTGCCTGGTGGCTCAAATGGTACAGAATACACTTGCAATGCCCAAGACCCAGGTTCGATTTCTGGGTCAGGAAGATCCCCTGGAGAAGAGAATGGCTACCCACACCAGTATTTTTGACTGGAGAATTCCATGGACAGAGGATATTGGGGGGCTAAGAGTCAGACAAGACTGAGTGACTCACACTTTCACTTTCATTACTTGCCATTGAATTGTTTATATTTTCTAATTCTTCCTCTTTCAGTCTTAGAAAGTTGTATCTTTCTAAGAATATGTCCATTTCTTCCAGGTTGTCCATTTTATTGGCATGCAGTTGCTTGTAGTGTTCTCTTATGATCTTTTGTATTTCTGTGGTGTCAGTCATAACTTCCCTTTCTTCATTTCTAATTTTATTAATTTGGGTCCTCTCCCTTTTCTTTGTGAGCAGTCTGCCTAAAAATTTTTCAGTATTGCTTATCTTCTCGAGCAACCAACTTTTCCTTTTAATGATCCTTGCTATTGTTTACTTCATTTCTATTTCACTTATGTCTGCTGTGATCTTTATGATTTCTTTCTTTCTACTGACATTGGGTTTTCCTTGTGCTTCTTCCTCTAGTTGCTTTAGGTGTGAGATTAGATTGTTTATTTGAGATTTCTCTTGCTTCTTGAGGTGAGATTGAATTGTTATAAACTTCTTCCTTAGAACGGGTTTTGCTGCATCTCACAGGTTTGTGGTCTTTGTGTTTTCACTGTCATTCTTTCTATGTATTTTTTTTCTTTCTATGTATTTTTAAATTTTCTGTTTAACTTCTTCAGTGATCACTTGGTTATTTTGCAGTGCAATGTTTATCCTCCATGTACTTTTGTTTCTGCAGTTTTTTCCCTGTAATTATTTTCTAATATCATAATACTGTGATTGGGAAAGATGTTTGATACAATTTCAATTTTCTTAAATGTTCTGAGGCTTCATTTGTGACCCAAGATGTGGTCTCTCCTGGAGAATGTTCCATGTGCACTTAAGAAGAAAGTGTACTCTGCTGCTTTCAGGTGGGATGTCCTTTAAATATCAGTCAAATCAATCAGATCTATTGTTTTATTTAAAGACTGAATTTCCTTATTAATTTTCTGCATGGATGATCTGCTTATTGGTGTAAGTGTGCTGTTAAAGTCCCCCACGATTATTGTACTACTGTGGATTTCCTCTTCAATACTTGTTACCATTTGCCTCATGTATTGAGGTGCTCCTATTTAGGGTACATAAATATTTAAAACTACTATATCTCCTTCTTGGATTTATCCCTTGATCATCATGCAGTGTCCTTCCTTATCTCTTGCAACAGTTTCTATTTTAAATCTATTTTATCTGATATGAGCATTGCTACTCAGCTTTCTTTTGATTTCCATTTGCATGGAATATCTTTTTCCATGCCCTCACTTTCAGTCTGTATGTGTCCCTCAGTCTGCAGTGGGTCTGTTGTAGGCAGCATATACACCGGTCTTCCTTTTGTGTCTATTCAGCGAGTCTTTGTCTTTTGGTTGGGGCATTGAATCTATTTACATTTAAGATAATTGTTGATATATATGTTCCTATTACCATTTTCTTAATTCTTTTGTGTTTGTTTTTGTAGGTCTTTTACTTCTCTTGTGCTCCCTGCCTTGAGAATTTCTTTAGCACTTGTTGTAATGCTGGTTTGGTGGTGCTGAATCCTCTTAGCTTTTGCTTGTCTCTAAAGTTTTTGATTTCTCCATTGAATTTGAATGAGATCATTACTGGGCAGAGTCATCTTGGTTGTAGGTTTTTCCGTTTCATCACATTAAATATATCCTGCCACTCCCTTCTGGACTGCAGAATTTCTGCTGAAAAGTCAGCTGAAAACTTTATGGGATTCCCTTCTATGTTATCTTCTGCTTTTCCCTTGCTGCTTTTAATATGCATTTTTATTTAATTTTTGTTAGTTTGGTTAATATATGTCTCAGTGTGTTATCCTAGTGTTTATCCTATATGGGACTCTCTGCTCTTCCGGGACTTAGATGGCTATTTCTTTTCCCATGTTAGGGAAGTTTTTTTTACTATAATCTCTTTGAATATTTTCTCAATCCCTTTCTTTTTCTCTTCTTCCTCTGAAGTGAAGTGAAGTGAAGTCACTCAGTTGTGTCAGACTCTTTGCGAGTCCGTGGATTGTAGCCTACCAGGTTCCTCTGTCCATGGAATTCTCCAGGCAAGAATACTGGAGTGGGTTGCCATTTCCTTCTCCAGCGGATCTTCCCGACCCAGGGATCGAACCTGGGTCTCCCACATTGGAGGCAGACGCTTTAACCTCTGAGCCACCAGGGAAGCCCTCTTCTTCCTCTAAGATGCCTAAAATTTGAATGTTAGTGTGTTTAGTGTGCTTTTCATTCTTTTTTCTTTATTCTGCTCCTCAGCAGTTAATTTCCACCATTCTGTCTTGTAACTCACTTATTTGTTCTCCTGCTTCAGTGAGTCTCATATTGATTTCTTCTAGTGTATTTTTCACTTCAGTTATTGTGTTTTCATCTTTGTTTGTTTGCTCCTTATTTCTTCTTAATCTTTGTCAAATATTTCTTGTATTTTTTAAAATCCATACCTCCACTGTATTTTCAAGGTTTTGGATCATCTTTAATATCCTTACTCTAAATTGTTTTCCAGGTAGTTACCTTATTTCCCCTTCATTTATGTGCTCTTGTAGTTTGTTTACCTTGCTCTTTTGTCTGTAACATATTTTTTGTCATATCATTTTTTTTTATTGGTGGAACTGTGTTCTTCTCTCATTGATTGTTCGACCTGAGAATTTTAGCACTGGAGTTTGCAGGCAGTTATGTAGAGCCAGGACCGGGTGTTGAGATATGGACCTCCAGGAGACCTCGCTCCAAATAGTATTCTATGAGGTCTGAGTGTCTCTGTTAATCCAGAAGTTTGGACTTGTTCCTCCCACCACAGGAGCTCACGCCCATGAATCAAGATCCCGCAAGCTGTATGGCACACCAAAAAATAAAGAAAAAGAAAAAAAATGTGGAAGACAATGACAAATAATAAAAAAATAAAACAAATAAGAAATCTAACATGAATTAGAAAAATTAAACATATAAATGAAATAATCACTGGAAGATAAGACACAGCTACACTAGCAAAATAGGGAAATTTTTAAAAAGGAAGAAAAAAGCTTTGCTGTAAGGGCAGGGCTTAGGTGTGGTGAAGCTCAGGCAGGGTGGGCTTAGGCAGGGGTGTGGCATATGCTGAGTGTGACCTGAAGGGGGCCCCAGAATGTGTCCAGCTTCAGAGTAAAGAGGAGTAGACTCCAGGCCTCAGCAGGTTCCTGAATGTTGAATGGGAGGAGTGGGGGCAGAAACACCAGGTGCATTCCTCCATAACCCCAAAGGTCCCTCCCCATCCCCACAGATCCCCTCAAGGTAAGAGTGCCTCTCCAGGTGTGGGAAAACCTTTCCTCCCCTGGCTGCACCTCAGGAGCACTGATCCCACCTAGCCTGCACATCTCCTTCCCCCTTGCTACCCCCTTCCCCTCATCATACAGAGTGGTTTGGGTGTTCCTCTGGTCCACCTGGGATTCAAGGCTCCTTGCCAGCATGCAGTAGGTGCCCAGGATGTTTCACTTTCTTGATAGTGTCCTTTGAAGGATAAAAGTTTTAGTTTTGATGATTCCAAATTGCCTATTTTTGTTTCTTTTGGTGCTTGTGCTTTTGCATCATATCTAGGAAATCATTGCCTAATCCAACATTAACATTTACATCTCTGTTTTCCTCTGAGTGCTTCATAGTTTTAGCTCTTATATTTAAGTTTTTGATCAATTTTTAGTTCATTGTTATATACAGTGTGAGATATAAGTCTAAACTGATTCATTTGTTTGTGAACATCCAGTTGTTCCAAGACGATTTGTTGAAACATTATTCTTTGCCATTGAATGGCCTCTGCACCCCTCACAATAATCAGTTGACCACAGAGATATGGTTTTGCTTCTTGCATCTCCATTCTATTCTGTTATCTGTCCATATAGAGTCCTTATGTCACTACCATTGAAGGAGGAAGCAGACAGAACAGGCTCCATCTTGATAGCGGGACTCCATCTTGGGCTGGACTGTGGACTTTGTGCTATATGCCCAGTATCTATGGAAATGACACACCAACTGGAAAACCAGACCCCCCGGGTGGAAGAGCTCTAGGGCTCATACCTAAACTCTCCATCACCTAAAAGAATACCCTAATTATCTGTGTAGCTGAAGAGAATCATAAAATCTATTATGCTTATTGGGGTATGACCACAGGCCTATTGATAATCGTCCACTGTTAACTACCTAGGCTTAAGGCATATGAATCACGGGTTAACTTTGAGTGTATCTTTCTTTTCCTTTGTTCAGACTAATTTCAGGGAATTTGGGGAGGTGGATTTGGGCACATACACTTAAGGTATACAAGGTTTTCCCAAAAACTGGTTGGGGTCCTTGTCCAGGAGGAGACTCTGCCTCGGGCCCACTGGTGTAATAAACTGCACTCCACTATCTATATTGTCCTTCTGAGTGAGTTTGTTTCCCAGAACGCGTGGCGACAACACCATATAATGTCTTGATTATTTTGGCTTTGAAGTGGATTTTGTAGTTGGGAAGTGTAAGTACCTGTTCTTTTTCACACTGTTTTGGCTATCCCAGGACCCTTTTAATTCTGACAGTTCTAGGATCAGTTTGTTGATTTCTGGGGGAAAGAGCAGTTTGAATTTTGATGGGGCTCTATTAGGGGAGTACTGCCATCTTAACACAATAGTAAGTCGTCCAATCCATAAATGTGAGATGCCTTTCCACTCATCTAGACTATCTTTAATTTCACCCAGCAATGTGTTGTAGTTTTTATTGTACAAGTCTTGAATGTGTATAGAAATATATCTGCTCTTTGTATATGACCTTGTATTCTGTAAACCTGTTGAGCCCCTGTATTGGGTCTAATAATTTCTGTGGGGAGAGGGTATTCTTGAGGATTTTCTATACACAAGATTATGTTATCTGCAAATTGAAAAGTTTTATTTCTTTTCCAATGTAAATTCATTTTATTTCTTTCCCTTGTTTAATTACCCTGTCCAGAACCTCCAGAACAATGTGGAATAGAAGTGGTAAGAGATGATATCCTTCTATTGTTCCTGATTTTCAGGGGAAGTAAGTACTTCTGCCTTTCATCATTAAGCTATCACGATGATAGCTGTGAGTTTTTCAGAGATGTTTCATATCAGGTTGAAAATGTTGCCTTCTACTTCTAGTTTGAGACTTTTTATCTTGAAGGGATGCTGAATTTTGTCCAATGCTTTTTATGTAGGTACTGAGATGATAATGTGGTTTTTGTCCTTTATTCTGTTGATGTGGTATATTAATGTATGGATGTGAGAGTTGGACTATAAAGAAAGCTGAGTGCTGAAGAATTGATGCTTTTTAATTGTGTTGGAGAAGACTCTTGAGAGTCCCTTGGACTGCAAGGAGATCCAACCAGTCCCTCCTAAAGGAGATCATTCCTGGGTGTTCATTGGAAGGACTGATGCTGAAGCTGAAAGTCCAATACTTTGGCCATCTGATGCGGAGAGCTGACTCATTTGAGAAGACCCTGATGCTGGGAAAGATTGAGGGCAGGAGGAGAGGGGGACAACAGAGGATGAGATGGTTGGATGGCATCACCGACACAATGGCCATGGGTTTGGGTAGACTCCAGGAGTTAGTGATGAACAGGGAGGCCTGGCATGCTGCGGTTCATGGGGTCACAAAGAGTCGGACACGACTGAGCTACTGAACTGATGATGATGACTGATCAACTTAATTGAGTCTTAATTAATTCCTGGGATAAATCCTACTTCCTCATGCTAGATAATTTGGTTTTCTAGTATTGTACTAAGAATCTTTGTGTCTATATTCATAAAAATATTGGCCTGTGGTTTTCTTTTCTTGTGTTGTCTTTGTTTGATTTGGTTTGGTATCAGGGTAACCTTGGCGTCATAAAATGAAGCAGAAGAATTAACTTCCTTGGGGTTTCCCTGGTTGCGCTAGTGGTAAAGAACCTCCCTACCAATTCGGGAGAGGTAAGAGATACGGGCTGAATCCCTGGGACAGGTAGATCCCCTGGAGGAGGGCCTGGCAACCCACTCCACTATTTTTGCCTGAGGAATCCCATGGACAGAGGAGCCTGGCGGCCTATAGTCCATAGAATCGCAAAGAGTCGGGCATGACAGAAGAAACTTAGCATGCGTGCACATAACTTCATTAATAAAGTTATTCATCCTTATTTCTTTTTGAGTGACCTTGGCTAGTCAGTATTTTTCAAGGAATGTTTTCATTTTATGTAAGTATCAATTTTTTTGATAACATTGTTCTGCTCTCCTTTCTTAAATAGCTTTATTTAAGCATAAGTGATATACAACAAATCATATATATTTACTGTGTACAATTTGATGAGTTTGGGCCTATGTAAACAATGATAATATCATCATCAGAATCAAGATAATAGACACATCCAACACATCCTAAAATTTCTTTATGTCCCTTTTTGTTTCTTTGTTTTTTGTTAAATTGTGTGTGTGTGTAGGTGTTTGTGTAGTGAGAACACAATTTTAGATTTACATTCAACAAATTTGGGGGCTTCCCAGATGGCTCAGTGATAAAGAACCACCTGGCAATCCAGGAGACATAAGAGACGCAGGTTTGGACCCTGAATCAGGAGATCCCCTGGAAGAGGAAACGGCAACCCATTCCAGTATTCTTGCCTGGAAAATCCCATGGAGAGAGGAGCCTAGTGGGCTAAAGTCCACAGGGTCACAAAGAGTCTGATACGACCAACAATGCAACAAATTTTGAATAACATTTTAAAAATCTTCCTTCATTGTGCATTTAATATCTGAGAGCTCTCTATTGATATCCCCTATGGTATTACTGAAATTGGTAACTAGTGTCACTCTTTCTTTCTCTCTCTTTTAATTAATTTTTTAATTAATTTTAATTAATCAGGCTACAGGTTTCTTATTATATTAATCTATTCACAGTATCAACCATTGGTTTCAACTGAATTTTTTGGCACTACTGATTTTCTGGTTTCAATTTAATTGATTTCTTCCAAGATGTTTGTTATTCTTTTCTTTTGCTGGATTTGGGTTAAATTTTGTGCTATTCTAGTTTCTTAAAGAAGATTATTGATCTTCAAATGATAATTGGCCTTTTCCATTTTCTAATACAAACATTTAGTGCTATAAATATCCCTCTGTGAAGCTTTGGCATCACCTCATAAATTTTGATATATCATATTTTCTATTTCTCCTTTGATCCTTGCATTAATTTGAAGTTTTGTTCAATTTACAAACAGTTTGTGATTTTCCAGCTAACTTTCCATAGTTAATCTTTATTTTAATTATTTTTTGGTCAGGAAAAATATTTTGTGTTATTTCAGTCCTTTTGAACTTATTAAGGTTTTTAACTGGCATATTTTGTTGAACTTCCATATTCACTTCAGAAGAATATGTATTTAGTTGCTGTTGCTCCATAAATGGGCTTCCCAGGTGGCGCAGTGGTAAAGAATCTGCCTGCCAATGCAAGAGAGGCAAGAGAGGCGAGTTCAAACTCTGGGTCTGGAAGGTCCCCTGGAGTAAGAAATGGCAACCCGTTCCAGTATTCTTCCTTGAAAAATTCCATGGACACTACAGTCCATGGGGTCTCAAACAGTTGGACATAACTGGGACTTGGCACATTCTGTAAATATCAATTAGGTCAAGTCGGTTAATAGTATTGTTCAATCTTCTATATATTTTCTCACTGTGTTTCTCACTTACTATATTAATGGCTGAGCGTGAAAAGTCAAAGTCTTCAGCTACAACTGTGGATTGTCTGTTTCTCCTTTTCATTCTATCAGATTTTGGCTCCTGTATTCTGAAATGGCATACACATTCATGATTATTATGTCTTCTCAGTGAACTGAATTCTCTATCATTATGTACTGTCCTTCTGTATCTTCAGTAAAAATCTTCATTCTGAAGTACACTTTTATGATGTTAATTCAACCTTGCCAGCTTTTGTTTGATTTGGGATTTGGAGGTATAAGTATTTCCACATACTTAATTTTAAATTATTAGCTTATTTAAGGTGAGGTTATTTTTTTTTTACCATACATAATGTGATCTGACAAACAAGGTCTTTATTTATTTATCTGGCTTCATTGGTCTTTGCTGCTGCACTCGGGCTTCTCTCTAGTTGCAGTACGTGGGCTTCTCTTGTTGCGGCACAAGGGCTTAGTTGCCTTGTGACATGTGGGAATCTTAGCTCCCAGACCAAGGATCAAATCTGTGTCCCCTGCATTGGAAAGCAGATCCTTAACCACTGGACAACCAGGGGAGTCCCCCAAAGTAGGTCTTTTAATTGACGTGTGTAGGCAACTTACAATTAGTGGGTAAATAGTTCAATTTCAAATCTACCATCTGGATATGCTTTTCTTTATATCACATATGGTTTTTAGTGACCAGTTTCCTGTTTCTTCTCTTCATTTAGATTGGTTATTTCTTTATTAGTCCATTTTATTGCCCCTATTGGCTTTCAAGATATACATCTTATTAAAAATCTTTCTAGGGAATTCCCTGGTGGTCCAATGATTAGGATTCAGTGCTTTCATTGCCATGGCCCCAGATCCAGTCCCTAGCCAGGGAACTAAGATCCCGTGAGCTGATGCATAGCCAAAAAATTCTTTCTAGGGTGGCTCTAGAGTTTACAATATGCATTTTATACTTCTTACAATACGCCTTCAATTAATATTATACCCATTTCTTACATAAGAACCTTACAACTGTGTATTTCCCTTTCCTTCCTGCTATCCTTTGTGCTATTGTTTTCTTACATTTTATTTTTACATGTGTAACAAACACCACATTGCACCATTAATATTTTGCTTTAGATGATTATCATTTAAAGAAATTAAATATTTTTAAAATGTGTATTAATAAAAAGGTTTTTACCATTTCTAGTATTATTCACTTCTTTGTATAGATACAAAGTTGCTTCTGATATCGTCTTCCTTTTCGCTTAAGAACTTTATTAACAAACTTTGTAGGGCATATCTGTTAGCAATGAATATTCTCAGATGTTTAGTTTGATAATCATTGGTTTAAATATTTCCACTTCATCTTCATTTTCAAAAAAGTATTTCCACTAGTTATACAATTCTGGATGGCATAAATTCTGATGAGAATTTTTCTGCCTTTCTTAATTTTGTTCCTGTGTATGAAACGTGGCTTTTTGTTTCTCTTTTTGCCACTGATGATGTCACGTCAGAATCACTGCTGATGTTTGAGTCAATCTTCTCAGTTGTCGAACTGGCCTTCAGTTATTTTCTAGCTATAACTATTTTCAATCCAGTACAATTTTTTTTACTATATGCTATACATGGAGAATTTTACCTTGTTGGGTTCTGCATTTTAGGATAAGAGTAATAGCAGTAATGATAATACCTTTCAGTGATGTTGAGATTGATCCTGTGATGCATTTCAGATGCTTAGAAGATTTATCCTTTTCAGGCTTGCTTTCAATCCTTGTTAGACTGGACAAGAGCAGTCACTAATCTAGGTCTAATTAGCCCCACTACTGAGGTAAATAAGTTTCTGAGTAATGTACAAGACACCTGCATATTCTGGGTGTTTTCTTCCCCCTGGCAGGTAAGAAGAACTATCTCCATCCCTCTGTGAGCTCTGGGATTCCTCCACCAAATCCTTTTCTGTGGTTCTTTTCTTGGCCTTGGGTGCATGCTGCACACACACGAGCTAATCAGAATGTGTGGGGGACTCCCAGAGAACCCTGTGCAAATATCCTTAGTGCTCGTTCCTGTGCTGTCTCTCTCTTTCTCTTTCTCTCTCTGCAGTCCTCCCTACCCCCACGCAACGTCACATTCTGTTAACCTGTGTTCCAGGAATTCTAGCATATGCTCAGTTGCTCAGTTATGTCCAACTCTTTGCGACCCCATGAACTGCAGCACACCGGGCCTCTCTGTCCCTCACCATCTCCCAAAGTTTGCCCAAGTTCATGTGCATTGCATCGGTGATGCCATCCAGCCATCTCATCCTCTGATGCCCTCTTCTCCTTCTGCCCTCAATCTTTCCCGGCATCAGAGAGTTTTCCAGTGAGTCAGCTGTTCACATAAGATGACCAAAATACTGGAGTTTCAGCTTCAGCATCAGTCCTTCCAATGAGTATTCAGGGTTGATTTCCCTTAAGATTGACTGGTTTGATTTCCTCGTTGTCCAAGGGACTCTCAGGATTCTTCTCCAGAACCAAAGTTTGCAGGCATCAATTCTTCAGCACTCTGCCTTCTTTACGGTCCAACTGTCACAACCATACAAGACTACTGGGAAGACCATAGCCTTGACTATATGGACCTTTGTTGGCAGAGTAATGTCTCTGCTTATAGCACACTGAGTTTCTCAGAGCTTTCCTGCCAGTAAGCAAATGTCTTCTGATTTCATGGCTGCGGTCACCTTCTGCAGTGATTTTAGAGCCCAAGAAGAGGACATCTGTCACAACTTCCACCTTTCCCCCTCTATTTGCCATGAAGTCATGGGGCCAGATGCCATGATCTTAGTTTTTTAAGTATTTAGTTTTAAGCCGGCTCTTCCACTCTCCTCCTTCACCCTCATCAAGAGGCTCCTTAGTTCCTCTTTGCTTTCTGCCATTAGAATTGCATCATCCGCATATCTGAGGTTGTTGATGTTTCTCCTGCCTATCTTGATTATTGTAACTCATCCAGCCCAGCATTTCTCATGATGTACTCAGTGTATAGATTAAACAAACAGGGTGACAGCAGACAGCCCTGTTGTAGTCCCTTTGGTTACTCAAATACTATAGGAGTACAGGGCTGGAGAAAGATTCCATTAGTGTATCAGTACATGGACTACACAGGTCATCATACTCCACATTCTCTGCTTCCAGGGCCTACCACTGGGGTTAGTTATTGGTGCCTCCCTGTTGTTTTCAAACACGTTTCTCTGAATTTAAACCACACACACACACACACCACACACACACACACACACACACACACAGAAGAGGCCCCACTTTGGGCATCAAAGTGCTTTTGCTTCCCCTCCCTCAAATATTAACAACATGACCTGAAGAAGTTCCCTCTGAGGCAGGACGAGAGTTTTGTAAGGATTTTTCACCCTGATAGATGCTGCCACAATGCTGTCCATCAGTGATGCAGGAGAAGTAAAGCTTGTTTACCCCCTCCTCACATCATTCTTGGAGCAGACACTCTGGTGCAGTTAACAAGATGCTTAGACCTTTGCTCATCATGGAGTTCACCAGTTGAGTAAGAGGGAGATTGAGCAGGGTTAGAAATGCAAATAGTCGGGTCCTAGCCAGGACTAACAAGACTGAGTGAAAAATGGCTCCCCGTGGGGTCTCACCTCCTGGGGGTGCTGGAGGATGAGGTGTGAGACTGGAACACTCCCTTGTGCCTGCAGAGAGGGGAAGCACCACCACAGGAGGTGGAAGGTACTGCAAGGGAGAGAGTTCCATTTGGCAACAATGCAAGTCCTGCGTGTGGAAGGACAAAACATCCACCACCACCCAGGGTGGCCAACCTCAGCCTTTGACACAGATAGGGAGGATGTTATCTTGACAACCCAGGCCTCAAATCTGGACCAAGGCGAATCCCCTTTCTCGGATGTCCAGGAGGCTGGTCCAGCCCCATTTTGGTCATGCCCATCACCTGCAGATTTCAATACACCAGCAGCAGTGATTGGTTGTGGGGCTTGGGAGGCAAGGAATACTAGACCACTCTGGGGAGCCCACGTGGAAAATGCAGGCTCAGGCTCTCATGGGGTATAGGGACAGAGAGCCCAGATCAGACCAGGGCTTACACAGTCAGGCACTGAGGTGGATGGGCAAGAGCTTGCAGTGGGAATCTTGGGTCTCAGTACAGGAGGACCAGTGGAACCCAGTCTTAAGGAGTGTTCACTACCCAGTCAACAGGCTGGAGACACATCCCCAATCAGTGGCTGCTTTAGTGAGGTCACTCTTGGAGTCAGCTGGCATCCGCAGGTACGTCTCTGAGTTTAAGGTAATCATTCTTCTGAGTTGCAGTGTCCTAAGAACTTCTAATCAAACTGATCACATGGACCACAGCCTTGTCTAACTCGGTGAAATTATGAGCCATGCCGTGTAGGGCCACCCAAGATGGACAGGTCATGGTGGAGAGTTCTGACAAAATGTGGTCCACTGGAGAAGGTACTGGTACACCACTTCAGTATTCTTGCCTGAGAACCCCATAACAGTATGAAAAGGCAAAAAGATACGACACTGAAAGATGAACTCCTCAAGTCGGTAGGTGCCCAGTATGCTACTAGAGAAGAGTGGAGAAACAACACCAGAAAGAATGAAGAGACAGAGCCAAAGCAAACACAATGCCCAGTTCTGGGTGAGACTGCTGATGGAAGTAAAGTCTGATGCTGTAAAGAGCAATATTGCATAGGAACCTGGAATGTTAGGTCCATGAATCAAGGCAAATTGAAAGTGGTCAAATAGGAGATGGCAAGAGTGAACATCAACATTTTAGGAATCAGTGAACTAAAATGGACTGGAATGGGTGAATTTAATTCAGATGACCATTGTATCTACTACTGTGGACAAGAATCCCTTAGAAGAAATGGAGTAGCCCTCATAGTCAACAAAGGAGTCTGAAATGCAGTACTTGGGTGCAATCTCAAAAACAACAGAATGATCTCTGTTTGTTTCCAAGGCAAACCATTCCATATCACAGTAACCCAAGTCTATGCTCCAACCAGGGATGCTGAAGAAGTTGAAGTTGAACGGTTCTATGAAGACCTATGAGACCTTCTAGAACTAACACCCAAAAAAGATGTCTTTTTCACCATAGGGGACTGGAATGCAAAAGTAGGAAGTCGAGAGATACCTGGCATAGCAGGCAATTTTGGCTTTGGGGTACAAAATGAAGCAGGGCAAAGGCTAACAGAGTTTTGCCAAGAGAATTCACTGGTCATAGCAAGCACCCTCATCCAACAACACAAGAAAAGAGTCTACACATGGACATCACCAGATGGTCAATAAAGAAATCAGATGGATTACATTCTTTCCAGCCAAAGATGGAGAAGCCCTAAACAGTCAGCAAAAAGAAGACCAGGAGATGACTGTGGCTCAGATCATGAGCACCTTATTGCAAAATTCAGACTTAAATTGAAGACAGTAGGGAAAACCTTTAGAACATTCAGGTACGATCTAAATCAAATCCCTTATGAATATACAGTAGAAGTGACAAATAGATTCAAGGGATTAGATTTGACAGAGTGCCTGAAGAACTATGGACGGAGGTACATGACATTGTACGGGAGGCAGTGATCAAGACCATCACCATGAAAAAGAAATGCAGAAAGGCAAAATGGTTGTCTGAGGAGGCCTTACAAATAGCTGAGAAAAGAAGAGAAGCTAAAGCAAAGGGGAAAAGGAAAGATATAATTATTTCAATGCAGAGTTCCAAAGAATAGGAAGAAGACATAAGAAAGCCTTCCTCATTGACCAATGCAAAGAAATAGAGGAAAACAATAGAATGGGAAAAACTAGAGATCTCTTCAAGAAAATTAGTGATACCAAGGGAACATCGCATGCATATATGGGTATAATAAGGACAGAAATGGTATGGAGCTAACAGAAGCAGAAGATATTAAGAAGAGGTGGCAAGAATACACAGAAGAATTGTACAAAAAAGATCTTCATGGCCCAGATAACTACAACTGTGTGATCACTCAACTAGAGTCAGACATCCTGGAGTGTGAAGTCAAGGGGCCCTCAGGAAGCATCACTACGAACAAAGCTAGGTAGGTAGCTTTTTCACCGACTTGATGGACATGAGTTTGAGCAATCTCTGGGAGTTGGTGATGGACAGGGAGCCCTGCCATGCTGCATGCCACGGGGTCACAAAGAGTTAGACACGACTTAGCGACTGAACTGAAGTTGTTTATGGTAGCCTATAGCTAAGGAAATAACTTAAAAATAGTGGAAAAATCAGTAAAGAATTAAAAATGCTACACTAGAAAATACACATTTAATGCAAAAGAAAGCAGTAACATGAAGACCATCGAACAAAATGACATGAAACAGAAAAATATATTGGCAGATGTAAGTCTGTATCAACATTAAATGTGAATAGCTAAAACAATATGACCACAAGGCAGACATTGAGAGACCAGTGTAAAAACAAAAACAAGATCCAACTGTATGTTGTCTACAGAGGACACAGTTTAGAGTCTAAGATACGTAAATTATCATGTGTGTGTGTGTGTTTGTGTGTGTTCAATCACTCAGTTGTATCCAACTCTTTGTGGCCCCATGGACTGTACCTGCCAGGACCCCTCTCCATGTAATTTTCTAGATGAGAATATTGGAGCAGGTTGCCATTTCCTACTTCAGGGGATCTTTCAGTCCCAGGGATCCTACCTGAGTCTCCTGCATTGGCAGGTGGCTTCTTTACCACTAGCGCCACCTGGGAAGCCTTATATGACCCAGCAATTCTACTCCTAGACAATTTTAACCAAGAAAAAGGAAAACATGCTCACACAGCGGCCTGTACTCAAATATTCCACACATGTATTCCTAATAGCCACACATAGAAACAACGGAACTATTCAATAACTGGTATACAGAAGAAAGAAAAGCAAAAGAGTATACCCATACAAAGGAATACCACACGGTAATAATAATAAAAACGAACTACTAATGCATGCAACAGCAAGAATGTGTCTCAACTGTGCAAAAACTGTGAGACACCAGACACAGAAGGCTACATATTATGTGATTTCATGTCAATGGGTTTCTGGAAAAGGCACAACTATTCACACAGAAATGTATCTGTGGTTGCCAGGGTATAGGAGTGGAAGAAGGAGTCTGATGGCAAACACACCAAGGGAGTATTTTCAAACGATGGACCATTTCTTACATTTTTATTGTGGTAGCATTTATACCACAGTATGCCTTTGTCAAAACTCTACAAACTGTAATGCTTTAAAGTGTTGGCTTTTATTGTATACAAATTATACCTCAATACTGTTTTTTAAGGAAAAGGAACATTTAAGTATTTAAATATTGGTTATTGCATCCATCTAGATCATGAGCTCAAAAACACAAAAATCTTATTTTGGAATTCTTCCCAGACCTGGCCAACCTCTAGGATTCCCCATGACACTTTTGTACTCTTATGACAGAACACACAAACTTGTTCTTAACCATGTTTACAATTCCCTCTCCTTCACCTCAAGTCCAAATTCATGCTGAGTTCTGTCCAGTTTCCTTAGTAAATGTCTAATGCGTCTACTTTTACCCACATCCACCACATCTGCTCTAGTCCAGAGCCTCCTTTCATTTAATTCTCAATGCCCCTTCTAACTCGTCTCTTACATCCACTCAGGGTGTCTGTCTCCCTCTTCCCTCCCTCTCCCTCCTTCTGTTACACTTGCAAAACATTCTGTGTCTTTCTAGATAATTCTACTCTCCTACACAAGGACTTGAAGGCATGGTCTAGCCCCTGTGCACCTTGCTAGCAACAACGAAAGTAGAGCTTCCTCTTCTTGTCTCTCTTATCAGGCTTCCTTCACACCATCTAATTTCCTAAGCTTCTCCACTTAGATTGTCCCCAATTTCTGAAGCCTCATGGTTAGAAAACTCCTTCAAGCTAGGCTTCAACAGTACGTGAACCGAGAACTTCCAGATATAGAGCTTAGGTTTCGAGGAGGCAGAGGAACCAAAGATCATATTGCCAACATTCGTTAGATCATGGAGAAAGCAAGGGGATTTTGAGAAAAACATATACTTCTGCATCATTGACTATGCCAAGACCTCTGACTGAATGGATCACAACAAACTGTAGAAGCTTCTTAAGCAGAGCGGAGTACCAGACTACTTGACCTGTCTGCTGAGAAACCTGTATGTGGGTCAAGAAGCAAGTTAGAACCAAAGATGGAAGAGGTGACTGCTTCAAAACTGGGAAAGGAGTATGACACGGCTGTGTGTTATCAGGTAACAATGGCCTCATAATATGAGACAAAGGAATTCACTTCCTTGGGACTTCCCAGGTGGTGCTAGAGGTGAAGAACCTGCCTGCCAATGCATGAGAGTCAAGTTCAATCCCTGGGTCAGAAAGATCCCCTGGAGGAGGCCCTGGCAACCCACTCCAGTATTCTTACCTGGAGAATCCCAGGGATGGAAAAGTCTTGCGGGCTATGGTCCATAAAATCGTAGAGTCAGAAAAGATAGAAGTGAATTAGCATGCACACACATGAACTTACTTAATAGATATAAAGGGATTCATCTTCATTGCTTCTTAAGTGAACTTTGCTCATCAGGATTTTTCAAGAAATGTTCTCATTTTATGTAAGTATCAATTTTTTGGAGAACCTTTTCCTGCTCTCCTTTTTAAAACATCTTTATTGAAATAGAATTGATATATAGCAAATTGTATATATTTAATGTGTACAATTTAATGAGTTTGGACATATGCAAACAATGATACTATCATCACTACAATCAATGTAATAGACATATCCAACACCTCCTAACATTTCCTTGTGTCCCTTTAGTTTTGTTTTATGTTAGGCTGTGTGTGTGTGTGTGTGTGTGTGTGTGTGTGTGTGTGTTTGTGTGTAGTGAGAAGACAATATTAGATTAACTCTCAACAGATGTTGGGGTTACCCAGGTGGCTCAGTGGTAAAGTATTCACCTGCCAGTGCAGGCGATGCAGGAAATGGGGGTTTGATGCCTGGATCGGCAAGATCCCCTGGAGGAGGAAATGGCAACCCATTCCAGTATTCTTGCTGGAGAATGCCATGGACAGAGGAGCCTGGTAGTCATGACAAGAGAATTTGCACACACTTGGCATGTATGCATATGCACTTATAAGGTGCCATTTCACTTCATCCTCACTAGGACCCTTGAAGAAAACCCTTTCACCCCTGCAGAACTCTGATGCATCTCTCGGAGACCCACTCTGATTCATTCCAGCCCCACAGGAACTGCCCCGGGCTCCTGGTTTGGGTCTGAATTTTATCTGGATCCCGAACAGATTTTTCAGTTCGGCCCTCACAGGGACTTTATGACAAACCCTGTGTGTGGGCAGGAGACAGGTGTCCGGCAGAATCCCAGGAAAAAGCAGGGTCTTGAGGGGATCTTGTGAGGGAGCGTGGGTGCTGGGTGAGAGGACACAAATGGGGTGAGGCCCTGTGAGTAGGGCTGGGGGAGGGGCTAAGGAGCCCCCTGAGAGGGGAGGGGAGGCCTGGTGGAAGGGGAGGGGAGGGGTGGGAATTTGGGGAGAGAGAGGAATTGAGACAGCTGTCACCAGGAGACGGACTCTGGAAAATGACAGAGGTGACTAGAGGGATGTACGGGAGTTGTCATAGGCACAGTGAGGGGAAATCCTCTCCTATCACCAGAATTCAGTAGCCCAGAGTGGGTGCTGTGATAGAGAGGACCAGGTCCCCGGGGCTTCTTCTGTGGATCTGGCATTCACTTTGAACCTCCCATGGGGCAGGATACAAAGTTACCACGACCAGAGTTGACCACGGTGGGGCTAGGGCCATTCTCAGGACTCAGACATGGGTCTAAGGCACACCACGCCCAGGGAATGCACCTGCCAACCTCAGGGTGACATGCTGGAGACTGCGGGCTGCAGGAAGTGCAAGACTGGAGGCCTCTCCGGGTTGACTGAACAGAGACTCAGTGCAAATGTCCACTCAGTAGCCCAGAGGCAAAGATGTGGGGCTCTGTGTCCCAGGGTGTGGAGTGTAGGCTCTGGGGGAGGGGTGAGAAGCCTCTGAGGTAAATGGGAGCTGTAAGCTAGAGTAGTGTCCACTTAAAGAAAAACATATAACAGAAGAGTTGTGAGTTTAAGTTGGATTTGGGATCTCCTGGGGACTATAGCCCGGGACACAGCTCTTCCGATAGCTCTGAGAACACTGCTCTGAGGAGGTAGCAGTGAAGACAATATGATTTTTGCCTAGGAAATACATGAAGTCTAGCATGAATACAGGTAAAAGATTACTGTGAAGCACAGAGATCAGACATTGCAAGTTAATCATTTTCATGCTTTTGGGTATGTGGGAAGATGCCAGAATCTGGGGTCACTGAACCTTTTCCTGAGGTAGGTGAGTGACTAAATAAGGGCGAGTTTGTCCAAAGAACAGTGTGCCTCTTCCTGTTTTTTACCCAGAATTCCTTCAGAATGCTGTGTCATTCAGGAACCACAGAGGTTACAACTTAACCCTGTAGAGCTTGGCTGTGTGCAACGCTGTTTCTCTTAGGGATCCTAATTCATCCGAGGCCACAGTTGGCATTTCTGAGATGGGGTGCATCTGTGTCCTTAGATGTGACCTGTTAGAGTTGTTTTGGGTTGATGTCCAGGATGAGCAGTCTGAACTGTTTGCAGATATCTGTCCCAGGGCATGAAATCTCAGAACTATTTGGGGGGCCTTTGTCCAGAGGGTTGGGCCTCTCAGCTGTTCATGTATTTGCAAATGAGAATAGCTTTAAGAGGAAGGGTGGATAGACCCCACTGTCACAGGTCTTAGAAGTAGGCCTGTGATGTCACATTTGCTAAGATTTCTACCATGCCTCCTTACAGAGATAAAAGCTTGGGGCCCTATCCTCAGAGAGGGTAATAATGCCCAGTTCACAGAAGCCCAGGTAATAATCCTGTTAAGAACAATACTTGCTGATATGACTAGAACCCTTGATAGGGGCCCTATGACAAACACTGTGTCCACACACTCCCTCAGTCATCTGCCCAACCCACAACAAGGAGGGCACCATTAGCAGATGGGCGCCCAAGGCCCTGTGCAGATGGAAGGTCTCAGGTCATGAGGAGGGGAGGAACTGGATGTAAGCTTGGGCTCCTTGGAGGAGGCAGGGAAGACTCAGCACAACCCTGGCCAGGTAGTGGCGGAGGGGGGCGTTTGCACAGGGCCACAAGGACCCTATGACTGACTGACTGTCAGGATATGTCTCTGTGTCTCCCCATCACACACCCAGCTTCTTACCTGATGTGTGAAATGTAATCTTCACATTCCCTGGGGAGGTGGCGGGGGAAGGTACAGAGGTGAGCCTCCAAGCAGCTGGGGAGAAATCTCACATTCACCCATTTGCATGAGGCTCCACCACAAATGCAGAGATCCCTACCTCTCTTTCCCCCATTAAAGCAGTCATTGACAGTGAAATCAGCAGGAGGGCAGTCTGGGTAGGATAGTTTTTGAGAGACCCTGCGTATAGCATGAGCCTCCCCAGGAACGGAGCATGTCTTGTCCTGATGGGCAGAGGCCCTTGATGTGTATGAAGGGAGCATGGTTAAGGTCCAGGACATGGGCAACTGAGTCATTCCCTAGAGACAGTCCCTGGGGAGGGGCTTCTTTTCTCCTATAGAGACAATGTACTGTCCATCATCTAGCAGCAGGGCTGGGGCTAACTGAGTGAGGACAGTTTGGTGCCAGAAGTAGTCTCTCTGTCCCTGTCTAATGCTCTATCTTTGTCTTTCTCCCTGCCATCTCTGTGCCTGTGATATCATCCCTCCTTGCCTTTGCAAGACTCAATGTGACCTCACTCACACCAAGAGGGTCCTTGCCCTGTCTCTTCTGAGGGTATCATCAGTTGACATGAATGTTCACTGGGAGCAGTAGGGGACATTCCCCTTGAGTGTAGGGGATTCCAGGAAAGGCATGCTCAACTGCAGAAGGGGTGGGGAAGGGTTTTTCTTCAAATAAACCAAGAACTCCGCGACAATCATGTGCGATCCGGGCCTCAGAAGGATGCCTGGGGACTTCTCTGATAAGAACCCTCCTGTGGTTCAAGTCAAAATCCTCCCAATGGCCAGAAGGCCCAAGGGACCTGGCCTTCATCACTTCTGTCCCCAATCTCCTCGCTCTCCCTCCATCATGCTGTGCCTGTCACATTGCCCTCCCCACTCTTTTCATACACACTACACAGGGTTCTACTCTCCAGTTTTTCCACTGGCCTTACCTCTGTCTAGGATACTTTTCTCGAAGATAGTCATATCTCCTCTAGGCTTTTGCTCAAATGTCACAGTCTTAGAACTTCCCTGACCACTCTTTCTAGATATCATCCCATCTATTTCACTATCCCGATTTAATTTAAATCATGGCAGTTACAGACACCTGATAAACTACTTGTATTTGGGGACCACATGATCCCAACAGAATGTAAGCTCCATGAGGAAAAGGTTGATTTTCTCTTTCCTAACACACAGAGTTGTGCTTGACACATACTTTGGGGAGAATGAATGAATGATGGAATGAATAAATAAATTTAAACTTGTTGAGAGAGGCATAGCTAGACAGGCTGAGGATCCTGCTAGGGAACATATTCAGGGATGACAAGACGGTGACAAAGACATGGTCTTTATCTCACCCACGTGGTGGTGTCCTTGGGTCCCCTCGGAGTTGACCCCTTTCCTAACAGAATGGAAGGTCCTGTTGTCTCTTTCACATATTACTCGCAGTCAACGACAGAGGGCTTTCCTTCGCCAGGCCTTCAGACCCAGTCGGAAGTTTTTTCTATCCTGCCCCTTGGGGGACTGCGGCTGGCTTTCCCCCATGAGACCTATTCTGTATTGAACAGGAATGCACAAAAAGCACAATGCCAGCATAGATAAAATGCTTTCAGTGCTCTCTGTTACGACAGTGATCCCCATAGAGACGCAATCTTCAGTTTATGAAGACTTTTTCTGAGTCCAAAATTGCAGCAATCTGTGGGGTTTTCACCCTAACTTTGCTCTTCCGCCACTTGGGGATCATCTGGAATGGTCTACAGGCATCTATATCTGCTGTTCCCCAATCCCACCAGCAAGGGGCGCGCGAGATGAAACAGTTCTGTCCTGGAATGTGCCACTGAGGGGTAGCGGTAAGACCACCCACTCTGAAAGGTACCATTGGTAGAGGGCGTGTGCCAACAAGGAGGATCTGCTTACACCGCGTCGGGCATGGACCGCCGCTCCCAGCCGCGGCACTCATGGAGCCGCAGGGCCCATCCCCATTCCCTCCTCTTCGTCTTCCCACTGCTTTCGAATTCGAACGGACTGCGGTATTAAGCGGAAACTTTCTTCGTCTCTTTTTCAACTCCACCCCTTCGTTGGTGGGCCGACTACGGAGGGAGAGACTGGCTATCGGTTTGGGTTTGGCGTCCGGGAAGCGTTCTGGGCAGTGATTGGCCACCGCGTGATTGCCGGCACTGTGGTCCCAGAACTGGAACTGATGGCGGGAGGTGCCTGTATCCCCTGCGCCCGCGTTGGCGTGCGCGACTTTTCAGAGCATACAATTTTCCTCCGAGTTTTCTTGCTTTTCTTGAAGGGGTCGAGTCCTGGTTAGTGGCAAGGTTTGGCGCAGTCGCTGGCTGTGCATGGTGACGGCGTTTCAGTCTTGTTTAGCTCTCGCTCAGTCTGGATCGTGTGGCAGCACAGGATCATTTGCACAAATGCTTGCAATTCATGTCCAGGGAGAGATCTCTGAGTTTGGTGTCTTTCCCTGGATCATAACCTTTATCTGGCAGCTTGGGATTCTGTATTGCTACGTGTGACAACACAAGTGCTCTTTGGGTACATTTGATTTCCTTGAGCCTTTGGGCGGGATTGTGAGTGACAGGATATTTGATCTGAGTAGATTTTGTGAGCCATAGTACAAAGACTCTAGGATGTGTGCCTGTACACCAGGATGTGCATCTTTGGAGTTTTCTGGCCTTTCATTCCCTGGGTGAGAGATCTCTGTGTAGGCGTCTGCACCCCAGAATGTGAGATCACTGAGCTTTTGATTCTAGGTCCCAAGTTGTGATGCCTCTGTGCCACTTTAAGGATGGGTCAGTCTAAAGGTGTAAACTATCAGCTCTGTGGGGCTCTATGCACAGGTTGCAAGTTTTTCATTTGTTTGGGAACTGTATCTTAAGATTATATGATGTTCTTGGCTTATTAAAACTTCTGTCTTTCCGTTTAGGGGTTTTTGTATTAGGTCGGTAAGTGTCCCTGGGAGTCAGTCTCCATGATGTGAAGTATCTGTGCAGTTCTCATTTGTTTCTGTCTGGAAGACTTCGGGCTGTTTGCAGGGTCTCTGTCACAGTGTGTATGCTTATGGTCTCCGTTCTGTTTCACCGTCTGAGACTCGAGCTGTGTGCTCTCTGTGCAGAGGTTCAGTGAGCTCTTTTTGGTGTCTCTGCATATCTATGAGCTGTTTGGAGTCTTTGTGTTAGAAGTAAAACCTCTTATGTTCTTGGCTGTGAGGTCTCTGTCCGGGAACTGAGGATTTGGAAGCTGGCAGATATGATTCTGAAGCCTGGAACCTGACATGCTGACTGTGTGTTGTTGAGTGAATCAGTTGTCTCCTGGAATCTCAGTTTGTTCGTAATTAATACAATGGGGCCAGTGCCCATCTTGGAGGGTTTCTGTGGGTGTTAGCAATGCGGGTAAAGGGCCTGGCACCAGATTGTCCCTCAGCAAATGTTTTCTGAGCACCTGTCATAGACTTGAGCACTGTTGGAGGAGTTTGGGACAAGACAAAACTAACCAAGTCTCTCATTTCATAGACTTGGTGGTCAGTAAATAATCAAGGGTGGCAGGCACTATGAAGAAAGATATTGCTAGATCAGGGGAAAAGGTGTATGTAGGTGTGATGTTATTATTTTATTCAAGATAATGAGGAAAAGACTCCCTGAAAGATGGCAAGTAAGCAGAGATCTGGAGGAAGTGAGGGAGCAGGCTGTGGGGTTACCTAAGGGAAGAGTATTCCAGGCAGAAGGAACGATAAATGCAACAGTCCTGGCATGGAAATCTACTTGGCTTGCTCCTGACTGTCAAGGAATCCTGTGATGCGCTGGGTTTGGCACGTAGCTCTCATTGAAAGGGGCCTGGTGCTGCTGTTTCTGTTTCTCCCACAGTTTGTGGTCATCGGGACTTCACAGATGAAGGACTGAAGGCTCCAACATATGGCTGCACCTTCTCTCCTACCTATCCCTAAAATTAGGAGTGAAACCTTCTGGTCCGTCATGAGAGACAGACAGCTTGAGTGTACCAGCTGCAGGGATGATAGCATCCACACTGAATGTCAGCCAAGCAGTGGACATCAGTTATAATCATGGGTCGCTCCTCTTGATGGAGGGCAGGACTTTAGAAAGAGAAAGGAACTGGGGCAAAGGAGAGAGGCAGGAAGGGGAAACTGGAGGACAATGAGAAAAAAATGAGTGGTTTCATCACTTTGCTTGGATTTGGCCCAATTCACCTTGATTAAATGATTGGATTAGGATATGTGTGTGTGTGTGTGTGTGTGTGTGTGTGTATTCACCTTATCCCTGTCCCTACCCTTTCTTTCCCTCCCCTTCATTTTGTGCCTGAGATACTATCTGGGGCTGGAGATTTCTTTTCTGTAAATTTTTCAACCATAAGCTCGGTTTTAATATAGATTTTATGTTTCTTTTTCACTGAACTTTGATAGTTTGTTCCACTTCACCTAAATTGCCAGATGAAGTTATATAGAATTATTCATAAAATCCTTTCAATTTCTGTGGGATCTGTAACCTATTTCTTTCCTGATATTGGTAAGTTTTTTCTTTAGTTATCTCTTTTTTTTTTTATTCTTGTGGATGGAAATTTATGAATTCGTATTGACCTTTTGAAAGAGCCAGCTTTGGGTTCTGTTGATTATCTATATATTTTTTCTAATATCTGTTCCGATCTCTAATTTGCTTATTTTGCTGACAGTCTCACTCCAAAGGGGTTTAATAAAGTCCCTGAGAGTTTCCCAAGTGTAGTGAAATCTCACAGATTCTAGGGCACTGTTGTAGCCACACTGAGTGACATTCACTGAGTGTAGATCATGGAATCTGCACTTTTTAAAAGAATTCCTCAGTTCTGATTGACATGGACAACTTGTCTAGGCACTACCGAAGCAGAGGCATGGTCTTATTTTGCCTACTGCCAGGCTCATGTCTCTGCGAGCATGTGACAGGGGTTTCCTGCCTTCTCTGATGCACAAACTCAAGACCTCCAGTCTAGGAGACTCACTGACATGCTGTCTTGCTGTTCTGAGGAGGTTCTCAGACCATCGTGTCTACAAAACATCCTGATGCCAGTCTTGTCAAGCCTCCATTTGAAAGATTTCTGAAGAAATTGAATATCTATTTACTGTGCATTTCTATGATGTAAGGTCAATTTGTCTTATGTGGTAGCTGTTATTCTACATATTTTGCTCTAGAGGTTGGATCCTACCCTTGACTGAGTAAATACAGAACACACAGAGATTTCTACAGTGTGTCCAGACCTGTGGCTCCCTTACTGCTGGGCGACACTGAACAAGTTACGTAGCACCTCTGTGCCTCATTCCTCTTTTCACCACATGGGAACACCAGCTGGCAGTAAATTTAACTACTTCATGGGGCAGTGTAGACCACTGACCATGTTAAGACATGGGAAATTGTCAGGACAGTACGTGCCAGTTCCAGCTGTTGTCATTGCTGTTGTTAATATTATTGCTGTTCTACATTTCCCTGGAGATTGTTCCAGAGACACAATGTCAAGACCACCTTTGACACACTGCATGGACCTTGCACTATCATTTTGGGCCTTTCAGGGCCTCAAGATCGGAGTGTATGAGGCATGAGGGAGGAATTTTTTTTTTTTTTTTTTTTTTAGGGAGGAATTTTTTTTAGCATAATGTGTATCCCCCTCTTCTTACTGGGATATTGTGAAGCTTAAATGAAATATTTAGGTTTCATCATGTGCTCGTATGAAAAAGTTTAGTGAATTTTCTCTATGAATTTAGAAGTTAATGACCTCTTCATAGGATTTGCACCATGACTGGAAAGCAAGTGGTCACTGAACAGTTATAGAACATGAGTATACAAATTTTTAAAAAACATTGTCCAGGGAAATTAAAAGGCCAAGAAACCTCATCACATGGCCTTTTTTTTTGCCATTATTTTTGTCAAGTCTAATTTTCAATCAAATTCTGAAGATCTGAATCTGTTGAAGATATGAAAATATTAATAGTCAAACATTCATCAGCAATGCCTTCTTTCTTGTGTGGTTTTCACATTTCCAGTATTCTTGTGTTTCTTATTTCTTCCACTAATACTCATGATTGTTTAATCCAAGGGTTATGATATGGATATTTTCTGAGGTAAGTCATGAGGAGTTGTTCAGCTGTGTTTTGGGATGGAGAGTCTGAAGACAGGGGCACCGATCAGAGACGACACAGATCAGTTGGGATTGGGGAGGTAAAAGCATGGGGGCAGGCACAGGGAGATTATGAGTACAAGCAGAAACGGAAGTGAAGAGAGACAAGAAGAAAAGTTCACGCTTCTGGATCGCGTTAGCTCTCCAAATGTACACAATGTACATATGTACTCTATATGTACTCAAAAGTCTTTGAGTACTCATAGCAACACTGTAAGGTAAGCATTTTTCATGCTATTATCCCTTTTGACAGTTGAGGAGCAGAGACACGTAGACATTAATGGGTGGATGAATTTGCACAAAGTCACCTAGCTGGCAAGAGCTGAGTCAGATGGGTGCCCAGGCCAGAGAGAAACAGACAGGTGTGGTATCTGACTCCCAATCTGGAATACAGTGCAGTGTCTAGTCTACTGTGGATCAGAAGGCAGATCAACATGTCCATCCGCATGAAACATTATTATGGATCTGTAGATGAATTGAACACAGTTTCTCCTAAGTTCGTGAAAGACCATGTCAATATGCGCACATCACAGAAAACAGTTCCTAATCCATATCAAGCTCTAAACATGTATTTGCCGTGACAGACATTAGTGGAGCACCCTCATCATTCTGGAAAGTAGCCTAATCATAGTAATAATATAATGATAAACAGAACAAGAAATACATGATCTTGAAGACCTTACCTCCCCCATCTCATAATTTTCTTAAATGCAAAGAACAAAACCTGAAAGGCAATAGACCACGTACTAAATTTTTTCTCTTAAGTGTGACATTCTAGATAATTTGCAAAAAAACATTTTATTAGTATTTTAATTTGCTCTATCTTCATTGTTACATAGGCAGTTTTTCTATTATAATTGAAAGATGGACTTTCTGAAAACTTGTTCTCTTCAGGTATCTTGAGGTTTCAGCATAAAAAGTTGTGTTGGTATCCCTGCCAGGTGAAAACCCAATTGGCACACTGACATCAGAAGTAATATCTTTGGTACCGTAAGTGGGGGGCTGTAGGGGAGGAGAGAGATCCTGATGGAAGGCTAGCTAAGCCTGCAAATGTGAAAAAGGTCATTGACTCTATAGGCCCAAACCAAACAACAACTCACAGGTCCCTAGGAAGACACTGGTGGTCTATCCACATAAGTGTCTGTGTTAGGACTTTCAGACTATTGCTCTTTTGGCTCCCATGATGCAGTGGGGCAGCTTGTACACTTATAACAAAGTCCTGCTTTGACCCAGGCTGTGGATGAGAGTCACAGCCTTCCCTGCAGCACCGCCCCTTTTGTGGGTGATCTGGAGCCCTTTTTGTGATGTCGACAGATTCCAATGGGAAAGGAGAAAGAAAATACATAGCACAGGGGATACATGCACCTTCCCTTGACAGAGCTGCAGGTACAGCTTATTACAGTTACCAGTTGAGGACGAGAAAATTTCTATTTGGTGACTCAAGGAAGAAATGTGGAAGTGAATTGAACGCAAAGGGAGAAAGCATATTAAGAGAGGGTAAACAGTTAAAACTCCCATTTCTGTAGCAGGGTAGGGTGCTCCATTACTGTTGTGAGAAGGGTCCATGCTCTGAGCTCTGGGAGAGAGTGATGAGCGTTCTAAGGATCCACCATCAACCCTAAGCAGGGGGTGCTGAGTGTGTGAAGACTTAAGTCTCAGCCTTTAGTACTGACAGACACAGAAATCTTAGTCCCGCTGAGACTGGGGCTGTGGCACCTTAGTGAAACTCAAAGGTAAGGTGGTGGTGGTTCTTCTTTTTCAATCACTCAGTTGTGTCCGACTCTTTTCGCGAGACCCCATGGACTGTCCAGGCTCCTCTGTCCTCCACTATCTTCCATGGTTTGCTCAAATTCATGTCTGTTGAGTCGGTGATGCTGTCTAACCATCTCATCCTCTCTACTGCCCCATTCTCCATTTGCCTTCAATCTTTTCCAGTGAAAGGTTGTTGCTGAACCACAAAAGACACCGAGATTCTTGGGCTCTGGAGAAGAAGAATTCAATCCAGGGCCAGAGATGAGGCTTGATCGCTCAGAACTTTTCTGTAATAAAGTTTTATTAAAGTATACAAGAGATAGAGAAAGCTTCTGACATAGACATCAGAGGGGGACAGAAAGAGTGCCCCCCTGCTAGTCTTTAGCTGGATGTTATATAGCTACTAGAAGTTTGTTAATTAAGGAAAAGAAATGTCTCAAAACTCAGAGAATGTCTCAAAACCCAGGCTCCTCACCCACAACATGCATTTTGAAATAACATTGGCACCAGGTGAGTCATCCCGCACCATAAAATGATTGACATGAATCTTGAATAAAGGCAGATTTCCATACAAATATATAGTTTCATTAACATAGATTAGGAGAACAATGTATGAGTATAACATACTGGTTTGTCAAGTGGGTTCTGAACCTTTAGGCAGAACCAACTTAAGACAGAGTCTAGGGTAAGTGCATAGAATATTAACATAGCTTAAGACAAGCATTTCCATAAGAAAAATGCATTGGTTACCTCAAGGTTTGAGAAAAGTTAGGTTCAGGTGGAACCAGGTGTCATTATGGCAACACAAAATTTTAAAAGAAACCTCTTTTTATATTTGTATAGAGAAGGGGAAAATATATAGCACTGGTTTGTTTACTCCTGCCTCTTACTGCTGCTGCTGCTGCTAAGTCGCTTCAGTCGTGTCCGACTCTGTGCGACCCCATAGACAGCAGCCCACCAGGCTCCCCCGTCCCTGGGCTTTTCCAGGCAAGAACACTGGAGTGGGTTGCCATTTCCTTCTCCAGTGCATGAAAGTGAAAAGTGAAAGTGAAGTCGCTCAGTCATGTTCGACTCCTAGCGAGCCCATGGACTGCAGCCCACCAGGTTCCTCCGTCCATGAGATTTTCCAGGCAAGAGCACTGGAGTGGGGTGCCATTGCCTTCTCCACCTGCCTCTTAAGAGAGAGATAAAAAAAATGTCTGAAAAAAAAAATGTCTGACACTTACAGCCTATTTCCTCCGTTTGGAGACCCCTCGACTTCCTGCCTGTTATCCTCTCATTCCCCCCTTTTCTTTTAGGAGAATTATGTTGCCTAGGGAAAGGGGCATCAGTCTCATTCCATAACTGCTTCCAAGCTGATAAGGGGCATTGTCCTTAAATTGATGAGGCAACATATTCTCCTAACCCTTATACTGAGGGTCTCTGATCCAGGAGCTCCAAGTAGTAGTTAGAGGAAGCTGCAGGAGTCACAGGAATTTGAGCAACCATTTGTAACTTAAAAGTCTTCATGCAACTAGAATCAAATCCAGCTATACAAGTTACAGTTTCAGGGAGCAAACAGCAAAAACAGAACAAACAGAATTATTGTAATTCAGATAGTTTTCCACCATGGGGAACTAGGTAACTTCTCCCAAAGTGAGGCAATTGAGGCTGCAGGAGTATCCATAGCCTGAATCATCTTAGTCGTGTGTTTAGTAAAATGAGTAACATTAGTGCTCATTTCAGGTATATATGTACAGCACTGGGTATGAATAATGGCACAAGTTCCTCCTCGTGCAGCTGTCAGAATATCTAAGGCCAATCTGTTTTGTAAAACCACCTTTCCAATTTGTGCTTGTTTGGCATTAAGAACTGAAACAGCTTTTTGAGAATCTTGTAATGCCTGTTGAGTAAAATTAGTCAAAGCATCCACTCATAGCATAACATCTGTGGTTCCCAGAGAGGGAACAAACACTGCGGCCAAATAATCACACCAGTGAAATACAGACCTTGCCCACTGAAGCTTAAGGTGTGGTAAATTAGCAGGCTTTTCTGGAAGCTCTGAAAATATGAAGCCATGAGTAAAAGCTAGACCTAGGGTGCATCTCCCTATCCAGCCAGGGGGAAGCCATGCCCATAGGTAAGAGCCACATATCCAATAGGTCCCATTTGGAGCAAGCCAGCGTGACTGAGATATCCAGTCCCAATCAGTGCCTGGCCAGGCAAAGGGAGGACTTGAACTGGGGTTGGAAAATAGGGGAATGATTACCTTGCATATTTCCCAAGGCAAAAATCCCAATTGTTTCCAATCATCTTAATTAAATTGTTGGCTAACTTCTGGGGATGGCTCTACTTGTTCCCAGCATATAGGGGCAGTAAATATTAGACATCCTTTTTCAGGAATTCGCCATATAACCTTATATCATCCCGTATTTGATAAACGTCAGGTTAAAATCCCCTAGATCTAGACCCATTTACCTTATGTGTAGCAAAATAGTCATTAAACCAAGACAATGTATAATCAAAATGAAAAGTCATGTTATGTCCATAAAGTACAAAGTGTTGCACCAGTCCATCTTAGGGTTGTTAGATGTCATCAGATGAAGACGAGGCATCGCATATGATTGTTGTCAAAGGTATTTGCAGACTTGGAGAAAGTCTTTTCCTTGAAGTGGAGATGTCCCCCATGGGCAGCCTTCCACTGATGAAGAGGTGAGTGCTCCACTGATCCAGCAGTTAGACCAATTGTGGGATGCAGTGTAGGAGGGAGCCCAGGACAGGAAGACATTGTCTTGAGGATCAAAAGGCACACTCAGGATCTTTGGAGTCAGCAGAAGTACGCTCACATAGATTATCAGGCCCATCTGAAAAGTACAAAGTCAGAGCATAAAAAGTAAAGACGTAAAATGATGTCATTTAGTTCTGGTCAGGATGCCACCTCTTAACTCCAGTGTGATGCACCAACAAATGAATTCCTGGCACTTTGACAGCTGTGGGAGAAGAAAGAATAACCTGGTAAGGGCCTTCCCAGAGGGGTTCGAGGGATGGGACCCCAGAGATCAGTGTTGTTATGAGGACCTCGGTTCCTGGCTCAAAGAGATGCTTGCTTGACTCAGAGGCTGGGTCAGGAGTCGTCTCCCAGAGTTCTGTTAATGCCTGTTGAAAAGCTGAGAGCTGAGTTACATAACTAGTTAATTCCAAGGCTTCGGGGTCTATAACGATGTCTGTGTCTAAGAAAGGCTTTCCATATATACATTCAGAGGGAGACAGTCCCTCCTTTTTTGGGGGACAGTTCGAGCCCTCATTAAAGCTATGGGTAGGACTTTAATCCAATTGTCCTGTGTCTCTTGAATTACTTTGATAACTTAAGATGTCTTTTGATAATGTCGTTAGCTTTTTCAACCTTTCCCAAGGATTGGGGTCTCCAGGAACAGTGTAAGTGATATTCTATTCCTAGAGCTTTAGAAACTCCCTGAGTTACAGCAGCTGTAAAGGTGGAGCCATTGTCACTCTGAAGACTCCGTGGCAGCCCAAACCTGGGGATAATTTCATGGATTAAAATCTTTATAATCTCCTTAGTTTGTTCACTACGACAGGGGAAATCCTCAATTCATCCAGTAAAAGAATCCACCCAAGCTTGTAAGCAAGAATATCCAATAGCTTTTGGCACATGAGTAAAATCAATTTCCCAATTCTCTCCAGAATACTTTGGACTTCGTTGTAATCCAGATTTTGCTAGGTTTTTAGTCTTTGGGTTATGTTTCTGGAAAACCTCACACCTTTTGATAATGTTCTTTAAAGTTTGCATTACATTTTTACCTTCAAACAAATGAGAAGCCATCTGGTAAGCACTCTCTACAACTAAATGAAAACTCTGGTGTAAACCCTTAAGAATTTTCCATTGAGTATTTTCAGGAATTATTAATCGTCCATCCTTGGATTTAACCATCCTTTATCAGTAATGTTCGCTCCTCTTTTCTCATATCTTTCTAATTCTTCCTCAGTATATTGTGGTTTTTCCTGTTGAACAGGACCTGTCCAGATCAAAGGCATCTGCAGTGAAGGGGTTTCGTAAAGAGCCTCTTTTCTGGCTTGACAGTCAGCCAGCTGATTACCTTCAGCTACTTACTCCTATCCCTGCTGTGCCCTTTGAAATACATAACAGCTACTTCTTTAGAACAATCTATAGCAGTTAAAAGTCTCTCGATCTCCCTGGAATGCTTAATAGGTTCTCCTGTTGCTATTTTAAACTGTCTTTCTTTCCATATTGCAGCATGAGCATATAAAGTCAAATAAGCATACTTAGAATCACTGTAGATATTTGCTCGCTGTCCTTTGATTAACTCTAGAGCTCGGGTCAGAGCCACAAGTTCTACTAACTGAGCGCTGGTTCCCTGGGGGAGAGATTTTGCTTCTAAACCCTGTTCAGCAGTCACCATGGAATAACCTGCTTTACGACCAACATCAGGGTCTTTTCCTGTGAGTTGGCTCTTCCCATCAGGTGGCCAAAGTATTGGAGTTTCAGCTTCAGCATCGGTCCTTCCAGTGAATATTCACAGTTGGTTTCCTTTAAGATTGGCTGTTTTGATATCCTGGCTGTCCGAGGGATTCTCAAGTGTCTTCTCCAGCACCACAAACCAAAAGTGTCAATTCTTTGTCACTCAGCCTTCTTAATAATCAAACTCACACATCTGTACACAACTACTGAAAAAGTCATAGTTTGTCAACAAAGTGATGTCTCTGCTTTATACTATGCTGTCTAGGTTTGACATAGGCTTCCCTGGCGGCTCAGTGGTAAAGAATTCTCTATGGACAGCTTATCTTTGACAAAGGAGGCAAGGATATACAATGGAAAAAAGACAATCTCTTTAACAAGTGGTGCTGGGAAAACTGGTTAACCACTTGTAAAAGAATGAAACTAGAACACTTCCTAACACCATACACAAAAATAAACTCAAAATGGATTAAAGATCTAAATGTAAGACCAGAAACTATAAAACTCCTAGAGGAGAACATAGGCAAAACACTCTCCGACATAAATCACAGCAAGATCTTCTATGACCCACCTCCCAGAATATTGGAAATAAAAGCAAAAATAAACAAATGGGACTTAATGAAAATTAAAAGCTTTTGCACAACAAAGGAAACTATAAGTAAGGTGAAAAGACAGCCCTCAGATTGGGAGAAAATAATAACAAATGAGGAAACAGACAAAGGATTAATCTCAAAAATATACAAGCAACTCCTGAAGCTCAATTCCAGAAAAATAAACGACCCAATCAAAAAATGGGCCAAAGAACTAAACAGACATTTCTCCAAAGAAGACATACAGATGGCTAACAAACACATGAAAAGATGCTCAACATCACTCATCATCAGAGAAATGCAAATCAAAACCACAATGAGGTACCATTACACGCCAGTCAGGATGGCTGCTATCCAAAAGTCTACAAGCAATAAATGCTGGAGAGGGTGTGGAGAAAAGGGAACCCTCTTACACTGTTGGTGGGAATGCAAACTAGTACAGCCACTATGGAAAACAGTGTGGAGATTTCTTAAAAAACTGGAAATAGAACTGCCATATGACCCAGCAATACCACTTCTGGGCATACACACTGAGGAATCCAGATCTGAAAGAGACACGTGCACCCCAATGTTCATCGCAGCACTGTTTATAATAGCCAGGACATGGAAGCAACCTAGATGCCCATCAGCAGATGAATGGATAAGGAAGCTGTGGTACATATACACCATGGAATATTACTCAGCCGTTAAAAAGAATTCATTTGAATCAGTTCTAATGAGATGGATGAAACTGGAGCCCATTATACAGAGTGAAGTAAGTCAGAAAGATAAAGAACATTACAGTATACTAACACATATATACGGAATTTAGATAAATGGTGGCGATAACCCTATATGCAAAACAGAAAAAGAGACACAGAAATACAGAACAGACTTTTGAACTCTGGGGGAGAACGTGAGGGTGGGATGTTTTGAAAGAACAGCATGTATATTATCTATGGTGAAACGGACCACCAGCCCAGGTGGGATACATGAGTCAGGTGCTCGGGCCTGGTGCACTGGGAGGACCCTGAGGAGTCGGGTGGGGAGGGAGGTGGGAGGGGGGATCGGGATGGGGAATACATGTAACTATATGGCTGATTCATGTCAATGTATGACAAAACCCACTGAAATGTTGTAAAGTGATTGGCCTCCAACTAATAAAATAATATTAAAAAAAAAAAAAAAAAAGAATTCTCCTGCATGGGTGTACCTACGACTGATTCTTGTTGATGTTTGACAGAAAACAACAAAATTCTGTAAAGCAATTATCCTTCAATGAAAAAATAGATCAAGTGGCAAAAGAAAAAGAATCCCCCTGCAATGCACGGGATGCAGGAGATATGGGTTTCACCCCTGGGTTGGGAAGATCCCCTACCATGACCCATGGGCAGAAGGCATGGCAACCCACTAAAGTACTCTTACCTGGAGAATCCCATGGACAGAGGCACCTGGAAGGCTACAGTCCATGGAGTCATAGTCAGACCCGACTAAAGCAATGACCATGCATGCATACTACCTTTGTAATAGCTGCACTTCCAAGGATCAAGTGTTTTAATTTCATGGCAGCAATCACCATCCACAGTGATTTTGGAGCTCCCTAAATTAAATGTCACTGCATCCACTTCCTCCCTTCTGTTTTCCGTGAAATGATAAGACTGGATGGCATAATCTTATGTTTTTGAATGCTGAGTTTTAAGTCAGCCTTTTCACCTCCTCTTTCACCTGCATCAAGAGGTTCTTTAGTTCCTCTTTAGTTTCTACCATTAGAGTGGTATGATATGCACATCTGAGTTTGTTGATATTTCTGCCAGCAATCTTGATTCCAGCTTGCGAGACATCCAGCCCAGGATTTCCCATGATGTGCTCTGCATGTAAGTTGAATAAGCAGTGACAATATACAGCCTTGTCTTACTCCTTTCCCAATTTTGAACCAGTCCATTGTTCCATGTCTTATTCTAACTGTAGCTTCTTCTCATACAGGTTTCTCAGGATACAGGTCAGCTAATCTGGTACTCCCATCTCTAAGAATTTTACAGTTTGTTGTGATCCACAAAGTCAGAGGCCTTGAGGTAGTCTAGTGAATGAAGCAGAAGTAAGTGTGTTTCTGGAATTCCCTTGCTTTCTCCATGATCTGAGGAATGTTGCAATTTGATCTCTTGTTTCTCTGCCTCTTCAAACCCAACTTGTATATCTGGAAGTTCTGGTTCCATATACTGTTGAAGCCTAGCTTGAAGGAGTTTACTAACCAGGAGGCTTCAGAAATAAGGGACAATCTAAGCTTGAGAAATTGGAGGGTGTGAATGAAGCCCAATAAGAGAGACAAGAAGAGGATTCTCTAATTTGCATGTTGTTAGCAAACTGGGCAAGGGCTAGACCATACCTTCAAGTTCTTGTGTAGGACAGTAGCCTTTATCTAGAAAGTCATAAACAGTTTCACAACTGTAAGAGAGGGAGGGAGAGGGCAGTGAGTGGGAGACAGGTACCCTGAGTGGATGTGAGAGACCGGTTAGAAGGGGGTTGACAATTAAAAGAGGGAGGCTTCGGACCACAGCAGATGTGGTGCACATGGGAAAACGTAGATGTATTAGATATTTTCAAAGTAAAATGGGCAGAACTCAGCAAGAATATGGACTTGAGCTGAAGGAGAGGGAATTGTAAACATGGTTAAAATCAAGTTTCTGTGTCCTGTCACAAGAATACAAAGGTGGAATGGGGAATCCTGGAATTTGGTCAGGTCTGGGAAAAATTTCAAATAAAATTTTTATGTTTATGAGCTCATGATCTAGATGGATATGATAACCAATATTTAAATATGTAAAAGCTCCTTTTCCTTTAAAAAAAGTGAGAAGTGTTGAGATATAATTTATATACAATAGAAGTCAATGGTTTAATGCATTACAGTTTGTCGAGTTTTGACATATGCATACCATCGTGTAAATGCTACCACAGTAAAAATATAGAAAATGTTCCACTGGTTCGAAAATGCTCCCTTGGGCTATTTGCCATCAGACTCCTTCCTCCACTCCTACACACTGGCAACCACAGATATATTTCTGTGCCGATACTTGTGCCTTTTCCAAGAATCCATTGACATGAAATCATATAATACATAGCTTTCTGTGTCTGACATCTCTCATTGGCACAGCTGAGATGCATCCTTGCTGTTACATGCATTAGTAGTTCCTTTTTAAGTGACTGTGTAGTATTCTTTTGTACGAGTATATGCTTTTGTTTTTCTTTCATCTATATACCAGTTGTTGAATAGCTGGGCTGTTTCTAGGTTTGGCTATTAGGAGTACATGAGTAGAGTATTTGAGTAAAGGTCCTTGTGTGAGCATGTTTTCCTTTCTCTTGGGTAAAATTAAAACTGCTAGTAAGTATGAAAATTCCCATTATAATAGAATAATAAGAAGAATGTGCTACTGGAGAAGAGTGAAGAAATAGCTACAGAAGGAATGAAAAGGCTAAGCCAAAGTGGAAACAACACCAAGTTGTGGATGTGTCTGGTGGTGAAAGTAAACTCTGATGCTAAAAGAACAATATTGTATAGGAACCAGAGGTATATTCAGAGAAATCAGTTACCAGTTCAGAGATTTATATGTGCAGTGCTCCAAGCAAAAAATGGAAACAGAGGTATGCATTTATGTATTTATTCCATAGAAGTGAGTAAAGCCATTGCAAGCATGATGGAAAACCCAGAAACAGAGAAAAAAATGGTTCATCAAAGCATGTATAAAAATAGGTATTAAAAACCTTAATATCTATTTCTGTCATGAGTGTCTTCCAGAGAAACATTCTCCACTAAGGGTAACCTGGGACTACCTATCACCAGAGTTAGTGGATGCATAAGAAAGATTGCCATGGAAGGAAAAGAAATAGGCTTTAAGCCCTTTTCTCATCCACCAGAACCCTGCGGTTCCAGGACTCCACCAGAGTGGCGGGAAAACCTCACCCTGCACTGCACACGCCCAACTCAGGGAGCATGCGCAGTGTGTGCGCACGCGCCTCTTGCTGCGCATGCGCCTTGGTGCTCATACGCCTTCCTGAGCGCATTCTGTGAGAACCCTTGGGCCTGAGACGGGTGTGTTTATTCAGTCCCAGTTCTTTCTCACTACTTGAGACTCACCAGGTAGATTCACAGATCTGTCTTGTCTGGAGTTTAAGTATGCGTGCGTGTGAGGGGGAGACAGCGAGTTTTGGGCGGGTCGGGCAGTGCCGTCTGGGGCCTTTGAGGGGGAAGGCCCTCGAGGTCACCATCTTTCTCCTCACAGGTGTCGCGATGCCCTAGTTCTTGTCCTGGTGGCTGGAGAGGAAGGGCGGTGGGCAGAGGAGGGCAGGGGTTCAGATGACAGTGGGGGGAGACTTGGGAGTGCTGTTTGAGATATCTGGCTCATTGGGGCCCGGGAACTGACGACAGAGCACAGAATCTGGGGTCGGCAGTGGGACCTGGGCAGGGGGCAGGGTGGGCGATTAAGGAAAGGCCTAGAAACCGGACCGCGGTGGGGTTGTGACTTTATTGCGGGTTTTGTGGTAAGATGCCAAGAGGGAAGTGGATCGGTATGCTCTGTATGCAGACTCACCTCAGCCACAGACGCTGAGAAAATCGCCATAGTCAGGCTGTAAAGACTGAGCCTTTCTTCGTGTTCCAACTGAATTCCAAGGGAGTTGGGGAAAATAGGTCTGGTGAATAGGAGTGTGACAAGAGCAATAGTCCTGAATTTTTAAATTCCTAGCAGTATTTCACTAACTATCTTCATGATGGAAAATTGTGTTGTGAAATCAAACTTCCTCACAAAAATTCTCTGTCTTCCTGTGTACCTTAAGGTGATTTCTCTGCCAGCTTAGCGAAGATACAAATGGCTTTGCAAGCAACTGTATTTGGTGTAATTGGAATGCATGTACACTCATACTTAACCGGAGTTTTCTTTTGAAAGTATTTTCACACTTTTGAAACATAGTAAGTCAACATATGGTCATAAAAGTGATCAAATATAGCTGTGCTGTTAAATACATTTTCTAAATCACAATATTCTACTTTCAGGGAGAAATATGAGTGGGCAAGTGGCATCAACATTGGGACCTACAGGTCAAGATTCCTCCCAGCTGGATGAACCTATGGTTGTGAGTACCTTACCATTTGATAGTTTCTATTAGGGAGTCCCTGGGCACATTTCCAGGGAATTTACTTTTGAGAAAATGATGTTAAGTAATGCAGATGCAGTGATAAAGGTCTTCCGTGCTGATAAAGGCTGACAGTTTGTCTTAGGAAGGAACACTGATCCAGATCTATTACAGTCTGGCCTTGCCTGGATGTGTATACTGTGAAATTGCCTGGAAATGTGCTGAGTGACTCCCTCCTCCTGCTTATTAACAACAGATTGCGCACTTCCATCCCAGCATAGATTGAAATAGCTTGCAAAGTCTTTCTGGGTATCTCTTATGGGAGCTAACTCTTCTCTGTGGGAAGAGTAACTTTATTAAAAGTAAGTACATAGAATTGTGTTGGGAAAACATTGTTAGGTTTACTTATGATTGGATATATCTGTGTATTATGTATATTTTTGCTGTTAGATGTATTAACAACAAAAAGTTTTATTTGCATGCACACTCCACTAGGACCAGCAGCCCAGTGTTGAGCAACCTCAACAAGAGGAACCACCAGCTGAGATTCAGGATATCACACCTGGAAAGGAGGAAGTCAATGGAGAGGATCCAGTGAATCATGATGAAGAGAAGGAGAAGGATGCCCCTGGAGGTAAAGTGTATGCGTGCATCATGCCTTAAGACATAACCAGTAAGAGGAGGAAAGGAAACATTAGAAAAGGACTTCAGACAGTTCCTAAAAAACTGAGGAGAGTATGGTTTGCAGGTCAGTGTGGTCACTCAAATGTTCCCTTGTTTTCAAGATAAAGAGAAAGGGGCAACTGAGTTGTCTGAGGACAGCCCTGGGAAAGGAAAATGGTCATAACATCTGGAAAATTCTGCTTTCCTTTTTCTCCAGCAAAACATTCCTGGAATAATGCTCCTGAGGTTCTTATTCATCACATTTTTACCAAACTGGCCCAAGGCTTTTAATTCATAACACTGAGGGGATCAATATTATCATTCCCTTGTTTATAGTGTATTCTTTACAGCTGAATTGATATTTTTTTTTTAAAGATTCTGACCTGGAACCTCATCTCCAAGAATTGACTGTGGCAAAGCCTGGGGGTCAAGGCGGAGATGGTCCCGATGTTGAGGAGGAGATTGCATCAAATACAGAGCCTGTTGAAATGCCAGAAGCAGGTATGTCATCCATTCAGAAAGTAATTTATGTGGTTTCTGTTTTTCAGAATATTATATCTTTAATAATATAGAGGGGAAATTACTATTATTTTAATAACAGAGTTCACATATTCTTTGAACGATAGTTCAGACCCCAGATGCCTGAGTGCCTGACTTACAGACTTGCAAATAAAGAAACAGACAGGATCAAAACCATATCGAATTGAAAATAGGAAACCGTTTCCTTCTCTTGAGTATAAGTACTTTAACCAACAGCTAATAGTTTTCAGGTTCTTTTATAATTTCTGCTTGTAACAAATATGGAATGCATCTGTAATAAATATCAGTTTATATGAAATATGCTCAGGCATTCAAGTAGGTTCTAGTACCAGCTTTAACATAATGTGTGTGATTCTGTGAAATCCCTTAACTTCTAAACTCAACTTTACTCATATAAGTTGTGAATTCAGAACAGATACACTGAAATGCTCATTTTTCAATGCTAATTTTTGCATTCTCTGGTTCTCTTCGATGGCATGCATACAAGAATACTCTGTTTTCCATGAAAAGAAACATTTAGAATTATATGAGGGCCACAAGGAAAACAGGGGACAAATGTTGAACCCTCTTAAAACAACCATATCAGGGATAAACTAAAACATGAAAATTTCTATACTTTTCCACAGTAGAGAAGAAGCAAATGTAATACTGGCCTTCTTATTTACTTCCCTTAAGTAGTAACAGAGGTAACAACTGTTTAGCTATCCTATATTCAGAACATTATTTCAAATCAATATGTGTAAATGATACTTTTGGGGGATATTTTTGTTTCATTTTTTGTGTATTTTGTTTTCCTTAGGGTGTTGTTTGTTGTTAGATATTTTACTGAATGTGTACACAGTTTTGCCTTCTACTGAAAACTACCTTCTGATAGGTTCCATTGATTTCATTTGTTCTGAACTCAGTGTCCTTGTTTTCTTGTATAACTAGGAAGAGTAGTGTTTTAAAAAATACTCGTAATGTACCTGCAAAGTCTATAAAATCTCTAGAGAGGATGAACTGAAGGTAAGCCAAAGGGTCGACCTTAGTGTTCTTGTTTTAGTCCATTATATATAACTACAACTGCAGTGACCTTTGTATACCTCTGCTATCATCGAAATAAAATTATGCTAAGTATCTTTAATGTTTATATTATAGGTGAAGGGCAACCATTTGCTTGAAAGAAGATAAACTGAAACCATCTATGCTGTTCTTATGCTGTTTATTTGACTGTTAAAGTTCTGTCAATAAAGTTTCATTTTCTACTTGCACATTTTTTGTTAACTTTTCCCTGGATATTTAATGTTATTGAAAATTCATGGTTTCCTATTTTTATTGTCTAGTTAAGGATGTATGTAGAGATAGAATGTTTGTATATAGACTTTCTGTCCAACAATTCCTCTATGCATATTAATTCCAGAAATTTAGATCTAGATTATTTTTGCTTTTCAAAATATACTATTATATTTGATGTCAACAGTTTCTACTGGCTTAAACCTTAAACCTTTCCTCATTTTGCAGCATTGAACAAACCTAGCCAGAATAGTCTTGACTAAAACAGGTGATAATCAGCATTTTTTCTGATAGGAAAGGAAAAATCTTCTCCATTTCAACCTGTTTACGTTGCTTTTATGTAGATATACTTTATCAGAGTAAGTTCCATTCTATTCCTAATTTGCTGTTTTGAATATAGATTAATTTTCATCAAACACTTATAATGCATAAATTGTGATGATCATAGAATTGTTTTCCATCCATTTTTCTATTGCTGTGGTGAATTGCATTGGTAACCTTATACATGTAAACCACCCTCGCACTTCTAGGGTTAAAAAACTTTGGTCATAACATATTCTTTATGTGTAATCTATATGTTAATACATATACATACATATATATACCACACATAAAAAATTCATAAAAGGCTTTGGTCTTCTCTTGAATATATGGGTTTACAAAATGTGCCACCCAGATCTCATATGGTCCCTGATGAAATCATTGACAGAGAAACATTTTTTAATACTTAATACACTTGTATTGTCCTACAGAGAAATGAAATGCCAAAGCCGTTGTTAAAGGTTCTAGGGAGACAGAGAAAAAAAACTGCTGTCAAATTCCAGGCAAATACCACAGCGTATCTTTCACACACTTCTGACTTGGCTTCCAAGGTTTTTCGGGTACAGGGAGAGAGCAGCCACAAACGTCTTTTCTTCTCCATGACATCCTCCATTGGCTTGATAGTCACCAGATCTCAGAAGCCCTCCAGCTGTGCGTGTCTGTGTGTGTGTTAGTCACACAGTTGTGTCTGACTCTTTGCGACCCGACAAACTGTAGCTCGCCAGGCTTCTCTGTCCATGGAATTCTCCAGGCAAGAATACTGGAGTGGATTGCCATTCCCGTCTCTAGAGGATCTTCCCAACCCAGGGATCGAACCCTGGTCTCCTGCATCGCAGGCAGATTCTTTACCGTTTGAGCTACAGGGAAGTCCTCCAGCTGTCTGATTACTCCCTTATATTCTTATTATTACATAATAACAAAACGCTTACATCTCTGAGCCCCCATCTGCATCCTCACGCACCAGAAAATATATTTATGCAACAAAGGACCTGTTCAGAACGCACTCTGCTTAGGGAATAAGAGGGGATTATAAATAGCAGCTTTTGTGCCCTTACAGAGGTGTGAAAATCCAGGTCCAAAAGGACTGAAAATTGGAGGTTCATATCTACCACGAAACTTAATTTAGTTTAATTAAGTTAAACTTAATTTACTTAATTTACCAAAAAGTATGTGAAAAAGTCCCTAGGTCATGGAGCTGCCTGACAAGAATAGATCCCAGGAAGAAGAAAAGGGAAAGGAACGAGGGGAACTTTGTGAGACAAAATGACTTGAGTTTTACCTGCTCTGTCTCCTTATTGGCTATGACATTACATAACTGGGATTCCCTGGTGCCTCAGATGGTAAAGAATCCACCTGCAGGGCTGGAGACCTGGGTTTGATCCCTGGGTTGAGAAGATCCTCTGGACGAGGGCATAGCAACCCACTCCAGTATTCTTGCTTGAAGAAACCCCATGGATAGAGGTGCCTGACGGGCTACAGTCCATGGGTCGCAGAGTCAGACACGACTGAGTGACTAAGCACAGCACGTGACATATCTAAGAGTATCAATACTGGCTCTGACACAGTGTGTGAAGGTGAGAAAGGTATTTACATCCTTTGGATCTGTTTCCCCATTTCTAAAATGGAAATTACAATTTTACACTAAATATTTGTTATAAAGAATAAACAAGATAACGTGAGTTAGGCATTCCATTGCAAATGAATTTGGCTTATTCTACTCCAATTTTTCATTTAAACTTTCAAAACTTTTAATTTCATTTACCTTTACAACTACAATTCTCTCAAGTGATACAGATATTGAATTTTAAGTAGACTATAAGACTACCTTTTTAAATGAATTGGAGTTCAGAAACATATTTTGTCTAAATAAATAAATTGACTCAATAGCAGTACAGCTGGTATCAGACATGGTATCCATTCTAAGGTTGGTTTGTAAATGAGGACTGACAAGGCTACCCTAAGTCATAGTATGTAGTGAAAACTGTGCTCCTTGCTGTGTGTGATGACAAAAGAAAATAAGCCAATATTCTGGTCATGCAACATCACACAACTCAACACCAGACTCTGTCACGTAGTCAGGCAGCCAGTCCCTAAGTAACACTGCAGGGGCTACAGGACCACACAGTGTACCTCTGAGTTGTTAGCTTGTCACCTTCTACGGGCTTGACCAGTAAGGAGACAATGAACCCGAATGGATTCAGATTCTAACTGACAGACAGTGCAGAAGCAATATGCCCCTGGTGTCAGTTGCCGTGTCCCTAGTCCCACGGTTTGACACTGAATTGGAAGGCCTCAGTAACAGGCACTGCAGGTGGTGGGTCTCTGCCAGGAAGGAGCCCACAGCTGTGCCCTATGGACTGAGCAGCTCTGTAGTCCACACCTGTACTCTCAGCTGGGGCTAGGGAGACCATCCTATGTTCAACGGAAACCAGAGGTGGGTGAGTAGCAATTTCGTGTCACCTCCAGCTGGAAAAGGAGGCAGGTGAGAAATGGTCTTATAGTAGCTCTTCATCAGGCTGCTTATCTCCCCTTGCTGCAAGAGCAATCAGTAGGTTCTCTGCCAAGATTCAAGTCAGCCTGCAGTTTAGCCTTGCCTGCGTAGCCTAAGTGGGAACATGCAAGGTCACCAGGCCACCAAGACAGAGCCACACCCCTACAGTGTCTGGAACAAGACACAAGGCTTTATGCATGGTGCTACAAATATGACACCTATATACTGACTCCCACATGGAGGAGATGCTTTTCCTGTGAGTCATTAAAAATATCCCTTCATTTAGTACACACACATTGATTACTAGCATGTTTCAGGGCATATCTGCAATGCTGGCAATAACAAGACCAGTGATGTGAGGTGGATGATGGGAATATCACACTGGTGGACCAGAGAGACCCATAAACAGAAAGGAAGTGCAAAGGAGATACACAGGGAATGGACCTAAGTGGGGGTGGGGGTGGGGGGGATAGTGAGTGGGGTGACCAAGAAGCAGGAGGAAAGCTAGAAGATAAGGTTCATTGTAAGAGTGAAAGAGGTTATATATAACACAGTCGTGCTTTGACCCAGGCTGTAGATGAGAGTCACAACCTCCCCTGCATCACTGCGCCTTTTGAGGGTGATGTCTGGGAGTCTACAGATTCTGAAGGGAAAGGAGAAAGAAAATACATAGTGCAGGTAGTACATGCACCCGCCTGACAGAGATGCAGGTGCAGCTTGTTACAGTAACCAGGTGGGAATGAGCAGAGTTGGATTCGGTGACTCAAGAAGAAATGTGCTGCTGCTGCTAGGTCGCTTTAGGCGTGTCTGCTGACTCTGTGCAACCCCATAGACAGCAGCCCACCAGGCTCCCCCGTCCCTGGGATTCTCCAGGCAAGAACACTGGAGTGGGTTGCCATTTCCTTCTCCAATGCATGAAAGTGAAAAGTGAAAGTGAAGTCGCTCAGTCGTGTCAGACTCGTAGAGACCCCATGGCCTGCAGCCTACCAGGCTCCTCCGTCCATGGGATTTTCCAGGCAAGAGTACTGGAGTGGGGTGCCATTGCCTTCTCCGAAGAAATGTTCAAATGAATGTAAAGGGAGAAAACCCATTGAGAAGGGGGTAGAATAGAAAGTGAAGTCACTCAGTTGTGTCCGACTCTTTGCGACCCCATGGACTGTAGCCTACAAGAATCCTCTGTTCATGGGATTTTCCAGACAAGATACTGGACTGGGTTGCCATTTCCTTCTCCAGGAGATCTTCCCGACTCAGAGGTTGAACCCCGGTCTCCTGCATTCTAGGCAGATGCTTTACCGTCTGAGCCAATAGCTCCAACTCCCATTTCTGTACCAGAGTAGGTGCTCCATTACTGTTGTGAGAAGGCTCACTGGTCTGAGCTCTGGGAGGGAGTGATGTGCGTTAAGGACCCGCCATCAACCCTAAGCAGGGGGCGCTGAGTGTGTGAAGACAGAAGTCTCAGCATTCACCACTAACAGACACAGAAAGCTTCTTAGCCCTGCTGAGAGTGGGGCCGTGGCACCTTAGGGAAGCTCAAAGGGAAGGTGGAGGTGGTGGTGGTTGTTCAGTCGCTCAGTCGTGTCCGACTATTTATGCATGGCCTGCAGCACGCCAGGCTCCTCTGTCCTACACTATCTCCCTGAGTTTGATCAAATTAATGTCCATTGTGTTGGACGATGCTATCTAATCATCTCACCCTCTGTCGTCCCCTTCTCCTCCTGCCTTCGATCTTTTTGCATCAGGGTCTTTTCCAATGAGTCAGCTATTCGCACCAGGTGGCGAAAGTATTGCAGCTTCAACATCAGTCCTTCTAGTGAATATTCAGAGTTCATTTCCTTTAGGATTGGCGGGTTTGTTCTCCTTGCTGTCCAAGGGATTCTCAAGGCTCATCTCTAGCACCACAATTCGAAAGCATCAATTCTTTGGCACTCAGCCTTCTTCATGATCCAACTCACACATCTGTACATCACTACTGGAAAAACCGAAGTTTTGACTCTACAGACCTTTGTCAGCAAAGTGATGTTTCTGCTTTTTAATATGTTGTCTAGGTTTGTCATCAGTCTCCCCAGGGGCTCAGCGGTGAAGAATCTGTCTGTAATGCAGCACACTTAGGAGATATGGGTTCAATCCCTGGGTCAGGAAGATCCCCTGGAAGGGGGCATGGCAACCCACTCCAGTATTCTTGCCCAGACAATCCCCTGGACAGAAGAGCCTGGCAGGCCTCAGTCCATGGTCGTAAAGAGCCAGACACTCCTGAAGTGCCTGAGAATGCGTGCAACCTAGGTTTGTCATAGCTTTCCTTCCAAGGAGCAAGTGTCTTTTAATTTCATGGCTGAAATCACCATCTGCAGTGATTTTGGAGATCAAGAAAATGAAATCTGTCACTGCTTCCACTCCCCCCCCCCTTCTATTTGCCATGAAGTGATAGGACCAGATGCCATGATCTTAGTTTTCTAAATGTTGAGTTTTAAGCCAGTTTTTTCACTCTCCTCTTTCACCCTTATCAAAAGGTTCTTTAGTTGCTCTTCCCTTTCTGCCATTAGAGTGGTATCATCTGTGTATCTGTGTATCTGAGCTTCTCGATATTTCTCCCAGCAATCTTGACTCCAGTCTGGCATTTTGCATGATGTACTCTGCATATAAGTTAAATAAGCAGCATGCCAATATACAGCCTTCTCATACTCCTTTCCCAATTATAAAGCAGTCAGTTGTTCCAACTCTGGTTCTGTTGCTTCTTGACCCGCATACAGGTTTCTCAGGAGACAGGTCGAGTAGTCTGGTACTGCCCTCTGTTTAAGAATTTTGTGTATTTGTTGTGATCCATGCAGTCAGAGGTCTTAGCGTAGTCAATGACACAGAAGTAGATGTTTTTCTGGAATTCCCTTGCTTTCCCCATGACCTAAGAGATGTTGGCAATTTGATCTCTGGTTGCTCCACCTCCTCGAAACCTAAGTATATCTGCAAGTTCTTCGTTCACATACTGTTGAAGCCTAGCTTGGAGGAGTTTTCTAACTAGGAGGCTTCAGAAATTGGGGACAATCTAAGTGGAGAAGCTTCGGATATTGGATGGTGTGAAGGAAGCCTGATAAGAGAGACAAGAAAAGGAAGCTCTCCTTTCGATGTTGGTAGCAAAGTGGGCAGAGGCTAGACCATGCCTTCAAGTTCTTGTGTAGAAGAGTAGCCTTTCTCTACAAAATCATAGACAGTTCTGTAAGAGAGGGAGGGAGAGGGCAGGAAGAGGGAGACAGGCACCCTGAGTGGATGTGAGAGACCCGTTAGAAGGGAGCTGACAATTAAATGGAGGGAGGCTTTGGACTAGAGCAGATGTGGTGGAATTGGGCAAAAGTAGACGCATTAGACCTTTACGAAGCAAAATGGAGAGAACTCAGCAAGAATTTGGACTTGAGGTGAAGGAGAGGGAACTGTAAACATGGTTTAGACTAAGTTTCTGTGTCCTGTCGTAAGAGTACAAAGATGTCATGGGGAATTCTGGAAGTTGGCCAGGTCTGGGCAGAAATCCAAAATACGATCTTTATGTTTTTGAGCTCATGATCTACATGGATACAATAACCAGTATTTAAATACTTAAAATTTCCTTTTCCTTTAAAAAAAAAAAGTATTGAGATTTTTTATTATTATTACCGTGTAGTGTTCCTTTCTATACTCGTATACACTTTGGTTTTTCTTTCATGTGTATACCAGTTGTTGAATAGTTGGATTGTTTCTAGGTTTGGCTATTAGGAATATATGTGTGGAATATTTGAGTACAGGTGTTTGTGTGAGCATGTTTCCATTTCTCTTGGGAAAGTTGTCTAGGAGTAGAATTGCTGGGTCATATAAGGCTTCTCAGGTGGCGCTAGTGGTAAAGAACCCATCTGCCAATGCAGGAGACTCAGGTAGGATCCCTTCCTCTGGAAGATCCCCTGGAGTAGGTAATAGCAACCTGCTCCAGTATTCTTGCCTGGAAAATTCCATAAAGAGGGGTCCTGCCAGGTTACAGTCCATGGGGTCCCAGAGAGTTAAACACGACTGAGCAACTGAACACACAAGTACACACACACACATACATGGTAATTTATGTATCTTAGAATCTAAACTGTGTCCTCTGTAGACAGCATACACATGAATTTTTTAAAACTGTTCTCTCAATGTCTGCCTTCTGGTTGGATTGTTTTATCTATTGACATTTAATGTTGATACAGTCTTACATCTGCCAATATATATTTCTGTCTCATGTCATTTTGTTCTATGGTCCTCATTTTACTGCTTTCTTTTGCATTCAATGGATATTTTCTAATGTAGCATTTTAAACTCTTTACTGATTTTTCCACTACTTTTAAGTTATTTCCTTAGCTGTATGCCACCGTAAACATCTTACTTTATCACAATCAGCTTGAAATTTACACAAATTCGAATGAGATACAGAAATATTACTCCCATATCACTCTATTCTGGTTTCCTGTTTTCCTCATATTGTCACATATATAATAAATCTATAAAGGGTAAGTCCATTAATACACTCTTATTGTTATTATATATAATGTTATGTGATGAAAAGCTGATATACGGCAGGATATCAGGTATCTATAGCTTCTGTTATATTCACATTCTTTGTCATGATTTCTGATTCTTTGCATATGTTTGTATGGATTTGACACCATCCAGACTTGTTTCCTTACCTAATACACCTTTGCTCCCAACCACCTCCTTTGTGCTGTTACAGCGAATATATTACATTCCATGTGTCATTGCCTCAACAATAATTGGGCTTCTATGGTGGCTCAGACAGTAAAGAATCTGCGTGCAATGCAGGAGACCCGGGTTCAGTCCCTTGGTCAGGAAGATCCCCTGGAGAAGGGAATGGCTAACCATTCCCGGATTCTTGCCTGGAGAATCCCACGGACAGAGGAGCCTGGCAGGCTACAGTAATGGGGTTGCCAAGAGTCAGACATGACTGAGCTACTACCAGTTTCACAACAATAATTTATGTGATATTGTTTTAGACAGTTGCTTTTTAAACACAGGAAGAAAGGAGTGAACTATGTGTCCATAAAGAATTTTTGTTCATATAATTACCTCTACCTCTGCTCTTTGCTTTTTCACATGGATTCTGATTAACATCTGAATTCACTTATTGCAGCCTGAAGAACTTCTTGTAGTTTTTCTTGTAAGCCATTTCTAGGAACACATACCCTGAGTTTTTTTTGAAATTTGGGCATACCTTTAATTTGCTTTCATTTCTATTTTCTTAAGCCACGTTATTGTGGTGTGTATGACATATAAAAAGCTCTGTACACACCCGTGAAATCATTACCAGCTTCAATATACAAAACTGAACTGTATTTCTATACTAGTGGTGAATACTCCTAATAAGTAAGAAAATTCCAGTTAAAATAAAAAGAACTTAGGAATTGGTTTAAGCAAGGAGGTGTAAGATTTGTACATTGAAAATGACAAAACCAGTTGAAAGAAATTAATGAAAATTTAAGTAAATGGTAACTGATTATCAGCGGGCACTAGAGTTTCCCCTAGAAATTTGCTGTCATTGTACACACATCTCTGAGCATGTGGGAATATTTCCTAAAGGCACATTCATAGCAGTGTGACTGCTGGATCAAACACTTCCTTGGCTAAACAGACATATCTGGAGTACCTACTATGTGCATGTGCCTGACACTGTTCTAAACGCCAAGGAGGCATCACAGAATAGGACTAACACATGTCCCTCTTTCATGAAGGCAAATGCTGCTGAGGGTGAGGGCAAGATGGAATGTAAATTCTGATGGGTGCTGCCACAGACCCCTGCAAAGGTGTTTTACCAGTTCACACTGGCCTCAGTGGGGCAGGGGAATGAATGTGCCTTTACTGGCATCTTGGCACCGTTTGTAGGGTGGGAGGTCTAGGCAGGAGGCTGGACTCCTTATGTCCGGTTCCCTAGAAGAGCTTCAAGTCCACAACTAGGAATGATCTTCGTCGGGATTTCGGGGACATGAATACCCTAGGTGTCCATACCCTTGGTTGTGACATCACAAAGTGTATTTGTCAAAGCATGGGAGGTATCTGACCCTTTGGTGGCACTGCACCCTGAGTGTGCCATCTCTGACCTGGAGATAAGTCTGTGAGCCAGGGACTGAGGGTGCTGAAACCTTGAGGGGTTTACTATGTCTTGGGCTATGAAATTTGGAGTTTGGAGGATGCCGGGTACCATGGTCTGAGGTCTCTATGTGGTGCCTGCAGGAAACATCGTGAAAGAGCTGTATGCGTTCACCATACCAGTGCTCTGTGCAGTTGGAGTGAACGTGTCCTATGGTGTGAGCTGTGTGATTGCGACATCTGTGTCCAGGGTGTGAGGTCTCTGTGCTGTCGGGTTTCTCCATGGCCGCTTATGAAGTTACTAAAATACATGTCGGCCTGTATTCGAATTTCATCTCACTTATCGAGTCTCTAGAGTTTTAGTTTGGTGGATTGTTTGGAGTTGGGTGTCCAGTGAAGTGAGGTCTGCCATCTGCTATTTCCTTGGTCCATATCTGGTCGAGTGTATCATTGATATTTGGGTTTTCTGACCCATCACGTGAGGTCCCTTCTTTTCCCTTCCCTAGCCTTTCCCTTCTCCAGGGGAATCTTCCTAACCCAAGGATTGGACCCAGGTCTCCCGCATTGCAGGCGGATTCTTTACCACCTGAGCCACAAGGGAAGTCCAAGAATACTGGAGTGGGTAGCCTATCCCTTCTCGAGCCGATTTTCCCGGCCCAGGATCGAACCAGGGTCTCCTACATTGCAGGCAGATTCTTTAACAGCTGAGCTATCAGGGATGGAAATATTTCATGTTGTTGTTGTTCATTAGCTCAGTCGTGTCCAACTCTTTACAACCTCGTGGACTGCAGCACGCCAGGCTTCCCTGTCCTTCACTATATCCCGGAGTTTGCTCAAACCCATGTCCATTGAGGCAATGATGCCATGCAACCATCTCATCCTCTGTCGCTCCCGTTTCCTCCTGCCCTCGATCTTCCCCAGCATCAGGGTCTTTTCCATTGAGTCAGCTCTTCACATCAGGAAGCCAAAACATTGGAGTTTCAGCTTCAACATCAGTCCTTCCAATGGATATTGACGGTTGATTTTCTTTAGGATTGACTTATTTGCTCTGCTTGCTGTCCAAGGGACTCTCAAGAGTCTTCTCCAGCATCATGGTTTCAAAGGTTCAACTCTTTGGCACTCAGCTTTCCTTAGGTCCAACTCTCCCATCCATACAGGACTACTGGATAAACTGTAGCTTTGATGATAGGGACTTTTGTCGGCAACGTGATGTCTCTGCTTTTTAATATGCTGTCTCCGTTTGTCATAGCCATTCTTCCAAGGAGCAAGTGTCTATCAATTTCATGGCTACAGTCACAACCTGCAGTGGTTTTGGAGCCCGAGAAAATTAAGCCTGCCAGTGTTTCAATTTTTTCTTCATCTATTTGCCATGAAGTGACGGGACCAGATATCATGATCTTACTTTTTGAATGCTGAGGTTTAAGACAGCATCTTTACTCTCCTCTTTCACCTGCATTGAGAGGCTCTTTAGATCCTCTTCGATTTCTGCCATAAGGGTGGTGTCCTCTGTGCATCTGAAGTTATTGATATTTCTAAAAGCAACCTTGATTCCAGATTGAGTTTCATCCAGCCCAGCATTTTACATTATGTAATCTGCATGTAAGCTAAATAAGCAGGGTGACAATATACAGCCTTTACATGCTCTTTTCTGAAGCTTGAATCAGTCTGTTGTTCCATGTCCAGTTCTAGCTGATGCTTCTTGACCTGCATACAGCTTTCTCAGGAAGCAGGTAAGGTGATCTGGTAGTCCCATCTCTTGAAGAATTTTCCACCATTTGTTGTGATCCACACAGTGAAAGACTATCAGTTCAGTTCAGTTCAGTCACTCAGTCGTGTCCGATTCTTTGCGACCCCGTGAACCGCAGCACGCCAGGCCTCCCTGTCCATCACCACCTCCCAGAATTTACCCAAACTCATGTCCTTTCAGTTGGTGATGTCATCTAACCATATTATCCTCTGTCGACCCCTTCTCCCCCTGCCCTCAATCTTTTCCAACATCAGGGTCTTTTCAAAAGGGTCACCTCTTCACATCAGGTGGCCAAAATATTGGAGTTTCAGCTTCAACATCAGTCCTTCCAATAAACACCCAGGAATGATTTCCTTTAGGATGGACAGGTTGGATCTCCTTGCAGTCCATGGGACTCTCAAGAGTCGTCTTCAATACTGCAGCTCAAAAGCATCAATTCTTTGCCACTCAACTTTCTTTATAGTCCAACTCTCATATCCATACATGACTACTGGAAAAACCATAGACTTGACTAGATGGACTTATGTTGACAAAGTAATGTCTCTGCTTCTTAATACGCTGTCTAGTTTGGTCAAAACTTTCCTTCCAAGGAGTAAGCATCTCTTAGTTTCATGGCTGCAATCACCATCTGCAGTCATTTTGGAGCCCCCCCCCCAAAAAAAAATAAAATCAGCCACTGTTTCCACTGTTTCCCCATCTATTTGCCATGAAGTGATGGGGCCAGATGCCATGATCTTTGTTTTCTGAAGGTTGAGATTTAAGCCAACGTTTTCACTCTTCTCTTTCACTTTCATCAAGAGGCTCTTTAGTTCTTCTTCACTTTCTGCCACAAGGGTGGTGTCATCTGCATATCTGAGGTTATTGATATTTCTCCCAGCAATCTTGATTCCAGCTTGTGCTTCTTCCAGCCCAGCGTTTCCCATGATGTACTCTGCATATGAGGTAAATAAGCAGGGTGACAATATACAGCCTTGACATACTCCTTTTCCTATTTGGAACCAGTCTGTTGTTCCATGTCCAGTTCTAACTGTTGCTTCCTGACCTGCATACAGGTTTCTCAAGAAGCAGGTCAGGTGGTCTGGTATTCCCATCTCTTTCAGAATTTTCCATGGTTTATTGTGATCCACACAGTCAAATGGTTTGGCATAGTCAATAAAGCAGAAATAGATGTTTTCTGGAATTCCCTTGCTTTTTCTATGATCCAACGGATAATGGCAGTGGGATCTCTGGTATCTCTGCCTTTTCTAAATCCACGTTGTACATCAGGTACTTCTCTGTTCACATACTGTTGAATCCTAGCTTGATGGATTCTGAGAATGACCTTGCTAGCATCTGAAATGGGTGGAGTTGTGCAGTAGTTTGAACATTCCTTGGCGTCGCCCTTCTTTGGAATTGGGATGAAAACTGACCTTTTCCAGTCCTGTGGCCACTATGGAGTTTTCCAAATTTGTTGGCATATTGAGTGCAGCACTTTCACAGCATCAGCTTTTAGCTTTTGAAATAGCCAGGATTCCATCAACTCCACCAGCCTTGTTCATAGCAATGCTTCCTAAGGCCCACTCGACTTCACAGTCCAGTGTGTTTCTTGTTGTTTCACATTGGCACAACCAAATTCATCAAAAATAGTGAACTTGTGTTTCACAAACTGCAACAATTCGTACTCAATGTGGGTGCCAAAAACCTTGAGGCCCAAAGTAAAGTCTAAACATTGAAAATACCTACATTCCTTTAGAAACAAGTGTTTGCAGTTTGAAGTGAAGCCGGGTGACTCCTGAGTCCCAGGTCACGGAGCTGCTGGGCTGGAGGTGTGGCTGAAACTGAGGCAGCTGCAACTTGAGGCCCTCTCCCTGCATGGAGGGAGGGCCTGCCCCCAGGACGAGAAGAACTGGACCCTCAGGGGTCTCACAGTCTAGCAGAGAGGCAGGCACATTGCTTCAGGCAGCAAATATTCAACGAGGCTTTTCTGGGCTCCCTGTGCCAGATACAAGTGGCCAGACAACAGAAATCCCTGTGCTGGACTTGACTCTCCCCGAAGGGGAAGGGGTAGGGGTAGGAGGCACCCAGTAAACCCTCCTCATAACAACCCAGGGCATTCTACAGTGTGTTAGAAGGTGGTGGTGCTGTGATTAGATAAATGTCCTGTAAGGGACTCGTAGTGTGGGCAGCAAGGGGGAGAACTGCAAGTCACAGTATTGAACAGAGCAACCAGGTTGGGCTTCATTGAGGACCTGATATTTTAACAAAGACTTGAAGGGGGAAAGGAGTCAGCACAGCAGACATCTGGGGTCAGGATATTGCAGAAGAGCAAACAGTGGGGATAAATGTTGGGGGCAGAGACAGCCAGGAGGCTGGGGCAACTAGAAGCAAACGGAAAGTGGGGACCAGATGGCATTGCAGTGGGTAAGCATCTGCTCTGTCAGTGGACCAGCGGGGACAAACATGGATCAGAGGTGCTGATGGACATGCCTGTGCCAGGCCTGTGAGGGAGGCAGAGGCAGGACAGGGGGAGACAGCAGAGACAGCTGAGCTGGGGCAACAAAGTGTGAGGAGGACACACGAGGGGCAGCTCCGAGTGAGGCTGACGGCTTCCCCTGGACTCGACACGCCCTTCCTACCTGTGCTTGTGTCCCCAACTCCATAGACGCCTGTGCTCCAGGCACAGTGTCACAGACTCCACTAGCAGCCTGAGTTCATTCAACAGTCCATCGTCTGGACACAGTTGCGGGACCTACACTGCCACTTGGTCCTTGGGAAATGTTCAGTGACCTGACTGGTTCTCTCAGGATCTTGACTCCAGTTCCACTCTGGGGCTACAACTATGGCTGATGGGGCAACAGAGTGACCCACACGTGTGAAATGAAACTTGCTGCCTATTTGATCAGGAGTTTCCAGAATTAGGGGCCATATGCAACATGCAGTCCTCCCCCGTCTCTAAAGAGAAAAGAATCTGATTCCACAGATGTCCTGCTTACTCCATTCTCCTGTGTCATTATTAACACAAAAGTAACTGGTCCACGAAGAGCTACGCTATATTGACTGAGTATTTACCTTGAGTCCCACTCCTTCATTCATTGAGGAAGCAGTTCTAAGCAGGGACCAGACTCTATGTCTCCTCCTACTGCGACCAGATTGGTTATGGATGATGGGGACTGTCACCACCAAGCAGATGACTGCCACGTGCTATGTGAGAAAAGCGACAGCAGGATTTAAATTATAGAACTCTGGGAACACAGAAGAGAGCATCTGACACCTGCCATATGTCCGGGGCTGGGATGTGGTGTGGGTCCCTGGTCAGGACACATTCTCGGGGTGGGGTGTTTCTTGAGGTGGCACTTTGACCTTCCACAGTTTACACACACACGAGCAGAAGGGCACAGACCTGGTCACAGGTGGAGCCAGACAGACTTTCATTCCCAGTGGTCTCCAGACCACCATGGCAGCTGGGTCAGCTCCAGTGCTGTCCGCAGCCACTAAAAACTCTTCTTGTGCTTTGGCATGCCTCCCAATTCCTTATATCTGATAAATAGAGTGAGACTGGTGGAGACATAACTGGGGTGGGGGCTGGTTGCAAAGCCTCTCTGATATGGCAGAGTGCCTCTCTGCAGGGGAACTTAAAAGTCCTTCTTGGTGTTGCCTCTGGAGCAAACCTTTCCTACCAGTGGACTCCAGTTTCTTGGCTGCCAGGCAGCTCCTCCTAAGGCGCACACGCAAAGGGGCTTAGGACCTTTCAGGGTGGCTTTGCCCTACTGCGTACCTGTGTTTCACAAGTGGACAGGAGGCTGGAAGGATGGTGGCTCTCCTCTCATGGAACAACATCTGCATCTCGGTAACTGAAACACAAGCCACGCATGTTGTGGTCACTGCAGAGAAGACTGGCTCTGCACTCAAGAGGAACGAGGGCGTGATTCCCAGATCCAGCTTTTACTGCATCAGACACCTAAGCTCTTTCAGCTTGCTTCCTTGTCTGTGAGAAGGCTGGGGTTCATCCTTAGCCCTCTGGGTCTGTGGGGAATAAAACCCCACATGCCCAGCTCCCACAAGCTCCATAAGTAGGCTTCAGATGTCATTTACACTGTGCCCTGTGTTACGGACACATCAGTGGGGAGGGAGGCTTGCCAGAGCACTCGAGCGTATATTCCATCCTCTAGCTGGGGTGGGGGTTGGGGTTAGGTGGTGGAACTGGTGCTGTGTCCAACTATGTAGTTGGCGTTACATGCCACAGGCACACACTTCATTTCATATTTAGGTGTGTTCTGCTCAGAGGAGTTGTAGTGAATGAAGTCAGTCATCACAGGTGAATCTGTAGCAGGTAGAAGCAGCAGTGGGGTCGCTCCCTCCACTGGCCATCACAGGAACTGGCAGTTCCCTCCGTGGGTTGATGGCACCAGGTGGAGACACCTGAGGAGCTGCAAGAAGGTGCTGTGACATTCCCTAGGAGGGTCCCCGAACTGAGCTGGCAGCTCATCCTTGCCTCCCCGATGACCACAGGGACTAGTAAATCAAACGCCTGCATAAGGAGGACGTGTTAATATACTTCATCTTGTCCTAAGAGGAACTCAGGCTATAGAGTGAAAATTAGTGAAAATCTCAGCAAAACATAGTGCCTGGGAGGGGCAGTTCAAGTCCTGTTCCGTGTACTGGGTCACTGACACCGTAAAGTGACATTTTGAAATGTCCATGCTTCGGCTTATCCCTCCTCACTGTGAAGCTGGTGGTCAACCTGGATCCCTTTATGCTTCCAACACTGTGACCAAATTCCAAAGGCCACATTCAACCACAACAATGGGCCCATATAAAGCAAGAGGAGAGCTTTTCTGTCTGCATCCTATTCTTAGCAAGGAAGCCTTTCCCAGGCAAACTCTGCCATCAGATTGCATTTTGCATCAGCTCATCGTGAAGCAGGGATTCACAGTGAAATCTCCACCACCTTCCATTTGGTAAAGATATCAAATCTGTTAACTGTGACTTTTCATCCAGGTACTCACCAGGAAAAATGGAAATTGCTCTACCCAGCCTGACATCTGAACCTAAGAAGGAATCAGGCAGATGAGGAGGGAGGAAGGGCATGTGAAGATGGAGGCAAAGGCAGGAATGAGATTGTGAAATCGGTGGGTGGGGAGGGGGCGAGACGGGGTGGGGGGTGGCCTCGGGAGTACGAGTGAGCACACTGGCCATCTGATGACCAGAGGGATCTGGGTGGCTGGAATATCAAGTAGGACATGGAGCAGAAGGAGGGGGTCTGGTGAAGATCAGGCATTTGGGGGCAGAACAGACCTGCTGCACCAAGTCCAGGAGGCTGGACAGTATCCTAAGAGCAGCAGGCATCCCTGCACAGCTTTGAGCAGGGCTGGTGTGCCCAGATTGCACTGAAGAAACCTTCCCTTCCTCAGGCAGCAGGACAGAGCATGTGTTGGAAAGCATCAGGTTTGCTGGTGCATGTCAAGGAGAGAGAGGAGGGTGACCTGGCCTAGGGAACTCACTGTGCTGATGGAGAGAAGGAACAGAATCTTACTTAGACTGAGGGGGCAGAGAGATGAGGCTTGAAGACTGAGAGTGTGGTGAGAGAGAGGCAGCAGGCAAGGATGACTTTCAGGATCTCTGGCCTAAGCAGCTGGGGAGAAAGCTACCTTGCACTGAGTCAGGTAACAGTAAAGGAGGTGCAGCTGTGTGGGGAGTCGGGGAGATGGGCGCAGTTTAGACATGTTGAATATTCCTTGCCTGTGGGACTCAAACACATACCATCAGAACGACTTGGGGGAGCTGACCTAACTTCTCTGTGCCCATGATGCCTCATCTGTGATAGGGAGAATAAGACTGATAATTAAGAAAAAGACTCATTTCCTGTTTCATTGCTTTAGTCTAGGAGAATGTTCTCCTTTTACAAAGAAGTGCTGTCTTCCTGTCAGGTACTCCGTCAATAAAATGGGAATGTATCTACTTATCCTTATATCTGCTTGGTTTACATATCTGCTTTGTGTATTTTCACCATGTGGTATGTATTGTCAACTGTAAAGAAAAATAAACTCAAAGGAACAAGTGTTTCTTGTCACATGCATGCAGAACGGCAGACCATCAGCCTGTCTCTCAGAGATACAGCTCCCTTTAGAACCTCCAATCTTCACCTGTAGCACCTCACTCCCCCCAGGGGGTGGGTAGAGGCCTGTGGGACCCACTGTGTCTTACACTTCTCTTCCCTGTGAAGGCAACTCCGGTGTCCCAGAAGGTGCCTAGCACTTGATGAGTGCAGTCTCCCTGCAGACCTGTCAGTTGACTAGGGAAGTCTGTAGTTAGGAAGAGAGTGCTGAGCCTGATGTGTGGATCTGGAAACCATCACTGTGTGGTGCCGAGCTGGGAGGTGATGAAGACACAGATAACCTAGATTTGAATCAAGGTCCCACCACTTATTCCTTCTGCGACCTTGGGCAAGTTACTTACACTCTTTGTGACTCAGTTTCCTCAACTGAAGAGGATGATGATCGTATTCTGTGATAATGACTCCTTTTTGCTGCCTTTATTTAGATTACCAAAAAAAAAAAAAAAAAGAAAAAAAACCTTTTGAGAACTATACAGAGATGTTCAGGTGTCGATTACTTCCAGAGTAAAAACGGAACCTGTCAACAAAGACATGTAAAGATGCTCAACCTCGCTCATCAGGAGAGAAATGCAAATCAGAACCACAATTAGGTATCTTGTCACAGCGGTCAGAATGGTCCGTATCAGAAGTCTACACACAATGTTGGACTGGATGTGGAGAAAAGGGAATCTTCCTATACTGTTTGTGAGAATGAAAACTGATACAGCCACTATGGAGAACAGTGTGGAGATGTCTCTAAAAACTGCGAATAAAACCACCACGTACTGTGCTGTGCTAACTTGCTCAGTTGTGTCCGACTATTTGCAACCCCGTGGACTGTGACCCACCAGGCTACTCTGCCCATGGGGATTCCCCAGGCAAGAATACTGAGGTGGGTTGTCATGCCCTCCTCCAGGGGATCTTCCAAACCCAGGAATCGAAACTGGTCTCCTGCATTACAGGTGGATCTGTTATTGTCTGAGCCACCAGGGAATGCCATAAATACTGGAGTGGGTAGCCTATCCCTTCTCCAGAAGATCTTCCCGACCCAGGATTTGAACAGGGTTCTCCCACACTGCACATGGATTCTTTACCAGCTGAGCTGCTAGGGAAGCCCATAAAACTACCATATGACCCAGAAATCACACTATTGGGAATACGCCCTTAGAAAACTATAATTCAGAAAGACACATGTATCCAAATGTTCCTTGCACCACTGTCTACAATATCCATGATATGGAAGAAACGTAGATGTCTGTCAATGAATGGATAAAGATGTTGTGGCACATGTATAGAATGGAATATTAATCAGTTATAAAAGAACGAATTTGAGTCATTTCTAGTGAAATGGATGAAGCTAGAGCCTGCATTACAGAGTGAAATAAATCAGAAAGAGAAAAAAAATCATACATCAACACATCTATGTGAAATTAAGAAAAACGGTACTGATGAACCTATTTGCAGGGCAAGATAAGAGTCTCAGACATGGACAAGAGAACTATGGACACAGCAGGCAAGGAGAGGTTGGATTGAATTGAGAGAGTAGCACTGAAATATACAGATTCCCATGTGTGAAATACAGAGCTAGTGGCAAGCTTCTGTATAGCACAGGAAGCTTAGTTTGGTGCTCTGTGATGACCTAGAGGGGTGGGGTTGGGCGGTGGAAGAGAGGTTCAAGAGGGAGGGGATATATGTATATACTTATAGCTGATTCACCCTTGATCTACAGCAACAATTATACTTAAAGCAATTATAATCCAATTTTAGAAGGTGGGGGCTGTTTGAACCTCTCTGCTTTTATACTTATCTACTGGGACTGGCATGAAAGATGCTCATATTTATCATGCTGACAAAGTTCAACTTCACTTGAGCTGTTAATCAAAGCCACAGAGAAGAAATCTCTGCAGACTTTCTTGTCCCCAAAATGACTTAATGGAAAGAACCACCCTTCCCCGTCAGACTTCGGTAAGACTCCTCCAAAGTATCCAGTGACTCCTGGGTTTACCTACTACAAGGTCAAGTACAGACCTTCCTCCTTGTCATTAAAGGGCAGACACAGATCACCCAACTCCTTGTTTTCTGTCTCATGACTAGGAACAGAGATTAAAAGTCAGTTCTCCTGAAACCAGTTAGTCACAAAGATCATCATTTCCTCTTTTGTCGACGAGATTCCCCCTAAATCTTTTCCCACCTGCAAAGGTCCCCACTGTAACTTCTCTACTACTCTCTGTGGAATGAAGTACAATGCAAAACCACCTTGCTGACAGTCTGATCATCAGGTCTGTGGTGATCTCCCAATTGCAATCGGTAGAAATACAGTCAGTGTCTCTATTCGTTTGCTTTTACTCTTTCCTAGGGTGTTACTAGTAACAATCGGGAGAAAAACATTCAACTAACAGGAGCTGCTCCTCACGTTGACAGGCGACAACACAAATTAGCAGGCAAACAGGGAGAAGCCCCCGCCTTCCAACCCCAAGAGACGACCATCACCAGCTGTCATCTGTGTGGAATGAAACCCTTCCTGCGACTCTGGCAGCGATGGTTCCTCCTAGCCTCCAAGCTGCTGGGAGATGCGCTCTGGGCAAGCGGTGGAGAGGGCCGGGCACTAACTCCTCTTCTCCGAATCCCCCCTGCCCTACTGCCGCCGTCCCCAGGCAGGAACCTACTTTGCTTCAGGCCATTCCAGGCTCCCTATCAGTCCACTACAACGCAGGGAATACGCAGGAAGGTCCTTCTATAGGAGCGGAGCGGTAAATGTCCCATCTTTGTGACCTTAAAACCAGGCCCGCAGACTCCTCCCCGCTCAAGGCCGGGTAGGCTCTATAGGACGCTGGAGGACTCCTCTCGGTGGTCTTTACCATTCTACTGCACACGCACGAAGGATGGGAGGCCGAGCCCCGCCCACTCCCAGCTTCTCGCCTGGGCTGAGGATGGGAGCCACTGCATTGGCGTCCTGCTGTTGAGAACCTGATCCTGAGAAAGAACGTGTGAGAGCCACGGGTAGAGAGAGGGACAGACGCAGAGGCAGACATCGATCTCTCTAGGAACCACCAGGTGTGCTTTCGTGTCACAGGACCAGAATCCTCTTTAGCCAAGTGGGATCCGTGTTGTCTCAAGACAGTTATTTTCCGCAGATGCCCCACCTCTTCAGTATCAGATGGCGGTTGGACAGTCTTCAGTTAGTTCAGTCGCTCAGTCGTGTCCGACTATTCTACCCCATGGACTGCAGCACACCAGGCTGCCCTGACCATAACCAACTCACGGATCCTACTCAAACTCATGTCCATTGAGTAGGTGCTGCCATCTAACCATCTCATCCTCTGTTGTCCCCTTCTCCTCCCACCTTCAGTCTTTCCCAGCTTCAGGGTCTTTTCCAATGAGCCGGTTCTTCTCATCAGGTGGCCAAAGTATTGCAGTTTCAGCTTTAGCATCAGTCCTTCCAATGAATATTTAGGACTGATTCGCTCTAGAATGGACTGGTTGGATCTCCCCAAAGGCCAAGGGGCTCTCAAGAGTCTTCTCCAACACACTGTTCAAAAGCATCACTTCTTCCGCACTCAGCTTTCTTTATAGTCCACCTCTCACATCCATACATGACTACTGGAAAAACCAAAACTTTGACTAGACGGACCTTGGTTGTAAAGTAATGTCTCTGCTTTTAATATGTAGTCTAAGTTTGTCATAGATTTTCTTTTGAGGAGAAATCGTCTTTAAATTTCATGGCTGCAGTCACCATCTGCAGTGATTTTGATGTCCAAAACATAAAGTCTCTCACTGTTTCCATTGTTTTCCCCATCTATTTGCCATGAAGTGATGGGTCTGGATGCCATGATCCTAGTTTTCTGAATGTTGTTTTAAGCCAAGATTTTCACTCTGCTCTTTCACTTTCATCAAGAGGCTCTTTAGTTCTTTGCTTTCTGCCACAAGGGTGGTGTCATCTGCATATCAGGAGTTATTGATATTTCTCCCATTAATCTTGAATCCATCTTGTGCTTCATCTGGCCCAGCATTTCGCATGATGTACTCTGCATATAAGTTAAATAAGCAGAATGACAATATACAGCCTTGAAGTACTTGAGAACCCCATGAAGAGAATGGACAGTCTATATGTGGCATTTCTCTTTCTCTCCTTGCTAATTGGCATTTGAAAAACAATATCGAAACATCCTGTGGACATCAGTCGATGACCAGGATAACTGGGGTCAAATCGGTGTTCACCAGGTTCAGAAGTAGACTCTTTCCTTGGCATCACCTTCCTCCATTCCTCCTGTCCCACGTCACAAAGTGAGACAAAATAATGAAGTATTTTCAGGGGGAAATGTTTCCCATATTGAAATCATCACAGGTGTTCTTTCTCAAGAGTGTGTGAGTTAGATCTTGATGTGACATAGGCATAAGTACATACTTTTAATAGTCTCCTTGAGTCCTGCCTTGGTGTGCAATGTGTTTGAAAATTTTCATCTCCTGAATCGTCCAGTGGCAGTGTATAGTAATTTAAAAAGGAAGGTGTCTTTGGTTCTCTGGTTTCCTGGAGTAGAGCTGATCCTGGACAGTAGACCTCTGCTGTGGTCAGAAATTCAGATATATGATTAGTTAGGGGTTTCCATTTGTATTTCGATTGTTGTTGATTAGTCCCCAAGTCATGTCCCATTCTTTTGTGATCCCATGGACTCTACCCACCAGGTTTCTCTGCCCATGGGATTTCCCAGGCCAGAATACTGGAGTGGGTTGCCATTTCCTACTCCAGGGGATCTTCATGACCCAGGGATCAAACCCTAGTCTCCTGCATTAGCAGGTGAATTCTTTACCACCGAGCCACCAGGGAAGCCCCTGTATTTCCAATACAATTGCTTTATATTTGACATATCTCTATTTGGTGTATTACATAAGTCTATGCACCTGTGTGTTAGGGTTGCTTTGCTTGTTTTGTCAGAAACAGAAAGGTGAAGTGGCTTTGCTTGCTTAAGTCTCTCAGTGAACGAGCAATAGTGAAAATATATTTTTTAAAAAAGGATTTCCATATCTTAAGGAAATGAATTTCCTCAACTCCCTATGCAAGGAGTTTAGTCTGCTGTCTAGAAAGTACTGACATTGAATGAACTCTTTCATGACTGGTCATTTTAGGAAAGAGGTGGTTCTACTGTTTTTAATTGAATATTGGCTACATTTCAAATTATGCTTGAGACTGTGTGAAATAGGTAAGTAAAACTACAGATCCCAGTGATACATTTTCTTTACCCTGCATATGGGTGCAACACAGACTCAGTGTAAACCATCAGTTTGGGTGAGGCCAATGTGCCCTGCAAGGAAATTTTGTTTATAAAGTGGACAGACTGGATGTGCTAACAGGAAATCTATACTTTTCTCAGCAGATTATTTATTTAATAAGTGAGGACACAGAGCCAAGGGAATGTGTAACGTGGTGATTGTGAGCTAAAATAGGTGACAACATTGAGAGAGAGAGTGGTATAATGAATAGGGCAGAAATCTTCACATTTTAACCCACATAGATGAAAAACGGTCAGGACCACTACCAAGCAGTGTGACCTTGAGTAAGATGCTGACCCTCTCTGATCCTCGGTTCCAATGTCTGCAAATGTGGACAATATATATGTTATGCTACGCCCAGGTAAGCCCATTCCTGACCCTCTGATCCCGATCTCCTCTGGTTCCTGAGACCAAGGCTCTCATCACATTTGTTTCACCATGGTCTTCAGTCTGGCTCCCTGCACACCCCACGGTGAGCTCCTTGAGGACCCTTTTGCTGCATGAAACATTCCTGTGCTCACAAAGTCTGGAAAGCACCCGTCTGGGAGTCTGGGCCCCACGGCTGCTCAGAACACGATCACCATCTTATGAGTGTTGATAAGGTGAGGGACACAGAGCAGTGCCGCTGTTGATATGCTGTCAATTTGTATCTGCAAACAGCACACAGGAAAGAGTGGCTAGAGCAAACCTCTCGGCTCAGTTGACATAGGTCCAGGGCTCTTCCTGTCTTTTATTCCCACATTGTCCAGAACCTTATTGTACCAGAGTAACACTCGCCTTTCCCCTTCCTAGTGCATCACCATCATAGCAGCTGTTTCTCAACTGAATTGCCAGTGAGTGAACCCTGAAAATTCTAGGTTCACATTTCTGTTCCTTCGAGCGCTTGAGGGACATCCTGTCTTCTATCCCCACTCGGACAGGAGTGTCTAGTGTCCCTCTCGTCCCACTTGGCTTCCCCTTTATTCTATATCTTGGGCAGTCCTTTACCTCCTGAGACTGGGTTCTGTCCTAGGCTATGGCTGCTTTCAGCAATGTGCTGAGGGCATTGATGACCAGGTGGGCGCTGGGGGGATACTTGTGGGATGAATACAGCTCGGAGAGCCCGGATACTTCATTTCACGGGTGAGAGGTGTAACTTCCACTCAGGCTGCCGTCAGCAAGATGGATGGTTTGAAGGTGCTGATCAGCGTCCTTGGGCAAGTCCACAGGAGCTCTGTCAACTCTGCTCTCCTCATCTTCCTCTTGCTCCCATAGCGACTTCTACTCCTTACCCTCCCCCGTGCCCTCCTTTCTTCTCTCACTGCTCTCCGTGTACATGTACACTGTGCCTGAGCCTGTCCTGTCTCCTGACTTCATGTTGTGTGATTGTCAGTTACCTTTCTGATTATCTTCTTTGAGAAGTTTTCCCTTGACTCACAGTCCAGGGTGGATGCTGCAATACAGTAAGCATCATGGGTCTCCTTTTATCTTTTTTCTTCGTTTTCTGTTTTTCTTTTCTTACTTTTCTCCCTTTTATGAGGACACAATACAGTGTCTGGGTACGGACACTAGCTCTGATTCTAGACAACCTTCCTTGCACCCAGTTCTCCCCCTTGCTATCATCACATCTTGAGAACTTAAATTGACTCACTGTGCCATACCAGCCTCACCTGAAAATGGGTGAATTATTCTGAATAACGACCTGAACTGAGCAGGTTGTTTTTGTGAGTATGGAATGGGGTTAGTAGAGATGTGCTGGCACCTTCCCTGGTGTAACAACTACTGAGTTGTCACAGGGCAGATTACAGGTCAGGCCTTACCTTCAAGCTTCACAAAGCACTTCAAGGTCACATTAGACATCTGTGTCCAGCGCTAGAGGCTCCTTCCTTCTCAGCCACAGCCCTGAGCTTTTCCCGCACAACTAGATGAACCCTCACCAGGAGGCTGGGTTTTCTGTTACACCTCTCCCACCTGGAAACCACTCACGGACTTCATCTTCTGTTGCGTGCATGATGCTGTTCCTGGTAATTTTCGCTTCAGATGGATTGGGGCTGCTCCTATGGCAACGGAATGCCCAGGACTGATAACAAGGGTGTGATGTCTCCCTGCTCTCCTAATGGCATAGAAACAATCTGGGACCTGTGCCCAAACTCCTCTCCCCATGTCATCTTCCTCCATCCCACAGTTCACAGTTTACACTCAAGCTGGGTTCCAGTGCAGGCCGTACCAGCCCAGTCACTCTCCTTCAGCCTCAAATTCCTTATCTGTAAAATGGCAGTAACTCTACCTGTTGGTGAGGTTTATTGGGAGACCTAGTGGACATAACAGATATAAAACACCTAGCACCCATGACCTGGCAGGTGGAAGGCACTGAATAAATGGCTGTATCCTCTATCTATCAGCTTCTTTAATGCACAGCATCTGGTGTGGGATGATAGAGTGACTCAGTCAATGTCTTGGATTGGATTGAGAAAGATGTGACATATTGGGGGTGTATTAGTCAGGCTTCTCCAGAGAAACACAGCCAATAGGGAGAGGCTTATTTTAAGAATTGGATCATGGGCTCATGGGTGCTGACAGTTCTGACATCCTTAGATATTAGTGAGCTGGCTGGAAACCCAAGTTACTGTCTGGAGGCCCAAATCTGCAGAACAGGCCAGCAACTTTGAGCCTCATGCAAAGTTCCTCAGGCTGTATTCTTGAGGCTAAACTGTTTCATGCTCAGGAAGCTTCAGTCCCTGCTCTTAAGCTTTTTCAATTGACTGGATGAAGAAACTGCCCCCCACCCCCGCCCACAACCCCATTATGCTGGGTAATACAATCCCCTTAAAGTCTACTGGGAGAAAAGTTATGACCAACCTAGAAAGCATATTAAAAAGCAGAGGCACTGTTTTGCCAACAAAAGCCTGTCAAGTCAAAGCTATGGTTTTCCCAGTAGACATGTACAGACCTGATAAAGAAAGCTGAGTGCCAAAGTATTGATGTTTTTCAACTGTGGTATTGGAGAAGACTCTTGAGAGTCCCTTGGACAGTAAGGAGATCAAACCAGTCCATCCTGAAGGAAATCAACCCTGAATATTCACTGGAAAGACTTATGCTGAAACTGAAACTGCTATACTTTGAACATCTGATGTGAAGAGCTGACTCATTGGAAAAGACCCTGATGCTGGGAAAGATGGAAGCCGGGAGGCAAAGGGGACAACAGAGAATTAAATGGTTGGATGGCATTAGCGACTCAATGGACATGAGTTTGAGTAAGCTCCGGGAGCTGGTGATGGACAGGGAGGCCTGGCCGTGCTGCAGTCCATGGGGTCACAAAGAGTTGGACATGACTGAGCAACTGAACTCAACTGAAAGTCTACTGATAACTTCAATCAAGTATTCAAGTACCTTTCTAGCCCGCCATCTAGTGGCTAACACCTCAAAAACCGGGCACCAGAGCCAAGCCAAGATGACTTTTACTTTATTCATCACAGTGGGTGAGCAATACACTGACAAACATCACCTCCCAAACAAAATCTCTAGCCAGTGGGCTGTCTCTCTAGCTTTACTCATCTCAAGTAAAATCTGCTCCCTGGCCTCAGAAGCCATGTGAAATAACGAAGAGAGTTTGAGGCAGTTGTGATTTAAGGAGAGATTTGGTGCGATATCTTTATTCATTTGGGCCAAGAGACTGCAGGAAATGAAATGGCATGGGGTGGTGTAGGAGAGGAGATGATGAATTTATTGCCCTCGCCACCTCCCTGCCCCCAGGTAGCCGACTTCAATAGGTCTGACTGGTATTAATGCCTTTGTGTGTGGGCTCACTATTAACATCAGGTGTGTGGTACGACAAACTTGGTGGACAAATCAGATAGCATGGCCAAATATTCATTTCTCAGAGTGGATGGAGGTAGAAGAAGAAGAGTAAACATGATAAACCACAGGTTAGTTATGAGTCAGTTTCTAAAATCTCAGTATTTCCTCACAAGGTGTGTGTGTGTGAATTCTTTTCCTTATCTGGGAATTGGCTTTCTACATGAAGAAATATCATTGTGAGAGACTCCTTGTGACATGTGACAAGAGGTTGGGAGTGAATTGGGTTAAGGCCATTTTCCAAATGTTTCACACTAAGTGTTTTTTTTGTTGTTGTTAAGGGGCCAGCAGTGGCCCTAAAGAACTGAACCAAGGGGTTGAAATACAGGTTTTAGTTACTGAAATGTGAAGAGACTCTTTCTGGGATGTGTGTTCATCCTAGCCTGTGGTCGGTCACAGGCAACTCATAGGATTTGAACCGTGTCTTCCTAACGTCATTTGTTTCTTGCCCTTCAACACGCTGGAGGCCGCAGTTGCGGTTACTAAAATTTCGAAGTAAGTTCTCTGAGAAAAGTCGCTCTCTAGAAAACAGCAGTGCCTGGGAAGCCGATCTAAAGTTTTAACATAGCCTAGCTACAGTTTTAACATGCCCTAGTTTTAACATAACATAGATGTAATTTTTGTTAAGCTTCCCCCAAGATATGATTATTCAAAGAATATAGAGATGCACCTACTTCCGTGTCTACCATTGGATTTTCCAAATGAACATACAGTAAGATCGGCCTGGTTCTCTTTCTTATTTATTTCTTTATTGTTGGCTGCACTGAGGCTTTGTTGCTGCATGAGGGCTTTCTCTAGCTGTGGAGAAGGACTGCTCTCTAGCGGTGGTGCGCGGGCTTCTCAGTGCAGAGACTTCTCTTGTTGCAGAGCATGAGCTCTAGGCTCACGGCTTCAGTAGTAGGAGCAGGAAGGTTCAGTTGCTCTGTTGCACGTGGAATCTGCCTGGACTAGGGGTTGAACGCTTGTCCGTTTCATTGGTAGGTGGATTTTTTTTAATCATTAATTTATTTTAGTTGGAGATAATGCTTTACAATATTCTGATGGCTTTTACCATATATCACCACGAACTGGCCACAGCTATACATGTGTGCCCCCATTCCTGAACCGGGGGTCCCACCTCCCTCCCCATCCTGTCCTTCTGGGTTGTCCCAGAGCATCAGCTTTGAGTGCCCTGCTTTATGCATTGAACTTGCTCTGGTCATCTATTTTACATATGGTAATGTATAGGTTTCAATGCTATTCACTCAAATCATCCCACCCTCCCCTTCCCCCACCGAGTTGAAAAGTCTGTTGTATAGGTCTCTCTCTTCTTTGCTACCCTGCATGCAGAATCATTGCTACCACCTTTCTAAATTCCATGTACATGCATTAATACAAGTATTTGTCTTTCTCTTTCTGACCTACTTCTCTCTGTATCACAGGATCCAGGTTCATCTGCCTCATTAGAACCGATTCAAGTGTGTTCCTTTTTAATAGCAGAGTAATATTCCATTGTGTATATGTACCACTACTTCCTTATCCATTCGTCTCCTATTAGACATCTAGGTTGCTCCAATGTCCTAACTATTGTAAACAGTGCAGAAGTGAACATAGGGGTACATGTGTCTATTTCAGGTCTGAAAGAGACATGTGTACCACAATGTTAATCACAGCACTGTTTATAACAGCCAGGACATGGAAGCAACCTAGACGCCCGTCAGCAGACGAATGGATAAGAAAGCTACGGTACATATACACAATGGAATATTACTCAGTCATTAAAAAGAATATATTTGAATCAGTTCTAATGAGATGGATGAAACTGGAGCCCATTATACAGAGTGAAGTAAGCCAGAAAGATAAACACCAATACACTATTTTAATGCATATATATATACATGGAATATTAAAAGATGGTAAGGATAATCCTATGTGCAGGACAGAAAAAGAGAGACAGATGTATAGAACAGACTTTTGGGCTCTGTGGGAGAAGGTGGGATGATCTGAGAGAATAGCATTGAAACATGTATATTATCAAGGGTGAAACAGATCACCAGCCCAGGTTGGATGCATGAGACAAGTGCTCAGGGCTGGTGCACTGGGATGACCCAGATGGATGGGATGGGGAGGGAGGTGAGAGGGGGGATCAGGATGGGGAACACATGCAAATCCATGACTGATTCATGTCAATGTATGGCAAAAACCACTACAGAAGTGTAAATTAATTAGCCACCAACTAATAAAAATAAATTGAAAGAAACAAACAAATCTGGCTCCCTCAGAGTGTATGCCCAGCAGTGGGTCATATGGCAGTTCTATTCCCAGTTTTTTAAGGAATCTGCACACTCTTCTCCATACTACCTATACCAGTTTGCTTTCCCACCAACCATGAAAGAACGATCCCTTTTCTCCCCACCGTCTCCAGCATTTATTGTTTGTAGACATTTTGATGATGGCCATTCTGACCAGCGTGCGATGATACCTCATTGTGGTTTTCATTTGCCTTTTTCTAATAATCTATGATACTGAGCATCTTTTCATGTGTTTATTAGCCATCTCTATGTCTTTGGAGAAATGTCTGCTTAGGTCACTAGCCTACTTTTTATTGGATTGTTCATTGTTTTGGTATTGAGCCACATGGGCTGCTTGTATATTTTGGAGAGTCATTCTTTGTCAGTTGTTTCATTGGCTATTATTTTCTCCTGTTCTGAGCGCTGTCTTTTCACCTTGCTTATAGTTTCCTTTGTTGTTCAAGAACTTTTAAGTTTAATTAGGTCCCATTTGTTTATTTTTGTTTTTATTTCCATTACTCTGGGACGTGGACCCTAGAGGATTTTGCTGTGATTTATGTCAGAGAGTCTTCTGCCTATGTTTTCCTCTTAAGAGCTTTGTAGTATCTGGTCTTACACTTAGGTCTTTAATCCGTTTTGAGTTTGTTTTTGCGTATGGTGTTGGAAAGGGTTCCAGTTTCATTCTGTTACACATAGTTGACCAGTTTTCCCAGAATCACGTGTTGAAGAGACTGTGTTTCATCTATTGTATATTTGTGCCTCTTTTGTCAAAGATAAGGTGTTCATAGGTGCAGGGATTTATCGTTGAAATTTCTGTTTTGTTCCACTGATCTATATTTCTGTCTTTGTGCCAGTACCATACCATCTTGATGACTCTGGCCTTGTAGTATAGTCTGAGTCAGGAAGGTGGATTCCTCCAGTTCCATTCCTCTCTCTCAAGATTGCTTTGAGCATTCTGGGTCTTTGGTGGTTCCAGACAAACTGTGAAATTATTTGTTCTAGTTCTGTGAAAAATACCATTGGTAGTTCGATCAGGATTGTGATGAATCTATATAGATTGCTTTGGTAGTAGAGTCATTTTCACTATATTGATTCTTCACTCCAAGACCATGGTAGATTTCTCTATTTGTGCTATCTTTGATGTCTTTCATCAGTTTTATCTTAATAGTCTTCTGTATCCAGGTCTTTTGTTTCTTAGCAAAATTTATTCCTAAGTATTTTGTTGTTTTCGTTGCGATGGTGAATGGAATTGTTTCCGTAATTCCTCTGATTTTTCATTGCTAGTGTATAGGAATGTAAGGAATTTCTGTGTGTTAATTTTCTATGGCAGGCACATTCTTAACCACTGGACTACCAGGCAAGTCCTGGCCTCCTTGTCTTTGGGTGTGAAGCTCTCTGAGATCTGACACATGGCGAATCCCAGTGATCACTACCATGACCAGGAACAGGCCACGTCCATCACCCTGAAAATGCCCAGGTGCTGCCCCTTTCTGGTATCTCCTTCCACACCTTAATCCCTGGCAAAAGGATCTCTCCTCCTTCAATATATTTTGGCCTTTGCAACTTTAAAATTCCTTACGTATTCTGAATATAAGACCTTTCTCTTACCTGTGATTCACAAACATCGTTCCCCTAATAACAAACGGCTTCCCTTTTCCTTGCAGGAGATGGGACTGATGAAAACATCTTTTCCTCCCCACACTCAGAGCCCAATGTTGTGTAGCCAGCAAGTGCCCGTGAGAGTCTTCAGAAGTGAAAATGAATTCTGTTGTCTGTCAGTCTGTGTTCTCAGCTAGTTCCCAGAGCTAAATTTCTCATCTCTGATTCCCCTACCTGAAGGGAAAATATAATAGAACTGTCTAAGAACAGGTACTATATATATCTTTTGCTTGTTTTACTCACACCAGTATTTGCAGTATCAACCAAGAAATGACCAGCAGTCTGTTCTCAATATGTACCTGTAGACCCAATGAAAAGTACCTGATTTGTTCCAGGTGCTTTACTTTATAATTGTGTTCTGTCACAATACTGATACAGTGGATGAATCGTTTTCTATGTGGTCCTCTCCGTTTTCATTTAGCATCTTATTGTAATAACCATGTTATTATACATTTTTTAAAGTTTGCAGGCTATTTTACATTCATTTGGGCTTCCCTGGCGGCTCCAATGGTAAAGAGTCTGCCAGCAATGCGGGAGACCTTGGTACAATCCCTGTGAGACCCAGGGTCAATACCTGGGTCGGGAAGATTTGCTGGAGTAGGGAATGGCAACCCACTCCAGTCTTCTTGCCTGGAGAATCCCCATGGACAGAGGAGCCTGGCGGGCTAGAGTCCAGGGCTTCTCAACGAGTCAGACAGGGCTGAGTGACTACACTTTGACTTTACCCTCATTCCCATTATTTTATTTCCTTCTCCTATTGGGGATAGGAAAGCATCCTGCAAACCAGTGTGCAAACAACAATCTGACAGACTTGAGACCTGAACGGAGGGACACTCTTGGAGGCACCTGGAGAACCAGGACAGCTGACTCTTCTTCTGTGGGTTACAGTTCCCAAAGGCAAAAATGAGGGCAGTAATACCACCTGCTTCTTGGGTGCTGTCCAATATCAATGAGCCAGCAGGATCTTAGCTTGCCACTTGTCCCTGTCATGTTATTATTGTAGGTGGCTCAGATAGTAAGGAGTCAGCCTGCAAAGCAGGACACCCAGGTTCAATCCCTGGGTTCGGAAGATCCGCTGGAGAAGGAAATGGCAACCCACTCCAACATTCTTGAATGGAGAATCCCATGGGCAGAGGAGCTGGGCAGCCTACACAGTCTAGTTCAGATCAGTCATTCAGTCGTGTCTGACTCTTTGCAACCCCACAAACCACAGCATGCCAAGCCACCCTGTCCATCACCAACTCCCGGAGACCACCAAAACCCATGTCCATCGAGTCAGTGATGCCATCCAACCATCTTATCTTCTGTCGTCCCCTTCTCCTCTTGCCCTCAATCTTTCCCAGCATCAGGGCCTTTTCCAGTGAGACAGCTCTTCCCATCAGGTGGCCAAAATATTGGAGTTTCAGCTACAACATCAGTGCTTCCAGTGAACACGCAGGACTGATCCCCTTTAGGATGGACTGGTTGGATCTCCTTGCAGTCCAAGGGACTCTCAAGAGTCTTCTCCAACACCACAGTCCAAAAGCATCAATTTTTCAGTGCTCAGCTTTCTTTATAGTCCAACTCTCACATCCATACATGACCACTGGAAAAAACATAGCCTTGACTAGGCGGACCTTTGTTGACAATGTAATGTCTCTGCTTTTTAACATGCAGTCTAGGTTGGTCATAACTCTCCTTCCAAGGAGTAAGCGTCTTTTAATTGCATGGCTGCAATCACCAACGGCAGTCATTTTGGAGCCCCAGAAAATAAAGTCAGCCACGGTTTCCTCTGTTTCTTCATCTATTTGCCATGAAGTGATGGGCCCAGATGCCATGATCTTAGTTTTCTGAAGGTTGAACTATAAGCCAAGTTTTTCACTCTCCTCCTTCACTTTCATCAAGAGGCTCTTTAGTTCTTCTTCACTTTCTGCCACAAGGGTGGTGTCATCTGCATATCTGAGATTATTGAGATTTCTCCCGGCAATCTTGATTCCAGTTTATGCTTCATCCAGCCCAGCGTTTCTCATGACGTACTCTGCCTATAAGTTAAATAAGCAGGGTGAAAATATACAGCCTTGACGTACTCCTTTTCCTATTTAGAAGCAGTCTGTTGTTCCATGTCCAGTTCTAACTGTTGCTTCCTGACCTGCACACATGTTTCTCAAGAGGCAGGTCAGGTGGCCTGGTATTCCCATCTCTTTCAGAATGTTCCACAGATTATTGCGATCCACACAGTCAAAGGCTTTGGCATAGTCAGTAAAGCAGAAATAGATTTTTTTGGGAACACTCTTGCTTTTTCGAATATCCAGCGGATGTTGGCAATTTGATCTCTGGTTCCTCTGCCTTTTCTAAACCCAACGTGAACATCTGGAAGTTCACGGTTCACGTAACCGTGGCTTAGAGAATTTTAAGCATCACTTTACTAGCGTGTGAGATGAGTGCAATTGTGCGGTCATTTGAGCATTCTTTGGCCTTGCCTTTCTTTGGGATTGGAATGAAAACTGACCTTTTCCAGCTCTGTGGCCACTGGTGAGTTTTCGAAATTTGCTGGCATGTTGAGTGCAGCACTTTCACAGCATCGTCTTTCAGGGTTTGAAATAGCTCAACTGGCATTCCATCACCTCCACTAGCTTTGTTCATAGTGATGCTTCCTAAGGCCCACTTGACTTCACATTCCAGGAGGTCTGGCTCTAGGTGAGTGATCACACCGTCATGATTATCTAGGTCGTGAAGATCTTTATGGCACAGTTCTTCTGTGTAGTCTTGCCACCTCTTCTTAACATCTTCTGCTTCTGTTAGGGCCCTACCATTCCTGTCCTTTATCGAGTCCATCTTAGCATGAAATGTTCCCTTGGTATCTCTAATTTTCTTGAAGAGAGCTCTAGTCTTTCCCCTTCTATTGTCCAAGGGGTCTTAAAGAATCTGACAGGACTGAGCAATTTTCATTTCCACGTCACTTAAACATTTTCAAGTCGAAACTCACTGTCATAATAAAGTTCTATTTAAATACTACATTTCCTCTAGGATCAGAAGACGGACAAGGAGCTCACTCTCTCCACCATTATTCAATATATCAGCTTATATTATTTTATTGTAATTTTCAGCCTCAATGGCTTTGTTCAAAGCTTGCACAAGGGGCTCTCTGAAAGGCTCAGAGGCAGTTTGAACCAGCCAACCTGCTCAAGCAGACAAAACAGTGTGCTCCTTCTTATGGCAAAAAGTTTCCTGGCATATTTTCAACCTCGAAGGACGGGGGAGAAACGAGATGGTGACACTTGGAGCAACACTGCCACCTGCCGACCACAGAAACGAAAACGCCACAAGCCCAGAAGAAAAGCCAACGTTTTTCTTTGGTTTTCTCGGATAGGATTGAACAGCGTGGATGAGGAAGTTAAGAAGGATTCCCAACAGAACTAGAGTAAGGAAGACAACCTCTCGAAGGGGCCCGGCCAAACCACCGGAGGACCGCGGACTCCAGCCGCTCGCGGAACGCTGGAAACAAGGGCAGAAAGTCAGGGAGTCTCAGACAACCCGGGCTTGGTGGGCGGTGCTGCGCCCCCATTGGCTGGTTCTGGGCATGCGCGGAACAAACCAGTGAGGCCGGTGCCAGTCTCCTAGCCGTCGTTGGTTGGAAGTTTTCTTCGGGACCCGGTTTCACAGTCTTCACTGAAGAACCTGACCGTGAATGTCCGGGTTCTGTCGCCCACTGCCGAAGCCCCACAAGTACGGAACCCGTACAAGTCCCCTGTATTTGTCCTTCCGCCCACCCCAGCCCTGTGAACGCGTTCCTCCCGTGGTATACTCACGGTTCTCTCAGCCCTCACTTTTCTGATCTGTCCTCAGTGCCCACGAGGCTCCCACGGTCACCCCGGAGACCTCCGTCCTCGTCGATGTTCCCCTCCTCCCTACCCGAGCATCCCCCTGCCCACGGTCTCCCCGCCCCGGCCCCGGGCATGAGGAAAGACCGCGCCCCTCATGGTGTGCAGTTTCTACCCTTCTTCCCTCTCATCACCCTCCACATGCTGTCCTGTCCTCCAGCTCCCCAGCTCTGGTGCCAGTGCACGGATACCAGAACATCCTGGGAACCCTCACCTCCACTACCACACGTCCTTCCATTACCATCCGCCAGGCCCCGCCCTGATCGGATTCGCTGAGCCAGGGCTGGAAGTTGTCCCCCACAAACACCTCTTGTGCTCCTTGCACACTCCTGACTACTCACTCCCTGCCTGTGTCTGAGCACCTGAGCGTTGAGCACCCAACTTTACAAACTTTACAGAAGTGTTTTATCTTAAACCCGTGGCCAGTGTAGAACTGCTGTTCATTTTCACTCTCCCCTACCTACACTACTACAATACACAGTAGTAACCTTCCTCCATCCTAATGACCACCAGCCCCAACCGAAATTAATTCGTGGAGAAGAAAGAAGCAATCCCGTGGGATTTCTCAAGTTTCCCAATCCCAAAGTGCATGTTTCTGCCCTGACAGTCTGCTGCCCATATGCCCGAGTGCTCCTAACTGCACCCAGCCCCTCACCTCTGCCCGGGATCCCATGCCTTGCACCTTCCCAGGGACTTCCAATCTGCAGTTATCACCTCTCTCGCCTGAACCAGCACCTGCTCCCTCTACATCGCAGCATTCCACAACACAGGGGGAAACCCATCCTCTTCTACCACCCTCTTCTGCAGCTACTGGCACATCACCCGTTGCCCTTCAAAACAAAACTGCTTCAAAGTCTGCTGAGATATTCTCTATTCAGCCCCCTTCCATGAAGCTTTTGTCTCAGTCACTCTACTGTAACTGGCCTTGCCAAGCCCATCACTGAAATCCATACTTCCTGATTCCGCAGAAACTCTGCAGTGCTCATCTTAGCCAACATCTCAGGCACCTTTGGCATATATGACTCTTGTGTTCTTTATCGCTCTGTTTTTATGTTTCACGGGTGTGGGGCTTATGTGACACCAAAGTATCCTAACTGTACTTGACAAGGTACACATTCTACCCTATGCCCCCTCTGACCTGAATATTGTATGGGAAGTCTTGGGTCAAATGAAAGACAAGCCAAAGAAAAGAGCATCCCAATCACAGTCGGGAATGGCCCACATAGGCAGTGGCAGGCAGAGGTGAGAGGGCTAAGACAGGGAAGTGTGACAAGAAATGAAGAGGAAGACCAGGGAAAGGAGGATCCCACCCCATTCCCACTTGAGACTCACAGGGGGCACACTGCTCACTGACCCAATGTTGTCTTTGGGCAGATGGGTGGCTGTCGTTTAGGAATTTCGTTTTCTGGAGCTGATCTTGGTGCTTGCTTTGCTGCAGGTGAGATCCAAGGGAGGGCTCTGAGTCAATTGAGGGAGAAATGTGGAATGGGACAGACCCAGACGAAACCTAAGCAGGCAATGGGCTAGGAGGCCTTGCGGCTGAGGCTGAGGAGTGGACATCCCTGCCCAGGGATGGGCTGGACGATGAGACCCAGATTCAGAGGGGTCTGCAGATGCCAGCAGAGTGGCTGAGACTCAGTCAGCCAGGGAGCACTGGATCCACAGCAACAGGAGCGAGACAAAAATGCAAGTTTCACCACTCCCACCCATGGATGGTATAGGTCAGCATCAACAGCTGGAGCCAGGAGAGGACAGTCATCTTTCCCTCAGGGACCGCTGAGGCCACTGTGAGGAAAAAAGGTATGCTGTGTTATAGACTATCCCTCCCACATCACCAAGAGCCTTGTAAGTGACACATACCCCTGCTCCATCGCTGAAAGAAGTAGAGAGCATTTTCACCAGAATAGACTGAGCATTTGTATCTATGGATATTCAGCTGGTTGCATGCAACCACACTTTCCATCTTAGAAGCAACTTCAGTAGGAGTTTTCTGGTTACTAACCAGTATGAAGGGTGAACACTCATGAGGAAGATCAGACCAGCCAGGGAGAACAAATACACTAAAGTGTCCGTGGATTCTGAGGAGCATACATTGAGACTGTGATCTCAGCAACCCATGCCCCTCCCCACCAGCACCCTGGCTCTTCCTGTGACCAAGGGTCGCAGAGGCAGAGTGGGGCCCAGAGGGAGAGGAAGGTCTTCCTGAAACTCCAATGCTGCTTTGAAACCACCACTCTCCCTTGACCTCAATGTGAATACTCACCTGTGAAGATCATTCCAATTCTCCATTCTGTCTTCTAGTCAACAGTCCTGATGATTCCTTTGGAACTGGCATCCTGGCCTCTTTGGTCTAGAGAACAGAAAATAGCATACCCTGCAAGCACACAGACCTCTACTTCCAATACGCTGCATCTTTGATTCCTTTCAAGCCATGCTTCTTGAAAGTACAGACTCCAGGAGCATCCTTATCTGGTTACCTCTTGATTCCTCCTCTGAGTACCCATCCACAGAACATCCCCTTGCTAATTCATCCCAAGACCTCCATGGGCCAAACCGTAGTACCCGGTGGTGTATTGGCCACAGACACATTCCGTCTTCAAAAACACTTTCCTTGGTCAGAGTCTCTGACAGAAGTGCATGCTGGCTTTCCTCCTCCCTCTCAGTCCATTACTTCTAAGACTCCTTGTCTGTCCATTTACTTTAACCCCTCCTAAATCTTGGTTTTGCTTTCCTCTGGTTTCCAACCTCTGCTCTGCGCTCTTCCATTCTACACATAATCCTTGGGTGACCACGTCACACCCCACAGCTTTTACCCATCTGACTTGTTCTCATTCGTTATCCCCCTGTATGCTGATGACTTTGCCGATCACCAGATCTACCTAAGACGTCCCAACGGGGCCCCACTTCCCCCACAGGCTGAGACGTATAGGCCATCTGCACTCAGATGTCTCATAATCACTGCAGAGCTGATAGTTGCCCCAGGCCAATGTTCTCTGGGGTGTCTCATGGATGGGCACGGCCATCCACCCAGTTCCTTCAACCACAATCCCGGGCATGCTGCTGGGTGTGATCTTCACCGAGCCATGACTCCCCTGGAGCTGCTCTGGAAAAGGCTGACCCAAGGTCTTCCTGTTGCCACAGGTGCGGATCCGTTCCTCTCAGAGGCCCTGTTCCTACAGACCCACTCTGAAGGTGTCCGGAGCACAGGCCATCACCCTCCTTTGGATCTCCAAGAGAACCTGGCCACTGTAATCCACCTGAGAGGTTGAAAGCCCTGTCTTTAACAGGACGGTGAGGCAGGACACAGCAGTGTAAGCCCGTCATTGGGGAACATGCCAAAGAATATCCAGAAGAGATCCCTAAAGTAGAACATTTCGAGAGGTGGGTCTTAAACGAGTGCATCAAACAAGGGATTGCTTAACTGTAGTTTTCCCAATAAACATCCTTTTCTTATTTGCTCTTCATCTGAACATGGGGGTTAATTTGATAACACAGGAAACAGTTTAAAACGGCAACTGAGCACAAGCAGCAGATATACTGACAGCCGATCCTTCCACATCAACATCAATAGCTACAATTTTCAGCCATCTTTAATCTTTTTTTGAAGCACTCTTTTGATTTGTCAAATGAAGTAATCTCCACAGTGTTTTAGAAATGTATTCAACTAACTAGGCACAAGGGATCCTGACAAGAACTAAAACATACTGAGTTTCACTAACAACAGCAGGGTTTTAACTGTAAAACTTTGGATTCAGGAACATGAAGCAGAGCAAGCACAAGGTCAGTTTTCAAACAAGTATTTATTTGGGCAAGTTATCCCTTTCCTCAGCCTAAGGTGCCTGTCAAACATAGCTGGTCATGATGAAAGCCTGCTTTGCTTGTAGACAGTTTCAAGTTTTCGATGTTCGATTTCTTCCAGTAAGAATGGGTTCTGTTTCCACAGCTGCAAGCACGGCTTTCTTAAGAGAACTTTTTCAGATAATGCTCATGCCAGGGCCACACACCAACCCTACTACTTCAGACTCTCCCGGGATGTGCTGCCAGCATCAGCTCTTCTAAAGCCTCTGCAGGGGAGATTTGATGCACAGTTAAGATTGAGAAGCACAATCACATGATGCTTCTCACCCATCCTGGTTTTAAATAGAATCTTCAACTGAAGAGCCATGTTTATTACTTATGAAATTCTAAAAAAATTTGTAATTAAAAATTCCCTTCTGAGGTAAATTCCCTTCTGAAGGATTTTTGACATATTTATTCACTGCCATATTGAGAACAATTTCAATGACTCAGTGGTGTGTCATGCCTCCAAGTCCCCTTCCTTACTAGACACTCAGGCACATGGAGGGGAGGGAATGCACCTCAGTCCTGGCAGCAGAAGGAGGATGGATGGAGTTGCGTTGTCTTGGTTACTGCTCTGCTGCGCATCCCTCCTGGGTTGTTGAGCTCAGGCAGGGGGCCTCACACCAGGCTACAGGTATTCCTGTGACCAGAGGTTGGAGCTAAGTGCTGAGATCCGTTACCAGGGAAATGGAAGCTGAGTCCAAGTGATTTGAGAAGAATGGGAAAACAACTAAGTGCAATTCCAGATGCAGGGTGGGTTCTGGGAGCCTGTCCAGAGCCATTGAATTGTGGCCACACAAAGGGCGCCTGTACGGAACAACAGAGACACACTCGACATGTGTGCTCACTGGGGATTCTGTCCTGACATGCACAGCGACTGTTTCTGGAGGGAGCATCTAGCACATGTGGAGGAGCCCGGACCCAGAACATGGGAGGAGCAGGGGCACTCCTCGTTGTGACAAAAGCAACGGCATGTCTTTCCCCACATGTCTCAACTGGACATCTGCATTACCTTCCTAAACTGCTTTACTGAAGTATAATCCCATATCACAAATCACACCCATCACTTCCAAGGCAGTGACTTTTAGCAACTTCACACAGTGGTGCAACCACCATCACAGTGCAGTTGTGGAACACTGCCAGCGCCACAAAATGTTTCTGTGTACCCATCAGCAGTCGATCCCCAACAGGAATAGCAGTGAATAGACATTTCTGCAAAGAGGAGATACAGATGGCTAATAGACATATGAAGAGATGCTCAACATCTCCTCATCAGGGATTAGAAATTCAAGACCTCAGTGAAGTACTTCCTCATACCTGTCAAGTAGCTATTATCAACAAGACAAGTAAGAAATGTTGGTGAGGATGAAGAGAAAAGTAAACCCAAGTTCATATACAATGGCGTAAACAAATCTCTTCAACACGTGACGCTGGGGAAAATGCTCAACTACATGTAAAAGAATGAAACTGGAACACTTTCTAACACCACAAACCAAAATAAACTCAAAATGGATTAAAGGTCTAAATGTAAGACCAAAAACTATAAAACTCTTAAGAGGAAACCATAGGCAAAACACTCTCTGACATAAATCACAGCAAGATCCTCTATGGCCCACCTCCCAGAGTAATGGAAATAAAAACACAAATAAACAAAAGGGATCAAATTTATCTTAAATGCTTTCACACAATGAAGGAAACTGTAAGCAAGGTGAAAAGACAACCCTCAGAATGGGAGAAAATAAAAGCAAATGAAACCCCAGTTATGTAGAAGGGAGACTGAGCATGGTTAGAAATGCAAATAGTCGGATCCCACCCAGGACCAACAAGATTCAGTGAAAAATGGCTCCCCATGGGGGTCTCACCTCCTGGGGGTGTTGGAGGATGAGGTGTGAGATGAACACGCCATTGTGGCTGCAGAGATGGGAAGCACAACCACAGGAAGTAAAAGGTACTACAGGGGAGAAGGTTCCATTTGGTAACAATGCATGTACTGTGGATGGAAGGACAAACCGTCCACCACTGCCCAGGGTGACCAACCGCAGCATTTGGCACAGATGGGGAGGATGCTACCCTGGCAACCCAGGTCTCAAACCTGGACTGAGGGGAGTCCCCTTTCTCAGATGTCCAGGAGAATGCTCCAGCCCCATTTTGGCCATGCCCACCCACTGCAGATTTGAATACACCAGCAGCAGTCATTGGTTGTGGGGCTTGGGAGACAAGGAATCCCAGACCACTCTGGGGAGCCCACGTGGAAAATACAGGCTCAGGCTCTCACGGGGTAAATGGACAGAGAGCCCAGATCAGACCAGGGCTCACAGAGTCAGGAGCTGAGGTTGATGGGCAAGAGTTCACAGTGGGGGTCTTGGGCCTGAGCACTGGAGGACCAGTGGAACCCAGTCTCCAGGAGTGTTCACTGCCCAGTAAACAGGCTGGAGACGCTTCCCCAGTCAGTGCTGCTTTAGGGAGGTCACTCTAGGAGTCAGCTGGCATCTGTGGGCGCAACTCTGAGTTTTAGGCAATCAATCGTCTGAGTTGCAGTGTCCTAAGCACTTCTAAGGTGCCATCTCACTTGAAGAAAACCCTGTCACCCCTGCAGGACCTTGAGCCCAACTCTTTCTCTCAGAGACCCCCTCCCATTCCCCCAAGCCCTGATGGAAGTACCTTGGATGCCTGGACTGGGTCTGAATTTTCTCTGGGTCCTGGAGAGATTTTCAGTTCAGCCCTCACCAGGACTTTAAGACAGAGACCTGTGTGTGGGCAGGACAGAGGTGTCCTGCAGAATGCAGGGAGCAGGGAACATTCTCAGGGGATCCTCTGAGGCAGAGAGCGTGCTGGGTGAGATGGGATAAATGGGGTGAGGATGTAACTGAGGCCCTGTGAGCAGGGCTAGGAGAAGGGCTAAAGAGGCTCCTGGAGTGGGAGGGAGGCCTGGTGGAAGGTGAGGGGAGAGGGTGGGGATTTGGGGATAGAGAGGATTTGTGGCAGCTGTAACCAGGAGAGGGACTCTGGAAAATGACAGATGACTAGAGGGATGTAAGGGAGCTGTCACAGGCACAGTGAGGGGAAGACCTCTTCTATCTCCAGAATTCAGTAGCCCACAGTGTGTGCTGAGACATGACAGAGAGGACCAGGTCCCTGGGACTCGTTCTGTGGATCTGGGATTCACTCTGACCCTCCCGTGGGGCAGGATACAAAGTCACCACAACCGGAGGAGACCAGGGTGGGTTAAGTCCATTCTGAGGACCCAGACATGGGAAATCAATTTCAGGACCCTTCAACTCTCAGGCAATCCCCACCCCTGGGATGAATCTGCCTTCCTCAGGATGACATGCTGGTGAATGCAGACTGCAGGGACTGCAGGACTGGAGGCCTCTCTCCCTTGGGGTTGACTGAACAGAGACTCAGTGCAAATGCCAACACAGCAGCCCAGAGGGAAAGATGTGGGGCTCTGTGTCCCAGGGTGCAGGCTGTAGGCTCTCGGGCAGGGGGTGGGTTGGTGAAGCCTCTGAGCTAAAGGAGAGCTGTGAGCTAGAGTAGTGTCTACTTAAAGAAAAGCATATAACAGGCGAGTTGTGAGTTTAAGTTGGATTTGGAGTCTTCTGGGAACTACAACCCAGGACACAGCTCCTCCGTTAGCTCTGAGGAAACTGCTTGGAGGAGGGAGCGGAGAAGTCAGTATGATTGTTGCCTAGGAAGTACATGCAGTCAGGCGTGCACATTGGTTAGAGATTGCTGTGAAACACAGAGATCAGATGTCACAGGTTCATTATTTTCATGCTTTTCTGTGTGGGGAAGGGGCAAGAATCTAGGGTCACTGAACATTTTCCTGAGGTATCGGTAAATAAATAAAGCCAAACTTTTCCAAAGCACAGTGTGCCTCATACTATTTTTCACCCTAAATTCCTTCAGAATGCACTTTAGGTCAGCAACCACAGTGGTTACAACTTAACCTTGTAGTACTGGCTGTGAGTAATGCTGTTTGTCTTAAGGATCTGAATGTACCTGAGGCCAGATGTTCAAGGTGGATTTAGAAAAGGCAGAGGAACCAGAGATCAAATTGCCAACATCCGCTGGATCATAGAAAAAGCGAAAGAGTTCCAGAAAAATATCTCCTTCTGCATTAAGGACCATGCCAAAGCCTTTGACTCTGTGGACCACAACAAACTCTGGAAAATTCTGAAAGAGATGGGAATACGAGATCACCTGACGTGCCTCTTGACAAATGTGTTTGCAAGTCAGGAAAGAACAGCCAGAACTGGACATGGAACAACAGACTGGTTCCCAATAGGAAAAGAGGCAACTCAAGGCTGTATATTGTCACCCTGCTTATTTAACTTAGATGCAGAGTACATCATGAGACACGCTGGGCTGGATGAAGCACAAGCTGGAATCAAGATTGTCAGAAGAAATATCAATAACCTCAGATATGCAGATAATACCACCTTTATGGGAGAAACTGAAGACGAACTAAAGGATCCTTTGAACAAAGTGAAAGAGGAGAGTGGTAAAGTTGGCTTAAAACTCAACATCCATAAAACTAAGATCATGGTATATGGTCCCATTACTTTATGGCAAATAGATGGGGAAACAGTGACAGACTTTATTTTGGGGGGCTCCAAGTTCACTGTAGATGGTGACTGCAGCCATGAAATTAAAATACACTTGCACCTTGGAAGAAAAATTAGGACAAACCTAAACAGCATATTAAAAAGCAGAGACATTACTTTGTCAGCAAAGGTCCATCTAGTCAAGGCTATGGTTCTCCCAGTAGTCATGTATGGATGTGAGAGCTGGACTATAAAGAAAGCTGAGTGCCGAAGAATTGATGCTGTCAAACTGTGGTGTTGGAGAAGCCTCTTGAAAGTCCCTTACACTGCAAGGAGATCCAACCAGTCCATCCTAAAGGAAATCAGTCCTGAATATTCATTGGAAGGACTGAAGCTGAAATGGAAACTCCAATACTTTGGCCACATGATGCAAAGAACTCACCCATTTGAAAAGACCCTGATGCTGGGAAAGATTGAAGGCAGGAGGCGAAGGGGATAACAGAGGATGACATGGTTGGATGGCATCACCGATTCAATGGACATGAGTTTGCATAAATTCTGGGAGTTGGCGATGGACAGCGAGGCCTGGAATGCAGCAGTCCATGGGCTATCAAACAGTCAGACATTACTGAATGACTGAATTGAACTGAGAGTTGGAATTCTCTAAGATGGTTAGGGTCTGTGTCCTCAGGTGTAACGTACTTAAGCTGTTTTGGGTTGCTGTCCAGGATGAGTGCTCTCTGAACTGTTCGTGGATCTCTGTCCCAGGCATGAAGTCTCTGAACTATTTGGGAGGGTTTTGTCCAGAGGGTTGGGTTTCTGAGTTGTTCATGTATCTGCATATGAGAGTGGTCTTAAGCGGAAGGTTGGATGGACCCCACTCTCATGGGTCTTAGAAGTAGACCTGTGATATCACATTTGCTATGATTTCTACCATGCCTCCCTACAGAGATAAAATCTTGTAGCCTCATCCTCAGGAAGGGCATGTCATGTGAAGTACACAGGAGCCCACAGTAACAATACTGAGAAGAACAATACTTCCTGACAAGACTACCACCCTTGAAAGGGGCCCTGTGAAAAAACTGTGTACACACACTCACTCAGTCTGCCCAACCCATCACAAAGAGGCCACCTTTGCAGATGGGAGGCCAAAGTCCAGTGCAGCTGGAAGGTCTCGGCTCATGAGGACAGGAGGAACTGGATTCAGGCTTGGGCTCCTTGGAGGAGGCAGGGAAGACTCAGCAGAACCCTGGCCATGTAGTGGGGAAGGGGGGCGTTGGCACAGGGCCACAAGGACCCCGTGACTGTCTCACTGTCAGGATACGTCTCTGTGTCTCCTCATCACACACCCAGCTGCTCACCTGATGTATCAAATGTAATCTGCACATTCCCTGGGGACATGGTGTTGGAAAATACAGAGGTGAGCCTCCAAGTAGGTGGGGAGAAACCTCACATTCACCAAGTTGCATGAGGCTCCACCACAAATGCAGCGATCCCTGCCTCTCTTTCCCCCACTAAAGCTTTCATTGGCACTGAGGTCAGTAGGAGGGCAGTCAGGGCTGGACAGCTTGTGAGGGACCCTGTGTACAGCATGAGCCTCCCCATGACTGGATCATCTCCATGTCTTGATCAGGGCAGAGGACCCTGATGTGTGCCAAGGGAGCATGATTTAGACTCAGGACACGGGCAACTGACTCATTTCCTAGAGACAGTCCCTGGTGGGGGGCGGGGCGGGGAGGGGGAGCAGCTGCTTTTCTCCTGTAGAGATAGTACCTCATGCAGTAGCAGGCCTGGGGGCCCATAGGTGGGTGCTAATAAGGGATTCTTTGCTGCCAGAGATAGTCTCTCTGTCCCTGTCCAATGTTCTATCTTTGTCTTTCTCCCTGCCATCTTTGTGTCTGTTACATCCTCCCTCTTAGCCTTTATGAGACTGTCTGTGACCTCCCTCATACCGTGAGGGTCCTTCCTCTGTCTCTCCTGAGGGTATCATCAATTGACAGATGTCCACTTGGAGCAGTAGAGCGGATTCCACTTCAGTGTAGGGGATTCTAGGAAAGGCATGTTCAACTGCAGAGGGTCTATGGTTTACCCGGGATGAATCTAGAGCTCCTCAACAATCATTGTGTGATCTGGGCGTCTGAAAGAACCCTGGGGGCTTCTCTGGTAAGAACCCTCCTGGGCTCAAGTCAAAGTCCCCCCTGTGGACAGAAGGCCCTAGAGGACCCGCCCCTCATCACCACTCTCATCGGATCTCCTGGCTCTCCCTCCATCATGCTGTGACAGTCAAATAGCCCTCTACATTCTTTTCATACACTCTACACTGAGTTCCACTCCCCAGCTTTTCCACTGACCTTAACTCTGTCTGGAACACTTTTCTCCCAGACAAGCATTTCCTCTAGGCTTTTGCTCAAATGTCACAATCTTACAAGGAACTTCCCTGGCCACTCTTTCTAGATATCATCCCCTATCTCTATTTCACTATCCCGGTTTAATGTTAATCACAGAAGTTATGAACACCCGATAAATTACTTATCTTTTGGGGCTTTATGACCCCAACACAATGTAAGTTGAGGAAGCCAAGCATGATTTTCTCTTTCCTAACACACATAGTTGTGCTTGACAGAAACTGTGGAGAGGATGATTGAATGTAGGCATAAATAAGCAAATTAAACTTGTTGACAGAGGCATAGCTAGACAGGCTGAGGATTCTGCTAGTGAACAAATTCAGGGATGACAAGATGGTGACAAAGTCATGCTCTTTATCTCAACTATGCACTATCCTTGGCTCCCCTCAGATGTGACCCCTTTCTGAACAGAATGGAATGTCCTGTTGTCCTTCTCACATATTACTCGCAGTCAACGACAGAGGCCTTCCCCACCCCAGAACTTCAGATCCCAGTCCAAAGCTTTCTCTCGCCTGCCGGCTGGGGGTCTGTGCCTGGCTTTTCCCATTGAGACCTATTCTGTATTAAACAGGAAAGCACAAACAAGAACAATGCCCAGCACACAGAAAATGCTTTCCATGCTTCCTGTTATGTTAGTGGCCACTACAGAGAAGTAATCTTCAGTTTATGGAGACATTTTTCTGAGTCCAAGATTTTAGCAATCGGCGGGGTTTTCATCCTCACGTTGCCTTTCCACCCTTGGAGGATCATCCATCCTCTAACGGTCCACGGGCATCTACATCGGCTGTTCCCCAGGCTCACCACCAAGGGGCGCACGAGATGAAACAGTTCGGTTCTGGGCTGTAGCACTGAGGGGTACCGCTAAGACCACCCACTCTGGAAGGTACCATTCGAGAGGGCCTATGACAACACATAGAGTACCTATACCCCGCGTCGGGCATCGACCAGGGTTCCCAGCGGAGGCACCCATGGCACCACTGGCTCCATCCCCATTCCTTCCATTCCGGCTTCCCGCTGCATGGGAGTCCGAGTAGACACCGGTATTAAGCGTCAGCTGTCCTCGTCTCTTTTCCAATTCCACCCCTTCGTTTCTACATAGTTACATCCAAGGAAGGGGGGCGGCTACGGAGCGAGATGGGCTGCCTGTTTGGGATCCGGCTTCAGGGAGCGTTCTGGGCATTGATTGGTCTCCGCGAGATCGCCGGAATAAGCTCTTCCGGGGCGCGCATAGGCGCCGGAAGTCCCGCGAGTCCCGCCCTGCTTCGTCTCCGGCCCAGTTCCAGTTGGCTGGCTGGCTGTTATAGGCACTGGGATGGCAGAACTGCACCTGAGGACGAGAGGCATGTTGCCGTTCGCGGGTTTTTAGAGAATATAGTTTTTCTCCTAGTTGTATTGCTTTTCCGGAATGGGTCGAATAGCTGCCCTGGTTAGTGGCGAGGTTTGGCGCAGTCGCTGGCTGCGCATGGTGACGGCGTTTCGGTCTTGGTTAGCTCTCACTCAGTTTGGATTGTGTGGCAGCGCACGGATATTCGCAGAAATGCATGCAATTCATGTCCAGGGAGAGGTCTCTGAGTTAGCTGTCTCCCTGGAGACTAACCTGTGCCAGGGAGCCTGGGCTCGTGTATCGCTACGTGTGACAACACAGGTGCTGTTTGGGTGCCTTTGATCTCCTTGAGCCTTTGGGCGGGGTCATGAGTGATGGGATATTTGATCCGAGTGGATTTTGTGAACCATAGTACAAAGCCCCTAGGATGTGTGTACCTGTATTCCGGGGTGTGCATTTTTGGAGCTTTCTGGCCTTTGAGTCCCTGGGTGTGAGATCCCTTTGTAGGCGTGTGCACCCGAGATTGTGAGACCTCTGAGTTTTTTATTCTGGTCCCAAGTTGTGATGTCTCTGAGCTGCTTTAAGGATGGGTTTGTCTAAAGGTGTGAAGTCTCAGCTGCTTGGGGATCTGTGCACAGGGTGCAGGTTTTCCATTTGTCTGGGCACTTTATCTTAAGGTCGTATGATGTTCTTGAGTTATTAAAAGTTCTCTTTCCATTTAGGGTTTTTGTATTAGGTTGGTAAGTGTGGAGTGGTTTGGGAGTCAGTCTCCATGGTGTGAAGTATCTGTGCAGTTCTCATTTGTTTCTGTCTTAAAGACTTTGGCCTCTTTGGAGGGTCTTTGTCACAGCGTGTATGGTGATGGTCTCAGTTGTGTTTGAGGGTCTGAGACGAGTTGTGTGGTCTCTGTGCAGAGATTCAGTGAGCTCTTTTTGGTGTCTCTGGGTATCAATCTGAACTGTGTGGAGTCTCTGTGTCAGAAATAAAACCTCTTATGTTCTTGGCTGTGAGGTCTCAGTCCGGGAACTGAGGATTTGGAAGCTGGCAGATATGATTCTGAGGCCTGGAACCTGACATGCTGACTGTGTGTTGCTGAGTGTATCAGTTGTCTCCTGGAATCTCAGGTTATTCATAAATATTACAGTGGGGCCAGCGCGTGTCTTGGAGGGTACCTGTGCATGTTAGCAATGCGTGTTGCCTGGCTCCAGACTCTCCTTCAGCAACTGTTTTCTGAGCACCTGCCATATACCTGAGCACTGTTGGAGGAGTTTGTGAGAGGACAGAACTGACCAAGTCTCTCCTTTGAAAGACTTGGTGGTCAGTAAATAAATCAAGGGTGGCAGGCACTATGAAGATAGATAATGCTAGATCAGGGGAAAGGGTATATGTAGGTATGATGTTATTATTTTATTCAAGGTAAGGAGGGAAAGTCGCCCTGAAAGAAGGCAACTAAGCAGAGATCTGGAGGATGTGAGGGAGCAGGCCATGGAGTTATCTAAGGGAAGAGCATTCCAGGCAGAAGGAACAACAAATGCAACTGTGCTGGCATGGAAATCTACTTGGCGTGCTCCTGAATGTCAAGGAGTCCTGTGATGCACTTGGTTTGGCATGTAGCACTCATTGAAAGGGGTCTGGTTGCTGCTGTCTCTGTTTCTCTCACAATTTGTGATCATCCGCATTTCACAGATGAAGGACTGAGGGCTCCAACGTGTGCCCTGCCCCTTCTCTCCTTCCTATCCCTTAAATTAGGAGTGAGACCTTCTGGTCCATCATGAGAGAGAGAGAGAGAGTTTGAGTGTCCCAGCTGCAGGGATGTCACACTGAATGTCAGCCAAGCAACAGAGACCAGTTTTAATGTGGGAATCATGCCTCGTAACATTGGCACTCTTGATGGAGGGCAGGACTTAAGAAGGAAAAAGGAACTGGGGCAAAGGACAGAGGCAGGAAGGGAAGTTGGAGGACAATGAGAAAGAAAAGCAAAAACGACTGGCTTCATCACATTGCTTGGGTTTGGCGCAGTTCACGTTGATTGGCTGACTGTATTAGGACATACTCACCTTTTTCTGTCCCTACCCTTTCTTTCCCTTCCCTTTTTTGTGCCTGAGCAAGGCAGTCCTAAAACCGTTAGGTGTCTCCAGGTAAGGCATGTGTATCTGTAGAGGGGCATCCCTGCCTTGGGAGTCACAGCCCAAGGTGGAAAGAAGGATATCCCTGGGGATTGGGTGGGAAGGAGGCTAGCTGCTTCATGGATTCAAGGTTGAGTGAGGTGTGGAAGTCAAGGACAAGGGATGGTTCTGCATAGATTGTGAGGAGCACCCTTCTGTGGAGGAGGGATCACTTATATGCATTGGGATTCATCAACTCAGCAAATACATAAGAATGCTGAGAGCCACGTCTTTCATTTTTGGAAAAGGGAAATTCCAATGTGGAATTGAAGTAAACTAGAAAAAATTCTGAGGAATTCTAGTGGAGTTAAAGTTCTCCATGCAAACTTCTTGTATTCGATAGGTGTGCATATGTGGCTAGACTGATTTATAGCTGTAGATGTGTGTCTATGTGTATGTGTGTGTGATTGTGTACACACATATATTCCCAAGTTACTGGAAATAGCAACATTCCAATGGCAATAATTTCACCAGTCCCCAGATCCTAGCTTCTGAACCCCTTTCTCCACTAAATGATGGGTTCCCAGGCTGAGGAAGGAAAGGATAAATGAGCCTGGGTCACCTTGTCATGTCAGTAACAAGGGAAAGTTCAAGAATGATGGGGAGATGTCAGAGAGACACAGAATACAGCTTGAGGGCTCTCCCACCAGACACACTTAGGACTCTCTTATTTTTTCCACCTTGTTTGAGGTATTATTGACATATAACCTGTAAGTTTAAGACGCCAATGTGATCAGTTGATATGCACATATTTGGCAAAACGATTACCACAGCAGGGTTGGCACTCTATCCCCTCAGATAATCCTTTTTAAAAATTGTTGAGGAAATAATATCTCAGAACTACCCTCTTAGCTTTCACTGTATTATACAGTTTTGTTAATTATACTCACCATGCTATACATTGGATCTGCATAACTTATTTTTCTCATACCTGGAAGTTTGTACCCTGTATTCAGCATTTTCCGCAGGCCCTGGAAACCACCATTTTAAACTCTTGAAAATTTCTGTAAGTTTGACTTTCTTAGGTTCTGTATATAAGTGAGAGCATACAATGTATGTCTTTCTCTCTTTCACTTTTTTCACTTAGCATAAAGCCTTTGAAGTCCATTCATGTTGTTGCAAAAGGCAGAATTTTCTTCTTTGTGACTGAATAATATTCCATTCTGTGTATCACCACATTTTCTCTTTTCAAATTAATTTATTTTAATTGGAGGATAATTACTTTACAATATTGTGATGTTTTTTCCATACATCAACATGAATCAGCCATAGTGATTCATGTGTCCCCACCATCCTGAACCCCCCTCCCACCTCCCTCCCCACCCTTTCCCTCTGGGTTGTCCCAGAGTACCGGCACGGCTTTGAGTGCACTGTTTCATGCATGGAGCTTAACACTGGTCATCTCTTTTACCTATGGTCATATACATGTTTCAATGCTATTCTCTCAAATCATCTCACCCACTCCTCCCACTGAGTCCCAGAGTCTCTTCTTTACGTCTGTGTCTCCTTTGCTGCCCTGCATATAAGGTCATTGGGACCGTCTTTCTAGATTCCATATATAAGTGTTAACATACAGTATTTCTCTTTCTCTTTCAGACTTACTTCACTCTGTGTCATAGACTCTGGCTTCATCCACCTCATTAGAACTGACTCAAATGCGTTCCTTTTTATAGATGAGTAATATTCCATTGTGTATGTACCACAACATCCTTGTCCGTTCGTGTGCCAGTGGGCATCTAGGTTGCTTCCATGTCCTAGCTATTGTAAACCGTGCTGCGGTGAACATTGGGGTCCATGTGTCTGTTTCACTTCTGGTTTCCCCGTGGTGCATGCCCAGCAGTGGGATTGCTGGGTCACATGGCAGGTCTATTCCCAGTTTTTAAAGGAATCCCACACTGTTCTCCTTAGTGGCTATACCAGTTTGCATTCCCACCCACTGTGTAAGAGGTTGCCCTTCCTCCACACCCTAACCAGCATTTGTTGTTTGTAGACTTTTTGATGGTGGCCATTCTGACTGGTGTCACCATGTTTTCAATATCCATTCATCCCTTCATAGACACATGGTTGCTTACAACTTTTGGCTGAAGATGCAAAGTAAATTTCAGGTTAGTGTCACTCCTCCAATGTTGTATTTCAGAATCATTATCTATTCTAGATCATTTGCCTTACCACAGAAATTTTATCATCAATTCGTCTATATGTACAAAAAAGTCCTGCTGGAATTTCTGACTGGAATTGTATGAAATTGATAGATGTGTCTGGGAACTACTGACATCCTAATTATATTGAATTTCTCAACCCATGAACACACCATGTGCCCCCATTTTGTTAGGTCTTATTTAAGGAACCACATTGCATTACCTTATCTGCCATTGTTTTATCAAATCTAATTCTCATATATTGAATTCTGAAGATCTGAATCTGATGAAGATATGAAAATATTAGTAGTCAGACATTCATCAGGAATGCTTTATTTCTTCTGTAGTTTTTACATTGCCCGTTTATTGTGTTTCTTATATTTTCTGCTAATGTTCATGATTGTTTAATCCAAGGGTGATGGTATGGGTATTTTCTGGGGTAAATCATGAGGAGATGTTCAGCTGTGTTTTGGGATGGAGAGTCTGAGGACAGGGACACAGGGGAGAGAGAGCAGAGTAGGGGTGGGGAAGGTGAACGCGTGGGGCAGGGACAGGGGGCTGCTAGTACAAGAGGAAACAGAAGTGAAGAGACACAGGAAGAAGAGCTCCCCTTCTGCACCGGGCGTAGCTCTCCGTACATGTACGCGTAATGAATACTTTGAGTACTCTTAGCAACCCTGTGAGGTAAGCATCTGTAATGCTGTCATCCCTTTAGTCAGCTGAGGAGCAGAGACACGAAGATGTTAATGGGTGAATGCATCTGCACAAAGTCACCTAGCTGGCAAGAGCTGAGTCAGATTGGTGCCCAGGCCAGAGAGAAACAGCCAGGTGTGGGACCTGACCGCAATCTTGAATACAGTGCAGTGTCTGGTGTACTCTGGATCAAAAGGCAGATCAACATGTCCATCCACATGAAACATTACTATGGATCTGAGTATGGATTGAAGACAGTGTCTCCTGAGTGCGTGAAAGGCCATGCGGTGTCATGTCAGCATGCACACATCACAGAGAACCATTCCTGGACCATACCGAGGTCTAAACAGTGATTCCTCTGACCAACATTAGTGGAGGACCCTCATCATTATAGAAAGTAGCATCACCATAATATAATATAATGATAAACAGACAGAGCAACAGATAAAATATCCTGAAGACATTACCTCCCCCATCTCGTAATTTTCTTAAATGCAGAGAACAAAACCTGGAAGGCAATAGACCACATACTAAGTTTTTTTCTCTGAAGTGTGACTTTCTAGATAAGTTCCAAATAACATTTTATTAGTATTGTAATTTGTTGTATCTTCATTTTTACATAGGCAGTTTTTGTGTTATAATTGAAAACTGGACTTTCTGAAGACTCGTTCTCCTCGGGTATCTTGAGGTTTCAGCATAAAAAAGTTGTGTTGGTATCCCTGCCAGGTGAAAACCCAATCGGCGCAGTGAAGTGAGAAGTAATATCGTTGGTACCGTAGGTGGGGGTCTGTGCAGAGTAGAGAGGTCCTGATGGAAGGCTAGCTAAGCCTGCAAGCATTGTGAAAAAGGTCGGTGACGCCATAGGCCCAAACCAGACAACAGCTCACAGGTCCCAAGGAAGACACTGGTGTTCTGTCCACGGAAATGTCTGTGTTAGGACTTTTAGACCTTTGCTCCTTTGGCTCCCATGATGCAGTGCAGTGACTTGTGGCACTTATAACACAGTCCTGCTTTGACCCAGGCTGTGGATGAGAGTCAGAGCCTCCCCAGCAGCACCGAACCCTTTGTGGGCGATCTGGAGTGCTTTTTGTGATGTCTGGGAGTCTAGAGTTTCCGAAGAGAAAGGAGAAAGAAGATCCATAGCGCAGGGGGTACATGCACCCACCCTGTGCATGTAGGACTAGAGATGTGCTAGAGATGCAGGTGGAGCTTTTTAGAGGGACCAGTTGGGGATGAGCAGAGTTGGATTTGGTGACTCAAGGAAGAAATATGGAAGTGAATGTAAAGGGAGAAAACACATGGAGAAGTAAAAAGACCTACAACTCCCCATTCTGTAGCAGGGTAGGTGCTCCATGACTGTTGTGAGAAGGCTCCCTGGTCTGAGCTCTGGGAGGGAGTGATGAGTGTTAAGGACCCACCCTCAACCCTAAGTAGGGGGTGCTGGGTGTGTGAAGACATAAGTCACAGCCTTCACCACTGACACACACACAAAGCTTCTTAGCCCCGCTGAGAATGGGGTGGTGGCACCTTAGGGAAGTCCAAAGGGAAAGTGGTGGTGGTGGTTGTTCATTCGCTCAGTCATGTCTGACTATTAACGAGCCCATGGCCTGCAGCACGCCAGGCTCCTCTGTCCGACACTATCTCCCTGAGTTTGATCAAAATTAATGTCCATTGTGTTCTTGATGCTATCTAACCATCTCACCCTCTGTCTCCCCTTTCTCCTGCCTTCGATCTTTTCCAGCACTAGGGTGTTTTCCAATGAGTCAGCTATTCTCATCAGGTGGCCAAAGTATTGCAGCTTCAGCATCAGTCCTTCCAGTGAGTATTCAGAGTATTCAGTATTCATTTCCTTTAGGATTGGCCGCATTGTGCTCCTTACTGTCCGAGGGATTCTAAAGCATCATCTCTCTAGCACCACGATTCGAAAGCATCACTCAGCCTTCCTAATGATCCAACTCACACATCTGTATACAACTACTGGAAAAACCATCGTTTTGACTCTGCAGACTTTGTCAGCAAAGTGACGTCTCTGCTTTTTAATATGCGGTCTAGGTTCATCATGGGTTTCCCCGGTGGCTCAGCGGTAGAGAATCTGTCTGCAAGGAATTAGGACACCTGGGTTCAATCCCTGGTTCGGGAAATTTCCCTGGAGGAGGGCATGGCAATCCACTCCAGTATTCTCACATGGAGAATCCCCTGGACAGAGGAGCCTGGCGGGCCTTGGTCCATGGGGTCGTATAGAGTATATTGAGAGACATCACCTCCCAAACAGAATCTCTGGCCAATGGGCTGTCTCTCTAGCTTTACTAATCTCAAGTAAAGTCTGTTCCCTGGCCTCAGAAGCCGCGTGAGATAATGAAGGAAACTTGAGGCAGTGGTCATTTAAGCAGCGATTTGGTGCGAGATATTTATTCGCTTGGGCCAAGTGACTGCAGGGAATGAAACGGGGTAGGGTGATGAAGGAAATGAGATGATGACTTTATTGCCCCGGCCACCTCCCTGCCCCCAGGTAGCCGACTTCAGTAGGGCTGGCTGGTGTCAATGCCTTGTTTAGGCTCACTTGTAACAACATCCTGTGTGTGGTATGAGCAACTTGGTGGGCAAATCAGACAGCATGGCCAAATATTCATTTCTCAGAGTGGATGGAGGGAGACGAGAGGAAAGAATGATGATCCATGGGTTAGTTGTGGGTCAGTTTCTAAAATCTCAGTATTTCTTCACAAGTTGTGTGCGTGTGTGAATTCTTTTCTTTATCTGAGAATTGGCTTTCTAGGTGAGGAAGTATCATCGTGAGAGACTCCTTGTGACATGTGGCAAGAGGTTGGGAGTGAATGGGGTTAAGGTCATTTTCCAAGTGTTTTCCAAATGTTTTCCAACATTTTCCAAGTGTTTCACACAAAGTATTTGTTTAAGGGGATAGCAGTGCCCTTAAAGAACTGAACTAAGTGGTTGAAATACAGGTTTCAGTTTCTGAAATGTGAAGAGACTCTGGGATGTGTGTTCCTCCTAGCCAGTGGTCACAGGCAACTCATAAACTCATAGGACTTGAACTGTCTCTTCCTAATGTCTTTTGCTTTCTTCCCTTGAATGTGGTGGAGGCCTCAATTCCGGTACTAAAGTTCCTAAGTAACAATTCTCTGAGAAATGTAGCTTTCTAGAAAAAGCAGTGCCTGGGAACCTGATCTAAAATTTTAATATAGCCTGTGATGTAATTTTTATAAGCTTCACCCAAGATATGATCATTCAAAGAATCTAGAGAGATGCACCTACTTTGGTATCTACCATTGGATTTTTCAAATGTACATACATAAGGTTAGCCCGCTTTTCTTTCTTATTATTTATGTATTTATTGTTGGCTGCACTGAGTCTTTGTTTCTGCACGAGGCTTTCTCTAGTTGTGGAGAAGGAGGACTACTCTCTAGTGGCGGTGCATGCGCTTCTCATTTCAGAGACTTCTCTTGTTGTGGAGCATGGACTCTCGGCTCGAGGGCTTCAGAAGTCGACGCAGGTGGGTTCAGTACTTACACACAGTATTAGTTTCCCTGGGACACATGGAATCTTCCTGAACTAGGGACCGAACGTCTGCCCCGTTGCATTGGCAGGTGGGTTCTGTTTTATTTTTTTAATGATTAATTTATTTTAATCAGAGGATAATTACTATACCATATTGTGATGGCTTTTGCCATATAGCAACATGAATCGTCCGCAGGTGTACATGTGTCCTCCCCTCCAGAACTCCCATCCCACCTCCCTCCCCACCCTATCCCTCTGGGTTGTCCCAGAGCACTGGCTTTGGGTGCCCTGCTTCATGCATTGAACTTGCACTGGTCATCTGTTTTACATATGGGGATGTGTATGTTTCACTGCTATTCTCTCAAATCATCCCACCCTCGCCTTCTTTTACCGGGTTGAAAAGTATGTTCTGTACGTCTCTGTCCCCTTTGCTTCCCTGCATGTAGAATCGTTGCTACCGCCTTTCTAAATTCCATAAATATGCATTAATAGAAGTGTTGTCTTTCTCTTTCTGACTGACTTCTCTTTGCATAACAGGCTCCAGGTTCATCCACCTCATTAGCACTGATTCAAACGTCTTCCTTTTTATAGCTGAGTAATGTTCCATTGTGTACACGCACCACAACTTCCTCATCCATTCATCTGCCAATGGACGTCTAGGTTCGCTCCATGTCCTAGCTGTTGTAAATAGTGCTGCAGGGAACATTGAGCTACATGTGTCTGTTCACTTCTGGTTTCCTCGAGGTGTGTGCCCAGCAGTGGGATTGCTCAGTCGTGTGGCAGTTCTGTTCCCAGTGTTTTAAGGAATCGCCACTCTGATCTCCATAGTGGCTGTACCAGTTTGCGTTCCCACCAACAGCGGAAGAAGGTTCCCTTTTCTCCACACCATCTCCAGCATTTATTGTTTGTAGACTTTTTGATGATGGCCATTCTGACCTGTGTGAGATGATACTTCATTGTGGTTTTGATTTGCAGTTTTCTAATAATGAGTGATGTTGAGCATCTCTTCATGTGTTTGGTAGCCATCTCTAAGTCTTTGGAAAAATGTCTGTTTAGATCTCCTGGCCCCTTTTTATGGGGTTGTTTGTTTTTCTGGTATTGAGCCGCATGTGCTGCTTGTATATTTTGGAGATTCCTTCTTTGTCAGTTGTTTCATTTGCTATTATTTTCTCCCATTCTGAGGGCTGTCTTTTCACCGTGCTTACAGTTTCCTTCATTGTGTGAAAGCATTTAAGCTAAATTTGGTCTATTTTCTTTATTTGTGTTTTTATTTCCATTACTCTGGGAGGTGGGCCATAGAGGATCTTGCTGTGATTTATGTCAGAGAGTATTCTGCCTATGGTTTGCTCTTAAGAGTTTTACAGTTTTTGGTTTCACGTTTAGATCTTTAATCCATTTTGAGTTTATTTTGTTGTGTGGTATTAGAAAGTGCTGCAGGTTCATTCTTTTACACGGAGTTGAGCATTTCGCCCAGCATCACGTGTTGAAGAGACTTTGTTTACACCATTGTATATTTGTGCCTCCTTTATCAAAGGTAACCTGTGCATAGGTGTGTGCATTTATCTCTGGGTTCTCTATTTTGTTCCACTGATCTACATTTCTGTCTTTCTGCCATACTGTCTTGATGACTGTCTTGATGACTGTAGCTTTGTAGTATAATATGTAGTATAGTCTGAAGTCAGGAAGGTTGATTCCTCCAGTTCCATTCTTCTTTCTCAAGATTGCTTTGGGTGAATACTTACTGGTGAGTGAGTCCTTACTGTCTCCATACAAACTGAGAAATTATTTGTTCTAGTTGTGTGAAAAATACATTTGGTAGTTCGATCGGGATTGTAATGAATCTGCAGATTGCTTTGGGTAGTAGAGTCATTTTCAGTGTACTGATTCTTCCAATCCAAGAACATGGTACACTTCTTGATCTCTTTTGGTCATCTTTGATTTCTTTCATCAATTTTTTTTAGAGTTTTCTGTATACAGGTCTCTTGTTTCTTTTCGTACATTTATTCCTAAGTATTTTATTCTTTTCATTGCAATGGTGAATGGGATAGTTTCCTTAATTACTCTTTCTGATTTTTCGTTATTAGTTTCTACGAATGCAATGGATTTCTGTGCATTCAGTTTATATGGCAGTCACATTTGCTTTTTAATTTTTTTAAATTATTTATATTAGTTGGAGAGTACTTTACAATACTGCAGGCACATTCTTAATCACTGAACCACCAGGGAATTCCTGGCCTGCTTGTCCTTGGGTGTGCAGCTCTCTGGGCTCTGACACATGGAGAGATTCCAGTCAACTGGAGAGTGGTAAACAAAGTATTCTGTATGTAGCCATACGGTGGAATAGCATAGATGGATGAAAAGTGATGAACGTCTGCTTTCTGGTGCTACATGGGTGAGCCTCCAAAGCATTACGCTAAGTGAAAGAACCCAGACACAAAAGGCCACTTCCTGCAGGACTCCGTTGATATGAAATGCCCAGAAAGGGCAAATCTACAGAGACGGAAATTAGATGAGAGAATGCCTGGGCCTGCAGGTCCTGTTGGGGATCTACTGCTGATGGGTACACGGAACCATTTTGTGGCGCTGGCCGTGTTCCACAACTGCACTGTGGTGGTGGTTGCACCACTGTGTGAAGGTACTAAAAGTCACTGCCCTGGAAGTGATGGGTGTGATTTGTGGTATGGGATTATACCTCAGTAAAGCAGTTTAGGAAGGTAATGCAGATGTCCAAGTGAGACATATGGGGAAAGACATGCCATTGCGTTTGTAACAACGAGGAGTGCCCCTGACCCTTCCACGTTCTGGGTCTGGCCTCCTCCATGAGTGGTAGATGCTCCCTCCAGAAACAGTCGCTGTGCACATCAGGACAGAATCCCCAGTGAGCACACACGTCTAATGTGTCTCTGTGTTGACTCACAGGCCCCCCTTGTGTGGCCACAATTCAATTGCTCTGGACAGTCTCCCAGAACTCACCCTGCATCTGAAATTCCACTTAGTTGTTTTCCCATTCTTCTCAAATCACGTGAACCCAGCTCCGTTATCCTGGTAACGGATCTCAGCCCTTAGCTCCAACCTATGGTCACAGGAATACCTGTAGCCTGGTGTGAGGACCCCTGCCTGAGCTCAGCAACCCAGTAGGGATGCTCAGCAGAGCAGTAACCAAGACAATGGAACTTGATCTATCCTCCTTCTGCCACCAGGGCTTAGGTGCGTTCCCTCCCCTCCATCTGCCTGAGTGTCTGGTAAGGAAGGGGACTTGGAGGCATGACACACCACTGAGTCATTGAAATTGTCCTAAATATGGCTGTGAATAAATATGTCAAAAATCGTTCAGAAGGAAATTTCCCTCAGAAGGGAATTTTTAATTACAAATTTTTTAAAAATTTCATTAGTAGCAAACATGGCTCTTTAGTTGAGGATTCTATTTAAAACCAGGATAGGTGAGAAGCATCATGTGATTGTGCTTCTCAATCTTAACTGTGCATCAAATCTCCCCTGGAGAGGTTTTAGAGGAGCTGATGCTGGCAGCACATCCCAGGAGAGTCTGAAGTAGTAGGGTTGGTATGTGGCCCTGGCATGAGTATTATCTGAAAAAGTTCTCTTATGAAACCCGAGTTTGCAGCTGTGGAAACAGAACCCATTCTTACTGGAAGAAATCAAACATCGAAAACTTGAAACTGTCTACAAGCAAAGCAGGCTTTCATCATGACCCCCTATGCTTGACAGGCACCTTAAGCTGAGGAAAGGGACAACTTTAAGAGGTGTGTTTGTGGGGGACAACTTCCAGCCCTGGCTCAGCGGATCCGATCGGGGCGGGGCCTGGCGGATGGTAATGGAAGGACGTGTGGTAGTGGAGGTGAGGGTTTCCAGGATGTTCTGTTATCTGTGCACTGGCACCAGAGCTGGGGAGCTGGAGGACAGGACAGCATGTGGAGGGTAATGAGAGGGAAGAAGGGTAGAAACAGCACACCATGAGGGGCGCAGTCTTTCTTGATGCCCGGGGCCGGGGCGGGGAGACCCTGGGCAGGGGGATGTTCAGGTAGGGAGGAGGGAAACATCGACGAGGACGGAGAGTCTCCGGGGTGACCGTGGGAGCCTCGTGGGCACTGAGGACAGATCAGAAAAGTGAGGGCTGAGAGAACAGTGAGTATACCACGGGAGGAACGCGCTCACAGGGCTAGGGTGGGCCGAAGGGGAAATACAGGGGACTTGTAAGGGTTCCGCACTTGTGGGTCTTCGGCAGTGGGCGACAGGACCTGGACATAAACAGTCAGGTTCTTCAGTGAAGACTTTGAAACCGGGTCCCTAAGAAAACTTCCAACCAACCCCGGCCAGGATACTGGCACGGGCCTCACTAGGTTGTTCTGCGCATGCCCAGAACTAGCCAATGGGGGCGCAGCACCGCCCACCAAGCTCCAATTTCTGAGACGCCCTTACTTCCTGCCCTTGTTTCCTTGGTTCCGCGAGCCACTGGAGTCCGTGAACCACGAGTGGTTTCGCCGGGCCCCTTCCAGAGGTTGTCTTCCTTTCTCTGGTCCTCACAAGAATCCTTAACTTTCGCATCCAGGATGTCCAGTCCTCTCCGCGAAAACCCAAGAAAAACGTTGGGTTTTCATCTGGGCTAGTGGCTTTTTGGTTTCTGTGGTCGGCAGGTGGCAGTGTTGCTCCAAGTGTCTCCATCCCGTTTCTCCCCCGCCCTTCGTGACTGAAAAAAACGCAGGAACCCTTTTGCCAGAAGAAGCAGCACACTGTTTTCTCTGCTTATGCAGGTTGGCTGGTTGCGCAGGTTGGAATCTGAGCCCTTCAGAGAGACACTTGTGAAAACTTTGAACAAAGCCAATGACCCTGAAAATTACAATAAAATAATATAAGCTGATATATTGAATAATGGTGGAGAGACCTCACTTGTCCGTCTTCTGATCCTAGAGGAAATGTTGTATTTAAATAGAACTTTATTATGACAGTGAGTTTCGACTTGAAAATGTTTAAGTGACGTGGAAATGAAAGTTGCTAAGTCCTGTCAGATTCTTTAAGACCCCTTGGACAATAGAAGGGGAAAGACTAGAGCTCTCTTCAAGAAAATTAGAGATACCAAGGGAACATTTCATGCTAAGATGGGCTCCATAAAGGACAGGAATGGTAGGGCCCTAACAGAAGCAGAAGATGTTAAGAAGAGGTGGCAAGACTACACAGAAGAACTGTGCCATAAAGATCTTCACGACCTAGATAATCATGACGGTGTGATCACTCACTTAGAGCCAGACCTCCTGGAATGTGAAGTCAAGTGGGCCTTAGGAAGCATCACTATGAACAAAGCTAGTGGAGGTGATGGAATGCCAGTTGAGCTATTTCAAACCCTGAAAGACGATGCTGTGAAAGTGCTGCACTCAACATGCCAGCAAATTTCGAAAACTCACCAGTGGCCACAGAGCTGGAAAAGGTCAGTTTTCATTCCAATCCCAAAGAAAGGCAAGGCCAAAGAATGCTCAAATGACCGCACAATTGCACTCATCTCACACGCTAGTAAAGTGATGCTTAAAATTCTCTAAGCCACGGTTACGTGAACCGTGAACTTCCAGATGTTCACGTTGGGTTTAGAAAAGGCAGAGGAACCAGAGATCAAATTGCCAACATCCGCTGGATATTCGAAAAAGCAAGAGTGTTCCCAAAAAAATCTATTTCTGCTTTACTGACTATGCCAAAGCCTTTGACTGTGTGGATCGCAATAATCTGTGGAACATTCTGAAAGAGATGGGAATACCAGGCCACCTGACCTGCCTCTTGAGAAACATGTGTGCAGGTCAGGAAGCAACAGTTAGAACTGGACATGGAACAACAGACTGCTTCTAAATAGGAAAAGGAGTACGTCAAGGCTGTATATTTTCACCCTGCTTATTTAACTTATAGGCAGAGTACGTCATGAGAAACGCTGGGCTGGATGAAGCATAAACTGGAATCAAGATTGCCGGGAGAAATCTCAATAATCTCAGATATGCAGATGACACCACCCTTGTGGCAGAAAGTGAAGAAGAACTAAAGAGCCTCTTGATGAAAGTGAAGGAGGAGAGTGAAAAACTTGGCTTATAGTTCAACCTTCAGAAAACTAAGATCATGGCATCTGGGCCCATCACTTCATGGCAAATAGATGAAGAAACAGAGGAAACCGTGGCTGACTTTATTTTCTGGGGCTCCAAAATGACTGCCGTTGGTGATTGCAGCCATGCAATTAAAAGACGCTTACTCCTTGGAAGGAGAGTTATGACCAACCTAGACTGCATGTTAAAAAGCAGAGACATTACATTGTCAACAAAGGTCCGCCTAGTCAAGGCTATGTTTTTTCCAGTGGTCATGTATGGATGTGAGAGTTGGACTATAAAGAAAGCTGAGCACTGAAAAATTGATGCTTTTGGACTGTGGTGTTGGAGAAGACTCTTGAGAGTCCCTTGGACTGCAAGGAGATCCAACCAGTCCATCCTAAAGGGGATCAGTCCTGCGTGTTCACTGGAAGCACTGATGTTGTAGCTGAAACTCCAATATTTTGGCCACCTGATGGGAAGAGCTGGCTCACTGGAAAAGGCCCTGATGCTGGGAAAGATTGAGGGCAAGAGGAGAAGGGGACGACAGAAGATAAGATGGTTGGATGGCATCACCGACTCGATGGACATGGGTTTTGGTGGTCTCCGGGAGTTGGTGATGGACAGGGTGGCCTGGCATGCTGTGGTTTGTGGGGTTGCAAAGAGTCAGACACGACTGAATGACTGATCTGAACTAGACTGTGTAGGCTGCCCAGCTCCTCTGCCCATGGGATTCTCCATTCAAGAATGTTGGAGTGGGTTGCCATTTCCTTCTCCAGCGGATCTTCCGAACCCAGGGATTGAACCTGGGTGTCCTGCTTTGCAGGCTGACTCCTTACTATCTGAGCCACCTACAATAATAACATGACAGGGACAAGTGGCAAGCTAAGATCCTGCTGGCTCATTGATATTGGACAGCACCCAAGAAGCAGGTGGTATTACTGCCCTCATTTTTGCCTTTGGGAACTGTAACCCACAGAAGAAGAGTCAGCTGTCCTGGTTCTCCAGGTGCCTCCAAGAGTGTCCCTCCATTCAGGTCTCAAGTCTGTCAGATTGTTGTTTGCACACTGGTTTGCAGGATGCTTTCCTATCCCCAATAGGAGAAGGAAATAAAATAATGGGAATGAGGGTAAAGTCAAAGTGTAGTCACTCAGCCCTGTCTGACTCGTTGAGAAGCCCTGGACTCTAGCCCGCCAGGCTCCTCTGTCCATGGGGATTCTCCAGGCAAGAAGACTGGAGTGGGTTGCCATTCCCTACCCTAGCAAATCTTCCCGACCCAGGTATTGACCCTGGGTCTCACAGGGATTGTACCAAGGTCTCCCGCATTGCTGGCAGACTCTTTACCATTGGAGCCGCCAGGGAAGCCCAAATGAATGTAAAGTAGCCTGCAAACTTTAAAAAATGTATAATAACATGGTTATTACAATAAGATGCTAAATGAAAACGGAGAGGACCACATAGAAAACGATTCATCCACTGTATCAGTATTGTGACAGAACACAATTATAAAGTAAAGCACCTGGAACAAATCAGGTACTTTACATTGGGTCTACAGGTACATATTGAGAACAGACTGCTGGTCATTTCTTGGTTGATACTGCAAATACTGGTGTGAGTAAAACAAGCAAAAGATATATATAGTACCTGTTCTTAGACAGTTCTATTATATTTTCCCTTCAGGTAGGGGAATCAGAGATGAGAAATTTAGCTCTGGGAACTAGCTGAGAACACAGACTGACAGACAACAGAATTCATTTTCACTTCTGAAGACTCTCACGGGCACTTGCTGGCTACACAACATTGGGCTCTGAGTGTGGGGAGGAAAAGATGTTTTCATCAGTCCCATCTCCTGCAAGGAAAAGGGAAGCCGTTTGTTATTAGGGGAACGATGTTTGTGAATCACAGGTAAGAGAAAGGTCTTATATTCAGAATACGTAAGGAATTTTAAAGTTGCAAAGGCCAAAATATATTGAAGGAGGAGAGATCCTTTTGCCAGGGATTAAGGTGTGGGAGGAGATACCAGAAAGGGGCAGCACCTGGGCATTTTCAGGGTGATGGACGTGGCCTGTTCCTGGTCATGGTAGTGATCACTGGGATTCGCCATGTGTCAGATCTCAGAGAGCTTCACACCCAAAGACAAGGAGGCCAGGACTTGCCTGGTGGTCCAGTGGTTAAGAATGTGCCTGCCATAGAAAATTAACACACAGAAATTCCTTACATTCCTATACACTAGCAATGAAAAATCAGAGGAATTACGGAAACAATTCCATTCACCATCGCAACGAAAACAACAAAATACTTAGGAATAAATTTAGCTAAGAAACAAAAGACCTGGATACAGAAGACTATTAAGATAAAACTGATGAAAGACATCAAAGATAGCACAAATAGAGAAATCTACCATGGTCTTGGAGTGAAGAATCAATATAGTGAAAATGACTCTACTACCAAAGCAATCTATATAGATTCATCACAATCCTGATCGAACTACCAATGGTATTTTTCACAGAACTAGAACAAATAATTTCACAGTTTGTCTGGAACCACCAAAGACCCAGAATGCTCAAAGCAATCTTGAGAGAGAGGAATGGAACTGGAGGAATCCACCTTCCTGACTCAGACTATACTACAAGGCCAGAGTCATCAAGATGGTATGGTACTGGCACAAAGACAGAAATATAGATCAGTGGAACAAAACAGAAATTTCAACGATAAATCCCTGCACCTATGAACACCTTATCTTTGACAAAAGAGGCACAAATATACAATAGATGAAACACAGTCTCTTCAACACGAGATGCTGGGAAAACTGGTCAACTATGTGTAACAGAATGAAACTGGAACCCTTTCCAACACCATACGCAAAAACAAACTCAAAACGGATTAAAGACCTAAGTGTAAGACCAGATACTACAAAGCTCTTAAGAGGAAAACATAGGCAGAAGACTCTCTGACATAAATCACAGCAAAATCCTCTAGGGTCCACGTCCCAGAGTAATGGAAATAAAAACAAAAATAAACAAATGGGACCTAATTAAACTTAAAAGTTCTTGAACAACAAAGGAAACTATAAGCAAGGTGAAAAGACAGCGCTCAGAACAGGAGAAAATAATAGCCAATGAAACAACTGACAAAGAATGACTCTCCAAAATATACAAGCAGCCCATGTGGCTCAATACCAAAACAATGAACAATCCAATAAAAAGTAGGCTAGTGACCTAAGCAGACATTTCTCCAAAGACATAGAGATGGCTAATAAACACATGAAAAGATGCTCAGTATCATAGATTATTAGAAAAAGGCAAATGAAAACCACAATGAGGTATCATCGCACGCTGGTCAGAATGGCCATCATCAAAATGTCTACAAACAATAAATGCTGGAGACGGTGGGGAGAAAAGGGATCGTTCTTTCATGGTTGGTGGGAAAGCAAACTGGTATAGGTACTATGGAGAAGAGTGTGCAGATTCCTTAAAAAACTGGGAATAGAACTGCCATATGACCCACTGCTGGGCATACACTCTGAGGAAGCCAGATTTGTTTGTTTCTTTCAATTTATTTTTATTAGTTGGTGGCTAATTAATTTACACTTCTGTAGTGGTTTTTGCCATACATTGACATGAATCAGTCATGGATTTGCATGTGTTCCCCATCCTGATCCCCCCCTCACCTCCCTCCCCATCCCATCCATCTGGGTCATCCCAGTGCACCAGCCCTGAGCACTTGTCTCATGCATCCAACCTGGGCTGGTGATCTGTTTCACCCTTGATAATATACATGTTTCAATGCTATTCTCTCAGATCATCCCACCTTCTCCCACAGAGCCCAAAAGTCTGTTCTATACATCTGTCTCTCTTTTTCTGTCCTGCACATAGGATTATCCTTACCATCTTTTAATATTCCATATATATATATGCGTTAAAATACTATATTGGTGTTTATCTTTCTGGCTTACTTCACTCTGTATAATGGGCTCCAGTTTCATCCATCTCATTAGAACTGATTCAAATATATTCTTTTTAATGACTGAGTAATATTCCATTGTGTATATGTACCGAAGCTTTCTTATCCATTCGTCCGCTGATGGGCATCTAGGTTGCTTCCATGTCCTGGCTGTTATAAACAGTGCTGTGATGAACATTGTGGTACACATGTCTCTTTCAGACCTGAAATAGACACATGTACCCCTATGTTCACTTCTGCACTATACAATAGTTAGGACATTGGAGCAACCTAGATGTCTAATAGGAGACGAATGGATAAGGAAGTAGTGGTACATATACACAATGGAATATTACTCTGCTATTAAAAAGGAACACACTTGAATCGGTTCTAATGAGGCAGATGAACCTGGATCCTGTGATACAGAGAGAAGTAGGTCAGAAAGAGAAAGACAAATACTTATATTAATGCATGTACATGGAATTTAGAAAAGTGGTAGCAATGATTCTGCATGCAGGGTAGCGAAGAAGAGAGAGACCTATACAACAGACTTTTCAACTCGGTGGGGGAAGGGGAGGGTGGGATGATTTGAGTCAATAGCATTGAAACCTATACATTACCGTATGTAAAATAGATGACCAGAGCAAGTTCAATGCATAAAGCAGGGCACTCAAAGCTGATGTTCTGGGACAACCCAGAAGGACAGGATGGGGAGGGAGGTGGGACCCCCGGTTCAGGAATGGGGGCACACATGTATAGCTGTGGCCAATTCGTGGTGATATATGGTAAAAGCCATCAGAATATTGTAAAGCATTATTCTCCAACTAAAATAAATTAATGATTAAAAAAAATCCACCTACCAATGAAACGGACAAGCATTCAACCCCTAGTCCAGGCAGATTCCACGTGCAACAGAGCAACTGAACCTTCCTGCTCCTACTACTGAAGCCGTGAGCCTAGAGCTCATGCTCTGCAACAAGAGAAGTCTCTGCACTGAGAAGCCCGCGCACCACCGCTAGAGAGCAGTCCTTCTCCACAGCTAGAGAAAGCCCTCATGCAGCAACAAAGCCTCAGTGCAGCCAACAATAAAGAAATAAATAAGAAAGAGAACCAGGCCGATCTTACTGTATGTTCATTTGGAAAATCCAATGGTAGACACTGAAGTAGGTGCATCTCTATTCTTTGAATAGTCATATCTTGGGGGAAGCTTAACAAAAATTACATCTATGTTATGTTAAAACTAGGGCATGTTAAAACTGTAGCTAGGCTATGTTAAAACTTTAGATCGGCTTCCCAGGCACTGCTGTTTTCTAGAGAGCGACTTTTCTCAGAGAACTTACTTCGAAATTTTAGTAACCGCAACTGCGGCCTCCAGCGTGTTGAAGGGCAAGAAACAAATGACGTTAGGAAGACACGGTTCAAATCCTATGAGTTGCCTGTGACCGACCACAGGCTAGGATGAACACACATCCCAGAAAGAGTCTCTTCACATTTCAGTAACTAAAACCTGTATTTCAACCCCTTGGTTCAGTTCTTTAGGGCCACTGCTGGCCCCTTAACAACAACAAAAAAAACACTTAGTGTGAAACATTTGGAAAATGGCCTTAACCCAATTCACTCCCAACCTCTTGTCACATGTCACAAGGAGTCTCTCACAATGATATTTCTTCATGTAGAAAGCCAATTCCCAGATAAGGAAAAGAATTCACACACACACACCTTGTGAGGAAATACTGAGATTTTAGAAACTGACTCATAACTAACCTGTGGTTTATCATGCTTTACTCTTCTTCTTCTACCTCCATCCACTCTGAGAAATGAATATTTGGCCATGCTATCTGATTTGTCCACCAAGTTTGTCGTACCACACACCTGATGTTAATAGTGAGCCCACACACAAAGGTATTAATACCAGTCAGACCTATTGAAGTCGGCTACCTGGGGGCAGGGAGGTGGCGAGGGCAATAAATTCATCATCTCCTTTCCTACACCACCCCATGCCATTTCATTTCCTGCAGTCGCTTGGCCCAAATGAATAAAGATATCGCACCAAATCTCTCCTTAAATCACAACTGCCTCAAACTTTCTTCGTCATTTCACATGGCTTCTGAGGCCAGGGAGCAGATTTTACTTGAGATGAGTAAAGCTAGAGAGACAGCCCACTGGCTAGAGATTTTCTTTGGGAGGTGATGTTTGTCAGTGTATTGCTCACCCACTGTGATGAATAAAGTAAAAGTCATCTTGGCTTGGCTCCGATGCCCGGTTTTTGAGATGTTAGCCACTAGAAAGGTACTTGAATACTTGATTGAAGTTATCAGTAGAATTTCAGTTGAGTTAAGTTGCTCAGTCATGTCCAAGTCTTTGTGACCCCATGGACTGCAGCACGGCCAGGCCTCCCTGTCCATCACCAGCTCCCGGAGCTTACTCAAACTCATGTCCATTGAGTCGCTGATGCCATCTAAACATTTAATTCTCTGTTGTCCCCTTCTCCCGGCTTCCATCTTTCCCAACATCAGGGTCTTTTCCAATGAGTCAGCTCTTCACATCAGATGTAAAAAGTATAGCAGTTTCAGTTTCAGCATCAGTCCTTCCAGTGAATATTCAGGGCTGATTTCCTTTAGGATGGACTGGTTCGAACTCCTTACTGTCCAAGGGACTCTCAAGAGTCTTCTCCAATACCACAGTTGAAAAACATCAATACTTTGGCACTCAGCTTTCTTTATCAGGTCTGTACATGACTACTGGGAAAACCATAGCTTTGACTTGACAGGCCTTTGTTGGCAAAACAATGCCTCTGCTTTTTAATATGCTTTCTAGGTTGGTCATAAATTTTCTCCCAGTATACTTTAAGGGGATTGTATTACCCAGCATAATGGGGTTGTGGGCGGGGGTGGGGGGCAGTTTCTTCATCCAGTCAGTTGAAAAAGCTTAAGAGCAGGGACTGAAGCTTCCTGAGCATGAAACAGTTTAGCCTCAAGAATACAGCCTGAGGAACTTTGCATGAGGCTCAAAGTTGCTGGACTGTTCTGCAGATTTGGTCCTCTAGACTGCAACCTGGGTTTCCAGCCAGCTGACTGGTATCTAAGGATATCAGAACTGTCAGCCCCCACGAGCCCATGATCCAACTCCCTAAAATAAGTCTCTCTCTATTGGCTGTGTTTCTCTGGATAAGCCTGACTAATACACCCCCAACATGGCACATCTTTCTCAATCCAATCCAAAGACATTGACTGAGTCACTCTATCATCCCACACCAGATGCTGTGCATTAAAGAAGCTGAGAGATAGAGGATACAGCCATTTATTTCGTGCCTTCCACCTGCCAGGTCATAGGCGCTAGGTGTTTTACATCTGTTATCTCCACTAGGTCTCCCAATCAACCTCACCAACAGGTAGAGTTACTGCCATTTTACAGATAAGGAATTTGAGGCTGAAGGAGAGTGACTGGGCTGGTACGGCCTGCACTGGAACCCAGCTTGAGTGTAAACTGTGAACTGTGGGATGGAGGAAGATGACATGGGGAGAGGAGTTTGGGCACAGGTCCCAGATTGTTTCTATGCCATTAGGGGAGCACGGAGACATCACAACCGTGTTATCAGTCCTGGGCATTCCGTTGCCATAGGAATAGCCCCAATCCATCTGAAGCGAAAATTACCAGGAACAGCATCATGCATGCAGTAGAAGATGAAGTCTGTGAGTGGTTTCCTGGTGGGAGAGGTGTAACAGAAAACCCAGCCTCCTGGTGAGGGTTCATCTAGCTGTGAGGGAGAAGCTCAGGGCTGTGGCTGAGAAGGAAGGAGCCTCTAGGGCTGGACACAGATGTCTAATGTGACCTTGAAGTGCTTTGTGAAGCTTGAAGGTAAGGCCTGACCTGTAATCTGCCCTGTGACAACTCAGTAGTTGTTAACACCAGGGAAGGTGCCAGCAAATCTCTACTAACCCCATTCCATACTCACAAAAACAACCTGCTCAGTTCAGGTCGTTATTCAGAATAATTCACCCATTTTCAGGTGAGGCTGGTATGGCACAGTGAACCAATTTAATTTCTCGAGATGTGATGATAGCAAGAGGGAGAACTGGGTGCAAGGAAGGTTGTCTAGAATCAGAGCTAGTGTCCGTACCCACACACTGTATTGTGTCCTCATAAAAGGGAGAAAAGGGAGAAAAGTAAGAAAAGAAAAACAGAAAACGAAGAAAAAAGATAAAAGGAGACCCATGATGCTTACTGTATTGCAGCATCCACCCTGGACTGTGAGTAAAGGGAAAACTTCTCAAAGAAGATAATCAGAAAGGTAACTGACAATCACACAACATGAAGTCAGGAGACAGGACAGGCTCAGGCACAGTGTACATGTACACGGAGAGCAGTGAGACAAGAAAGGAGGGCACGGGGGAGGGTAAGGAGTAGAAGTCGCTATGGGAGCAAGAGGAAGATGAGGAGAGCAGAGTTGACAGAGCTCCTGTGGACTTGCCCAAGGACGCTGATCAGCACCTTCAAACCATCCATCTTGCTGACGGCAGCCTGAGTGGAAGTTACACCTCTCACCCGTGAAATGAAGTATCCGGGCTCTCCGAGCTGTATTCATCCCACAAGTATCCCCCCAGCGCCCACCTGGTCATCAATGCCCTCAGCACATTGCTGAAAGCAGCCATAGCCTAGGACAGAACCCAGTCTCAGGAGGTAAAGGACTGCCCAAGATATAGAATAAAGGGGAAGCCAAGTGGGACGAGAGGGACACTAGACACTCCTGTCCGAGTGGGGATAGAAGACAGGATGTCCCTCAAGCGCTCGAAGGAACAGAAATGTGAACCTAGAATTTTCAGGGTTCACTCACTGGCAATTCAGTTGAGAAACAGCTGCTATGATGGTGATGCACTAGGAAGGGGAAAGGCGAGTGTTACTCTGGTACAATAAGGTTCTGGATAATGTGGGAATAAAAGACAGGAAGAGCCCTGGACCTATGTCAACTGAGCCGAGAGGTTTGCTCTAGCCACTGTTTCCTGTGTGCTGTTTGCAGAAACAAATTGACAGCATATCAACAGCACTGCTCTGTGTACCTCACCCCATCATCACTCATAAGATCGTGATCGTGTTCTGAGCATCTGTGGGGCCCAGACTCCCAGACGGGTGATTTCCAGACTTTGTGAGCACAGGAATGTTTCATGCAGCAAAAGGGTCCTCAAGGAGCTCACTGTGGGGTGGGCAGGGAGCCAGACTGAAGACCATGGTGAAACAAGTGTGATGAGAGCCTTGGCCTCAGGAGCCAGCAGAGACCGGGATCGGAGGGTCAGGAATGGGCTTACCTGGGCGTAGCATAACATATATTATTTTCCACATTTGCAGACATGGGAACCGAGGATCAGAGGGGGTCAGCATCTTACTCAAGGTCACACTGCTTGGTAGTGGTCCTGACCGTTTTTCATCTATGTGGGTTAAAATGTGAAGGTTTCTGCCCTATTCATTATACCACTCTCTCTCTCAATGTTGTCACCTATTTTAGCTCACAATCACCACGTTACACATTCCCTTGGCTCTACGTCCTCATTTATTAGATAAATAATCTGCTGAGCAAAGTATACATTTCCTGTTAGCACATCCTGTCTGCACACTTTATAAACAAAATTTCCTTGCAGGGCACATTGGCCCCACCCATTCTGACGGTTTACACTGAGTCTGTACTGCACCCATATGCAGGGTATAAAAACGGATCACTGAGATCTGTAGTTTTACTTACCTATTTCACACAATCTCAAGCATAATTTGAAATGTAGCCAATATTCAATTAAAAACAGTAGAACCACCTCTTTCCTAAAATGACCAGTCATGAAAGAGTTCATTCAATGTCAGTACTTTCTAGACAGGAGACTAAACCCCTTGCATAGGGAGTTGAGGAAATTCATTTCCTTAAGATACAGAAATCCTTTTTTAAAAAATACATTTTCACTATTGCTCGTTCACTGAGAGACTTAAGCAAGCAAAGCCACTTCACCTTTCTGTTTCTGACAAAACAAACAAAGCAACCCTAACACACAGGTGCATAGACTTATGTAATACACCCAATAGAGGTACGTGAAATATAAGGCAATTGTATAGGAAATACAGGGGCTTCCCTGGTGACTCAGTGGTAAAAAATTCACCTGCTAATGCAGGAGACTAGGGTTTGATCCCTGGGTCATGAAGATCCCATGGGAAAGGAAATGGCAACCCACTCCAGTATTCTGGCCTGGGAAATCCCATGGACAGAGAAACCTGGTGGGTAGAGTCCATGGGATCACAAAAGAATGGGACATGACTTGGGGACTAATCAACAGCAATCGAAATACAAATGGAAACCCCTCACTAAACATATATCCAAATTTCTGACTACAAGAGAGGTCTATTGTCCAGGATCAGCTGTACTCCAGGAAACCAGACAACCAAAGACACGTTCCTTTTTAAATTACTATACACTGCCACTGGACGATTCAGGAGATAAAAGATTTCAAACACATTGCACACCAAGGCAGGACACAAGGAGACTATTAAGAGTATCTACTTATGCCTATGTCACATCAAGATCTAACTCACACACCCTTGAGAAAGAACACCTGTGATGATTTCAATATGGGAAACTTTTCCCCTGAAAATACTTCATTATTTTGTCTCACTTTATACCGTGGGACAGGAGGCATGGAGGAAGGTGATGCCAAGGAAAGAGTCTACTACTGAACCTGGTGAACACCGATTTGAGCCCAGGTATCCTGGTCATCAACTGATGTCCACAGGATGTTTCGATATTGTTTTTCAAATGCCCATCAGCAAGGAGAGAAAGAGAAACAAGTCACATACAGACTGTCCATAGTATTCATGGGGTTCTCAAGTACGTCAAGGCTGCATTTTGTCACCCTGCTTATTTAACTTATATGCAGAGTACATCATGCGAAACGCTGGGCCAGATGAAGCACAAGCTGGAATCAAGATTGCTGGGAGAAATATCAATAACCCCCGATATGCAGATGACACCACCCTTGTGGCAGAAAGAGAAGAACTAAAGAGCCTCTTGATGAAAGTGAAAGAGCAGAGTGAAAATCTTGGCTTAAAACAACATTCAGAAAACTAGGATCATGGCATCCAGACCCATCACTTCATGGCAAATAGATGGGGAAACAGTGGAAACAGTGAGAGACTTTATATTTTGGACATCAAAATCACTGCAGATGGTGACTGCAGCCATGAAATTAAAAGACGCTCTCTCCTCAGAAGACAAGCAATGACCAGCTTAGATCACATATTGCAAGCAGAGACATTACTTTACCAACCAAGGTCCGTCTAGTCAAAGTTTTGGTTTTTCCAGTAGTCATGTATGGATGTGAGAGGTGGACTATAAAGAAAGCTGAGTGCGGAAGAACTGATGCTTTTGAATTGTGGTGTTGCAGAAGACTCTTGAGAGCCCCTTGGCCTTCGGGGAGATCCAGCCAATCCATTCTAGAACGAATCAGTCCTGAATATTCATTGGAAGGACTGATGATAAGGCTGAAACTGCAATACTTTGGCCACCTGATGAGAAGAACCGGCTCATTGGAAAAGACCCTGAAGCTGGGAAAGACTGAAGGTGGGAGGAGAAGGGGACAACAGAGGATGAGATGGTTGGATGGCAGCACCTATGGACATGGACATGTGTTTGAGTAGGATCCGTGAGTTGGTTATGGTCAGGGCAGCCTGGTGTGCTGCAGTCCATGGGGTCGAATAGTCGGACACGACTGAGCGACTGAACTAACTGAAGACTGTCCAACCGCCATCTGATACTGAAGAGGTGGGGCATCTGCGGAAAATAACTGTCTTGAGACAACACGGATCCCACTTGGCTAAAGAGGATTCTGGTCCTGTGACACGAAAGCACACCTGGTGGTTCCTAGAGAGATCGATGTCTGCCTCTGCGTCTGTCCCTCTCTCTACCCGTGGCTCTCACACGTTCTTTCTCAGGATCAGGTTCTCAACAGCAGGACGCCAATGCAGTGGCTCCCATCCTCAGCCCAGGCGAGAAGCTGGGAGTGGGCGGGGCTCGGCCTCCCATCCTTCGTGCGTGTGCAGTAGAATGGTAAAGACCACCGAGAGGAGTCCTCCAGCGTCCTATAGAGCCTACCCGGCCTTGAGCGGGGAGGAGTCTGCGGGCCTGGTTTTAACGTCACAAAGATGGGACATTTACCCCTCCCCTCCTTATAGAAGGACCTTCCTGCGTATTCCCTGCGTTGTAGTGGACTGATAGGGAGCCTGGAATGGCCTGAAGCAAAGTAGGTTCCTGCCTGGGGACGGCGGCAGTAGGGCAGGGGGGATTCGGAGAAGAGGAGTTAGTGCCCGGCCCTCTCCACCGCTTGCCCAGAGCGCATCTCCCAGCAGCTTGGAGGCTAGGAGGGACCATCGCTGCCAGAGTCGCAGGAAGGGTTTCCTTCCACACAGATGACAGCTGGTGATGGTCGGCTCTTGGGGTTGGAAGGCGGGGGCTTCTCCCTGATTGCCTGCTAATTTGTGTTGTCGCCTGTCAACGTGAGGAGCAGCTCCTGTTAGTTGAATGTTTTTCTCCCAATTGTTTCTAGTAACACCCTAGGAAAGAGTAAAAGCAAACTAATAAGAGACACTGACTGTATTTTTACCTATTGCAACTGGGAGATCACCACAGACCTGATGATCAGACTGTCAGCAAGGTGGTTTTGCATTGTACTTCATTCCACAGAGAGTAGTAGAGAAGTTACAGTGGGGACCTTTGCAGGTGGGAAAAGATTTAGGGGGAATCTCGTCGACAAAAGAGGAAATGATGATCTTTGTGACTAACTGGTTTCAGGAGAACTGACATTTAATCTCTGTTCCTAGTCATGAGACAGAAAACAAGGAGTTGGGTGATCTGTGTCTGCCCTTTAATGACAAGGAGGAAGGTCTGTACTTGACCTTGTAGTAGGTAAACCCAGGAGTCACTGGATACTTTGGAGGAGTCTTACCGAAGTCCGACGGGGAAGGGTGGTTCTTTCCATTAAGTCATTTTGGGGACAAGAAAGTCTGCAGAGATTTCTTCCCTGTGGCTTTGATTAACAGCTCAAGTGAAGTTGAGCTTTGTCAGCACGGTGAATATTAGCATCTTTCATGCCAGTCCCAGTAGATAAGTATAAAAGCAGAGAGGTTCAAACAGCCTCCAACTTCTAAAATTGGATTATAATTGCTTTAAGTATAATTTTTGCTGTAGGACAAGGGTGAATCAGCTATAAATATATACATATATCCCCTCCCTCTTGAACCTCTCTTCCACCGCCCAACCCCACCCCTCTAGGTCATTACAGAGCACCAAACTAAGCTTCCTGTGCTATACAAAAGCTTGCCACTAGCTGTGTATTTCACACAGGGGAATCTGTATATTTCAGTGCTACTCTCTCAATTCAATCCATCCTCTCCTTGCCTGCTGTCCATAGTTCTCTTGTCCATGTCTGAGACTCTCATCTTACTCTGCAAATAGGTTCATCAGTACCGTTTTTTTAAATTTCACATATATTTGTTGATGTATGATCTTTTTTCTCTTTCTGATTTATTTCACCTTGTGTAACAGGCTTTATTTCATCCAATTCACTAGAAATGACTCAAATTCATTCCCTTTTATAACTGATTAATATTCCATTGTATACATGTGCCACAACATCTTTATCGATTCATTGACAGACATATGCATTTCTTCCATGTCGTGGATATTGTAGACAGTGGTGCAAGGAACATTTGGGTACATGTGTCTTTCTGAATTATAGTTTTCTCAGGGCGTATGCCCAATAGTGTAATTTCTGGGTCATATGGTAGTTTTATGGGCTTCCCTGGTTGCTAAGCTGGTAAAGAATTCATGTGCAGTGTGGGAGAACCCAGTTCAAATCCTGGGTCTGGAAGATCCCCTGGAGAAGGGATAGGCTAGCCACTCCAGTATTTATGGGCTTCCCTGGTGGCTCAGACAATAACAGATCCGCCTGCAATGCGGGAGACCAGCTTTCATCCCTGGGTTGGGAAGATCACCTTGGGGAGGACATGACAACTCACCTCGGGATTCTTGCCTGGGGAATCCCTATGGGCACAGTCTCCTGGTGGGCCACAGTCCATGGGGTTGCAAAGAGTGGGACACAACTGAGCAAGTTAGCACAGCACAGCACGTGGTGGTTTTATTCGCAGTTTTTAGAGACATCTCCACACTGTTCTCCATAGTGGCTGTATCAGTTTTCATTCTCACAAACAGTATAGGAGGATTCCCTTTTCTCCCCATCCACTCCAACTTCGTGTGTAGACTTCTGATGCTGAACATTCTGACCGCTGTGACAAGATACCTAATTGTGGTTCTGATTTGCAATTCTCTCCTGATAAGCGAGGTTGAGCATCTTTACATGTCTTTGTTGACAGGTTCCGTTTTGACTCTGGAAGTAATCGACATCTGAACATCACTCTATAGTTCTCAAAAGTTTGGTGTTGTTGTTGTTGTTGTTGTTATTTTGGTATTCTAAATGAAGGCAGCAAAAAGGAATCATAATCACAGAATAGGATCATCCTCTTCAATTGAGGAAACTGAGTCACAGAGAGTGTAATTAACTTGCCCAAGGTCGCAGAAGGAATAAGTGGTGGGACCTTGATTCAAATCTAGGTTATCTGTGGCTTCATCACCTCCCAGCTCGTCACCACACAGTGATGGTTTCCGGATCCACACATCATGCTCAGAACTCTCCTCGTGACTACAGACTTCCCTAGTCAACTGACAGGTCTGCAGGGAGACTGCACTCATCAAGTGCTAGGCACCTTCTGGGACACCAGAGTTGCCTTCACAGGGAAGAGAAGTGTAAGACACACTGGGTCCCACAGGCCTCTACCCACCCCCTGGAGGGAGTGAGGAGCTAAAGGAGAAGATTAGAGGTTTTAAAGGGAGCTGTTTCTCTGAGAGACAGGCTGATGGACTGCCGTTCTGCATGCATGTGACAAGAAACACTTCTTCCTTTGAGTTTATTTTTCTTTACAGATAATAATACATACCACATGGTGAAAATACACAAAGCAGATATGTAAACCAAGCAGATATATTGATAAGTAGATACATTCCCATTTTATTGACGGAGTACCTGACAGGAAGACAGCACTTCTTTGTAAAAGGGGAACATTCTCCTAGACTAAAGCAATGAAACAGGAAATGAGTCTTTTTCTTAATTATCAGTCTCATTCTCCCTATCACAGATGAGGCATCATGGGCACAGAGAAGTTAGGTCAGCTCCCCCAAGTCGTTCTGATAGTACGTGTTTGAGTCCCACAGGCAAGAAATATTCAACATGTCTAAACTGCACCCATCTCCCCGACTCCCCACACAGCTGCACCTCCTTTACTGTTAACCTGACTCAGTGCAAGGCAGCTTTCTCCCCAGCTGCTTAGGCCAGAGATGCTGAAAGTCATCCTTGCCTGCTGCCTCTCTCTCAGCACACTCTCAGTCATCAAGCCTCATCTCTCTGCCCCCTCAGTCTAAGTAAGATTCTGTTCCTTCTCTCCGTCAGCACAGTGAGTTCCCTAGGCCAGGTAATCCTCGTCTCTCTCCTTGGTAAGCACCAGCAAACATGATGCTTTCCAACCATGGTCTGTCCTGCTGCCTGAGGAAGGGAAGCTTTCTTCAGGGCAATCTGGGACTGCCACGCCTGCTCAAAGCTCTGCAGGGCTGCCTGTGGCTCTTAGGATACTGTCCAGCCTACTGGACTAGGCGCAGCAGGTCTGGTCTGCCCCCAAATGCCTGATCTTCACCAGACCCCCTCCTTCTGCTCCATGTCCTACTTGATATTCCAGCCACCCAGACCCCTCTGGTCATCAGATGGCCAGTGTGCTCACTCGTACTCCCGAGGCCACCGCCCGCCCCGTCTCGCCTCCTCCCCACCCACCGATTTCACAATTCGAATACAGACCGACATGCATTTTAGCAACTTCATAAGTGGCCATGGAGAAACCCGACAGCACAGAGACCTCACACCCTGGACACAGATGTCACAATCACACAGCTCACACCATAGGACACGTTCACTCCAACTGCACAGAGCACTGGTATGGTGAACGCATACAGCTCTTTCACGATGTTTCTTGCAGGCACCACATAGAGACCTCAGACCATGGTACCCCGCATCCTCCAAACTCCAAAGAATTCCATGGACAGAGAAGCCTGGCGGGCTACAGTTTGTCGGGTCGCAAAGAGTCAGACACAACTGTGTGACTAACACACACACAGACACGCACAGCTGGAGGGCTTCTGAGATCTGGTGACTATCAAGCCAATGGAGGATGTCATGGAGAAGAAAAGACATTTGTGACTGCTCTCTCCCTGTACCCCCAAAACCTTGGAAGCCAAGTCAGAAGTGTGTGAAAGATATGCTGTGGCATTTGCCATGGAATCTGACAGCAGTTTTTATTCTCTGTCTCCCTAGAACTTTAACAAGGGCTTTGGCATTTCATTTCTCTGTAGGACAATACAAGTGTATTAAGTATTAAAAAATGTTTCTCTGTCAATGATTTCATCAGGGACCATAAGAGATCTGGGTGGCACATTTTGTAAACCCATATATTCAGGAGAAGACCAAAGGCTTTTATGAATTTTTTATGTGTGGTGTATATATCTATGTATATGTATTAACATGTAGATTACACCTAAAGAATATGTTATGACCAAAGTTTCTTAACCCTAGAAGTGCGAGGGTGGTTTACATGTATAAGGTTACCAATGCAATTCACCACAGTAATAGAAAAATGGAGGGAAAACAATTCTATGATCATCACAATTTATGCATTATAAGTGTTTGATGAGAATTAATCTATATTCAAAACAGCAAACTAGGAACAGAATGGAACTTACTCTGATAAAGTATATCTATAAAAAAGCAACTTAAACATGTTGAAATGGAGAAGATTTTTCATTTCCGATCAGGAAAAATGCCAATTATCATCTGTTTTAGTCAAGACCATTCTGGCTAGGTTTGTTCAATACTGCAAAATGAGGAAAGGTTTAAGGTTTAAGCCAGTAGAAATTGTTGATATCAAATATAATACTCTATTTTGAAAAGCAAAAGCAATCTAGATCTAAATTTGTGCAATTAATATGCATAGTTAGAGTAATTGGTGGACAGAAAGTCTATATACAAACATTCTATCTCTACATACATCCTCAACTAGACAATAAAAATCGCAAACCATGAAGTTTCAATAACATTAAATATCCAGGGAAAAGTTAACAAAAAATGTGCAAGTAGAAAATGAAACTTTATTGACAGAACTTTAACAGTCAAATAAACAGCATAAGAACAGCATAGATGGTTTCAGTTTATCTTCTTTCAAGCAAATGGTTGCCCTTCACCTATAATATAAACATTAAACTTAGTTAGCAGAACTTTACTTCGATGATAGGAGACGTATACAAAGGTCACTGCAGTTGTAGTTCTATAAAATGGACTAAAGCGAGAACACTAAGGGCAACCCTTTGCCTTACCTTCAGTTCATCCTCTCTAGAAATTGTATAGACTTTTCAGGCACATTATAAGTATTCTTAAAAACACACTACTCTTCCAAGTTATACAAGAAAAGAAGGACACTGAGTTCAGAACAAACGAAATCAATGGAACCGATCAGAATGTAGTTTTCAGTAGAAGGCAAAACTGTGCACACATTCAGTAAAATGTCTAACAACAAACAACAACCTAAGGAAAACACAACACACAAAAAATGAAACAAAAACATCCCCCAAAAGTATCATCTACATGTATTGATTTGAAATAATATTCTGAATATAGGATAGCTAAATAGTTGTTACCTCTGTTACTGCTTAAGTGAAGTAAATAAAAAGGCCAGGATTACATTTGTTTCTTCTCTACTGTGGAAAAATATAGAAATTTCATTTGTTTTAGTTTATCTATGATATGGTTGTTTCAAGTTGGTTCAACATTTGCCACCCCCTTTCCTTATGGCCCTCATATAATTCTAAATGTTTCTTTTCACCCTGGAAAGCATTCCAGTTGGTATAATAGATTAGATGGTGACACTAATTTTAAGTCATTACTATCACTGGCGACATGGTGACATCAAAATGTGAAGCAGAAATAGGACTGTTTCTCACAGCCACACCAAAAAAGAAAGAAAGAAAGGAGAGGAGAGAAGAAAAGGGAGAGCAAGAGGGAGTATGAGTGAGACAGAAAAGCAAGTAGGAAGACAGAAAGAAAGTCTGGAAAAGCAGATATTTTTCCTTGTTTCTAAAGGATAATGGTTTGTGAGACAACTCTGACCAATTTCAAAAGTTCATCCAAGGTATCTGTGATGTTTAGTTATTTAGTTACTGTGGGATATGTTAAGTATTTGTTTTTCTCTCCTATTAGCCATTTCATCAATATTCTGAAAATATCTGAATTCCAGATTATACTGTTTTAATTCTGTAATATACTAACTGTTAAGTGTCTTGTTCATATTTCTTATTATGTGTACTTGGGTTTTGTCCATTTTCTGCCCAGTTATGTAAACTGAGAGCAATGGACTGGGAATTTGGGGTTGGCAGATACAAACTATTACACACAGAATGGATAAACAACAAGATCCTACTATACCACACAGGGAACTACGTACAATCTCCTGTGATAAATCACAACAGAAAAGAATATTTTAAAAAAATGTATATATATGTGTTAAAAATTATGTAAACTAGCACATTGTTTTCACTTATTAGTTGAATATATTTTCCTCTTCCTAACAATTGATACCTGTCTTTTATTAAGTATCTCTTTCTTTTTCCCTTCAGTTCACTCTGTTGCTCTTTTTCTTACGTTTTATATTGGGTGTAGGATTATATATTTATGAACTTTGTAATTTATATATTGCTCTTTTCAAGTACCACACATATTTAGGGCGAAGATTTTTCTATGAGAACATTTTAATCATGTTCTGTAGTTACTTGGAGATAGAATGGAAGTGCTATTTTCGTCTAAATGTTCTAATGGAATGGAGCAAAAGTGTAAAGTGAAAATTTTTAGAAGGCTAATACACAGGAAATTCTTCCCTAACTATGAAGTTCTTCCTTTAAAATCGGAACCATGCAATTAATGTCAGCAATTTGGAAAACACATATGTGAAAGATACTAAGTTGATTATGTGGGAAGAACTAGAGGTACAGACTTTGACCTTCAAAACTTTCTAAACTGATACATCAAAGAGGAAAAATAACATATTTGATATGGTTAGAGATGATTATATCATGAGGCTCAGATTTTTATTAGTACTTTATGAGTGACAGTGGGATGTATGGAACAAACCATCATCAAAAAACCATCATAGTCTTGCAAAGTAATTCTCCTCCGATTAAAATAAGCAAAGTGAAGTGAAGCCGCTCAGTCGTGTCCGACTCTTTGCGACCCCATGGATTGTAGCCTGCCAGGCTCCTCCTTCCATGGGATTCTCCAGGCAAGAATACTGGAGTGGGCTGCCATTTCCTTCTCCAAAATAAGCAACCCCCTTAAAAAAAAAAAAAAACAGACCAAATGTGGGGGCAGGTAGTGTGCTTAGCATGTGTATCTTACTCACACCTGCCTTGAATAGCACTGACTACATGCACTCTCTCAACGTGATCAGCCACAGACAGAGGAAACTAGACTATCTTTAGCCATTTCATTGTTCAGTCATTTCATGCTTCATTGGGGAAAGGATTTAAAATCCAACTGCTTTTTAAGAGCTAGAGAGTTCAGAATTTGAGAGAATTTAACAAACATCAAGCAGAATGCTGGCTCATTTTCTTTTTTAAAGAACAGTTTATTTATTTATTTTAATTGGAGCCTAATTACTTTACAATATTGTGGTTTTTGTCATACATGGACATGAATCAGCCACAGGTGTACATGTGTTCCCCATCAGAAAATCAAATCTCAATTTCCCTGTTATAATTTGACTCAGGATGCTATTTGATGATAAATAAATCATGAAAATCAGAGTATTCTTGTATGCATGCAATGGAAGAGAAACAGAGAATGCAAAAATTAGCATTGAACAATGAGCATTTTAGTGTATCTGTTCTGAATTCACAACATATATGAGTAAAGTTGAGTTTAGAAGTTAAGGGATTTCACAGAATCACACACATTATGTTAAAGCTGGTACTAGAACCTACTTGAATGCCTGAGCATATTTCATATAAACTGATATTTATTACAGATGCATTCCACATCTCTTACAAGCAGAAATTATAAAAGAACCTGAAAATTATTAGCTGTTGGTTAAAGTACTTATACTCAAGAGAAGGAAACGGTTTCCTATTTTCAATTCAATATGGTTTTGATCCTGTCTATTTCTTTATTTGCAAGTCTGTACGTCAGGCACTCAGGCATCTGGGGTCTGAACTATCTTTCAAAGAATATGTGAACTCTGTTATTAAAATAATAGTAATTTTCCCTCTATATTATTAAAGATATAATATTCTGAAAAACAGAAACCATATAAATTACTTTCTGAATGGATGACATACCTCCTCTGGCATTTCAACACTCTCTGTATTTGACTCAATCTCCTCCTCGACATCAGGACCATCTCCACCTTGACCCCAGGTCTTAGCCACAGCCAATTCCTGCAGATGAGTTTCCACGTAAGAATCTTAAAAAAAAAAAAATCAATTCAGCTGTAAAGAATACACTATAAACAAGGGAATGGTAATATTGATCCCCTCGGTGTTATGAATTAAAAGCCTTAGGCTAGTTTGGTAAAAATGTGATGAACAAGAACCTCAGGAGCATTATTCCAGGAATGTTTTGCTGGAGAAAAAGGAAAGCAGAATTTTCCAGATGTTATGACCATTTTCCTTTCCCAGAGTTGTCCTCAGACAACTCAGTTGTCCCCTTCTCTTTGTCTTGAAAACAAGGCAACATTTGAGCGACCACACTAACCTGCAAACTATACTCTCCTCAGTTTTTCAGGAACTGTCTAAAGCCCTTTTCTAATGTTTCCTTTCCTCCTCTTACTGGTTATGTCTTAAGACATAATGCACGCATACACTTTACCTCCAGGGGCATCCTTCTCCTTCTCCTCATCATGATTCACTGGATCCTCTCCACTGACTTCCTCCTTTCCAGGTGTGATATCCTGAATCTCAGCTGGTGGTTCCTCTTGTTGAGGTTGCTCAACACTGGGCTCCTGGTCCTAGTAGAGTGTGCATGCAAGTAAAACTTTTTGTTGTTAACACATCTAACAGCATAAATATACATAATACACAGATATATCCAATCATAAGTAAACCTAACAACGTTTCCCCAAAACAATTCTATGTACTTACTTTTAATAAAGTTACTCTTCCCACAGAGAAGAGTTAGCTCCCATAAGAGTTACCCAGAAAGACTTTGCAAGCTATTTCAATCTAAGCTGGGATGGAAGTGCGCAATCTGTTGTTAATAAGCAGGAGGAGGGAGTCACTGGGCACATTTCCAGGCAATTTCACAGTATACACATCCAGGCAATGCCAGACTGTAATAGATCTGGATCAGTGTTCCTTCCTAAGACACCCTTTACCAGCACGGAAGACCTTTATCACTGCATCTGCATTACTTAACATCATTTTCTCAAAAGTAAATTTGTGCTAATAGAAAATATCAAATGGTAAGGTACTCACAACCACAGGTTCATCCAGCTGGGAAGAATCTTGACCTGTAGGTCCCAATGTTGATGCCACTTGCCCACTCATATTTCTCCCTGAAAGTAGAATATTGTGATTTAGAAAATGTATTTAAGAGCACAGCTATATTTGATCACTTTTATGACCATATGTTGACTTACTCTGTTTTAAAACTGTGAAAATACTTTCAAAAAAAAAACTCTGGTTAAGTATGGGTGTACATGCATTCCAATTACGCGAAATACAGTTGCTTGCAAAGCCATTTGTATCTTCGCTAAGCAGGCAGAGAAATCACCTTAAGGTACACAAGAAGACAGAGAATTGTTGTGAGGAAGTTTGATTTCACAACAGAATTCTCCATCATGAAGATAGTTAGTGAAATACTGCTAGGAATTTCAAAATTCAGGACTATTGCTCTTGTCCCACTCCTATTCACCAGACCTATTTTCCCCAACTCCCTTGGAATTCAGTGGGAACACGAAGAAAGGGTTAGTCTTTACAGCCTGACTATGGCGATTTTCTCAGCGTCTGTGGCTGAGGTGAGTCTGCATACAGAGCATACCGGTCCACTTCTCTCTTGGCACCTTACCACAAAACTCGTGATAGGGTCACAAACCCACCGCGGTTCTGTTTCTAGGACTTTCCTTAATCGCCCACCCTGCCCCCTGCCCAGGTCCCACTCCCGGCCGCAGATTCTGTGCTCTGTCATCACTTCCAGGGCTCCAAAGAGCATATCTCAAAGAGATATCTCAAACAGCACCCCCAAGTCTCCCACCACTGTCATCTGAACCCCTGCCCTCCTCTGCCCACCGCCCTTCCTCTCCAGCCACCAGGACAAGAACTAGGGCGTCGCGACACCTCTGAGGAGAAAGATGATGACCTCGAGGGCCTTCCTCCTCAAAGGCCCCAGATGGCACTGCCCGACCCGCCCGAAACTCGCTGGCTCCCCCTGACACGCACGCACACTTAAACTCCAGACAGGACAGATCTGTGAACCTACCTGGTGAGTCTCAAGTAGTGAGAATGAACCGGAACTGAATAAACACCCGTCTCAGGCCCAACGGTTCTCACAGAATGCTCTCAGGAAGGCGTATGCGCACTAAGGCGCATGCGCAGCAAGAGGCGCGTGTGCGCACACACTGCGCATGCTCCCTGAGTTGGGCGTGCGCAGTGCAGGTTGAGGTTTTCCCGCCACTGAGGTAGAGTCCTGGAACCTCAGGGTCTCTGGAGGATGATAAAAGGGCTTGAAGACTATATTTTTTTCCTTCAGGGCAGTCTAGCTTATGCATCGACAAACTGTGGTGATAGGTAGTATCAGGTTACCCTTAGTGGAGAATGTGTCTCGGGAAGAGACTCATGACAGTAATAGATATTAAGGTTTTTAATACCTATTTTTATACAGGCTTTGATGAACCATTTCTTTCTCTGTTTCTGGGTTTTCCATCATGCTTGCAATGGCTTTACTCACTTCCATGGAATAAATACATAAATGCATACCTCTGTTGCCATTTTTTGCTTGGAGCACTGCACATATAAATCTCTGAACTGGTAACTGATTTCTCTGAATATACCTCTGGTTCCTATACAATATTGTTCTTTTAGCGTCGGGCTTTACTTTCGCCACCAGACACATCTACAGCTGGGTGTTGTTTCCACTTTGGCTTAGCCTTTTCATTCCTTCTGTAGCTATTTCTTCACTCTTCTCCAGTAGCACATTATTCTTCTTATTCTATTATAGTGGGAATTTTTGTACTTTCTAGGAGTTTTAATTTTACCCAAGAGAAAGGAACACATGCTCACACAAGGACCTTTACTCAAATACTCTACTCATGTACTCCTAATAGCCAAACCTAAAAACAGCCAAACTCTTCAACAGCTGGTATACAGATGAAAGAAAATCAAAAGGGTATACTCATACAAAAGAATACTACACAGTCACTTAAAAAGAAAGATAAAGAACATTACAGCATACTAACACATATATATGGAATTTAGAAAGATGGTAATGATAACCCTATATGCAAAACAGAAAAAGAGGCACAGAAGTACAGTACAGACTTTTGAACTCTGTGGGAGAAGGTGAGGGTGGGATGTTTCAAAAGAACAGCATGTATATTATCTATGGTGAAACAGATCACTAGCCCAGGTGAGATGCATGAGACAAGTGCTCGGGCCTGGTGCACTGGGAGGACCCAGAGGAGTCGGGTGGAGAGGGAGGTGGGAGGGGGGATTGGGATGGGGAATACATGTAACTCTACGGCTGATTCATGTCAATGTATGACAAAACCCACTGAAATGTTGTGAAGTAATTAGCCTCCAACTAATAAAATAAAATTTAAAAAAAAATAAAAGAAACGACTAATGCATATAACAGCAAGGATGCATCTCAGCTGTGCCAATGAGAGATGTCAGACACAGTAAGCTATATTATATGATTTCATGTCAATGGATTCCTGGAAAAGGCACAAGTATCGGCACAGAAATATATCTGTGCTTGCCAGTGTGTAGGAGTGGAGGAAGGAGTCTGATGGCAAATAGCCCAAGGGAGCATTTTCAAACCCAAGGGTCCCTCCGCATCCCCACTCTGTGGGTGTAGGAAAACCTGTCCTCCCCTAGTTGATCCTCAGGAACACTAACCCCAACTAGTCTCCACAATTCCTCCCCCTTCACTCCCCACCCACACATCTTACAGGGTTGCTCTGGTGTTCCTCTGGTCTGCCTGGGATTCAAGGCTCCCTGCCAGCATTCAGTAGGTGCCCTAGATACGTCACATTTCTGATAGTATCGCTTGAAGGATACAAGTTTTAATTTTGGTGCTGCCAAATCGCCTATTTTTGTTTCTTTTATTTCTTGTGCTTTTTGTATAATTTATAGGAAATTGTTGTCTAATCCAAGATTAACATTTACATCACTGGTTTCTTCTGAGTACTTTACAGTTTTAGCTCTTACATTTAGGTGTGTTATAAATTTTTAGTTAATTGTTATATACAGTGTGAGGTATAGGTTGAAATTGATTCTTTTGCATGTGAATATCCAGGTATTCCAAGACGATTTGTTCAAACATTCTTCTTTGCCATTGAATGGCCTCTACAACCCTCACAATAATCAACTGACCATAGAGATATGGGCTTGTTTCTTGACTCTCCATTCCATTCCGTTATGTGTCTATATACAATCCTTATGGCAGTAACATAATGTCTTCATTATTGTAGGTTTGAAGTGCGTTTTGAAATTGGGAAATATAACTACTTGTTTTTCTCCACACCGTTTTGGCAATCCCAGGACCCTTTTAATTCTTACAATTCTAGGATCAGTTTGTTGATTTCCAGGGGAAAAGAGCAGTTTGAACTTTGATAGGCCTCTATTATGGGAGTACTGCCATCTTAACACAGTAGTGAGACTTCCAATCCACAAATGTGATCTCCAAAGTCCGTAAAAATCTGAGCAAACTCTGGGAGTTGGTGATGGACAGGGAAGACTGGCATGCTGCAGTCCATGGGATCCCAAAGAGTCGAACATGACTGAGCGACTGAACTGAAGTAAAATTTCCATTCATCTAGACTGTCTTTCACTTCACTCAGCAATGTTTTGTAATTTGTATTGTACAAGTCCTGAACGTGTATAGAAATCTATTTGCTCTTTGTATATGACCTTGTATTCTGTAAACCTGTTGAGCCCCTGTATTAGGTCTAACAGCTTCTGTGGGGAGAGAGTGGTTCTTCACGATTTTTTATACACAAGTTTACATCATGAATCGACAAGATGGTGGAGGAGTAGGTAGAAGGGGAGTACATCTCTCTCCAAGGATACATCAGGAATATACCTTCAGACACAGAAGTGCATGCAGAACACCAGCCGAGCAGAGATAGCAGCATCTGACCAGTGGAAAAGAATATGTAGACCCACACAAAACTCGGTAGGATGAGGCAACTAGGGAGAAAAACCAGGAGTGTTAGGAGGGCTGGACCTGCCCTCGGTCAGTGGGGGAACTGAAGCAAGGGTCCAATCCCCACATGGGGCAATCGTCTGGGTCACAGGAGAAACATTTAAGGCTGAGAGTGAAACAGCTCATCTGTGGCAGCCTAAATGGAGTGCAAATCAGACATCCTTGCCACAGCCATACATACCCTAGATGGTGCAGTGGCTGGGAGCTGGAGTTTAGGGATTGTGGAACAATCCCAGGGCGAGGGGTGCTGTTGACTGCAGAGAGATGGATGGAGGGGATGTGAGGGAGGAGACTGTGGTGAGAAATACCTGTGGAGGAAATTCAGGCAGCCATCGATGTTAGGTGATACTGCTGAGTCATGTGTAGGGCATGCAGCCATCACCATAGCCTCTCAAACCCCACATGCCAGCACTGGCAGCTGAACAATAGAGGCTGGCCCATCAAATGCCTGACACACTGAATTACAGTGTAGGACCACACCCAGGGTGCTTCTTTAAGTGACTGATGCACCAAACTACAGAGTAGGACCCCACCCAGGGTGCCCCTTTAAGTGCCTGATGCTCGAACAACAATGAAGGATCCCAGGTAAGGAAGCCCTCTAAGTGCCTGAATGGGCGGAGCTATGGAGAAAGACTGACCAAAGAGGCCTTCTGATCGCCAGCAACAAGAGCCTCGATAAAAGGCTCTGAGAGGGCCATAACTCCTGTGGCGGAGCCAGTCCATGTCCCTGCACACTTGGCACCGCCAGGTCCCAGCACGCCAAGCTGCTGTGCAACGTTCAAGCTTAAGTCTCACTGGGGCAGAGTTTCCACAGACAAAAAAATTCTTATGTCTATGCATGCAGGGTCACGTTGGTAGTGTCCGACTCTTTGTGACCCTGTGGACTGTGGCTTGCCAGGCTTCTCTGTCAGGGAGAGGGGTTCTCCAGGCAAGAATACTGGAGTGCATTGGCCAATACTGGTTGCCATACCCTTCTAGGGCACTATACTTCCTGCTGCCCTAGCCGCCAAACCCCCTGAGTAGCTGATGTTGTCACAACTCCTATGACTCAAGCAGCTGCACCGCCTCCACACCTGTCCCTCGCAGGGGCCAAGTCCTCCAGGGCAGCCTCAGGAGCAAACCCCAGTGGACTGCCCATATCCAGAGGTGGAAATAAAACCACAATTGAAACCCAAGTGCAGTGTGATTAAGGAAGAGTACTCAAAACCCTCCCAACAGCTGTAAAAGCTGCAGATTAAATCCACATGATCAACTAGACAGACTCTGTGTCTGTGGGAATATATAAAAGGTCATTGAGAGCTCCCACAAAAGATTACATCATCTGAAAATAGAATAGTTTTACTTCATTTCCAATGAAGATTCATTTTATTTCTTTCCCTTGCTTAAGTACCCTGTCCAGATCCATGTGGAATAGAAGTGGTAAGAGATGATATTCTTCTATTGCTCTTCATTTTCAGGGGAAATACTTCTGCCTTTTATCATTAAGGATGATGATAGCTATGGGTTTTTCATAGATGTTTTAGATCACATTCAAAATGTTGCCTTCTGCTTCTAGTTTGAGACTGTATTTGAACGGATGCTGAAATTTGTCCAATGTTTTTTTAGGTAGCTACTGAGATGACAATGTGGTTTTCCTCCTTTATTCTACTGTTGTGGTATATTAACTTAATGGATTGTTCATAGTGAATGAACAAGGACAAGGATTTTGTAAGGATTTTGGGGTTTATTTTCTTTTTTCCTTTTTTTTAATTTAGGATTTTGACATTCAGAGATGCTGCCAAAATGCTGTCCATCAGTAAAGCTGACGTCCATCAGTAAAGCAGGAGAAGGACAGCTTGTTTACTACCGTGTCACATCATTCTTGGAGCAGAGACTCTGCTGCAATGAACAGGATGCTTAGACCTTTGCTCATCTGGACCAAAGCTCAACTGGAGTTCACCAGTTGTGTAGGAGGGAGGTTGAGTGTACTTAGAAATGCAAATGGTCAGATCCCACCCAGGACCAAGAAGCCTGAGTGAAAAATGGCTCCCCATGGGGGACTCACCTCCTGGGGATATTGGAGGATGAGGTGTGAGAGAAACACGCCATTGTGGCTGCAGAGATGGGAAGCACAACCACAGGAAATAAAAGGTAATCCAGGGGAGAGGGTTGCATTTGGTAACAATGCAAGTACTGTGGTTGGAAGGACAAACCGTCCACCACTGCCCAGGGTGACCAACTGCAGCCTTTGACACAGATGGGGAGGATGCTACCCTGGCGACTCAAGCCTCAAATCTGGACTGAGGGGAGTCCCCTTTCTCAGATGTCCAAGAGAATGCTCCAGGCCCATTTTGGCCATGCCCACCAACTGCAGATTTGAATATACAAGCAGCAGTGATTGGTTCTGGAGATTCAGAGGCAAGGAATCCCAGACCACTCTGGGGAGCCCACGTGGAAAACACAGGCTCAGGCTCTCACGGGGTACAGGGACAGAGACCCCAGATCAGACCAGGGCTCACAGTCTGGTGCTGAGGTTGATGGGCAAGAGTTCACAGTGGGGGTCTTGGGCCTGAGCACTGGAGGACCAGTGGAACCCAGTCTCCAGGAGTGTTCACTGCCCAGCAAACAGGCTGGAGACGCTTCCCCCGTCAGTGCTGCTTTAGTGAGGTCACTCTAGGAGTCAGCTGCCATCTGTGGGCGCATCTCTGAGTTTTAGGCAATCAATCGTCTGAGTTGCAGTGTCCTAAGCACTTCTAAGGTGCCATCTCACTTGAAGAAAACCCTGTCACACCTGGAGGTCCTTGAGTCAAACTCTTTCTCTCTGAGACCCCCTCATTTTCACCCAGCCCTGAGGGAAGTGCCTTGGACGCCTGGTCTGGGTCTGGATTTCCCCTGGATCCTGGAGAGATTTTCAGTTCAGCCCTCACCAGGACATTAAGACAGACACCTGTGTGTGGGCAGCAGAGAGGTGTCCTGCAGAATGCAGGGAGCAGGGAACATTCTCAGGGGATCGTCTGAGGCAGTGTGGGTGCTGGGTGAGATGGGATAAATGGGGTGAGGATGTAACTGAGGCCCTGTGAGCAGGGCTAGGAGAAGGGCTAAAGAGGCTCCTGGAACATAGTCAAAACAGTCTCCGACATAAATCACAGCAGGATCCTCTATGACCCACCTCCCAGAATATTGGAAATAAAAGCAAAAATAAACAAATGGGACCTAATGAAACTTAAAAGCTTTTGCACAACAAAGGAAACTATAAGCGAGGTGAAAAGACAGCCCTCAGAATGGGAGAAAATAATAGCAAATGAAGGAACAGACAAAGGATTAATCTCAAAAATATACAAGCAGCTCCTGCAGCTCAATTCCAGAAAAATAAATGACCCAATCAAAAAATGGGCCAAAGAACTAAACAGACATTTCTCCAAAGAAGACATACAGATGGCTAACAAACACGTGAAAAGTTGCTGAACATCACTCATTATCAGAGAAATGCAAATCAAAACCACAACGAGGTAACATTACACGCCAGCCAGGATGGCTACTATTCAAAAATCTACAAGCAGTAAATGCTGGAGAGGGTGTGGAGAAAAGGGAACCCTGTTACACTGTTGGTGGGAATACAAACTAGTACAGCCACTATGGAGAACAGTGTGGACATTCCTTAAAAAACTGGAAATAGAACTGCCATATGACTCAGCAATACCATTCCTGGGCATACACACTGAAGAAATTAGATCTGAAAGAGACACGTGGAACCCACTGTTCATCGCAGCACTGTTTATAATTGCCAGCACATGGAAGCAACCTAGATGCCCATCAGCAGACAAATGGATAAGGAAGCTGTGGTACAGATACACCATGGAATACTACTCAGAAATTAAAAAGAATTCATTTGAATCAGATCTAATGAGATGGATGAAACTGGAGCCCATTATACAGAGTGAAGTAAGCCAGAAAGATAAAGACCAAAAGAGTATACTAACGCATATACGTGGAATTTAAAAAGACAGTAATGATAACCCAATATGCAAAATAGAAAAAGAGACACAGATGTACAGAACAGACTTTGGGACTCTGTGGGAGAAGGCAAGGGTGGGATGTTATGAGAGAATAGCATTGAAACAAGTATACTATCACGGGTGAAATACATCACCAGCCCCGGTTGGATGCATGAGACAAGAGCACAGGGCTGGTGCACTGGGAAGACCCAGAGGGATGGGATGGGGAGGGAGGCGGGATGAGGGATCAGGATGGGGAACACATGTAAATCCATGGCTGATTCTTGTCAATGTATGGCAAAAACCACTACAGTATTGTAAAGTAATTAGCCTCCAACTAATAAAAATAAATGAAAAAATAAATAAATAAATAAAGAGGCTCCTGGAGTGTCAGGGAGGCCTAGTGGAAGGTGAGGGGAGAGGGTGGGGATTTGGGGATAGAGAGGATTTGTGGCAGTTTTCACCAGGAGAAGGACTCTGGAAAATGACAGATGACTAGAAGGATGTAACGGAGTTGTCACAGGCACAGTGAGGGGAAGACCTCTCCTATCTCCAGAATTCATTAGGCCACAGTGTGTGCTGAGACAGGACAGAGAGGACCAGGTCCCTGGGACTCATTCTGTGGATCTGGGATTCACTCTGAACCTCGCGTGGGACAGAATACAAAATCGACACAACCAGAGGTGACCAGGGTGGGTTAAGCCCATTCTGAGGACCCAGACATGGGAAATCAACTTCAGTACCCTTCAACTCTCAGGCAATCCCCACCCCTGGGATGAATCTGCCTTCCTCAGGATGACATGCTGGTGAATGCAGACTGCAGGGACTGCAGGACTGGAGGCCTCTCTCCCTTGGGGTTGACTGAACAGAGACTCAGTGCAAATGCCAACACAGCAGCCCAGAGGGAAAGATGTGGGGCTCTCTGTCCCAGGGTGCAGGCTGTAGGCTCTGGGGGAGAGGGATGAAGCCTCTGAGCTAAAGGAGAGCTGTGAGCTAGAGTAGTGTCTACTTAAAGAAAAGCATATAACAGGCGAGTTGTGAGTTTAAGTTGGATTTGGAGTCTTCTGGGAACTACAACCCAGGACACAGCTCCTCCGTTGCCTCTGAGGAAACTGCTTGGAGGAGGGAGCGGAGAAGTCAGTATGATTGTTGCCTAGGAAGTACATGCAGTCAGGCGTGCACATTGGTTAGAGATTGCTGTGAAACACAGAGATCAGATGTCACAGGTTCATTATTTTCATGCTTTTCTGTGTGGGGAAGGGGCAAGAATCTAGGGTCACTGAACATTTTCCTGAGGTATCAGTAAATAAATAAAGGCAAACTTGTCCAAAGCACAGTGTGCCTCATACTGTTTTTCACCCTAAATTCCTTCAGAATGCACTTTAGGTTAGCAACCACAGTGGTTACAATTTAACACTTGCAGTACCAGATGTGAGTAATGCTGTTTGTCTTAAGGATCTCAGTGTACCTGAGGCCAGATGTTCAAGGTGGATTTAGAAAAGGTAGAGGAAACAGAGATCAAATTGCCAACATCCTTTGGATCATACAAAAAGCAAAAGAGTTCCAGAAAAACCTGTCCTTCTGCATTAATGACTATGCCAAAGCCTTTGACTGTGTGGACCACAGCAAACCTTGGAAAATTCTAAAAGAGATGGGAATACCAGATCACCTTACGAGCCTCTTGAGAAATGTGTATGCAGGTCAGGAAGCAACAACCAGAACTGGACATGGAACAACAGACAGGTTTCAAATAGGAAAAGGGGTAACAAAAGGCTGTATATTGTCATCCTGCTTATTTAACTTAGACGCAGAATACATCATGAGAAACGCTGGGCAAGATGGAGCACAAGCTGGAATCAAGATTGCCGGGAGAAATATCAATAACCTTAGATATACACATGATACCACCCTTATGGGAGAAAGCGAAGAAGAACTAAAGAGTCCCTTGAAGAAAGTGAAAGAGGAGACTGAAAAAGTTGGCTTAAAACTCAACATCCAGAACAGCAAGATCATGGTATCTGGTCCCATCACTTTATGGCAAATAGATGGGGAAACAGTGACAGACTTTATTTTAGGTGGCTCCAATATCACTGCAGATGGTGATTGCAGCCATGAAATGAAAAGACGCTTACTACTTGGAAGAAAAATTGGGACCAACCTAGACAGCATATTAAAAAGCAGACATTACTTTGCCAGCAAAGGTCCAACTAGTCAAGGCTATGGTTTTCCCAGTAGTCATGTATGGATGTGAGAGCTGGACTATAAAGAAAGCTGAGTGCCGAATAACTGATGCTTTCAAACTGTGGTGCTGGAGAAGACTCTTGAGAGTCCCTTAGACTGCAAGGAGATCCAACCAGTCCATCCTAAAGGTAATCAGTCCTGAATATTCATTGAAAGGACTGATGCTGAAACTGAAACTCCAATACTTTGGACACCTTATGCAAAGAACTGACTCATTTGAAAAGACCCTGATGCTGGAAAAGATTGAAGGCAGGAGGAGAAGGGGACAATACAGGATGAGATGGATGGATGGCATCACCTATTCAATGGACATGAGTTTGTGTAAACTCTGGGAGCTGGCGATGGACAGGGAGGCCTGGAATGCTGCAGTCCACGGGCTCTCAGAGAGTTTGACACGACTGAATGACCGAAAAGAACTGAGAGTTGGAATTTTCTAAGATGGTTAGGGTCTGTGTCCTCAGGTGTGATGTATTTGTGGTGCTTTGGGTTGCTGTCCAGGATGAGTGCTCTCTGAACTGTTCGCAGATCTCTGTCCCAGGCATGAATCCTCTGAACTATCTGGGAGGGTTTTGGGTCTCTGAGCTGTTCATGGATCTGCATATAAGAGTAGTCTTAAGAGCAAGGCTGGATGGACCCCACTCTCATGGGTCTTAGAAGTAGACCTGTGATATCACATTTGCTAGGATTTCTACCATGCCTCCCTACAGTGAGAAAATCTTGTGGCCCCATCCTCAGGGAGGGCAAGTCATGTGCAGTACAGAGGAGCCCACGGTATCAATACTGAGAAGAACAATACTTCCTGACAAGACTACCACCCTTGATAGGGGCCCTGTGAAAAAACTGTGTACACGCACTCACTCAATCTGCCCAACCCATCACAAAGAGGCCACCATTTGCAGATGGGAGCCCAAGGTCCAGTGCAGCTGGAAGGTCTCGGCTCATGAGGACAGGTGGAACTGGATGCAGGCTTGGGCTCCTTGGAGGAGGCAGGTAAGACTCAGCAGAACCCTGGCCATGTAGTGGGGGAGGGGGGCATTGGCACAGGGCCACAAGGACCCTATAACTGTCTCAATGTCAGGATACGTCTCTGTGTCTCCTCATCACACACCCAGCTGCTCACCTGATGTATTGAATGTAATCTGCACATTCCCTGGGGACGTTCTGGTGGAAAGTGCAGAGATGAGCCTCCAAGCAGGTGGATAAACATCCCATTCACCAATTTGCATGAGGCTCCACCACAAATGGAGCGGTCCCTGCCTCTCTTTCCCCCACTAAAGCTTTCATTGGCACTGAGGTCAGCAGGAGGGCAGTCAGGGCTGGACAGCTTGTGAGGGACCCTGTGTACAGCATGAGCCTCCCCATGACTGGATCATCTCCATGTCTTGATCAGGGCAGAGGACTCTGATGTGTGCTAAGGGAGCATGATTTAGACTCAGGCCACGGGCAACTGACTCATTTCCTAGAGACAGTCCCTGGTGGGAGGCGGCGCGGGGAGGGGGAGGAGCTGCTTTTCTCCTGTAGAGATAGGTACCTCATGCAGTAGCAGGGCTGGGGACCCATAGGTGGGTGCTAATTGGGGATCCTTTGCTGCCAGAAATAGTCTCTCTGTCCCTGTCCAATGTTCTATCTTTGTCCTTCTCTCTGCCATCTCTGTGTCTGTTACATCCTCCCTCTTAGCCTTTATGAGACTGTCTGTGATCTCCCTCATACCGTGAGGGTCCTTCCTCTGTCCTGAGGGTATCATCAATCAACATGGATGTCCACTGGGAGCAGTAGAAGTGATTCCCCTTGAGTGTAGTGGATTCCAGGAAAGGCATGTTCAACTGCAGAGGGTCTGTGGATTTCCCGGGATGAATCTAGAGCTCCTCAACAATCATTGTGTGATCTGGGCGTGTGAAAGAACCCTGGGGGCTTCTCTGGTAAGAACCTTCCTGTGGCTCAAGTCAAAGTCACCTCTGTAGCCAGAGGCCCTAGGGGACCTGACCCTCACCACCACTCTCATCGGATCTCCTGGCTCTCCCTCCATCATGCTGTGACAGTCACATAGCCCTCAATATTCTTTTCATACACACTACACTGAGTTCCACTTCCCATTTTTTACACTGGCCTTAAATCTGTCTGAGACACTTTTCTCCCTGAGAGGCATCTCCTCTAGGTTTTGCTCAAATGTCACAATCTTCGAAGGAACTTCCCTGGCCACCCTTTCTAGATATCATCCCCTATCTCTATTTCACTATCCCGGTTTAATGTTAACCACAGCAGTTATGAACACCCGATAAATTACTTATCTTTTGGGGCTGTATGACCCCAATACAATGTAAGTTCCATGAAGTCAAGGTTGATTTTCTCTTTCCTAACACACATAGTTGTGCTTGACAGAAACTGTGAAGATGATTGAATTTAGGCATGAAAAAGCAAATTAAACTTGTTGACAGAGGCATAGCTAGACAGGCTGAGGATTCTGCTACTGAACAAATTCAGGGGTGACAAGATGGTGACAAACCCATGGTCTTTATCTCAACTATGCACTATCCTTGGCTCCCCTCAGAGTTGACCCCTTTCTGAACAGAATGGAATGTCCTGTTGTCCTTCTCACATATTACTCGCAGTCAACGACAGAGGTCTTCCCCACCCCAGACCTTCAGATCCCAGTCCAAAGCTTTCTCTCGCCTGTCCGCTGGCGGAGTGTGGCTGGCTTTCCCCATTGAGACCTATTCTGTATTAAACAGGAAAGCACAAACAAGAACAATGCCCAGCACACAGAAAATGCTTTCCATGCTTCCTGTTATGTTAGTGGCCACTACAGAGAAGTAATCTTCAGTTTATGGAGACATTTTTCTGAGTCCAAGATTGCATGAATCGGCGGGGATTTCATGCTCACGCTGCCTTTCCACCCTTGGAGGATCATCCATCCTCTAACGGTCCACGGGTATTCACATCGGCTCCTCCCCAGGCTCACCACCAAGGGGCGCACGAGATGAAACAGTTCGTTCCTGGGATGTGGCACTGAGGGGTAGCGGTAGAACCACCCACTCTGGAAGGTACCATTCAGGAGCGCGTATGACAACACAGAGAGTACCTTTAAACCGCGTCGGGCATCGACCAGGGTTCCCAGCGGAGGAACCCATGGCACCACTGGCTCCATCCCCATTCGCTCCATTCCGGCTTCCCGCAGCATCTGAGTCCGAGTGGACACCGGTATTAAGCTGCAGCTGTCCTCGTCTCTTTTCCAATTCCACCCCTTCGTTTCTACATGGTTACATCCAAGGGGGGACGGCTACGGAGCGAGCTGGGCTGCCTGTTTGTGGTCTGGCGTCAGGGAGCGTTCTGGGCATTGATTGGTCTCTGCGAGATCGCCGGAATGAGCTCTTCCGGGGCGCGCATAGGCGCCGGAAGTCCCGCGAGTCCCGCCCTGCTTCGTCTCCCGCCCAGTTCCAGTTGGCTGGCTGGCTGTTATAGGCACTGGGATGGCAGAGCTGGACCTGAGGACGAGAGGCTTGTTGCCGTTCGCGGCTTTTTAGAGCATAGTTTTTCTCCGAGTTGTATTGCTTTTCCCGACGGGGTCGAATAGCTGCCCTGGATAGTGGCGAGGTTTGGAGCAGTCGCTGGCTGTGCGTGGTGACGGCATTTCGTCTTGTTTAGCTCTCGCTCAGTCTGGATTGTGTGGCAGCGCACGGATATTCGCACAAATGCATGCAATTCATGTCCAGGGAGAGGTCTCTGAGTTAGCTGTCTCTCCCTGGAGACTAACTTGTGCCAGGGAGTCTGGGCTCGTGTATCGCTGCGTGTGACAACACGGGTCCTGTTTGGGTGCCTTTGATCTCCTTGAGCCTTTGGGCGGGATCATGAGTGATGGGATCTTTGATCTGAGTGGATTTTGTGAGCCATAGTACAAAGCCCCTAGGATGTGTGTGCCTGTATTCCGGGGTGTGCACTCTTGGAGCTTTCTGGCCTTTCAGTCCCTGGATGTTAGAACTCTGTGTAGGCATGTGCACCTGAGATTGTGAGATCTCTGTGTTTTTGATTCTGGTCCCAAGTTGTGATGTCTCTGAGCTGCTTTAAGGATGGGTTTGTCTAAAGGTGTGAAGTCTCAGCTGCTTGGGGATCTGTGCACAGGGTGCAGGTTTTCCATTTGTCTGGGAACTTTATCTAGACGTTATATGATGTTCTTGAGATATTAAATGTTCTGTCTTGCGTTTAGGGTTTTTGTCTTAGCTTGGTAAGTGTCGAGTGGTTTGGGAGTCAGTCTCCATGGTGTGAAGTATCTGTGCAGTTCTCATTTCTTTCTATCTTGAAGACTTTGGCCTGTTTGGAGGGTCTTTGTCACAGCGTGTATGGTGATGGTCTCAGTTGTGTTTGAGGGTCTGAGAGGAGTTGTGTGCTCTCTGTGCAGAGATTCAGTGAGCTCTTTTTGGTGTCTCTGGGTATCAGTCTGAGCTGTCTGGAGTCTCTGTGTAAGAAATAAAACCTCTTATGTTCTTGGCTGTGAGGTCTCTGTCCAGGAACTGAGGATTTGGAAGCTGGCAGATATGATTCTGAGGCCTGGAACCTGACATGCTGACTGTGTGTTGTTGAGTGTATCAGTTGTCTCCTGGAATCTCAGGTTGTTCATAATTATTACAATGGGGCCAGTGCGAGTCTTGGAGGGTACCTGTGCATGTTAGCAATGCGTGTTGCCTGGCTCCAGACTCTCCTTCAGCAACTGTTTTCTGAGCCCCTGCCATATACCTGAGCACTGTTGGAGGAGTTTGTGAGAGGACAGAACTGACCAAGTCTCTCCTTTGAAAGACTTGGTGGTCAGTAAATAAATCAAGGGTGGCAGGCACTATGAAGAAAGATAATACTAGATCAGGGGAAAGGGTATATGTAGGTATGATGTAATTATTTTATTCAAGGTAAGGAAGGAAAGTCTCCTTGAAAGAAGGCAACTAAGCAGAGATCTGGAGGAAGTGAGGTAGCAGGCTATGGGGTTATCTAAGGGAAGAGCATTCCAGGCAGACGGAACAACAAATGCAACTGTCCTGGCATGGAAATCTACTTGGCGTGCTCCTGAATGTCAAGGAGTCCTGTGATGCACTTGGTTTGGCATGTAGCACTCATTGAAAGGGGTCTGGTTGTTGCTGTCTCTGTTTCTCTCACAATTTGTGATCATCCGCATTTCACAGATGAAGGACTGAGGGCTCCAACGTGTGCCCTGCCCCTTCTCTCCTTCCTATCCCTGAAATAGGAGTAAAACCTTCTGGTCCATCATGAGAAAGAGAGAGTTTGAGTGTCCCAGCTGCAGGGATGTCACACTGAATGTCAGCCAAGCAACAGAGACCAGTTTTAATGTGGGAATCATGCCTCGTAACATTGGCACTCTTGATGGAGGGCAGGACTTAAGAAGGAAAAAGGAACTGGGGCAAAGGACAGAGGCAGGAAGGGAAGTTGGAGAACAGTGAGAAAAAAAAAGCAGAAATGACTGGCTTCATCACATTGCTTGGGTTTGGCGCAGTTCTTGTTGATTGGCTGACTGTATTAGGACATACTCACCTTTTTCTGTCCCTACCCTTTCTTTCTCTTCCCTTTTTTGTGCCTGAGCAAGTCAGTCCTAAAGCCGTTAGATGTTGCCAGGCAAGGCATGTGTATGTCTAAAGGGCCATCCCTGCCTGGAGAGTCAGAGCCCAAGGTGGAAAGAAGGATATCCCTAGGGATTGGGTGGGAAGGAGGCTAACTGCTTCCTGGATTCAAGGTTGAGTGAGGTGTGGAAGTCAAGGACAAGGGATGGTTCTGCATAGATTGTGAGGAGGACCCTTTTGTGGAGGAGGGATCACTTATATGCATTGGGATTCATCAACTCAGCAAATACATAAGAATGCCGAGAGCCACGTCTTTCATTTTTGGAAAAGGGAATTTCCAGTATGGAAAGGAAGTCAACTAGAACAAATTCTCAGGAATTCTACTGGAATTAAAGGTCTCCACGCAAACTTCTTGTATTCGATAGGTGTGCATATGTGGGTAGACTGATATATAATTGTAGATGTGTGTCTATGTGTATGTGTGTGTGATTGTGTACACACATATATTCCCACGTTACTGAAAACAGCAACATTCCAATGGCAACAGTTACACCAATCCCCAGATCCTAGCTTCTGAACACCTTTCTCCACTAAATGATGGGTTCCCACACTGAGGAAGGAAAGGGAATGAGCCTGGTTTACCTTGTCATGTCAGTCACAAGGCAAAGTTCAAGAATGATGTGGAGATGTCAGAGGGACACAGAATACAGCTTGAAGGCTCTCCCACCAGACACACTTAGGACTCTCTTATATTTTCCACCTTCTTTGAGGTATTATTGACATATAACCTGTAAGTTTAAGATGCCAGTGTGATGATTTGATACACACATATTTGGGAAAACGATTACTACAGCAGGGTTGGCACTCTATCCCCTCACATAATCCTTTTTAAAAATTGTTGAGGAAATAACATCTCAGATCTACCCTCTTAGCTTTCACTGTATTACACAGTTTTGTGAATTATACTCACCATGCTATACATTGGATCCGCGCAAATTATTCATCTCATACCTGGAAGTTTGTACCCTGTATTCAATATTTTGTGCAGGCCCAGGAACCACCATCCTAAACTCTTGGAAATTTCTGTAAGTTTGACTTTTTTAGGTTCTGCATATAAGTGAGAGCTTACAATGTATGTCTTTCTCTCTTTCACTTATTTCACTTAGCATAAAGCCTTTGAAGTCCATTCATGTTGTTGCAAAAGGCAGAATTTTCTTCTTTGTGACTGAATAATATTCCATTGTATATCTCAGATTTTCTCTTTTCAAATTTTGTTTAATTAAATGATAATTCCTTTACAATATTGTGATGTTTTTGTCATACATCAACATGAATTGGCCATAGGCCTTCATGTGTGCCCCCATCCTGAACCCCCCTCCCACCTCCCTCCCCACCCTGTCCGTCTGGGTTGTTGCAGGGTACCGGCTTTGAGTGCCCTGCTTCATGCATGGTGCGTAACACTGTCTCTTTTGCTGCCCTGCATGTACGGTCATTGGTAGTGTCTTTCTAAATTCCATATGTAAGTGTTAATGCACAATATTTCTGTTTCTCTTTCTGACTTACTTCACTCTGTATCATAGGCTCCAGGTTCATCCACCTCATTAGAACTGACTCAAGTGCATTCCTTTTTATACTTGAGTAATATTCCATTGTATATGTACCACAACGTCCTTCTCCGTTTGTGTGCCAGTGGGCATCTAGGTTGCTTCCATGTCCTAGCTATTGTAAACCGTGCTGCGGTGAACATTGGGGTACATGTGTCTGTTTCACTTCTGGTTTCCCAGGGGTGTATACCCAGCATTGGGATTGCTGGGTCACATGGCAGGTGTATTCCCAGTTTTTAAAGGAATCCCACACTATTCTCCATAGTAGGTATACCCGTTTGCATTCCCACCCACTGTGTAAGAGGGTTGCCCTTCCTCCACACCATAACCAGCATTTGTTGTTTGTAGACTTTTTGATGGTGGCCGTTCTGACTGGTGTCACCACGTTTTCTATATCCATTCATCCCTTCATAGACACATAGTTGCTTACAACTTTTGGTTGAAGCTGCAAAGTAAACTTCAGGTTAGTGTTACGCCTCCAATGTTGTATTTCAGAATCATTATCTATTCTAGATCATTTGGCTTACCACAGAAATTTTATCATCAATTCGTCTATATGTACAAAAAAGTCCTGCTGGAATTTCTGACTGGAATTGTATGAAGCTGATGGATGTGTATGGGGACTACTGACATCCTAATTATATTGAATTTCTCAACCCGTGAAGGCACCATGTGCCCCCATTTTGTTAGGTCTTATTTAAGGAACCATATTGCATTACCTTATCTGCCATTGTTTATGAAATCTAATTCTCGTATATCAAATTCTGAAGATCTTTATCTGATTACGATATGAAAATATTAGCAGTCAGACGTTCATCAGTAATGCTTTATTTCTTCTGTAGTCTTTACACTGCCCGTTTATTATGTTTATTTTTTCTGCTAATATTCATGATTGTTTAATCCAAGGGTGATGGTATGGATATTTTCTGGGGTAAATTGTGAGATGTTCAGCTGTGTTTTGGGATAGAGACTCTGAGGACAGGGACACAGGGGAGAGAGAACAGAGTAGGGGTGGGGGAGGTGAACGCGTGGGGGCAGGGACAGGGGGCTGCTAGTACAAGAGGAAACAGATGTGAAGAGACACAGGAAGAAGTGCTCCCCTTCTGCACCGGGCGTAGCTCTCCGTACATATACGCATAATGAAGTCTTTGAGTACTCTTAGCAACCCTGTGAGGTAAGCATCTGTAATGCTATCATCCCTTTTGTCAGCTGAGGAGCAGAGACACGTAGATGTTAACGGGTGAATGCATCTGCACAAAGTCACCTAGCTGGCAAGAGCTGAGTCAGATTGGTGCCCAGGCCAGAGAGAAACAGCCAGGTGTGGGATCTGACCCCCAATCTGGAATACAGTGCAGTGTCTGGTGTACTCTGGATCAAAAGGCAGATCAACATGTCCATCCTCCTGAAACATTACTATGGATCTGAGTATGGATTGAAGACAGTGTCTCCTGAGTGCGTGAAAGACCATGCGGTGTCATGTCACAATGCACACATCACAGAGAACAGTTCCTGGACCATACCGAGGTCTAAACAGTGATTCCTCTGACCAACATTAGTGGAGCACCCTCATCATTATGGAAAGTAGCATAACCATAGCAGAATATAATGATGCACAGACAGAGCAACAGATACAATATCATGAAGACATTACCTCCCCCATCTGGTAATTTAATTAAATGCAGAGATCAAAACCTGTAAGGCAATAGACCACATACTAAGTTTTTTTCTCTGAAGTGTGACATTCTAGATAATTTTCAAGTAACGTTTTATTAGTATTGTAATTTGTTGTATCTTCATTGTTACATAGGCAGTTTTTCTATTATAATTGAAAAATGAACTTTCTGAAGACTCATTCTCAGGTGTCTTGAGGTTTCAGCATAAAAATTTGTGTTGGTATCCCTGCCAAGTGATAACCCAATCAGCGCACTGATCTCAGTAGTGATGTCTTTGGTACGGCAGGTGGGGGTCTGTGGGGAGTAGAGAGGTCCTGATGGAAGACTAGCTAAGCCTGCAAGCGTTGTGAAAAAGGTCAGTGACGCCGTAGGCCCAAACCAGGAAACAGCTCACAGGTGCCAAGGAAGACACTGGTGTTCTGTCCACGGAAATGTCTGTGTTAGCACTTTCAGACCTTGGATCTTTTGGCTCTCATGATGCAGTGGGGCAGCTTATGGCACTTGTAACACAGTCCTGCTTTGACCCAGGCTGTGGATGAGAGTCACAGCCTCCCCTGCAGCACCGCCCCCTTTGTGGGCGATCTGGAGCCCTTTTGTGATACCTGGGAGTCGACAGATTCCGAAGAGAAAGGAGAAAGAAGATACATGGCGCAGGGCGTACATGCACCCTCCCTGTGCATGTGGTGCTAGAGATGGGCTAGAGATGCAGGTACAGCTTCTTAGAGGGACCAGTTGGGGATGAGCAGGGTTGGATTCGGTGACTCACGAAAGAAATGTGGAAGTGAGTGTAAAGGAAGAAATCACATTGAGAGGGGTAAAGACCTACAACTCCCATTTCTGTAGCAGGGTATGTGCTCCATGACTGTTGTGAGGAGGCTCCCTGGTCTGAGCTCTGGGAGGGAGTAATGAGCGTTAAGGACCCGCCATCAACCCTAAGCAGGGGTGCTGAGTGTGTGAAGACATTAAGTCTCAGCCTTCACCACTGACACACACAGAAAGCTTCTTAGCCCCCCTGAGTGTGGGGTGGTGGCACCTTAGGGAAGTTCAAAGGGAAGGTGGAAGTCGTGGTTCAGTCAGTCAGTCGTGTCTGGCTATTAACGAGCCCATGGCCTGCAGCACGCCAGGCTCCTCTGTCGTACACTATCTCCCTGAGTTTGATCATATTAATGTCCATGTGTTGGTGATGCTATCTAACCATCTCACCCTCTGTCTCCCCCTTCTCCTCCTGCCTTCGATCTTTTCCAGCACTAGGGTGTTTTCCAATGAGTCAGCTATTCTCATCAGGTGGCCAAAGTATTGCAGCTTCAGCATCAGTCCTTCCAGTGAGTATTCAGAGTATTCAGTATTCATTTCCTTTAGGATGGGCAGAGTAGTTCTCCTTAGTGTCCGAGGGATTCTAAAGGGTCATCTCTCTAGTACCACAATTCGAATGCATCACTCAGCCTTCCTAATGATCCAACTCACACATCTGTACACAACTACTGGAAAAACCATCATTTTGACTCTGCAGACCTTTGTCAGCAAAGTGACGTCTCTGCTTTTAAATATGTGGTCTAGGTTCGTCATGGGTTTCCCCAGCGGCTCAGTGGTAGAGAATCTGTCTGCAATGCAGGGGAATTAGGACACCTGGGTTCAATCCCTGGGTCGGGAAGGTTCCCTGGAGGAGGGCATGGCAATCCACGTCACTATTCTCGCCTGGAGAAATCCCTGAACCGAGGAGCCTGGAGGGCCTTGGTCCATGGGGTCGTAAAGAGTATACTGAGAGATATCACCTCCCAAACAGAATCTCTGGCCAATGGGCTGTCTCTCTAGCTTTACTCATCTCAGGTCAAATCTGTTCCCTGGCCTCAGAAGCCTTGTGACATAACGAAGGAAACTTGAGGCAGTGGTCATTTAAGCAGCGATTTGGTGCGAGATCTTTATTCGTTTGGGCCAAGTGACTGCAGGGAATGAAATGGGGTAGGGTGATGAAGGAAATGAGATGATGACTTTATTGCCCCGGCCACCTCCCTGCCCCCAGGTAGCCGACTTCAGTAGGGCTGGCTGGTATCAATGCCTTGTTTAGGCTCACTTGTAACAACATCCTGTGTGTGGTATGAGCAACTTGGTGGTAAATCAGACAGCATGGCCAAATATTCATTTCTCAGAGTGGATGGAGGGAGACGAGAGAAAAGAATGATGAACCATGGGTTAGTTGTGGGTCAGTTTCTAAAATCTCAGTATTTCTTCAGAAGGGGTGTGTGTGTGTGAATTCTTTTCTTTATCTGAGAATTGGCTTTCTAGGTGAGGAAATATCATGACAGACTCCTTGTGACATGTGACAGAAGGTTGGCAGTGAATTGGGTTAAGGTCATTTTCCACGTATTTCACAACAAATGTTTGTTTAAGGGGGTAGCAGTGGCCTTAAAAAACTGAACTAAGTGGTTGAAATACAGGTTTCAGTTCCTGAAATGTGAGGAGACTCTGGGATGAGTGTTCATTCTAGCCTGTGGTCACAGGCAACTCATAAACTCATGGATTTGAACAGTGTCTTCCTAATGTTATTTGCTTTCTGTCCTTGAATGTGGTGGAGGCCCCAGTTCCGGTGACTAAATTTCCTAAGTAACAGTTCTCTGAGAAAAGTAGCTCTTTAGAAAAGAGCAGTGCCTGGGAAGCTGATCTAAAATTTTAATATAGCCTGTGATGTGTTTTTTATTAGCTTCACCCAAGACATGATCATTCAAAGAATCTAGAGGGATGCACCTACTTTGGTACCTACCATTGGATTTTTCAAATGAACATACAGTAAGATTGGCCCGGTTTTCTTTCTTATTGTTTATCTAGTTATTGGTGGCTGCACCGAGTCTTTGTTGCTGCACGAGGCTTTCTCTAGTTGTGAAGAAGGAGGACTACTCTCTAGTGGCGGTGCATGCGCTTCTCATTTCAGAGATTTCTCTTTTTGCGGAGCATGGACTGTAGGCTCGAAGGGCTTCAGAAGTCGACGCAGGTGGGTTCAGTAGTTACCCACAGTCTTAGTTGTCCTGGGACACGTGGAATCTTCCTGAACTAGGGACCGAACGCCTGCCCCGTTGCATTGGCAGGTGGGTTCTGTTTTATTTTTTTAATCATTATTTTAATCGGAAAATAATTACTATACCATATTGTGATGTCTTTTGCCGTATATCATCATGAATCAGCCGCAGGTAAACATGTGTCCTCCCCTCCTGAACCCCCGTCCCACCTCCCTCCCCACCCTATCCCTCTGGGTTGTCCCAGAGCACTGGCTTTGGGTGCCCTGCTTCATGCATTGAACTTGCACTGGTCATCTGTTTTACATATGGGAACGTATATATTTCACTGCTCTTCTCTCAAATCATCCCACCCTCGCCTTCTCTCCCCGAGTCGAAAAGTATGTTCTGTACGTCTCTGTCTCCGTTGCTTCCCTGCATGTAGAATCGTTGCTACCGCCTTTCTAAGTTCCTTAAATATGCATTAATAGAAGTGTTGTCTTTCTCTTTCTGACTGACTTCTCTCTGTATAACAGGCTCCAGGTTCATCCACCTCATTAGCACTGATTCAAATGTCTTCCTTTTTATAGCTGAGTAATATTCCATTGTGTATACGCACCACAACTTCCTCATCCATTCATCTGCCGATGGACGTCTAGGTTCCCTCCATGTCCGAGGTGTTGTAAATCGTGCTGCAGGGAACATTGGGCTACATGTTTCTGTTCACTTCTGGTTTCCTCGAGGTGTATGCCCAGCAGTGGGATTTCTCAGTCGTGTGGCAGTTCTGTTCCCAGTGTTTTAAGGAATCGCCACTCTGTTCTCCATAGTGGCTGTACCAGTTTGCGTTCCCACCAAGAGTGGAAGAAGGTTCCCTTTTCTCCACACCATCTCCAGCATTTATTGTTTGTAGACTTTTTGATGATGGCCATTCTGACCTGTGTGAGATGATACCTCATTGTGGTTTTGATTTGCAGTTTTCTAATAATGAGTGATGTTGAGCATCTCTTCATGTGTTTCGTAGCCATCTCTAAGTCTTTGGAGAAATGTGTGTTTAGATCTCCTGCCCACTTTTTATGGGGTGGTTCGTTTTTGTGGTATTGAGCTGCATGGGCTGCTTGTATATTTTGGAGATTCATTCTTTGTCATTTGTTTCATTTCCTATTATTTTCTCCCATTCTGAGGGCTGTCTTTTCACCTTGCTTATAGTTTCCTTCACTGTGCAAAAGCATTTAAGTTAAATTTGGTCCCTTTTGTTTGTTTGTGTTTTTATTTCCATTATTCTGGGAGGTGGGCCATAGAGGATCTTGCTGTGATTTATGTCAGAGAGTGTTCTGCTGTTGGTCCTTTAATGGACCACAACCTGGTGGTCCCGAGTTGACAGTGAGAGAGTGAAAGAAGGAAAGAGGCTAATAGTTCCTGGGTTATGCAGCTGGCTTCTGCGCTCCAGGGAATCAGCCAGAAATAGAGAGATAGAGAGAGAAAGAAGGAAAGAAAGACAGACACAGGGACCAAAGCTCTGATGGAGCAAAGGTGTTTTAATCAACATGGCATGGACATATATACTGTCTTACAAGGTAGTTATTCTCAGCAAAGATAAAGATTAAAATAAAGACTTACAAAACACAAGGTGATCCCTATTAAAGAGAGAAGAGGGTACTTATCACCATAATGGGAAACTAAGAAAGGAAATACCTGGATTCCCTAGCCCCAGGAAAGACGTGTCTCTCCAAAAGTTTCCTGACAGATCCAAAACAGCACAACGGAAGCCTCCTGTTAAATGCATCCTGACATTCTGCCTTTGGTTTCCTCTTAAGAGTTTTAGAGTTTTTGGTCTTACATTTAGATCTTTAATCCATTTTGAGTTTATTTTGTGTGTGTTGTTACAAAGTGTTCCAGTTTCATTCTTTTACACGTAGTTGACCATTTTCCCCAGCATCACGTGTTGAAGAGACTTTGTTTATGCCATTGTATATTTGTGCCTCCTTTGTCAAAGATAACCTGTGCATAGGTGTGTGGATTTATCTCTGGGTTCTCTTATTTTGTTCCATTGATCTATATTGATCTATATTTCTGTCTTTCTGCCATACTGTCTTGATGACTGTCTTGATGATTGTAGGTTTGTAATATAGTCTGTAGTATAGACTGAAGTATAGACTGAAGAAGAAAAGTTGATTCCTCCAGTTCCATTCTTCTTTCTCAAGATTGCTTTGCGTATTCAGAGTCTTTAGTGTTTCCATACAAACTGAGAAATTATTTGTTCTAGTTGTGTGAAAAGTACCTTTGATAGTCTGATCGGGATTGTGATGAATCTACAGATTGCTTTGGGTAGTAGAGTCATTTTCCCTATACTGATTCTTCCAATCCAAGAACATGGTACATTTTTCCATCTCTCTGTGTCAACTTTGATTGCTTTCATCAGTTTTTTTTTTTTTTTACAGTTTTCTGTATACAGGTCTCTTATTTTTTAATGTACATTTATTCCTAAGTATTTTATTCTTTTCATTGCAATGGTGAATGGGATTGTTTCCTTAAGTACTCTTTCTGATTTTTCTCTATGAGTTTATAGGAATGTAAGGGATTTTTGTGTGTTAATTTTATATGGCAGGCACATTCTTTTTTTTAGTTTTTAAATTTTTTCATTTATTTATTTTAGTTGGAGGCGAATTACTTTACCATATTGCAGGCACATGATTAACCACTGGACCACCAGGGAATTCCTGGCCTGCTTGTCCTTGGGTGTGCAGTTCTCTGGGCTCTGATACACCGAGAGCTTGCAGTGATCACCACCACGACCAGGACACAGGCCACGTCCGTCACCCCAAAAACGCCCAGCTGCTGCCCCTCTCTGGTTTCCTCTCCCACACCCCAATCCCTGGCACAAGGATCTGTCCTCCTCCACAAAGGATTTTGTCCTTTGCAATTTTAAGATTCCTTACATATTCTGAATATAAGACCTTTCTCGGATCTGTCATTCACGAACATCTTTCCCCTAATAACAAATAGCTTCCCTTTTCGTTACAGGAGACATGAGTGATGAAATCTTCTTTTCCTCCCCACACTCAGAGCCCAATGTGGTGTAGCCAGCAAGTGCCCGTGAGATTCTTCCGAAGTGAAAATGAATTCTGTTGTCTGTGAGTCAGTCTGTGCTCTCAGCTAGCCCCCAGAGCTGTATTTCTGCAGAAATCCACGAGTCTTCTGCAGACAGCGGCGCTTGAGAACAGGTACATTTATTGGAGTCTGAACTTGTGATCTCATCAGAGAGCTTCAGAGCTCAACCCATCTTGCAGGACTTGTCTCCCAAGGGAGCTTTTCTTCTTGAAACTCAGAGGCGTGAATTTAGTCAGTGTGGGCACGTTTAGCAGGGCGAACATGGCATTTCAAGGTTGTTCATCCTTTACCAGGTATCAGACCACATTCATTGTATTTCTTTCTGTCACCTTATTTAATCCTCCTTCAACGACCCGTCATTTTGGAAGATTTCAGTCCTAGTTGATGAGGTGAGAAAGCAGAGGACAGAGAAGTCAGTAGGATTGCTCAGAGTCATATAGGCCGCCAGAGGAAAAGTGACCCACAAACCTCGGCATCCTCCATTCAGAGCCCCCACTCTTTATTTCTTCAGTAAAGTTGCCATGCATGCGTGCATGCCAAGTCACATCAGTCGTGTCCAACTCTTTGCGACCACATGACTGTAGCCCACCAGGCTCCTCTGTCCATGGGATTCTCCAGGCAAGAATACTCGAGTGGGTTGCCATGCCCTCCTCCAGGGGATCTTCCCGACCCAGGAATCCAACCCACACCTCCTGCAGCTCTAGCAATGCAGGAGGATGCTTTACCGTTGAGCCACTGGGGAGGCCCAAAGTGGATATAAAATATTATATTTGTTTCAAGTGCACAACAAAGTGATTCCATATTTTTAAACATTATGAAATGAATTGCCATGATAAGTTTGGTTCCCATGTGCCACCACAGAGATTTATTATAAGATTATTGACTATATTCCCTGTATGTACATTCCATTCCCATGACTTATTTTATAACTGGAAGTTTGTATCTCCTTACCCCTTCCCTGTTTTGCACATCTCCCTACTCCTTCCTCCTCTGGTAACCACCAGTTTGTTCTCTGTGTCTCTGACTCTATTTCTGTCTCATTTCCCATGCTCTCTTACTTATTTCTGAGGTTCCACATATAAATAAAACTGTGTGGAATTTGTCTTTCTCTCTGTGTGCCTAGTTTCACTTGGCATCATACCCTCTAGGTCCATTCATGTTCTCGACAATGACAAGATTTCATTCTTTTTTTAATTGCTAAGTAATATTCCACTATGTGTGTGTGTGTGTGTGTACACCATTTCTTCCTTTTTGACTCATGTATCGATGGGCACTTAGGTTCTTTCCAGATCTTGGATCCTCTTGGCTGTAAATAGCGCTGCAGTGGACAGAGGAGCACATATATCTTTTGTGACTAGTGTTTCTTCTATTCTTGAGAAAAATACCGAGAAGTGGAACTGCTGGATCATATGGTAGTTCTGGTTTTCAGTTTTTGAGGAAACCCTCATTGTCTCCTTGGCGGCTGCACCAATATACATTTCCACCAACACCGCATGAGGGTTTCCTTTTCTCTACATCCTCGCCAACATTTCTTACTTGTTGTCTTGTTGATAATAGCTACTTGACAGGTATGAGGAAGTACTTCACTGTGGTCTTGATTTTCTAATCCCCGATGAGGAGATGTTGAGCATCTCTTCATATGTCTATTAGCCATCTGTACCTCTTTGCAGAAATGTCTATTCACTGCTTTGCCCCGTTTTAAAATCAGGTTTTGGGTGTTTTCCCCAATACATCCTATGAGTCCTTTAGCTGTTTTGGATATCTACCTCTTTTCGGGTGTGTATCACTTGCTCATATCTTCTCCCACTCAGCAGGTTGCCTTTTTCTTTTGTTGACGGTTTCCCTTGCTCTGTAAAAGCTTTTTAGTTTTATGAACTCCCATTTGTTTATTTTTGCTTTTGTTGCTCTTGCCTGAGGAGACATGTCAATAAAACTATTGCTAAGACCTGTGTCAAATAGTGTCCTGGCTACGTCTTCTTCTAGGAGCTTTATGGTTTAAGATCTAACAATTTCATCTTGAATCTTCTGTAGTTGTTGTTGAGTTTTGAATGTTGTGTAAGAAAGGGGTCCAAGTTTTCCCATAACCATTTATTAAAGAGACAGCATTTTCCATGATGAATGTTCTTGGCTCCTTTGTCATAGACTAATAGGCCATATGAGCGCAGGTTTATTTCTGACAGAGCGTCCCCAACTGTACCCTCCGTAAAGGCTGGGGTGAAGTGAGAAGACCCGGTGACTTCAATGCCCGTCCACAGCTGCTGGCACAGCAAGTCTGGATAAGGTACGTCCTAGTACCTTATTGATGCTAGCCACAATGCACTGGGGCAGGGATGGTCATCCCCACCCGGCACATGTTCCCCAGGGTGGGATGCGATGGGCTCACTCCAGCAGCCAACCCAGGTCGATCCCGCCATCCACAGTCTCTCACTTTAGCCAGTCACGAAGGTTTTCACTGTTGATGTTACATCCCCTCCATGCCATGCCAGGCTGGCTGTTGAGACGGGGAGGTGAGGAGGAATTGCATGGCCAGTCCCTGCCCTTGAGAGTTGAGTCATTAAGCAGAGAGGAGATCTGACACCCTTAGATGTGGTGGTGAGTACGTCACGGATCCCCTGTGAGGCTGCGTTGCTAGGAGATGAGAGGAGTGAGGAGGATCAGGGTAGATGAAGTGAACATGGTGGGGGAGGGGACAGGGTACTCTGGGTCCTTGCTGTGCCAATCCCAACTGCAGAATTACCCACAGACTGCAAGAGGGCACCCGGAGGGTGGATGGGCGGCTGTAAATGAGGATATCACCAGTGCCACCCTCTTCCCACCTCAAAGTCTGTGTCCCCAACCTGCCTATTGGGTGTTCGTGGTCTGGGGGTCACTTCTGAGACAGCATACTCTCCTCAGTTACAGAGTAGGAGCCAGAATCCTGTGATGTGCAGAGATGTGTAGCCCGTCAAATCCTAGGCCAGAGACCGAGCCATAGGAACCAGCAGGCCAGAGAATACTGGATGGGAGTTGGCTTTAAATGCAGTGGCCAAATAACAAATCTGAATGTACCTGTGGCAAGCAATGATATTGAACCATTCATTTAAAGACCTTCCCACAAAGGGAAGTCCTGGGCCTCCTGGTTTCATCAGTGAAATCTATCAAATGTTTGAAGAAGAACTAGCACCCATCCTTCACAGATTCTTCCTGAATAGACAAGAGGGAGGAGGGAACATTTCCTCATTCATCCTATAAGCACAGTATTAGCCTGGTACCAAAGCCAGACTTGACATCACCAGAAAGCTACAGATCCATATCTATCATGAATAGCGATGCATACACCCTCAACACAGTATCAGCAAACCAAATAGAGAAACATTTTGCGAAGGGCTGTGCAAGATTTTTCCCAGGATTGCAGTATTGGACCAACACTCAATTTCAGTTATGGGAAACAGCGTATTGATATAAGGAAGGACGGAAACCACCTGTCATCTTGACAGACAAAGAAAAAGCATTTGACACAGTTCAAGACCCGTTTATGACAAATAAGTAAATAACTAAATCAATAAACACGGTCAACCAACTCAGGATAGAAGGGATCGTCGTCGTGGTGCTGAAGGACATCCCCGAGAACCATCCTGCTCTCGTCACGTCACATCTAGTAGTGTCTGAGTGAATGCTTGCCGCTTGAGATGCAGACCAAGGACAGGAGGTCTGCTTCAACCACCTCTGTTCCACACTGCCGGAAGGGTCTATCCTGTGCACCGTGCAAAAGGAGAAATGACATCATTGGGAAATGAGAAGCAAAACCTATGTCCACGCAAATACTTGTCCTTACAGGTCTCTCACAGCAGCACTGTTTCTAATTTCCAAATAGTGGAGCAGCCTAAAAGTCTGTCAGCTGGAGAGTGGTAGACAAAGTATTCTGTATGTCGCCATATGGTGGAATAGCATAGATGGATGAAAAGTGATGAACTTCTGCTTTCTGCTGCCACGTGGGTGAGCCTGCAAAGCATTACGCTAAGTGAAAGAGCCCAGACACAAAAGGCCACTTCCTGCAGGAGTCCGTCGATATGAAATGCCCAGAAAGGGCAAATACAGAGAGGATGCCTGGGCCTGCAGGTCCTGTTGGGGATCCACTGCTGATGGGTACGCGGAACCATTTTGTGGGGCTGGCCGTGTTCCACAACTGCACTGGGGTGGTGGCTGCACCACTGTGTGAAGGTACTAAAAGTCACTGCCCTGGAAGTGGTGGGTGTGATTTGTGGTATGTGATTATACCTCAGTAAAGCAGTTTAGGAAGGTAATGCAGATGTCCAAGTGAGACGTGTGGGGAAAGACATGCTGTTGCTTTTGTCACAACGAGGAGTGCCCCTGCTCCTTCCGCGTTCTGGGTCCGGCCTCCTCCACATGTGCTAGATGCTCCCTCCAGAAACAGTCGCTGTGCACGTCTGGTCCTCAGGGGCATCCCCCATAAATTTCCCACCTACTTTGGCCAGTCCTCTGCCTGAAAACCAAGCAGCAAGGAACGGTTTTCCTCCGGGCTTGCTGGCATTTTGGTTTCTGTGCACTGCAGGGGGCAGTGTTGCTCCAAGGAGTCGCCTGCCTGTTCCTCCCCCGCCCTTCAGGGTTGAAAAAAGGCTGTAATAGGCGACAGGTTTTTGTGTTTTTGTGTTTTTTGTTTTTTTTTCCTGCGCTTGCGCTGGTTGGCTGCTTCGAAGTGCTGAGGAAGCTGCTGAGATACATATTAAGCTAACTGAAAAAGTAACAACAAAGAAAATATTAAGCAGGTCAAGGGAAAAGTAGCAAATAACAGAAGAGGGCATCCCCATAAGATTATCAGCTGACTTCTCAGCAGAAACTGCAGGCCTGAAGGGAGTGGCATGATGTATTTAAAGTGGAGAAAGGGAAAAACCTACAGCCAAAAACACTCTACCAAGCAAGGCTCTTCCTTCAGATTCAACAGAGGAATCAAAAGACAAGCAAAGACTCACAGAATTCAACAGGACTACACCAGCTTTACAACAAAGACTAATGTAACAGCTCTAGGCAGAAACAAAAAGAAAGACCAATGGAACACAGTAGGAAGCCCAGAGATAGATCCCTGCACCTATGAGGCACCTCATCTATACCCAAGGAGGTAAGAATATACAATGTAGAAAAGACACCATCTTCAATAAGTGGTACTGTGAAAATTAGACAGTAACATGTAAAAGTAACATGTAACATGTAAAAGTAACATGTAAAAAAAATTAGAACACTTACTAACATCACAGGGGGAAAAAGAAACCTCAAAATGAATTAAAGACTAAATGTAAGACCAGATACTATAAAACTCTTAGAGGAAAACATCGGCAGAACACACTAACAAAGATTTTAGCAATATCCTCTTTTCATTAATGGAAATAAAATAAAAAATAAAGAAATGGGACCTCATTACTCTTACAGTATTTTACACAGCAAGTGCAGTTCAGTTCAGTTGCTTAGTCGAGTCTGACTTTTACACAGCAAAGGAAACTATAAACAAGGTGAGAAGACAACCCTCAGAATGGCAGAAAACAATTTCAAATGAAGCAACTGAAAAGGAATTAATCTCAAAAGTATACAAGCATTTCATGCAGCTCCGTATCAGAAATATAAACAACCCAATCAAGAAATGGGCAGGAGACCTAAAACAGACATTTTTCCAAAGAAGACATACAGATGGCCAACAAATACATGAAATGATGTGCAACATTGCTGTTTATTAGTGAAATGCAATTCAAAAGTACAATGAGTACAATCTTGTCAGAATGGCCACCATCAACAAATCTACAAAACATAAATGCCGAAGAGGATGTGGAGAAAGGGAACCCTCTTGCACTGTTGGTGGGAATGTAAATTGGTACATACACTATGGAGCACATTGTTTAATCCTCCCCGTGTTTGTATTATTTTTTTGCCATTTTTTTCTTATAGTTTATTTCTAAGCCCACACATAGCATTGTGATCAGAAAAGACTCTTGACATGATTTCAATTTTCTTAAATTTATGTGGCTTGATATGTGACTCAAGATATGATCTATAAAGAATGTTCTATGTGCACATGAGAAGAAAGTATATTCTGCTGCTTTTGGATGGAATGGCCTAGAAATAGCAATTAAGTACATCTGGTGTAATGTGTCATTTTGGCGCTGTGCTTCCTTCTTGATTTTCTGTCTGGATGAGTTCTTCATGGATGAAAGTGGAGTGCTAAACTCCCCCACTATTATTGTGTTGCTGATGTTTTCTCCTTTTATGGCTGTTTATATATTGAGGTGCTCCTATGTTGGGTGCATATTTATTTACAATTGTTGTGTCTTCTTCTTAGAATAATCCATTGATCATTATGTGGTGTCCTTGAATCTTGCAACAGTGGTTAAAGTCTGATTTGTCTGATGTGAGTATTGCTACTCCAGGTTTCTTTAGATTTCCTTTTGCATTGAAAATCTTCTTCCATCCCTTCACTTTCAGTCTGTAAGTGCACCTAGATTTGAAAATGGGTCTCTTGTAGACAGTATTGTGTGTGCTGGGCTGTGCTTTGTCACTCAGTCGTGTCTGCCTCTTTGCGACCCCATTGACTGCACCCCACCAGGCTCCTCTGTCTATGGGGATTCTCCAGGTAAGAATACTGAAGTGGCTTGCCACACCCTCTTCCAGGTCATCTTCCCAACCCAGGGATGGAATCCACGTCTCCTGCATTGCAGGCAGATTCTTCACAGACTGAGGCACCAGGGAAGCCCAAGAATACTGTAATGGGTAGCCTATCCCTTCTCCAGGGGATCTTCCCAGTGCAGAAATCAAACTGGGGTCTCGCAGATCCTTTACCAGCTGAGCTACCAGGGAAGCCCAGACCGTATTATATATGGGTCTTCATTTTTTTTTAATCGTTATCTCTTTTTTTTTTAGGATGCAGCATTTCATCCATTTACATTTAAGTTAATTACTGACATGTGTGTCCTTATTGCCATTTTAAAAATTGTTTTGGATTTGTTTTAAAGGTGTTTGTTTTAAACTTCCTTTTGTGACTTGATGACTATCTTTAGTGTTGTGAATGGATCCCTTTTTTCTTTTTTGTGTCTATATCTATTGTAGATGTTTGGTTATCATGAGTTTTTTTGTTCTAGCTGTCTATACACACACCACATAGACACATATGTGTGTGTGTATGTGTGTGTATATATATGTGTGTATATATGTGTGTGTATACACATATACATATATGTGTATATATATATACACATATGTGTGTATATGTATATATATACGTGTGTGTATATGTGTGTTTGTATATATATATATCTCCAAGGTGGTTCAGTGCTAAAAAATCCCTCTGCCAATGAAGGAGATACAGAAGATTTTGGGTTGATTCCTGGGTTGCGAAGGTCCCCTGGAGGAGGACGTGGAAACCACTCCAGTATTACTGTTTGGAAAAATTCCATGGACAGAGGAGCCTGGAGAGTCCATGGAGTTGCAAAGAGTCTGACATGCCTGAGTAAAGAGTATATATATACATGTATATATACTTGTTTAACTTTACTGGTCTCTTAATTTCAAATGCATTTTCAATATCCGGCATTTGTACTCCCATCCTCTCATAACTGTTGGTTTTGATATCATATTTGTGTGTGGATGAGTTCCCATGTTTACTGTGTGTTTGTCTTTACTGGTGAGCTTTCCCATTCATAATTCTCTTGAATCTAGTCATGGCATTTTGTTTCTGCCTAGAGCCGTTACATTAGTCTTTGTTGTAAATCTGGTGTGGTCCTGTTGAATTCTCTGAGCCTTTGCTTGTCTTTGATTCCTCTGTTGAATCTGAAAGAAGAGCCTTGCTTGGTAGAGTGTTTTTGGCTGTAGGTTTTTCCCTTTCTCCACTTTAAATATATCATGCCACTCCCTTCTGGCCTGCAGCGTTTCTGCTGAGAAGTGAGCTGATAATCTTATGGGGATGCCCTCTTCTGTTATTTGCTACTTTTCCCTTGACCTGCTTAATATTTTCTCTTTGTTGTTACTTTTTCAGTTAGCTTAATATGTATCTCATCCTTTTCCTCAGCACTTCGAAGCAGGCAACCGGCGCAAGCTCAGAAAAACAATCCGTCGCTTATTACAGGCTTTTTTCAACCCCGAAGGGCGGGGGAGGAACGGGCAGGCAGCTCCTCGGAGCAACACTGCCCCCTGCAGTCCACAGAAACCAAAATGCCAGCAAGCCCGGAAGAAAACAGATCCTTCCTGCTCGGTTTTAGGGCAGAGGACTGGACAACGTAGATGGGAAACTTATGGGGGATGGCCCGGGGGACCGGAGAAAGAGAACCTCTGGAAGGGCCCGGGCAAACCACCCCGCACCGCGCGAGTTCCGCTCGACCTGCACTCAGAACCACAGCGAGGCGGGCAAGAAGTCAGGGCGTCCAGGAAGCTCTGGAGCTGCTGAGGGCTGGTTCTGGGCCTGCCCCGGGGAGCATTGAGGACAGTGCCAGTCTCCCAGCCTGCGTCCGCTGGGAGATTTCTCCCCGAAACTGTTTGGAACTCTCCACTGAGGGACCTGATCCGTGACGTCCGGGTCCTGTCCAACCTGGCCCCAACAAGATGGTTCTTTTGAGTCACTACCCTGCCCTCTTCTCTGTCAGTCGACTCTGGATTCAAGTCCCTTCCTGACTCACCTTGCAGTGAGCTGAGCAACTTGTACTCCGCAAGAGCGGATTACTTCCAGGTGCTTTGCGTTCTAAATGTGTTGTCGTGTCATAATTGTGATAGAGTCGATGAGTCGTTTTCTATGTAGTTTCCCTTCCCGCCCCCTTTCATTTAGTGTCTCATTGTAATAAATATGTTATTGTTGTTTTTCAGGCCGTCGGTCGTGCCCGACTCTTTGTGACCCCATGGACTGCATGCAGCACGTCAGGAGGCTTCCCTGCCCTTCCCCATCTGCCGGAGCTTGCTCAAACTCATGTCCATTGAGTCAGTGATGCCATCCAACCATCTTGTCCTCTGTAATCCCCTTCTCTTCCTGCCGTCAATCTTTCGCAGCATTGCAGGCTGTTTTACCCTCAATCCCAGTGAGCATTTTATTTCACTCTTCCACTGGGGAGGGGAATGTATCCTGCAAGCCAGTGTGCAAACCTGCAGTACAGGATAGCCAGATTCAATCGCTGGGTTGGGAAGATCCTCTGCAGAAGGAAATGGCAACCCACTCCATTATTCTTGCCTGGAGAATCCCATGGGCAGAGGAGCCAGGAAGGCTACAGTCCAAGGGTTCTTAAAGAATCAGACAGGTCTGATCCACTTTCACTTCCACTTCACGGAATGATTTTCAAGTCAAAACTCACTGTCATAATAAAGTTCTCTTTAAACATACAGGAATTCCTCAACGATCGGAAGCAAGACAACGGTGACCACTCCATCCACTATTATTCAATATATCAGCTTATATTATTTTATTGTAATTTTAAGTGTCAATGGGTCCGGTGACAGTTCTCACAACGGGCTCTCTGAAGGGCTCAGATGCAGTTTGAATCAGACAACCGGCACAAGCGGAGGAAAAACAACAACAACAAAATACCAGCTGCTTCTTGCTAAAAAAGGCCTCCTGTCACTTTATGAAAGCGGGAAGGGCTGAGGAAAAACCGGCCCGGCGACACTGTGGAGCAACACTGCCACCTGCAGGCCACAGAAACCAAAACGCAGCAAGCCCGGGAAAAATTCATCGTTCCTTCTGGGTTTTCGTGCAGAGGACGGGACGGCGGGGATGCGAAAGATAAGGGAGATGCCCGTAAGGACGAGAGAAAGGAAGGGAATCTCTCGAAGGGGTCCCGCCAAACCACCCCTGGACTGCGAACCGTCCGCGGAACCGCAGCAACAGGGGCAGGAAGTCAGGGTGTCCGGGAGGATCCGGAGCTTGGCGGGCGGGGCTGCACTCCGATTGGCTGGCTCTGGGCCTGCGCGCAGCAGCCCAGTGAGGCCCGTGCCAGTCTCCCCTCCCTGATCGGCTGGGAGTTTTCTCCGGGACCCTGTTTGGAAGTCTCCACTGAAGAACCTGACCGGTGACGTCGGGGTCCTGTCGCCCACTGCCGAAGCCCCCCAGGTGCGGGAACGTTACAAGTCCCCTTCCTTACCAGACACTCAGGCAGATGGAGGGGAGGGAACGCACCTCAGTCCTGGCGGCAGAAGGAGGATGGATGGAGTTCCGGTGTCTTGGTTACTGCTCTGCTGAGCATCCCTCCTGGGTTGCTGAGCTCAGGCAGGGGGCCTCACACCAGGCTAGTAGGTATTCCTGTGACCAGAGGTTGGAGCTAAGGGCTGAGATCTGTTACCAGGGAAACGGAAGCTGGGTCCAAGTGATTTGAGAAGAATGGGAAAACAGCTAAGTGGAATTTCAGAGGGAGGGTGGTTTCTGGGAGCCTGTCCAGAGCTATTGACTTGTGGTCACACAACGGGCGCCTGTGAGTCAACACAGAGACACATTAGACATTCTTACAGAATCCATTCTTACAGGAGGAAATCAAAGATGGAAATTTTGCAACTCCACTCTACAGCAAAAGCAGGTTTTCATCAAGACCTGCTATGCCTGACAGATATCTTAGGCTGAGGTAAGGGACCACTTGCCCAAATTAATACTAGTTTGAAAACTGACCTTGTGCTTGCTCTGCTGCGTGTTCCTGAATCCAAAGTTTTACAGTTAAAACCCTGCTGTTGTTAGTGAAACTCAGTATGTTTTAGTTCTTGTCAGGATCCCTTGTGCCTAGTCGAATACATTTCTAAAACACTGTGGAGATAACTTCATTCGAGAGATCAGAATAGTGCTTCAAACATTAAAGCTGGCTGAGAATTCTCGCTATTGATGTTGATGGAAGGATCGGCTGTCAGGATATCTGCTGCCTGTGCTCAGTTGCCGTTTTAAACTGTTTCCTGTGTTATCAAACTAACTCCCATGCTCACATGAAGACCAAATAAGAACAGGATGTTTATTGGGAAAAATACAGTTAAGCAATCCCCTGTTTGATGCACTCCCTTTAAGACCCACCTCTCGGAACTTTCTACTCTAGGAATCTCTTCTGGATATTCTTTGGCATGTTCCCAATGATGGGCTTACACTGCTGTGTCCTGACTCACCGTCCTGTTAAAGACAGGGCTTTCAACCTCTCAGGTGCATTACAGTGGCCAGGTTCTCTCGGAGATAAAACAGAGGGTGATGGCCCGTGCTCCGGACACCTTCAGAGTGGGTCTGTAGGAAGAGGGCCTCTGAGAGGAACGGATCCCCACCTATGGCAACAGGAAGACCTTGGGTCAGCCTCTTCCAGAGCAGCTCCAGGGGAGTCATGGCTCGGTGAAGATCACATCCAGCAGCATGCCCAGGATTGTGGTTGAAGGAACTGGGTGGATGGCCGTTTCCATCCATGAGACACCCCAAGGAACATTGGCTTGGGGCTACTAGCAGGTCTGCAGTGCTCATGGGACATCTGAGTGCAGATGACCCATACGTCTCAGCCTGTGGTGGAAGTGGGGCCCCGTTGGGACGTCTTAGGTAGATCCCGTGATAGGAAAATTCATCAGCATACCGAGGGATAACGGATGAAAACAAGTCAGATGGGTAAAAGCTATGGGGGGTTACGTGGTCACCCAAGGATTACGTATAGAATGGAAGAGCAGAGGGCAGATGTGGGAAACCAAAGGAAAGCAAAACCAAGATTTAGGAGGGGGTTAAAGTAAATGGTCAGACAGGGAGTCTTAGAAGTAATGGACTGAGAGGGAGGAGGAAAGCCAGCATGCGCTTCTGTCAGAGACTCTGACCAAGGAAAGTGTTTTTGAAGAAGGAATGTGTCTGTGGCCAATACACCACCGGGTACTACGGTTTGGCCCACGGAGCTCTTGGGATGAGTTAGCAAGGGGATGTTCTGTGGATGGGTACTCAGAGGAGGAATCAAGAGGTAACCAGATAAGGATGCTCCTGGAGTCTGTACTTTCAAGAAGCATGGCTTGAAAGGAATCAAAGACGCAGCGTATTGGAAGTAGAGGTCTGTGTGCTTGCAGGGTATGCTATTTTCTGTTCTCCAAACCAAAGAGACCAGGATACCAGTTCCAAAGAAATCATCAGGACTGTTGACTAGAAGACAGAATGGAGAATTGGAATGATCTTCACAGGTGAGTATTCACGTTGAGGTCAAGGGAGAGTGGTGGTTTCAAAGCAGCATTGGAGTTCCAGGAAGACCTTCCTCTCCCTCTGGGCCCCACTCTGCCTCTGCGACCCTTGGTCACAGGAAGAGCCAGGGTGCTGGCGGGGAGGGGCATGGGTTGCTGAGATCACAGTCTCAATGTATGCTCCTCAGAATCCACGGACACTTTAGTATATTTGTTCTCCCTGGCTGATCTGATCTTCCTCATGAGTGTTCACCCTTCATACTGGTTAGTAACCAGAAAACTGCTACTGAAGTTACTTCTAACATGGAAAGTGTGGTTGCAAGGAACCAGCTGAATATCCATAGATACAAATGCTCAGTCTATTCTGGTGAAAATTCTCTCTGCTTCTTTCAGCCATGGAGCAGGGGGGTATGTGTCACTTACAAGGCTTGCGGTAATGTGGGAGGGGTAGTCTATAACACCTTTGTTCCTCACAGTGGCCTCAGCGGTCCCTGAGGGAAAGATGACTGTCCTCTCCTGGCTCCAGCTGTTGATGCTGACCTGCACCACCCGTGGGTGGGGGTGGTGAAACTTGCAATTCTGTCTCTCTGTTCTTGCTGTGGATCCAGTGCTCCCTGGCTGACTGAGCCTCAGCCACTCTGCTGGCATCTGCAGACCCCTCTGAATCTGGGTCTCATCGTCCAGCCCGTCCCTGGGCAGGGATGTCCGCTCCTCAGCCTCAGCTGCAAGGTCTCCTAGCCCATCGCCTGCTTAGGTTTCATCTGCATTCGGTCCCTTTCCACATTTCTCCCTCAGGTGATGTAGAGCCCTCCCTTGGATCTCACCTGCAGCAAAGCAGGCACCAAGATCAGCTCCAGAAAACGAAATTCCTAAACGACAGCCACCCATCTGCCCAAAGACAACATTGGGTCAGTGAGCAGTGTGCCCTCTGTGAGTCCCAAGTGGGAATGGGGTGGAATCCTCCTTTCCCTGGTCTTCCTCTTCATTTCTTGTCACACTTCCCTTGTTTGAACCCTCTCACCTCTGCCTGCCACTGCCTCTGTGGGCCGTTCCCCACTGTGACTGGGATGCTCTTTTCTTTGGCTTGTCTTTCATTTGACCCAAGACTTCTCATACAATATCCGGGTCAAAGTGGGCATAGGGCAGAATGTGTACCTTGTCAAGTACAGTTAGGATACTTTGGTGTCACATAAGCCCCACACGCCCGAAATATAAAAACAGGGATAAAGAAGACAAGAGTCAAATGTGCCTGAGATGTTGGATAAGATGAGCACTGAAGAGTGTCTGCGGGATCAGGAAGTATGGATTTCAGTGATGGGCTTGGCAAGGCCAGTTACAGTAGAGTGAGTGAGAAAAGCTTCATGGAAGGGGGCTGAGTAGAGAATATCTCAGCAGAATTTGAAGCAGTTTTGTTCTGAAGGGCAACGGGTGATGTGCCAGTAGCTGCAGAAGAGGGTGGTAGAAGAGGATGGGTTTCCCCCTGTGTTGTGGAATGCTGCGATGTAGAGGGAGCAGGTGCTGGTTCAGGCGAGAGGGGTGATAACTGCAGATTGGAAGTCCCTGGGAAGGTGCAAGGCATGGGATCCCGGGCAGAGGTGAGGGGCTGGGTGCAGTCAGGAGCACTCGGGCAGAGGGGCAGCAGACTGCCAGGGCAGAAACATGCACTTTGGGATTGGGAGACTTGAAAAATCCCACGAGATTGCTTCTTTCTTCTCCACGAATTAATTTCGGTTGGGGCTGGTGGTCATTAGGATGGAGGAAGGTTACTACTGTGTATTGTAGTAGTGTAGGTAGGTGAGAGTGAAAAGAGCAGTAGTTCTACTCTGGCCACGGGTTTAAGATAAAACACTTCTGTAAAGTTTGTAAAGTTGGGTGCTCAACGCTCAGGTGCTCAGACACAGGCAGGGAGTGAGTAGTTAGGAGTGTGCAAGGAGCACAAGAGGTGTGTTTGTGGGGGACAACTTCCAGCCCTGGCTCAGTGGATCCGATTGGGGCGGGGCCTGGCGGATGGTAATGGAAGGACGTGTGGTAGTGGAGGTGAGGGTTTCCAGGATGTTCTGGTATCCGTGCACTGGCACCAGAGCTGGGGAGCTGGACAGGACAGCATGTGGAGGGTGATGAGAGGGAAGAAGGCTAGAAACAGCACACCATGAGGGGCGCGGTCTTTCCTGATGCCCGGGGCCGGGGCGGGGAGACCGTGGGCAGGGGGATTCTCCGGTAGGGAGGAGGGAAACATCGACGAGGACGGAGAGTCTCCGGGGTGACCGTGGGAGCCTCGTGGGCACTGAGGACAGATCAGGAAAGTGAGGGCTGAGAGAACAGTGAGTATAACACGGGAGGAACGCGTTCACAGGGCTGGGGTGGGCGGAAGGACAAATACAGGGGACTTGTACGGGTTCCGCACTTGTAGGGCTTCGGCAGTGGGCGACAGGACTCAGACATACAGGGTCAGCTTCTTCAGTGAAGTCTTTGAAACCGGGTCCAGGAGAAAACTTTCAAGGAACCCAGGTCAGAATACTGGCACGGGCCTCACTACGTTGATCCGCGCATGCCCAGAACTAGCCAACGGGGGCGCAGCACCGCCCACCAAGCCCCGGATGTGTGAGACTCCCTGACTTCCTTCCCTTGTTTCCTTGTTTCCGCGAGCCGCTGGAGTCCGCGATCCACGGGTGGTTTGGCCGGGCCCCTTCGAGAGGTTGTCTTCCTTTCTCTGGTCCTGATGGGAATCCTTCTTAACTTCCTCATCCATGCTGTCCAGTCCTCTCCGCGAAAACTCGAGAAAAAATTTGGGTTTTCATCCGTGCTTGTGGCTTTTTGGTTTCTGTGGTCGGCAGGTGGCAGTGTTGTACCAAGTGTCTCCCTCCCGTTTCTCCCCCGCCCTTCGTGACTGAAAAAAACGCAGGAAACCCTTTGCCATGAGAAACAGCACATTGTTTTCTCTGCTTAGGCAGGTTAGCTGGTTGAGCAGGTTGGCATCTGAGCCCTTCAGAGAGCCCCTTGTGAAAACTTTGAACAAAGCCATTGACCCTGAAAATTACAATAAAATAATATAAGCTGATATATTGAATAATGGTGGAGAGAGTGAGCTCTCTTGTCCTTCTTCTGATCCTAGAGGAAATGCAGTGTTTAAATAGAACTTTATTATGACAGTGAGTTTCGACTTGAAAATGTTTAAGTGACTGGAAATGAAAGTTGCTCAGTCCTGTCAGATTCTTTAAGACCCCTTGGACAATAGAAGGGGAAAGACTAGAGCTCTCTTCAAGAAAATTAGAGATACCAAGGGAACATTGCATGCAAAGATGGACTCAATAAAGGACAGGAATGGTAGGGCCCTAACAGAAGCAGAAGATATTAAGAAGAGGTGGCAAGACTACACAGAAGAACTGTGCAAAAAGGATCTTCACGACTTAGATAATCATGTCGGTGTGATCACTCACCTAGAGCCAGACATCCTAGAATTTGAAGTCAAGTGGGCCTTAGGAAGCATCAACAAAGCTAGTGGAAGTGATGGAATGCCAGTTGAGCTATTTCAAATCCTGAAAGACGATGCTGTGAAAGTGCTGCACTCAACATGCCAGCAAATTTGGAAAACTCACCTTTTCCAGAGCTGGGAAAGGTCAGTTTTCATTCCAATCCCCAAGAAAGGCAAGGCCAAAGAATGCTCAAATGACCGCACAGTTCCACTCATCTCACACGCTAGTAAAGCGATGCTTAAAATTCTCTAAGCCACGTTACGTGAACCGTGAACTTCCAGATGTTCAAGCTGGTTTTAGGAAAGGCAGAGGAACCAGAGATCAAATTGCCAACATCTGCTGGATATTTGAAAAAGCAACAGTGTTCCCAAAAAAATCACTTTGGTGCTCAGCTTTTTTATCATCCCTGTACATGACTACTGGGAAAACCATAGCTTTGACTTGACAGGCCTTTGTTGGCAAAGCAATGCCTCTGCTTTTCAATATGCTTTCTGGGTTGGTCATAACTTTTCTCCCAGTAGACTTTAAGGGGATTGTATTACCCAGCATAATGGGTTTGTGGGTGGGGGGCAGTTTCTTCATCCAGTCAGTTAAAAAAGCTTAAGAGCATGGACGGAAGCTTCCTGAGCATGAAACAGTTGAGCCTCAAGAATACAGCCTGAGGAACTTTGCATGAGGCTCAAAGTTGCTGGACTGTTCTGCAGATTTGGTCCTCTAGACTCCAACCTGGATTTCCAGCCAGCTGACTGATATCTAAAGATATCAGAACTGTCAGCACCCACGAGCCCATGATCCAACTCCCTAAAATAAGTCTCTCTCTATTGGCCGTGTTTCTCTGGAGAAGCCTGACTAATACACCCCCAACTTGGCACATCTTTCTCAATCCAATCCAAAGACATTGACTGAGTCACTCTATCATCCCACACCAGATGCTGTGCATTAAAGAAGCTGAGAGATAGAGGATACAGCCATTTATTTCGTGCCTTCCACCTGCCAGGTCATGGGCGCTAGCTGTTTTACATCTGTTATCTCCACTAGGTCTCCCAATAAACCTCACCAACAGGTAGAGTTATTCCCATTTTACAGATAAGGAATTTGAGGCTGAAGGAGAGTGACTGGACTGGTAGGGCCTGCATGGGAACCCAGCTTGAGTGTAAACTGTGAACTGTGGGATGGAGAAAGATGACATGGAGAGAGGAGTTTGGGCACAGGTCCCAGATTGGTTCTATGCCAGTAGGGGAGCAGGGAAACATCACACCCTTGTTATCAGTCCTGGGCATTCCGTTGCCATAGGAGCAGCCCCAATCCATCTGAAGCGAAAATTACCAGGAACAGCATCATGCACGCAACAGAAGATGAAGTCCGTGAGTGGTTTCCAGGTGGGAGAGGTGTAACAGAAAACCCAGCCTCCTGCTGAGGGTTCATCTAGCTGTGAGGGAAAAGCTCAGGGCTGTGTCTGAGAAGGAAGGAGCCTCTAGGGCTGGACACAGATGTCTAATGTGACCTTGAAGTGCTTTGTGAAGCTTGAAGGTAAGGCCTGACCTGTAATCTGCTCTGTGGCAACTCAGTAGTTGTTACACCAGGGAAGGTGCCAGCAAATCTCTACTAACCCCGTTCCATACTCACAAAAACAACCTGCTCAGTTCAGGTCGTTATTCAGAATAATTCACCCATTTTCAGGTGAGGCTGGTATGGCACAGTGAGTTGATTTAATTTCTCGAGATGTGATGATAGCAAGGGGGAGAACTGGGTGCAAGGAAGGTTGTCTAGAATCAGAGCTAGTGTCCGTACCCACACACTGTATTGTTTCCTCATAAAAGGGAGAAAAGTAAGAAAACAAAAAGAGAAAACGAAGAAAAAAGATAAAAGGAGACCCATGATGCTTACTGTATTGCAGCATCCACCCTGGACTGTGAGTAAAGAGAAAACTTCTCAAAGAAGCTAATCAGAAAGGTAACTGACAATCACACAACATGAAGTCAGGAGACAGGACAGGCTCAGGCACAGTGTACATGTACACGGAGAGCAGTGAGACAAGAAAGGAGGGCACGGGGGAGGGTAAGGAGTAAAAGTCGCTATGGGAGCAAGAGGAAGATGAGGAGAGCAGAGTTGACAGAGCTCCTGTGGACTTGCCCAAGGACGCTGATCAGCACCTTCAAACCATCCATCTTGCTGACGGCAGCCTGAGTGGAAGTTACACCTCTCACCCGTGAAATGAAGTAGCCCGGCTCTCCGAACTGTATTCATCCCACAAGTATCCCCCCAGAGCCCACCTGGTCATCAATGCCCTCAGCACAGTGCTGAAAGCAGCTATAGCCTAGGACAGAACCCAGTCTCAGGAGGTAAAGGACTGCCCAAGTTATAGAATAAAGGGGAAGCCAAGTGGGACGAGACGGACACTAGACACTCCTGTCCGAGTGGGTATAGAAGACAGGATGTCCCTCAAGCGCTCGAAGGAACAGAAATGTGAGCCTAGAATTTTCAGGGTTCACTCACTGGCAATTCAGTTGAGAAACAGCTGCTATGATGGTGATGCACTAGGAAGGGGAAAGGCGAGTGTTACTCTGGTACAATGAGGTTCTGGACAATGTGGGAATAAAAGACAGGAAGAGCCCTGGACCTATGTAAACTGAGCCGAGAGGTTTGCTCTAGCCACTGTTTCCTGTGTGCTGTTTGCAGAAACAAATCGACAGCATATCAACAGCGGCACTGCTCTGTGGCCCTCACCTTATCATCACTCATAAGATGGTGATCGTGTTCTGAGCACCTGTGGGGCCCAGACTCCCAGACGGGTGCTTTCCAGACTTTGTGAGCACAGGAATGTTTTATGCAGCAAAAGGGTCCTCAAGGAGCTCACCGTGGGGTGGGCAGGGAGCCAGACTGAAGACCATGGTGAAACAAGTGTGATGAGAGCCTTGGCCTCAGGAGCCAGCAGAGACTGGGATCGGAGGGTCAGGAATGGGCTTACCTGGGGGTGGCATAACATAATATTGTCCACATTTGCAGACATGGGAACCGAGGATCAGAGAGGGTCAGCATCTTACTCAAGGTCACACTGCTTGGTAGTGGTCCTGACCATTTTTCATCTATGTGGGTTAAAATGTGAAGGTTTCTGCCCTATTCATTATACCACTCTCTCTCTCTCTCAATGTTGTCACCTATTTTAGCTCACAATCACCACGTTACACATTCCCTTGGCTCTACGTCCTCATTTATTAGATAAATGATCTGCTGAGCAAAGTATACCTTTCCTGTTTGCACATCCAATATGTCCAATTTATAAACAAAATTTCCTTGCAGGGCACATTGGCCCCACCCAAACTGATGGTTTACACTGAGTCTGTATTGCACCCATATGCAGGGTAAAGAAAATGGATCACTGGGATCTGTAGTTTTACTTACCTATTTCACACAATCTCAAGCATAATTTGAAATGTAGCCAATATTCAATTAAAAACAGTAGAAACACCTCTTTCCTAAAATGACCACTCATGAAAGAGTTCATTCAATGTCAGTACCTTCTAGACAGCAGACTAAACCCCTTGCATAGGGAGTTGAGGAAATTCATTTCCTTAAGATATAGAAATCCTATTTTTAAAAATATATTTTCACTATTGCTCGTTCACTGAGAGACTGAAGCAAGCAAAGCCACTTCACCTTTCTGTTTCTGACAAAACAAACAAGCAAAGCAACCCTAACACACAGGTGCATAGACTTATGTAATACACCCAATAGAGCTATGTCAAATATAAGGCAATGGTATTGGACATACAAGGGCTTCCCAGTTGACTCAGTGGTAAAGAATTCACCTGCTAATGCAGGAGACTAGGGTTTGATCCCTGGGTCATGAAGATCCCATGGAAAAGGAAATGGCAACCCACTCCAGTATTCTGGCCTGGGAAATCCCATGGACAGAGAAACCTGGTGGGTACAGTCCATGGGATCACTAAAGAATGGGACACGACTTGGGGACTAATCAACAACAATCGAAATACAAATGGAAACCCCTCACTAATCATATATCCAAATTTCTGACCACAGCAGAGGTCTCCTGTCCAGGATCAGCTGTACTCCATGTAACCAGACAACCAAAGACACCTTCCTTTTTAAATTATTATACACTGCCACTGGACGATTCAAGAGATAAAAGTTTTCAAACACATTGCACACCAAGGCAGGACTCAAGGAGACTATTAAAAGTATGTATTTATGCCTAAGTCACATTAAGATCTAACTCACACACTCTTGAGAAAGAACACCAGTGATGATTTCAATATGGGAAACATTTCCCCTGAAAATACTTCATTATTTTGTCTCACTTTGTGCCGTGGGACAGGAGGCATGGAGGAAGGTGATGCCAAGGAAAGAGTCTACTTCTGAACCTGGTGAACACCGATTTGAGGCCAGTTTTCCTGGTCATCGACTGATGTCCACAGGATGTTTCGATATTGTTTTTCAAATGCCCATCAGCAAGGAGAGAAAGAGAAACAAGTCACATACAGACTGTCCATACTATTCATGGGGTTCTCAAGTATGTCAAGGCTGCATTTTGTCACCCTGCTTATTTAACTTATATGCAGAGTACATCATGCGAAATGCCGGGCCAGATGAAGCACAAGCTGGAATCAAGATTGCTGGGAGAAATATCAATAACCCCCGATATGCAGATGACACCACCCTTGTGGCAGAAATCGAAGAACTAAAGAGTCTCTTGATGAAAGTGAAAGAGCAGAGTGAAAATCTTGGCTTAAAACAACATTCAGAAAACTAGGATCATGGCATCCAGACCCATCACTTCATGGCAAATAGATGAGGAAACAATAGAAACAGTGAGAGACTTTATGTTTTGGACTTCAAAATCACTGCAGATGGTGACTGCAGCCATGAAATTAAAAGACGCTCTCTCCTCAAAAGAAAAGCAATGACCAACTTAGACCACATATTAAAAGCAGAGACATTACTTTACCAACAAAGGTCCATCTAGTCAAACCTTTGGTTTTTCCAGTAGTCATGTATGGATGTGAGAGGTGGACTATAAACAAAGCTGAGTATGGATGAACTAATGCTTTTGAACTGTGGTGATGGTGAAGACTCTTGATAGCCCCTTGGCCTTCGGGGAGATCCAACCAGTCCATTCTAGAACGAATCAGTCCTGAATATTCATTGGAAGGACTGATCCTAAGGCTGAAACTGCAATACTTTGGCCACCTGATGAGAAGAACCGGCTCATTGGAAAAGACCCTGAAGCTGGGAAAGACTGAAGGTGGGAGGAGAAGGGGACAACAGAGGATGAGATGGTTACATGGCAGCACCTACTTAATGGACATGAGTTTGAGTAGGATCCGTGAGTTGGTTATGGTCAGAGCAGCATGGTGTGCTGCAGTCCATGGGGTCGAATAGTCGGACACGACTGAGCGACTGAACTAACTGAAGACTGTCCAACCGCCATCTGATACTGAAGAGGTGGGGCATCTGCGGAAAATAACTGTCCTGACAGAACACGGATCCCACTTGGCTAAAGAGGATTCTGGTCCTGTGACACGAAAGCACACCTGGTGGGTCCTAGAGAGATCGATGTCTGCCTCTGGGTCTGTCCCTCTCTCTACCCCTGGCTCTCACACGTTCTTTCTCAGGATCAGGTTCTCAACAGCAGGACGCCAATGCAGTGGCTCCCATCCTCAGCCCAGGCGAGAAGCTGGGAGTGGGCGGGGCTCGGCCTCCCATCCTTCGTGCGTGTGCAGTAGAATGGTAAAGACCACCGAGAGGAGTCCTCCAGCGTCCTATAGAGCCTACCCGGCCTTCAGCGGGGAGGAGTCTGCGGGCCTGGTTTTAACGTCACAAAGATGGGACATTTACCCCTCCCCTCCTTATAGAAGGACCTTCCTGCGTATTCCCTGCGTTGTAGTGGACTGAGAGGGAGCCTGGAATGGCCTGAAGCAAAGTAGGTTCCTGCCTGGGGACGGCGGCAGTAGGGCAGGGGGGATTCGGAGAAGAGGAGTTAGTGCCCGGCCCTCTCCACCGCTTGCCCAGAGCGCATCTCCCAGCAGCTTGGAGGCTAGGAGGGACCATCGCTGCCAGAGTCGCAGGAAGGGTTTCATTCCACACAGATGACAGCTGGTGATGGTCGGCTCTTGGGGTTGGAAGGCGGGGGCTTCTCCCTGTTTGCCTGCTAATTTGTGTTGTCGCCTGTCAACGTGAGGAGCAGCTCCTGTTAGTTGAATGTTTTTCTCCCGATTGTTACTAGTAACACCCTAGGAAAGAGTAAAAGCAAACGAATAGAGACACTGACTGTATTTCTACCGATTGCAATTGGGAGATCACCACAGACCTGATGATCAGACTGTCAGCAAGGTGGTTTTGCATTGTACTTCATTCCACAGAGAGTAGTAGAGAAGTTACAGTGGGGACCTTTGCAGGTGGGAAAAGATTTAGGGGGAATCTCGTCGACAAAAGAGGAAATGATGATCTTTGTGACTAACTGGTTTCAGGAGAACTGACTTTTAATCTCCCTTTCTAGTCAGGAGACAGAAAACAAGGAGTTGGGTAATCTGTGTCTGCCCTTTAATGACAAGGAGGAAGGTCTGTACTTGACTTTGTAGTAGGTAAACCCAGGAGTCACTGGATACTTTGGAGGAGTCTTACCGAAGTCCGACGGGGAAGGATGGTGCTTTCCATTAAGTCATTTTGGGGACAAGAAAGTCTGCAGAGATTTCTTCTCTGTGGCTTTGATTAACAGCTCAGGTGAAGTTGAACTTTGTCAGCACGGAAATATGAGCATCTTTCATGCCAGTCCCAGTAGATAAGTATAAAAGCAGATAGGTTTGAACATCCCCCACCTTTTAAAATTGGATTATACTTGCTTTAAATATAAGTTTTGCTGTAGGTCAAGGGTGAATCAGCTATAGGTATATACATATATCCCCTCCCTCTTGAACTTCTCTTCCACCGCCCAACCCCACCCCTCTAGGTCATTACAGAGCACCAAACTAAGCTTCCTGTGCTATACAGAAGCTTGCCACTAGCTATGTATTTCACACATGGGAATCTGTATATTTCAGTGCTACTCTCTCAATTCAATCCATCCTCTCCTTGCCTGCTGTGTCCATAGTTCTCTTGTCCATGTCTGAGACTCTCATCTTGCCCTGAAAATAGCTTCATCCGTACCGTTTTTCTAAATCTCACATATATGTGTTGATGTATGATCTTTTTTCTCTTTCCTATTTATGTCACCCTTTATAACAGGCTCTATTTCATCCAATTCACTAGAAATGACTCAAATTCATTCCCTTTCATAACTGATTATTATTCCATTGTATACATGTGCCACAACATCTTTATCGATTCATTGACAGACATCTACATTTCTTCCATGTCGTGGATATTGTAGACAGTGGTGCAAGGAACATTTGGGTACATGTGTTTTCTGAATTATAGTTTTCTCAGGGCGTATGCCCACTAGTGTGATTTCTGGGTCATATGGTAGTTTTATGGGCTTCCCTGGCAGCTCAGCTGGTATCGAACCCAGGTGCAGTGTGGGAGAACCCAGTTCAAATCCTGGGTCGGGAAGATCCCCTGGAGAAGGGATAGGCTAGCCACTCCAGTATTTATGGGCTTCCCTGGTAGCTTGGATAACAACAGATCTGCCTGCAATGCGGGAGACCGGCTTTGATCCCTGGGTTGGGAAGATCCCCTGGAGGAGGGCATGACAACCCACCTCGGTATTCTTGCCTGGGGAAGCCCCTTGGGCAGAGTAGCCTGGTGGGCCACAGTCCATGGGGTTGCAAATAGTGGGACACAACTGAGCAACGACGCACAGCACAGCACGTGGTGGTTTTATTCCCAGTTTTTAGAGACATCTCCACACTGTTCTCCATAGTGGCTGTATCAGTTTTCATTCTCACAAACAGTATAGGAGGATTCCCTTTTCTCCCCATCCACTCCAACTTCGTGAGTAGACTTCTGATGCTGAACATTCTGACCGCTGTGACAAGATACCTAATTGTGGTTCTGATTTGCATTTCTCTCCTGATGAGCGAGGTTGAGCATCTTTTCATGTCTTTGTTGACAGGTTCCGTTTTGACTCTGGAAGTAATCGACACCTGAATATCACTCTATAGTTCTCAAAAGTTTGTTTGTTTGTTTGTTTGTTGGTTGGTTTGTTGGTAATCTAAATGAAGGCAGCAAAAAGGAGTCATTATCACAGAATAGGATCATCCTCTTCAATTGAGGAAACTGAGTCACAGAGAGTGTAAGTAACTTGCTCAAGGTCGCAGAAGGAATAAGTGGTGGGACCTTGATTCAAATCTAGGTTATCTGTGGCTTCATCACCTCCCAGCTCGGCACCACACAGTGATGGTCCAGATCCACACATCAGGCTCAGCACTCTCTTCGTGACTACAGACTTCCCTAGTCAACTGACAGGTCTGCAAGGAGACTGCACTCAACAAGTGCTAGGCACCTTCTGGGACACCAGAGTTGCCTTCACACGGAAGAGAAGTGTAAGACACAGTGGGTTCCAGAGGCCTCTACCCACCCCCTGGAGGGAGTGAGGAGCTACAGGAGGAAGATTGGAGGTTCTAAAGGGGACTGTTTCTCTGAGAGACAGGCTGATGGACTGCCGTTCTGCATGCATGTGACAAGAAACACTTCTTCCTTTGAGTTTATTATTCTTTATGGATGATAATACATACCACATGGTGAAAATACACAAAGCAGATATGTAAAACCAAGCAGAAATGACGATAAGTAGATACATTCCCATTTTATTGACGGAGTACCTGACAGGAAGACAGCACTTCTTTGTAAAAGGAGAACATTCTCCTAGACTAAAGCAATGAAACAGGAAATGAGTCTTTTTCTTAATTATCAGTCTCATTCTCACTATCAGAGATGAGGCATCATGGTCACAGAGAAGTTAGGTCAGCTCCCCCAAGTCGTTCTGATAGTACGTGTTTGAGGCCCACAGGCAAGGAATATTCAACATGTCTAAACTGCGCCCATCTCCCCGACTCCCCACACAGCTGCACCTCCTTTACTGTTACCTGACTCAGTGCAAGGCAGCTTTCTCCCCAGCTGCTTAGGCCAGAGATGCTGAAAGCCACCCTTGCCTGCTGACTCTCTCTCTCACCACACTCTCAGTCATCAAGCCTCACCTCTCTGCCCCCTCAGTCTAAGTAAGATTCTGTTTCTTTTCTCCGTCAGCACGGTGAGTTCCCTAGGCCAGGTCACCCTCGTCTCTCTCCTTGATAAGCACCAGCAATCCTAATGCTTTCCAACACATGGTCTGTCCTGCTGTCTGAGGAAGGGAAGGTTTCTTCAGGGCAATCTGGGCATGCCACGCCTGCTCAAAGCTCTGCAGGGCTGCCTGCGGCTCTTAGGATACTGTCCAGCCTACTGGACTAGGCGCATCAGGTCTGGTCTGCCCCCAAATGCCTGATCTTCACCAGACCCCCTCCTTCTGCTCCATGTCCTACTTGATATTCCAGCCACCCAGACCCCTCTGGTCATCAGATGGCCAGTGTGCTCACTCGTACTCCCGAGGCCACCCCCGGCCCCGTCTCGCCTCCTCCCCACCCACCGATTTCACAATTCGAATACAGACCGACATGCATTTTAGCAACTTCATAAGCGGCCATGGAGAAACCCGACAGCACAGAGACCTCACACCCTGGACACAGATGTCGCAATCACACAGCTCACACCATAGGACACGTTCACTCCAACTGCACAGAGCACTGGTATGGTGAACGCATACAGCTCTTTCACGATGTTTCTTGCAGCCTCCACATAGAGACCTCAGACCATGGTACCCCGCATCCTCCAAACTCCAAAGTTCATAGCCCAAGACATAGTAAACCCCTCAAGGTTTCAGCACCCTCAATCCCTGGCTCACAGACTTATCTCCAGGTCAGAGATGGCACACTCAGGGTGCAGTGCCACCAAAGGGTCAGATACCTCCCATGCTTTGACAAATACACTTTGTGATGTCACAACCAAGGGTATGGACACCTAGGGTATTCATGTCCCCGAAATCCCGACGAAGATCATTCCTAGTTGTGGACTTGAAGCTCTTCTAGGGAACCGGACATAAGGAGTCCAGCCTCCTGCCTAGACCTCCCACCCTACAAAATGTGCCAAGATGCCAGTAAGGGCACACTCACTCCCCTGCCCCACTGAGGCCAGTGTGAACTGGTAAAACACCTTTGCAGGGGTCTGTGGCAGCACCCATCAGAATTTACATTCCATCATGCCCTCACCCTCAGCAGCATTTGCCTTCCTGAAAGAGGGACATGTGTTAGTCCTATTCTGTGATGCCTCCTTGGCGTTTAGAACAGTGTCAGGCACATGCACATAGTAGGTACTCCAGATATGTCTGTTTAGCCAAGGAAGTGTTTGATCCAGCAGTCACACTGCTATGAATGTGCCTTTAGGAAATATTCCCACATGCTCAGAGATGTGTGTACAATGACAGCAAATTTGTAAATGAAACTCTAGTGCCCACTGATAGTCAGTTACCATTTAGTTAAATTTTCATTAATTTCTTTCAACTGGTTTTGTCATTTTCAACGTACAAATCTTATACCTCCTTGCTTAAACCAATTCCTAAGTTCTTTTTATTCTAACTGGAATTTTCTTACTTATTAGGAGTATTCACCACTAGTATAGAAATACAGTTCAGTTTTGTATATTGAAGCTGGTGATGATTTCACGGGTGTGTACACAGCTTTTTACATATCATACATACCACAATAACGTGGCTTAAGAAAATTGAAATGAAAGCAAATTAAAGGTATGCCCAAATTTAAAAAAAATTCGGGGTATGTGTTGGTAGAAATGGCTTACAAGAAAAGCTACAAGAAGTTCTTCAGGCTGCAATAAGTGAATTCAGATGTTAATCAGAATCCATGTGAAAAAGCAAAGAGCACAGGTAAAGGTAATTATATGAACAAAAATTCTTTATGGACACATAGTTCACTCCTTTCTTCCTGTGTTTAAAAAGCAACTGTCTAAAACAATATCACATAAATTATTGTTGTGAAACTGGTAGTAGCTCAGTCATGTCTGACTCTTGGCAACCCCATTACTGTAGCCTGCCAGGCTCCTCTGTTCATGGGACTCTCCAGGCAAGAATACTGCAATGGTTAGCCATTCCCTTCTCCAGGAGATCTTCCTGACCAACGGACTGAACCCGGGTCTCCTGCATTGCAGGCAGATTCTTTACTGTCTGAGCCATCACAGAAGCCCAATTATCATTAGGCCAATGACACATGTAATGTAATATATTCGCTGTAACAGCACAAAGGAGGTCGTTGGGAGCAAAGTTGTATTAGGTAAGGAAACAAGTCTGGATGGTGTCAGATCCATACAAACCTATGCAAAGAATCAGAAATCATGACAAACAATGTGAATATAACAGAAGATATAGATACCTGATATCCTGCCGTACATCAGCTTCTCATCACATAATGTGATATATAATAACAATAAGAGTGTATTAATGAACCTACCCTTTATAGATTTATTATATATGTGACAATATGAGGGAAAGAGTGAAACCAGAATAGAGTGATATGGGAGTAATGTTTCTGTATCTCATTAGAATTTGTGTAAATTTCAAGCTGATTGTGATAAAGTATGATGTTTATGATGGCATACAGCTAAGGAAATAACTTAAAAGTAGTGGAAAAATCAGTAAAGAGTTTAAAATGCTACATTAGAAAATATCCATTGAATGCAAAAGAAAGCAATAAAATGAGGACCATAGAACAAAATGACATGAGAGAGAAATATATATTGGCAGATGTAAGACTGTATCAACATTAAATGTCAATAGATAAAACAATCCAACCACATGGCAGACATTGAGAGAACAGTTAAAAAAAATCCATGTGTATGTTGTCTACAGAGGACACAGTTTAGATTCTAAGATACATAAATTACCATGTATGTGTGTGTGTGTGCGTGTGTGTTCCGTTGCTCAGTCGTGTTTAACTCTCTGGGGCCCCATGGACTGTAACCTGCCAAGACCCCTCTTCATGGAATTTTCCAGGCAAGAATACTGGAGCGGGTTGCTATTACCTACTCCAGGGGATCTTCCAGAACAAGGGATCAGACCTGAGTCTCCTGCATTGGCAGATGGTTTCTTTACCACTAGCGCCACCTGGGAAGCCTTATACGACCCAGCAATTCTACTCCTAGACAACTTTCCCAAGAGAAATGGAAACATGCTCACACAAACACCTGTACTCAAATATTCCACACATGTATTCCTAATAGCCAAACCTAGAAACGATCCAACTATTCAACAACTGGTATACACATGAGAGAAAGACCAAAGAGTATATGAGTATACAAAGGAACACTACACGGTAATAATAATAAAAAACCTCAATACTTTTTTTTAAAGGAAAAGGAAATTTTAAGTATTTAAATACTGGTTATTGTATCCATGTAGACCATGAGCTCAAAAACATAAAGATCGTATTTTGGATTTCTGCCCAGACCTGGCCAACTTCCAGAATTCCCCATGACGTCTTTGTACTCTTATGACAGGACACAGAAACTTAGTCTAAACCATGTTTACAGTTCCCTCTCCTTCACCTCAAGTCCAAATTCTTGCTGAGTTCTCTCCATTTTGCTTCGTAAAGGTCTAATGCGTCTACTTTTGCCCAATTCCACCACATCTGCTCTAGTCCAAAGCCTCCCTCCATTTAATTGTCAGCTCCCTTCTAACGGGTCTCTCACATCCACTCAGGGTGCCTGTCTCCCTCTTCCTGCCCTCTCCCTCCCTCTCTTACAGAACTGTCTATGATTTTGTAGAGAAAGGCTACTCTTCTACACAAGAACTTGAAGGCATGGTCTAGCCTCTGCCCACTTTGCTACCAACATCGAAAGGAGAGCTTCCTTTTCTTGTCTCTCTTATCAGGCTTCCTTCACACCATCCAATATCCGAAGCTTCTCCACTTAGATTGTCCCCAATTTCTGAAGCCTCCTAGTTAGAAAACTCCTCCAAGCTAGGCTTCAACAGTATGTGAACGAAGAACTTCCAGATATACTTAGGTTTCGAGGAGGTGGAGCAACCAGAGATCAAATTGCCAACATCTCTTAGGTCATGGGGAAAGCAAGGGAATTCCAGAAAAACATCTACTTCTGTGTCATTGACTACGCTAAGACCTCTGATTGCATGGATCACAACAAATACACAAAATTCTTAAACAGAGGGCAGTACCAGACTACTCGACCTGTCTCCTGAGAAACCTGTATGCGGGTCAAGAAGCAACAGAACCAGATTTGGAACAACTGACTGCTTTATAATTGGGAAAGGAGTATGACAAGGCTGTATATTGGCATGTTGCTTATTTAAATTATATGCAGAGTACATCATGCAAAGTGCCAGACTGGAGTCAAGATTGCTGGGAGAAATATCGAGAAGCTCAGATACACAGGTACACAGATGATACCACTCTAATGGCAGAAAGGGAAGAGCAACTAAAGAAACTTTAGATAAGGGTGAAAGAGGAGAGTGAAAAAACTGGCTTAAAACTCAACATTTAGAAAACTAAGATCATGGCATCTGGTCCTATCACTTCATGGCAAATAGAAGGGGGGGGAGTGGAAGCAGTGACAGTTTTCATGTTCTTGATCTCCAAAATCACTGCAGATGGTGATTTCAGCCATGAAATTAAAAGACACTTGCTCCTTGGAAGGAAAGCGATGACAAACCTAGGTTGCACGCATTCTCAGGCACTTCAGGAGTGTCTGGCTCTTTACGACCCCATGGACCAAGGCCTGCCAGGCTCCTCTGTCCAGGGGATTGTCCGGACGAGAATTCTGGAGTGGGTTGCTATGCCCTCCTCCAGGATATCTTCCTGACCCAGGGATTGAACCCATATCTCCTAAGTGTGCTGCATTACAGACAGATACTTAACTGCTGAGCCCCTGGGGAGGCCGATGACAAACCTAGACAACATATTAAAAAGCAGAGACATCACTTTGCTGACAAAGGTCTGTAGAGTCAAAACGATGGTTTTTCCAGTAGTGATGTACAGATGTGTGAGTTGGATCATGAAGAAGGCTGAGTGCCAAAGAATTGATGCTTTCAAATTGTGGTGCTAGAGATGAGCCTTGAGAATCCCTTGGACAGCAAGGAGAACAAACCCGCCAATCCTAAAGGAAATGAACTCTGAATATTCACTGGAAGGACTGATGCTGAAGCTGGAATACTTTGGCCACCTGGTGCGAATAGCTGACTCATTGGGAAAGACCCTGATGCAAAAAGATCGAAGCGAGGAAGAGACGGGGGCGACAGAGGGTGAGATGATTAGATAGCATCCCCCAACACAATGGATATTAATTTGATTAAACTCAGGGAGATAGTGTAGGACAGAGGAGCCTGGCGTGCTGCAGGCCATGGGGTCATAAATAGTCGGACACGACAGAGCGACTGAACAACCACCACCACCTCCACCTTCCCTTTGAGCTTCCCTAAGGTGCCACGGCCCCACTCTCAGCAGGGCTAAGAAGCTTTCTGTGTCTGGCAGTGGGGAATGCTGAGACTTCTGTCTTCACACACTCAGCGCCCCCTGCTTAGGGTTGATGGCGGGTCCTTAGAATGCTCATCACTCCCTCCCAGAGCTCAGACCAGGGAGCCTTCTCACAACAGTCATGGAGCATCTACCCTGCTACAGAATTGGGACTTGGAGCTGTTTACACCTCTCAATGTGTTTTCTCCCTTTACATTCACATCCACATTTCATCCTTGAGTCACCAAATCCAACTCTGCTCATCCCCACCTGGTTACTGTAACAACCGGCACCTGCATCTGTCAGGCGGGTGCATGTACCACCTACACTATGTATTTTCTTTCTCCCTTCCATTCAGAATCTGTAGACTCCCAGACATCACCCTCAAAAGGGGCAGTGATGCAGGGGAGGTTGGGACTCTCATCCACAGCCTGGGTCGAAGCACGAATGTATTATATATAACCTCCTTCACTGTTACAATGAACCTTATCTTCTAGATTTCCTCCTGCTTCTTGGTCACCCCACACACTGTTTCCCTCCCCCTTAAGTCCATTCCCTGTGTATCTCCTTTGCACTTCCTTTCTGTTTATGGGTCTCTCTGGTCCACCAGTGTGATATTCCCATCATCCACCTCACATCACTGGTCTTGTTATTGCCAGCATTGCAGATACGCCCTGAAACATGCTAGTAATCAATGTGTGTGTACTAAATGAAGGGATATTTTAAATGACACACAGGAAAAGCATCTCCTCCATGTGGGAGTCAGTATATAGGTGTCATATTTGTAGCACCATGCATAAAGCCTTGTGTCTTGTTCCAGACACTGTAGGGGTGTGGCTCTGTCTTGGTGGCCTGGTGACCTTGCATGTTCCCACTTAGGCTACGTAGGCAAGGCTAAACAGCAGGCTGACTCGAATCTTGGCAGAGAACCTACTGATTGCTCTTGCAGCAAGCGGAGATAAGCAGCCTGATGAAGAGCTACTATAAGACCATTTCTCACCTGCCTCCTTTTCCAGCTGGAGGTGACACAAAGTTGCTACTCACCCACCTCTGGTTTCAGTTGAACATAGGATGGTCTCCCTAGCCCCAACTGAGAGTACAGGTGTGGACTATAGAGCTGCTCAGTCCATAGGGCACAGCTGTGGGCTCCTTCCTGGCAGAGACCCACCACCTGCAGTGCCTGTAACTGAGGCCTTCCAATCCAGTGTCAAACCGTGGGACTAGGGACACGGCAACTGACACCAGGGGCATATTGCTTCTGCACTGTCTGTCAGTTAGAATCTGAATCCATTCGGGTTCATTGTCTCCTTACTGGTCAAGCCCGTAGAAGGTGACAAGCTAACAACTCAGAGGTACACTGTGTGGTCCTGTAGCCCCTGCAGTGTTACTTAGGGACTGGCTGCCTGACTACGTGACAGAGTCTGGTGTTGAGTTGTGTGACGTTGCGTGACCAGAATATTGGCTTAGTTTCTTTGTCATCACACACAGCAAAGAGCACAGTTTTCACGACATACTATGACTTAGGGTAGCCTTGTCAGTCCTCATCTACAAACCAACCTTAGAATGGATACTATGTCTGATACCAGCTGCACCGCTATTGAGTCAATATATTTATTTAGACAAAATATGTTTCTGAAGTGCGATTCATTTTAAAAGTTAGTCTTATAGTCTACTTAAAATTCAATATCTGTATCACTTGAGAGAATTGTAGTTGCAAAGGTAAATGAAACTAAAAATTTTGAAAGTTTAAATGAAACCTGGAGTAGAATAAGCCAAATCCATTTGCAAAGGAATGCTTATTTCACGTTATCTTGTTTATTCATTATAACGAATATTTAGTGTAAACTTGTAATTTCCATTTTAGAAATAGGGAAACAGATCCAAAGGATGTAAATACCTTTCTCACCTTCACACACTATGTGTCAGAGCCAGTATCCATACTCTTAATTATGTCACGTGCTGTGCCTAGTCGCTCAGTCGTGTCCGACTCTTTGCGACCCATGGACTGTAGCCCGTCAGGCACCTCTATCCATGGGGATTCTTCACAAGAATACTGGAGTGGGTTGCTATGCCCTCCTCCAGGGGATATACCCGACCCAGGGATCGAACCCAGGTCTCCAACCCTGCAGGTGGATTCTTTACCATCTTTACCATTCTTTACCTCCCATTATCAGTCCTTTTGGACCTGGATTTTCATACCTCTGTAAGGGCACAACAGCTGCTATTTATATTCCCCTCTTAGTCCCTAAGCAGAGTGCATTCTGAACAGGTCCTTTGTTGCATAAATATATTTTCTGGTGCGTGAGGATGCAGATGGGGGCTCAGAGATGTAAGCGTTTTGTTATTATGTAATAATAAGAATATAAGGGAGTAATCAGACATCTGGAGGACCTCCCTGTAGCTCAAACGGTAAAGAATCTGCCTGCGATGCAGGAGACCAGGGTTTGATCCCTGGGTTGGAAAGATCCTCTAGAGATGGGAATGGCAATCCACTCCAGTATTCTTGCCTGGAGAATTCCATGGACAGAGAAGACTGGCGGGCTACAGTTTGTCGGGTCGCAAAGAGTCAGACACAACTGTCTGACTAACACACACACAGACACGCACAGCTGGAGGGCTTCTGAGATCTGGTGACAAGCCAATGGAGGATGTCATGGAGAAGAAAAGACGTTTGTGACTGCTCTCTCCCTGCACCCCCAAAACCTTGGAAGCCAAGTCAGAAGTGTGTGAAAGATACACTGTGGCATTTGCCTGGAATTTGACAGCAGTTTTTTTTCTCTGTCTCCCTAGAACTTTTAACAATGGCTGTGGCATTTCATTTCTCTGTAGGACAATACAAGTGTATTAAGTATTAAAAAATGTTTCTCTGTCAATGATTTCATCAGGGACCATATGAGATCTGGGTGGCACATTTTGCAAACCCATATATTCAAGAGAAGACCAAAGGCTTTTATGAATTTTTTATGTGTGCTATATATATGTATGTATATGTATTAACATGTAGATTACACCTAAAGAATATGTTATGACCAAAGTTTCTTAACCCTAGAAGTGCGAGAGTGGTTTACATGTATAAGGTTACCAATGCAATTCACCACAGCAATAGAAAAATGGAGGGAAAACAATTCTATGATCATCACAATTTATGCATTATAAGTGTTTGATGAAAATTAATCTATATTCAAACAGCAAACTAGGAATAGAATGGAACTTACTCTGATAAAGTATATCTATAAAAAAGCAACGTAAACAGGTTGAAATGGAGAAGATTTTTCATTTCCGATCAGGAAAAATGCCGATTATCACCTGTTTCAGTCAAGACTATTCTGGCTAGGTTTGTTCAATGCTGCAAAATGAGGAAAGGTTTAATGTTTAAGCCAGTAGAAATTGTTGATATCAAATATAATAGTATATTTTGAAAAGCAAAAACAATCTAGATCTAAATTTGTGGAATTAATATGCATAGTTAGAGGAATTGGTGGACAGAAAGTCTATATACAAACATTCTACCTCTACATACATCCTCAACTAGACAATGAAAATCGCAAACCATGAAGTTTCAATAACATTAAATATCCAGGGAAAAGTTAACAAAAAATGTGCAAGTAGAAAATGAAACTTTATTGACAGAACTTTAACAGTCAAATAAACAGCATAAGAACAGCATAGATGGTTTCAGTTTATCTTCTTTCAAGCAAATGGTTGCCCTTCACCTATAATATAAACATTAAACTTAGTTAGCAGAACTTTACTTCGATGATAGGAGAGGTATACAAAGGTCACTGCAGTTGTAGTTCTATAAAATGCACTAAAGCAAGAACACCAAGGGCAACCCTTCAGTTCATCCTCTCTAGAAATTGTATAGACTTTTCAGGCACATTATAAGTATTCTTAAAAACACACTACTCTTCCAAGTTATACAAGAAAACAAGGACACTGAGTTCAGAACAAATGAAATCAATGGAACCTATCAAAATGTAGTTTTCAGGAGAAGGCAAAACTGTGCACACATTCAGTAAAATGTCTAACAACAAACAACAACCTAAGGAAAACGCAACACACAAAAAATGAAACAAAAACATCCCCCAAAGGTATCATCTACATGTATTGATTTGAAATAATATTCTGAATATAGGATAGCTAAATAGTTGTTACCTCTGTTACTGCTTAAGTGAAGTAAATAAAAAGGGCAGGATTACATTTGTTTCTTCTCTACTGTGGAAAAGTATAAAAATTTTCATTTGTTTTAGTCTGATATGGTTGTTTCAAGTTGGTTCAACATTTGCCACCCCCTTTCCTTATGGCCCTCATATAATTCTAAATGTTTCTTTTCACCCTGGAAAGCATTCCAGTTGGTATAATAGATTAGACGGTGACACTAATTTTAAGTCATTACTATCACTGGCGACATGGTGACATCAAAATGTGAAGCAGAAATAGGACTGTTTCTCACAGCCACACCAAAAAAGAAAGAAAGAAAGGAGAGAAGAGAAGAAAAGGGAAAACAAGAGGGAGTATGAATGAGGCAGAAAAGCAAGTAGGAAGACAGAAGGAAAGTCTGGAAAAGCAGATATTTTTCCTTGTTTCTAAAGGATAATGATTTGTGAGAGACAACTCTGACCAATTTCAAAAGTTCATCCAAGGTATCTGTGATGTGTAGTTATTTAGTTACTGTGGGATATGTTAAATATTTGTTTTTCTCTCCTATTAGCCATTTCATCAATATTCTGAAAATATCTGAATTCCAGATTATACTGTTTTAATTCTGTAATATACTAACTGTTAAATGTCTTGTTCATATTTCTTAGTATGTGTATTTGGGCCTTGCCCATTTTCTTCACAATTATGTAAACTGAGAGGAATGGACTGGGAATTTGGGGTTGGCAGATACAAACTATTACACTCAGAATGGATAAACAACAAGGTCCTACTATACCACACAGGGAACTATGTCCAATCTCCTGTGATAAAACACAACGGAAAAGAATATTTTTTAAAAATGTATATATATGTGTTAAAAATTATGTAAGCTAGCACATTGTCTTTATTTATTAGTTGAATTTATTCTCCTCTTCCTAACAATTGATACCTGTCTTTTATTAAGTATCTCTTTCTTTTTCCCTTCGGTTCACTCTGTTGCCCTTTTTCTTATGTTTTATATTGGGTGTAGGATTTTATATTTATGAACTTTGTAATTTATATATTGCTCTTTTCAAGTACCACACATATTAGGGCGAAGATTTTTCTATGAGAACATTTTAATCATGTTCTGTAGTTACTTGGAGATAGTCTGGAAGTGCTATTTTCGTCTAAATGGTCTAATGGAATGGAACAAAAATGTAAAGTAAAAATTTTTAGAAGGCTAATACACAGTAAATTCTTCCCTAACTATGAAGTTCTTCCTTTAAAATCAGAACCATGCAATTAATGTCAGCAATTTGGAAAACACATATGTGAAAGATACTAAGTTGATTATGTGGGAAGAACTAGAGGTACAGACTTTGACCTTCAAAACTTTCTAAACTGATACATCAAAGAGGAAAAATAACATATTTGATATGGTTAGAGATGATTATATCATGAGGCTCAGATTTTTATTAGTACTTTATGAGTGACAGTGGGATGTATGGCAAAAGCCATCATCAAAAAACCATCATAGTCTTGCAAAGTAATTCTCCTCCGATTAAAATAAGCAAAGTGAAGTGAAGTCACTCAGTCGTGTCCGACTCTTTGCGACCCCATGGATTGTAGCCTGCCAGGCTCCTCCTTCCATGGGATTCTCCAGGCAAGAATACTGGAGCGGGTTGCCATTTCCTTCTCCAAAATAAGCAACCCCCTCAAAAAAAAAAAAAAAAAAAGAAAACAGACCAAACGTGGGGGCAGGTAGTGTGCTTAGCATGTGTATCTTACTCACACCTGCCTTGAATAGCACTGACTACATGCACTCTCTCAACGTGATCAGCCACAGACAGAGGAAACTAGACTATCTTTGGCCATTTCATTGTTCAGTCATTTCATGCTTCATTGGGGAAAGGATTTAAAATGCAACTGCTTTTTAAGAGCTAGAGAATTCAGAATTTGAGAGAATTTAACAAACATCAAGCAGAATGCTGGCTCATTTTCTTTTTTAAAGAAAAGTTTATTTATTTATTTTAATTGGAAGGTAATTACTTTACGATATTGTCGTGGTTTTTGCCATACATTGACATGAATCAGCCACAGGTGTACATGTGTTCCCCATCAGAAAATGAAATCTCAACTCCCCTGTTAGAGTTTGACTCAAGATGCTATTTTATGATAAATAAATAATGGAAAACAGAGTATTCTTGTATGCATGCCATGGAAGAGAACCAGAGAATGCAAAAATTAGCATTGAACAATGAGCATTTTAGTGTATCTGTTCTGAATTCACAACGTATATGAGTAAAGTTGAGTTTAGAAGTTAAGGGATTTCACAGAATCACACACATTATGTTAAAGCTGGTACTAGAACCTACTTGAATGCCTGAGCATATTTCATATAAACTGATATTTATTACAGATGCATTCCACATTTCTTACAAGCAGAAATTATAAAAGAACCTGAAAATTATTAGCTGTTGGTTAAAGTACGTATACTCAAGAGAAGGAAACGGTTTCCTATTTTCAATTCGATATGGCTTTGATCCTGTCTGTTTCTTTATTTGCAAGTCTGTAAGTCAGGCACTCAGGCATCTGGGGTCTGAACTATCTTTCAAAGAATATGTGAACTCTGCTATTAAAATAATAGGAATTTTCCCTCTATATTATTAAAGATATAATATTCTGAAAAACAGAAACCATATAAATTACTTTCTGAATGGATAACATACCTCCTCTGGCAATTCAACAGTCTCTGTATTTGACGCAATCTCCTCCTTGACATCAGGACCATCTCCGCCTTGACCCCCAGTCTTTGCCACAGCCAATTCCTGGAGATGACTTTCCAGGTCAGAATCTTTAAAAAAAAAAAAAAAAGTATCAATTCAGCTGTAAAGCATACACTATAAACAAGGGAATGATAATATTGATCCCCTCGGTGTTATGAATTAAAAGCCTTAGGCTAGTTTGGTAAAAATGTGATGAATAAGAACCTCAGGAGCATTATTCCAAGAATGTTTTGCTGGAGAAAAAGGAAAGCAGAATTTTCCAGATGTTATGCCCATTTTCCTTTCCCAGGGTTGTCCTCAGACAACTCAGTTGTCCCCTTCACTTTGTCTTGAAAAGAAGGCAACATTTGAGTGACCACACTAACCTGCAAACTATACTCTCCTCAGTTTTTTAGGAACTGTCTAAAGCCCTTTCCTAATGTTTCCTTTCCTCCTCTGACTGGTTATGTCTTAAGACATGATGCACGCATACACTTTACCTCCAGGGGCATCCTTCTCCTTCTCTTCATCATGATTCACTGGATCCTCTCCACTGACTTCCTCCTTTCCAGGTGTGATATCCTGAATCTCAGCTGGTGGTTCCTCTTGTTGAGGTTGCTCAACACTGGGCCGCTGGTCCTAGTAGAGTGTGCATGCAAGTAAAACTTTTTGTTGTTAACACATCTAACAGCATAAATATACATAATACACAGATATATCCAATCATAAGTAAACCTAACAACGTTCTCCCAACACAATTCTATGTACTTACTTTTAATAAAGTTACTCTTCCCACAGAGAAGAGTTAACTCCCATAAGAGATACCCAGAAAGACTCTGGAAGCTATTTCAATCTATGCTGGGATGGAAGTGTGAAATCTGTTGTTAATAAGCAGGAGGAGGGAGTCACTGGGCACATTTCCAGGCAATTTCACAGTATACTCATCCAGGCGAGGCCAGACTGTAATAGATCTGGATCAGTGTTCCTTCCGAAGACAAACTGTCAGCCTTTATCAGCACGGAAGACTTTTATCACTGCATCTGCATTACTTAAAAACATTTTCTCAAAAGTAAATTTGTGCTAATAGAAAATATCAAATGGTAAGGTACTCACAACCACAGGTTCATCCAGCTGGGAAGAATCTTGACCTGTAGGTCCCAATGTTGATGCCACTTGCCCACTCATATTTCTCCCTGAAAGTAGAATATTGTGATTTAGAAAATGTATTTAAGAGCACAGCTATATTTGATCACTTTTATGACCATATGTTGACTTACTCTGTTTTAAAACTGTGAAAATACTTTCAAAAGAAAACTCTGGTTAAGTATGGGTGTACATGCATTCCAATTACACCAAATACAGTTGCTTGCAATGCCATTTGTATCTTCGCTAAGCGGGCAGAGAAATCACCTTAAGGTACACAAGAAGACAGAGAATTGTTGTGAGGAAGTTTGATTTCACAACAGAATTCTCCATCATGAAGATAGTTAGTGAAATACTGCTAGGAATTTAAAAATTCAGGACTTGCTCTTGTCCCACTAGCTCTTGTCCTACTCCTATTCACCAGACCTATTTTCCCCAACTCCCTTGGAATTCAGTGGGAACAGGAAGAAAGGGTTAGTCTTTACAGACTGACTATGGCGATTTTCTCAGCGTCTGTGGCTGAGGTGAGTCTGCATACAGAGCATACCGGTCCACTTCTCTCTTGGCACCTTACCACAAAAATCGTGATAGGGTCACAAACCCACCCCGGTCCTGTTTCTAGGCCTTTCCTTAATCGCCCACCCTGGCACCTGCCCAGGTCCCACTCCCGGCCGCAGATTCTCTGCTCTGTCATCACTTCCAGGGCTCCAATGAGCCAGATATCTCAAACAGCACCCCCAAGTCTCCCACCACTGTCATCTGAACCCCTGCCCTCCTCTGCCCACCGCCCTTCCTCTCCAGCCACCAGGACAAGAACTAGGGCGTCGCGACACCTGTGAGGAGAAAGATGATGACCTCGAGGGCCTTCCTCCTCAAAGGACCAGATGGTACTGCCCGACCCGCCCGAAACTCGCTGGCTCCCCCTGACACGCACGCACACTTAAACTCCAGACAGGACAGATTTGTGAACCTACCTGGTGAGTCTCAAGAAGTGAGAGTGAACCGGAACTGAATAAACACCCGTCTCAGGCCCAACGGTTCTTACAGAATGCGCTCAGGAAGGCGTATGCGCACTAAGGCGCATGCGCAGCAAGAGACGCGTGCTCACACACTGCGCATGCTCCCTGAGTTGGGCGTGTGCAGTGCAGGTTGAGGTTTTCCCGCCACTGAGGTAGAGTCCTGGAACCGCAGGGTCTCTGGAGGATGAGAAAAGGGCTTGAAGACTATCTTTTTCCTTCCAGAGCTGTCTAGCTTATGCATCGACAAACTGTGGTGATAGGTAGTCCCAGGTTACCCTTAGTGGAGAATGTGTCTCGGGAAGACACTCATGACAGTAATAGATATTAAGGTTTTTAATACCTATTTTTATACATGCTTCGATGAACCATTTCTTTCTCTGCTTCTGGGATTTCCATCATGCTTGCAATGGCTTTACTCATTTCCATGGAATAAATACATAAATCCATACTTCTGTTGCCATTTTTTGGTTGGAGCACTGCACATATAAATCTCTGAACTGGTAACTGATTTCTCTGAATATACCTCTGGTTCCTATACAGTGTTGTTCTTTTACCATCGGGCTTCACTTTCACCACCAGACACATCCACAACTGGGTTTTGTTTCCACTTTGACTTAGCCTTTTCATTCCGTCTGTAGCTATTTCTTCACTCTTCTCCAGTAGCACATCCTTCTTCTTACTCTATTATAGTGGGAATTGTCATACTTACTAGCAGTTTTAATTTTACCCAAGAGAAAGGAAAACATGCTTACACAAGGACCTTTACTCAAATATTCTACTCAGGTACTCCTAATAGGCAAACCTAGAAACAGCCAAACTATTCAACAATTGATATGCAGATGAAAGAAAAACAAAAGCATATACTTGTACAAAAGAATACTACACAGTCACTTAAAAAGGAACTACTAATGCATGTAACAGCAAGGATGCATCTCAGCTGTGCCAATGAGAGATGTCAGACACAGGAAGCTATGTATTATATGATTTCATGTCAATGGATTCCTGGAAAAGGCACAAGTATCGGAACAGAAATATATCTGTGGTTGCCAGTGTGTAGGAGTGGCGAAGGAGTCTGGTGGCGAAGAGCCCAAAGGAGCATTCTCGAACCCAAGGGTCCCTCCCTATCCCCACTCTGCAGGTGTAGGAAAACCTGTCCTCCCCTAGTTGACCCTCAGGAACACTAACCCCAACTAGCCTCCACAACTCCTCCCCCTTCACTCCCCACCCACACATCATACAGGGTTGCTCTGGTGTTCCTCTGGTCCGCCTGGGTTTCAAGGTTCCCTGTCAGCATTCAGTAGGTGCCCTAGATATGTCACATTCCTGATAGTATCGTTTGAAGGATACAAGTTTTAATTTTGGTGCTTCCAAATTGCCTATTTTTGTTTCTTTTATTTCTTCTGCTTTTTGTATCATATCTAGGAAATCGTTGTCTAATCCAAGATTAATATTTACATCTCTGTTTTCTTCTGAGTGCTTTATAGTTTTAGCTCTTATATTTAGGTGTTTTATGAATTTTTAGTTAATTTTTATATACAGTGTGAGGTATAGGTTAAAATTGATTCCTTTGCATGTGAACATCCAGGTATTCCAAGACGATTTGTTCAAACAATATTCTTTGCAATTGAATGGCCTCTACTCCCCTCACAATAATCAACTGACCATAGAGATATGGGCTTGTTTCTTGACTCTCCATGCCATTCCGTTATGTGTCTATATACAATCCTTATGCCAGTAACATAATGTCTTCATTATTGTAGGTTTGAAATGGGTTTTGAAATTGGGATGTATAGCTACTTGTTCTTTCTCCACACTGTTTTGGCAATCCCAGGACCCTTTGAATTCTTGCAATTCTAGGATCAGTTTGTTGATTTCCAGGGGAAAAGAGCAGTTTGAACTTTGATAGGCCTCTATTAGGGGAGTACTGCCATCTTAACACAGTAGTGAGTCTTCCAATCCACGAATGTGATCTCCAAAGTCCGTAAAAACCTGAGCAAGTTCTGGGAGTTGGTGATGGACAGGGAAGACTGGCATGCTGCAGTCCATGGGATCCCAAAGAGTCGGACATGACTGAGGGACTGAACTGAAGTAAAATTTCCACTCATCTAGACTGTCTTTCACTTCACTCAGGAATGTTTTGTAATTTGTACTGTAGAAGTCCTGAACGTGTATAGAAATCTATTTGCTCTTTGTATATGACCTTGTATTCTGTAAACCTGTCGAGCTCCTGTATTAGGTCTAACAGCTTCTGTGGGGAGAGGGTGGTTCTTCACGATTTTTTATACACAAGTTTATATCATGGATCGACAAGATGGTGGAGGAGTAGGTAGACGGGGAGTACATCTCTCTCCAAGGAGACATCAGGAATATACCTTCAGACACAGAAGTGCATACAGAACAGCAGCTGAGCACAGATAGCAGCACCTGACCAGTGGAAAAGAATATATAGACCGACACAAAACTCAATAGGATGAGGCAAGTAGGGAGAAAAACCAGGAGTGTTAGTAGGGCTGGACCAGCCCTCGGTCAGTGTGGGAACTGAAGCAAGGGTCCGATCCCCACATGGGGCAATTGTCTGAGTCAGAGGAGAAACATTTAAGGCTGTGAGTGAAACAGCTCATCTGTGGCAGCCTAAATGGAGTGCGAATCAGACATCCCTGCCACAGCCATACATACCCTAGATGGTGCAGTGGCTGGGAGCTGGAGTTTAGGGATTGTGGAACAATCCCAGGGCGAGGGGTGCTGTTGACTGCAGAGACATGGATGGAGGGGATGTGAGGGAGGAGACTGTGGTGAGAAATACCTGTGGAGGAAATTTGGGCAGCCATGGATGTTAGGTGATACTGCTGGGTCATGTGTAGGGCATGCAGCCATCACCATAGCCTCTCAAACCCCACATGCCAGCACTGGCAGCTGAACAATAGAGGCTGGCCCATCAAATGCCTGACACACTGAACTACAGAGTAGGACCCCACCCAGGGTGCTTCTTTAAGTGACTGATGCACCAAACTACAGAGTAGGACTCCACCCAGGGTGCCCCTTTAAGTGCCTGATGCTCGAACAACAGAGAAGGATCCCAGGTAAGGAAGCCCTCTAAGTGCCTGAATGGGCGGAGCTATGGAGAAAGACTGGCCAAAGAGGCCTTCTGATCGCCAGCAACAAGAACCTCGATAAAAGACTCTGATAGGGCCATAACTCCTGAGGCAGAGGCAATCCATGTCCCTGCACACTTGGCACCGCCAGGGTCCCCGCACGCCAAGCTGCTGTGCAACGTTCACGCTTAAGTCTCAGTAGGGTAGAGTTCCCACAGACAAAAAAGTCTTATGTCTCTGCATGCAGGGTCATGTTGGTAGTGTCCGACTCTTTGTGACCCTGTGGACTGTGGCTTGCCAGGCTTCTCTGTCAGGGAGAGGGGTTCTCCAGGGAAGAATACTGGAGTATATGGGCCAATACTGGTTGCCATACCCTTCTAGAGCACCATACTTCCTGCTGCGCTAGCCGCCAACTCCCCTGAGTACCTGAGGTTGCTACAACCACTGTGACTCAAACAGCTGCACCACCTCCACACCCGGCCCTCGCAGGGGCAAACCCAAGTCCTCCAGGGCAGCCTCAGGAGCAAACCCCAGTGAACCACCCATATCCAGAGGTGGAAATAAAACCACAATTGAAACTCAAGGGCAGTGTGACTAAGGAAGAGGACGCAAAACCCTCCCACCAGCTGTAAAAGCTGCAGATTAAATCCACACAATCAACTAGACAGACTCTGTGTCTGTGGGAATAATATAAAAGGTCATTGAGAGCTCCCACAAAAGATTACATCATTTGCAAATAGAATAGTTTTACTTCATTTCCAATGTAGATACATTTTATTTCTTTCCCTTGCTTAATTACCCTGTCCAGATCCATGTGGAATAGAAGTGGTAAGAGATGATATCTTTCTATTGCTTTTCATTTTCAGGGGAAATACTTCTGCCTTTTATCTTTAAGGATGATGATAGCTATGGGTTTTTCATAGATGTTTTAGATCACATACAAAATGTTGCCTTCTGCTTCTAGTTTGAGACAGTATTTTGAATGGATGCTGAATTCTGTCCAATATTTTTTTAGGTAGCTACTGAGATGATAATGTGGTTTTCTTCCTTTATTCTACTGTTGTGGTATATTAACTTAATGGATTGTTAATAGTGAATGAACAAGGACAAGGATTGTGTAAGGATTTTGGGGGTTTTTCTCTGTTCTTATTTTTTTATTTAGGATTTTGACATTCATAGATGCTGCCAAACTGCTATCCATCAGTAAAGCTGATGTCCATCCGTAAAGCAGGAGAAGGACAGCTTGTTTACTACCGTGTCACATCATTCTTGGAGCAGAGACTCTGCTGCAATGAACAGGATGCTTAGACCATTGTTCATCTGGAGCAAAGCTCAACTGGAGTTCACCAGTTGTGTAGGGGGGAGGTTGACTGTGCTTAGAAATGCAAATGGTCGGATCCCACCCAGGACCAACAAGCCTGAGTGAAAAATGGTTCCCCATGGGGGTCTCACCTCCTGGGGGTATTGGAGGATGAGGTGTGAGATGAACACGCCATTGTGGCTGCAGAGATGGGAAGCACAACCACAGGAAGTAGAAGGTACTACAGGTGAGAAGGTTCCATTTGGTAACAATGCTAGTACTGTGGATGGAAGGACAAACTGGCCACCACTGCCCAGAGTGACCAACCACAGCATTTGGCACAGATGGGGAGGATGCTACCCTGGCGACCCAGGCCTCAAACCTGGACCGAGGAGAGTCCCCTTTCTAAGATGTCCAGGAGGACGCTCCAGGCCCATTTTGGTCATTCGTAGCCACTGCATATTTGAATATACAAGCAGCAGTGATTGGTTCTGGGGATTCGGAGGCAAGGAATCCCAGACCACTCTGGGGAGCCCACGTGGAAAACACAGGCTCAGGCGCTCACGGGGTAAATGGACAGAGACCCCAGATGAGACCAGGGCTGACAGTCAGGTGCTGAGGTTGATGGGCAAGAGTTCACAGTGGGGGTCTTGGGCCTGAGCACTGGAGGACCAGTGGAACCCAGTCTCCAGGAGTGTTCACTGCCCAGTAAACAGGCTGGAGACGCTTCCCCAGTCAGTGCTGCTTTAGGGAGGTCACTCTAGGAGTCAGCTGGCATCCGTGGGCGCATCTCTGAGTTTTAGGCAATCAATCGTCTGAGTTGCAGGGTCCTAAGCACTTCTAAGGTGCCATCTCACTTGAAGAAAACCCTGTCACCCCTGAAGGCCCTTGAGTCAAACTCTTTCTCTCCGAGACCCGCTCTGTTTTGCCCAGCCTTGAGGGAAGTGCCTTGGATGCCTGGTCTGGGTCTGGACATCCCTTGGATCCTGGAGAGATTTTCAGTTCAGCTCTCACCAGGACATTAAGACAGACACCTGTGTGTGGGCAGGAGAGAGGTGTCCTGCAGAATGCAGGGAGCAGGGAACATTCTCAGGGGATCGTCTGAGGCAGTGTGGGTGCTGGGTGAGATGGGATAAATGGGGTGAGGATGTAACTGAGGCCCTGTGCGCAGGGCTAGGAGAAGGGCTAAAGAGGCTCCTGGAACATAGTCAAAACAGTCTCCGACATAAATCACAGCAGGATCCTCTATGACCCACCTCCCAGAATATTGGAAATAAAAGGAAAAATAAACAAATGGGACCTAATGAAACTTAAAAGCTTTTCCACAACAAAGCAAACTATAAGCGAGGTGAAAAGACAGCCTTCAGAATGGGAGAAAATAATAGCAAACGAAGGAACAGACAAAGGATTAAACTCAAAAATATACAAGCAGCTCCTGCAGCTCAATTCCAGAAAAATAAATGACCCAATCAAAAAATAGGCCAAAGAACTAAACAGACATTTCTCCAAAGAAGACATACAGATGGCTAACAAATGCATGAAAAGATGCTCAACATCACTCATTATCAGAGAAATGCAAATCAAAACCACAACGAGGTAACATTACACGCCAGTCAGGATGGCTACTATCCAAAAATCTACAAGCAGTAAATGCTGGAGAGGGTGTGGAGAAAAGGGAACCCTGTTACACTGTTGGTGGGAATGCAAACTAGTACAGCTACTATGGAGAACTTTGTGGAGATTCCTTAAAAAACTGGAAATAGAACTGCCATATGGCCCAGCAATACCACTTCTGGGCATATACACTGAGGAAATCAGATCTGAATGAGACACGTGGAACCCAATGTTCATCGCAGCACTGTTTATAATTGCCAGGACATGGAAGCAACCTAGATGGCCATCAGCAGACGAATGGATAAGGAAGCTGTGATACAGACACACCATGGAATACCACTCAGCAATTAAAAAGAATTCATTTGAATCAGATCTAATGAGATGGATGAAACTGGAGCCCATTATACAGAGTAAAGTAAGCCAGAAAGATAAAGACCAATACAGTATACTAACGCATATATGTGGAATTTAAGAAGACGGTAATGATAACCCAATATGCAAAATAGAAAAAGAGACACAGATGTACAGAACAGACTTTAGGACTCTGTGGGAGAAGGCGAGGGTGGGATGTTCTGAGAGAATAGCATTGAAACAAGTATACTATCAAGGGTGAAACAGATCACCAGCCCAGGTTGGATGCATGAGACAAGTGCTCAGGGCTGGTGCACTGGGAAGACCCAGAGGGATGGGATGGGGAGGGAGACGGGAGGAGGGATAGGGATGGGGAACACATGTAAATCCATGGCTGATTCATGTCAATTTATGGCAAAAACCACTACAGTACTGTAAAGTAATTAGCCTCCAACTAATAAAAATAAATGAAAAAAAAAAATATATATAAATAAATAAATAAATAAATAAAGAGGCTCCTGGAGTGTGAGGGAGGCCTGGTGGAAGGTGAGGGGAGAGGGTGGGGATCTGGGGATAGAGAGGATTTGTGGCAGTTTTCACCAGGAGAAGGACTCTGGAAAATGACAGATGACTAGAAAGATGTAACGGAGTTGTCACAGGCACAGTGAGGGGAAGACCTCTCCTATCTCCAGGATTCAGTAGCCTACAGTGTGTGCTGAGACATGACAGAGAGGACCAGGTCCCTGGGACTTGTTCTGTGGATCTGGGATTCACTCTGAGCCTCCCGTGGGACAGAATACAAAATCGACACAACCAGAGGTGACCAGGGTGGTTTAAGCCCATTCTGAGGACGCAGACATGGGAAATCAACTTCACTACCCTTCAACTCTCAGGCAATCCCCACACCTGGGATGAATCTGCCTTCCTCAGCATGACATGCTTGTGAATGCAGACTGCAGGGACTGCAGGACTGGAGGCCTCTCTCCCTTGGGGTTGACTGAACAGAGACTCAGTGCAAATGCCAACACAGCAGCCCAGAGGGAAAGATGTGGGGCTCTCTGTCCCAGGGTGCAGGCTGTAGGCTCTCGGGCAGGGGGTGGGGTGGTGAAGCCTCTGAGCTAAAGGAGAGCTGTTATCTAGAGTAGTGTCTACTTAAAGAAAAGCATATAACAGGCGAGTTGTGAGTTTAAGTTGGATTTGGAGTCTTCTGGGAACTACAACCCAGGACACAGCTCCTCCGTTAGCTCTGAGGAAACTGCTTGGAGGAGGGAGCGGAGAAGTCAGTAGGATTGTTGCCTAGGAAGTACATGCAGTCAGGCGTGCACATTGGTAAAAGATTGCTGTGAAACACAGAGATCAGATGTCACAGGTTCATTATTTTCATGCTTTTCTGTGTGTGGAAGATGCAGGAACCTAGGGTCACTGAACATTTTCCTGAGGTATCGGTAAATAAATAAAGGCAAACTTGTCCAAAGCACAGTGTGCCTCATACTGCTTTTCAGCCTAAATTCCTTCAGAATGCACTTTAGGTCAGCAACCACGTTGGCTACAACTTAACACTTGTAGAACTGGCTATGAGTAATGCTGTTTGTCTTAAGGATGTGAATTTACCTGAGGCCAGATGTTCAAGGGGGATTTAGAAAAGGCAGAGGAACCAGAGATCAAATTGCCAAAATCCTTTGGATCATACAAAAAGCAAAAGAGTTCCAGAAAAACCTCTCCTTCTGCATTAATGACTATGCCAAAGCCTTTGACTGTGTGGACCACAACAAACTAGAAAATTCTAAAAGAGATGTGAATACCAGATCACCTTATGAGCCTCTTGAGAAATCTGTAAGCAGGTCAGGAAGCAACAACCAGAACTGGACATGGAACAACAGACAGGTTTCAAATACGAAAAGGGGTAACAAAAGGCTGTATATTGTCATCCTGCTTATTTAACTTAGATGCAGAGTACATCATGAGAAATGCTTGGCTAGATGAAGCACAACCTGGAATCAAGATTGCCAGGAGAAATATCAATAACCTCAGATATACACACGACACCACCCTTATGGGAGGAAGTGAAGAAGAACTAAAGAGTCCTTTGAAGAAAGTGAAAGAGGAGACTGCAAAAATTGGCTTAAAACTCAACATCCAGAAAACTAAGATCATGGTATCTGGTCCCATCACTTCATGGCAAATAGATGGGAAAACAGTGACAGACTTAATTTTGGGGGGGTTGCAAAATCACTGCAGATGGTGACTGCAGCCATGAAATGATAAAACACTTGCTCCTTGGAAGAAATATTAGGATCAACCTATACAGCATAGAAAAAGCAGAGACATTACTTTGCCAGCAAATGTCCATCTAGTCAAGGCTATGGTTTTCCCAGTATTCATTTACGGATGTGAGAGCTGGACTATAAAGAAAGCTGAGTCCTGAAGAATTGATGCTTTCAAACTGTGGTGTTTGAGAAGACTCTTTAGAGTCCCTTAGACTGCAAGGAGATCCACCCAGTCCATCCTAAAGGAAATCAGTCCTGAATATTCATTGGAAGGACTGATGGTGAAACTGAAACTCCAATACTTTGGCCACCTGATGAAAGAACTGACTCATTTGAAAAGACCCTGATACTGGGAAAGATTGAAGGCAGGAGGAGAAGGGGACAACACAGGATGAGATGGTTGGATGGCATCACCGATTCAATGGACATGAGTTTGCGTAAATTCTGGGAGCTGGCGATGGACAGGGAGGCCTGGAATGCTGCAGTCCACGGGCTCTCAGAGAGTTGGACACTACTGAATGACTGAACTGAACTGAGAGTTGGAATTGTCTGAGATGGTTAGGGTCTCTGTCCTCAGGTGTGATGTATTTGAACTGTTTTGGGTTGCTGTCCAGGATGAGTGCTCTCTGAACTGTTCGCGGATCTCTGTCCCAGGCATGAAGTCTCTGAACTATTTGGGAGGGTTTTGTCCAGAGGGTTGGGTCTCTGAGCTGTTCATAGATCTGCATATGAGGGTAGTCTTAAGAGGAAGGCTGGATGGACCCCACTCTCATGGGTCTTAGAAGTAGACCTGTGATATCACATTTGCTATGATTTCTACCATGCCTCCATACAGAGATAAAATCTTGTGGCCCCATCCTGAGGGAAGGCAAATCATACGCAGTACAGAGGAACCCACGATAACAATACTGAGAAGAACAATACTTCCTGACAACACTACCATCCTTGATAGGTGCCCTGTGAAAAAACTGTGTACACACACTCACTCAGACAATCTGCCCAACCCATGACATAGAGGCCACCATTTGCAGATGGGAGCCCAAGGCCCAGTGCAGATGGAAGGTCTCGCCTCATGAGGATAGGATGAGCTGTATGCAGGCTTGGGCTCCTTGGAGGAGGCAGGGAAGACTCAGCAGAACCCTAGCCAGGTAGTGGGGGAGGGGGGCGCTGGCACAGGGCCACAAGGACCCCGTGACTGTCTCACTGCCAGGATACGTCTCTGTGTCTTCTCATCACACACCCAGCTGCTCACCTGATGTCTCGAATGTAATCTGCACATTCCCTGGGGATGTGGTGGTGGAAAATACAGAGGTTAACCTCCAAGCAGGTGAGGATAAACCTCACATTCACCAAGTTGCATGAGGCTCCACCACAAATGCAGTGATCCCTGCCTCTCTTTCCCACACTAAAGCTTTCATTGGCACTGAGGTCAGCAGGAGGGCAGTCAGGGCTGGACAGCTTGTGAGGGACCCTGTGTACAGTATGAGCCTCCCCACGACTGGATCATCTCCATGTCTTGATCAGGGCAGAGGACCCTGATGTGTGCCAAGGGAGCATGATTTAGACGGGCAACTGAGTCATTTCCTAGAGACAGTCCCTGGTGGGGGACGGGGCGGGGAGGGGGAGCAGCTGCTTTTCTCCTGTAGAGATAGGTACCTCATGCAGTAGCAGGGCTGGGGGCACATAGGTGGGTGCTAATTGGGGATGCACATTTGCTGCCAGAGATACTCTCTCTGTCCCTATCCAATGTTCTATCTTTTTCCTTCCCCCGGCAATCTCTGTGTCTCTTACATCCTCCCTCTTAGCCTTTATGAGACTGTCTGTGACCTCCCTCATACCGCGAGGGTCCTTCCTCTGTCTCTCCTGAGGGTATCATCAATCAACATGGATGTCCACTGGGAGCAGTAGAAGGGATTCCCCTTGAGTGTAGGGGATTCCAGGAAAGGCATGTTCAACTGCAGAGGGTCTGTGGTTTTCCCAGGATGAATCTAGAGCTCCTCAACAATCATTGTGTGATCTGGGCCTCTGAAAGAACCCTGGGGGCTTCTCTGGTAAGAACCCTCCTGTGGCTCAAGTCAAATTCCCCGCTATGGACAGAAGGCCGTAGGGGACCCGCCCCTCATCACCGCTCTCATCGGATTTCCTGGCTGTCCCTCCATCATGCTGTGACACTCACATAGCCCTCCACATTCTTTTCACACACACTATACTGACTTCCACTCCCCAGTTTTTCCACTGGCCTTAACTAGGTCTGGGACACTTTTTGCCCAGACAGGCATCTCCTCTAGGCTTTTGCTCAAATGTCACAATCTTAGAAGGAACTTCCCTGGCCACTCTTTCTAGATATCATCCCCTCTCTCCATTTCACTATCCCGGTTTAATGTTAATCACAGCAGTTATGAACACCCGATAAATTACTTATCATTGGATGCTGTATGACCCCAACACAATGTAAGTTCAATGAAACCAAGGTTGATTTTCTCTTTCCTAACACATATAGTTGTGCTTGAGAGAAACTGTGGAGAGGATGAATGAATGTAGGCATGAATAAGCAAATTTAAACTTGTTGACAGAGGCATAGCTAGACAGGCTGAGCATTCTGCTAGGGAACATATTCAGGGATGACAAGATGGTGACAAACCCATGGTCTTTAATTCACCTATGCACTATCCTTGGGTCCCCTCAGAGTTGACCCCTTTCCTAACAGAATGGAATGTCCTGTTGTCCTTCTCACATATTACTCGCAGTCAACGACAGAGGCCTTCCCCACTCCAGACCTTCAGATCCCAGTCCAAAGCTTTCTCTCCCGTGCCCGCTGGGGCACTGTGGCTGGCTTTCCCTATTGAGATCTATTCTGTATTAAACAGGAAAGCACAAACAAGAACAATGCCCAGTATACAAAAAATGCTTTCCATGCTTCCTGTTACGATAGTGGCCACTACAGAGAAGTAATCTTCAGTTTATGGAGATATTTTTCTGAGTCCAAGATTGAAGCAATCGGCGGGGTTTTCATCCTCACGTTGCCTTTCCACCCTTGGAGGATTATCCTCTAACGGTCCACCGGCATCTACATCGGCTGTTCCCCAGTCTCACCACCAAGGGGCGCGCCAGATGAAACAAACAGTTCGGTCCTGGGATGTGGCACTGAGGGGTAGCGGTAAGACCACCCACTCCGGAAGGTACCATTCGAGAGTGCGTATGACAACACAGAGAGTACCTTTAAAGCGCGTCGGGCATCGACCAGGGTTCCCAGCGGAGGCACCCATGGCACCACTGGCTCCATCCCCATTCCTTCCATTCCGGCTTCCCGCTGCATCTGAGTCCGAGTGGACACCGGTATTAAGCGGCAGTTGTCCTCGTCTCTTTTCCAAATCCATCCCTTCGTTTCTACATGGTTACATCCAAGGGGGGACGGCTACGGAGCGAGATGGGCTACCTGTTTGGGGTCTGGCGCCAGGAAGCATTCTGGGCATTGATTGGTCACCGCGAGATCGCCGGAATTAGCTCTTCCGGGGCGCGCATAGGCGCCGGAAGTCCCGCGAGTCCCGCCCTGCTTCGTCTCCGGCCCAGTTCCAGTTGGCTGGCTGGCTGTTTCAGGACTGGGATGGCAGAGCTGGACCTGAGGACGAGAGGCATGTTGCCGTTCGCGGCTTTTTAAAGCATACAGTTTTTCTCGGAGTTGCATGGCTTTTCCCGAAGGGGTCGAATAGCTGCCCTGGTTAGTGGCGAGGTTTGCACAGTCGCTGGCTGTGCGTGGTGACGGCGTTTCGGTCTTGTTTGGCTCTCGGTCAGTCTGGAGCATGTGGCAGCCCTCGGTCATTCGCACAAATGCATGCAATTCATGTCCAGGGAGAGGTCTCTGAGTTAGCTGTCTCTCCCTGGAGAATAACCTGTGTCAGCGAGCCTGGGCTTGTGTATTGCTTCGTATGACAACACAGGTGCTGTTTGGGTACATTTGATCTCCTTGAGCCTTTGGGCGGGGTCGTGAGTGATGGGATAATTGTGATCTGAGTTGATTTTGTGAGCCATAGTACAAAGCCCCTAGGATGTGTGTGTCTGTATTCCGGGGTGTGCACTCTTGGAGCTTTCTGGCATTTCAGTCCCTGGGTGTTAGATCTCTGTGTAGGCGTGTGCACCTGAGATTGTGCGACCTCTGAGTTTTTGATTCTGGTCCCAAGTTGTGATGTCTCTGAGCTGCTTTAAGGATGGGTTTGTCTAAAGGTGTGAAGTCTCAGCTGCTTGGGGATCTGTGCACAGGGTGCAGGTTTTCCATTTGTCTGGGGACTTTATCTAAAGGTTATATGATCTTGAATTATTAAAGGTTCTCTTTCCGTTTAGGGTTTTTACATTAGGTTGGTAAGTGTCCGAGGGGTTTGGGAGTCAGTCTCCATGGTGTGAAGTATCTGTGCAGTTCTCACTTGTTTCTGTCTTAAAGACTTTGGCCTGTTTGGAGGGTCTTTGTCACAGCGTGTATGGTGATGGTCTCAGTTGTGTTTGAGGGTCTGAGACGAGTTGTGTGCTCTCTGTGCAGAGATGCAGTGAGCTCTTTTTGGTGTCTCTGTGTATCTATCTGGGCTGTCTGGAGTCTGTGTGTCAGAAATAAAACCTCTTATGTTCTTGTCTGTGAGGTCTCGGTCCGGGAACTGAGGGTTTGGAAGCTGGCAGATATGATTCTGAGGCCTTGAACCTGACATGCTGACTGTGTGTTGCTGAGTGTACCAGTTGTCTCCTGGAATCTCAGGTTGTTCATAAATATTACAGTGGGGCCAGTGCATGTCTTGGAGGGTACCTGTGCATGTTAGCAATGTGTGTTGACTGACTCCAGACTATCCTTTAGCAACTGTTTTCTGAGCACCTGTAATCTACCTGAGCACTGTTGGAGGAGTTTGCGAGAGGACAGAACTGACCAAGTCTCTCTTTTGAAAGACTTGGTGGTCAGTAAATAAATCAAGGGTGGCAGGCACTATGAAGAAAGATAATGCTAGATCAGGGGAAAGGGTATATGTAGGTATGATGTTCTTATTTTGTTCAAGGTAAGGAGGGAAAGTCTCCCTGAAAGATGGCAAGTAAGCAGAGATCTGGAGGAAGTGAGGGAGCAGGCCATGGGGTTATCTAAGGGAAGAGCATTCCAGGCAGACGGAACAACAAATGCAACTGTCCTGGCATGGAAATCTACTTGGCGTGCTCCTGAATGTCAAGGAGTCCTGTGATGCACTTGGTTTGGCATGTAGCACTCATTGAAAGGGGTCTGGTTGCTGCTGTCTCTGTTTCTCTCACAATTTGCGATCATCCGCATTTCACAGATGAAGGACGGAAGGCTCCAACGTGTACCCTGCCCCTTCTCTCCTTCCTATCCCTGAAATTAGGAGTGAGACCTTCTGGTCCATCATGAGAGAGAGAGAGAGAGAGTTTGAGTGTCCCAGCTGCAGGGATATCACACTGAATGTCAGCCAAGCAGCAGAGATCAGTTTTAATGTGGGAATCATGCCTCGTAACATTGGAACTCTTGATGGAGGGCAGGACTTAAGAAGGAAAAAGGAACTGGGGCAAAGGACAGAGGCAGAAAGGGAAGTTGGAGGACAATGAGAAAAAAAAAGCAGAAATGACTGGCTTCATCACATTGCTCGGGTTTCGCCCAGTTCACGTTGATTGGCTGACTGTATTATGACATACTCACCTTTTCCTGTCCCTACCCTTTCTTGTGCCTGAGCAAGTCAGTCCTAAAACCGTTAGGTGTCGCCAGGTAAGGCATGTGTATGTGTAAAGGGGCATCCCTGCCTGGAGAGTCACAGCCCAAGGTGGAAAGAAGGATATCCCTGGGGTTTGGGTGGGAAAGAGGCTAACTGCTTCATGGATTCAAGGTTGAGTGAGGTGTGGAAGTCAAGAGTGATGGTTCTGCATAGATTGTGAGGAGGACCCTTTTGTGGAGGAGGGATCACCTACATGCATTGGGATTCATCAACTCAGCAAGTACATAGGAATGCTGAGAGCCACTTCTGTCATTCTTGGAAAAGGGAATTTCCAGTATGGAAAGGAAGTAAACTAGAAAAAATCTGAGGAATTCTACTGGGATTAAACGTCTCCACGCAAACTTCTTGTATTCGATAGGTGTGCATATGGGGCTCGACTGATAAAGAACTATAGATGTGTGTGTATGTGTTTGTGTGTGTGAGTGTGTACACACATATATTCCCAAGTTACTGGAAACAGCAACATTCCAATGGCAAGAATTACACCAGTCCCCAGATCCTAGCTTCTGAACACCTTTCTCCACTATATGATGGGTTCCCACGCTGAGGAAGGAAAGGATAAATGAGCCTGGGTAACCTTGTCATGTCAGTAACAAGGGAAAGTTCAAGAATGATGGGGTGATGTCAGAGGGACACATAAAATAGCTTGAGGGCTTTCCCACTGGACACACTCAGGACTCTTTTTTTTCCCCACCTTTCTTCAGGTATTATTGACATATAACCTGTAAGTTTAAGATGCCAATGTGATGATTTGATACACACGTATTTGGCAAAACGATTACCACAGCAGGGTTGAGACTCTATCCCCTCACATAATCCTTTTGAAAAACTGTTGAGGAAATAACATCTCAGATCTACCCTCTTAGCTTTCACTGTATTGTACAGTTTTGTTAATTATACTCACCATGCTATACATTGGATCCACACAACTTACTCATCTCATACCTGGAAGGTTGTACCCTGTATTCAACATTTTGCGCAGGCCCTGGAAACCACCATTCTAAACACTTGGAAATTTCTGTAAGTTTGACTTTTTTAGATTCTGCATATAAGTGAGAACATACAATATATGTCTTTCTCTCTTTCACTTTCTTCACTTAGCATAAAGCCTTTGAAGTCCATTCATGTTGTTGCAAAAGGCAGAATTTTCTTCTTTGTGACTGAATAACATTCCATTGTATATATCGCCACATTTTCTCTTTTAAAATTAATTTACTTTAATTGGAGGATAATTACTTTACAATATTGTGATGTTTTTGTCATACATCAACATGAATCAGCCATAGGGATTCACGTGTCCCCCCATCCTGAACCCCCCTCACACCTACCTCCCCACCCTGTCCCTCTGGGTTTGCCCAGAGTACTGACTTTGAGTATCCTGCTTCACGCCTGGAGCTTAACACTGTCTCCTTTGCTGCCCTGCATGTAGGGTCATTGGTACCGTCTTTCTAAATTCCATATATAAGTGTTAATATACAATATTTCTGTTTCTCTTTCTGACTTACTTCACTCTGTGTCATAGGCTCCGGGTTCATCCACCTCATTAGAACTGACTCAAGTGCATTCCTTTTTATACTTGAGTAATATTCCATTGTATATGTACCACAACGTCCTTCTCCGTTCGTGTGCCAGTGGGCATCTAGGTTGCTTCCATGTCCTAGTTATTGTAAACCGTGCTGCGGTGAACATTGGGGTCCATGTGTCTGTTTCACTTCTGGTTTCCCCGTGGTGCATGCCCAGCAGTGGGATTGCTGGGTCACATGGCAGGTCTATTCCCAGTTTTTAAAGGAATCTCACACTGTTCTCTGTAGTGGCTCTACCCGTTTGCATTCCCACCCACTGTGTAAGAGGGTTGCCCTTCCTCCACACCCTAACCAGCATTTGTTGTTTGTAGACTTTTTGATGGTGGCCTTTCTGATTGGTGTCACCATGTTTTCTATATCCATTCATCCCTTCATAGACACATAGTTGCTTACAACTTTTGGTTGAAGCTGCAAAGTAAATTTCAGGTTAGTGTCACTCCTCCAATGTTGTATTTCAGAATCATTATCTATTCTAGATCATTTGCCTTACCACAGAAATTTTATCATCAATTCGTCTATATGTACAAAAAAGTCCTGCTGGAATTTCTGACTGGAATTGTATGAAATTGATGGCTGTGTATGGGGACTACTGACATCCTAATTATATTGAATTTTTCAACCCATAAACACACCATGTGCCCCCAATTTGTTAGGACTTATTTAAGGAACCACATTGCATTACCTCTTCTCGCATTGTTTATCAAATCTAATTCTCGTATATCAAATTCTGAAGATCTTTATCTGATGAAGATATGAAAATATTAGTAGTCAGATGTTCATCAGTAATGCTTTATTTCTTCTGTAGTTTTTACATTGCCCGTTTATTGTGTTTCTTATTTTTTCTGCTAATGTTCATGATTGTTTAATCCAAGGGTGATGGTATGGGTATTTTCTGGGGTAAATCGTGAGAAGATGTTCAGCTGTGTTTTGGGATGGAGAGTCTGAGGACAGGGACACAGGGGAGAGAGAGCAGAGTAGGGGTGGGGGAGGTGAAGGCGTGGGGGCAGGGACAGGGAGCTGCTAGTACAAGAGGAAACAGAAGTGAAGAGACACAGGAAGAAGTGCTCACCTTCTGCACCGGGCGTAGCTCTCCGTACATATACACATAATGAAGTCTTTGAGTACTCTTAGCAACCCTGTGAGGTAAGCATCTGTAATGCTATCATCCCTTTCGTCAGCTGAGGAGCAGAGACACGTAGATGTTAATGGGTGAATGCATCTGCACAAAGTCACCTAGCTGGTAAGAGCTGAGTCAGATTGGTGCCCAGGCCAGAGAGAAACAGCCAGGTGTGGGATCTGACCCCCAATCTGTAATACAGTGCAGTGTCTGGTGTACTCTGGGTCAAAAGGCAGATCAGCATGTCCATCCTCCTGAAACATTACTATGGATCTGAGTATGGATTGAAGACAGTGTCTCCTGAGTGCCTGAAAGACCATGCGGTGTCATGTCAGCATGCACACATCACAGAGAACCATTCCTGGTCCATACCGAGGTCTAAACAGTGATTCCTCTGACCAACATTAGTGGAGCACCCTCATCATTATGGAAAGTAGCATAACCATAGCAGAATATAATGATGCACAGACAGAGCAACAGATACAATATCATGAAGACATTAGCTCCCACATCTCATAATTTTCTTAAATGCAGAGAGCAAAACCTGGAAGGCAGTCGACCGCATACTAAGTTTTTTTCTCTGAAGTGTGACATTCTAGATAATTTTCAAATAACATTATATTGGTATTGTAATTTGTTGTATCTTCATTGTTACATAGGCAGTTTTTCTATTATAATTGAAAAATGGACTTTCTGAAGACTCACTCCAATGTGTCTTGAGGTTTCAGCATAAAAAAGTTGTGTTGGTATCCTTGCCAAGTGATAACCCAATCGGCGCACTGAACTCAGAAGTGATGTCTTTGGTACAGCAAGTGGGGTCTGTGGGGAGCAGAGAGGTCCTGATGGAAGGCTACCTAACCCTGCAAGTGTTGTGAAAAAGGTCAGTGACGCCATAGGCCCAAACCAAACAACAGCTCACAGTTCTCAAGGAAGACACTGGTGTTCTGTCCACGGAAATGTCTGTGTTAGGACTTTCAGACCTTGACTCTTTTGGCTCCCATGATGCAGTCGGGTAGCTTGTGGCACGGCAGCTTGTGACGCTTATAACACAGTCCTGCTTTGACCCAGGCTGTGGATGAGAGTCACAGCCTCCCCTGCAGCACTGCCCCCTTTGTGGGCGATCTGGAGCCCTTTTGTGATATCTGGGAGTCGACAGATTCTGAAGAGAAGGGAGAAAGAAGATACATGGTGCAGGGCGAACATGCACCCTCCCTGTGCATGTGGTGCTAGAGATGGGCTAGAGATGCAGGTGCAGCTTCTTAGAGGGACCAGTTGGGGATGAGCAGGGTTGGATTCGGTGACTCAAGGAAGAAGTGTGGAAGTGAATGTAAAGGGAGAAAACACATTGAGACGTATAAAGACCTACAACTCGCAATTCTGTAGCAGGGGAGGGTGCTCCATGACTGTTGTGAGAAGGCTCCCTGGTCTGAGCTCAGGGAGGGAGTGATGAGCGTTAAGGACCTGCCATCAACCCTAAGCAGGAGGCGCTGGGTGTGTGAAGATATTAAGTCTCAGCCTTCACCACTGACACACACAGAAACCTTCTTAGCCCCGCTGAGAGTGGGGCGGTGGCACCTTAGGGAAGCTCAAAGGGAGGGTGGAGGTGGTGGTTGTTCTTCAGTCGCTCAGTCGTGTAGACTATTGACGAGCCCATGGCCTGCAGCACGCCAGGCTCCTCTGTCCTACACTATCTCCCTGAGTTTGATCAAATTAATGTCCTTTGTGTTGGTGATGCTATCTAAACATCTCACCCTCTGTCTCCACCTTCTCCTCCTGCCTTCGATCTTTTCCAGCACTAGAGTGTTTTCCAATGAGTCAGCTATTCTCATCAGGTGGCCAAAGTATTGCAGCTTCAGCATCAGTCCTTCCAGTGAGTATTCAGAGTATTCAGTATTCATTTCCTTTAGGATGGGCAGAGTAGTTCTCCTTAGTGTCCGAGGGATTCTAAAGGGTCATCTCCCTAGTACCACAATTCGAATGCATCACTCAGCCTTCCTAATGATCCAACTCACACATCTGTACACGACTACTAGAAAAACCATGGTTTTGACTCTGCAGACCTTTGTCAGCAAAGTGACGTCTCTGCTTTTGAATATGCGGTCTAGGTTCGTCATAGGTTTCCCCGGGGGCTCAGTGGTAGAGAACCTGTCTGCAATGCAGGAGAATTAGGACACCTGGGTTCAATCCCTGGGTCGGAAAGTTTCCCTGGAGGAGGGCATGGCAATCCACTCCATATTCTCGCCTGGAGAATCCCCTGGGCAGAGGAGCCTGGCGGGCCTTGGTCCATGGGGTCGTAAAGAGTATACTGAGAGACATCACCTGCCAAAAGGAATCTCTGTCCAATGGGCTGTCTCTCTAGCTTTACTCATCTCAGGTCAAATCTGTTCCCTGGCCTCAGAAGCCTTGTGAGATAACGAAGGAAACTTGAGGCAGTGGTGGCTTAAGCAGCGATTTGGTGCGAGATCTTTATTCGTTTGGTCCAGGTGACTGCAGGGAATGAAATGGGGTAGGGTGATGAAGGAAATGAGATGATGACTTTATTGCCGCAGCCACCTCCCTGCCCCCAGGTAGCCGACTTCAGTAGGGCTGGCTGGTATCAATGCCTTGTTTAGGCTCACTTGTAACAACATCCTGTGTGTGGTATGAGCAACTTGGTGGTAAATCAGACAGCATGGCCAAATATTCATTTCTCAGAGTGGATGGAGGGAGACGAGAGAAAAGAATGATGAACCATGGGTTAGTTGTGCGTCAGTTTCTAAAATCTCAGTATTTCTTCACAAGGTGTGTGTGTGTGAATTCTTTTCTTTATCTGAGAATTGGCTTTCTAGGTGAGGAAATATCATGAGAGACTCCTTGTGACATGTGACAAGAGGTTGGCAGTGAATTGGGTTAAGGTCATTTTCCACGTATTTCACACCAAATGTTTGTTTAAGGGGATAGCTGTGGCCTTAAAGAACTGAACTAAGTGGTTGAAATACAGGTTTCAGTTCCTGAAATGTGAGGAGACTCTGGGATGCGTGTTCATCCTAGCCTGTGGTCAGAGGCAACTCATAAACTCATGGATTTGAACTGTCTCTTCCTAATCTCTTTTGCTTTCTGCCCTTGTGTGTGGTGGAGGCCCCAGTTCCGGTGACTAAAGTTCCTAAGTAACAGTTCTCTGAGAAAAGTAGCTCTTTAGAAAAGAGCAGTGCCTGGGTACCTGATCTAAAATTTTAATATAGCCTGTGATGTAATTTTTATTAGCTTCACCCAAGATATGATCATTCAAAGAATGTAGAGAGATGCACCTACTTTGGTATCTACCATTGGATTTTTCAAATGAACACACAGTGAGATTGGCCCGGTTTTCTTTCTTATTATTTATCTATTTATTGTTGGCTGCACTGAATATTTGTTCCTGCACGAGGCTTTCTCTAGTTGTGGAGAAGGAGGACTACTCTCTAGTGGCGGTGCATGCGCTTCTCATTTCAGAGACTTCTCTTTTTGCGGAGCATGGACTGTAGGCTCGAAGGCTTCAGAAGTCGAAGCAGGTGGGTTCAGTAGTTACCCACAGTCTTAGTTGTCCTGGGACACGTGGAATCTTCCTGAACTAGGGACCGAACGCCTGCCCCGTTGCATTGGCAGGTGGGTTCTGTTTTATTTTTTTAATCATTAATTTATTTTAATTGGAAAATAATTACTATACCATATTGTGATGGTTTTTGCCATATAACAACATGAATCGGCCGCAGGTATACATGTGTCCTCTCCTCCAGTTTCATTCTTTTACACGTAGTTGAGCGTTTTCCCCAGCATCACGTGCTGAAGAGACTTTGTTTATGCCATTGTATATTTGTGCCTCCTTTGTCAAAGATAAGCTGTGCATAGGTGTGTGGATTTATCTCTGGGTTCTCTATTTTGTTCCATTGATCTATATTTCTGTCTTTCTGCCATACTGTCTTGATGGCTGTCTTGATGACTGTAGGTTTGTAATATAGTCTGTAGTATAGACTGAAGTCAGGAAGGTTGATTCCTCCAATTCCATTCTTCTTTCTCAAGGTTGCTTTGGGTAATCGGAGTCTTTAGTGTTTCCATACAAACTGAGAAATTATTTGTTCTAGTTGTGTGAAAAATACCTTTGGTAGTTTGATCAGGATTGTGATGAATCTGCAGATTGCTTTGGGTAGTAGAGTCATTTTCCCTCTACTGATTTTTCCAATCCAAGAACGTGGTACATTTCTCCATCTCTCTGTGTCATCTATGATTGCTTTCATCAATTTTTTTCTTTTTACAGTTTTCTGTATACAGGTCTCTTGCTTTTTTCTGTACATTTATTCCTAAGTGTTTTATTCTTTTTATTGCAATGGTGAATGGGATTGTTTCCTTAAGTACTCTTTCTGATTTTTTTCTATGAGTTTATAGGAATGTAAGGGATTTTTGTGTGTTAATTTTATATGGCAGGCACATTCCTTTTTTTTTAGATTTAAAAAATTTTTTTATTCTTTCATTTATTTATATTAGTTGGAGGCTACTTACTTTACCATGTTGCAGGCCCATTCTTAACCACTGGACCGCCAGGGAATTCCTGGCCTGCTTGTCCTTGGGTGTGCAGTTCCTTGGGCTCTGATACACGGCGAGATTGCAGTGATCACCACCACTAACACTTTCGTCTTGAATCTTCTGTAGTTGTTGTTGAGTTTTGAATGTTGTGTAAGAAAGGGGTCCAAGTTTTCCCATAACCATTTATTAAAGAGACAGCATTTTCCATGATGAATGTTCTTGGCTCCTTTGTCATAGACTAATAGGCCATATGAGCGCAGGTTTATTCCTGACAGAGCATCCCCAACTGTACCCTCCGTAAAGGCTGGGGTGAAGTGAGAAGACCCGGTGACTTCGGTGCCCGTCCACAGCTGCTGGCACAGCAAGTCTGGATAAGGTACGTCCTAGTACCTTAGTGATGCTAGCCACAATGCACTGGGGCAGGGAGGGTCATTCCCACCCGGCACAAGTTCCCCAGGGTGGGATGCGATGGGCTCACTCCAGCAGCCAACCCAGGTCGATCCCGCCATCCACAGTCCCTCAATTTAGCCAATCACGAAGGTTTTCACTGTTGATGTTACATCCCCTCCATGCCGTGCCAGGCTGGCTGTTGAGAGGGGGAGGTGAGGAGGAATTGCATGGCCAGTCCCTGCCCTTGAGAGTTGAGTCATTAAGCAGAGAGGAGATCTGACACCCTTAGATGTGGTGGCGAGTACGTCACGGATCCCCTGTGAGGCTGCGTTGCTAGGAGATGAGAGGAGTGAGGAGGATCAGGGTAGATGAAGTGGACATGGTGGGGGAGGGGACAGGGTACTCTGGGTCCTTGCTGTGCCAGTCCCAACTGCAGAATTACCCACAGACTGCAAGAGGGCACCCGGAGGGTGGATGGGCGGCTGTAAATGAGGATATCAGCAGTGCCACCCTCTTCCCACCTCAAAGTCTGTGTCCCCAACCTGCCTATTGGGTGTTGGTGGTCTGGGGGTCACTTCTGAGACAGCATACTCTCCCCAGTTACAGAGTAGGAGCCAGAATCCTGTGATGTGCAGAGATGTGTAACCCGTCAAATCCTAGGCCAGAGACCGAGCCATAGGAACCAGCAGGCCAGAGAATACTGGATGGGAGTTGGCTTAAATGCAGTGGCCAAATAACAAATCTGAATGTACCTGTGGCAAGCAATGATATTGAACCATTCATTTAAAGACCTTCCCACAAAGGGAAGTCCTGGGCCTCCTGGTTTCATCAGTGAAATCTATCAAATGTTTGAAGAAGAACTAGCACCCATCCTTCACAGATTCTTCCTGAATAGACAGCAGGGAGGAGGGAACATTTCCTCATTCATCCTATAAGCACAGTATTAGCCCGGTACCAAAGCCAGACTTGACATCACCAGAAAGCTACAGATCCATATCTATCATGAATAGCGATGCATACACCCTCAACACAGTATCAGCAAACCAAATAGAGAAACATTTTGCGAAGGGCTGTGCAAGATTTTTCCCAGGATTGCAGTATTGGACCAACACTCAATTTCAGTTATGGGAAACAGCGTATTGATATAAGGAAGGACGGAAACCACCTGTCATCTTGACAGACAAAGAAAAAGCATTTGACACAGTTCAAGACCCGTTTATGACAAATAAGTAAATAACTAAATCAATAAACACGGTCAACCAACTCAGGATAGAAGGGATCGTCGTCGTGGTGCTGAAGGACATCCCCGAGAACCATCCTGCTCTCGTCACGTCACATCTAGTAGTGTCTGAGTGAATGCTTGCCGCTTGAGATGCAGACCAAGGACAGGAGGTCTGCTTCAACCACCTCTGTTCCACACTGCCGGAAGGGTCTAGCCTGTGCACCGTGCAAAAGGAGAAATGACATCATTGGGAAATGAGAAGCAAAACCTATGTCCACGCAAATACTTGTCCTTACAGGTCTCTCACAGCAGCACTGTTTCTTTTTTTTTTTTTTTTTTAATTATTTTATTAGTTGGAGGCCAATCACTTTACAACATTTCAGTGGGTTTTGACATACATTGACATGAATCAGCCATATAGTTACACGTATTCCCCATCCCGATCCCCCCTCCCACCTCCCTCCCCACCCGACTCCTTAGGGTCCTCCCAGTGCACCAGGCCTGAGCACCTGACTCATGTATCCCACCTGGGCTGGTGGTCCGTTTCACCATAGATAATATACATGCTGTTCTTTCAAAACATCCCACCCTCCCCTTCTCCCACAGAGTTCAAAAGTCTGTTCTGTACTTCTGTGTCTCTTTTTCTGTTTTGCATATAGGGTTATCGCCACCATCTATCTAAATTCCGTATATATGTGCTAGTATACTGTAATGTTCTTTATCTTTCTGGCTTACTTCACTCTGTATAATGGGCTCCAGTTTCATCCATCTCATTAGAACTGATTCAAATGAATTCTTTTTAACGGCTGAGTAATATTCCATGGTGTATATGTACCACAGCTTCCTTATCCATTCATCTGCTGATGGGCATCTGGGTTGCTTCCATGTCCTGGCTATTATAAACAGTGAGCAGCACTGTTTCTAATTTCCAAATAGTGGAGCAGCCTAAAAGTCTGTCAGCTGGAGAGTGGTAGACAAAGTATTCTGTATATAGCCATATGGTGGAATAGCATAGATGGATGAAAAGTGATGAACTTCTCCTTTCTGCTGCCACGTGGGTGAGCCTGCAAAGCTTTACGCTAAGTGAAAGAGCCCAGACACAAAAGGCCACTTCCTGCAGGAGTCCGTCGATATGAAATGCCCAGAAAGGGCAAATACAGAGAGGATGCCTGGGCCTGCAGGTCCTGTTGGGGATCCACTGCTGATGGGTACGCGGAACCATTTTGTGGGGCTGGCCGTGTTCCACAACTGCACTGTAGTGGTGGCTGCGCCACTGTGTGAAGGTACTAAAAGTCACTGCCCTGGAAGTGATGGGTGTGATTTGTGGTATGGGATTATACCTCAGTAAAGCAGTTTAGGAAGGTAATGCAGATGTCCAAGTGAGACATGTGGGGAAAGACATGCCCTTGCTTTTGTCACAACGAGGAGTGCCCCTGCTCCTTCCACGTTCTGGGTCCGGCCTCCTCCACGAATGCTAGATGCTCCCTCCAGAAACAGTCCCTGTGCACGTCTGGTCCTCAGGGGCATCCCACGTAAGTTTCCCACCTACTTTGGCCAGTCCTCTGCCAGAAAACCAAGCAGCAAGGAACGATTTTCTTCCGGGCTTGCTCGCATGCATTTTCTTTTCTGTGGACTGCAGGGGGCAGTGTTGCTCCGAGGAGCCGCCTGCCCGTTCCTCCCCCGCCCTTCGGGGTTGAAAAAAGGCTGTAATAAGCGACGGGTTTTTTTTTTTTTTTTTTTTTCTGCGCTTGCGCTGGTTGGCTGCTTCGAAGTGCTGAGGAAACTGCTGAGATACATATTAACCTAACTGAAAAAGTAACAACAAAGAGAAAATATTAAGCAGGTCAAGGGAAAAGTAGCAAATAACAGAAGAGGGCATCCCCATAAGATTATCAGCTGACTTCTCAGCAGAAACGCTGCAGGCCAGAAGGGAGTGGCATGATGTATTTAGAATGGAGAAAGGGAAAAACCTTCAGCCAAAAACACTCTACCAACAAGGCTCTTCTTTCAGATTCAACAGAGGAATCAAAAGAGAAGCAAAGACTCAGAGAATTCAACAGGACCATACCAGCTTCACAACAAAGACTAATGTAACAGCTCCAGGCAGAAACAAAAAGAAAGACCAATGGAACACAGTAGGAAGCCCAGAGATAGATCCATGCACCTATGGGGCACCTCATCTATACCCAAGGAGGTAAGAATATGCAATGTAGAAAAGACCATCTTCAATAAGTGGTACTGTGAAAATTAGACTGTAACATGTAAAAGTAACTTGTAACATGTAAAAGTAAAATATAAAAAAATTAGAACACTTACTAACACCACAGGGGGAAAAAAAACCTCAAAATGAATTAAAGACCAAATGTAAGACCAGATACTATAAAACTCTTAGAGGAAAACATCCGCAGAACACACTAACAAAGATTTTAGCAATATCCTCTTTCCATTAATGGAAATAAAAAAAAATAAAGAAATGGGACCTCATTATACTTACAGTATTTTACACAGCAAGTTAGTTCAGTTCAGTTGCTTAGTCGAGTCTGACTTTTACACAGCAAAGGAAACTGTAAACAAGGTGAAAAGACAATCCTCATAATGGCAGAAAACAATTTCAAATGAAGCAACTGAAAAAGAATTAATCTCAAAAACATACAAGCATTTCATGCAGCTCCATATCAGAAATATAAACAACCCAATCAAGAAATGGGCAGGAGACCTAAAACAGGCATTTTTCCAAAGAAGACATACAGATGCCAACAAATACATGAAATGATGTGCAACACTGCTGTTTATTAGTGAAATGCAATTCAAAAGTACAACGAGTACAATCTTGTCAGAATGGCCACCATCAACAAATCTACAAAACATAAATGCCGAAGAGGATGTGGAGAAAGGGAATGCTCTTGCACTGTTGGTGGGAATGTAAATTGGTACATACACTATGGAGCACATTGTTTAATCCTCCCCGTGTTTGTATTTTTTTTCCTGCAGTTTTTTCTTATAGTTTACTTCTTAACCCACAGCATTGTGATCAGAAAAGACTCTTGACATGATTTCAATTTTCTAAAATTTATGTGGCTTGATATGTGACTCAAGATATGATCTATAAAGAATGTTCTTTGTGCACATGAGAAGAAAGTGTATTCTGCTGCTTTTGGATGGAATGGCCTAGAAATAGCAATTAAGTACATCTGGTGTAAAGTGTGATTTTGGCGCTGTGCTTCCTTCTTGATTTTCTGTCTGGATGAGCTCTTCGTGGATGAAAGTGGAGTGCTAAAGTCCCCCACTATTATTGTGTTGCTGATGTTTTCTCCTTTTATGGCTGTTTATATATTGAGGTGCTCCTATGTTGGGTGCATATTTATTGACAATTGTTGTGTCTTCTTCTTGGAATAATCCATTGATCATTATGTGGTGTCCTTGAATCTTGCAACAGTGGTTAAAGTCTGATTTGTCTGATGTGAGTATTGCTACTCCAGGTTTCTTTAGATTTCCATTTGCATTGAAAATCTTCTTCCATCCCTTCACTTTCAGTCTGTAAGTGTACCTAGATTTGAAAATGGGTCTCTTGTAGACAGTATTGTGTGTGCTGGGCTGTGCTTTGTCACTCAGTCGTGTCTGCCTCTTTGCGAGCCCATTGACTGCACCCCACCAGGCTCCTCTGTCTATGGGGATTCTCCAGGTAAGAATACTGAAGTGGCTTGCCACGCCCTCTTCCAGGTCATCTTCCCAACCCAGGGATGGAATCCTCGTCTCCTGCATTGCAGGCAGATTCTTCACAGACTGAGGCACCAGGGAAGCCCAAGAATACTGTAATGGGTAGCCTATCCCTTCTCCAGGGGATCTTCCCAGTGCAGAAATCAAACCGGGGTCTCCTGCATTATAGGCAGATCCTCTACCAGCTGAGCTACCAGGGAAGCCCAGACCATATTATACATGGGTCTTCATTTTTTTAAATCGTTATCTCTCTCTTTTTTTTTTTTAGGATGCAGCATTTTATCCATTTACATTTAAGTTAATCACTGACATGTGTGTCCTTATTGCCATTTTAAAAATTGTTTTGGGTTTGTTTTAAAGGTGTTTGTCCTAAACTTCCTTTTGTGACTTGATGACTGTCTTTAGTGTTGTGAATGGATCCCTTTTTTGTGTGTGTCTATATCTATTGTAGATGTTTGGTTATCATGAGTTTTTTTGTTGTAGCTGTCTATACACACACCACATAGACACGTTTGTGTGTGTGTGTGTGTGTGTCTATATATGTGTGTGTATATATGTGTATATATGTGTGTATACACACATATACACACACAAGTGTGTGTGTATGTATATATACACATGTATACATATGTATATATATACATGTGTGTATGTGTGTGTGTGTGTGTGTGTGTGTGTGTGTGTGTGTCTCCATGGTGGTTCAGTGCTAAAGAATCCCTCTGCCAATGAAGGAGATGCAGAAGATTTTGGTTTCATTCTTGGGTTGGGAAGGTCCCCTGGAGGTGGAAGTGGAAACCACTCCAGTATTATTGCTTGGAAAAATTCCATGGACAGAGGAGCCTGGAGAGTCCGTGGAGTTGCAAAGAGTCTGACATGCCTGAGTAAAAGAGTATATATATACATGTTTAACTTTACTGATCTCTTCATTTCAAATTCATTTTCAATATCCTGCATTTGTACTCCAATCCTCTCATAACTGCTGGGTTTGATATCATATTTGTGTGTGGATGAGTTCCCATGTTTACTGTGTGTTTGTCTTTACTGGCGAGCTTTCCCATTCATAATTCTCTTGAATCTAGTCATGGCATTTTGTTTCTGCCTAGAGATGTTACATTAGTCTTTGTTGTAAAGCTGGTGTGGTCCTGTTGAATTCTCTGAGCCTTTCCTTGTCTTTTGATTCCTCTGTTGAATCTGAAAGAAGAGCCTTGCTTGGTAGAGTGTTTGTGGCTGTAGGTTTTTCCCTTTCTCCACTTTAAATACATCATGCCACTCCCTTCTGGCCTGCAGCAGTTTCTGCTGAGAAATCAGCTGATAATCTTATGGGGATGCCCTCTTCTGTTATTTGCTACTTTTCCCTTGACCTGCTTAATATTTTCTCTTTGTTGTTACTTTTTCAGTTAGGTTAATATGTATCTCAGCAGTTTCCTCAGCTCGTCCAAGCAGCCAACCAGCTCATTCACAGGAAAAAAAAAAAAAAAAGTCCGTCGCTTATTACAGGCTTTTTTCAACCCCGAAGGGCGGGGGAGGAACGGGCAGGCAGCTCCCCGGAGCAACACTGCCCCCTGCAGTCCACAGAAACCAAAATGCCAGCAAGCCCAGAAGAAAACCGATCCTTCCTGCTCGGTTTTCAGGCAGAGGACTGGACAACGTAGATGGGATACTTATGGGGGATGGCCCGGGGGACTGGAGAAAGAAAGGGAACCTCTGGAAGGGGCCCGGGCAAACCACCCCGCACCGCGCGAGTTCCGCTCGACCCGCCCACAGAACCACAGCGAGGCGGGCAAGAAGTCAGGGCGTCCAGGAAGCTCTGGAGCTGCTGAGGGCTGGTTCTGGGCCTGCCCCGGGGAGCAGTAAGGACAGTGCCAGTCTCCCAGTCTGCGTCCGCTGGCAGATTTCTCCCCGAAACCATTTGGAACTCTCCACTGAGGGACCTGATCCGTGACGTCCGGGTCCTGTCCAACCTGGCTCCAGCAAGATGGTTCTTTTGAGTCACTACCCTGCCCTCTTCTCTGTCGGTCGACTCTGGGTTGAAGTCCCTTCCTGACTCACCTTGCAGTGAGCTGAGCAACTTGTAATCCGCAGCAGCGGATTACTTCCAGGTGCTTTGCGTTCTAAATGTGTTGTCGTGTCATAATCGTGATAGAGTGGATGAGGCGTTTTCTATGTAGTTTCCCTTCCCGCCCCCCTTTCATTTAGTGTCTCATTGTAATAAATATGTTATTGCTGTTTTTCACGCCGTCGGTCGTGCCCGACTCGTTGCGACCCCATGGACTGCATGCAGCACGTCAGGAGGCTTCCTTGTCCTTCCCCATGTGCCGGAGCTTGCTCAAACTCATGTCCATTGAGTCAGTGATGCCATCCAACCATCTTGTCCTCTGTCATCCCCTTCTCTTCCTGCTGTCAATCTTTCGCAGCATTGCAGGCTGTTTTACCCTCAATCCCAGTGAGCATTTTATTTCACTTTCCACTGGGGAGGGGAATGTATCCTGCAAGCCAGTGTGCAAACTACAGTCTGACAGACTTGAGAGCTGAACATAGGGACACTCTCCGAGAAACCCTGAGAACCTGGAGAGCTGACTCTTCCTCTGTGTGCCACAGCTCCCAAAGGCATAAAATGAGGTCAGTAATGGCATCTGCTTCTTGGGTGGTGTCCAGCATCACTTACCCAGCAGGATCTTAGGTTGGCACTTGTCCCTGTCATGTTATTACTGTAGGTGGCTCAGATGGTAAGGAGTCAGCCTGCAGTACAGGATAGCCAGATTCAATCGCTGGGTTGGGAAGATCCTCTGCAGAAGGAAATGGCAACCCACTCCATTATTCTTGCCTGGAGAATCCCATGGGCAGAGGAGCCAGGAAGGCTACACATTTCGTTAAGGGGTCTTAAAGAATCAGACAGGTCTGATCCACTTTCACTTCCACTTCACGGAATGATTTTCAAGTCAAAACTCACTGTCATAATAAAATTCTCTTTAAACATACAGGAATTCCTCAAGGATCGGAAGCAAGACAAGCGTGACCACTCCGTCCACTATTATTCAATATATCAGCTTATATTATTTTATCGTAATTTTAAGTGTCAATGGGTCCGGTGACAGTTCTCACAACTGGCTCTCTGAAGGGCTCAGATGCAGTCTGAATCAGCAAACAGCCTGTGGGGGAATTGGGGCCCAGTTGGGACGTCTTAGGTACATCTGGTGATCGGAAAAGCCATCAGCATACAGAGGGATAACGGATGAAAACAAGTCAGATGGGTAAAAGCTGTGGGGGGTTACGTGGTCACCCAAGGATTATGTATAGAATGGAAGAGCAGATGGCAGAGGTGGGAAACCAGAGGAAAGCATAACCAAGATTTAGGAGGGGGTTAAATAAATGGTCAGACAGGGAGTCTTAGAAGTAATGGACTGAGAGGGAGGAGGAAAGCCAGCATGCACTTCTGTCAGAGACTCTGACCAAGGAAAGTGTTTTTGAAGACAGAATGTGTCTGTGGCCAATACACCACCAGGTACTAAAGTTTGGCCCATGGAGGTCTTGGGATGAGTTAGCAATGGGATATTGTGTGGATGGGTACTCAGAGGAGGAATCAAGAGGTAACCAGATAAGGATGCTCCTGGAGTCTGTACTTTCAAGAAGCATGGCTTGAAAGGAATCAAAGACGCAGCGTATTGGAAGTAGAGGTCTGTGTGCTGGCAGGGTATGTTATTTTTTCTCCAAACCAAAGAGGCCAGGATGCCAGTTCGAAAAGAATCATCAGGACTGTTGACTAGAAGACAGAATGGAGAATTGGAATGATCTTCACAGGTGAGTATTCACGTTGATGTCAAGGGAGAGTGGTGGTTTCAAAGCAGCATTGGAGTTCCAGGAAGACCTTCCTCTCCCTCTGGGCCCCACTCTGCCTCTGCGACCCTTGGTCACAGGAAGAGCCAGGGTGCTGGTGGGGAGGGGCATGGGTTGCTGAGATCACAGTCTCAATGTATGCTCCTCAGAATCCACGGACACTTTAGTATATTTGTTCTCCCTGGCTGATCTGATCTTCCTCATGAGTGTTCACCCTTCATACTGGTTAGTAACCAGAAAACTCCTACTGAAGTTGCTTCTAAGATGGAAAGTGTGGTTGCATGCAACCAGCTGAATATCCATAGATACAAATGCTCAGTCTATTCTGGTAAAAATGCTCTCTACTTCTCTCAGCCATGGAGCAGGGGAATGTGTCACTTACAAGGCTTGCGGTAATGTGAGAGGGGTAGCCTATAACACCTTTGTTCCTCACAGTAGCCTCAGCGGTCCCTGAAGGAAAGATGACTGTCCTCTACTGGCTCCAGCTGTTGATGCTGACCTGCACCACCCGTGGGTGGGGGTGGTGAAACTTGCATTTCTGTCTCCCTCCTCTTGCTGTGGATCCAGTGCTCCCTGGCTGACTGAGCCTCAGCCACTCTGCTGGCACTTGCAGACCCCTCTGAATCTGGGTCTCATCGTCCAGCCCATCCCTGGGCAGGGATGTCCACTCCTCAGCCTCAGCCGCAAGGCCTCCTAGCCCATTGCCTGCTTAGGTTTCATCTGGGTTCTGTCCCTTTCCACATTTCTCCCTCAGGTGATGCAGAGCTCTCCCTTGGATCTCACCTGCAGCAAAGCAAGCACCAAGATCAGCTCCAGAAAACGAAATTCCTAAGCGACAGCCACCCATCTCCCCAAAGACAACATTGGGTCAGTGAGCAGTGTGCCCCCTGTGAGTCCCAAGTGTGAATGGGGTGGAATCCTCCTTTCCCTGGTCTTCCTCTTCATTTCTTGTCACACCTCTCTGTCTTAGCCCTCTCACCTCTGCCTGCCACTACCTCTGTGGGCCGTTCCCCACTGTGATTGGGGTGCTCTTTTCTTTGGCTTGTCTTTCATTTGACCCAAGACTTCCCATACAATATTCATGTCAGAGGGGGCATAGGGTAGATTGTGTACCTTGTCAAGTACAGTTAGGATACTTTGGTGTCACATAAGCCCCACACCCCTGAAATATAAAAACAGAGCGATAAAGAACACAAGAGTCAAGTATGCCCAAGGTGCCTGAGATGTTGGCTAAGATGAGCACTGAAGAGTGTCTGCGGGATCAGGAAGTATGGATTTCAGTGATGGGCTTGGCAAGGCCAGTTACACTAGAGTGACTGAGACAAAAGCTTCATGGAAGGGGGCTGAGTAGAGAATATCTCAGCAGAATTTGAAGCAGTTTTGTTCTGAAGGGCAACGGGTGATGTGCCAGTAGCTGCAGAAGAGGGTGGTAGAAGAGGATGGGTTTCCCCCAGTGTTGTGGAATGCTGCGATGTAGAGGGTGCAGGTGCTGGTTCAGGCGAGAGGGGTGATAACTGCAGATTGGAAGTCCCTGGGAAGGTGCAAGGCATGGGATCCCGGGCAGAGGTGAGGGGCTGGGTGCAGTCAGGAGCACTCGGGCAGATGGGCAGCAGACTGCCAGGGCAGAAACATGCACTTTGGGATTGGGAGACTTGAGAAATCCCACGGGATTGCTTCTTTCTTCTCCACGAATTAATTTCGGTTGGGGCTGGTGGTCATTAGGATGGAGGAAGGTTACTACTGTGTAGTGTAGTAGTGTAGGTAGGTGAGAGTGAAAAGAGCAGTAGTTCTACACTGGCCACGGGTTTAAGATAAAACACTTCTGTAAAGTTTGTAAAGTTGGGTGCTCAACACTCAGGTGCTCAGACACAGGCAGGGAGTGAGTAGTCAGGAGTGTGCAAGGAGCACAAGAGGTGTTTGTGGGGGACAACTTCCAGCCCTCGCTCTGCGGATCCGATCGGGGCGGGGCCTGGCGGATGGTAATGGAAGGACGTGTGGTAGTGGAGGTGAGGGTTCCCAGGATGTTCTGGTATCCGTGCACTGGCACCAGAGCTGGGGAGCTGGACAGGACAGCATGTGGAGGGTGATGAGAGGGAAGAAGGGTAGAAACTGCACACCATGAGGGGCGCGGTCTTTCCTGATGCCCGGGGCCGGGGCGGGGAGACCGTGGGCAGGGGGATGCTCGGGTAGGGAGGAGGGGAACATCGACGAGGACGGAGAGTCTCCGGGGTGACCGTGGGAGCCTCGTGGGCAGTGAGGACGGATCAGAAAAGTGAGGGTGAGAGAACAGTGAGTATACCACGGGAGGAACGCGTTCACAGGGCTGGGGTGGGCGGAAGGACAAATACAGGGGACTTGTACGGGTTCCGCACTTGTGGGGCTTCGGCAGTGGGCGACAGAACCCGGACATTCACGGTCAGGTTCTTCAGTGAAGACTGTGAAACCGGGTCCCAGAGAAAACTTCCAACCAACGACGGCCAGGAGACTGGCACCGGCCTCACTGGGTTGTTCCGCGCATGCCCAGAACCAGCCAATGGGGGCGCAGCACCGCCCACCAAGGCCGGGTTGTCTGAGACTCCCTGACCTTCTGCCCTTGTTTCCAGCGTTCCGCGAGCGACTGGAGTCCGCGGTCCTCCGGTGGTTTGGCCGGGCCCCTTCAAGAGGTTGCCTTCCTTACTCTAGTTCTGTTGGGAATCCTTCTTAACTTCCTCATCCACGCCGTTCAATCCTATCCGAGAAAACCAAAGAAAAACGTTGGCTTTTATTCTGGGCTTGTGGCATTTTCGTTTCTATGGTCGGCAGGTGGCAGTGTTGCTCCAAGTGGCACCATCTCGTTTACCCCCGCCCTTCACGGTTGAAAAAAATTCCACGAAACCTTTTGCCATAAGTTGGAGCACGTTGTTTTGTCTGCTTGACCAAGTTGGCTGGTTCAAACTGCATCTGAGCCCTTCAGAGAGCCCCTTGTGAAAACTTTGAACAAAGCCATTGACACTGAAAATTACAATAAAATAATATAAGCTGATATATTGAATAATGGTGGAGAGAGTGAACTCCCTTGTCCGTCTTCTGATCCGAGAGGAAATGTAGTATTTAAATAAAACTTTATTATAACAGTGAGTTTCGACTTGAAAATGTTTAAGAGACGTGGAAATGAAAGTTTCTCAGTCCTGTCAGATTCTTTAAGGCCCCTTGGACAATAGAAGGGGAAAGACTAGAGCTCTCTTCAAGAAAATTAGAGATACCAAGGGAACATTTCATGCAAAGATGGACTCGATAAAGGACAGGAATGGTAGGGCCCTAACAGAAGCAGATGTTAAGAAGAGGTGGCAAGACTACAACAGAACTGTGCAGAAAAGATCTTCACGACCTAGATAATCATGAAGGTGTGATCACTCACCTAGAGCCAGACATCCTGGAATGTGAAGTCAAGTGCCTTAGGAAGCATCACTATGAACAAAGCTAGTGGAGGTGATGGAATGCCTGTTGAGCTATTTCAAACCCTGAAAGACGATGCTGTGAAAGTGCTGCACTCAATATGCCAGCAAATTTGGAAAACTCACCAGTGGCCATAGAGCTGGAAAAGGTCAGTTTTCATTCCAATCCCAAAGAAAGGCAAGGCCGAACAACGCTCAAACTACTGCATAATTGCACTCATCTCACACGCTAGTAAAGTGATGCTTAAAATTCTCCAAGCGAGGCTTCACAGTACGTGAACCGTGAACCCTGAACTTCCAGATGTTCAAGATGGTTTTAGAAAAGACAGAAGAACCAGAGATCTAATTGACAATAATTGCTGGATATTCGAAAAAGCAAGAGTGTTCCAAAATAAATCTATCTCTGCTTTATTGACTATGCCAAAGCCCTTGACTGTGTGGATCACAATAAACTGTGGAACATTCTGAAAGAGATGGGAATACCTGACCTGCCTCTTGAAAATCCTGTATGCAGGTCTGGAAGAAACAGTTAGAACTGGACATGGAAAACCAGACTGCTTACAAATAGGAAAAGGAGTACATCAAGGCTGTATATTTTCACCCTGCTCATTTAACTTATAGGCAGAATACATCATGAGAAACTCTGGGCTGGATGAAGCATAAATTGGAATCAAGATTGCTCGGAAAAATATCAATAATCTCAGATATGCAGATGACACCACCCTTATGGCAGAAAGTGAAGAACTAAAGAGCCTCTTGATGAAAGTGAAAGAGGAGAGTGGAAAACTTGGCTTAAAGCTCAACCTTCAGAAAACTAAGATCATGGCATCTGGGCCCATCACTTCATGGCAAATAGATGGAGAAGCAGAGGAAACCGTGACTGACTTTATTTTCTGGGGCTCCAAAATGACTGCTGTTGGTGATTGCAGTCATGCAATTAAAAGACCCTTACTCCTTGGAAGGAGAGTTATGACCAACCTAGACTGCATGTTAAAAAGCATAGACATTACACTGTCAACAAACGTCCGTCTATTCAAGGCTATGGTTTTTCCAGTGGTCATGTATGGATGTGAGATTTGGACTATAAAGAAAGCTGAGCACTGAAAAATTGATGCTTTTGAACTGTGGTGTTGGAGAAGACTCTTGAGAGTCCCTTGGACTGCAAGGAGATCCAACCAGTCCATCCTAAAGGGGATCAATCCTGCATGTTCAGTGGAAGGAGTGATTTTGAAGCTGAAACTCCAATATTTTGGCCACCTGATGGGAAGAGCTGACTCACTGGAAAAGGCCCTGATGCTGGGAAAGATTGAGGGCAAGAGGAGAAGGGGACGACACAAGATAAGATGGTTGAATGGCATCACCAGCTCGATGGACATGGGTCTTGGTGGTCTCCGGGAGTTGGTGATGGACAGGGAGGCCTGGCATGCTGTGGTTTGTGGGGTTGCAAAGAGTCAGACACAACTGAATGACTGATCTGAACTAGACTGTGTAGGCTGCACGGCTTCTCTGCCCATGGGATTCTCCATTCAAGAATATTGGAGGGGGTTGCCATTTCCTTCTCCAGCGGAACTTCCGAACCCAGGGATTGAACCTGGGTGTCCTGCTTTGCAGGCTGACTCCTTACTATCTGAGCCACCTACAATAATAACATGACAGGGACAAGTGGCAAGCTAAGATCCTGCTGGCTCATTGATTTTGGACAGCACCCAAGAAGCAGGTGGTATTACTGCCCTCATATTTTGCCTTTGGGAACTGTAACCCACAGAAGAAGAGTCAGCTGTCCTGGTTCTCCAGGTTCCTCCAAGAGTGTCCCTCCGTTCAGGTCTCAAGTCTGTCAGATTGTTGTTTGCACACTGGTTTGCAGGATGCTTTCCTATCCCCAATAGGAGAAGGAAATAAAAAAATGGGAATGAGGGTAAAGTCAAAGTGTAGTCACTCAGCCCTTTCTGACTCGTTTAGAAGCCCTGGACTGTAACCTGCCAGGCTCCTCTGTCCATGGGGATTCTCCAGGCAAGAAGAGTGGAGTGGGTTGCCATTTCCTATTCCAGGGGATCTTCCCGACCCAGGTACTGACCCTTGGTCTCACAGGGATTGTACCAAGGTCTCCCGCATTGCTGGCAGACTCTTTACCATTGGAGCCGCCAGGGAAGCCCAAATGAATGTAAAATAGCCTGCAAACTTTAAAAAATGTATAATAACATGGTTATTACAATAAGATGCTAAATGAAAATGGAGAGGACCACATAGAAAATGATTCATGCACTGTATCAGTATTGTTACAGAACACAATTATAAAGTAAAGCACCTGGAACAAATCAGGTACTTTTCATTGGGTCTACAGGTACATATTGAGAAGAGACTGCTGGTCATTTCTTGGTTGATACTGCAAATACTGGTGTGAGGAAAAACACAGCAAAAGATACAGCACCTGTCCTTAGACAGATCTATTATATTTTCCCTTCAGGTAGGGGAATCAGAGATGAGAAGTTTAGCTCTGGGAACTAGCTGAAAACACAGATTGACAGACAGCAGGATTTATTTTCACTTCTGAAGACTCTCACGGGCACTTGCTGGCTACACAACATTGGGCTCTGAGTGTGGGGAGGAAAAGAAGTTTTCATCAGTCGCATCTCCTGCAATGAAAAGGGAAGCCGTTTCTTATCAGGGGAAAGATGTTTGTGAATCACAGGTATGAGAAAGGTCTTATATTCCGAATACGTAAGGAATTTTAAAGATGCAAAGGCCAAAATAGAGTGAAGGAGGACAGATCCTTTTGTCAGGGATTCAGGTGTGGAAGGAGAAACAAGAAAGGGGCAGCACCTGGGCATTTTCAGGGTGATGGACATGACCTCTTCCTGGTCACGGTAGTGATCACTGGGATTCGCCATGTGTCAGATCTCAGAGAGCTTCACACCCAAAGACAAGGAGGCCAGGACTTACCTGGTGGTCCAGTGGTTAAGAATATGCCTGCCATAGAAAATTAACACACAGAAATTCCTTACATTCCTATACACTAGCAATGAAAAATCAGAGGAATTAAGGAAACAATTCCATTCACCATCGCAACAAAAACAACAAAATACTTAGGAATAAATTTAGCTAAGAAACAAAAGACCTGGATACAGAAGACTATTAAAATAAAACTGATGAAAGACATCAAAGATAGCACAAATATAGAAATGTACCATGGTCTTGGAGTAAAGAATCAATATAGTGAAAATGACTCTACTACCCAATGCAATCTATAGATTCATCACAATCCTGATCGAACTACCAATGATATTTTTCACAGAACTAGAACAAATAGTTTCACAGTTTGTCTGGAACCACCAAAGACCCAGAATGCTCAAAGCAATCTTGAGAGAGAGGAATGGAACTGGAGGAATCCACCTTCCTGACTCAGACTATACTACAAAGCCAGAGTCATCAAGATGGTATGGTACTGACACAAAGACAGAAATATAGATCAGTGGAACAAAACAGAAATTTCAACGATAAATCCCTGCACCTATGAACACCTTATCTTTGACAAAAGAGGCACAAATATACAATAGATGAAACACAGTCTCTTCAACACGTGATGCTGGGAAAACTGGTCAACTATGTGTAACAGAATGAAACTGGAACGCTTTCCAACGCCATACGCAAAAACAAACTCAAAATGGATTAAAGACCTAAGTGTAAGACCAGAAACTACAAAGTTCTTAAGAGGAAAACATAGGCAGAAGACTCTCTGACATAAATCACAGCAAAATCCTCTAGGATCCACCTCCCAGAGTAATGGAAATAAAAACAAAAATAAACAAATGGGACCTAATTAAACTTAAAAGTTCTTGAACAACAAAGGAAACTGTAGGCAAGGTGAAAAGACAGCGCTCAGAACAGGAGAAAATAATAGCAAATGAAACAACTGACAAAGAATGACTCTCCAAAATATACAAGCAGCTCATGTGGCTCAATACCAAAACAATGAACAATCCAATAAAAAGTAGGCTAGTGACCTAAGCAGACATTTCTCCAAAGACATAGAGATGGCTAATAAACACATGAAAAGATGCTCAGTATCACAGATTATTAGAAAAAGGCAAATGAAAACCACAATGAGGTATCATCGCACGCTGGTCAGAATGGCCATCATCAAAATGTCTACAAACAATAAATGCTGGAGTCGGTGGGGAGAAAAAGGAACGTTCTTTCATGGTTGGTGGGAAAGCAAACTGGTATAGGTACTATGGAGAAGAGTGTGCAGATTCCTTAAAAAACTGGGAATAGAACTGCCATATGACCCACTGCTGGGCATACACTCTGAGGAAGCCAGATTTGTTTGTTTCTTTCAATTTATTTTTATTAGTTGGTGGCTAATTAATTTACACTTCTGTAGTGGTTTTTGCCATACATTGACATGAATCAGTCATGGATTTGCATGTGTTCCCCATCCTGATCCCCCCTGTCACCTCCCTCCCCATCCCATCCATCTGGGTCATCCCATGCACCAGCCCTGAGCACTTGTCTCATGCATCCAACCTGGGCTGGTGATCTGTTTCACCCTTGATAATATACATGTTTCAATGCTATTCTCTCAGATCATCCCACCTTCTCCCACAGAGCCCAAAAGTCTGTTCTATACATCTGTCTCTCTTTTTCTGTCCTGCACATAGGATTATCCTTACCATCTTTTAAAATTCCATATATATATATATGCGTTAAAATACTGTATTGGTGTTTATCTTTCTGGCTTACTTCACTCTGTATAATGGGCTCCAGTTTCATCCATCTCATTAGAGCTGATTCAAATATATTCTTTTTAATGGCTGAGTAATATTCCATTGTGTATATGTACCGTAGCTTTCTTCTCCATTCGTCTGCTGATGGGCGTCTAGGTTGCTTCCATGTCCTGGCTGTTATAAACAGTGCTGTGATGAACATTGTGGTACACATGTCTCTTTCAGACCTGAAATAGACACATGTACCCCTCTGTTCACTGCAGCACTATTTACAATAGTTAGGACATTGGAGCAACCTAGATGTCTAATAGGAGACGAATGGATAAGGAAGTAGTGGTACATATAGACAATGGAATATTACTCTGCTATTAAAAAGGAACACACTTGAATCGGTTCTAATGAGGCAGATGAACCTGGATCCTGTGATACAGAGAGAAGTAGGTCAGAAAGAGAGAGACAAATACTTGTATTAATGCATGTACATGGAATTTAGAAAGGCGGTAGCAATGATTCTGCATGCAGGGTAGGAAAGAAGAGAGAGACCTATACAACAGACTTTTCAACTCGGTGGGGGAAGGGGAGGGTGGGATGATTTGAGTGAATAGCATTGAAACCTATACATTACCATATGTAAAATAGATGACCAGAGCAAGTTCAATGCATAAAGCAGGGCACTCAAAGCTGATGCTCTGGGACAACCCAGAAGGACAGGATGGGGAGGGAGGTGGGACCCCCGGTTCAGGAATGGGGGCACACATGTATAGCTGTGGCCAGTTCGTGGTGATATATGGTAAAAGCCATCAGAATATTGTAAAGCATTATTCTCCAACTAAAATAAATTAATGATTAAAAAAAATCCAACTACCAATGAAACGGACAAGCGTTCAACCCCTAGTCCAGGAAGATTCCACGTGCAACAGAGCAACTGAACCTTCCTGCTCCTACTACTGAAGCCGTGAGCCTAGAGCTCATGCTCTGCAACAAGAGAAGTCTCTGCACTGAGAAGCCCGCGCACCACCGCTAGAGAGCAGTCCTTCTCCACAGCTAGAGAAAGCCCTCATGCAGCAACAAAGCCTCAGTGCAGCCAACAATAAAGAAATAAACAAGAAAGAGAACCAGGCCGATCTTACTGTATGTTCATTTGGAAAATCCAATGGTAGACACTGAAGTAGGTGCATCTCTATATTCTTTGAATAATCATATCTTGGGGGAAGCTTAACAAAAATTACATCTATGTTATGTTAAAACTAGGGCATGTTAAAACTGTAGCTAGGCTATGTTAAAACTTTAGATCGGCTTCCCAGGCACTGCTATTTTCTAGAGAGCGACTTTTCTCAGAGAACTTACTTCGAAATTTTAGTAACCGCAACTGCGGCCTCCAGCGTGTTGAAGGGCAAGAAACAAATGACGTTAGGCAGACACGGTTCAAATCCTATGAGTTGCCTGTGACCGACCACAGGCTAGGATGAACACACATCCCAGAAAGAGTCTCTTCATACTTCAGTAAGTGAAACCTGTATTTCAACCCCTTGGTTCAGTTCTTTAGGGCCACTGCTGGCCCCTTAACAACAACAAAAATAAACACTTAGTGTGAAACATTTGGAAAATGGCCTTAACCCAATTCACTCCCAACCTCTTGTCACATGTCACAAGGAGTCTCTCACAATGATATTTCTTCATGTAGAAAGCCAATTCCCAGATAAGGAAAAGAATTCACACACACACACCTTGTGAGGAAATACTGAGATTTTAGAAACTGACTCATAACTAACCTGTGGTTTATCATGCTTTACTCTTCTTCTTCTCCCTCCATCCACTCTGAGAAATGAATATTCGGCCATGCTATCTGATTTGCCCACCAAGATTGTCGTACCACACACCTGATGTTAATAGTGAGCCCACACACAAAGGCATTAATAACAGTCAGACCTATTGAAGTCGGCTACCTGGGGGCAGGGAGGTGGCGAGGGCAATAAATTCATCATCTCCTTTCCTACACCACCCCATGCCATTTCATTTCCTGCAGTCACTTTGCCCAAATGAATAAAGATATCGCACCAAATCTCTCCTTAAATCACAACTGCCTCAAACTTTCTTCGTCATTTCACATGGCTTCTGAGGCCAGGGAGCAGATTTTACTTGAGATGAGTAAAGCTAGAGAGACAGCCCACTGGCTAGAGATTTTGTTTGGGAGGTGATGTTTGTCAGTGTATTGCTCACCCACTGTGATGAATAAAGTAAAAGTCATCTTGGCTTGGCTCCGATGCCCGGTTTTTGAGATGTTAGCCACTAGATGGCGGGCTAGAAAGGTACTTGAATACTTGATTGAAGCTATCAGTAGACTTTCAGTTGAGTTCAGTTGCTCAGTCATATCCAACTCTTTGTGACCCCATGGCCTGCAGCACGGCCAGGCCTCCCTGTCCATCACCAGCTCCCGGAGCTTACTCAAACTCATGTCCATTGAGTCGCTGATGCCATCCAACCATTTAATTCTCTGTTGTCCCCTTCTCCCGGCTTCCATCTTTCCCAACATCAGGGTCTTTTCCAATGAGTCAGCTCTTCACATCAGATGTAAAAAGCATAGCAGTTTCAGTTTCAGCATCAGTCCTTCCAGTGAATATTCAGGGTTGATTTCCTTTAGGATGGACTGGTTCGAACTCCTTACTGTCCAAGGGACTCTCAAGAGTCTTCTCCAATACCACAGTTGAAAAACATCAATACTTTGGCACTCAGCTTTCTTTATCAGGTCTGTACATGACTACTGGGAAAACCATAGCTTTGACTTGACAGGCCTTTGTTGGCAAAACAATGCCTCTGCTTTTTAATATGCTTTCTAGGTTGGTCATAACTTTTCTCCCAGTAGACTTTAAGGGGATTGTATTACCCAGCATAATGGGTTTGTGGGTGGGGGGCAGTTTCTTCATCCAGTCAGTTGAAAAAGCTTAAGAGCAGGGACTGAAGCTTCCTGAGCATGAAACAGTTTAGCCTCAAGTATACAGCCTGAGGAACTTTGCATGAGGCTCAAAGTTGCTGGAGTGTTCTGCAGATTTGGTCCTCTAGACTGCAACCTGGGTTTCCAGCCAGCTGACTGGTATCTATGGATATCAGAACTGTCAGCCCCCACGAGCCCATGATCCAACTCCCTAAAATAAGTCTCTCTCTATTGGCTGTGTTTCTCTGGAGAAGCCTGACTAATACACCCCGAACATGTCACATCTTTCTCAATCCAATCCAAAGACATTGACTGAGTCACTCTATCATCCCACACCAGATGCTGTGCATTAAAGAAGCTGATAGATAAAGGATACAGCCATTTATTTCGTGCCTTCCACCTGCCAGGTCATGGGCACTAGGTGTTTTACATCTGTTATCTCCACTAGGTCTCCCAATAAACCTCACCAACAGGTAGAGTTACTGCCATTTTACAGATAAGGAATTTGAGGCTGAAGGAGAGTGACTGGGCTGGTACGGCATGCACTGGAACCCAGCTTGAGTGTAAACTGTGAACTGTGGGATGGAGGAAGATGACATGGGGAGAAGATTTTGGGCACAGGTCCCAGATTGTTTCTATGCCATTAGGGGAGCAGGGAGACATCACACCCTTGTTATCAGTCCTGGGCATTCCGTTGCCATAGGAGCAGCCCCAATCCATCTGAAGTGAAAATTACCAGGAACAGCATCATGCATGCAGCAGAAGATGAAGTCCGTGAGTGGTTTCTTGGTGGGAGAGGTGTAACAGAAAATCCAGCCTCCTGGTGAGGGTTCATCTAGCTGTGACGGAAAAGCTCAGGGCTGTGGCTGAGAAGGAAGGAGCCTCTAGGGCTGGACACAGATGTCTAATGTGACCTTGAAGTGCTTTGTGAAGCTTGAAGGTAAGGCCTGACCTGTAATCTGCCCTGTGACAACTCAGTAGTTGTTACACCAGGGAAGCTGCCAGCACATCTCTACTAACCCCATTCCATACTCACAAAAACAACCTGCTCAGTTCAGGTCGTTATTCAGAATAATTCACCCATTTTCAGGTGAGGGTGGTATGGCACAGTGAGTCAATTTAATTTCTCGAGATGTTATGATAGCAAGGGGGAGAACTGGGTGCAAGGAAGGTTGTCTAGAATCAGAGCTAGTGTCCGTACCCACACACTGTATTGTGTCCTCATAAAAGGGAGAAAAGGGAGAAAAGTAAGAAAAGAAAAACAGAAAACGAAGAAAAAAGATAAAAGAAGACCCATGATGCTTACTGTATTGCGGCATCCACCCTGGACTGTGAGTAAAGGGAAAACTTTTCAAAGAAGCTAATCAGAAAGGTAACTGACAATCACACAACATGAAGTCAGGAGACAGGACAGGCTCAGGCACAGTGTACATGTACACGGAGAGTAGTGAGACAAGAGGAGGGCACGGGGGAGGGTAAGGAGTAGAAGTCGCTATGGGAGCAAGAGGAAGATGAGGAGAGCAGAGTTGACAGAGCTCCTGTGGACTTGCCCAAGGACGCTGATCAGCACCTTCAAACCATCCATCTTGCTGACGGCAGCCTGAGTGGAAGTTACACCTCTCACCCGTGAAATAAAGTATCCGGGCTCTCTGAGCTGTATTCATCCCACAAGTATCCCCCCAGCGCCCACCTGGTCACCAATGCCCTCAGCACAGTGCTGAAAGCAGCCATAGCCTAGGACAGAACCCAGTCTCAGGAGGTAAAGGACTGCCCAAGATATAGAATAAAGGGGAAGGCAAGTGGGACGAGAGGGACACTAGACACTCCTGTCCGAGTGGGTATAGAAGACAGGATGTCCCTCAACCGCTCGAAGGAACAGAAATGTGAACCTAGAATTTTCAGGGTTCACTCACTGGCAATTCAGTTGAGAAACAGCTGCTATGATGGTGATGCACTAGGAAGGGGAAAGGCGAGTGTTACTCTGGTACAATAAGGTTCTGGATAATGTGGGAATAAAAGACAGGAAGAGCCCTGGACCTATGTCAACTGAGCCGAGAGGTTGGCTCTAGCCACTGTTTCCTGTGTGCTGTTTGCAGAAACAAATTGACAGCATATCAACAGCAGCACTGCTCTGTGTCCCTCACCTTATCATCACTCATAAGATGGTGATCGTGTTCTGATCATCTGTGGGGCCCAGACTCCCAGACGGGTGCTTTCCAGACTTTGTGAGCACAGGAATGTTTCATGCAGCAAAAGGGTCCTCAAGGAGCTCACTGTGGGGTGGGCAGGGAGCCAGACTGAAGACCATGGTGAAACAAGTGTGATGAGTGCCTTGGCCTCAGGAGCCAGCAGAGACCGGGATCAGAGGGTCAGGAATGGGCTTACCTGGGCGTAGCATAACATTTATTATTTTCCACATTTGCAGACATGGGAACCGAGGATCAGAGAGGGTCAGCATCTTCCTCAAGGTCACACTGCTTGGTAGTGGTCCTGACCGTTTTTCATCTATGTGGGTTAAAATGTGAAGGTTTCTGCCCTATTCATTATACCACTCTCTCTCTCAATGTTGTCACCTATTTTAGCTCACAATCACCACGTTACACATTCCCTTGGCTCTACGTCCTCATTTATTAGATAAATGATCTGCTGAGCAAAGTATACCTTTCCTGTTTGCACATCCAATATGTCCAATTTATAAACAAAATTTCCTTGCAGGGCACATTGGCCCCACCCAAACTGACGGTTTACACTGAGTCTCTACTGCACCCATATGCAGGGTATAAAAACGGATCACTGGGATCTGTAGTTTTACTTACCTATTTCACACAATCTCAAGCATAATTTGAAATGTGGCCAATGTTCAATTAAAAACAGTAGAACCACCTCTTTCCTAAAATGACCAGTCATGAAAGAGTTCATTCAATGTCAGTACTTTCTAGACAGCAGACTAAACCCCTTGCATAGGGAGTTGAGGAAATTCATTTCCTTAAGATACAGAAATCCTTTTTTTAAAAATACATTTTCACTATTGCTTGTTCACTGAGAGACTTAAGCAAGCAAAGCCACTTCACCTTTCTGTTTCTGACAAAACAAACAAAGCAACCCTAACACACAGGTGCATAGACTTATGTAATACACCCAATAGAGGTATGTGAAATATAAGGCAATTGTATTGGAAATACAGGGGCTTCCCTGGTGACTCAGTGGTAAAAAATTCACCTGCTAATGCAGGAGACTAGGGTTTGATCCCTGGGTCATGAAGATCCCATGGGAAAGGAAATGGCAACCCACTCCAGTATTCTGGCCTGGGAAATCCCATGGACAGAGAAACCTGGTGGGTACAGTCCATGGGATCACAAAAGATTGGGACATGACTTGGGGACTAATCAACAACAATCGAAATACAAATGGAAACCCCTCACTAATCATATATCTGAATTTCTGACCACAAGAGAGGTCTACTGTCCAGGATCAGCTGTACTCCAGGAAACCAGACAACCAAAGATACCTTCCTTTTTAAATTACTATACACTGCCACTGGACGATTCAGGAGATAAAAGTTTTCAAACACATTGCACACCAAGGCAGGACTCAAGGAGACTATTAAGAGTATGTACTTATGCCTACGTGACATCAAAATCTAACTCACACACCCTTGAGAAAGAACACCTGTTATGATTTCAATATGGGAAACATTTCCCCTGAAAATACTTCATTATTTTGTCTCACTTTATGCCGTGGGACAGGAGGCATGGAGGAAGGTGATGCCAAGGAAAGAGCCTACTACTGAACCTGGTGAACACCGATTTGAGCCCAGGTATCCTGGTCATCAACTGATGTCCACAGGATGTTTCGATATTATTTTTCAAATGCCCATCAGCAAGGAGAGAAAGAGAAACAAGTCACATACAGACTGTCCATACTATTCATGGGGTTCTCAAATACGTCAAGGCTGTATATTGTCATCCTGCTTATTTAACTTATATGCAGAGTACATCATGCGAAACGCTGGGCCAGATGAAGCACAAGCTGGAATCAAGATTGCTGGGAGAAATATCAATAACCCCCGATATGCAGATGACACCACCCTTGTGGCAGAAAGCAAAGAACTAAAGAGCCTCTTGATGAAAGTGAAAGAGCAGAGTGAAAATCTTGGCTTAAAACAACATTCAGAAAACTAGGATCATGGCATCCAGACCCATCACTTCATGGCAAATAGATGGGGAAACAATGGAAACAGTGAGAGACTTTATATTTTGGACATCAAAATCACTGCAGATGGTGACTGCAGCCATGAAATTAAAAGACGCTCTCTCCTCAGAAGAAAAGTAATGACCAGCTTAGATCACATATTACAAGCAGAGACATTACTTTACCAACCAAGGTCCGTGTAGTCAAACTTTTGGTTTTTCCAGTAGTCATGTATGGATGTGAGAGGTGGACTATAAAGAAAGCTGAGTGCGGAAGAACTGATGCTTTTGAATTGTGGTGTTGCAGAAGACTCTTGAGAGCCCCTTGGCCTTCGGGGAGATCCAGCCAATCCATTCTAGAACGAATCAGTCCTGAATATTCATTGGAAGGACTGATGATAAGGCTGAAACTGCAATATATTGACCACCTGATGAGAAGTACCGGCTCATTGGAAAAGACCCTGAAGCTGGGAAAGACTGAAGGTGGGAGAAGGGGACAACAGAGGATGAGATGGTTGGATGGCAGCACCTACTCAATGGACATGTGTTTGAGTAGGATCTGCGAGTGGGTGATAGCCAGGGAAGCCTGGCGTGCTGCAATCCATGGGGTCGAATAGTCGGACACGACTGAGCGACTGAACTAACTGAAGACTGTCCAACCGCCATCTGATACTGAAGAGGTGGGGCATCTGCGGAAAATAACTGTCCTGAGACAACACGGATCCCACTTGGCTAAAGAGGATTCTGGTCCTGTGACACGAAAGCACACCTGGTGGGTCCTAGAGAGATCGATGTCTGCCTCTGCGTCTGTCCCTCTCTCTACCCCTGGCTCTCACACGTTCTTTCTCAGGATCAGGTTCTCAACAGCAGAACGCCAATGCAGTGGCTCCCATCCTCAGCCCAGGCGAGAAGCTGGGAGTGGGCGGGGCTCGGCCTCCCATCCTTCGTGCGTGTGCAGTAGAATGGTAAAGACCACCGAGAGGAGTCCTCCAGCGTCCTATAGAGCCTACCCGGCCTTGAGCGGGGAGGAGTCTGCGGGCCTGGTTTTAACGTCACAAAGATGGGACATTTACCCCTCCCCTCCTTATAGAAGGACCTTCCTGCGTATTCCCTGCGTTGTAGTGGACTGAGAGGGAGCCTGGAATGGCCTGAAGCAAAGTAGGTTCCTGCCTGGGGACGGCGGCAGTAGGGCAGGGGGGATTCGGAGAAGAGGAGTTAGTGCCCGGCCCTCTCCACCGCTTGCCCAGAGCGCATCTCCCAGCAGCTTGGAGGCTAGGAGGAACCATCGCTGCCAGAGTCGCAGGAAGGGTTTCATTCCACACAGATGACAGCTGGTGATGGTCGTCTCTTGGGGTTGGAAGTCGGGGGCTTCTCCCTGTTTGCCTGCTAATTTGTGTTGTCGCCTGTCAACGTGAGGAGCAGCTCCTGTTAGTTGAATGTTTTTCTCCCGATTGTTACTAGTAACACCCTAGGAAAGAGTAAAAGCAAACGAATAGAGACACTGACTGTATTTCTACCGATTGCAATTGGGAGATCACCACAGACCTGATGATCAGACTGTCAGCAAGGTGGTTTTGCATTGTACTTCATTCCACAGAGAGTAGTAGAGAAGTTACAGTGGGGACCTTTGCAGGTGGGAAAAGATTTAGGGGGAATCTCGTCGACAAAAGAGGAAATGATGATCTTTGTGACTAACTGGTTTCAGGAGAACTGACTTTTAATCTCCCTTTCTAGTCAGGAGACAGAAAACAAGGAGTTGGGTAATCTGTGTCTGCCCTTTAATGACAAGGAGGAAGGTCTGTACTTGACTTTGTAGTAGGTAAACCCAGGAGTCACTGGATACTTTGGAGGAGTCTTACCGAAGTCCGACGGGGAAGGATGGTGCTTTCCATTAAGTCATTTTGGGGACAAGAAAGTTTGCAGAGATTTCTTCTCTGTGACTTGATTAACAGCTCAGGTGAAGGTCAACTTTGTCAGCACGGTAAATATGAGCATCTTTCATGACAGTCCCAGCAGATAAGTAGAAAAGCAGAGAGGTTTGAACAGCCCCGACCTTTTAAAATTGGATTATAATTGCTTTAAGTATAATTTTTGCTGTAGGTCAAGGGTGAATCAGCTATAAGTATATACGTATGTCCCCTCCCTCTTGAAGCTCTCTTCCACCCCCCAAACCACCCCTCTAGGTCAATACAGAGTACCAAACTAAGCTTCCTGTGCTATACAGAAGATTGCCACTAGCTGTGTATTTCACAAATGGGAATCTGTATATTTCAGTGCTACTCTCTCAATTCAATCCATCCTCTCCTTGCCTGCTGTGTCCACAGTTCTCTTGTCCATGTCTGAGACTCTCATCTTGCTCTGCACATAGGTTCATCAGTACCGTTTTTCTAAATTTCACATATATGTGTTGATGTATGATCCTTTTTCTCTTTCTGATTTATTTCACCCTGTATAACAGGCTTTATTTCATCCAATTCACTAGAAATGACTCAAATTCATTCCCTTTTATAACTGATTAATATTCCATTGTATACATGTGCCACAACATCTTTATCGATTCATTGACAGACATATACATTTCTTCCATGTCATGGATATTGTAGACAGTGGTGCAAGGAACATTTGGGTACATGTGTCTTTCTGAATTATAGTTTTCTCAGGGCGTATGCCCAATAGTGTAATTTCTGGGTCATATGGTAGTTTTATGGGCTTCCCTGGTTGCTCAGCTGGTAAAGAATTCATGTGCAGTGTGGGAGAACCCAGTTCAAATCCTGGGTCTGGAAGATCCCCTGGAGAAGGGATAGGCTAACCACTCCAGTATTTATGGGCTTCCCTGTTGGCTCAGACAATAACAGATCTGCCTGCAATGCGGGAGACCAGCTCTGATCCCTGGGTTGGGAAGATCCCCTGGAGAAGGACATGACAACTCACCTCGGGATTCTTGCCTGGGGAATCCCCATGGGCACAGTAGCCTGGTGGGCCACAGTCCATAGGGTTGCAAATAGTGGGACACAACTGAGCAAGTTAGCACAGCACAGCACGTGGTGGTTTTATTCCCAGTTTTTAGAGACATCTCCACACTGTTCTCCATAGTGGCTGTATCAGTTTTCATTCTCACAAACAGTATAGGAGGATTCCCTTTTCTCCACATCCACTCTAACATCGTTTGTAGACTTCTGATGCTGAACATTCTGACCGCTGTGACAAGATACCTAATTGTGGTTCTGATTTGCATTTCTCTCCTGATGAGTGAGGTTGAGCATCTTTCCATGTCTTTGTTGACAGGTTCCGTTTTGACTCTGGAAGTAATCGACATCTGAACATCACTCTATAGTTCTCAAAAGTTTGGTGTTGTTGTTGTTGTTATTTTGGTATTCTAAATGAAGGCAGCAAAAAGGAGTCATTATCACAGAATAGGATCATCCTCTTCAATTGAGGAAACTGAGTCACAGAGAGTGTAAGTAACTTGCCCAAGGTCGCAGAAGGAATAAGTGGTGGGACCTTGATTCAAATCTAGGTTATCTGTGGCTTCACCACCTTCCAGCTCGTCACCACACAGTGATGGTTTCCGGATCCACACATCGTGCTCAGAACTCTCCTCGTGACTACAGACTTCCCTAGTCAACTGACAGGTCTGCAGGGAGACTGCACTCATCAAGTGCTAGGCACCTTCTGGGACACCAGAGTTGCCTTCACAGGGAAGAGAAGTGTAAGACACACTGGGTCCCACAGGCCTCTACCCACCCCCTGGAGGGAGTGAGGAGCTAAAGGAGAAGATTGGAGGTTCTAAAGGGAGCTGTTTCTCTGAGAGACAGGCTGATGGACTGCCGTTCTGCATGCATGTGACAAGAAACACTTCTTCCTTTGAGTTTATTATTCTTTACAGATAATAATACATACCACATGGTGAAAATACACAAAGCAGATATGTAAACCAAGCAGATATATTGATAAGTAGATACATTCCCATTTTATTGACGGAGTACCTGACAGCAAGACAGCACTTCTTTGTAAAAGGGGAACATACTCCTAGACTAAAGCAATGAAACAGGAAATGAGTCTTTTTGTTAATTATCAGTCTCATTCTCTCTATCACAGTTGAGGCATCATGGGCACAGAGAAGTTAGGTCAGCTCCCCCAAGTCGTTCTGATAGTACGTGTTTGAGGCCCACAGGCAAGGAATATTCAACATGTCTAAACTGCGCCCATCTCCCTGACTCCCCACACAGCTGCACCTCCTTTACTGTTACCTGACTCAGTGCAAGGCAGCTTTCTCCCCAGCTGCTTAGGCCAGAGATGCTGAAAGCCATCCTTGCCTGCTGCCTCTCTCTCACCACACTCTCAGTCATCAAGCCTCATCTCTCTGCCCCCTCAGTCTAAGTAAGATTCTGTTCCTTCTCTCCGTCAGCACAGTGAGTTCCCTAGGCCAGGTAACCCTCGTCTCTCTCCTTGGTAAGCACCAGCAAACCTGATGCTTTCCAACCATGGTCTGTCCTGCTGCCTGAGGAAGGGAAGCTTTCTTCAGGGCAATCTGGGCATGCCACACCTGCTCAAAGCTCTGCAGGGCTGACTGCTGCTCTTAGGATACTGTCCAGCGTCCTGGACTAGGCGCAGCAGTTCTGGTCTGCCCCCAAATGCCTGATCTGCACCAGACCCCCTCCTTCTGCTCCATGTCCTACTTGATATTCCAGCCACCCAGACCCCTCTGGTCATCAGATGGCCAGTGTGCTCACTCGTACTCCCGAGGCCACCCCCCACCCCGTCTCGCCCCCTCCACACCCACCGATTTCACAATTCGAATACAGGCCAACATGCATTTTAGCAACTTCATAAGCGGCCATGGAGAAACCCGACAGCACAGAGACCTCACACCCTGGACACAGATGTCGCAATCACACAGCTCACACCATAGGACACGTTCACTCCAACTGCACAGAGCACTGGTATGGTGAACGCATACAGCTCTTTCACGATGTTTCTTGCAGCCACCACACAGAGACCTCAGACCATGGTACCCCGCATCCTCCAAACTCCAAAGAATTCCATGGACAGAGAAGCCTGGCGGGCTACAGTTTGTCGGGTCGCAAAGAGTCAGACACAACTGTGTGACTAACACACACACAGACACGCACAGCTGGAGGGCTTCTGAGATCTGGTGACTATGAAGCCAATGGAGGATGTCATGGAGAAGAAAAGACGTTTGTGACTGCTCTCTCCCTGTACCCCCAAAACCTTGGAAGCCAAGTCAGAAGTGTGTGAAAGATACGCTGTGGCATTTGCCATGGAATCTGACAGCAGTTTTTATTCTCTGTCTCCCTAGAACCTTTAACAAGGGCTTTGGCATTTCATTTCTCTGTAGGACAATACAAGTGTATTAAGTATTAAAAAATGTTTCTCTGTCAATGATTTCATCAGTGACCATACGAGATCTGGGTGGCACATTTTGTAAACCCATATATTCAAGAGAAGACCAAAGCCTTTTATGAATTTTTTATGTGTGGTGTATATATCTATGTATATGTATTAACATGTAGATTACACATAAAGAATATGTTATGACCAAAGTTTCTTAACCCTAGAAGTGCGAGGGTGGTTTACATGTATAAGGTTACCAATGCAATTCACCACAGTAATAGAAAAATGGAGGGAAAACAATTCTATGATCATCACAATTTATGCATTATAAGTGTTTGATGAAAATTAATCTATATTCAAAACAGCAAACTAGGAATAGAATGGAACTTACTCTGATAAAGTATATCTATAAAAAAGCAACTTAAACATGTTGAAATGGAGAAGATTTTTCATTTCCGATCAGGAAAAATGCCAATTATCATCTGTTTTAGTCAAGACCATCCTGGCTAGGTTTGTTCAATGCTGCAAAATGAGGAAAGGTTTAATGTTTAAGCCAGTAGAAATTGTTGATATCAAATATAATACTCTATTTTGAAAAGCAAAAGCAATCTAGATCTAAATTTGTGCAGTTAATATGCATAGTTAGAGTAATTGGTGGCCAGAAATTCTATATACAAACATTCTATCTCTACATACATCCTCAACTAGACAATAAAAATCGCAAACCATGAAGTTTCAATAACATTAAATATCCAGGGAAAAGTTAACAAAAAATATGCAAGTAGAAAATGAAACTTTATTGACAGAACTTTAACAGTCAAATAAACAGCATAAGAACAGCATAGATGGTTTCAGTTTATCTTCTTTCAAGCAAATGGTTGCCCTTCACCTATAATATAAACATTAAACTTAGTTAGCAGAACTTTACTTCGATGATAGGAGACGTATACAAAGGTCACTGCAGTTGTAGTTCTATAAAATGGACTAAAGCGAGAACACTAAGGGCAACCCTTTGCCTTACCTTCAGTTCATCCTCTCTAGAAATTGTATAGACTTTTCAGGCACATTATAAGTATTCTTAAAAACACACTACTCTTCCAAGTTATACAAGAAAACAAGGAGACTGAGTTCAGAACAAACGAAATCAATGGAACCGATCAGAATGTAGTTTTCAGTAGAAGGCAAAACTGTGCACACATTCAGTAAAATGTCTAACAACAAACAACAACCTAAGGAAAACACAACACACAAAAAATGAAACAAAAACATCCCCCAAAGGTATCATCTACATGTATTGATTTGAAATAATATTCTGAATATAGGATAGCTAAATAGTTGTTACCTCTGTTACTGCTTAAGTGAAGTAAATAAAAAGGCCAGGATTACATTTGTTTCTTCTCTACTGTGGAAAAATATAGAAATTTTCATTTGTTTTAGTTTATCTCTGATATGGTTGTTTCAAGTTGGTTCAACATTTGCCACCCCCTTTCCTTATGGCCCTCATATAATTCTAAATGTTTCTTTTCACCCTGGAAAGCATTCCAGTTGGTATAATAGATTAGATGGTGACACTAATTTTAAGTCATTACTATCACTGGCGACATGGTGACATCAAAATGTGAAGCAGAAATAGGACTGTTTCTCACAGCCACACCAAAAAAGAAAGAAAGAAAGGAGAGGAGAGAAGAAAAGGGAGAGCAAGAGGGAGTATGAGTGAGACAGAAAAGCAAGTAGGAACACAGAAAGAAAGTCTGGAAAAGCAGATATTTTTCCTTGTTTCTAAAGGATAATGGTTTGTGAGACAACTCTGACCAATTTCAAAAGTTCATCCAAGGTATCTGTGATGTTTACTTATTTAGTTACTGTGGGATATGTTAAATATTTGTTTTTCTCTCCTATTAGCCATTTCATCAATATTCTGAAAATATCTGAATTCCAGATTATACTGTTTTAATTCTGTAATATACTAACTGTTAAGTGTCTTGTTCATATTTCTTATTATGTGTACTTGGGTTTTGTCCATTTTCTGCCCAGTTATGTAAACTGCGAGGAATGGACTGGGAATTTGGGGTTGGCAGATACAAACTATTACACTCAGAATGGATAAACAACAAGGTCCTACTATACCACACAGGAAACTATGTCCAATCTCCTGTGATAAATCACAACGGAAAAGAATATTTTAAAAAATGTATATATATGTGTTAAAAAATTATGTAAACTAGCACATTGTTTTCACTTATTAGTTGAATATATTTTCCTCTTCCTAACAATTGATAGCTGTCTTTTATTAAGTATCTCTTTCTTTTTCCCTTCGGTTCACTCTGTTGCTCTTTTTCTTACGTTTTATATTGGGTGTAGGATTTTATATTTATGAACTTTGTAATTTATATATTGCTCTTTTCAAGTACCACACATATTTAGGGCGAAGATTTTTCTATGAGAACATTTTAATCATGTTCTGTAGTTACTTGGAGATAGAATGGAAGTGCTATTTTCGTCTAAATGTTCTAATGGAATGGAGCAAAAGTGTAAAGTGAAAATTTTTAGAAGGCTAATACACAGGAAATTCTTCCCTAACTATGAAGTTCTTCCTTTAAAATCGAAACCATGCAATTAATTGTCAGCAATTTGGAAAACACATATGTGAAAGATACTAAGTTGATTATGTGGGAAGAACTAGAGGTACAGACTTTGACCTTCAAAACTTTCTAAACTGATACATCAAAGAGGAAAAATAACATATTTGATATGGTTAGAGATGATTATATCATGAGGCTCAGATTTTTATTAGTACTTTATGAGTGACAGTGGGATGTATGGAAAAAACCATCATCAAAAAACCATCATAGTCTTGCAAAGTAATTCTCCTCCAATTAAAATAAGCAAAGTGAAGTGAAGCCGCTCAGTCGTGTCCGACTCTTTGCGACCCCATGGATTGTAGCCTGCCAGGCTCCTCCTTCCATGGGATTCTCCAGGCAAGAATACTGGAGCGGGTTGCCATTTCCTTCTCCAAAATAAGCAACCCCCTCAAAAAAAAAAAAAAAAAAAAAGAAAACAGACCAAACGTGGGGGCAGGTAGTGTGCTTAGCATGTGTATCTTACTCACACCTGCCTTGAATAGCACTGACTACATGCACTCTCTCAACGTGATCAGCCACAGACAGAGGAAACTAGACTATCTTTAGCCATTTCATTGTTCAGTCATTTCATGCTTCATTGGGGAAAGGATTTAAAATCCAACACATTTTTAAGAGCTAGAGAGTTCAGACTTTGAGAGAATTTAACAAACATCAAGCAGAATGTTGGCTCATTTTCTTTTTTAAAGAACAGTTTATTTATTTATTTTAATTGGAGCCTAATTACTTTACAATATTGTGGTTTTTGTCATACATGGACATGAATCAGCCACAGGTGTACATGTGTTCCCCATCAGAAAATCAAATCTCAATTTCCCTGTTAAAATTTGACTCAGGATGCTATTTGATGATAAATAAATCATGAAAATCAGAGTATTCCTGTATGCATGCAATGGAAGAGAAACAGAGAATGCAAAAATTAGCATTGAACAATGAGCATTTTAGTGTATCTGTTCTCAATTCACAACTTATATGAGTAAAGTTGAGTTTAGAAGTTAAGGGATTTCACAGAATCACACATGTTATGTTAAAGCTGGTACTAGAACCTACTTGAATGCCTGAGCATATTTCATATAAACTGATATTTATTACAGATGCATTCCACATTTCTTACAAGCAGAAATTATAAAAGAACCTGAAAATTATTAGCTGTTGGTTAAAGTACTTATACTCAAGAGAAGGAAACGGTTTCCTATTTTCAATTCAATATGGTTTTGATCCTGTCTGTTTCTTTATTTGCAAGTCTGTACGTCAGGCACTCAGGCATCTGGGGTCTGAACTATCTTTCAAAGAATATGTGAACTCTGTTATTAAAATAATAGTAATTTTCCCTCTATATTATTAAAGATATAATATTCTGAAAAACAGAAACCATATAAATTACTTTCTGAATGGATGACATACCTCCTCTGGCATTTCAACAGTCTCTGTATTTGACACAATCTCCTCCTCGACATCAGGACCATCTCCACCTTGACCCCCGGTCTTAGCCACAGCCAATTCCTGCAGATGAGTTTCCACGTAAGAATCTTAAAAAAAGAAAAAACAATTCAGCTGTAAAGAATACACTATAAAAAAGGGAATGGTAATATTGATCCCCTCGGTGTTATGAATTAAAAGCCTTAGGCTAGTTTGGTAAAAATGTGATGAACAAGAACCTCAGGAGCATTATTCCAGGAATGTTTTGCTGGAGAAAAAGGAAAGCAGAATTTTCCAGATGTTATGACCATTTTCCTTTCCCAGAGTTGTCCTCAGACAACTCAGTTGTCCCCTTCTCTTTGTCTTGAAAACAAGGCAACATTTGAGCGACCACACTAACCTGCAAACTATACTCTCCTCAGTTTTTCAGGAACTGTGTAAAGCCCTTTCCTAATGTTTCCTTTCCTCCTCTTACTGGTTATGTCTTAAGACATAATGCACGCATACACTTTACCTCCAGGGGCATCCTTCTCCTTCTCTTCATCATGATTCACTGGATCCTCTCCACTGACTCCCTCCTTTCCAGGTGTGATATCCTGAATCTCAGCTGGTGGTTCCTCTTGTTGAGGTTGCTCAACACTGGGCTGCTGGTCCTAGTAGAGTGTGCATGCAAGTAAAACTTTTTGTTGTTAACACATCTAACAGCATAAATATACATAATACACAGATATATCCAATCATAAGTAAACCTAACAACGTTTCCCCAACACAATTCTATGTACTTACTTTTAATAAAGTTACTCTTCCCACAGAGAAGAGTTAGCTCCCATAAGAGTTACCCAGAAAGGCTTTGCAAGCTATTTCAATCTAAGCTGGGATGGAAGTGTGCAATCTGTTGTTAATAAGCAGGAGGAGGGAGTCACTGGGCACATTTCCAGGCAATTTCACAGTATACACATCCAGGCAATGCCAGACTGTAATAGATCTGGATCAGTGTTCCTTCCTAAGACAAACTGTCACCCTTTACCAGCACGGAAGACCTTTATCACTGCATCTGCATTACTTAACATCATTTTCTCAAAACTAAATTTGTGCTAATAGAAAACATCAAATGGTAAGGTACTCACAACCACAGGTTCATCCAGCTGGGAAGAATCTTGACCTGTAGGTCCCAATGTTGATGCCACTTGCCCACTCATATTTCTCCCTGAAAGTAGAATATTGTGATTTAGAAAATGTATTTAAGAGCACAGCTATATTTGATCACTTTTATGACCATATGTTGACTTACTCTGTTTTAAAACTGTGAAAATACTTTCAAAAGAAAACTCTGGTTAAGTATGGGTGTACATGCATTCCAATTACGCGAAATACAGTTGCTTGCAAAGCCATTTGTATCTTCGCTAAGCGGGCAGAGAAATCACCTTAAGGTACACAAGAAGACAGAGAATTGTTGTGAGGAAGTTTGATTTCACAACAGAATTCTCCATCATGAAGATAGTTAGTGAAATACTGCTAGGAATTTAAAAATTCAGGACTATTGCTCTTGTCCCACTCCTATTCACCAGACCTATTTTCCCCAACTCCCTTGGAATTCAGTGGGAACAGGAAGAAAGGGTTAGTCTTTACAGCCTGACTATGGCGATTTTCTCAGCGTCTGTGGCTGAGGTGAGTCTGCATACAGAGCATACCGGTCCACTTCTCTCTTGGCACCTTACCACAAAACTCGTGATAGGGTCACAAACCCACCGCGGTCCTGTTTCTAGGCCTTGCCTTAATCGTCCACCCTGCCCCCTGCCAGGTCCCACTCCCGGCCGCAGATTCTGTGCTCTGTCATCACTTCCAGGGCTCCAATGAGCCAGATATCTCAAAGAGCACCCCCAAGTCTCCCACCACTGTCATCTGAACCCCTGCCCTCCTCTGCCCACCGCCCTTCCTCTCCAGCCACCAGGACAAGAACTAGGGCGTCGCGACACCTGTGAGGAGAAAGATGATGACCTCGAGGGCCTTCCTCCTCAAAGGCCCCAGATGGCACTGCCTGACCCGCCCGAAACTCGCTGGCTCCCCCTGACACGCACGCACACTTAAACTCCAGACAGGACAGATTTGTGAACCTACCTGGTGAGTCTCAAGAAGTGAGAGTGAACCGGAACTGAATAAACACCCGTCTCAGGCCCAACGGTTCTTACAGAATGCGCTCAGGAAGGCGTATGCGCACTAAGGCGCATGCGCAGCAAGAGACGCGTGCTCACACACTGCGCATGCTCCCTGAGTTGGGCGTGTGCAGTGCAGGTTGAGGTTTTCCCGCCGCTGAGGTAGAGTCCTGGAACCGCAGGGTCTCTGGAGGATGAGAAAAGGGCTTGAAGACTATCTTTTTCCTTCCAGAGCTGTCTAGCTTATGCATCGACAAACTGTGGTGATAGGTAGTCCCAGGTTACCCTTAGTGGAGAATGTGTCTCGGGAAGACACTCATGACAGTAATAGATATTAAGGTTTTTAATACCTATTTTTATACATGCTTCGATGAACCATTTCTTTCTCTGCTTCTGGGATTTCCATCATGCTTGCAATGGCTTTACTCATTTCCATGGAATAAATACATAAATCCATACTTCTGTTGCCATTTTTTGGTTGGAGCACTGCACATATAAATCTCTGAACTGGTAACTGATTTCTCTGAATATACCTCTGGTTCCTATACAGTGTTGTTCTTTTACCATCGGGCTTCACTTTCACCACCAGACACATCCACAACTGGGTTTTGTTTCCACTTTGACTTAGCCTTTTCATTCCGTCTGTAGCTATTTCTTCACTCTTCTCCAGTAGCACATCCTTCTTCTTACTCTATTATAGTGGGAATTGTCATACTTACTAGCAGTTTTAATTTTACCCAAGAGAAAGGAAAACATGCTTACACAAGGACCTTTACTCAAATATTCTACTCAGGTACTCCTAATAGGCAAACCTAGAAACAGCCAAACTATTCAACAATTGATATGCAGATGAAAGAAAAACAAAAGCATATACTTGTACAAAAGAATACTACACAGTCACTTAAAAAGGAACTACTAATGCATGTAACAGCAAGGATGCATCTCAGCTGTGCCAATGAGAGATGTCAGACACAGGAAGCTATGTATTATATGATTTCATGTCAATGGATTCCTGGAAAAGGCACAAGTATAGGCACAGAAATATATCTGTGGTTGCCAGTGTGTAGGAGTGGAGGAAGGAGTCTGGTGGGGAATAGCCCAAGGGAGCATTTTCGAACCCAAGGGGCCCTCCCCATCCCCACTCTGCAGGTGTAGGAAAACCTGTCCTCCCCTAGTTGACCCTCAGGAACACTAACCCCAGCTAGCCTCCACAACTCCCCCCCCCCTCGCTCCCCACCCACACATCTTATATTGTTGCTCTGAAGATCCTCTGGTCTCCCTGGGTGTCAAGGCTCCCTGCCATCATTCGGTAGGTGCCCTAGATATCTCACATTCTTGATAGTATCGTTTGAAGGATACAGGTTTTAATTTTGGTGATTCCAAATTGCCTATTTTTGTTTCTTTTATTTCTTGTGCTTTTTGTATAATATCTAGGAAATCGTTGTCTAATCCAAGATTAACATTTAGATCTCTGTTTTCTTCTGAGTGCTTTATAGTTTTAGCTCTTATATTTAGGTGTTTTATCAATTTTTAGTTAATTGTTATATACAGTGTGAGGTATAGGTTAAAATTGATTGTTTTGCATGTGAACATCCAGGTATTCCAAGACGATTTGTTCAAACATTATTCTTTGCCATTGAATGGCCTCTACTCCCCTCACAATAATCAACTGACCACAGAGATATGGGCTTGTTTCTTGACTCTCCATTCCATTCCATTATGTGTCTATATACAATCCTTATGCCAGTAACATAATGTCTTCATTATTGTAGGTTTGAAATGGGTTTGAAATTGGGATGTATAGCTACTTGTTCTTTCTCCACACTGTTTTGGCAATCCCAGGACCCTTTGAATTCTTACAATTCTAGGATCAGTTTGTTGATTTCCAGGGGAAAAGAGCAGTTTGAACTTTGATAGGCCTCTATTAGGGGAGTACTGCCATCTTAACACAGTAGTGAGTCTTCCAATCCACGAATGTGATCTCCAAAGTCCGTAAAATTCTGAGCAAGCTCTGGGAGTTGGTGATGGACAGGGAAGACTGGCATGCTGCAGTCCATGCGATCCCAAAGAGTCGGACACGACTGAGCGACTGAACTGAAGTAAAATTTCCACTCATCTCGACTGTCTTTCACTTCACTCAGCAATGTTTTGTAATTTGTACTGTAGAAGTCCTGAACGTGTATATAAATCTATTTGCTCTTTGTATATGACCTTGTATTCTGTAAACCTGTTGAGCCCCTGTATTAGGTCTAACAGCTTCTGTGGGGAGAGGGTGGTTCTTCACGATTTTTTATACACAAGTTTATATCATGAATCGACAAGATGGTGGAGGAGTAGGTAGACAGGGAGTACATCTCTCTCCAAGGAGACATCAGGAATATACCTCCAGACACAGAAGTGCATACAGAACAGCAGCTGAGCACAGATAGCAGCACCTGACCAGTGGAAAAGAATATGTAGACCTACACAAAACTCGGTAGGATGAGGCAAGTAGGGAGAAAAACCAGGAGTGTTAGTAGGGCTGGACCTGCCCTCGGTCAGTGCGGGAACTGAAGCAAGGGTCCGATCCCCACATGGGGCAATTGTCTGAGTCAGAGGAGAAACATTTAAGGCTGAGAGTGAAACAGCTCATCTGTGGCAGCCTAAATGGAGTGCGAATCAGACATCCTTGCCACAGCCATACATACCCTAGATGGTGCAGTGGCTGGGAGCTGGATTTTGGGGATTGTGGAACAATCCCAGGGCGAGGGGTGCGGTTCACTGCAGAGACATGGATGGAGGGGATGTGAGGGAGGAGACTGTGGTGAGAAATACCTGTGGAGGAAATTTGGGCAGCCATGGATGTTAGGTGATACTGCTGGGTCATGTGTAGGGCATGCAGCCATCACCATAGCCTCTCAACCCCCACATGCCAGCACTGGCAGCCGAACAATAGAGGCTGGCCCATCAAATGCCTGACACACTGAACTACAGAGTAGGACCCCACCCAGGGTGCTTCTTTAAGTGACTGATGCACCAAACTACAGAGTAGGACCCCACCCAGGGTGCCCCTTTAAGTGCCTGATGCTCGAACAACAGAGAAGGATCCCAGGTAAGGAAGCCCTCTAAGTGCCTGAATGGGCGGAGCTATGGAGAAAGACTGGCCAAAGAGGCCTTCTGATCGCCAGCTACAAGAGCTTCGATAAAAGAATCTGATAGGGCCATAACTCCTGTGCCAGAGGCAGTCCATGTCCCTGCACACTTGGCACCGCCAGGGTCCCCGCACGCCAAGCTGCTGTGCAACGTTCAAGCTTAAGTCTCACTGGGGCAGAGTTTCCACAGACAAAAAAGTCTTATGTCTATGCATGCAGGGTCACGTTGGTAGTGTCCGACTCTTTGTGACCTTGTGGACTGTGGCTTGCCAGGCTTCTCTGTCGGGGAGAGGGGTTCTCCAGGCAAGAATACTGGAGTGCATTGGCCAATACTGGTTGCCATACCCTTCTAGGGCACTATACTTCCTGCTGCCCTAGCCGCCAACCCCCCTGAGTAGCTGATGTTGCCACAAACTCTGTGACTCAAGCAGCTGCACCGCCTCCACTCCTGGCCCTCGCAGGGGCAAACCCAAGTCCTCCAGGGCAACCTCAGGAGCAAACCCCAGTGGACCGCCCATATCCAGAGGTGGAAATAAAACCACAATTGAAACCCAAGGGCAGTGTGACTAAGGAAAAGGACTCAAAACCCTCCCAACAGCTGTAAAAGATGCAGATTAAATCCACATGATCAACTAGACAGACTCTGTGTCTGTGGGAATATATAAAAGGTCATTGAGTGCTCCCAAAAAAGATTACATCATCTGCAAATAGAATAGTTTTACTTCATTTCCAACGTAGATTCATTTAATTTCTTTCCCTGGCTTAATTACCCTGTCCAGATCTATGTGGAATAGAAGTGGTAAGAGGTGATATTCTTCTATTGCTCTTCATTTTCAGGATAAATACTTCTGCCTTTTATCATTAAGAATGATGATAGCTATGGGTTTTTCATAGATGTTTTAGATCACATTCAAAATGTTGCCTTCTGCTTCTAGTTTGAGACTGTATTTTGAACGGATGCTGAATTTTGTCCAATGTTTTTTTAGGTAGCTACTGAGATGACAATATGGTTTTCCTCCTTTATTCTACTGTTGTGGTATATTAACTTAATGGATTGTTAATAGTGAATGAACAAGGACAAGGATTTTGCAAAGATTTTGGTGTTTTTTTTTTCTTTTTTCCTTTTTTTTTTTATTTAGGATTTTGACATTCATAGATGCTGCCAAAATGCTGTCCATCAGTAAAGCTGACGTCCATCAGTAAAGCAGGAGAAGGAAAGCTTGTTTACTACCGTGTCTCATCATTCTTGGAGCAGAGACTCTGCTGCAATGAACGGGATGCTTAGACCTTTGCTCATCTGGAGCAAAGCTCAACTGGAATTCACCAGTTATGTAGGAGGGAGGTTGAGTGTGCTTAGAAATGCAAATGGTCAGATCACACCCAGGGCCAACAAGCCTGAGTAAAAAATGGTTCCCCAGGGGGGTCTCACCTCCTGGGGGTATTGGAGGAGGAGGTGTGAGATGAACACGCCATTGTGGCTGCAGAGATGGGAAGCACAACCACAGGAAGTAAAAGGTAATACAGGGGAGAGGGTTGCATTTGGTAACAATGCAAGTACTGTGGATGGAAGGACAAACTGTCCACCACTGCCCAGGGTGACCAAGTGAAGCCTTTCACACAGATGGGGAGGATGCTACCCTGGCGACTCAAGCCTCTAATCTGGACTGAGGGGAGTCCCCTTTCTCAGATGTCCAGGAGAATGCTCCAGGCCCATTTTGGCCATGCCCACCCACTGCAGATTTGAATATACACACAGCAGTGATTGGTTCTGGGGATTCGGAGGCAAGGAATCCCAGACCACTCTGGGGAGCCCACGTGGAAAACACATGCTCAGGCTCTCACGGGGTAAATGGACAGAGACCCCAGATGAGACCAGGGCTCACAGTCAGGTGCTGAGGTTGATGGGCAAGAGTTCACAGTGGGGTCTTGGGCCTGAGCACTGGATGACCAGTGGAACCCAGTCTCCAGGAGTGTTCACTGCACAGTAAACAGGCTGGAGACGCTTCCCCAGTCAGTGGCTGCTTTAGGGAGGTCACTTTAGGGGTCAGCTGGCATCCGTGGGCGCATCTCTGAGTTTTAGGCAATCAATCGTCTGAGTTGCAGTGTCCTAAGCACTTCTAAGGTGCCATCTCACTTGAAGAAAACCCTGTCACCCCTGAAGGCCGTTGGGTCAAACTCTTTCTCTCCGAGACCCCCTCCTTTTCACCCAGCCCTGAGGGAAGTGCCTTGGACGCCTGGTCTGGGTCTGGATTTCCCCTGGATCCTGGAGAGATTTTCAGTTCAGCCCTCACCAGGACATTAAGACAGACACCTGTGTGTGGGCAGGAGAGAGGTGTCCTGCAGAATGCAGGGAGCAGGGAACATTCTCAGGGGATCCTCTGAGGCAGAGAGGGTGCTGGGTGAGATGGGATAAATGGGGTGAGGATGTAACTGAGGCCCTGTGAGCAGGGCTAGGAGAAGGGCTAAAGAGGCTCCTGGAACATAGTCAAAACAGTCTCCGACATAAATCACAGCAGGATCCTCTATGACCCACCTCCCAGAATATTGGAAATAAAAGCAAAAATAAACAAATGGGACCTAATGAAACTTAAAAGCTTTTGCACAACAAAGGAAACTATAAGCGAGGTGAAAAGACAGCCCTCAGAATGGGAGAAAATAATAGCAAATGAAGGAACAGACAAAGGATTAATCTCAAAAATATACAAACAGCTCCTGCAGCTCAATTCCAGAAAAATAAATGACCCAATCAAAAAATGGGCCAAAGAACTAAACAGACATTTCTCCAAAGAAGACATACAGATGGCTAACAAATGCATGAAAAGATGCTCAACATCACTCATTATCAGAGGAATGCAAATCAAAACCACAACGAGGTAACATTACACGCCAGTCAGGATGGCTACTATCCAAAAATCTACAAGCAGTAAATGCTGGAGAGGGTGTGGAGAAAAGGGAACCCTGTTACACTGTTGGTGGGAATGCAAACTAGTACAGCTACTATGGAGAACTTTGTGGAGATTCCTTAAAAAACTGGAAATAGAACTGCCATATGGCCCAGCAATACCACTTCTGGGCATATACACTGAGGAAATCAGATCTGAATGAGACACGTGGAACCCAATGTTCATCGCAGCACTGTTTATAATTGCCAGGACATGGAAGCAACCTAGATGGCCATCAGCAGACGAATGGATAAGGAAGCTGTGATACAGACACACCATGGAATACCACTCAGCAATTAAAAAGAATTCATTTGAATCAGATCTAATGAGATGGATGAAACTGGAGCCCATTATACAGAGTAAAGTAAGCCAGAAAGATAAAGACCAATACAGTATACTAACGCATATATGTGGAATTTAAGAAGACGGTAATGATAACCCAATATGCAAAATAGAAAAAGAGACACAGATGTACAGAACAGACTTTAGGACTCTGTGGGAGAAGGCGAGGGTGGGATGTTCTGAGAGAATAGCATTGAAACAAGTATACTATCAAGGGTGAAACAGATCACCAGCCCAGGTTGGATGCATGAGACAAGTGCTCAGGGCTGGTGCACTGGGAAGACCCAGAGGGATGGGATGGGGAGGGAGACGGGAGGAGGGATAGGGATGGGGAACACATGTAAATCCATGGCTGATTCATGTCAATTTATGGCAAAAACCACTACAGTATTGTAAAGTAATTAGCCTCCAACTAATAAAAATAAATGAAAAAAAAATAAAAATATAAATAAATAAATAAATAAAGAGGCTCCTGGAGTGTGAGGGAGGCCTGGTGGAAGGTGAGGGGAGAGGGTGGGGATCTGGGGATAGAGAGGATTTGTGGCAGTTTTCACCAGGAGAAGGACTCTGGAAAATAACAGATGACTAGAAGGATGTAACGGAGTTGTCACAGGCACAGTGAGGGGAAGACCTCTCCTATCTCCAGGATTCAGTAGCCTACAGTGTGTGCTGAGACATGACAGAGAGGACCAGGTCCCTGGGACTCATTCTGTGGATCTGGGATTCACTCTGAGCCTCCCGTGGGACAGAATACAAAATCGACACAACCAGAGGTGACCAGGGTGGGTTAAGCCCATTCTGAGGACCCAGACATGGGAAATCAATTTGAGAACCCTTCAACTCTCAGGCAATCCCCACACCTGGAATGAATCTGCCTTCCTCAGGATGACATGCTGGTGAATGCAGACTGCAGGGACTGCAGGACTGGAGGCCTCTCTCCCTTGGGGTTGACTGAACAGAGACTCAGTGCAAATGCCAACACAGCAGCCCAGAGGGAAAGATGTGGGGCTCTCTGTCCCAGGGTGCAGGCTGTAGGCTCTGGGGGAGAGGGGTGAAGCCTCTGAGCTAAAGGAGAGCTGTGAGCTAGAGTAGTGTCTACTTAAAGAAAAGCATATAACAGGCGAGTTGTGAGTTTAAGTTGGATTTGGAGTCTTCTGGGAACTACAACCCAGGACACAGCTCCTCCGTTAGCTCTGAGGAAACTGCTTGGAGGAGGGAGCGGAGAAGTCAGTATGATTGTTGCCTAGGAAGTACATGCAGTCAGGCGTGCACATTGGTAAAAGATTGCTGTGAAACACAGAGATCAGATGTCACAGGTTCATTATTTTCATGCTTTTCTGTGTGGGGAAGGGGCAAGAATCTAGGGTCACTGAACATTTTCCTGAGGTATCGGTAAATAAATAAAGGCAAACTTGTCCAAAGCACAGTGTGCCTCATACTGCTTTTCACTCTAAATTCCTTCAGAATGCACTTTAGGTCAGCAACCACAGTGGTTACAATTTAACACTTGCAGTACTAGATGTGAGTAATGCTGTTTGTCTTAAGGATCTCAATGTACCTGAGGGCAAATGTCCAAGGTGGATTTAGAAAAGGCAGAGGAACCAGAGATCAAATTGCCAACATCCTTTGGATCATACAAAAAGCAAAAGAGTTCCAGAAAAACCTCTCCTTCTGCATTAATGACTATGTCAAAGCCTTTGACTGTGTGGACCACAACAAACCTTGGAAAATTCTAAAAGAGATGTGAATACCAGATCACCTTATGAGCCTCTTGAGAAATCTGTATGCAGGTCAGGAAGCAACAACCAGAACTGGACATGGAACAACAGACAGGTTTCAAATACGAAAAGGGGTAACTCAAGGATGTATATTGTCATCCTGCTTATTTAACTTAGACGCAGAATACATCATGAGAAACGCTGGGCAAGATGGAGCACAAGCTGGAATCAAGATTGCTGGGAGAAATATCAATAACCTTAGATATACACATGACACCTCCCTTATGGGAGAAAGCGAAGAAGAACTAAAGAGTCCTTTGAGGAAAGTGAAAGAGAAGACTGAAAAAGTTGGCTTAAAACTCAACATCCAGAAAAGTAAGATCATGGTATCTGGTCCCATCACTTTATGGCAAATAGATGGGGAAACAGTGACAGACTTTATTTTGGGGGGCTCCAAAATCACTGCAGATGGTGACTGCAGCCATGAAATGAAAGACGCTTACTACTTGGAAGAAAAATTAGGACCAACATAGACAGCATATTAAAAAGCAGAGACATTACTTTGCCAACAAAGGTCCATCTAGTCAAGGCTATGGTTTTCCCAGTAGTCATGTATGGATGTGAGAGCTGGACTATAGAGAAAGCTGAGTGCTGAAGAACTGATGCTTTCAAACTGTGGTGCTGGAGAAGACTCTTGAGAGTCCCTTAGACTGCAAGGAGATCCAGCCAGTCCATCCTAAAGGTAATCAGTCCTGAATATACATTGGAAGGACTGATGCTGAAACTGAAACTCCAATGTTTGCTGACCTGATGCAAAGAACTGACTCATTTGCAAAGACCCTGATGCTGGGAAAGATTGAAGGCAGGAGGAGAAGGGGACAATACAGGATGAGATGGATGGATGGCATCACCTATTCAATGGACATGAGTTTGCGTAAACTCTGGTAGCTGGCGATGGACAGGGAGGCCTGGAATGCTGCAGTCCACGGGCTCTCAGAGAGTTGGACACGACTGAATGACTGAAATGAACTGAGAGTTGGAATTCTCTAAGATGGTTAGGGTCTGTGTCCTCAGGTGTGATATATTTGAGGTGTTTTGGGTTGCTGTCCATGATGAGTGCTCTTGGAACTGATCGCGGATCTCTGTCCCAGGCATGAAGTCTCTGAACTATTTGGGAGGGTTTTGTCCAGAGGGTTGGGTTTCTGACCTGTTCATAGATCTGCATATGAGAGTAGTCTTAAGAGGAAGGCTGGATGGACCCCACTCTCATGGGTCTTAGAACTAGACCTGTGATATCACATTTGCTATGATTTCTACCATGCATCCCTACAGTGAGAAAATCTTGTGACCCCATCCTCACGGAGGGCAAATCATGTGCAGTACAGAGGAGCCCACGATAACAATACTGAGAAGAACAATACTTCCTGACAAGACTACCACCCTTGATAGGGGCCCTGTGAAAAAAACTGTGTACACGCACTCACTCAATCTGCCCAACCCATCACAAAGAGGCCACCATTTGCAGATGGGAGCCCAAGGTCCAGTGCAGCTGGAAGGTCTCGGCTCATGAGGACAGGAGGAACTGGATTCAGGCTTGGGCTCCTTGGAGGAGGCAGGGAAGACTCAGCAGAACCCTGGCCATGTAGTGGGGAAGGGGGGCATTGGCACAGGGCCACAAGGACCCTATGACTGTCTCACTGTCAGGATAAATCTCTGTGTCTCCCCATCACACACCCAGCTGCTCACCTGATGTATTGAATGTAATCTGCACATTCCCTGGGGACGTTCTGTTGGAAAGTGCAGAGACGAGCCTCCAAGCAGGTGGGGATAAACATCACATTCACCAATTTGCATGAGGTTCCACCACAAATGGAGCGGTCCCTGCCTCTCTTTCCCCCACTAAAGCTTTCATTGGGACTGAGGTCAGCAGGAGGGCAGTCAGGGCTGGACAGCTTGTGAGCGACCCTGTGAACAGCATGAGCCTCCCCATGACTGGATCATCTCCATGTCTTGATCAGGGCAGAGGACTCTGATGTGTGCCAAGGGAGCATGATTTAGACTCAGACCACAGGCAAGTGACTCATTTCCTAGAGAAACTCCCTGGTGGGAGGCGGGGCGGGGAGGGGGAAGAGCTGCTTTTCTCCTGGAGAGATAGGTACCTCACACAGTAGCAGGGCTGGAGGCACATAGGTGGGTGCTAATTGGGGATCCTTTGCTGCCAGAAATAGTCTCTCTGTCCCTGTCCAATGTTCTATCTTTGTCTTTCTCCCTGCCATCTCTGTGTCTGTTACATCCTCCCTCTTAGCCTTTATGAGACTGTCTGTGATCTCCCTCATACCGTGAGGGTCCTTCCTCTGTCCTGAAGGTATCATCAATCAACATGGATGTCCACTGGGAGCAGTAGAAGGGATTCCCCTTGAGTGTAGTGGATTCCAGGAAAGGCATGTTCAACTGCAGAGGGTCTGTGGATTTCCCGGGATGAATCTAGAGCTCCTCAACAATCATTGTGTGATCTGGGCGTCTGAAAGAACCTTGGGGGCTTCTCTGGTAAGAACCCTCCTGTGGCTCAAGTCAAAGTCACCTCTGTAGCCAGAGGCCCTAGGGGACCTGACCCTCACCACCACTCTCATCGGATCTCCTGGCTCTCCCTCCATCATGCTGTGACAGTCACATAGCCCTCAACATTCTTTTCATACACACTACACTGAGTTCCACACCCCATTTCTTACACTGGCCTTAAAGCTGTCTGAGACACTTTTCTCCCTGAGAGGCATCTCCTCTAGGTTTTGCTCAAATGTCACAATCTTAGAAGGAACTTCCCTGGCCACTCTTTCTAGATATCATCCCCTCTCTCTATTTCACTATCCCGGTTTAATGTTAATCACAGCTGTTATGAACACCCGATAAATTACTTATCTTTTGGGGCTGTATGACCCCAACACAATGTAAGTTCCATGAAGCCAAGGTTGATTTTCTCTTTCCTAACACACATAGTTGTGCTTGACAGAAACTATGAAGATGATTGAATTTAGGCATGAAAAAGCAAATTAAACTTGTTGACAGAGGCATAGCTAGACAGGCTGAGCATTCTGCTAGTGAACAAATTCAGGGGTGACAAGATGGTGACAAACCCATGGTCTTTATCTCAACTATGCACTATCCTTGGCTCCCCTCAGAGTTGACCCCTTTCCGAACAGAATGGAATGTCCTTTTGTCCTTCTAACATATTACTCCCAGTCAACGACAGAGGCCTTCCCCACCCCAGACCTTCAGATCCCAGTCCAAAGCTTTCTCTCGCCTGTCCGCTGGGGGAGTGTGGCTGGCTTTCCTCATTGAGACCTATTCTGTATTAAACAGGAAAGCACAACAAGAACAATGCCCAGCACATAGAAAATGCTTTCCATGCTTCCTGTTATGTTAGTGGCCACTACAGGGAAGTAATCTTCAGTTTATGGAGACATTTTTCTGAGTCCAAGATTGCAGCAATCGGCGGGGATTTCATCCTCACCTTGCCTTTCCACCCTTGGAGGATCATCCATCCTCTAACGGTCCACGGGTATCTACATCGGCTGTTCCCCAGGCTACCACCAAGGGGCGCACGAGATGAAACAGTTCGGTCCTGGAATGCGGCACTGAGGGGTAGCGGTAGAACCACCCACTCTGGAAGGTACCATTCAGGAGCGCGTATGACAACACAGAGAGTACCTTTAAAGCGCGTCGGGCATCGACCAGGGTTCCCAGCGGAGGCACCCATGGCACCACTGGCTCCATCCCCATTCGCTCCATTCCGGCTTCCCGCAGCATCTGAGTCCGAGTGGACACCGGTATTAAGCTGCAGCTGTCCTCGTCTCTTTTCCAATTCCACCCATTCGTTTCTACATGGTTACATCCAAGGGGGGACGGCTACGGAGCGAGCTGAGCTGCCTGTTTGGGGTCTGGCGTCTGGGAGCATTCTGGGCATTGATTGGTCTCCGCGAGATCGCCGGAATGAGCTCTTCCGGGGCGCGCATAGGCGCCGGAAGTCACGCGAGTCCCGCCCTGCTTCGTCTCCCGCCCTGCTTCGTCTCCGGCCCAGTTCCAGTTGGCTGGCTGGCTGTTATAGGCACTGGGATGGCAGAGCTGCACCTGAGGACGAGAGGCATGTTGCCGTTCGCGGCTTTTTAGAGCATACAGTTTTTCTCCGAGTTGTATTGCTTTTCCCGACGGGGTCGAATAGCTGCCCTGGATAGTGGCGAGGTTTGGCGCAGTCGCTGGCTGTGCGTGGTGACGGCATTTCGGTCTTGTTTAGTTCTCGCTCAGACTGGATTGTGTGGCAGCGCACGGATATTCGCAGAAATGCATGCAATTCATGTCCAGGGAGAGGTCTCTGAGTTAGCTGTCTCTCCCTGGAGACTAACCTGTGCCAGGGAGCCTGGGCTCGTGTATCGCTACGTGTGACAACACAGGTGCTGTTTGGGTACATTTGATCTCCTTGAGCCTTTGGGCGGGGTCGTGAGTGATGGGATGTTTGATCTGAGTGGATTTTGTGAGCCATAATACAAAGCCCCTAGGATGTGTCTGCCTGTTTTCCGGGGTGTGCACTCTTGGAGCTTTCTGGCCTTTCAGTCCCTGGGTGTGAGATCTCTGTGTAGGCGTGTGCACATGAGATTGTGAGACCTCTGTGTTTTTGATTCTGGTCCCAAGTTGTGATGTCTCTGAGCTGCTTTAAGGACGGGTTTGTCTAAAGGTTTAAAGTCTCAACTGCTTGGGGATCTGTGCACAGGGTGCAGGTTTTCCATTTGTCTGGGGACTTTGTCTAGATATGATGTTCTTGAGATATTAAAGGTTCTGTCTATCCGTTTAGGGTTTTTGTATTAGGTTGGTAAGTGTCGAGTGGTTTGGGAGTCAGTCTCCATGGTGTGAAGTATCTGTGCAGTTCTCCTTTGTTTCTGTCTTGAATACTTCGGCCTGTTTGGAGGGACTTTGTCACAGCGTGTATGGTGATGGTCTCAGTTGTGTTTGAGGGTCTGAGAGGAGTTGTGTGCTCTCTGTGCAGAGATTCAGTGAGCTCTTTTTGGTGTCTCTGGGTATCAATCTGAGCTGTCTGGAGTCTCTGTGTCAGAAATAAAACTTCTTATGTTCTTGGCTGTGAGGTCTCTGTCCAGGAACTGAGGATTTGGAAGCTGGCAGATATGATTCTGAGGCCTGGAACCTGACATGCTGACTGTGTGTTGCTGAGTGTATCAGTTGTCTCCTGGAATCTCAGGTTGTTCATAATTATTACAGTGGGGCCAGTGCGTGTCTTGGAGGGTACCTGTGCATGTTAGCAATGTGTGTTGCCTGGCTCCAGACTCTCCTTCAGCAACTGTTTTCTGAGCACCTGCCATATACCTGAGCACTGTTGGAGGAGTTTGTGACAGGACAGAACTGACCAAGTCTCTCCTTTGAAAGAGTTGGTGGTCAGTAAATAAATCAAGGGTGGCAGGCACTATGAAGAAAGATAATGCTAGATCAGGGGAAAGGTATGATGTTCTTATTTTGTTCAAGGTAAGGAGGGAAAGTCTCCTTGCAAGAAGGCAACTAAGCAGAGATCTGGAGGAAGTGAGGGAGCAGGCCATGGGGTTATCTAAGGGACGAGCATTCCAGGCAGAAGGAACAACAAATGCAACTGTGCTGGCATGGAAATCTACTTGGCGTGCTCCTGAATGTCAAGGAGTCCTGTGATGCACTTGGTTTGGCATGTAGCACCCATTGAAAGGGGTCTGGTTGCTGCTGTCTCTGTTTCTCTCACAATTTGTGATCATCCGCATTTCACAGATGAAGGACTGAGGGCTCCAACGTGTGCCCTGCCCCTTCTCTCCTTCCTATCCCTTAAGTTAGGAGTGAGACCTTCTGGTCCATCATGAGAGAGAGAGAGTTTGAGTGTCCCAGCTGCAGGGATGTCACACTGAATGTCAGCCAAGCAACAGAGACCAGTTTTAATGTGGGAATCATGCCCCGTAACATTGGTACTCTTGATGGAGGGCAGGACTTAAGAAGGAAGAAGGAACTGGGGCAAAGGACAGAGGCAGGAAGGGAAGTTGGAGGACAATGAGAAAAAAAAAGCAGAAATGACTGACTTCATCTCATTGCTCGGGTTTGGCCCAGTTCACGTTGATTGGCTGACTGTGTTAGGACATACTCACCTTTTTCTGTCCCTACCCTTTCTTTTCCTTCCCTTTTTTGTGCCTGAGCAAGTCAGTCCTAAAGCTGTTAGATGTTGCCAGGCAAGGCATGTGTATGTCTAAAGGGCCATCCCTGCCTGGAGAGTCAGAGCCCAAGGTGGAAAGAAGGATATCCCTGGGGATTGGATGGGAAGGAGGCTAACTGCTTCATGGATTCAAGGTTGAGTGAGGTGTGGAAGTCAAGGACAAGGGATGGTTCTGCATAGATTGTGAGGAGGACCCTTTTGTGGAGGAGGGATCACTTACATGCATTGGGATTCATCAACTCAGCAAATAGATAAGAATGCCGAGAGCCACGTCTTTCATTTTTGGAAAAGGGAATTTCCAGTATAGAAAGGAAGTCAACTAGAACAAATTCTCAAGAATTCTACTGGAATTAAAGGTCTCCACGCAAACTTCTTGTATTCGATATGTGTGCATATATGGGTAGACTGATATATAATTATAGATGTGTGTCTGTGTGTCTGTGTGTGTGATTGTGTACACACATATATTCCCAAGTTACTGAAAACAGCAGCATTCCAATGGCAACAGTTACACCAGTCCCCAGATCCTAGCTTCTGAACACCTTTCTCCACTAAATGATGGGTTCCCACACTGAGGAAGGAAAGGAAATGAGCCTGGTTCACCTTGTCATGTCAGTAACAAGGCAAAGTTCAAGAACAATGTGTAGATGTCAGAGGGACACAGAATACAGCTTGAGGGCTCTCCTACCAGACACACTTAGGACTCTCTTTTTTTTCCCACCTTCTTTGAGGTATTATTGACATAATCTGTAAGTTTAAGATGCCAGTGTGATGATTTGATAGACACATATTTGGCAAAATGATTACCACAGCAGGGTTGGCACTCTATCCCCTCACATAATCCTTTTTAAAAATTGTTGAGGAAATAACCTCTCAGATCTACCCTCTTAGCTTTCACTGTATTACACAGTTTTGTTAATTATATTCACCATGCTATACATTGGATCCATGCAAATTATTCATCTCATACCTGGAAGTTTGTACCCTGTATTCAATATTTTGTGCAGACCCTGGAACCACCATCCGAAACTCTTGGAAATTTCTGTAAGTTTGACTTTTTTAGGTTCTGCATATAAGTGAGAGCATACAATGTATGTCTTTCTCTCTTTCCCTTATTTCACTTAGCATAAAGCCTTTGAAGTCCATTCATGTTGTTGCAAAAGGCAGAATTTTCTTCTTTGTGACTGAATAATATTCCATTTTATATCTCAGATTTTCTATTTTCAAATTTATTTTAATTGGATGATAATTCCTTTACAATATTGTGATGTTTTTGTCATACATCAACATGAATTGGCCATAGGGCTTCATGTGTGCCCCCATCCTGAACCCCCCTCCCACCTTCCTCCCCACCCTGTCCCTCTGGGTTGTTGCAGGGTGCCGGCTTTGAGTGCCCTGCTTCATGCATGGTGCGTAACACTGTCTGTTTTGCTGCCCTGCACGTACGGTCATTGGTACTGTCTTTCTAAATTCCATATGTAAGTGTTAATACACAATATTTCTGTTTCTCTTTCTGACTTACTTCACTCTGTGTCATAGGCTCCAGGTTCATCCACCTCATTAGAACTGACTCAAGTGCATTCCTTTTTATACTTCAGTAATATTCCATTGTATATGTACCACAACGTCCTTCTCCATTCGTATGCCAGTGGGCATCTATGTTGCTTCCATGTCCTAGCTATTGTAAACCGTGCTGCGGTGAACATTGGGGTCCATGTGTCTGTTTCACTTCTGGTTTCCTCAGGGTGTATGCCCAGCAGTGTGATTGCTGGGTCACATGGCAGGTGTATTCCCAGTTTTTAAAGGAATCCCACACTGTTCTCCATAGTGGCTATACCAGTTTGCATTCCCACCCACTGTGTAAGAGGGTTGTCCTTCCTCCACACCCTAACCAGCATTTGTTGTTTGTAGACTTTTTTGATGGTGGCCGTTCTGACTGGTGTCACCACGTTTTCTATATCCATTCATCCCTTCATAGACACGTAGTTGCTTACAACTTTTGGTTGAAGCTGCAAAGTAAACTTCAGGTTAGTGTTACGCCTCCAATGTTGTATTTCAGAATCATTATCTATTCTAGATCATTTGCCTTACCACAGAAATTTTACATTCAGTTAGTCTCTATGTGCAAAAAAGTCCTGCTGGAATTTCTGACTGGAATTGTGTGAAATTGATGGATGTGTATGGGGACTACTGACATCCTAATTATATTGAATTTTTCAACCCATAAACACACCATGTGCCCCCATTTTGTTAGGTCTTCTTTAAGGAACCACATTGCATTACCTTTTCTGGCATTGTTTATCAAATCTAATTCTCGTATATCAAATTCTGAAGATCTTTATCTGATGAAGATATGAAAATATTAGCAGTCAGACGTTCATCAGTAATGCTTTATTTCTTCTGTAGTCTTTACACTGCCCGTTTATTATGTTTATTTTTTCTGCTAATATTCATGATTGTTTAATCCAAGGGTGATGGTATGGATATTTTCTGGGGTAAATTGTGAGATGTTCAGCTGTGTTTTGGGATAGAGAGTCTGAGGACAGGGACACAGGGGAGAGAGATCAGAGTAGGGGTGGGGGAGGTGAACGCGTGGGGCAGGGACAGGGGGCTGCTAGTACAAGAGGAAACAGAAGTGAAGAGACACAGGAAGAAGAGCTCCCCTTCTGCACCGGGCGTAGCTCTCCGTACATATACGCATAATGAAGTCTTTGAGTACTCTTAGCAACCCTGTGAGGTAAGCATCTGTAATGCTATCATCCCTTTTGTCAGCTGAGGAGCAGAGATACGTAGATGTTAACGGGTGAATGCATCTGCACAAAGTCACCTAGCTGGCACGAGCTGAGTCAGATTGGTGCCCAGGCCAGAGAGAAACAGCCAGGTGTGGGATCTGACCCTCAATCTGGAATACAGTGCAGTGTCTGGTGTACTCTGATCAAAAGGCAGATCAGCATGTCCATCCGCATGAAACATTACTATGGCTCTGAGTATGGATCAAACACAGTGTCTCCTAAGTGCGTGAAAGACCATGGGGTGTTTCCTCTGACCAACATTAGTGGAGCACCCTCATCATTATAGAAATTAGCATAACCATAGTATAATATAATGATACACAGACAGAGCAACAGATACAATATCATAAAGACATTACTTCCCCCACCTGGTAATTTTCTTAAATGCAGAGATCAAAACCTGTAAGGCAATAGACCACATACTAAGTTTTTTTCTCTGAAGTGTGACATTCTAGATAATTTTCAGGTAACATTTTATTAGTATTGTAATTTGTTGTATCTTCATTGTTACATAGGCAGTTTTTCTATTATAGTTGAAAAATGGACTTTCTGAAGACTCCTTCTCAGGTGTATTGAGGTTTCAGCATAAAAAAATTGTGTTGGTATCCCTGCCAAGTGAAACCCAATCGGCGCACTGATCTCAGAAGTGATGTGTTTGGTACGGCAGGTGGGGGTCTGTGGGGAGTAGAGAGGTCCTGATGGAAGGCTAGCTAAGCCTACAAGCCTTGTGAGAAAGGTCAGTGACGCCATAGGCCCAAACCAGGAAACAGCTCACAGGTGCCAAGGAAGACACTGGTGTTCTGTCCACGGAAATGTCTGTGTTAGCACTTTCAGACCTTGGCTCTTTTGGCTCTCATGATGCAGTGGGGCAGCTTATGGCACTTGTAACACAGTCCTGCTTTGACCCAGGCTGTGGATGAGAGTCACAGCCTCCCCTGCAGCACTGCCCCCTTTGTGGGCGATCTGGAGCCCTTTTGTGATACCTGGGAGTCGACAGATTCCGAAGAGAAAGGAGAAAGAAGATACATGGCGCAGGGCGAACATGCACCCTCCCTGTGCATGTGGTGCTAGAGATGGGCTAGAGATGCAGGTGCAGCTTCTTAGAGGGACCAGTTGGGGATGAGCAGGGTTGGATTCGGTGACTCAAGGAAGAAATGTGGAAGTGAATGTAAAGGGAGAAAACACATTGAGAGGGGTAAAGACCTACAACTCCCATTTCTGTAGCAGGGTATGTGCTCCATGACTGTTGTGAGGAGGCTCCCTGGTCTGAGCTCTGGGAGGGAGTGATGAGCGTTAAGCACCCACCATCAACCCTAAGCAGGGGGCGCTGAGTGTGTGAAGACATTAAGTGTCAGCCTTCACCACTGACACACACAGAAAGCTTCTTAGCCCCGCTGAGTGTGGGGTGGTGGCACCTTAGGGAAGTTCAAAGGGAAGGTGGAGGTCGTGGTTCAGTCACTCAGTCATGTCCGACTGTTAACGAGCCCATGGCCTGCAGCACGCCAGGTTCCTCTGTCGTACACTATCTCCCTGAGTTTGATCAAATTAATGTCCATGTGTTGGTGATGCTATCTAACCATCTCACCCTCTGTCTCCACCTTCTCCTCCTGCCTTCAATCTTTTCCAGCACTAGGGTGTTTTCCAATGAGTCAGCTATTCTCATCAGGTGGCCAAAGTATTGCAGCTTCAGCATCAGTCCTTCCAGTGAGTATTCAGAGTATTCAGTATTCATTTCCTTTAGGATGGGCAGAGTAGTTCTCCTTAGTGTCCGAGGGATTCTAAAGGGTCATCTCTCCAGCACGACAATTCGAATGCATCAGTCAGCCTTCCTAATGATCCAACTCACACATCTGTACACGACTACTGGAAAAACCACCGTGTTGACTCTGCAGACCTTTGTCAGCAAAGTGACGTCTCTGCTTTTAAATATGTGGTCTAGGTTCGTCATGGGTTTCCCCAGCGGCTCAGTGGTAGAGAATCTGTCTGCAATGCAGGGGAATTAGGATACCTGGGTTCAATCCCTGGGTCGGGAAGGTGCCCTGGAGGAGGGCATGGCAATCCACTCCAGTATTCTCGCCTGGAGAATCCCCTGGACGGAGGAGCCTGGCGGGCCTTGGTCCATGGGGTCGTAAAGAGTATACTGAGAGATATCACCTCCCAAACAGAATCTCTGGCCAATGGGCTGTCTCTCTAGCTTTACTCATCTCAGGTCAAATCTGTTCCCTGGCCTCAGAAGCCTTGTGACATAACGAAGGAAACTTGAGGCAGTGGTCATTTAAGCAGCGATTTGGTGCGAGATCTTTATTCGTTTGGGCCAAGTGACTGCAGGGAATGAAATGGGGTAGGGTGATGAAGGAAATGAGATGATGACTTTATTGCCCCGGCCACCTCCCTGCCCCCAGGTAGCCGACCTCAGTAGGGCTGGCTGGTATCAATGCCTTGTTTAGGCTCACTTGTAACACCATCCTGTGTGTGGTATGAGCACCTTGGTGGTAAATCAGACAGCATGGCCAAATATTCATTTCTCAGAGTGGATGGAGGGAGACGAGAGAAAAGAATGATGAACCATGGGTTAGTTGTGGGTCAGTTTCTAAAATCTCAGTATTTCTTCAGAAGGGGTGTGTGTGTGTGAATTCTTTTCTTTATCTGAGAATTGGCTTTCTAGGTGAGGAAATATCATGACAGACTCCTTGTGACATGTGACAGAAGGTTGGCAGTGAATTGGGTTAAGGTCATTTTCCACGTATTTCACACCAAATGTTTGTTTAAGGGGGTAGCAGTGGCCTTAAAGAACTGAACTAAGTGGTTGAAATACAGGTTTCAGTTCCTGAAATGTGAGGAGACTCTGGGATGTGTGTTCATTCTAGCCTGTGGTCACAGGCAACTCATAAACTCATGGATTTGAACAGTGTCTTCCTAATGTTATTTGCTTTCTGCCCTTGAATGTGGTGGAGGCCCCAGTTCCGGTGACTAAATTTCCTGAGTAACAGTTCTCTGAGAAAAGTAGCTCTTTAGAAAAGAGCAGTGCCTGGGAAGCTGATCTAAAATTTTAATATAGCCTGTGATGTGTTTTTTATTAGCTTCACCCAAGATATGATCATTCAAAGAATCTAGAGAGATGCACTTACTTCGGTACCTACCATTGGATTTTTCAAATGAACATACGGTAAGATTGGCCCGGTTTTCTTTCTTATTGTTTATCTAGTTATTGGTGGCTGCATTGAGTCTTTGTTGCTGCACGAGGCTTTCTCTAGTTGTGGAGAAGGAGGACTACTCTCTAGTGGCGGTGCATGCGCTTCTCATTTCAGAGACTTCTCTTTTTGCGGAGCATGGACTGTAGGCTCGAAGGCTTCAGAAGTCGAAGCAGGTGGGTTCAGTAGTTACCCACAGTCTTAGTTGTCCTGGGACACGTGGAATCTTCCTGAACTAGGGACCGAACGCCTGCCCCGTTGCATTGGCAGGTGGGTTCTGTTTTATTTTTTTAATCATTATTTTAATCGGAAAATAATTACTATACCATATTGTGATGTCTTTTGCCATATATCATCATGAATCAGCCGCAGGTATACATGTGTCCTCCCCTCCTGAACCCCCGTCCCACCTCCCTCCCCACCCTATCCCTCTGGGTTGTCCCAGAGCACTGGCTTTGGGAGCCCTGCTTCATGCATTGAACTTGCACTGGTCATCTGTTTTACATATGGGAATGTATATGTTTCACTGCTCTTCTCTCAAATCATCCCACCCTCGCCTTCTCTCCCCGAGTCGAAAAGTATGTTCTGTACGTCTCTGTCTCCGTTGCTTCCCTGCATGTAGAATCGTTGCTACCGCCTTTCTAAGTTCCTTAAATATGCATTAATAGAAGTGTTGTCTTTCTCTTTCTGACTGACTTCTCTCTGTATAACAGGCTCCAGGTTCATCCACCTCATTAGCACTGATTCAAATGTCTTCCTTTTTATAGCTGAGTAATATTCCATTGTGTATACGCACCACAACTTCCTCATCCATTCATCTGCCGATGGACGTCTAGGTTCCCTCCATGTCCTAGGTGTTGTAAATCGTGCTGCAGGGAACATTAGGCTACATGTGTCTGTTCACTTCTGGTTTCCTCGAGGTGTATGCCCAGCAGTGGGATTTCTCAGTCGTGTGGCAGTTCTGTTCCCAGTGTTTTAAGGAATCGCCACTCTGTTCTCCATAGTGGCTGTACCAGTTTGCGTTCCCACCAAGAGTGGAAGAAGGTTCCCTTTTCTCCACACCATCTCCAGCATTTATTGTTTGTAGACTTTTTGATGATGGCCATTCTGACCTGTGTGAGATGATACCTCATTGTGGTTTTGATTTGCAGTTTTCTAATAATGAGTGATGTTGAGCATCTCTTCATGTGTTTCGTAGCCATCTCTAAGTCTTTGGAGAAATGTCTGTTTAGATCTCCTGCCCACTTTTTATGGGGTGGTTCGTTTTTGTGGTATTGAGCTGCATGGGCTGCTTGTATATTTTGGAGATTCATTCTTTGTCAGTTGTTTCATTTGCTATTATTTTCTCCCATTCTGAGGTCTGTCTTTTCACCTTGCTTATAGTTTCCTTCATTGTGCGAAAGCATTTAAGTTAAATTTGGTCCCTTTTGTTTGTTTGTGTTTTTATTTCCATTACTCTGGGAGGTGGGCCATAGAGGATCTTGCTGTGATTTATGTCAGAGAGTGTTCTGTTGTTGGTCCTTTAATGGACCAGAACCTGGTGGTCCCAAGTTGACAATGAGAGTGAAAGAAGGAAAGAGGCTAATAGTCCCTGGGTTATGCAGCTGGCTTCCGCGCTCCAGGGAATCAGCCGGAAATAGAGAGATAGAGAGAGAGAGAAAGAAGGAAAGAAAGACAGACACAGGGACCAAAGCTCTGATGGAGCAAAGGTGTTTTAATCAACATGGCATGGACATATATACTGTCTTACAAGGTAGTTATTCTCAGCAAAGATAAAGATTAAAATCCAGACTTACAAAACACAAGGTGATCCCTATTAAAGAGAGAAGAGGGTACTTATCACCATAATGGGAAACTAAGAAAGGAAATGCCTGGATTCCTTAGTCCCAGGAAAAGCGTGTCTCTCCTCTTAATTCCTGAATATTCAGGAATTAATAAGGGCCAAAGGTTTCCTGACAGATCCAAAACAGCACACCAGAAACCTCCTGTTAAATGCATCCTGACATTCTGCCTATGGTTTCCTCTTAAGAGTTTTAGAGTTTTTTGTCTTACATTTAGATCTTTAATCCATTTTGAGTTTATTTTGTTGTGTGGTGTTACAAAGTGTTCCAGTTTCATTCTTTTACACGTAGTTGAGCATTTTCCCCAGCATCACGTGTTGAAGAGACTTTGTTTATGCCATTGTATATTTGTGCCTCCTTTGTCAAAGATAAGCTGTGCATAGGTGTGTGGATTTATCTCTGGGTTCTCTATTTTGTTCCATTGATCTATATTGATCTATATTTCTGTCTTTCTGCCATACTGTCTTGATGACTGTCTTGATGATTGTAGGTTTGTAATATAGTCTGTAGTATAGACTGAAGTATAGACTGAAGAAGGAAGGTTGATTCCTCCAGTTCCATTCTTCTCTCTCAAGATTGCTTTGCGTATTCAGAGTCTTTAGTGTTTCCCTACAAACTGAGAAATTATTTGTTCTAGTTGTGTGAAAAGTACCTTTGATAGTTTGATCGGGATTGTGATGAATCTACAGATTGCTTTGGGTAGTAGAGTCATTTTCACTATACTGATTCTTCCAAGCCAAGAACATGGTACATTTCTCCATCTCTCTGTGTCAACTTTGATTGCTTTCATCAGTTGTTTTTTTTTTTTTTTTACAGTTTTCTCTATACAGCTCTCTTATTTTTTTATGTACATTTATTCCTAAGTATTTTATTCTTTTCATTGCAATGGTGAATGGGATTGTTTCCTTAAGTACTCTTTCTGACTTTTCTCTATGAGTTTATAGGAATGTAAGGGATTTTTGTGTGTTAATTTTATATGGCAGGCACATTCTTTTTTTTAGTTTTTAAATTTTTTCTTTATTTATTTTAGTTGGAGGCGAATTACTTTACCATATTGCAAGCACATTCTTAACCACTGAACCACCAGGGAATTCCTGGCCTGCTTGTCCTTGGGTGTGCAGTTCTCTGGGCTCTGATACACGGAGAGATTGCAGTGATCACCACCACGACCAGGACACAGGCCACGTCCGTCACCCCAAAAACACCCAGCTGCTGCCCCTCTCTGGTTTCCTCTCCCACACCCCAATCCCTGGCACAAGGATCTGTCCTCCTCCACAAAGGATTTTGTCCTTTGCAATTTTAAAATTCCTTACATATTCTGAATATAAGACCTTTCTCGGATCTGTCATTCACGAACATCTTTCCCCTAATAACAAATAGCTTCCCTTTTCGTTACAGGAGACATGAGTGATGAAATCTTCTTTTCCTCCCCACACTCAGAGCCCAGTGTGTTGTAGCCAGCAAGTGCCCGTGAGATTCTTCCGAAGTGAAAATGAATTCTGTTGTCTGTGAGTCAGTCTGTGCTCTCAGCTAGCCCCCAGAGCTGTATTTCTGCAGAAATCCACGAGTCTTCTGCAGACAGAGGTGCTTGAGAACAGGTATATTTATTGGAGTCTGAACTTGTGATCTCATCAGAGAGCTTCAGAGCTCAACCCATCTTGCAGGCCTTGTCTCCCAAGGGAGCTTTTCTTCTTGAAACTCAGAGGCGTGAATTTAGTCAGTGTGGGCACGTTTAGCAGGGCGAACATGGCATTTCAAGGTTGTTCATCCTTTACCAGGTATCAGACCACATTCATTGTATTTCTTTCTGTCACCTTATTTAATCCTCCTTCAAAGACCCGTCATTTTGGAAGATTTCAGTCCTAATTGATGAGGTGAGAAAGCAGAGGACAGAGAAGTCAGTAGGATTGCTCAGAGTCATATAGGCCGCCAGAGGAAAAGTGACCCACAAACCTTGGCATCCTCCATTCAGAGCCCCCACTCTTTATTTCTTCAGTAAAGTTGCCATGCCTGCGTGCATGCCAAGTCACATCAGTCATGTCCAACTCTTTGCGACCACATGACTGTAGCCTGCCAGGCTCCTCTGTCCATGGGATTCTCCAGGCAAGAATACTGGAGTGGGTTGCCATGCCCTCCTCCAGGGGATCTTCCCGACCCAGGAATCCAACCCACGCCTCCTGCAGCTCTAGCAATGCAGGAGGATGCTTTACCGCTGAGCCACTGGGGAGGCCCAACGTTGATATAAGATATTATATTTGTTTCAAGTGCACAACAAAGTGATTCCATATTTTTAAACATTATGAAATGAATTGCCACGATAAGTTTGGTTCCCATGTGCCACCACAGAGATTTATTATAAGATTATTGACTATATTCCCTGTATGTACATTCCATTCCCATGACTTATTTTATAACTGGAAGTTTGTATCTCCTTACCCCTTCCCTGTTTTGCACATCTCCCTACTCCTTCCTCCTCTGGTAACCACCAGTTTGTTCTCTGTGTCTCTGACTCTATTTCTGTCTCGTTTCCCATGCTCTCTTACTTATTTCTGAGGTTCCACATATAAATAAAACTGTGTGGAATTTGTCTTTCTCTTTGTGCCTAGTTTCACTTGGCATCATACCCTCTAGGTCCATCCATGTTGTCGACAATGACAAGATTTCATTCTTTTTTTAATTGCTGAGTAATATTCCACTGTGTGTGTGTGTGTGTGTGTGTGTGTGTGTGTGTGTGTGTGTACACACCATTTCTTCCTTTTTGACTCATGTATCGATGGGCACTTAGGTTCCTTCCAGATCTTGGATCCTCTTGGCTGTAAATAGCGCTGCAGTGGACAGAGGAGCACATATATCTTTTGTGACTAATGTTTCTTCTATTCTTGAGAAAAATACCGAGAAGTGGAACTGCTGGATCATATGGTAGTTCTGGTTTTCAGTTTTTGAGGAAACCCTCATTGTCTCCTTGGCGGCTGCACCAATATACATTTCCACCAACACCGCATGAGGGTTTCCTTTTCTCTACATCCTCGCCAGCATTTCTTACTTGTTGTCTTGTTGATAATAGCTACTTGACAGGTATGAGGAAGTACTTCACTGTGGTCTTGATTTTCTAATCCCCGATGAGGAGATGTTGAGCATCTCTTCATATGTCTATTAGCCATCTGTACCTCTTTGCAGAAATGTCTATTCACTGCTTTGCCCCGTTTTAAAATCAGGTTTTGGGTGTTTTCCCCAATACATCCTATGAGTCCTTTAGCTGTTTTGGATATCTACCTCTTTTCGGGTGTGTATTACTTGCTCATATCTTCTCCCACTCAGCAGATTGCCTTTTTCTTTTGTTGACGGTTTCCCTTGATGTGTAAAAAGCTTTTTAGTTTGATGAACTCCCATTTGTACACTTTTGCTTTTGTTGCTCTTGCCTGAGGAGACATGTCAAAAAAATAAACTATTGCTAAGACCTGTGTCAAATAGTGTCCTGGCTACGTCTTCTTCTAGGAGCTTTATGGTTTAAGGTCTAACACTTTCGTCTTGAATCTTCTGTAGTTGTTGTTGAGTTTTGAATGTTGTGTAAGAAAGGGGTCCAAGTTTTCCCATAACCATTTATTAAAGAGACAGCATTTTCCATGATGAATGTTCTTGGCTCCTTTGTCATAGACTAATAGGCCATATGAGCGCAGGTTTATTCCTGACAGAGCATCCCCAACTGTACCCTCCGTAAAGGCTGGGGTGAAGTGAGAAGACCCGGTGACTTCGGTGCCCGTCCACAGCTGCTGGCACAGCAAGTCTGGATAAGGTACGTCCTAGTACCTTAGTGATGCTAGCCACAATGCACTGGGGCAGGGAGGGTCATTCCCACCCGGCACAAGTTCCCCAGGGTGGGATGCGATGGGCTCACTCCAGCAGCCAACCCAGGTCGATCCCGCCATCCACAGTCCCTCAATTTAGCCAATCACGAAGGTTTTCACTGTTGATGTTACATCCCCTCCATGCCGTGCCAGGCTGGCTGTTGAGAGGGGGAGGTGAGGAGGAATTGCATGGCCAGTCCCTGCCCTTGAGAGTTGAGTCATTAAGCAGAGAGGAGATCTGACACCCTTAGATGTGGTGGCGAGTACGTCACGGATCCCCTGTGAGGCTGCGTTGCTAGGAGATGAGAGGAGTGAGGAGGATCAGGGTAGATGAAGTGGACATGGTGGGGGAGGGGACAGGGTACTCTGGGTCCTTGCTGTGCCAGTCCCAACTGCAGAATTACCCACAGACTGCAAGAGGGCACCCGGAGGGTGGATGGGCGGCTGTAAATGAGGATATCAGCAGTGCCACCCTCTTCCCACCTCAAAGTCTGTGTCCCCAACCTGCCTATTGGGTGTTGGTGGTCTGGGGGTCACTTCTGAGACAGCATACTCTCCCCAGTTACAGAGTAGGAGCCAGAATCCTGTGATGTGCAGAGATGTGTAACCCGTCAAATCCTAGGCCAGAGACCGAGCCATAGGAACCAGCAGGCCAGAGAATACTGGATGGGAGTTGGCTTAAATGCAGTGGCCAAATAACAAATCTGAATGTACCTGTGGCAAGCAATGATATTGAACCATTCATTTAAAGACCTTCCCACAAAGGGAAGTCCTGGGCCTCCTGGTTTCATCAGTGAAATCTATCAAATGTTTGAAGAAGAACTAGCACCCATCCTTCACAGATTCTTCCTGAATAGACAGCAGGGAGGAGGGAACATTTCCTCATTCATCCTATAAGCACAGTATTAGCCCGGTACCAAAGCCAGACTTGACATCACCAGAAAGCTACAGATCCATATCTATCATGAATAGCGATGCATACACCCTCAACACACTATCAGCAAACCAAATAGAGAAACATTTTGCGAAGGGCTGTGCAAGATTTTTCCCAGGATTGCAGTATTGGACCAACACTCAATTTCAGTTATGGGAAACAGCGTATTGATATAAGGAAGGACGGAAACCACCTGTCATCTTGACAGACAAAGAAAAAGCATTTGACACAGTTCAAGACCCGTTTATGACAAATAAGTAAATAACTAAATCAATAAACACGGTCAACCAACTCAGGATAGAAGGGATCGTCGTCGTGGTGCTGAAGGACATCCCCGAGAACCATCCTGCTCTCGTCACGTCACATCTAGTAGTGTCTGAGTGAATGCTTGCCGCTTGAGATCCAGACCAAGGACAGGAGGTCTGCTTCAACCACCTCTGTTCCACACTGCCGGAAGGGTCTATCCTGTGCACCGTGCAAAAGGAGAAATGACATCATTGGGAAATGAGAAGCAAAACCTATGTCCACGCAAATACTTGTCCTTACAGGTCTCTCACAGCAGCACTGTTTCTAATTTCCAAATAGTGGAGCAGCCTAAAAGTCTGTCAGCTGGAGAGTGGTAGACAAAGTATTCTGTATGTCGCCATATGGTGGAATAGCATAGATGGATGAAAAGTGATGAACTTCTGCTTTCTGCTGCCACGTGGGTGAGCCTGCAAAGCATTACGCTAAGTGAAAGAGCCCAGACACAAAAGGCCACTTCCTGCAGGAGTCCGTCGATATGAAATGCCCAGAAAGGGCAAATACAGAGAGGATGCCTGGGCCTGCAGGTCCTGTTGGGGATCCACTGCTGATGGGTACGCGGAACCATTTTGTGGGGCTGGCCGTGTTCCACAACTGCACTGTGGTGGTGGTTGCACCACTGTGTGAAGGTACTAAAAGTCACTGCCCTGGAAGTGATGGGTGTGATTTGTGGTATGGGATTATACCTCAGTAAAGCAGTTTAGGAAGGTAATGCGGATGTCCAAGTGAGACGTGTGGGGAAAGACATGCCCTTGCTTTTGTCACAACGAGGAGTGCCCCTGCTCCTTCCACGTTCTGGGTCCGGCCTCCTCCACGAATGCTAGATGCTCCCTCCAGAAACAGTCGCTGTGCACGTCTGGTCCTCAGGGGCATACCCCATAAGTTTCCCACCTACTTTGGCCAGTCCTCTGCCAGAAAACCAAGCAGCAAGGAAAGGTTTTCTTCCGGGCTTGCTGGCATTTTGGTTTCTGTGGAGTGCAGGGGCAGCGTTGCTCTGAGGAGCCGCCTGCCCGTTCCTCCGCCGCCCTTCGGGGTTGAAAAAAGGCTGTAATAGGCGACGGAATGTTTTTTTTTTTTTTTTCTGCGCTTGCGCTGGTTGGCTGCTTCGAAGTGCTGAGGAAAATGCTGAGATACATATTAAGCTAACTGAAAAAGTAAAACAAAGAGAAAATATTAAGCAGGTCAAGGGAAAAGTAGCAAATGACAGAAGAGGGCATCCCCTTAAGATTATCAGCTGACTTCTCAGCAGAAACGCTGCAGGCCTGAAGGGAGTGGCATGATGTATTTAAAGTGGAGAAAGGGAAAACCTACAGCCAAAAACAGTCTACCAACAAGGCTCTTCTTTCAGATTCAACAGAGGAATCAAAAGAGAAGCAAAGACTCAGAGAATTCAACAGGACCACACCAGCGTTACAACAAAGACTAATGTAACAGCTCTAGGCAGAAACAAAAAGAAAGACCAATGGAACACAGTAGGAAGCCCAGAGATAGATCCATGCACCTATGGGGCACCTCATCTATACCCAAGGAGGTAAGAATATACAATGCAGAAAAGACAGCATCTTCAATAAGTGGTACTGTGAAAATTAGACTGTAACATGTAAAAGTAACATGTAACATGTAAAAGTAACATATAAAAAAATTAGAACACTTACTAACACCACAGGGGGAAAAAAAACCTCAAAATGAATTAAAGACCAAATGTAAGACCAGATACTATTAAACTCTTAGAGGAAAACATCCGCAGAACACACTAACAAAGATTTTAGCAATATCCTCTTTCCATTAATGGAAATAAAATAAAAAATAAAGAAATGGGACCTCATTATTCTTCCAGTATTTTACACAGCAAGTTAGTTCAGTTCAGTTGCTTAGTCGAGTCTGACTTTTACACAGCAAAAGAAACTGTAAACAAGGTGAAAAGACAATCCTCAGAATGGCAGAAAACAATTGTAAATGAAGCAACTGAAAAAGAATTAATCTCAAAAACATACAAGCATTTCATGCAGGTCCGTATCAGAAATATAAACAACCCAATCAAGAAATGGGCAGGAGACCTAAAACAGACATTTTTCCAAAGAAGACATACAGATGGCCAACAAATACATGAAATGATGTGCAACACTGCTGTTTATTAGTGAAATGCAATTCAAAAGTACAACGAGTACAATCTTGTCAGAATGGCCACCATCAACAAATCTACAAAACATAAATGCCGAAGAGGATGTGGAGAAAGGGAATGCTCTTGCACTGTTGGTGGGAATGTAAATTGGTACATACACTATGGAGCACATTGTTTAATCCTCCCCGTGTTTGTATTTTTTTTCCTGCAGTTTTTTCTTATAGTTTACTTCTAAACCCACAGCATTGTGATCAGAAAAGACTCTTGACATGATTTCAATTTTCTAAAATTTATGTGGCTTGATATGTGACTCAAGATATGATCTATAAGGAATGTTCTATGTGCACATGAGAAGAAAGTGTATTCTGCTGCTTTTGGATGGAATGGCCTAGAAATAGCAATTAAGTACATCTGGTGTAAAGTGTGATTTTGGCGCTGTGCTTCCTCCTTGATTTTCTGTCTGGATGAGCTCTTCGTGGATGAAAGTGGAGTGCTAAAGTGCCCCACTATTATTGTGTTGCTGATGTTTTCTCCTTTTATGGCTGTTTATATATTGAGGTGCTCCTATGTTGGGTGCATATTTATTGACAATTGTTGTGTCTTCTTCTTGGAATAATCCATTGATCATTATGTGGTGTCCTTGAATCTTGCAACAGTGGTTAAAGTCTGATTTGTCTGATGTGAGTATTGCTACTCCAGGTTTCTTTAGATTTCCATTTGCATTGAAAATCTTCTTCCATCCCTTCACTTTCAGTCTGTAAGTGTACCTAGATTTGAAAATGGGTCTCTTGTAGACAGTATTGTGTGTGCTGGGCTGTGCTTTGTCACTCAGTCGTGTCTGCCTCTTTGCGAGCCCATTGACTGCACCCCACCAGGCTCCTCTGTCTATGGGGATTCTCCAGGTAAGAATACTGAAGTGGCTTGCCACGCCCTCTTCCAGGTCACCTTCCCAACCCAGGAATGGAATCCACGTCTCCTGCATTGCAGGCAGATTCTTCACAGACTGAGGCACCAGGGAAGCCCAAGAATACTGTAATGGGTAGCCTATCCCTTCTCCAGGGGATCTTCCCAGTGCAGAAATCAAACTGGGGTCTCCTGCATTATAGGCAGATTCTTTACCAGCTGAGCTACCAGGGAAGCCCAGACCGTATTATACATGGGTCTTCATTTTTTTAAATCCTTATCTCTCTCTCTTTTCTTTTTTTTAGGATGCAGCATTTCATCCATTTACATTTAAGTTAATCACTGACATGTGTGTCCTTATTGCCATTTTAAAAATTGTTTTGGGTTTGTTTTAAAGGTGTTTGTCCTAAACTTCCTTTTGTGGCTTGATGACTATCTTTAGTGTTGTGAATGGATCCCTTTTTTGTGTGTGTCTATATCTATTGTAGATGTTTGGTTATCATGAGTTTTTTTGTTCTAGCTGTCTATACACACACCACATAGACACGTTTGTGTGTGTGTGTGTGTGTCTATATATGTGTGTGTATATATGTGTATATATGTGTGTATACACACATATAGACACACAAGTGTGTGTATATGTATATATACACATGTATATATATGTATATATATACATGTGTGTGTGTGTGTGTGTATGTCTCCATGGTGGTTCAGTGCTAAAGAATCCCTCTGCCAATGAAGGAGATGCAGAAGATTTTGGTTTCATTCTTGGGTTGGGAAGGTCCCCTGGAGGTGGAAGTGGAAACCACTCCAGTATTATTGCTTGGAAAAATTCCATGGACAGAGGAGCCTGGAGAGTCCGTGGAGTTGCAAAGAGTCTGACATGCCTGAGTAAAAGAGTATATATATACATGTTTAACTTTACTGGTCTCTTAATTTCAAATGCATTTTCAATATCCTGCATTTGTACTCCAATCCTCTCATAACTGATGGTTTTGATATCATATTTGTGTGTGGATGAGTTCCCATGTTTACTGTGTGTTTGTCTTTACTGGCGAGCTTTCCCATTCATAATTCTCTTGAATCTAGTCATGGCATATTGTTTCTGCCTAGAGCTGTTACATTAGTCTTTGTTCTAAAGCTGGTGTGGTCCTGTTGAATTCTCTGAGACTTTGCTTGTCTTTTGATTCCTCTGTTGAATCTGAAAGAAGAGCCTTGCTTGGTAGAGTGTTTGTGGCTGTAGGTTTTTCCCTTTCTCTACTTTAAATACATCATGCCACTCCCTTCTGGCCTGCAGCGTTTCTGCTGAGAAATCAGCTGATAATCTTATGGGGATGCCCTCTTCTGTTATTTGCTACTTTTCCCTTGACCTGCTTAATATTTTCTCTTTGTTGTTACTTTTTCAGTTAGCTTAATATGTATCTCAGCAGTTTCCTCAGCTCGTCCAAGCAGCCAAGGAGCTCATTCGCAGGAAAAAAAAAAAAAAAAAAAAAAGTCCGTCGCTTATTACAGGCTTTTTTAAATCCCGAAGGGCGGGGGAGGAACGGGCAGGCAGCTCCCCGGAGCAACACTGCCCCCTGCAGTCCACAGAAACCAAAATGCCAGCAAGCCCAGAAGAAAACGGATCCTTCCTGCTCGGTTTTCGGGCAGAGGACTGGACAAGGTAGTTGGGACATTTATGGGGGATGCCCCTGAGGACCAGAGGAAGAAAGCGAACCTCTGGAAGGGCCCCGGGCAAACCACCCCGCACCGCGCGAGTTCCGCTTGACCCGCCCACAGAACCACAGCGAGGCCGGCTAGAAGTCTGGGCGTCCAGGAAGCTCTGGAGCTGCTGAGGGCTGGGTCTGGGCCTGCCCCGGGGAGCGTTGAGGACAGTGCCAGTCTCCCAGCCTGCGTCCGCTGGCAGATTTCTCCCCGAAACCATTTGGAACTCTCCACTGAGGGACCTGATCCGTGACGTCCGGGTCCTGTCCAACCTGGCTCCAGCAAGATGGTTCTTTTGAGTCACTACCCTGCCCTCTTCTCTGTCGGTCGACTCTGGGTTGAAGTCCCTTCCTGACTCACCTTGCAGTGAGCTGAGCAATTTGTACTCCGCAACAGCGGATTACTTCCTGGTGCTTTCGTTCTAAATGTGTTATCGTGTCATAATCGTGATAGAGTCTATGAGTCGTTTTCCATGTAGTTTCCCTTCCCGCCTCCCTTTCATTTAGTGTCTCATTGTAATAAATATGTTATTGCTGTTTTTCACGCCGTCGGTCGTGCCCGACTCGTTGCGACCCCATGGACTGCATGCAGCACGTCAGGAGGCTTCCTTGTCCTTCCCCATCTGCCGGAGCTTGCTCAAACTCATGTCCATTGAGTCAGTGATGCCATCCAACCATCTTGTCCTCTGTCATCCCCTTCTCTTCCTGCCGTCAATCTTTCGCAGCATTGCAGGCTGTTTTACCCTCAATCCCAGTGAGCATTTTATTTCACTTTCCACTGGGGAGGGGAATGTATCCTGCAAGCCAGTGTGCAAACTACAGTCTGACAGACTTGAGAGCTGAACATAGGGACACTCTCCGAGAAACCCTGAGAACCTGGAGAGCTGACTCTTCCTCTGTGTGCCACAGCTCCCAAAGGCATAAAATGAGGTCAGTAATGGCATCTGCTTCTTGGGTGGTGTCCAGCATCACTGACCCAGCAGGATCTTAGCTTGCCACTTGTCCCTGTCATGTTATTACTGTAGGTGGCTCAGATGGTAAGGAGTCAGCCTGCAGTACAGGATAGCCAGATTCAATCGCTGGGTTGGGAAGATCCTCTGCAGAAGGAAATGGCAACCCACTCCATTATTCTTGCCTGGAGAATCCCATGGGCAGAGGAGCCAGGAAGGCTACACATTTCGTTAAGGGGTCTTAAAGAATCAGACAGGTCTGATCCACTTTCACTTCCACTTCACGGAATGATTTTCAAGTCAAAACTCACTGTCATAATAAAATTCTCTTTAAACATACAGGAATTCCTCAAGGATCGGAAGCAAGACAAGCGTGACCACTCCATCCACTATTATTCAATATATCAGCTTATATTATTTTATTGTAATTTTAAGTGTCAATGGGTCCGGTGACAGTTCTCACAACGGGCTCTCTGAAGGGCTCAGATGCAGTCTGAATCAGCAAACAGCCTGTGGGGGAATTGGGGCCCAGTTGGGACGTCTTAGGTACATCTGGTGATCGGAAAAGCCATCAGCATACAGAGGGATAACGGATGAAAACAAGTCAGATGGGTAAAAGCTGTGGGGGGTTACGTGGTCACCCAAGGATTATGTATAGAATGGAAGAGCAGATGGCAGAGGTGGGAAACCAGAGGAAAGCATAACCAAGATTTAGGAGGGGGTTAAAGTAAATGGTCAGACAGGGAGTCTTAGAAGTAATGGACTGAGAGGGAGGAGGAAAGCCAGCATGCACTTCTGTCAGAGACTCTGACCAAGGAAAGTGTTTTTGAAGACGGAATGTGTCTGTGGCCAATACACCACCAGGTACTAAAGTTTGGCCCATGGAGGTCTTGGGATGAGTTAGCAATGGGATATTGTGTGGATGGGTACTCAGAGGAGGAATCAAGAGGTAACCAGATAAGGATGCTCCTGGAGTCTGTACTTTCAAGAAGCATGGTTTGAAAGGAATCAAAGACGCAGCGTATTGGAAGTAGAGGTCTGTGTGCTGGCAGGGTATGTTATTTTTTCTCCAAACCAAAGAGGCCAGGATGCCAGTTCGAAAAGAATCATCAGGACTGTTGACTAGAAGACAGAATGGAGAATTGGAATGATCTTCACAGGTGAGTATTCACGTTGAGGTCAAGGGAGAGTGGTGGTTTCAAAGCAACATTGCAGTTCCAGGAAGACCTTCCTCTCCCTCTGGGCCCCACTCTGCCTCTGTGACCCTTGGTCACAGGAAGAGCCAGGGTGCTGGTGGGGAGGGGCATGGGTTGCTGAGATCATAGTCTCAATGTATGCTCCTCAGAATCCACGGACACTTTAGTATATTTGTTCTCCCTGGCTGATCTGATCTTCCTCATGAGTGTTCACCCTTCATACTGGTTAGTAACCAGAAAACTCCTACTGAAGTTGCTTCTAACATGGAAAGTGTGGTTGCATGCAACCAGCTGAATATCCATAGATACAAATGCTCAGTCTATTCTGGTAAAAATGCTCTCTACTTCTCTCAGCCATGGAGCAGGGGAATGTGTCACTTACAAGGCTTGTGGTAATGTGGGAGGGGTAGCTTATAACACCTTTGTTCCTCACAGTAGCCTCAGCGGTCCCTGAAGGAAAGATGACTGTCCTCTCCTGGCTCCAGCTGTTGATGCTGACCTGCACCACCCGTGGGTGGGGGTGGTGAAACTTGCATTTCTGTCTCCCTCCTCTTGCTGTGGATCCAGTGCTCCCTGGCTGACTGAGCCTCAGCCACTCTGCTGGCACTTGCAGACCCCTCTGAATCTGGGTCTCATCGTCCAGCCCATCCCTGGGCAGGGATGTCCACTCCTCAGCCTCAGCCGCAAGGCCTCCTAGCCCATTGCCTGCTTAGGTTTCATCTGGGTTCTGTCCCTTTCCACATTTCTCCCTCAGGTGATGCAGAGCCCTCCCTTGGATCTCAACTGCAGCAAAGCAAGCACCAAGATCAGCTCCAGAAAACGAAATTCCTAAGCGACAGCCACCCATCTGCCCAAAGACAACATTGGGTCAGTGAGCAGTGTGCCCCCTGTGAGTCCCAAGTGTGAATGGGGTGGAATCCTCCTTTCCCTGGTCTTCCTCTTCATTTCTTGTCACACCTCCCTGTCTTAGCCCTCTCACCTCTGCCTGCCACTACCTCTGTGGGCCGTTCCCCACTGTGATTGGGGTGCTCTTTTCTTTGGCTTGTCTTTCATTTGACCCAAGACTTCCCACACAATATTCAGGTCAGAGGGGGCATAGGGTAGAATGTGTACCTTGTCAAGTACAGTTAGGATACTTTGGTGTCACATAAGCCCCACACCCCTGAAATATAAAAACAGAGCGATAAAGTACACAAGAGTCAAGTATGCCCAAGGTGCCTGAGATGTTGGCTAAGATGAGCACTGAAGAGTGTCTGCGGGATCAGGAAGTATGGATTTCAGTGATGGGCTTGGCAAGGCCAGTTACAGTAGAGTGACTGAGACAAAAGCTTCATGGAAGGGGGCTGAGTAGAGAATATCTCAGCAGAATTTGAAGCAGTTTTGTTCTGAAGGGCAACGGGTGACGTGCCAGTAGCTGCAGAAGAGGGTGGTAGAAGAGGATGGGTTTCCCCCAGTGTTGTGGAATGCTGCGATGTAGAGGGTGCAGGTGCTGGTTCAGGCGAGAGGGGTGATAACTGCAGATTGGAAGTCCCTGGGAAGGTGCAAGGCATGGGATCCCGGGCAGAGGTGAGGGGCTGGGTGCAGTCAGGAGCACTCGGGCAGAGGGGCAGCAGACTGCCCGGGCAGAAACATGCACTTTGGGATTGGGAGACTTGAGAAATCCCACGGGATTGCTTCTTTCTTCTCCAGGAATTAATTTTGGTTGGGGCTGGTGGTCATTAGGATGGAGGAAGGTTACTACTGTGTAGTGTAGTAGTGTAGGTAGGTGAGAGTGAAAAGAGCAGTAGTTCTACTCTAGCCACGGATTTAAGATAAAACACTTCTGTAAAGTTTGTAAAGTTGGGTGCTCAACGCTCAGGTGCTCAGACACAGGCAGGGAGTGAGTAGTCAGGAGTGTGCAAGGAGCACAAGAGGTGTGTTTGTGGGGGACAACTTCCAGCCCTGGCTCAGCGAATCCGATCAGGGCGGGGCCTGGCGGATGGTAATGGAAGGACGTGTGGTAGTGGAGGTGAGGGTTCCCAGGATGTTCTGGTATCCGTGCACTGGCACCAGAGCTGGGGAGCTGGACAGGACAGCATGTGGAGGGTGATGAGAGGGAAGAAGGCTAGAAACAGCACACCATGAGGGGCGCGGTCTTTCCTGATGCCCGGGGCCGGGGCGGGGAGACCGTGGGCAGGGGGATGCTCGGGTAGGGAGGAGGGGAACATCCCCGAGGACGGAGAGTCTCCGGGGTGACCGTGGGAGCCTCGTGGGCAGTGAGGACGGATCAGAAAAGTGAGGGCTGAGAGAACAGTGAGTATACCACGGGAGGAACGCGTTCACAGGGCTGGGGTGGGCGGAAGGACAAATACAGGGGACTTGTACGGGTTCCGCACTTGTGGGGCTTCGGCAGTGGGCGACAGAACCCGGACATACACGGTCAGGTTCTTCAGTGAAGACTGTGAAACCGGGTCCCGGAGAAAACTTCCAACCAACGACGGCCAGGAGACTGGCCCCGGCCTCACTGGGTTGTTCCGCGCATGCCCAGAACCAGCCAATGGGGGCGCAGCACCGCCCACCAAGCCCGGGTTGTCTGAGACTCTCTGACTTTCTGCCCTTGTTTCCAGGGTTCCGTGAGCGGCTGGAGTCCGCGGTCCTCCGGTGGTTTGGCCGGGCCCCTTCGAGAGGTTGCCTTCCTTACTCTAGTTCTGTTGGGAATCCTTGTTAACTTCCTCATCCACGCTGTTCAATCCTATCCGAGAAAACCAAAATAAAACGTTGGCTTTTCTTCTGGGCTTGTGGCGTTTTCGTTTCTGTGGTCGGCAGGTGGCAGTGTTGCTCTAAGTGGCACCATCTCGTTTCTCCCCCGCCCTTCGCGGTTGAATAAAATGCCACGAAACCTTTTGCCATAAGTTGGAGCACATTGTTTTGTCTGCTTGACCAGGTTGGCTGGTTCAAACTGCATCTGAGCCCTTCAGAGAGCCCCTTGTGAAAACTTTGAACAAAGCCATTGACACTGAAAATTACAATAAAATAATATAAGCTGATATATTGAATAATGGTGGAGAGAGTGAACTCCCTTGTCCGTCTTCTGATCCTAGAGGAAATGTAGTATTTAAATAAAACTTTATTATAACAGTGAGTTTCGACTTGAAAATGTTTAAGAGACGTGGAAATGAAAGTTTCTCAGTCCTGTCAGATTCTTTAAGGCCCCTTGGACAATAGAAGGGGAAAGACTAGAGCTCTCTTCAAGAAAATTAGAGATACCAAGGGAACATTTCATGCAAAGATGGACTCGATAAAGGACAGGAATAGTAGGGCCCTAACAGAAGCAGATGTTAAGAAGAGGTGGCAAGACTACAACAGAACTGTGCAGAAAAGATCTTCACGACCTAGATAATCATGACGGTGTGATCACTCACCTAGAACCAGACCTCCTGGAATGTGAAATCAAGTGGGCCTTGGGAAGCATCACTATGAACAAAGCTAGTGGAGGTGATGGAATGCCTGTTGAGCTATTTCAAACCCTGAAAGACGATGCTGTGAAAGTGCTGCACTCAATATGCCAGCAAATTTGGAAAACTCACCAGTGGCCACAGAGCTGGAAAAGGTCAGTTTTCATTCCAATCCCAAAGAAAGGCAAGGCCTAACAACGCTCAAACTACTGCATAATTGCACTCATCTCACACGCTAGTAAAGTGATGCTTAAAATTCTCCAAGCCAGGCTTCACAGTACATGAACCGTGAACTTCCAGATGTTCAAGATGGTTTTAAAAAAGACAGAGGAACCAGAGATCTAATTGCCAATATCTGCTGGATATTCGAAAAAGCAAGAGTGTTCCAAAATAAATCTATCTCTGCTTTATTGACTATGCCAAAGCCCTTGACTGTGTGGATCACAATAAACTGTGGAACATTCTGAAAGAGATGGGAATACCTGACCTGCCTCTTGAAAATCCTGTATGCAGGTCTGGAAGAAACAGTTAGAACTGGACATGGAACACCAGACTGCTTACAAATAGGAAAAGGAGTACATCAAGGCTGTATATTTTCACCCTGCTCATTTAACTTATAGGCAGAATACATCATGAGAAACTCTGGGCTGGATGAAGCATAAATTGGAATCAAGATTGCTCGGAAAAATATCAATAATCTCAGATATGCAGATGACACCACCCTTATGGCAGAAAGTGAAGAACTAAAGAGCCTCTTGATGAAAGTGAAAGAGGAGAGTGGAAAACTTGGCTTAAAGCTCAACCTTCAGAAAACTAAGATCATGGCATCTGGGCCCATCACTTCATGGCAAATAGATGGAGAAACAGAGGAAACCGTGACTGACTTTATTTTCTGGGGCTCCAAAATGACTGCTGTTGGTGATTGCAGTCATGCAATTAAAAGACCCTTACTCCTTGGAAGGAGAGTTATGACCAACCTAGACTGCATGTTAAAAAGCATAGACATTACACTGTCAACAAACGTCCGTCTATTCAAGGCTATGGTTTTTCCAGTGGTCATGCATAGATGTGAGATTTGGACTATAAAGAAAGCTGAGCACTGAAAAACTGATGCTTTTGAACTGTGGTGTTGGAGAAGACTCTTGAGAGTCCCTTGGACTGCAAGGAGATCCAACCAGTCCATCCTAAAGGGGATCAGTCCTGCGTGTTCACTGGAAGGAGTGATTTTGAAGCTGAAACTCCAATATTTTGGCCACCTGATGGAAAGAGCTGGCTCACTGGAAAAGGCCCTGATGCTGGGAAAGATTGAGGGCAAGGGGAGAAGGGGACGACAGAAGATAAGATGGTTGAATGGCATCACCAGCTCGATGGACATGGGTCTTGGTGGTCTCCGGGAGTTGGTGATGGACAGGGAGGCCTGGCATGCTGTGGTTTGTGGGGTTGCAAAGAGTCAGACACGACTGAATGACTGATCTGAACTAGACTGTGTAGGGTGCACGGCTTCTCTGCCCATGGGATTCTCCATTCAAGAATATTGGAGGGGGTTGCCATTTCCTTCTCCAGCGGATCTTCCGAACCCAGGGATTGAACCTGGGTGTCCTGCTTTGCAGGCTGACTCCTTACTATCTGAGCCACCTACAATAATAACATGACAGGGACAAGTGGCAAGCTAAGATCCTGCTGGCTCATTGATGTTGGACTCCACCCAAGAAGCAGGTGGTATTACTGCCCTCATGTTTTGCCTTTGGGAACTGTAACCCACAGAAGAGTCAGCTGTCCTGGTTCTCCAGGTTCCTCCAAGAGTGTCCCTCCGTTCAGGTCTCAAGTCTGTCAGATTGTTGTTTGCACACTGGTTTGCAGGATGCTTTCCTATCCCCAATAGGAGAAGGAAATAAAATAATGGGAATGAGTGTAAAGTCAAAGTGTAGTCACTCAGCCCTTTCTGACTCGTTGAGAAGCCCTGGACTGTAACCTGCCAGGCTCCTCTGTCCATGGGGATTCTCCAGGCAAGAAGAGTGGAGTGGGTTGCCATTTCCTATACCAGGGGATCTTCCCGACCCAGGTACTGACCCTTGGCCTCACAGGGATTGTACCAAGGTCTCCCGCATTGCTGGCAGACTCTTTACCATTGGAGCCGCCAGGGAAGCCCAAATGAATGTAAAATAGCCTGCAAACTTTAAAAAATGTATAATAACATGGTTATTACAATAAGATGCTAAATGAAAATGGAGAGGACCACATAGAAAACGATTCATCAAAAAAAAAAAAAAAAGAAAAAGAAAACGATTCATCCACTGTATCAGTATTGTGACAGAACACAATTATAAAGTAAAGCACCTGGAGCAAATCAGGTACTTTTCATTGGGTCTACAGGTACATATTGAGAAGAGACTGCTGGTCATTTCTTGGTTGATACTGCAAATACTGGTGTGAGGAAAAACACAGCAAAAGATACAGCACCTGTCCTTAGACAGTTCTATTATATTTTCCCTTCAGGTAGGGGAATCAGAGATGAGAAGTTTAGCTCTGGGAACTAGCTGAAAACACAGACTGACAGACAGCAGGATTCATTTTCACTTCTGAAGACTCTCACGGGAACTTGCTGGCTACACAACATTGGGCTCTGAGTGTGGGGAGGAAAAGATGTTTTCATCAGTCCCATCTCCTGCAAGGAAAAGGGAAGCCGTTTGTTATTAGGGGAACGATGTTTGTGATTCACAGGTATGAGAAAGGTATTATATTCAGAATAAGTAAGGAATTTTAAAGTTGCAAAGGCCAAAATATAGTGAAGGAGGACAGATCCTTTTGTCAGGGATTCAGGTGTGGAAGGAGAAACAAGAAAGGGGCAGCACCTGGACATTTTCAGGGTGATGGACGTGACCTCTTCCTGGTCATGGTAGTGATCACTGGGATTCGCCATGTGTCAGATCTCAGAGAGCTTCACACCCAAAGACAAGGAGGCCAGGACTTCTCTGGTGGTCCAGTGGTTAAGAATATGCCTGCCATAGAAAATTAACACACAGAAATTCCTTACATTCCTATACACTAGCAATGAAAAATCAGAGGAATTAAGGAAACAATTCCATTCACCATCGCAACAAAAACAACAAAATACTTAGGAGTAAATTTAGCTAAGAAACAAAAGACCTGGATACAGAAGACTATTAAAATAAAACTGATGAAAGACATCAAAGATAGCACAAATAGAGAAATGTACCATGGTCTTGGAGTGAAGAATCAATATAGTGAAAATGACTCTACTACCCAATGCAATCTATAGATTCATCACAATCCTGATCGAACTACCAATGATATTTTTCACAGAACTAGAACAAATAGTTTCACAGTTTGTCTGGAACCACCAAAGACCCAGAATGCTCAAAGCAATCTTGAGAGAGAGGAATGGAACTGGAGGAATCCACCTTCCTGACTCAGACTATACTACAAAGCCAGAGTCATCAAGATGGTATGGTACTGACACAAAGACAGAAATATAGATCAGTGGAACAAAACAGAAATTTCAACGATAAATCCCTGCACCTATGAACACCTTATCTTTGACAAAAGAGGCACAAATATACAATAGATGAAACACAGTCTCTTCAACACGTGATGCTGGGAAAACTGGTCAACTACGTGTAACAGAATGAAACTGGAACCCTTTCCAACACCATACGCAAAAACAAACTCAAAATGGATTAAAGACCTAAGTGTAAGACCAGAAACTAAAAAGTTCTTAAGAGGAAAACATAGGCAGAAGACTCTCTGACATAAATCACAGCAAAATCCTCTAGGATCCACCTCCCAGAGTAATGGAAATAAAAACAAAAATAAACAAATGGGACCTAATTAAACTTAAAAGTTCTTGAACAACAAAGGAAACTGTAAGCAAGGTGAAAAGACAGCGCTCAGAACAGGAGAAAATAATAGCAAATGAAACAACTGACAAAGAATGACTCTCCAAAATATACAAGCAGCTCATGTGGCTCAATACCAAAACAATGAACAATCCAATAAAAAGTAGGCTAGTGACCTAAACAGACATTTCTCCAAAGACGTAGAGATGGCTAATAAACACATGAAAAGATGTTCAGTATCACAGATTATTAGAAAAAGGCAAATGAAAACCACAATGAGGTATCATCGCACGCTGGTCAGAATGGCCATCATCAAAATGTCTACAAACAATAAATGCTGGAGACGGTGGGGAGAAAAGGGAACGTTCTTTCATGGTTGGTTGGAAAGCAAACTGGTATAGGTACTATGGAGAAGAGTGTGCAGATTCCTTCAAAAACTGGGAATAGAACTGCCATATGACCCACTGCTGGGCATACACTCTGAGGAAGCCAGATTTGTTTGTTTGTTTCAATTTATTTTTATCTGTTGGTGGCTAATTAATTTACACTTCTGTAGTGGTTTTTGCCATACATTGACATGAGTCAGCCATGGATTTGCATGTGTTCCCCATCCTGATCCCCCCTCCCACCTCCTTCCCTATCCCATCCATCTGGGTCATCCCAGTGCACCAGCCCTGAGCACTTGTCTCATGCATCCAACCTGGGCTGGTGATCTGTTTCTCACTTGATAATACACATGTTTCAATGCTATTCTCTCAGATCATCCCACCTTCTCCCACAGAGCCCAAAAGTCTGTTCTATACATCTGTCTCTCTTTTTCTGTCCTGCATATAAGGTTGTCCTTACCATCTTTTAAAATTCCATATATATATATATGCGTTAAAATACTGTATTGGTGTTTATCTTTCTGGCTTACTTCACTCTTTATAATGGGCTCCAGTTTCATCCATCTCATTAGAACTGATTCAAATATATTCTTTTTAATGGCTGAGTAATATTCAATTGTGTATATATACCATAGCTTTCTTATCCATTCGTCCGCTGATGGGCATCTAGGTTGCTTCCATGTCCTGGCTATTATAAACAGTGCTGTGATGAACATTGGGGTACACGTGTCTCTTTCAGACCTGAAAGATACACATGTACCCCTCTGTTCACTGCAGCACTATTTACAATAGTTAGGACATTGAAGCAACCTAGATGTCTAATAGGAGACGAATGGATAAGGAAGTAGTGGTACATATACACAATGGAATCATACTCTGCTATTAAAAAAGAACACACTTGAAATGGTTCTAATGAGGCCGATGAACCTGGATCCTGTTATACAGAGAGAAGTAAGTCAGAAAGAGAGAGACAAATACTTATATTAATGCATGTATATGGAATTTAGAAAGGCGGTAGCAATGATTCTGCATGCAGGGTAGCAAAGAAGAGAGAGACCTATACAACAGACTTTTCAACTCGGTGGGGGAAGGGGACGGTGGGATGATTTGAATGAATAGCATTGAAACCTATACATTACCGTATGTAAAATAGATGACCAGCGCAAGTTCAATGCATGAAGCAGGGCACTCAAAGCTGATGCTCTGGGACAACCCAGAAGGACAGGATGGGGAGGGAGGTGGGACCCCCGGTTCAGGAATGGGGGAACACATGTATAGCTGTGGCCAGTTTGTGGTGATATATGGTAAAAGCCATCAGAATATTGTAAAGCATTATTCTCCAACTAAAATAAATTAATGATTAAAAAAAATCCACCTACCAATGAAACGGACAAGCGTTCAACCCCTAGTCCAGGAAGATTCCACGTGCAACAGAGCAACTGAACCTTCCTGCTCCTACTACTGAAGCCGTGAGCCTAGAGCTCATGCTCTGCAACAAGAGAAGTCTCTGCACTGAGAAGCCCGCGCACCACCGCTAGAGAGCAGTCCTTCTCCACAGCTAGAGAAAGCCCTCATGCAGCAACAAAGCCTCAGTGCAGCCAACAATAAAGAAATAAATAAGAAAGAGAACCAGGCCCATCTTACTGTATGTTCATTTGGAAAATCCAATGGTAGACACTGAAGTAGGTGCATCTCTATTCTTTGAATAGTCATATCTTGGGGGAAGCTTAACAAAAATTACATCTATGTTATGTTCAAACTAGGGCATGTTAAAACTGTAGCTAGGCTATGTTAAAACTTTAGATCGGCTTCCCAGGCACTGCTGTTTTTTAGAGAGCTACTTTTCTCAGAGAACTTACTTCGAAATTTTAGTAACCACAACTGCAGCCTCCAGCGTGTTGAAGGGCAAGAAACAAATGACGTTAGGCAGACACGGTTCAAATCCTATGAGTTGCCTGTGACCGACCACAGGCTAGGATGAACACACATCCCAGAAAGAGTCTCTTCACATTTCAGTAAGTGAAACCTGTATTTCAACCCCTTGGTTCAGTTCTTTAGGGCCACTGCTGGCCCCTTAAAAAAATAAACACTTAGTGTGAAACATTTGGAAAATGACCTTAACCCAATTCACTCCCAACCTCTTGTCACATGTCACAAGGAGTCTCTCACAATGATATTTCTTCATGTAGAAAGCCAATTCCCAGATAAGGAAAAGAATTCACACACACACACCTTGTGAGGAAATAGTGAGATTTTAGAAACTGACTCATAACTAACCTGTGGTTTATCATTCTCTACTCTTCTTCTTCTCCCTCCATCCACTCTGAGAAATGAATATTCGGCCATGCTATCTGATTTGCCCACCAAGATTGTCGTACCACACACCTGATGTTAATAGTGAGCCCACACACAAAGGCATTAATACCAGTCAGACCTATTGAAGTCGGCTACCTGGGGGCAGGGAGGTGGCGAGGGCAATAAATTCATCATCTCCTTTCCTACACCACCCCATGCCATTTCATTTCCTGCAGTCACTTGACCCAAATGAATAAAGATGTCCCACCAAATTTCTCCTTAAAACACAACTGCCTCAAACTTTCTTCGTTATTTCACATGGCTTCTGAGGCCAGGGAGCAGATTTTACTTGAGATGAGTAAAGCTAGAGAGACAGCCCACTGGCTAGAGATTCTGTTTGGGAGGTGATGTTTGTCAGTGTATTGCTCACCCACTGTGATGAATAAAGTAAAACTCATCTTGGCTTGGCTCTGGTGCCTGGTTTTTGAGATGTTAGCCACTAGATGGCGGGCTAGAAAGGTACTTGAATACTTGATTGAAGCTATCAGTAGACTTTCAGTTGAGTTCAGTTGCTCAGTCATGTCCAACTCTTTGTGACCCCATGGACTGCAGCACGGCCAGGCCTCCCTGTCCATCACCAGCTCCCGGAGCTTACTCAAACTCATGTCCATTGAGTCGCTGATGCCATCCAACCATTTAATTCTCTGTTGTCCCCTTCTCCCGGCTTCAATCTTTCCCAACATCAGGGTCTTTTCCAATGAGTCAGCTCTTCACATCAGATGTTCAAAGTATAGCAGTTTCAGTTTCAGCATCAGTCCTTCCAATGAATATTCAGGGTTAATTTCCTTTAGGATGGACTGGTTCGATCTCCTTACTGTCCAAGGGACGGTCAAGAGTCTTCTCCAATACCACAGTTGAAAAACATCAATACTTTGGCCCTCAGCTTTCTTTATCAGGTCTGTACATGACTACTGGGAAAACCATAGCTTTGACTTGACAGGCCTTTGTTGGCAAAACAATGCCTCTGCTTTTTAATATGCTTTCTAGGTTGGTCATAACTTTTCTCCCAGTAGACTTTAAGGGGATTGTATTACCCAGCATAATGGGTTTGTGGGTGGGGGGCAGTTTCTTCATCCAGTCAGTTGAAAAAGCTTAAGAGCATGGATGGAAGCTTCCTGAGCATGAAACAGTTTAGCCTCAAGAATACAGCCTGAGGAACTTTGCATGAGGCTCAAAGTTGCTGGCCTGTTCTGCAGATTTGGGCCTCTAGACTGCAACCTGGATTTCCAGCCAGCTGACTGATATCTAAAGATATCAGAACTGTCAGCACCCACGAGCCCATGATCCATTTCCCTAAAATAAGTCTCTCTCTATTGGCCGTGTTTCTCTGGAGAAGCCTGACTAATACACCCCCAACATGTCACATCTTTCTCAATCCAATCCAAAGACATTGACTGAGTCACTCTATCATCCCACACCAGATGCTGTGCATTAAAGAAGCTGATAGATAGAGGATACAGCCATTTATTTCGTGCCTTCCACCTGCCAGGTCATGTGCGCTAGCTGTTTTACATCTGTTATCTCCACTAGGTCTCCCAATAAACCTCACCAACAGGTAGAGTTACTGCCATTTTACAGATAAGGAATTTGAGGCTGAAGGAGATTGGCTGGGCTGGTAGGGCCGCACGGGAACCCAGCTTGAGTGTAAACTGTGAACTGTGGGATGGAGGAAGATGACATGGGGAGAGGAGTTTGTGCACAGGTCCCAGATTGGTTCTATGCCATTAGGGGAGCAGGGAGACATCACACCCTTGTTATCAGTCCTGGGCATTCCGTTGCCATAGGAGCAGCCCCAATGCATCTGAAGCGAAAATTACCAGGAACAGCATCATGCACGCAACAGAAGATGAAGTCTGTGAGTGGTTTCCAGGTGGGAGAGGTGTAACAGAAAACCCAGCCTCCTGGTGAGGGTTCATCTAGCTGTGAGGGAGAAGCTCAGGGCTGTGGCTGAGAAGGAAGGAGCCTCTAGGGCTGGACGCAGATGTCTAATGTGACCTTGAAGTGTTTTGTGAAGCTTGAAGGTAAGGCCTGACCTGTAATCTGCTCTGTGGCAACTCAGTAGTTGTTACACCAGGGAAGGTGCCAGCACATCTCTACTAACCCCATTCCATACTCACAAAAACAACCTGCTCAGTTCAGGTCGTTATTCAGAATAATTCACCCATTTTCAGGTGAGGCTGGTATGGCACAGCGAGTCAATTTAATTTCTCAAGATGTGATGATAACAAGGGGGAGAACTGGGTGCAAGGAAGGTTGTCTAGAATCAGAGCTAGTGTCCGTACCCAGACACTGTATTGTTTCCTCATAAAAGGAAGAAAAGTAAGAAAACAAAAAGAGAAAACGAAGAAAAAAGATAAAAGGAGACCCATGATGCTTACTGTATTGCAGCATCCAACTTGGACTGTGAGTAAAGAGAAAACTTCTCCAAGAAGCTAATCAGAAAGGTAACTGACAATCACACAACATGAAGTCAGGAGACAGGACAGGCTCAGGCACAGTGTACATGTACACGGAGAGCAGTGAGACAAGAAAGGAGGGCACGGGGGAGAGTAAGGAGTAAAAGTCGCTATGGGAGCAAGAGGAAGATGAGGAGAGCAGAGTTGACAGAGCTTCTGTGGACTTGCCCAAGGACGCTGATCAGCACCTTCAAACCATCCATCTTGCTGACGGCAGCCTGAGTGGAAGTTACACCTCTCACCCGTGAAATGAAGTAGCCCGGCTCTCTGAGCTGTATTCATCCCACAAGTATCCCCCCAGAGCCCACCTAGTCATCAATGCCCTCAGCACAGTGCTGAAAGCAGCCATAGCCTAGGACAGAACCCAGTCTCAGCAGGTAAAGCACTGCCCAAGATATAGAATAAAGGGGAAGCCAAGTGGGAAGAGACGGACACTAGACACTCCTGTCCAAATGGGTATAGAAGACAGGATGTCCCTCAACCGCTCGAAGGAACAGAAATGTAGGCCTAGAATTTTCAGGGTTCACTCACTGGCAATTCAGTTGAGAAACAGCTGCTATGATGGTGATGCACTAGGAAGGGGAAAGGCGAGTGTTACTCTGGTACAATGAGGTTCTGGACAATGTGGGAATAAAAGATAGGAAGAGCCCTGGACCTACGTAAACTGAGCCGAGAGGTTTGCTCTAGCCACTGTTTCCTGTGTGCTGTTTGCAGAAACAAATCGACAGCATATCAACAGCGGCACTGCTCTGTGGCCCTCACCTTATCATCATTCATAAGATGGTGATCGTGTTCTGAGCACCTGTGGGGCCCAGACTCCCAGACGGGTGCTTTCCAGACTTTGTGAGCACAGGAATGTTTCATGCAGCAAAAGGGTCCTCAAGGAGCTCACCGTGGGGTGGGCAGGGAGCCAGACTGAAGACCATGGTGAAACAAGTGTGATGAGAGTCTTGGCCTCAGGAGCCAGCAGAGGCTGGGATCAGAGGGTCAGGAATGGGCTTACCTGGGGTGGCATAACATATATTATTGTCCACATTTGCAGACATGGGAACCGAGGATCAGAGAGGGTCAGCATCTTACTCAAGGTCACACTGCTTGGTAGTGGTCCTGACCGTTTTTCATCTATGTGGGTTAAAATGTGAAGGTTTCTGCCCTATTCATTATACCACTCTCTCTCTCTCTCAATGTTGTCACCTATTTTAGCTCACAATCACCACGTTACACATTCCCTTGGCTCTGTGTCCTCACTTATTAGATAAATAATCTGCTGAGCAAAGTATACATTTCCTGTTAGCACATCCAGTCTGTCCACTTTATAAACAAAATTTCCTTGCAGGGCACATTGGCCCCACCCAAACTGACGGTTTACACTGAGTATGTACTGCACCCATATGCAGGGTATAAAAACGGATCACTGGGATCTGTAGTTTTACTTACCTATTTCACACAATCTCAAGCATAATTTGAAATGTAGCCAATATTCAATTAAAAACAGTAGAACCACCTCTTTCCTAAAATGACCACTCATGAAAGAGTTCATTCAATGTCAGTACCTTCTAGACAAGAGACTAAACCCCTTGCATAGGGAGTTGAGGAAATTCATTTCCTTAAGATATGGAAATCCTTTTTTTAAAAATACATTTTCACTATTCCTCGTTCACTGAGAGACTTAAGCAAGCAAAGCCACTTCACCTTTCTGTTTCTGACAAATCAAACAAAGCAACCCTAACACACAGGTGCATAGACGTATGTAATACACCCAATAGAGGTATGTCAAATATAAGGCAATGGTATTGGACATACAAGGGCTTCCCTGTTGGCTCAGTGGTAAAGAATTCACCTGCTAATGCAGGAGACTAGGGTTTGATCCCTGGGGCATGAAGATCCCCTGGAGTAGGAAATGGCAACCCACTCCAGTATTCTGGCCTGGGAAATCCCATGGACAGAGAAACCTGGTGGGTACAGTCCCTGGGATCACAAAAGAATGGGACATGACTTGGGGACTAATCAACAAAAATCGCAATACAAATGGAAACCCCTCACTAATCATATATCCAAATTTCTGACCACAGCAGAGGTCTACTGTCCAGGATCAGCTGTACTCCAGGAAACCAGACAACCAAAGATACCTTCCTTTTAAAATTACTATACACTGCCACTGGACGATTCAGGAGATAAAAGTTTTCAAACACATTGCACACCAAGGCAGGACTCAAGGAGACTATTAAGAGTATGTACTTATGCCTATGTGACATCAAGATCTAAGTCACACACTCTTGAGAAAGAACACCAGTGATGATTTCAATATGGGAAACATTTCCCCTGAAAATACTTCATTATTTTGTCTCACTTTGTGACGTGGCACAGGAGGCATGGAGGAAGGTGATGCCAAGGAAAGAGTCTACTTCTGAACCTGGTGAACCGATTTGAGCCCAGGTATCCTGGTCATCGACTGATGTCCACAGGATGTTTCGATATTGTTTTTCAAATGCCATCAGCAAGGAGAGAAAGAGAAACAAGTCACATACAGACTGTTCATAGTATTCATGGGGTTCTCAATTACGTCAAGGCTGCATTTTGTCACCCTGCTTATTTAACTTATATGCAGAGTACATCATGCGAAACGCTGGGCCAGATGAAGCACAAGCTGGAATCAAGATTCCTGGGAGAAATATCAATAACCCGTGATATGCAGATGACACCGCCCTTGTGGCAGAAAGCGAAGAACTAAAGAGCCTCTTGATGAAAGTGAAAGAGGAGAGTGAAAAAGTTGGCTTAAAACAACATTCAGAAAACTAGGATCATGGCATGCGGTCCCATCACTTCATGGCAAATAGATGGGGAAACAATGGAAACAGTGAAAGACTTTATATTTTGGACATCAAAATCACTGCAGATGGTGACTGCAGCCATGAAATTAAAAGACGCTCTCTCCTCAGAAGAAAAGCAATGACCAACTTAGATCACATATTACAAGCAGAGACGTTACTTTACCAACCAAGGTCCGTCTAGTCAAAGTTTTGGTTTTTCCAGGAGTCATGTATGGATGTGAGAGGTGGACTATAAAGAAAGCTGAGTGCGGAAGAACTGATGCTTTTGAACAGTGGTGTTGCAGAAGACTCTTGAGAGCCCCTTGGCCTTCGGGGAGATTCAGCCAATCCATTCTAGAACGAATCAGTCCTGAATATTCATTGGAAGGACTGATGCTAAAGCTGAAACTGCAATACTTTGGCCACCTGATGAGAAGAACCGGCTCATTGGAAAAGACCCTGAAGCTGGGAAAGACTGAAGGTGGGAGGAGAAGGGGACAACCGAGGATGAGATGGTTGGATGGCAGCACCTACTCAATGGACATGAGTTTGAGTAGGATCTGCGAGTGGGTGATAGCCAGGGAAGCCTGGCGTGCTGCAATCCATGGGGTCGAATAGTCGGACACGACTGAGCGACTGAACTAACTGAAGACTGTCCAACCGCCATCTGATACTGAAGAGGTGGGGCATCTGCGGAAAATAACTGTCCTGAGACAACACGGATCCCACTTGGCTAAAGAGGATTCTGGTCCTGTGACACGAAAGCACACCTGGTGGGTCCTAGAGAGATCGATGTCTGCCTCTGGGTCTGTCCCTCTCTCTACCCCTGGTTCTCACACGTTCTTTCTCAGGATCAGGTTCTCAACAGCAGGACGCCAATGCAGTGGCTCCCATCCTCAGCCCAGGCGAGAAGCTGGGAGTGGGCGGGGCTCGGCCTCCCATCCTTCGTGCGTGTGCAGTAGAATGGTAAAGACCACCGAGAGGAGTCCTCCAGCGTCCTATGGAGCCTACCCGGCCTTGAGCGGGGAGGAGTCTGTGGGCCTGGTTTTAACGTCACAAAGATGGGACATTTACCGCTCCGCTCCTATAGAAGGACCTTCCTGCGTATTCCCTGCGTTGTAGTGGACTGAGAGGGAGCCTGGAATGGCCTGAAGCAACGTAGGTTCCTGCCTGGGGACGGCGGCAGTAGGGCAGGGGGGATTCGGAGAAGAGGAGTTAGTGCCCGGCCCTCTCCACCGCTTGCCCAGAGCGCATCTCCCAGCAGCTTGGAGGCTAGGAGGGACCATCGCTGCCAGAGTCGCAGGAAGAGTTTCCTTCCACACAGATGACAGCTGGTGATGGTCAGCTCTTGGGGTTGGAAGGCGGGGGCTTCTCCCTGATTGCCTGCTAATTTGTGTTGTCGCCTGTCAACGTGAGGAGCAGCTCCTGTTAGTTGAATGTTTTTCTCCCGATTGTTACTAGTAACACCCTAGGAAAGAGTAAAAGCAAACTAATAGAGACACTGACTGTATTTCTACCGATTGCAATTGGGAGATCACCACAGACCTGATGATCAGATTGTCAGCAAGGTGGTTTTGCATTGTACTTCATTCCACAGAGAGTAGTAGAGAAGTTACAGTGGGGACCTTTGCAGGTGGGAAAAGATTTAGGGGGAATCTCATCGAGCAAAGAGGAAATGATCTTTGTGACTAACTGGTTTGAGGAGAACTGACTTTTAATCTCCGTTTCTAGTCACGAGACAGAAAACAAGGAATTGGATCATCTGTGTCTGCCCTTTAATGACAAAGAGGAAGGTCTGGACTTGACCTTGTAGTAGGTAAACCCAGGAGTCACTGGATACTTTGATCGAGTCTTACCGAAGTCCGGCGGGGAAGGGTGGTGCTTTCCATTAAGTCATTTTCGGGACAAGGAAGTTTGCAGAGATTTCTTCTCTGTGGTTTGATTAACAGCTCAGGTGAAGTTGAACTTTGTCAGCACGGTAAATATGAGCAGCTTTCATGCCAGAACCAGTAGATAAGTATAAAGGCAGAGAGGTTCGAACAGCCCCCACCTTTTAAAATTGGATTATACTTGCTTTAAGTATAATTTTTGCTGTAGGACAAGGGTGAATCAGCTATAAGTATATACATATATCCCCTCCCTCTTGAACCTCTCTTCCACCCCCCAAACCACCCCTCTAGGTCACCAAACTAAGCTTCCTGTGCTATACAGATGCTTGCCACTAGCTGTGTATTTCACACAGGGGAATCTGTATATTTCAGTGCTACTCTCTCAATTCAATCCATCCTCTCCTTGCCTGCTGTGTCCACAGTTCTCTTGTCCATGTCTGAGACTCTCATCTTGCTCTGCACATAGGTTCATCAGTACCGTTTTTCTAAATTTCACATATATGTGTTGATGTATGATCTTTTTTCTCTTTCTGATTTATTTCACCCTGTATAACAGGCTTTATTTCATCCAATTCACTAGAAATGACTCAAATTCATTCCCTTTTATAACTGATTAATATTCCATTGTATACATGTGCCACAACATCTTTATCGATTCATTGACAGACATCTACATTTCTTCCATGTCGTGGATATTGTAGACAGTGGTGCAAGGAACATTTGGGTACATGTGTCTTTCTGAATTAGAGTTTTCTCAGGGCGTATGCCCAATAGTGTGATTTCTGGGTCATATGGTAGTTTTATGGGCTTCCCTGGTAGCTCAGCTGGTAAAGAATCCATGTGCAGTGTGCGAGAACCCAGTTCAAATCCTGGGTCTGGAAGATCCCCTGGAGAAGGGATAGGCTAGCCACTCCAGTATTTATGGGCTTCCCTGGTGGCTCAGACAATAACAGATCTGCCTGCAATGCGGGAGACCAGCTTTGATCCCTGGGATGGGAAGATTCCCTGGAGAAGGACATGAAAACTCACCTCGGGATGCTTGCCTGGGGAATCCCTATGGGCACAGTGTCCTGGTGGGCCACAGTCCATGGGGTTGCAAATAGTGGGACACAACTGAGCAAGTTAGCACAGCACAGCACGTGGTGGTTTTATTCCCAGTTTTTAGAGACATCTCCACACTGTTCTCCATAGTGGCTGTATCAGTTTTCATTCTCACAAACAGTATAGGAGGATTCCCTTTTCTCCACATCCATTCTAACATCGTTTGTAGTCTTCTGATGCTGAACATTCTGACCGCTGTGACAAGATACCTAATTGTGGTTCTGATTTGCATTTCTCTCCTGATGAGTGAGGTTGAGCATCTTTCCATGTCTTTGTTGACAGGTTCCGTTTTGACTCTGGACTTAATCGACACCTGAACATCACTCTATAGTTCTCAGAAGTTTGTTATTGTTGTTGTTGTTTTGGTAATCTAAATGAAGGCAGCAAAAAGGAGTCATTATCACAGAATAGGATCATCCTCTTCAATTGAGGAAACTGAGTCACAGAGAGTGTAAGTAACTTGCCCAAGGTTGCAGAAGGAATAAGTGGTGGGACCTTGATTCAAATCTAGGTTATCTGTGGCTTCATCACCTCCCAGCTCGTCACCACACAGTGATGGTTTCCGGATCCACGCATCAGGCTCAGCACTCTCTTCGTGACTACAGACTTCCCTAGTCAACTGGCAGGTCTGCAGGGAGACTGCACTCAACAAGTGCTAGGCACCTTCTGGGACACCAGAGTTGCCTTCACAGGGAAGAGAAGTGTGAGACACACTGGGTCCCACAGGCCTCTACCCACCCCCTGGAGGGAGTGAGGAGCTACAGGAGAAGATTGGAGGTTCTAAAGGGGGCTGTTTCTCTGAGAGACAGGCTGATGAACTGCCGTTCTGCATGCATGTGACAAGAAACACTTGTTCCTTGGAGTTTATTATTCTTTACAGATGATAATACATACCACATGGTGAAAATACACAAAGCAGATATGTAAACCAAGCAGATATAACGATAAGTAGATGCATTCCCATTTTATTGACGGAGTACCTGACAGGAAGACAGCACTGCTTTGTAAAAGGGGAACATTCTCCTAGAATAAAGCAATGAAACAGGAAATGAGTCTTTTTCTTAATTATCAGTCTCATTCTCCCTATCACAGATGACGCATCATGGGCACAGAGAAGTTAGGTCAGCTCCCCCAAGTCGTTCTGATAGTACGTGTTTGAGTCCCACAGGCAAGGAATATTCAACATGTCTAAACTGCGCCCACCTCCCCGACTCCCCACACAGCTGCACCTCCTTTACTGTTACCTGACTCAGTGCAAGGCAGCTTTCTCCCCAGCTGCTTAGGCCAGAGATGCTGAAAGCCATCCTTGCCTGCTGCCTCTCTCTCACCACACTCTCAGTCATCAAGCCTCACCTCTCTGCCCCCTCAGTCTAAGTAAGATTCTGTTCCTTCTCTCCGTCAGCACAGTGAGTTCCCTAGGCCAGGTCACCCTCGTCTCTCTCCTTGGTAAGCACCAGCAATCCTGATGCTTTCCAACACATGGTCTGTCCTGCTGCCTGAGGAAGGGAAGCTTTCTTCAAGGCAATCTGGGCATGCCACACCTGCTCAAAGCTCTGCAGGGCTGCCTGCGGCTCTTAGGATACTGTCCAGCCTCCTGGACTAGGCGCAGCAGGTCTGGTCTGCCCCCAAATGCCTGATCTTCACCAGACCCCCTCCTTCTGCTCCATGTCCTACTTGATATTCCAGCCACCCAGACCCCTCTGGTCATCAGATGGCCAGTGTGCTCACTCGTACTCCCGAGGCCATCGCCCGCCCCGTCTCCCCCCTCCACACCCACCGATTTCACAATTCGAATACAGGCCGACATGCATTTTAGCAACTTCATAAGCGGCCATGGAGAAACCCTACAGCACAGAGACCTCACACCCTGGACACAGATGTCGCAATCACACAGCTCACACCATAGGACATGTTCACTCCAACTGCACAGAGCACTGGTATGGTGAACGCATACAGCTCTTTCACGATGTTTCTTGCAGGCACCACATAGAGACCTCAGACCATGGTACCCCGCATCCTCCAAACTCCAAAGAATTCCATGGACAGAGAAGCCTGGCGGGCTACAGTTTGTCGGGTCGCAAAGAGTCAGACACAACTGTGTGACTAACACACACACAGACACGCACAGCTGGAGGGCTTCTGAGATCTGGTGACTATGAAGCCAATGGAGGATGTCATGGAGAAGAAAAGACGTTTGTGACTGCTCTCTCCCTGTACCCCCAAAACCTTGGAAGCCAAGTCAGAAGTGTGTGAAAGATACGCTGTGGCATTTGCCATGGAATCTGACAGCAGTTTTTATTCTCTGTCTCCCTAGAACCTTTAACAAGGGCTTTGGCATTTCATTTCTCTGTAGGACAATCCAAGTGTATTAAGGATTAAGAAATGTTTCTCTGTCAATGATTTCATCAGTGACCATACGAGATCTGGGTGGCACATTTTGTAAACCCATATATTCAAGAGAAGACCAAAGGCTTTTATGAATTTTTTATGAGTGGTGTATATATCTATGCATATGTATTAACATGTAGATTACACATAAAGAATATGTTATGACCAAAGTTTCTTAACCCTAGAAGTGCGAGGGTGGTTTACATGTATAAGGTTACCAATGCAATTCACCACAGTAATAGAAAAATGGAGGGAAAACAATTCTATGATCATCACAATTTATGCATTATAAGTGTTTGATGAAAATTAATCTATATTCAAACAGCAAACTAGGAATAGAATGGAACTTACTCTAATAAAGTATATCTACAAAAAAGCAACTTAAACAGATTGAAATGGAGAAGATTTTTCATTTCCGATCAGGAAAAATGCCGATTATCATGTTTTAGTCAAGACTATTCTGGCTAGGTTTGTTCAATGCTGCAAAATGAGGAAAGGGTTAAGGTTTAAGCCAGTAGAAATTGTTGATATCAAATATAATAGTTTATTTTGAAAGGCAAAAACAATCTAGATCTAAATTTGTGGAATTAATATGCATAGTTAGAGGAATTGGTGGACAGAAAGTCTATATACAAACATTCTATCTCTACATACATCCTCAACTAGACAATGAAAATCGCAAACCATGAAGTTTCAATAACATTAAATATCCAGGGAAACGTTAACAAAAAATGTGCAAGTAGAAAATGAAACTTTATTGACAGAACTTTAACAGTCAAATAAACAGCATAAGAACAGCATAGATGGTTTCAGTTTATCTTCTTTCAAGCAAATGGTTGCCCTTCACCTATAATATAAACATTAAACTTAGTTAGCAGAACTTTATTTTGATGATAGGAGAGGTATACAAAGGTCACTGCAGTTGTAGTTCTACAAAATGGACTAAAGCCAGAACACTAAGGGCAACCCTTTGCCTTACCTTCAGTTCATCCTCTCTAGAAATTGTATAGACTTTTCAGGCACATTATAAGTATTCTTAAAAACACACTACTCTTCCAAGTTATACAAGAAAACAAGGACACTGAGTTCAGAACAAACGAAATCAATGGAACCGATCAGAATGTAGTTTTCAGTAGAAGGCAAAACTGTGCACACATTCAGTAAAATATCTAACAACAAAAAACAACCTAAGGAAAACACAACACACAAAAAATGAAACAAAAACATCCCCCAAAAGTATCATCTACATGTATTGATTTGAAATAATATTCTGAATATAGGATAGCTAAATAGTTGTTACCTCTGTTACTGCTTAAGTGAAGTAAATTAAAAGGCCAGGATTACATTTGTTTCTTCTCTACTGTGGAAAAGTATAGAAATTTTCATTTGTTTTAGTTTATCCCTGATATGGTGGTTTCAAGTTGGTTCAACATTTGCCACCCCCTTTCCTTATGGCCCTCATATAATTCTAAATGTTTCTTTTCACCCTGGAAAGCATTCCAGTTGGTATAATAGATTAGACGGTGACACTAATTTTAAGTCATTACTATCACTGGCGACATGGTGACATCAAAATGTGAAGCAGAAATAGGACTGTTTCTCACAGTCACACCAAAAAAATAAAGAGATAAAAGACAGAAGAGAAGAAAAGGGAGAGCAAGAGGGAGTATGAGTGAGACAGAAAAGCAAGTAGGAAGACAGATAGAAAGTCTGGAAAAGCAGATATTTTTCCTTGTTTCTAAAGGATAATGGTTTGTGAGACAACTCTGACCAATTTCAAAAGTTCATCCAAGGTATCTGTGATGTTTAGTTATTTAGTTACTGTGGGCTATGTTAAATATTTGTTTTTCTATCCTATTAGCCATTTCATCAATATTCTGAAAATATCTGAATTCCAGATTATACTGTTTTAATTCTGTAATATACTAACTGTTAAGTGTCTTGTTCATATTTCTTATTATGTGTACTTGGGTTTTGTCCATTTTCTTCCCAGTTATGTAAACTGAGAGGAATGGACTGGGAATTTGGGGTTGGCAGATACAAACTATGACACTCAGAATGGATAAACAACAAGGTCCTACTATACCACACAGGGAACTATGTCCAATCTCCTGTGATGAATCACAACGGAAAAGAATATTTTAAAAAATGTATATATGTGTGTTAAAAAATTATGTAAACTAGCACATTGTTTTTACTTATTAGTTGAATATATTTTCCTCTTTCTAACAATTGATACCTGTCTTTTATTAAGTATCTCTTTCTTTTTCCCTTCAGTTCACTCTGTTGCTCTTTTTCTTACGTTTTATATTGGGTGTAGGATTTTATATTTATGAACTTTGTAATTTATATATTGCTCTTTTCAAGTACCACAGATATTTAGAGCGAAGATTTTTCTATGAGAACATTTTAATCATGTTCTGTAGTTACTTGGAGATAGAATGGAAGTGCTATTTTCGTCTAAATGTTCTAATGGAATGGAGCAAAAGTGTAAAGTGAAGATTTTTAGAAGGCTAATACACAGCAAATTCTTCCCTCACTACGAAGTTCTTCCTTTAAAATCGGAATTAATTGTCAGCAATTTGGAAAACACGCATGTGAAAGATACTAAGTTGATTATGTGGGAAGAACTAGAGGTACAGACTTTGACCTTCAAAACTTTCTAAACTGATACATCAAAGAGGAAAAATAACATATTTGATATGGTTAGAGATGATTATATCATGAGGCTCAGATTTTTATTAGTACTTTATGAGTGACAGTGGGATGTACGGCAAAAACCATCATCAAAAAACCATCATAGTCTTGCAAAGTAATTCTCCTCCGATTAAAATAAGCAAAGTGAAGTGAAGTCGCTCAGTCGTGTCCGACTCTTTGCGACCCCACGGATTGTAGCCTGCCAGGCTCCTCCTTCCATGGGATTCTCCAGGCAGAGTGGGCTGCCATTTCCTTCTCCAAAATAAGCAACCCCCCCCCCCAAAAAAAAAACCAGACCAAATGTGGGGGCAGGTGGTGTGCTTAGCATGTGTATCTTACTCACACCTACCTTGAATAGCACTGACTACATGCACTCTCTCAACGTGATTAGCCACAGACAGAGGAAACTATAGACTATCTTTGGCCATTTCATTGTTCAGTCATTTCATGCATCATTGGGGAAAGGATTTAAAATGCAACTGCTTTTTAAGAGCTAGAGAATTCAGAATTTGAGAGAATTTAACAAACAAACAAATCAAGCAGAATGTTGGCTCATTTTCTTTTTTAAAGAAAAGTTTATTTATTTATTTTAATTGGAGGCTAATTACTTTACAATATTGTCGTGGTTTTTGCCATACATCGACATGAATCAGCCACAGGTGTACATGTGTTCCCCATCAGAAAATCAAATCTCAATTTCGCTGTTATACTTTGACTCAGGATGCTATCTGATGATAAATAAATCATGGAAAACAGACTATTCTTGTATGCATGCCATGGAAGAGAACCAGAGAATGCAAAAATTAGCATTGAACAATGAGCATTTTAGTGTATCTGTTCTGAATTCACAACTTATATGAGTAAAGTTGAGTTTAGAAGTTAAGGGATTTCACAGAATCACACACATTATGTTAAAGCTGGTACTAGAACCTACTTGAATGCCTGAGCATATTTCAAATAAACTGATATTTATTACAGATGCATTCCACATTTCTTACAAGCAGAAATTATAAAAGAACCTGATAATTATTAGCTGTTGGTTAAAGTACGTATACTCAAGAGAAGGAAACAGTTTCCTATTTTCAAATCAATATGGCTTTGATCCTGTCTGTTTCTTTATTTGCAAGTCTGTAAGTCAGGCACACAGGCATCTGGGGTCTGAACTATCTTTCAAAGAATATGTGAACTCTGCTATTAAAATAATAGTAATTTTCCCTCTATATTATTAAAGATATAATATTCTGAAAAACAGAAACCATATAAATTACTTTCTGAATGGATGACATACCTCCTCTGGCATTTCAACAGTCTCTGTATTTGACACAATCTCCTCCTCGACATCAGGACCATCTCCACCTTGACCCCCAGTCTTAGCCACAGCCAATTCCTGGAGATGAGTTTCCACGTCAGAATCTTTAAAAAAAAAAAAAATCAATTCACCTGTAAAGCATACACTATAAACAAGGGAATGATAATATTGATCCCCTCGGTATTATGAATTAAAAGCCTTAGACTAGTTTGGTAAAAATGTGATGAATAAGAACCTCAGGAGCATTATTCCAGGAATGTTTTGCTGGCGAAAGAGAAAAGCAGAATTTTCCAGATGTTATGCCCATTTTCCTTTCCCAGGGTTGTCCTCAGACAACTCAGTTGTCCCCTTCTCTTTGTCTTGAAAACAAGGCAACATTTGAGCGACCACACTAACCTGCAAACTATACTCTCCTCAGTTTTTTAGGAACTGTCTAAAGCCCTTTTCTAATGTTTCCTTTCCTCCTCTTACTAGTTATGTGTTAAGACATAATGCACGCATACACTTTACCTCCAGGGGCATCCTTCTCCTTCTCTTCATCATGATTCACTGGATCCTCTCCACTGACTTCCTCCGTTCCAGGTGTGATATCCTGAATCTCAGCTGGTGGTTCCTCTTGTTGAGGTTGCTCAACACTGGGCTGCTGGTCCTAGTAGAGTGTGCATGCAAGTAAAACTTTTTGTTGTTAACACATCTAACAGCATAAATATACATAATACACAGATATATCTAATCATAAGTAAACCTAACAACGTTTTCCCAACACAATTCTATGTACTTACTTTTAATAAAGTTACTCTTCCCACAGAGAAGAGTTAGCTCCCATAAGAGATACCCAGAAAGACTTTGCAATCTATTTAAATCTATGCTGGGATGGAAGTGCGCAATCTGTTGTTAATAAGCAGGAGGAGGGAGTCACTGGGCACATTTCCAGGCAATTTCACAGTATACTCATCCAGGCAAGGCCAGACTGTAATAGATCTGGATCAGTGTTCCTTCCTAAGACAAACTGTCAGCCTTTATCAGCACGGAAGACCTTTATCACTGCATCTGCATTACTTAACATCATTTTCTCAAAAGTAAATTTGTGCTAATAGAAAATATCAAATGGTAAGGTACTCACAACCACAGGTTCATCCAGCTGGGAGGAATCTTGACCTGTAGGTCCCAATGTTGATGCCACTTGCCCACTCATATTTCTCCCTGAAAGTAGAATATTGTGATTTAGAAAATGTATTTAAGCGCACAGCTATATTTGATCACTTTTATGACCATATGTTGACTTACTCCGTTTTAAAACTGTGAAAATACTTTCAAAAGAAAACTCTGGTTAAGTATGGGTGTACATGCATTCCAATTACACCAAATACAGTTGCTTGCAATGCCATTTGTATCTTCGCTAAGCGGGCAGAGAAATCACCTTAAGGTACACAAGAAGACAGAGAATTGTTGTGAGGAAGTTTGATTTCACAACAGAATTCTCCATCATGAAGATAGTTAGTGAAATACTGCTAGGAATTTAAAAATTCAGGACTATTGCTCTTGTCCCACTCCTATTCACCAGACCTACTTTCCCCAACTCCCTTGGAATTCAGTGGGAACAGGAAGAAAGGGTTAGTCTTTACAGCCTGACTATGGCGATTTTCTCAGCGTCTGTGGCTGAGGTGAGTCTGCATACAGAGCATACCGGTCCACTTCTCTCCTGGCACCTTACCACAAAACGCGTGATAGGGTCACAAACCCACCGCGGTCCTGTTTCTAGGCCTTTCCATAATCGCCCACCCTGCCCCCTGCCCAGGTCCCACTCCCGGCCGAAGATTCTGTGCTCTGTCATCACTTCCAGGGCTCCAATGAGCCAGATATCTCAAAGAGCACCCCCAAGTCTCCCACCACTGTCATCTGAACCCCTGCCCTCCTCTGCCCACTGCCCGTCCTCTCCAGCCACCAGGACAAGAACTAGGGCGTCGCGACACCTGTGAGGAGAAAGATGATGACCTCGAGGGCCTTCCTCCTCAAAGGCCCCAGATGGCACTGCCTGACCCGCCCGAAACTCGCTGGCTCCCCCTGACACGCACGCACACTTAAACTCCAGACAGGACAGATTTGTGAACCTACCTGGTGAGTCTCAAGTAGTGAGAATGAACCGGAACTGAATAAACACACCCGTCTCTGGCCCAACGGTTCTCACAGAATGCGCTCAGGAAGGCGTATGCGCACTAAGGCGCATGCGCAGCAAGAGTCGCGTGCGCACACACTGCGCATGCTCCCTGAGTTGGGCGTGTGCAGTGCAGGTTGAGGTTTTCCCGCCACTGAGGTAGAGTCCTGGAACCGCAGGGTCTCTGGAAGATGAGAAAAGGGCTTGAAGACTATATTTTTTTCCTTCCAGGGCAGTCTAGCTTATGCATCCACAAACTGTGGTGATAGGTAGTCCCAGGTTACGCTTAGTGGAGAATGTGTCTCGGGAAGACACTCATGACAGATATTAAGGTTTTTAATACCTATTTTTATACATGCTTCGATGAACCATTTCTTTCCCTGCTTCTGGGATTTCTATCATGCTTGCAATGGCTTTACTCATTTCCATGGAATAAATACATAAATCCATACCTCTGTTGCCATTTTTTGCTTGGAGCACTGCACATATAAATCTCTGAACTGGTAACTGATTTCTCTGAATATACCTCTGGTTCCTATACAATGTTGTTCTTTTACCCTCGGGCTTTACTTTCACCACCAGACACATCCACAACTGGGTGTTGTTTCCACTTTGACTTAGCCTTTTCATTTCTTCTGTAGCTATTTCTTCAGTCTTGTCCAGTAGCACATCCTTCTTCTTATTCTATTATAGTAGGAATTTTCGTACTTACTAGCAGTTTTAATATTACCCAAGGAAAGGAAAACATGCTTACACAAGGACCTTTACTCAAATATTCTACTCAGGTACTCCTAATACCCAAACCTAGAAACAGCCCAACTATTCAACAACTGGTATGCAGGTGAAAGAAAAACAAAAGCATATACTATAATACATAGTCACTTAAAAAGGAACTACTAATGCATGTAACAGCAAGGATGCATCTCAGCTGTGCCAATGAGAGATGTCAGACACAGGAAGCTATGTATTATATGATTTCATGTCAATGGATTCCTGGAAAAGGCACAAGTATCGGAACAGAAATATATCTGGGGTTGCCAGTGTGTAGGAGTGGAGGAAGGAGTCTGATGGCAAATAGCCCAAGGGAGCATTCTCGAACCCAAGGGTCCCTCCGCATCCCCACTCTGCGGGTGTAGGAAAACCTGTCCTCCCCTAGTTGACCCTCAGGAACACTAACCCCAAATAGCCTCCACAACTCCTCCCCCTTCACTCCCCACCCACATATCTTACAGGGTTGCTCTGGTGTTCCTCTGGTTTGCCTGGGATTCAAGGCTCCCTGCCAGTATTCAATAGGTGCCCTAGATACGTCACATTCCTGATAGTATCGTTTGAAGGATACAAGTTTTAATTTTGGTGCTTCCAAATTGCCTATTTTTGTTTATTTCTTGTGCTTTTTGTATAATATGTAGGAAATCGTTGTCTAATCCAAGATTAACATTTACATCTCTGTTTTCTTCTGAGTGCTTTATGGTTTTAGCTCTTATATTTAGGTGTTTTATCAATTTTTAGTTAATTGTTATATACAGTGTAAGGTATAGGTTAAAATTGATTGTTTTGCATGTGAACATCCAGGTATTCCAAGACGATTTGTTCAAACATTCTTCTTTGCCATTGAATGGCCTCTACACCCCTCACAATAATCAACTGACCATAGAGATATGGGCTTGTTTCTTGACTCTCCATTCCATTCCGTTATGTGTCTATATACAATCCTTATGTCAGTAACATAATGTCTTCATTATTGTAGGTTTGAAATGGGTTTTGAAATTGGGATGTATAGCTACTTGTTCTTTCTCCACACTGTTTTGGCAATCCCAGGACCCTTTGAATTCTTGCAATTCTAGGATCAGTTTGTTGATTTCCAGGGGAAAAGAGCAGTTTGAACTTTGATAGGCCTCTATTAGGGGAGTACTGCCATCTTAACACAGTAGTGAGTCTTCCAATCCACGAATGTGATCTCCAAAGCCCGTAAAAATCTGAGCAAGTTCTGGGAGTTGGTGATGGACAGGGAAGACTGGCATGCTGCAGTCCATGGGATCCCAAAGAGTCGGACACGACTGCGCGACTGAACTGAAGGAAAATTTCCACTCATCTAGACTGTGTTTCACTTCACTCAGCAATGTTTTGTAAGTTGTATCGTACAAGTCCTCAACGTGTATAGAAATCTATTTGCTCTTTGTATATGACCTTGTATTCTGTAAACCTGTCGAGCTATTAGGTCTAACAGCTTCTGTGGGGAGAGGGTGGTTCTTCACGATTTTTATACACAAGTTTATATCACGGATCGACAAGATGGTGGAGGAGTAAGTAGACGGGGAGTACATCTCTCTCCAAGGATACATCAGGAATATACCTTCAGACACAGAAGTGCATGCAGAACACCAGCCGAGCACAGATAGCAGCACCTGACCAGTGGAAAAGAATATATAGATCCACACAAAACTCGGTAGGATGAGGCAAGTAGGGAGAAAAACCAGGAGTGTTAGTAGGGCTGGACCTGCCCTCGGTCAGTGCGGGAACTGAAGCAAGGGTCCGATACCCACATGGGGCAATTGTCTGAGTCAGAGGAGAAACATTTAAGGCTGTGAGTGAAACAGCTCATCTGTGGCAGCCTAAATGGAGTGCGAATCAGACATCCTTGCCACAGCCATACATACCCTAGATGGTGCAGTGGCTGGGAGCTGGATTTTGGGGATTGTGGAACAATCCCAGGGCGAGGGGTGCTGTTGACTGCAGAGACATGGATGGAGGGGATGTGAGGGAGGAGACTGTGGTGAGAAATACCTGTGGAGGAAATTTGGGCAGCCATGGATGTTAGGTGATACTGCTGGGTCATGTGTAGGGCATGCAGCCATCACCATAGCCTCTCAACCCCCACATGCCAGCACTGGCAGCCGAACAATAGAGGCTGGCCCATCAAATGCCTGACACACTGAACTACAGAGTAGGACCCCACCCAGGGTGCTTCTTTAAGTGACTGATGCACCAAACTACAGAGTAGGACCCCACCCAGGGTGCCCCTTTAAGTGCCTGATGCTCGAACAACAGAGAAGGATCCCAGGTAAGGAAGCCCTCTAAGTGCCTGAATGGGCGGAGCTATGGAGAAAGACTGGCCAAAGAGGTCTTCAGATCGCCAGCAACAAGTGCCTCAACAAAAGACTCTGATAGGGCCATAACTCCTGTGGCGGAGCCAGTCCATGTCCCTGCACACTTGGCACCGCCAGGGTCCCCGCACGCCAAGCTGCTGTGCAACGTTCACACTCAAGTCTCACTGGGGCAGAGTTTCCACAGACAAAAAATGTCTTATGTCTAGGCATGCAGGGTCACGTTGGTAGTGTCCGACTCTTTGTGACCCTGTGGACTGTGGCTTGCCAGGCTTCTCTGTCAGGGAGAGGGGTTCTCCAGGCAAGAATACTTGAGTATATGGGCCAATACTGGTTGCCATACCCTTCTAGAGCACTATATTTCCTGCTGCCCTAGCCACCAACTCCCCTGAGTACCTGAGGTTGCCAAAACCCCTGTGACTCAAACAGCTGCACCACCTTCACACCCGGCCCTCCCAGGGGCAAACCCAAGTCCTCCAGGGCTGCCTCAGGAGCAAACCCCAGTGGACCGCCCATATCCAGAGGTGGAAATAAAACCACAATTGAAACCCAAGGGCAGTGGGACTAAGGAAGAGGACTCAAAACCCTCCCACCAGCTGTAAAAGCTGCAGATTAAATCCACACGATCAACTAGACAGACTCTGTGTCTGGGGGGATAAAATAAAAGGTCATTGAGAGCTCCCACAAAAGATTACATCATCTGCAAATAGAATAGTTTTACTTCATTTCCAATGTAGATTCATTTAATTTCTTTCCCTTGCTTAATTACCCTGTCCAGATCCATGTGGAATAGAAGTGGTAAGTGATGATATCCTGCTATTGCTCTTCATTTTCAGGGGAAATACTTGTGCCTTTTATCATTAAGGATGATGATAGCTATGGGTTTTTCATAGATGTTTTAGATCACATTCAAAATGTTGCCTTCTGCTTCTAGTTTGAGACTGTATTTTGAGTGGATGCTGAATTTTGTCCAATGTTTTTCAGGTAGCTACTGAGATGATAATGTGATTTTCTTCCTTTATTCTACTGTTGTGGTATATTAACTTAATGGATTGTTAATAGTGAATGAACAAGGACAAGGATTTTGTAAAGATTCTTGGGGTTTTTCTCTTTTCTTATTTTTTTATTTAGGATTTTGACATTCATAGATGCTGCCAAAATGCTGTCCATCAGTAAAGCTGACGTCCATCTGTAAAGCAGGAGAAGGAAAGCTTGTTTACTACCGTGTCACATCATTCTTGGAGCAGAGACTCTGCTGCAATAAACAGGATGCTTAGACCATTGCTCATCTGGAGCAAAGCTCAACTGGACTTCACCAGTTATGTAGGAGGGAGGTTGAGTGCGGTTAGAAACGCAAATGGTCGGATCCCACCCAGGACCAACAAGCCTGAGTGAAAAATGGTTCCCCATGGGGGTCTCACCTCCTGGGGGTACTGGAGGATGACGTGTGAGATGAATACAAAACTGTGGCTGCAGAGATGGGAAGCACAACCACAGGAAGTAGAAGGTACTACAGGGGAGAGGGTTGCATTTGGTAACAATGCTAGTACTGTGGATGGAAGGACAAACTGGCCACCACTGCCCAGAGTGACCAACCGCAGCCTTTGACACAGATGGGGAGGATGCTACCCTGGCGGCCCAGGCCTCAAACCTGGACCGAGGAGAGTCCCCTTTCTAAGATGTCCAGGAGGACGCTCCAGGCCCATTTTGGTCATGCGTAGACACTGCAGATTTGAATATACAAGCAGCAGTGATTGGTTCCGGGGATTCGGAGGCAAGGAATCCCAGACCACTCTGGGGAGCCCACGTGGAAAACACAGGCTCAGGCGCTCACGGGGTAAATGGACAGAGACCCCAGATGAGACCAGGGCTCACAGTCGGGTGCTGAGGTTGATGGGCAAGAGTTCACAGTGGGGGTCTTGGGCCTGAGCACTGGAGGACCAGTGGAACCCAGTCTCCAGGAGTGTTCACTGCCCAGCAAACAGGCTGGAGACGCTTCCCCAGTCAGTGCTGCTTTAGTGAGGTCACTCTAGGAGTCAGCTGGCATCCGTGGGCGCATCTCTGAGTTTTAGGCAATCAATCGTCTGAGTTGCAGTGTCCTAAGCACTTCTAAGGTGCCATCTCACTTGAAGAAAACCCTGTCACCCCTGGAGGACCTTGAGTCAAACTCTTTTTCTCCGAGACCCCCTCCTTTTCACCCCAGCCCTGAGGGAAGTGCCTTGGACGCCTGGTCTGGGTCTGGACTTCCCCTGGATACTGGAGAGAATTTCAGTTCAGCCCTCACCAGGACGTTAAGACAGACACCTGTGTGTGGGCAGCAGAGAGGTGTCCTGCAGAATGCAGGGAGCAGGGAACATTCTCAGGGGATCCTCTGAGGCAGAGAGGGTGCTGGGTGAGATGGGATAAATGGGGTGAGGATGTAACTGAGGCCCTGTGAGCAGGGCTAGGAGAAGGGCTAAAGAGGCTCCTGGAACATAGTCAAAACAGTCTCCGACATAAATCACAGCAGGATCCTCTATGACCCACCTCCCAGAATATTGGAAATAAAAGCAAAAATAAACAAATGGGACCTAATGAAACTTAAAAGCTTTTGCACAACAAAGGAAACTATAAGCAAGGTGAAAAGTCAGCCCTCAGAATGGGAGAAAATAATAGCAAATGAAGGAACAGACAAAGCATTAATCTCAAAAATATACAAACAGCTCCTGCAACTCAATTCCAGAAAAATAAATGACCCAATCAAAAAATGGGCCAAAGAACTAAACAGACATTTCTCCAAAGAAGAAACACAGATGGCTAACAAACACATGAAAAGTTGCTCAACATCGCTCATTATGAGAGAAATGCAAATCAAAACCACAATGAGGTAGCATTACACCCCAGTCAGGATGTCTACTATCCAAAAATCTACAAGCAGTAAATGCTGGAGAGGGTGTGGAGAAAAGGGAACCCTGTTACACTGTTGGTGGGAATGCAAACTAGTACAGCAGCTATGGAGAACAGTGTGGAGATTCCTTAAAAAACTGGAAATAAACCTGCCATGTGACCCAGCAATACCACTCCTGGGCATACACACGCAGGAAATTAGATCTGAAAGAGATACGTGCACCCCAATGTTCATCGCAGCACTGTTTATAATTGCCAGGACATGGAAGCAACCTAGATGCCCATCAGCAGACGAATGGATAAGGAAGCTGTGATACAAACACACCATGGAATACCACTCAGCAATTAAAAAGAATTCAATTGAATCAGATCTAATGAGATGGATGAAACTGGAGCCCATTATACAGAGTAAAGTAAGCCAGAAAGATAAAGACCAATACAGTATACTAACGCATATATGTGGAATTTAAGAAGACAGTAATGATAACCCAATATGCAAAATAGAAAAAGAGACACAGATGTACAGAACAGACTTTGGGACTCTGTGGGAGAAAGCGACGGTGGGATGTTCTGAAACAATAGCATTGAAACAAGTATAATATCAAGGGTGAAACAGACCACCAGCCCAGGTTGGATGCATGAGACAAGTGCTCAGGGCTGGTGCACTGGGAAGACCCAGAGGGATGGGATGGGGAGGGAGGCGGGAGGAGGGATCGGGATGGGGAACACATGTAAATCCATGGCTGATTCTTGTCAATTTATGGCAAAAACCACTACAGTATTGTAAAGTAATTAGCCTCCAACTAATAAAAATAAATGAAAAAAATTAAAATTAAAAATAAATAAATAATTAAATACAGAGGTTCCAGGAGTGGGAGGGAGGCCTGGTGGAAGCTGAGGGGAGAGGGTGGGGATTTGGGGATAGAGAGGATTTGTGGCAGTTTTCACCAGGAGAAGAACTCTGGAAAATGACAGATGACTAGAAGGATGTAACAGAGTTGTCACAGGCACAGTGAGGGGAAGACCTCTCCTATCTCCAGGATTCAGTAGCCTACAGTCTGTGCTGAGACATGACAGAGAGGACCAGGTCCCTGGGACTCGTTCTGTGGATCTGGGATTCACTCTGAACCTCCCGTGGGACAGAATACAAAATCGACACAACCAGAGGTGACCAGGGTGGGTTAAGCCCATTCTGAGGACCCAGACATGGGAAATCAATTTCAGAACCCTTCAACTCTCAGGCAATCCCCACACCTGGGATGAATCTGCCTTCCTCAGCATGACATGCTGGTGAATGCAGACTGCAGGGACTGCAGGACTGGAGGCCTCTCTCCCTTGGGGTTGACTGAACAGAGCCTAAGTGCAAAGGCCAACACAGCAGCCCAGAGGGAAAGATGTGGGGCTCTCTGTCCCAGGGTGCAGGCTGTAGGCTCTCGGGCAGGGGGTGGGTTGGTGAAGCCTCTGAGCTAAAGGAGAGGTGTTATCTAGAGTAGGGTCTACTTAAAGAAAAGCATATAACAGGCGAGTTGTGAGTTTAAGTTGGATTTGGAGTCTTCTGGGAACTACAACCCAGGACACAGATCCTCTGTTAGCTCTGAGGAAACTGCTTGGAGGAGGGAGCGGAGAAGTCAGTATGATTGTTGCCTAGGAAGTACATGCAGTCAGGCGTGCACATTGCTAAAAGATTGCTGTGAAACACAGAGATCAGATGTCACAAGTTCATTATTTTCATGCTTCTCTGTGTGTGGAAGATGCAGGAACCTAGGGTCACTGAACATTTTCCTGAGGTATCGGTAAATAAATAAAGGCAAACTTGTCCAAAGCACAGTGTGCCTCATACTGTTTTTCACCCTAAATTCCTTCAAAATGCACTTTAGGTCAGCAACCACAGTGGTTACAATTTAACACTTGCAGTACTAGATGTGAGTAATGCTGTTTGTCTTAAGGATCTCAACGTACCTGAGGCCAGATGTTCAAGGTGGATTTAGGAAAGGCAGAGGAACCGGAGATCAAATTGCCAACATCCTTTGGGTCATACAAAAAGCAAAAGAGTTCCAGAAAAACCTCTCCTTCTGCATTAATGTCTATGCCAAAGCCTTTGACTGTGTGGACCACAACAAACTCTGGAAAATTCTAAAAGAGATGGGAATACCAGATCACCTTACGAGCCTCTTGAGAAATGTGTATGCAGGTCAGGAAGCAACAACCAGAACTGGACATGGAACAACAGACAGGTTTCAAATACGAAAAGGGGTAACAAAAGGCTGTATATTGTCATCCTGCTTATTTAACTTAGATGCAGAATACACCATGAGAAACTCTGGGCAAGATGAAGCACAAGCTGGAATCAAGATTGCCAGGAGAAATATCAATAACCTCAGATATACAGATGACACCACCCTTATGGGAGAAAGCGAGGAAGAACTAAAGGGTCCTTTGAAGAAAGTGAAAGAGGAGAGTGAAAATGTTGGCTTAAAACTCAACATCCAGAAAACTAAGATCATGGTATCTGGTCCCATCACTTCATGGCAAATAGATGGGGAAACAGTGACAGACTTTATTCGGGGGGCTCCAAAATCAATGCACATGGTGACTGTAGCCATCAAATGAAAAGACACTTGTTCCTTGGAAGAAGAATTAGGACCAACCTAGACAGCATATTAAAAAGCAGAGACATTACTATGCCAAGAAAGGTCCATCTAGTCAAGGCAATGGTTTTCCCAGTAGTCATGTATGCATGTGAGATGTGGAATATAAAGAAACCGGAGTGCCGAAGAATTGATGCTTTCAAACTGTGGTGTTGGAGAAGACTCTTGAGAGTCCCTTAGACTGCAAGGAGATTCAACGAGTCTATCATAAAGGAAATCAGTCCTGAATATTCATTGGAAGGACTGATGGTGAAACTGAAACTCCAATACTTTGGGCACCTGATTCGAAGAACTGACTCATTTAAAAAGACCCTGATGCTGGGAAAGACTGAAGGCAGGAGGAGAAGGAGACAACAGAGGATGAGATGGTTGGATGGCATCACCGATTCAATGGACACGAGTTTGTGTAAACGCTAGGAGTTTGCGATGGACAGGGAGGCCTGGAATGCTGCAGTCCATGGGCTCTCAGAGAGTTGGACACGACTGAATGACTGAAATGAACTGAGAGTTGGAATTGTCTAAGATGTTTAGGGTCTCTCTCCTCAGGTGTGACGTATTAGAGCTGTTTTGGATTGCTTTCCAGGATGAGTGCTCTCTAAACTGTTTGTGGATTTCTGTCCCAGGCATGAAGTCTCTGAACTATTTGGGAGGGTTTTGTCCAGAGGGTTGGGTCTCTGACCTGTTCATGAATCTGCATATAAGAGTAGTCTTAAGAGGAAGGCTGGATGGATCCCACTCTCATGGGTCTTAGAACTAGACCTGTGATATCACATTTGCTAGGATTTCTACCATGCCTCCCTACAGTGAGAATATCTTCTGGCCCCATCCTCAGGGAGGGCAAGTCATGTGCAGTACAGAGGAGCCCACGGTAACAATACTGAGAAGAAGAATACTTCCTGACAAGACTACCACCCTTAATAGGGGCCGTGTGAAAAAACTGTGTACACGCACTCACTCAATCTGCCCAACCCATCACAAAGAGGCCACCATTTGCAGATGGGAGCCCAAGGTCCAGTGCAGCTGGAAGGTCTCGGCTCATGAGGACAGGAGGAACTGGATGCAGGCTTGGGCTCCTTGGAGGAGGCAGGGAAGACTCAGCAGAACCCTGGCCATGTAGTGGGGAAGGGGGGCATTGGCACAGGGCCACAAGGACCCTATGACTGTCTCACTGTCAGGATACGTGTCTGTGTCTCCTCATCACACACTCCGCTGCTCACCTGATGTATTGAATGTAATCTGCACATTCCCTGGGGACGGTCTGTTGGAAAGTGCAGAGACGAGCCTCCAAGCAGGTGGGGATAAACATCACATTCACCAATTTGCATGAGGCTCCACCACAAATGGAGCGGTCCCTGCCTCTCTTTCCCCCACTAAAGCTTTCATTGGCACTGAGGTCAGCAGGAGGGAAGTCAGGGCTGGACAGCTTGTGAGGGACCCTGTGTACAGCATGAGCCTCCCCATGACTGGATCATCTCCATGTCTTGATCAGGGCAGAGGACTCTGATGTGTGCCAAGGGAGCATGATTTAGACTCAGGTCATGGGCAACTGACTCATTTCCTAGAGACACTCCCTGGTGGGGGGCCGGGCAGGGAGGGGGAGCAGCTGCTTTTCTCCTGTAGAGATAGTACCTCATGCAGTAGCAGGGCTGGGGGCACATAGGTGGGTGCTAATCAGGGATCCTTTGCTGCCAGAGATAGTCTCTCTGTCCCTGTCCAAAATTCTATCTTTGTCTTTCTCCCTGCCATCTCTGTGTCTGTTACATCCTCCCTCTTAGCCTTTATGATACTGTCTGTGACCTCCCTCATACCGTGAGGGTCCTCCCTCTGTCCTGAGGGTATCATCAATCAACATGGATGTCCACTGGGAGCAGTAGAAGGGATTCCCCTTGAGTGTAGTGGATTCCAGGAAAGGCATGTTCAACTGCAGAGGGTCTGTGGATTTCCCGGGATGAATCTAGAGCTCCTCAACAATCATTGTGTGATCTGGGCCTCTGAAAGAACCCTGGGGCTTCTCTGGTAAGAACCCTCCTGTGGCTCAAGTCAAAGTCACCTCTGTAGCCAGAGGCCCTAGGGGACCCGCCCCTCATCACCACTCTCATCGGATCTCCTGGCTCTCCCTCCATCATGCTGTGACAGTCACATAGCCCTCAACATTCTTTTCATACACACTACACTGAGTTTGACACCTCAGGTTTTACACTGGCCTTAAAGCTGTCTGAGACACTTTTCTCCCTGAGAGGCATCTCCTCTAGGTTTTGTTCAAATGTCACAATCTTAGAAGGAACTTCCCTGGCCACTCTTTCTAGATATCATCCCCTCTCTCTATTTCACTATCCCGGTTTAATATTAATCACAGCAGTTATGAACACCCGATAAATTACTTATCATTGGGGGCTGTATGACCCCAACACAATGTAAGTTCCATGAAGCCAAGGTTGATTTTCTCTTTCCTAACACACATAGCTGTGCTTGACAGAAACTGTGAAGATGATTGAATTTAGGCATGAATAAGCAAATTAAACTTATTGACAGAGGCATAGCTAGACAGGCTGAGGATTCTGCTAGTGAACAAATTCAGGAATGGCAAGATGGTGACAAACCCATGGTCTTTATCTCAACTATGCACTATCCTTGGCTCCCCTCAGAGTTGACCCCTTTCTGAACAGAATGGAATGTCCTGTTGTCCTTCTCACATATTACTCGCAGTCAACAACAGAAGCCTTCGCCACCCCAGACCTTCAGATCCCAATCCAACGCTTTCTCTTGCCTGCCCGCTGCGGGACTGAGGCTGGCTTTCCCCATTGAGACCTATTCTGTATTAAACAGGAAAGCACAAACAAGAACAATGCCCAGCACACAGAAAATGCTTTCCATGCTTCCTGTTATGATAGTCGTCACTACAGAGGAGTAATCTTCGGTTTACGGAGACATTTTTCTGAGTCCAAGATTGCAGTAATCGGCGGGGTTTTCATCCTCACGTTGCCTTTCCACCCTTGGAGGATCATCCATCCTCTAAGGGTCCACGGGTATCTACATCGGCTGTTCCCCAGTCTCACCACCAAGGGGCGCACGAGATGAAACAGTTCGGTCCTGGGATGCGGCACTGAGGGGTAGCGGTAGAACCACCCACTCTGGAAGGTACCATTCAGGAGCGCGTATGACAACACAGAGAGTACCTTTAAACCGCGTCGGGCATCGACCAGGTTTCCCAGCGGAGGCACCCATGGCACCACTGGCTCCATCCCCATTCGCTCCATTCCGGCTTCCCGCAGCATCTGAGTCCGAGTGGACACCGGTATTAAGCTGCAGCTGTCCTCGTCTCTTTTCCAATTCCACCCCTTCGTTTCTACATCCAAGGGGGGCGGCTACGGAGCGAGATGGGCTGCCTGTTTGGGATCCGGCTTCAGGGAGCGTTCTGGGCATTGATTGGTCTTCGCGAGATCGCCGGAATGAGCTCTTCCGGGGCGCGCATAGGCGTCGGAAGTCCCGCGAGTCCCGCCCTGCTTCGTCGCCGGCCCAGTTCCAGTTGGCTGGCTGGCTGTTATAGGCACTGGGATGGCAGAGCTGCACCTGAGGACGAGAGGCATCTTGCCGTTCGCGGCTTTTTAGAGCATACAGTTTTTCTCCGAGTTGTATTGCTTTTCCCGACGGGGTCGAATAGCTGCCCTGGTTAGTGGCGAGGTTTGGCGCAGTCGCTGGCTGTGCGTGGTGACGGCATTTCGGTCTTGTTTAGTTCTCGCTCAGACTGGATTGTGTGGCAGCGCACGGATATTCGTACAAATGCATGCAATTAATGTCCAGGGAGAGGTCTCTGAGTTAGCTGTCTCTCCCTGGAGACTAACCTGTGCCAGGGAGTCTGGGCTCGTGTATCGCTACGTGTGACAACACAGGTCCTTTTTGGGTACATTTGATCTCCTTGAGCCTTTGGGCGGAGTCGTGAGTGATGGGATGTTTGATCAGAGTGGATTTTGTTTACCATAGTACAAAGCCCCTAGGATGTGTGTGCCTGTATTCCGGGGTGTGCACTCTTGGAGCTTTCTGGCCTTTCAGTCCCTGGGTGTGAGATCTCTGTGTAGGCGTGTGCATCTGAGATTGTGCGACCTCTGAGTTTTTGATTCTGGTCCCAAGTTACGATGTCTCTGAGCTGCTTTAAGGATGGGTTTGTCTAAAGTTTTAAAGTCTCAACTGCTTGGGGATCTGTGCACAGGGTGCAGGTTTTCCATTTGTCTGGGGACTTTAAACGTTATATGATGTTCTTGAGTTACTAAAGGTACTGTCTTTCCGTTTAGGGCTTTTGTATTAGGTTGGTAAGTGTCGAGTGGTTTGGGAGTCAGTCTCCATGGTGTGAAGTATCTGTGCAGTTCTCCTTTGTTTCTGTCTTGAATACTTCGGCCTGTTTGGAGGGTCTTTGTCACAGCGTGTATGGTGATGGTCTCAGTTGTGTTTGAGGGTCTGAGAGGAGTTGTGTGCTCTCTGTGCAGAAATTCAGTGAGCTCTTTTTGGTGTCTCTGGGTATCAATCTGAGCTGTCTGGAGTCTCTGTGTCAGAAATAAAACTTCTTATGTTCTTGGCTGTGAGGTCTCTGTCCAGGAACTGAGGATTTGGAAGCTGGCAGATATGATTCTGAGGCCTGGAACCTGACATGCTGACTGTGTGTTGTTGAGCGTATCAGTTGTCTCCTGGAATCTCAGGTTGTTCATAATTATTACAATGGGGCCAGCGCGTGTCTTGGAGAGTACCTGTGCATGTTAGCAATGTGTGTTGCCTGGCTCCAGACTATGCTTCAGCAACTGTTTTCTGAGCACCTGCCATATACCTGAGCACTGTTGGAGGAGTTTGTGTCAGGACAGAACTGACCAAGTCTCTCCTTTGAAAGAGTTGGTGGCCAGTAAATAAATCAAGGGTGGCAGGCACTATGAAGAAAGATAATGCTAGATCAGGGGAAAGGGTATATGTAGGTATGATGTTCTTATTTTATTCAAGGTAAGGAGGGAAAGTCTCCTTGAAAGATGGCAACTAAGCAGAGATCTGGAGGAAGTGAGGGAGCAGGCTATGGGGTTATCTAAGGGAAGAGCATTCCAGGCAGAAGGAACAACAAATGCATCTGTGCTGGCATGGAAATCTACTTGGTGTGCTCCTGAATGTCAAGGAGTCCTGTGATGCACTTGGTTTGGCATGTAGCACTCATGGAAAGGGGTCTGGTTGCTGCTGTCTCTGTTTCTGTCTCAATTTGTGATCATCCGCATTTCACAGATGAAGGACTGAAGGCTCCAACGTGTGCCCTGCACTTTCTCTCCTTCCTATTCCTGAAATTAGGAGTAAAACCTTCTGGTCCATCATGAGAAAGAGAGAGTTTGAGTGTCCCAGCTGCAGGGATGTCACACTGAATGTCAGCCAAGCAGCAGAGACCAGTTTTAATGTGGGAATCATGCCCTGTAACATTGGTACTCTTGATGGAGGGCAGGACTTAAGAAGGAAAAAGGAACTGGGGCAAAGGACAGAGGCAGAAAGGGAAGTTGGAGGACAATGTGAAAAAAAAAGCAGAAATGACTGGCTTCATCACATTGCTCGGGTTTGGCCCAGTTCACGTTGATTGGCTGACTGTATTAGGACATACTCACCTTTTTCTGTCCCTACACTTTCTTTCCCTTCCCTTTTTTGTGCCTGAGCAAGTCAGTCCTAAAGCCGTTAGATGTTGCCAGGCAAGACATGTGTATGTCTAAAGGGCCATCCCTGCCTGGAGAGTCAGAGCCCAAGGTGGAAAGAAGGATATCCCTGGGGACTGGGTGGGAAGGAGGCTAACTGCTTCATGGATTCAAGGTTGAGTGAGGTGTGGAAGTCAAGGACAAGGGATGGTTCTGCATAGATTGTGAGGAGGACCCTTCTGTGGAGGAGGGATCACTTATATGCATTGGGATTCATCAACTCAGCGAATACATAAGAACGCTGAGAGCCACGTCTTTCATTTTTGGAAAAGGGAATTTCCAGTGTAGAAAGGAAGTCAACTAGAAAAAAATCTCAGGAATTCTACTAGAATTAAAGTTCTCCATGCAAACTTCTTGTATTCGATAGGTGTGCATATGTGGCTAGACTGATTTATAACTGTAGATGTGTGTCTATGTGTATGTGTGTGTGATTGTGTACACACATATATTCCCAAGTTACTGAAAACAGCAACATTCCAATGGCAACAGTTATACCAGTCCCCAGATCCTAGCTTCTGAACACCTTTCTCCACTAAATGATAGGTTCCCACGCTGAGGAAGGAAAGGATAAATGAGCCTGGGTCACCTTGTCATGTCAGTAACAAGGCAAAGTTCAAGAATGATGTGTAGAAGTCAGAGGGACACAGAATATAGCTTGAGGGCTCTCCCATCAGACACACTTAGGACTCTCTTATGTTTTCCACCTTTTTTGAGGTATTATTGACATATAACCTGTAAGTTTAAGATGCCAGTGTGATGATTTGATACACACATATTTGGCAAAATGATTACCACAGTAGGGTTGGCACTCTATCCCCTCACATAATCCTTTTTAAAAATTGTTGAGGAAATATCTCAGATGTACCCTCTTAGCTTTTGCTGTATTACACAGTTTTCTGAATTATACTCACCATGCTATACATTGGATCTGCGCAAATTATTCATCTCATACCTGGAAGTTTGTACCCTGTATTCAATATTTTGTGCAGGCCCTGGAACCACCATCCTAAACTCTTGGAAATTTCTGTAAGTTTGACTTTTTTAGGTTCTGCATATCAGTGAGAACATACAATGTATGTCTTTCTCTCTTTCACTTATTTCACTTAGCATAAAGCCTTTGAAGTCCATTCATGTTGTTTCAAAAGGCAGAATTTTCTTCTTTGTGACTGAATAATATTCCATTGTATATCTCAGATTTTCTCTTTTCAAATTTTGTTTAATTAGACGATAATTCGTTTACAATATTGTGATGTTTTTGTCATACATCAACATGAATTGGCCATAGGCCTTCATGTGAGCCCCCATCCTGAACCCCCCTCCCTCCTCCCTCCCCACCCTGTCCCTCTGGGTTGTTGCAGGGTACCGGCTTTGAGTGCCCTGCTTCATGCATGGTGCGTAACACTGTCTATTTTGCTGCCCTGCATGTACGGTCATTGGTAGTGTCTTTCCAAATTCCATATGTAAGTGTTAATACACAATATTCCTGTTTCTCTTTCTGACTTACTTCACTTTGTATCATAGGCTCCAGGTTCATCCACCTCATCAGAACTGACTCAAATGCGTTCCTTTTTATACTTGAGTAATATTCCATTGTATATGTACCACAACGTCCTTCTCCGTTCGTGTGCCAGTGGGCATCTCGGTTGCTTCCATGTCCTAGCTATTGTAAACCGTGCTGCGGTGAACATTGGGGTCCATGTGTCTGTTTCACTTCTGGTTTCCCCGTGGTGTATGCCCAGCAGTGTGATTGCTGGGTCACATGGCAGGTCTATTCCCAGTTTTTAAAGGAATCCCACACTGTTCTCCATAGTGGCTATACCAGTTTGCATTCCCACCCACTGTGTAAGAGGTTGCCCTTCCTCCACACCCTAACCAGTATTTGTGGTTTGTAGACTTTTTGATGGTGGCCGTTCTGACTGGTGTCACCATGTTTTCTATATCCATTCATCCCTTCATAGACACATAGTTGCTTACAACTTTTGGTTGAAGCTGCAAAGTAAATTTCAGGTTAGTGTCACTCCTCCAATGTTGTATTTCAGAATCATTATCTATTCTAGATCATTTGCCTTACCACAGAAATTTTATCATCAATTCGTCTATATGCAAAAAAGTCCTGCTGGAATTTCTGACTGGAATTGTATGAAATTGATGGATGTGTGTGGGGACTACTGACATCCTAATTATATTGAATTTTTCAACCCATAAACACACCATGTGCCCCCAATTTGTTAGGTCTTATTTAAGGGACCACATTGCATTACCTTTTCTGGCATTGTTTATGAAATCTAATTCTCGTATATCAAATTCTGAAGATCTTTATCTGATGAAGATATGAAAATATTAGCAGTCAGACGTTCATCAGGAATGCTTTATTTCTTCTGTAGTCTTTACACTGCCCGTTTATTGTGTTTATTTTTTCTGCTAATATTCATGATTGTTTAATCCAAGGGTGATGGTATGGGTATTTTCTGGGGTAAATCGTGAGAAGATGTTCAGCTGTGTTTTGGGATGGAGAGTCTGAGGACAGGGACACAGGGGAGAGAGATCAGAGTAGGGGTGGGGGAGGTGAACGCGTGGGGGCAGGGACAGGGGGCTGCTAGTACAAGAGGAAACAGAAGTGAAGAGACACAGGAAGAAGAGCTCCCCTTCTGCACCGGGCGTAGCTCTCCGTTCATATACGCATAATGAAGTCTTTGAGTACTCTTAGCAACCCTGTGAGGTAAGCATCTGTAATGCTATCATCCCTTTTGTCAGCTGAGGAGCAGAGACACGTAGATGTTAACGGGTGAATGCATCTGCACAAAGTCACCTAGCTGGCACGAGCTGAGTCAGATTGGTGCCCAGGCCAGAGAGAAACAGCCAGGTGTGGGATCTGACCCCCAGTCTGTAATACAGTGCAGTGTCTGGTGTACTCTGGATCAAAAGGCAGATCAACATGTCCATCCACATGAAACATTACTATGGATCTGCGTATGGATTGAAGACTGTCTCCGAAGTGCGTGAAAGACCATGGGGTGTCATGTCAGCATGCACACATCACAGAGAACCATTCCTGGTCCATACCGAGGTCTAAACAGTGTTTCCTCTGACCAACATTAGTGGAGGACCCTCATCATTACAGAAAGTAGCATCACCATAATATAATATAATGATAAACAGACAGAGCAACAGATAAAATATCCTGAAGACATTACCTCCCCCATCTCGTAATTTTCTTAAATGCAGAGAACAAAACCTGGAAGGCAATAGACCACATACTAAGTTTTTTTCTCTGAAGTGTGACTTTCTAGATAAGTTCCAAATAACATTTTATTAGTACTCTAATTTGTTGTATCTTCTTTGATACATAGGCAGTTTTGCTATTATAATTGAAAAATGTACTTTCTGAAGACTCGTTCTCCTCAGGTATCTTGAGGTTTCAGCATAAAAAAGTTGTGTTGTTATCCCTACCAATTGAAAACCCAATCGGCGCACTGAACTCAGAAGTGATGTCTTTGGTACAGCAGGTGGGGGGCTGTGGGGAGTAGAGAGGTCCTGATGGAAGGCTAGCTAAGCCTGCAAGTGTTGTGAGAAAGGTCACTGACGCCATAGGCCCAAACCAGGAAACAGCTCACAGGTCCCAAGGTACACACTCGTGTTCTATCCATGGAAATGTCTGTGTTAGGACTTTCAAACCTTTGCTCCTTTGACTCTCAAGATGCAGTGGGGCAGGTTGTGGTGCTTATAACACAGTCCTGCTTCGACCCAGGCTGTGGATGAGAATCAGAGCCTTCCCAGCAGCACTGACCCCTTTGTGGGCGATCTGGAGAGCTTTTTGTGATGTCTGGGAGTCGACAGTTTCCGAAGAGAATGGAGAAAGAAGATACATAGCATACGGCGTACATGCACCCACCCTGTGCGTGTGGTGATAAGAGTTGTGCTAGAGATGCAGGTGCAACTTCTTAGAGGGACCATTTGGGATGAGCAAAGTTGGATTCGGTGACTCAAGGAAGAAATGTGGAAGTGAATATAAAGGGAGAAAGCACATTGAGAAGGGTAAACACCTAGAACTCCCGTTTCTGTAGCAGGGGAGGGTGCTCCATGACTGTTGTGAGAAGGCTCCCTGGTGTGAGCTCTGGGAGGGAGTGATGAGCGTTAAGGACCCGCCATCAACACTAAGCAGGAGACGGTGAGTGTGTGAAGACATAAATCTCTGCTTTGACCACTGACACACACAGAAAGCTTCTTAGCCCTGCTGAGAGGGGGGCGGTGGCACCTTACGGAAGCTCAAAGGGAAAGTGGTGGTGGTGGTTGTTCAGTCGCTCAGTCGCGTCCAACTATTAACGAGCACTTGGCCTGCAGCACGCCAGGCTCGTCTGTCCGACACTATCTCCCTGAGTTTGATCAAATTAATGTCCATGTGTTGGTGATGCTATCTAAACATCTCACCCTCTGTCTCCCCCTTCTCTTGCCTTCGATCTTTTCCAGCACTAGGGTGTTTTCCAATGAGTCAGCTATTCTCATCAGGTGGCCAAAGTATTGCAGCTTCAGCATCAGTGCTTCCAGTGTGTATTCAGAGTATTCAGTATTCGTTTCCTTTAGGATTGCTGGGTTGTTCTCCTTACTGTCCAAGGGATTCTAAAGGGTCATCTCTCTAGCACCACAATTCGAAAGCATCACTCAGCCTTCGTAATGATCCAACTCACACATCTGTACGCGGCTACTGGAAAAACAATGGTTTTGACTCTGCAGACTTTTGTCAGCAAAGTGATGTCTCTTCTTTTTAAGATGCGGTCTATGTTCATCATGTGTTTCCCTGGGGGCTCAGCGGTAGAGAATCTGCAATGCAGGGGAATTAGGACACCTGGGTTCAATCCCTGGGTCGGGAAGGTTCCCTGGAGGAGGGCATGGCAACCTACTCCAGTATTCTCACCTGGAGAATCCCCTGGACTGAGGAGCCTGGCGGGCTCCTAAAGAGTATACTAAAGCGTATACTGAGAGACATCACCTCCCAAACGGAATCTCTGGCCAATGGCTGTCTCTCTAGCTTTACTCATCTCAAGTAAAGTCTGTTCCCTGGCCTCAGAAGCCGCATGAGATAACGAAGGAAACTTGAGGCAGTGGTCATTTAAGCAGCGATTTGGTGCGAGATCTTTATTCGTTTGGGCCAAGTGACTGCAGGGAATGAAATGGGGAAGGGTGATGAAGGAAATGAGATGATGACTTTATTGCCGCAGCCACCTCCCTGCCCCCAGGTAGCCAACTTCAGTAGGGTTGGCTGGTGTCAATGCCTTGTTTAGGCTCACTTGTAACAACATCCTGTGTGTGGTATGAGCAACTTGGTGGGTAAATCAGACAGCATGGCCAAATATTCATTTCTCAGAGTGGATGGAGGGAGACGAGAGAAAAGAATGATGAACCATGGGTTAGTTGTGGGTCAGTTTCTAAAATCTCAGTATTTCTTCACAAGGTGTGTGAATGTGAATTCTTTTCTTTATCTGAGAATTGACTTTCTAGGTGAGGAAATATCATGAGAGACTCCTTGTGACATGTGACAGAAGGTTGGCAGTGAATTGGGTTAAGGTCATTTTCCACGTATTTCACACCAAATGTTTGTTTAAGGGGATAGCTGTGGCCTTAAAGAACTGAACTAAGTGGTTAAAATACAGGTTTCAGTTCCTGAAATGTGAGGAGACTCTGGGATGTGTGTTCATCCTAGCCTGTGGTCACAGGCAGCTCATAAATTCATGGATTTGAACAATGTCTTCCTAATGTTGTTTGCTTTCTGCCTTTGTATGTGGTGGAGGCCTCAGTTCTGGTGACTAAAGTTCCTAAGTAACAGAGTTCTGAGAAAAGTAGCTCTCTAGAAAACAGCAGTGCCTGGGAACCTGATCTAAAATTTTAATATAGCCTGTGATGTAATTTTTATTAGCTTCACCCAAGATATGATCATTCAAAGAATCTAGAGAGATGCACCTACTTCGGTACCTACCATTGGATTTTTCAAATGAACATACAGTAAGATTGGTCCGGTTTTCTTTCTTATTATTTATCTATTTATTGGTGGCTGCACTGAGTCTTTGTTGCTGCATGAGGCTTTCTCTAGTTGTGGAGAAGGAGGACTACTCTCTAGTGGCGGTGCATGCGCTTCTCATTTCAGAGACTTCTCTTGTTGCCAAGAATGGACTCTAGGCTCAAGGACTTCAGTAGTTGAACCCGGTGGGTTCAGTAGTGACACACAGTCTTAGTTGCCCTGCGGCACGTGGAATCTTCCTGGACTAGGGACTGAACGCCTTCCCTGTTGGCATTGGCAGGTGGGTTCTGTTTTATTTTTTTAATCATTATTTTAATCGGAAAATAATTACTATACCATATTGTGATGGTTTTTGCCATATATCAACATGATTTGGCCGCAGGTATACATGTGTCCTCCCCACCCTATCCCTCTGGGTTGTCCCAGAGCACCGTCTTTGAGCGCCCTGCTTCATGCATTGAACTTGCACTGGTCATCTGTTTTACATATGAGAATGTGTATGTTTCACTGCTGTTCTCTCAAATCATCCCACCCTCGCCTTCTTTTACCGAGTTGAAAAGTGTGTTCTGTACGTCTCTGTCCCCTTTGCTTCCCTGCATGTAGAATCGTTGCTACCGCCTTTCTAAATTCCATAAATATGCATTAATAGAAGTGTTGTCTTTCTCTTTCTGGCTGACTTCTCTCTGTATAACAGGCTCCAGGTTCATCCACCTCATTAGCACTGATTCAAATGTCTTCCTTTTTATAGCTGAGTAATATTCCATTGTGTATACGCACCACAACTTCCTCATCCATTCATCTGCCGACGGACGTCTAGGTTCCCTCCATGTCCTAGGTGTTGTAAATCGTGCTGCAGGGAACATTGAGCTACATGTGTCTGTTCACTTCTGGTTTCCTCGAGGTGTATGCACAGCAGTGGGATTGCTCAGTCGTGTGGCAGTTCTGTTCCCAGTGTTTTAAGGAATCTCCACTCTGTTCTCCATAGTGGCTGTACCAGTTTGCGTTCCCACCAACAGCAGAAGAAGGTTCCCTTTTCTCCACACCATCTCCAGCATTTATTGTTTGTAGACATTTTGATGATGGCCATTCTGACCTGTGTGAGATGATACCTCATTGTGGTTTTGATTTGCAGTTTTCTTATAATGAGTGATGTTGAGCATCTCTTCATGTGTTTGGTAGCCATCTCTATGTCTTTGGAGAAATGTCTGTTTAGATCTCCTGCCCCCTTTCTATGAGGTTGTTTGTTTTTCTGGTATTGAGCCGCATATGCTGCTTGTATATTTTGGAGATTCCTTCTTTGTCAGTTGTTTCATTTGCTATTATTTTCTCCCATTCTGAGGGCTGTCTTTTCACCGTGCTTACAGTTTCCTTCATTGTGCAAAAGCATTTAAGTTAAATTTGGTCTCTTTTCTTTATTTGTGTTTTTATTTCCATTACTCTGGGAGGTGGGCCATAGAGGATCTTGCTGAGATTTATGTCAGAGAGTATTCTGCCTGTGGTTTCCTCTTAAGAGTTTTACAGTTTTTGGTTTCACGTTTAGATCTTTAATCCATTTTGAGTTTATTTTGTTGTGTGGTGTTCGAAAGTGCTGCAGGTTCATTCTTTTACACGGAGTTGAGCATTTCGCCCAGCATCACGTGTTGAAGAGACTTTGTTTACCATTGTATATTTGTGCCTCCTTTATGAAAGATAAGCTGTGCATAGGTGTGTGCATTTATCTCTGGATTCTCTATTTTGTTCCACTGATCTACATTTCTGTCTTTCTGCCATACTGTCTTGATGACTGTAGCTTTGTAGTATAATATGTAGTATAGTCTGAAGTCAGGAAGGTTGATTCCTCCAGTTCCATTCTTCTTTCTGAAGACTGCTTTGGGTATTCAGAGTCCTTACTGTCTCCATACAAACTGAGAAATTATTTGCTCTAGTTGTGTGAAAAATACATTTGGTAGTTCGATCGGGATTGTGATGAATCTACAGATTGCTTTGGGTAGTAGAGTCATTTTCATTGTACTGATTCTTCCAATCCAAGAACATGGTATACTTCTCGATCTCTTTGTGTCATCTTTGATTTCTTTCATCAGTTTTTTTTTTATAGTTTTCTGTATACAGGTCTCTTGTTTCTTTTCGTACATTTATTCCTAAGTATTTTATTCTTTTCAATGCAATGGTGAATGGGATAGTTTCCTTAATTACTCTTTCTGAATTTGGTTATTAGTTTCTAGGAATGCAATGGATTTCTGTGCTTTCAGTTTATATGGCAGTCACATTTGCTTTTTAATTTTTTAAAATTATTTATATTAGTTGGAGAGTACTTTACAATACTGCAGGCACATTCTTAATCACTAAACCACCAGGGAATTCCTGGCCTGCTTGTCCTTGGGAGTGCAGCTCTCTGGGCTCTGACACATGGAGAGATTCCAGTCAGCTGGAGAGTGGTAAACAAAGTATTCTGTATGTAGCCATATGGTGGAATAGAATAGATGGATGAAAAGTGATGAACTTCTGCTTTCTGCTGCCACATGGGTGAGCCTCCAAAGGATTACACTAAGTGAAAGAACCCAGACACAAAAGGCCACTTCCTGCAGGACTCCGTTGATATGAAATGCCCAGAAAGGGCAAATCTACAGAGACGGAAATTAGACAACAGAATGCCTGTGCCTGCAGGTCCTGTTGGGGATATACTGCTGATGGGTACACGGAACCATTTTGTGGCGCTGGCCGTGTTCCACAACTGCACTGTGGTGGTGGTTGCACCACTGTGTGAAGGTACTAAAAGTCACTGCCCTGGAAGTGATGGGTGTGATTTGTGGTATGTGATTATACCTCAGTTAAGCAGTTTAGGAAGGTAATGCAGATGTCCAAGTGAGACATGTGGGGAAAGACATGCCATTGCTTTGTAACAACGAGGAGTGCCCCTGCTCCTTCCGCGTTCTGGGTCCGGCCTCCTCCACGAGTGCTAGATGCTCCCTCCAGAAACAGTCACTGTGCACATCAGGACAGAATCCCCAGTGAGGACACACATCTAATGTTTCTCTGTGTTGACTCACAGGTGCCCGTTGTGTGACCACAATTCAATGGCTCTGGACAGTCTCGCAGAACCCACCCTCCCTCTGAAATTCCACTTGGTTGTTTTTCCATTCTTCTCAAATCACGTGAACCCAGCTTCCGTTTCCCTGGTAACGGATCTCAGCCCTTAGCTCCAACCTCTGGTCACAGGAATACCTGTAGCCTGGTGTGAGGCCCCCTGCTTGAGCTCAGCAACCCTGGACGATTGCTCAGCAGAGCAGTAACCAAGACAACGGAACTTGATCTATCCTCCTTCTGCCACCAGGGCTGAGGTGCGTTCCCTCCCCTCCATCTGCCTGAGTGTCTGGTAAGGAAGGGGACTTGGAGGCATGACACACCACTGAGTCATTGAAATTGTTCTCAATATGGCAGTGAATAAATATGTCAAAAATCCTTCAGAAGGGAATTTCCCTCAGAAGGGAATTTTTAATTACAAATTTTTAAAAAATGTCATTAGTAGCAAACATGGCTCTTCAGTTGAGGATTCTATTTAAAACCAGGATGGGTGAAGCATCATGTGATTGTGCTTCTCAATCTTAACTGTGCATCAAATCTCCCCTGGAGAGACTTTAGAAGAGCTGATGCTGGCAGCACATCCCAGGAGAGTCTGAAGTAGGGTTGGTGTGTGGCCCTGGCATGAGTATTATCTGAAAAAGTTCTCTTATGAAAGCCAAGCTTGCAGCTGTGGAAACAGAACCCATTCTTTCTGGAAGAAATCGAACATCGAAAACTTGCAACTCTCTACAAGCAAAGCAGGCTTTCATCATGACCCGCTATGCTTAACAGGCACCTTAGGCTGAGGAAAGGGACAACTTGCCCAAATAAATACTTGTTTGAAAACTGACCTTGTGCTTGCTCTGCTGCATGTTCCTGAATCCAAAGTTTTACAGTTAAAACCCTGCTGTTGTTAGTGAAACTCAGTATGGTTTAGTTCTTGTCAGGATCCCTTGTGCCTAGTTAGTTGAATACATTTCTCAAACACTGTAGAAATTACTGCATTTGACAGATCAAAAGAGTGCTTCAAAAAAGATTAAAGATGGGGGAGAATTGTAGCTGTTGATGTTGATGTGGAAGGATCGGCTGTCAGCATATCTGCTGCCTGTGCTCAGTTGCCGTTTTAAACTGTTTCCTGTGTTATCAAATTAACTCCCATGCTCAGATGAAGACCAAATAAGAACAGGATGTTTATTGAGAAAAATACAGTTAAGCAATCCCCTGTTTGATGCACACCCTTTAAGACCCACCTCTCAAAACGTTCTACATTAGGAATCTCTTCTGGATATTCTTTGGCATGTTCCCCAATGATGGGCTTACACTGCTGTGTCCTGACTCACCGCCCTGTTAAAGACAGGGCTTTCAACCTCTCAGGTGGATTACAGTGGCCAGGTTCTCTCAGAGATACAACAGAGGGTGATGGCCTGTGCTCCGGACACCTTCAGAGTGTGTCTGTAGGAACAGGGCCTCTGAGAGGAACGGATCCCCACCTATGGCAACAGGAAGACCTTGGGTCAGCCTTTTCCAGAGCAGCTCCAGGGGAGTCATGGCTCGGTGAAGATCACACCCAGCAGCATGCCCAGGATTGTGGTTGAAGGAACTGGGTGGATGGCCGTTTCCATCCATGAGACACCCCAAGGAACATTGGCTTGGGGCTACTAGCAGGTCTGCAGTGCTCATGGGACATCTGAGTGCAGATGACCCATACGTCTCAGCCTGTGGTGGAAGTGGGGCCCCGTTGGGATGTCTTAGGTAGATCCCATGATAGGAAAAATCATCAGCATACTGAGGGATAACGGATGAAAACAAGTCAGATGGGTAAAAGCTATGGGGGGTTACATGGTCACCCAAGGATTACGTATAGAATGGAAGAGCAGAGGGCAGATGTGGGAAACCAAAGGAAAGCAAAACCAAGATTTAGGAGGGGGTTAAAGTAAATGGTCAGACAGGGAGTCTTAGAAGTAATGGACTGAGAGGGAGGAGGAAAGCCAGCATGCGCTTCTGTCAGAGACTCTGACCAAGGAAAGTGTTTTTGAAGAAGGAATGTGTCTGTGGCCAATACACCACCGGGTACTACGGTTTGGCCCACGGAGCTCTTGGGATGAGTTAGCAAGGGGATGTTCTGTGGATGGGTACGCAGAGGAGGAATCAAGAGGTAACCAGATAAGGATGCTCCTGGAGTCTGTACTTTCAAGAAGCATGGTTTGAAAGGAATCAAAGATGCAGCGTACTGGAAGTAGAGGTCTGTGTGCTTGCAGGGTATGCTATTTTCTGTTCTCCAAACCAAAGAGACCAGGATACGAGTTCCAAAGAAATCATCAGGACTGTTGACTAGAAGACAGAATGGAGAAATGGAATGATCTTCACAGGTGAGTATTCACGTTGAGGTCAAGGGAGAGTGGTGGTTTCAAAGCAGCATTGGAGTTCCAGGAAGACCTTCCTCTCCCTCTGGGCCCCACTCTGCCTCTGCGACCCTTGGTCACAGGAAGAGCCAGGGTGCTGGTGGGGAGGGGCATGTGTTGCTGAGATCACAGTCTCAATGTATGCTCCTCAGAATCCACGGACACTTTAGTATATTTGTTCTCCCTGGCTGATCTGATCTTCCTCATGAGTGTTCACCCTTCATACTGGTTAGTAACCAGAAAACTGCTACTGAAGTTACTTCTAACATGGAAAGTGTGGTTGCATGCAACCAGCTGAATATCCATAGATAAAAATGCTCAGTCTATTCTGGTGAAAATGCTCTCTGCTTCTTTCAGCCATGGAGCAGGGGGGTATGTGTCACTTACAAGGCTTGCGGTAATGTGGGAGGGGTAGTCTATAACACCTTTGTTCCTCACAGTGGCCTCAGCGGTCCCTGAGGGAAAGATGACTGTCCTCTCCTGGCTCCGGCTGTTGATGCTGACCTGCACCACCCGTGGGTGGGGGTGGTGAAACTTGCATTTCTGTCTCTCTGTTCTTGCTGTGGATCCAGTGCTCCCTGGCTGACTGAGCCTCAGCCACTCTGCTGGCATCTGCAGACCCCTCTGAATCTGGGTCTCATCGTCCAGCCCGTCCCTGGGCAGGGCTGTCCGCTCCTCAGCCTCAGCTGCAAGGTCTCCTCGCCCATCGCCTGCTTAGGTTTCGTCTGCATTCGGTCCCTTTCCACATTTCTCCCTCAGGTGATGTAGAGCCCTCCCTTGGATCTCACCTGCACCAAAGCAGGCACCAAGATCAGCTCCAGAAAACGAAATTCCTAAACGACAGCCACCCATCTGCCCAAAGACAACATTGGGTCAGTGAGCAGTGTGCCCCCTGTGAGTCCCAAGTGTGAATGGGGTGGAATCCTCCTTTCCCTGGTCTTCCTCTTCATTTCTTGTCACACTTTCCTTGTTTGAACACTCTCACCTCTGCCTGCCACTGCCTCTGTGGGCCGTTCCCCACTGTGACTGGGATGCTCTTTTCTTTGGCTTGTCTTTCATTTGACCCAAGACTTCTCATACAATATCCAGGTCAAAGTGGGCATAGGGCAGAATGTGTACCTTGTCAAGTACAGTTAGGATACTTTGGTGTCACATAAGCCCCACACGCCCGAAATATAAAAACAGGGATAAAGAACACAAGAGTCAAATGTGCCTGAGATGTTGGATAAGATGAGCACTGAAGTGTGCAGGATCATGAAGAATGGATATTAATGATGGGCTTGACAAGGCCAGTTACAGTGGAATGACTGGAACAAAAGCTTCATGGAAGGGGGCTTAGTAAAGAATATCTCAGCAGACTTTCAAGCAGTTTTGTTTTGAAGGGCAACGGGTGATGTGCCAGTAGCTGCAGAAGAGGGTGGTAGAAGAGGATGGGTTTCCCCCTGTGTTGTGGAATGCTGCGATGTAGAGGGAGCAGGTGCTGGTTCAGGCGAGATGGGGTGATAACTGCAGGCTGGAAGTCCCTGGGAAGGTGCAAAGCATGGGATCCCGGGCATAGGTGAGGGGCTGGGTGCAGTCAGGAGCACTCGGGCAGATGGGCAGCAGACTGCCAGGGCAGAAACATGCACTTTGGCATTGGGAGACTTGAGAAATCCCACGGGATTGCTTCTTTCTTCTCCACGAATTAATTTCGGTTGGGGCTGGTGGTCATTAGGATGGAGGAAGGTTACTACTGTGTATTGTAGTAGTGTAGGTAGGTAAGAGTGAAAAGAGCAGCAGTTCTACTCTGGCCACGGGTTTAAGATAAAACACTTCTGTAAAGTTTGTAAAGTTGGGTGCTCAACGCTCAGGTGCTCAGACACAGGCAGGGAGTGAGTAGTTAGGAGTGTGCAAGGAGCACAAGAGGTGTGTTTGTGGGGGACAACTTCCAGCCCTGGCTCAGCGGATCCGATCGGGGCGGGGCCTGGCGGATGGTAATGGAAGGACGTGTGGTAGTGGAGGTGAGGGTTTCCAGGATGTTCTGGTATCCGTGCACTGGCACTAGAGGTGGGGAGCTGGAGGGCAGGACATCATGTTGAGGGTGATGAGAGGGAAGAAGGCTAGAAACAGGACACCATGAGGAGCGCGGTCTTTCCTGATGCCCCGGGCCGGGGCAGGGAGATCGTGGGCAGGGGGATTCTCCCGTAGGGAGGGGAACATCTACGAGGACGGGAAGTCTCCGGGGTGACCGTTGGAGCCTCGTGGGCACTAAGGACAGATCAGAAAAGTGAGGGCTGAGAGAACCGTGAGTATACCACGGGAGGAACGTGTTCACAGGGCTGGGGTGGGCGGAAGGACAAATACAGGGGACTTGTACGGGTTCCGCACTTGTAGGGCTTCGGCAGTGGGCGATAGGACTCGGACATACAGGGTCAGCTTCTTCAGTGAAGTCTTTGAAACCGGGTCCAGGAGAAAACTTTCAAGGAACCCAGGTCAGAATACTGGCACGGGCCTCACTACGTTGATCCGCGCATGCCCAGAACAAGCCAATGGGGGCGCAGCACCGCCCACCAAGCCCCGATGTCTGAGACTCCCTGACTTCCTGCCCGTGTTTCCTTGGTTCCGCGAGCCGCTGGAGTCCGCGATCCACGGGTGGCTTGGCCGGGCCCCTTCGAGAGGTTGTCTTGCTTTCTCTGGTCCTGATGGGAATCCTTCTTAACTTCTGGATCCACGATGTCCAATCCTCTCCGCGAAAACCCAAGAAAAACTTTGGGTTTTCATCCGGGCTTGTGACTTTTTGCTTTCTATGGTCGGCAGGTGGCAGTGGTGCACCAAGTGTCTCCATCCCGTTTCTCCCCCGCCCTTCGTGACTGAAAAAAACGCAGGAAACCTTTTGCCATAAGAAGCAGCGTATTCTTTTGTCGCTTCAAAGGTTGGCTGGTTGAGCAGGTTCGCATCTGAGCCCTTCAGAGAGCCCCTTGTGAAAACTTTGAGGAAAGCCATTGACCCTGAAAATTACAATAAAATAATATAAGCTGATATATTGAATAATGGTGGCTTGAGCTCCCTTGTCCGTCTTCTGATCCTAGAGGAAATGTAGTATTTAAATAGAACTTTATTATGACAGTGAGTTTCGACTTGAAAATGCTTAAGTGACGTGGAAATGAAAGTTGCTCAGTCCTGTCAGATTCTTTAAGACCCCTTGGACAATAGAAGGGGAAAGACTAGAGCTCTCTTCAAGAAAATTAGAGATACCAAGGGAACATTTCATGCAAAGATGGCCTCAATAAAGGACAGGAATGGAAAGGCCCTACCAGAAGCAGAAGACGTTAAGAAGAGGTGGCAAGACTACACAGAAGAACTGTGCAAAAAAGATCTTCACAACCTAGGTAATCATGACAGTGTGATCACTCACCTGGAGCCAGACATCCTGGAATTTGAAGTCAAGTGGGCCTTAGGAAGCATCAACAAAGCTAGTGGAAGTGATGGAATGCCAGTTGAGCTCTTTCAAATCCTGAAAGACGATGCTGTGAAAGTGCTGCACTCAACATGCCAGCAAATTTGGAAAACTCACCTTTTCCAGAGCTGGAAAAGGTCAGTTTTCATTCCAATCCCGAAGAAAGGCAAGGCCAAAGAATGCTCAAATGACCACACAGTTCCACTCATCTCACACGCTAGTAAAGCGATGCTTAAAATTCTCTAAGCCACGGTTACGTGAACCGTGAACTTCCAGATGTTCAAGCTGGTTTTAGAAAAGGCAGAGGAACCAGAGATCAAATTGCCAACATCTGCTGGACATTCGAAAAAGCAAGAGTGTTCAAAAGAAAAAATCTATCTCTGCTTTATTGACTATGCCAAAGCCCTTGACTGTGTGGACCACAATAAACTGTGGAACATTCTGAAAGAAATGGGAATACCAGGCCACCTTACCTACCTCTTGAGAAACCTGTATGCAGTTCAGGAAGCAACAGTTAGAACTGGTCATGAAGAGCAGACAGCTTCCAAATAGGAAAAGAAGTACGTCAAGGCTGTATATTTTCACCCTGCTTATTTAACTTATAGGCAGAGTACATCATGAGAAATGCTGGGCTAGATGAAGCACAAACTGGAATCAAGATTGCCGGGAGAAATCCCAATAATCTCAGATATGCAGATGACACCACCCTTATGGCAGAAAGTGAAGAAGAACTAAAGAGCCTCTTGATGAAAGTGAAAGAGGAGAGTGAAAAACTTGGCTTAAAGGTCAACCTTCAGAAAACTAAGATCATGGCATCTGGGCCCATCACTTCATGGCAAATAGATTGGGAAACAGTGGAAACAGTGGCTGAGTTTATTTTGGGGGCGGGGGGCTCGAAAATGACTGCAGATGGTGATTGCAGCCATGCAATTAAAAGACGCTTACTCCTTGCAAGGAGAGGTATGACCAACCTAGACTGCATGTTATAAAGCGAGACATTACATTGTCAACAAAGGTTCGTCTAGTCAAAGCTATGTTTTCTCCAGTGGTCATGTATGGATGTGAGAGTTGCACTATAAAGAAAGCTGAGCACTGAAGAATTGATGCTTTTGAACTGTGGTGTTGGAGAAGACTCTTGAGAGTCCCTTGGACTGCAAGGAGATCCAACCAGTCCATCCTAAAGGGGATCAGTCCTGCGTGTTCACTGGAAGCACTGATGTTGTAGCTGAAACTCCAATATTTTGGCCACCTGATGGGAAGAGCTGGCTCACTGGAAAAGGCCCTTATGCTGGGAAAGATTGAGGGCAAGAAGAGAAGGGGACGAGAGAAGATAAGATGTTTGGATTGCATCACCGACTCGATGAACATGGGTTTTGGTGGTCTCCGGGAGTTGGTGATGGACAGGGTGGCCTGGCATGCTGTGGTTTGTGGGGTTGCAAAGAGTCAGACACGACTGAATGACTGATCTGAACTAGACTGTGTAGGTTCCCCAGCTCCTCTGCGCATGGGATTCTCCATTCAAGAATATTGGAGGGGGTTGCCATTTCCTTCTCCAGCAGATCTTGCGAACCCAGGGATTGAACCTGGGTGTCCTGTTTTGCAGGCTGACTCCTTACTATCTGAGCCACCTACAATAATACATGACAGGGACAAGTGGCAAGCTAAGATCCTGCTGGCTCACTGATATTGGACAGCACCCAAGAAGCAGGTGGTATTACTGCCCTCATTTTTGCCTTTGGGAACTGTAACCCACAGAAGAAGAGTCAGCTGTCCTGGTTCTCCAGGTGCCTCCAAGAGTGTCCCTCCGTTCAGGTCTCAAGTCTGTCAGATTGTTGTTTGCACACTGGTTTGCAGGATGCTTTCTTATCACCAATAGGAGGAGGAAATAAAATAATGGGAATGAGGGTAAAGTCAAAGTGTTGTCACTCAGCCCTGTCTGACTCGTTGAGAAGCCCTGGACTCTAGCCCGCCAGGCTCCTCTGTCCATGGGGATTCTCCAGGCAAGAAGAGTGGAGTGGGTTGCCATTCCCTACTCCAGCGGATCTTCCCGACCCAGGTACTGACCCTTGGTTTCACAGGGATTGTACCAAGGTCTCCCGCATTGCTGGCAGATTCTTTACCATTGGAGATGCCAGGGAAGACCAAATGAATGTAAAAAAGCCTGCAAACTTTAAAAAATGTATAATAACATGGTTATTACAATAAGATGCTAAATGAAAACGGAGAGGACCACATAGAAAATGATTCATCCACTGTATCAGTATTGTGACAGAACACAATTATAAAGTAAAGCACCTGGGACAAATCAGGTACTTTTCATTGGGTCTACAGGTACATATTGAGAACAGACTGCTGGTCATTTCTTGCTTGATACTGCAAATACTGGTGTGAGTAAAACAAGCAAAAGATATATATAGCACCTGTCCTTAGACAGTTCTATTATATTTTCCCTTCAGGTAGGGGAATCAGAGATGAGAAATTTAGCTCTGAGAACTAGCTGAGAACACAGACTGACAAACAACAGAATTCATTTTCACTTCTGAAGACTCTCACGGGAACTTGCTGGCTACACAACATTGGGCTCTGAGTGTGGGGAGGAAAAGATGTTTTCATCAGTCCCATCTCCTGCAAGGAAAAGGGAAGCCGTTTGTTATTAGGGGAACGATGTTTGTGAATCACAGGTAAGAGTAAGGTCTTATATTGAGAATACGTAAGGAATTTTAAAGTTGCAAAGGCCAAAATATAGTGAAGGAGGACAGATCCTTTTGTCAGGGACTCAGGTGTGGAAGGAGAAACAAGAAAGGGGCAGCACCTGGGCATTTTCAGGGTGATGGACGTGGCCTGTTCCTGGTCATGGTAGTGATCACTGGGATTCGCCATGTGTCAGATCTCAGAGAGCTTCACACCCAAAGACAAGGAGGCCAGGACTTACCTGGTGGTCCAGTGGTTAAGAATGTGCCTGCCATAGAAAATTAACACACAGAAATTCCTTGCATTCCTATACACTAGCAATGAAAAATCAGAGAAATTAAGGAAACAATTCCATTCACCATCGCAACAAAAACAATCAAATACTTAGGAATAAATTTAGCTAAGAAACAAAAGACCTGGATACAGAAGACTATTAAGATAAAACTGATGAAAGACATCAAAGATAGCACAAATAGAGAAATGTACCATGGTCTTGGAGTGAAGAATCCATATAGTGAAAATGACTCTACTACCCAAAGCAATCTATATAGATTCATCACAATCCTGATCGAACTACCAATGGTATTTTTCACAGAACTAGAACAAATTATTTCACAGTTTGTCTGGAACCACCAAAGACCCAGAATGCTCAAAGCAATCTTGAGAGAGAGGAATGGAACTGGAGGAATCCACCTTCCTGACTCAGACTATACTACAAGGCCAGAGTCATCAAGATGGTATGGTACTGGCACAAAGACAGAAATATAGATCAGTGGAACAAAACAGAAATTTCACCGATAAATCCCTGCACCTATGAACACATTATCTTTGACAAAAGAGGCACAAATATACAATAGATAAAACACAGTCTCTTCAACATGTGATGCTGGGAAAACTGGTCAACTATGTGTAACAGAATGAAACTGGAACCCTTTCCAACACCATACGCAAAAACAAACTCAAAACGGATTAAAGACCTAAGTGTAAGACCAGATACTACAAAGTTCTTAAGAGGAAAACATAGGCAGAAGACTCTCTGACATAAATCACAGCAAAATCCTCTAGGATCCACTTCCCAGAGTAATGGAAATAAAAACAAAAATAAACAAATGGGATCTAATTAAATTTAAAAGATCTTGAACAACAAAGGAAACTATAAGCAAGGTGAAAAGACAGTGCTCAGAACAGGAGAAAATAATAGCAAATGAAACAACTGACAAAGAATGACTCTCCAAAATATACAAGCAGCCCATGTGGCTCAATACCAAAACAATGAACAATCCAATAAAAAGTAGGCTAGTGACCTAAGCAGACATTTCTCCAAAGACATAGAGATGGCTAATAAACACATGAAAAGATGTTCAGTATCATAGATTATTAGAAAAAGGCAAATGAAAACCACAATGAGGTATCATCGCACGCTGGTCAGAATGGCCATCATCAAAATGTCTACAAACAATAAATGCTGGAGACAGTGGGGAGAAAAGGGAACCTTCTTTCATGGTTGGTGGGAAAGCAAACTGGTATAGGTACTATGGAGAAGAGTGTGCAGATTCCTTAAAAAACTGGGAATAGAACTGCCATATGACCCACTGCTGGGCATACACTCTGAGGAAGCCAGATTTGTTTGTTTCTTTCAATTTATTTTTATTAGTTGGTGGCTAATTAATTTACACTTCTGTAGTGGTTTTTGCCATAAATTGACATGAATCAGCCATGGATTTACATGTGTTCCCCATCCCTATCCCTCCTCCCGTCTCCCTCCCCATCCCATCTCTCTGGGTCTTCCCAGTGCACCAGCCCTGAGCACTTGTCTCATGCATCCAACCTGGGCTGGTGATCTGTTTCACCCTTGATAATATACATGTTTCAGTGCTATTCTCTCAGATCATCCCACCTTCTCCCACAGAGCCCAAAAGTCTGTTCTATACATCTGTCTCTCTTTTTCTGTCCTGCACATAGGAGTATCCTTACCATCTTTTAATATTCCATATATATATATATATATGCGTTAAAATACTGTATTGGTGTTTATCTTTCTGGCTTACTTCACTCTGTATAATGGGCTCCAGTTTCATCCATCTCATTAGAGCTGATTCAAATATATTCTTTTTAATGACTGAGTAATATTCCATTGTGTATATGTACCGTAGCTTTCGTATCCATTTGTCTGCTGACGGGCGTCTAGGTTGCTTCCATGTCATGGCTGTTATAAACAGTGCTATGATTAACATTGTAGTACACATGTCTCTTTCAGACCTGAAATAGACACATGTACCCCTATGTTCACTGCAGCACTATTTACAATAGTTAGGACATTGGAGCAACCTAGATGTCTAATAGGAGACGAATGGATAAGGAAGTAGTGGTACATATACACAATGGAATATTACTCTGCTATTAAAAAGGAACACACTTGAATCGGTTCTAATGAGGCAGATGAACCTGGATTCTGTGATACAGAGAGAAGTAGGTCAGAAAGAGAAAGACAAATACTTGTATTAATGCATGTACATGGAATTTAGAAAGGCGGTAGCAATGATTCTGCATGCAGGGTAGGAAAGAAGAGAGAGACCTATACAACAGACTTTTCAACTCGGTGGGGGAAGGGGAGGGTGGGATGATTTGAGTGAATAGCATTGAAACCTATACATTACCGTATGTAAAATAGATGACCAGAGCAAGTTCAATGCATGAAGCAGGGCACTCAAAGCTGATGCTCTGGGACAACCCAGAAGGACAGGATGGGGAGGGAGGTGGGACCCCCGTGTTCAGGAATGGGGGCACACATGTATAGCTGTGGCCAATTCGTGGTGATATATGGTAAAAGCCATCAGAATATTGTCAAGCATTATTCTCCAACTAAAATAAATTAATGATTAAAAAAAATCCAACTACCAATGAAACAGACAAGCATTCAACCCCTAGTCCAGGAAGATTCCACATGCAACAGAGCAACTGAACCTTCCTGCTCCTACTACTGAAGCCGTGAGCCTAGAGCTCATGCTCTGCAACAAGAGAAGTCTCTGCACTGAGAAGCCCGCGCACCACCGCTAGAGAGCAGTCCTTCTCCACAGCTAGAGAAAGCCCTCATGCAGCAACAAAGCCTCAGTGCAGCCAACAATAAAGAAATAAATAAGAAAGAGAACCAGGCCGATCTTACTGTATGTTCATTTGGAAAATCCAATGGTAGACACGGAAGTAGGTGCATCTCTATATTCTTTGAATAATCATATCTTGGGGGAAGCTTAACAAAAATTACATCTATGTTATGTTCAAACTAGGGCATGTTAAAACTGTAGCTAGGCTATGTTAAAACTTTAGATCGGCTTCCCAGGCACTGCTGTTTTCTAGAGAGCTACTTTTCTCAGAGAACTTACTTCGAAATTTTAGTAACCGCAACTGCGGCCTCCAGCGTGTTGAAGGGCAAGAAACAAATGACGTTAGGGAGACACGGTTCAAATCCTATGAGTTGCCTGTGACCGACCACAGGCTAGGATGAACACACATCCCAGAAAGAGTCTCTTCATACTTCAGTAAGTGAAACCTGTATTTCAACCCCTTGGTTCAGTTCTTTAGGGCCACTGCTGGCCCCTTAACAACAAAATAAATAAACACTTAGTGTGAAACATTTGGAAAATGGCCTTAACCCAATTCACTCCCAACCTCTTGTCACATGTCACAAGGAGTCTCTCACAATGATATTTCTTCATGTAGAAAGCCAATTCCCAGATAAGGAAAAGAATTCACACACACACACCTTGTGAGGAAATAGTGAGATTTTAGAAACTGACTCATAACTAACCTGTGGTTTATCATGCTTTACTCTTCTTCTTCTCCCTCCATCCACTCTGAGAAATGAATATTCGGCCATGCTATCTGATTTGCCCACCAAGATTGTCGTACCACACACCTGATGTTAATAGTGAGCCCACACACAAAGGCATTAATACCAGTCAGACCTATTGAAGTCGGCTACCTGGGGGCAGGGAGGTGGTGAGGGCAATAAATTCATCATCTCCTTTCCTACACCACCCCATGCCATTTCATTTCCTGCAGTCACTTTGCCCAAATGAATAAAGATATCGCACCAAATCTCTCCTTAAATCACAACTGCCTCAAACTTTCTTCGTCATTTCACATGGCTTCTGAGGCCAGGGAGCAGATTTTACTTGAGATGAGTAAAGCTAGAGAGACAGCCCACTGGCTAGAGATTTTGTTTGGGAGGTGATGTTTGTCAGTGTATTGCTCACCCACTGTGATGAATAAAGTAAAAGTCATCTTGGCTTGGCTCGGATGCCCGGTTTTTGAGATGTTAGCCACTAGATGGCGGGCTAGAAAGGTACTTGAATACTTGATTGAAGCTATCAGTAGACTTTCAGTTGAGTTCAGTTGCTCAGTCATGTCCAACTCTTTGTGACCCCATGGACTGCAGCACGGCCAGGCCTCCCTGTCCATCACCAGCTCCCGGAGCTTACTCAAACTCATGTCCATTGAGTCGCTGATGCCATCTAAACATTTAATTCTCTGTTGTCCCCTTCTCCCGGCTTCCATCTTTCCCAACATCAGGGTCTTTTCCAATGAGTCAGCTCTTCACATCAGATGTAAAAAGCATAGCAGTTTCAGTTTCAGCATCAGTCCTTCCAGTGAATATTCAGGGTTGATTTCCTTTAGGATGGACTGGTTCGAACTCCTTACTGTCCAAGGGACTCTCAAGAGTCTTCTCCAATACCACAGTTGAAAAACATCAATACTTTGGCACTCAGCTTTCTTTATCAGGTCTGTACATGACTACTGGGAAAACCATAGCTTTGACTTGAAAGGCCTTTGTTGGCAAAACAATGCCTCTGCTTTTTAATATGCTTTCTAGGTTGGTCATAACTTTTCTCCCAGTAGACTTTAAGGGAATTGTATTACCCAGCATAATGGGTTTGGGGGGGGGGGCAGTTTCTTCATCCAGTCAGTTGAAAAAGCTTAAGAGCAGGGACTGAAGCTTCCTGAGCATGAAACAGTTTAGCCTCAAGAAAACAGCCTGAGGAACTTTGCATGAGGCTCAAAGTTGCTGGCCTGTTCTGCAGATTTGGTCCTCTAGACTGCAACCTGGGTTTCCAGCCAGCTGACTGGTATCTAAGGATATCAGAACTGTCAGCCCCCACGAGCCCATGATCCAACTCCCTAAAATAAGTCTCTCTCTATTGGCTGTGTTTCTCTGGAGAAGCCTGACTAATACACCCCGAACATGTCACATCTTTCTCAATCCAATCCAAAGACATTGACTGAGTCACTCTATCATCCCACACCAGATGCTGTGCATTAAAGAAGCTGATAGATAGAGGATACAGCCATTTATTTCGTGCCTTCCACCTGCCAGGTCATGGGCACTAGGTGTTTTACATCTGTTATCTCCACTAGGTCTCCCAATAAACCTCACCAACAGGTAGAGTTACTGCCATTTTACAGATAAGGAATTTGAGGCTGAAGGAGAGTGACTGGGCTGGTACGGCATGCACTGGAATCCAGCTTGAGTGTAAACTGTGAACTGTGGCATGGAGGAAGATGACATGGGGAGAGGAGTTTGGGCACAGGTCCCAGATTGTCTCTATGCCATTAGGGCAGCAGGGAGACATCACACCCTTGTTATCAGTCCTGGGCATTCCGTTGCCATAGGAGCAGCCCCAATCCATCTGAAGTGAAAATTACCAGGAACAGCATCATGCATGCAGCAGAAGATGAAGTCCGTGAGTGGTTTCTTGGTGGGAGAGGTGTAACAGAAAATCCAGCCTCCTGGTGAGGGTTCATCTAGCTGTGACGGAAAAGCTCAGGGCTGTGGCTGAGAAGGAAGGAGCCTCTAGGGCTGGACACAGATGTCTAATGTGACCTTGAAGTGCTTTGTGAAGCTTGAAGGTAAGGCCTGACCTGTAATCTGCCCTGTGACAACTCACTAGTTGTTACACCAGGGAAGCTGCCAGCAAATCTCTACTAACCCCATTCCATACTCACAAAAACAACCTGCTCAGTTCAGGTCGTTATTCAGAATAATTCACCCATTTTCAGGTGAGGCTGGTATGGCACAGTGAGCCACTTTAATTTGTTGAGATGTTATGATAGCAAGGGGGAGAACTGGGTGCAAGGAAGGTTGTCTAGAATGAGAGCTAGTGTCCGTACCCACACACTGTATTGTGTCCTCATAAAAGGGAGAAAAGGGAGAAAAGTAAGAAAAGAAAAACAGAAAACGAAGAAAAAAGATAAAAGGAGACCCATGATGCTTACTGTATTGCGGCATCCACACTGGACTGTGAGTAAAGGGAAAATTTCTCAAAGAAGCTAATCAGAAAGGTAACTGACAATCACACAACATGAAGTCAGGAGACAGGACAGGCTCAGGCACAGTGTACATGTACACGGAGAGCAGTGAGAGAAGAAAGGAGGGCACGGGGGAGGGTAAGGAGTAGAAGTCGCTATGGGAGCAAGAGGAAGATGAGGAGAGCAGAGTTGACAGAGCTCCTGTGGACTTGCCCAAGGACGCTGATCAGCACCTTCAAACCATCCATCTTGCTGACGGCAGCCTGAGTGGAAGTTACACCTCTCACCCGTGAAATGAAGTAGCCCGGCTCTCCGAACTGTATTCATCCCACAAGTATCCCCCCAGAGCCCACCTGGTCACCAATGCCCTCAGCACAGTGCTGAAAGCAGCCATAGCCTAGGACAGAACCCAGTCTCAGGAGGTAAAGGACTGCCCAAGATATAGAATAAAGGGGAAGGCAAGTGGGACGAGAGGGACACTAGACACTCCTGTCCGAGTGGGGATAGAAGACAGGATGTCCCTCAAGCGCTCGAAGGAACAGAAATGTGAACCTAGAATTTTCAGGGTTCACTCACTGGCAATTCAGTTGAGAAACAGCTGCTATGATGGTGATGCACTAGGAAGGGGAAAGGCGAGTGTTACTCTGGTACAATAAGGTTCTGGATAATGTGGGAATAAAAGACAGGAAGAGCCCTGGACCTATGTCAACTGAGCCGAGAGGTTGGCTCTAGCCACTGTTTCCTGTGTGCTGTTTGCAGAAACAAATTGACAGCATATCAACAGCAGCACTGCTCTGTGTCCCTCACCCCATCATCATTCATAAGATGGTGATCGTGTTCTGATCATCTGTGGGGCCCAGACTCCCAGACGGGTGCTTTCCAGACTTTGTGAGCACAGGAATGTTTCATGCAGCAAAAGGGTCCTCAAGGAGCTCACTGTGGGGTGGGCAGGGAGCCAGACTGAAGACCATGGTGAAACAAGTGTGATGAGTGCCTTGGCCTCAGGAGCCAGCAGAGACCGGGATCAGAGGGTCAGGAATGGGCTTACCTGGGCGTAGCATAACATTTATTATTTTCCACATTTGCAGACATGGGAACCGAGGATCAGAGAGGGTCAGCATCTTACTCAAGGTCACACTGCTTGGTAGTGGTCCTGACCGTTTTTCATCTATGTGGGTTAAAATGTGAAGGTTTCTGCCCTATTCATTATACCACTCTCTCTCTCAATGTTGTCACCTATTTTAGCTCACAATCACCACGTTACACATTCCCTTGGCTCTACGTCCTCATTTATTAGATAAATAATCTGCTGAGCAAAGTATACATTTCCTGTTAGCACATCCAGTCTGTCCACTTTATAAACAAAATTTCCTTGCAGGGCACATTGACCCCACCCATTCTGACGGTTTACACTGAGTCTGTACTGCACCCATATGCAGGGTATAAAAACGGATCACTGGGATCTGTAGTTTTACTTACCTATTTCACACAATCTCAAGCATAATTTGAAATGTGGCCAATGTTCAATTAAAAACAGTAGAACCACCTCTTTCCTAAAATGACCAGTCATGAAAGAGTTCATTCAATGTCAGTACTTTCTAGACAGCAGACTAAACCCCTTGCATAGGGAGTTGAGGAAATTCATTTCCTTAAGATACAGAAATCCTTTTTTTAAAAATACATTTTCACTATTGCTTGTTCACTGAGAGACTTAAGCAAGCAAAGCCACTTCACCTTTCTGTTTCTGACAAAACAAACAAAGCAACCCTAACACACAGGTGCATAGACTTATGTAATACACCCAATAGAGGTATGTGAAATATAAGGCAATTGTATTGGAAATACAGGGGCTTCCCTGGTGACTCAGTGGTAAAAAATTCACCTGCTAATGCAGGAGACTAGGGTTTGATCTCTGGGTCATGAAGATCCCATGGGAAAGGAAATGGCAACCCACTCCAGTATTCTGGCCTGGGAAATCCCATGGACAGAGAAACCTGGTGGGTACAGTCCATGGGATCACAAAAGAATGGGACATGACTTGGGGACTAATCAACAACAATCGAAATACAAATGGAAACCCCTAACTAATCATATATCTGAATTTCTGACCACAGCAGAGGTCTACTGTCCGGGATCAGCTGTACTCCAGGAAACCAGACAACCAAAGACACCTTCCTTTTTAAATTACTATACACTGCCACTGGACGATTCAGGAGATGAAAATTTTCAAACACATTGCACACCAAGGCAGGACTCAAGGAGACTATTAAAAGTATGTACTTATGCCTATGTCACATCAAGATCTAAGTCACACACTCTTGAGAAAGAACACCTGTGATGATTTCAATATGGGAAACATTTCCCCCTGAAAATACTTCATTATTTTGTCTCACTTTGTGACGTGGGACAGGAGGAATGGAGGAAGGTGATGCCAAGGAAAGAGTCTACTTCTGAACCTGGTGAACACCGATTTGAGCCCAGTTATCCTGGTCATCAACTGATGTCCACAGGATGTTCGATATTGTTTTTCAAATGCCCATCAGCAAGGAGAGAAAGAGAAACAAGTCACATACAGACTGTCCATACTATTCATGGGGTTCTCAAGTACGTCAAGGCTGCATTTTGTCACCCTGCTTATTTAACTTATATGCAGAGTACATCATGCGAAATGCTGGGCCAGATGAAGAACAAGATGGATTCAAGATTGCTGGGAGAAATATCAATAACCCCCGATATGCAGATGACACCACCCTTGTGGCAGAAATCGAAGAAGAACTAAAGAGCCTCTTGATGAAAGTGAAAGAGGAGAGTGAAAAAGTTGGCTTAAAACAACATTCAGAAAACTAAGGTCATGGCATCCGGACCCATCACTTCATGGCAAATAGATGGGGAAACAATGGAAACAGTGAGAGACTTTATATTTTGGACTTCAAAATCACTGCAGATGGTGACTGCAGCCATGAAATTAAAAGACGCTCTCTCCTCAAAAGAAAAGCAATGACCAACTTAGATCACATATTACAAGCAGAGACATTACTTTACCAACCAAGGTCCGTCTAGTCAAAGTTTTGGTTTTTCCAGGAGTCATGTATGGATGTGAGAGGTGGACTATAAAGAAAGCTGAGTGCGGAAGAACTGATGCTTTTGAATTGTGGTGTTGCAGAAGACTCTTGAGAGCCCCTTGGCCTTCGGGGAGATTCAGCCAATCCATTCTAGAACGAATCAGTCCTGAATATTCATTGGAAGGACTGATGATAAGGCTGAAACTGCAATATATTGGCCACCTGATGAGAAGAACCGGCTCATTGGAAAAGACACTGAAGCTGGGAAAGACGGAAGGTGGGAGAAGGGGACAACAGAGGATGAGATGGTTGGATGGCAGCACCTACTCAATGGACATGTGTTTGAGTAGCATCTGCGAGTTGGTGATAGCCAGGGAAGCCTGGCGTGCTGCAATCCACGGGGTCGAATAGCCGGACACGACTGAGCGACTGAACTAACTGAAGACTGTCCAACCGCCATCTGACACTGAAGAGGTGGGGCATCTGCGGAAAATAACTGTCCTGAGACAACACGGATCCCACTTGCCTAAAGAGGATTCTGGTCCTGTGACACGAAAGCACACCTGGTGGGTCCTAGAGAGATCGATGTCTGCCTCTGGGTCTGTCCCTCTCTCTACCCCTGGTTCTCACACGTTCTTTCTCAGGATCAAGTTCTCAACAGCAGGACGCCAATGCAGTGGCTCCCATCCTCAGCCCAGGCGAGAAGCTGGGAGTGGGCGGAGCTCGGCCTCCCATCCTTCGTGCGTGTGCAGTAGAATGGTAAAGACCACCGAGAGGAGTCCTCCAGCGTCCTATAGAGCCTACCCGGCCTTGAGCGGGGAGGAGTCTGCGGGCCTGGTTTTAAGGTCACAAAGATGGGACATTTACCCCTCCCCTCCTTATAGAAGGACCTTCCTGCGTATTCCCTGCGTTGTAGTGGACTGACAGGGAGCCTGGAATGGCCTGAAGCAAAGTAGGTTCCTGCCTGGGGACGGCGGCAGTAGGGCAGGGGGGATTCGGAGAAGAGGAGTTAGTGCCCGGCCCTCTCCACCGCTTGCCCAGAGCGCATCTCCCAGCAGCTTGGAGGCTAGGAGGGACCATCGCTGCCAGAGTCGCAGGAAGCGTTTCCGTCCACACAGATGACAGCTGGTGATGGTCGGCTCTTGGGGTTGGAAGGCGGGGGCTTCTCCCTGATTGCCTGCTAATTTGTGTTGTCGCCTGTCAACGTGAGGAGCAGCTCCTGTTAGTTGAATGTTTTTCTCCCAATTGTTACTAGTAACACCCTAGGAAAGAGTAAAAGCAAACTAATAGAGACACTGACTGTATTTCTACCGATTGCAATTGGGAGATCACCACAGACCTGATGATCTGACTGTGGTTTTGCGAGGTGGTTTTGCATTGTACTTCATTCCACAGAGAGCAGTAGAGAAGTGACAGTGGGGCCCTTTGCAGGTGGGAAAACCTTTTGGGGGAATCTCGTCGACAAAAGAGGAAATGATGATCTTTGTGACTAACTGGTTTGAGGAGAACTGACTTTTAATCTCTGTTCCTAGTCATGAGACAGAAAACAAGGAGTTGGGTGATCTGTGTCTGCCCTTTAATGACAAGGAGGAAGGTCTGTACTTGACCTTGTAATATGTAAACCCAGGAGTCACTGGATACTTTGGAGGAGTCTTACCGAAGTCCGACGGGGAAGGATGGTGCTTTCCATTAAGTCATTTTGGGGACAAGAAAGTTTGCAGAGATTTCTTCTCTGTGACTTGATTAACAGCTCAGGTGAAGTTCAACTTTGTCAGCACGGTAAATATGAGCATCTTTCATGACAGTCCCAGCAGATAAGTAGAAAAGCAGAGAGGTTTGAACAGCCCCGACCTTTTAAAATTGGATTATAATTGCTTTAAGTATAATTTTTGCTGTAGGTCAAGGGTGAATCAGCTATAAGTATATACGTATGTCCCCTCCCTCTTGAAGCTCTCTTCCACCCCCCAAACCACCCCTCTAGGTCAATACAGAGTACCAAACTAAGCTTCCTGTGCTATACAGAAGATTGCCGCTAGCTGTGTATTTCACAAATGGGAATCTGTATATTTCAGTGCTACTCTCTCAATTCAATCCATCCTCTCCTTGCCTGCTGTGTCCACAGTTCTCTTGTCCATGTCTGAGACTCTCATCTTGCTCTGCACATAGGTTCATCAGTACCGTTTTTCTAAATTTCACATATATGTGTTGATGTATGATCTTTTTTCTCTTTCTGATTTATTTCACCCTGTATAACAGGCTTTATTTCATCCAATTCACTAGAAATGACTCAAATTCATTCCCTTTTATAACTGATTAATATTCCATTGTATACATGTGCCACAACATCTTTATCGATTCATTGACAGACATATACATTTCTTCCATGTCATGGATATTGTAGACAGTGGTGCAAGGAACATTTGGGTACATGTGTCTTTCTGAATTATAGTTTTCTCAGGGCGTATGCCCAATAGTGTAATTTCTGGGTCATATGGTAGTTTTATGGGCTTCCCTGGTTGCTCAGCTGGTAAAGAATTCATGTGCAGTGTGGGAGAACCCAGTTCAAATCCTGGGTCTGGAAGATCCCCTGGAGAAGGGATAGGCTAACCACTCCAGTATTTATGGGCTTCCCTGTTGGCTCAGACAATAACAGATCTGCCTGCAATGCGGGAGACCAGCTCTGATCCCTGGGTTGGGAAGATCCCCTGGAGAAGGACATGACAACTCACCTCGGGATTCTTGCCTGGGGAATCCCCATGGGCACAGTAGCCTGGTGGGCCACAGTCCATAGGGTTGCAAGTAGTGGGACACAACTGAGCAACTTAGCACAGCACAGCATGTGGTGGTTTTATTCCCAGTTTTTAGAGACATCTCCACACTGTTCTCCATAGTGACTGTATCAGTTTTCATTCTCACAAACAGTATAGGAGGATTCCCTTTTCTCCACATCCACTCTAACATCGTTTGTAGACTTCTGATGCTGAACATTCTGACCGCTGTGACAAGATACCTAATTGTGATTCTGATTTGCATTTCTCTCCTGATGAGTGAGGTTGAGCATCTTTCCATGTCTTTGTTGACAGGTTCCGTTTTGACTCTGGAAGTAATCGACATCTGAACATCACTCTATAGTTCTCAAAAGTTTGGTGTTGTTGTTGTTGTTATTTTGGTATTCTAAATGAAGGCAGCAAAAAGGAGTCATTATCACAGAATAGGATCATCCTCTTCAATTGAGGAAACTGAGTCACAGAGAGTGTAAGTAACTTGCCCAAGGTCGCAGAAGGAATAAGTGGTGGGACCTTGATTCAAATCTAGGTTATCTGTGGCTTCACCACCTTCCAGCTCGTCACCACACAGTGATGGTTTCCGGATCCACACATCGTGCTCAGAACTCTCCTCGTGACTACAGACTTCCCTAGTCAACTGACAGGTCTGCAGGGAGACTGCACTCATCAAGTGCTAGGCACCTTCTGGGACACCAGAGTTGCCTTCACAGGGAAGAGAAGTGTAAGACACACTGGGTCCCACAGGCCTCTACCCACCCCCTGGAGGGAGTGAGGAGCTAAAGGAGAAGATTGGAGGTTCTAAAGGGAGCTGTTTCTCTGAGAGACAGGCTGATGGACTGCCGTTCTGCATGCATGTGACAAGAAACACTTCTTCCTTTGAGTTTATTATTCTTTACAGATAATAATACATACCACATGGTGAAAATACACAAAGCAGATATGTAAACCAAGCAGATATATTGATAAGTAGATACATTCCCATTTTATTGACGGAGTACCTGACAGCAAGACAGCACTTCTTTGTAAAAGGAGAACATTCTCCTAGACTAAAGCAATGAAACAGGAAATGAGTCTTTTTGTTAATTATCAGTCTCATTCTCCCTATCACAGTTGAGGCATCATGGGCACAGAGAAGTTAGGTCAGCTCCCCCAAGTCGTTCTGATAGTACGTGTTTGAGGCCCACAGGCAAGGAATATTCAACATGTCTAAACTGCGCCCATCTCCCTGACTCCCCACACAGCTGAACCTCCTTTACTGTTACCTGACTCAGTGCAAGGCAGCTTTCTCCCCAGCTGCTTAGGCCAGAGATGCTGAAAGTCATCCTTGCCTGCTGCCTCTCTCTCACCACACTCTCAGTCATCAAGCCTCATCTCTCTGCCCCCTGAGTCTAAGTAAGATTCTGTTCCTTCTCTCCGTCAGCACAGTGAGTTCCCTAGGCCAGGTAACCCTCGTCTCTCTCCTTGGTAAGCACCAGCAAACCTGATGCTTTCCAACCATGGTCTGTCCTGCTGCCTGAGGAAGGGAAGCTTTCTTCAGGGCAATCTGGGCATGCCACACCTGCTCAAAGCTCTGCAGGGCTGACTGCTGCTCTTAGGATACTGTCCAGCGTCCTGGACTAGGCGCAGCAGGTCTGGTCTGCCCCCAAATGCCTGATCTGCACCAGACCCCCTCCTTCTGCTCCATGTCCTACTTGATATTCCAGCCACCCAGACCCCTCTGGTCATCAGATGGCCAGTGTGCTCACTCGTACTCCCGAGGCCACCCCCCACCCCGTCTCGCCCCCTCTCCACCCACCGATTTCACAATTCGAATACAGACCGACATGCATTTTAGCAACTTCATAAGCGGCCATGGAGAAACCCGACAGCACAGAGACCTCACACCCTGGACACAGATGTCGCAATCACACAGCTCACACCATAGGACACGTTCACTCCAACTGCACAGAGCACTGGTATGGTGAACGCATACAGCTCTTTCACGATGTTTCCTGCAGGCACCACATAGAGACCTCAGACCATGGTACCCCGCATCCTCCAAACTCCAAAGAATTCCATGGACAGAGAAGCCTGGTGGGCTACAGTTTGTCGGGTCGCACAGAGTCAGACACAACTGTGTGACTAACACACACACAGACACGCACAGCTGGAGGGCTTCTGAGATCTGGTGACTATCAAGCCAATGGAGGATGTCATGGAGAAGAAAAGACATTTGTGACTGCTCTCTCCCTGTACCCCCAAAACCTTGGAAGCCAAGTCAGATGTGTGTGAAAGATACGCTGTGGCATTTGCCATGGAATCTGACAGCAGTTTTTATTCTCTGTCTCCCTAGAACCTTTAACAAGGGCTTTGGCATTTCATTTCTCTGTAGGACAATACAAGTGTATTAAGTATTAAAAAATGTTTCTCTGTCAATGATTTCATCAGTGACCATACGAGATCTGGGTGGCACATTTTGTAAACCCATATATTCAAGAGAAGACCAAAGCCTTTTATGAATTTTTTATGTGTGGTGTATATATCTATGTATATGTATTAACATGTAGATTACACATAAAGAATATGTTATGACCAAAGTTTCTTAACCCTAGAAGTGCGAGGGTGGTTTACATGTATAAGGTTACCAATGCAATTCACCACAGTAATAGAAAAATGGAGGGAAAACAATTCTATGATCATCACAATTTATGCATTATAAGTGTTTGATGAAAATTAATCTATATTCAAAACAGCAAACTAGGAATAGAATGGAACTTACTCTGATAAAGTATATCTATAAAAAAGCAACTTAAACATGTTGAAATGGAGAAGATTTTTCATTTCCGATCAGGAAAAATGCCAATTATCATCTGTTTTAGTCAAGACCATTCTGGCTAGGTTTGTTCAATACTGCAAAATGAGGAAAGGTTTAAGGTTTAAGCCAGTAGAAATTGTTGATATCAAATATAATACTCTATTTTGAAAAGCAAAAGCAATCTAGATCTAAATTTGTGCAATTAATATGCATAGTTAGAGTAATTGGTGGCCAGAAATTCTATATACAAACATTCTATCTCTACATACATCCTCAACTAGACAATGAAAATCGCAAACCATGAAGTTTCAATAACATTAAATATCCAGGGAAAAGTTAACAAAAAATATGCAAGTAGAAAATGAAACTTTATTGACAGAAGTTTAACAGTCAAATAAACAGCATAAGAACAGCATAGATGGTTTCAGTTTATCTTCTTTCAAGCAAATGGTTGCCCGTCACCTATAACATAAACATTAAACTTAGTTAGCAGAACTTTACTTCGATGATAGGAGAGGTATACAAAGGTCACTGCAGTTGTAGTTCTATAAAATGGACTAAAGCGAGAACACTAAGGGCAACCCTTTGCATTACCTTCAGTTCATCCTCTCTAGAAATTGTATAGACTTTTCAGGCACATTATAAGTATTCTTAAAAACACACTACTCTTCCAAGTTATACAAGAAAACAAGGAGACTGAGTTCAGAACAAACGAAATCAATGGAACCGATCAGAATGTAGTTTTCAGTAGAAGGCAAAACTGTGCACACATTCAGTAAAATGTCTAACAACAAACAACAACCTAAGGAAAACACAACACACAAAAAATGAAACAAAAACATCCCCCAAAAGTATCATCTACATGTATTGATTTGAAATAATATTCTGAATATAGGATAGCTAAATAGTTGTTACCTCTGTTACTGCTTAAGTGAAGTAAATAAAAAGGCCAGGATTACATTTGTTTCTTCTCTACTGTGGAAAAATATAGAAATTTTCATTTGTTTTAGTTTATCTCTGATATGGTTGTTTCAAGTTGGTTCAACATTTGCCACCCCCTTTCCTTATGGCCCTCATATAATTCTAAATGTTTCTTTTCACCCTGGAAAGCATTCCAGTTGGTATAATAGATTAGATGGTGACACTAATTTTAAGTCATTACTATCACTGGCGACATGGTGACATCAAAATGTGAAGCAGAAATAGGACTGTTTCTCACAGCCACACCAAAAAAGAAAGAAAGAAAGGAGAGGAGAGAAGAAAAGGGAGAGCAAGAGGGAGTATGAGTGAGACAGAAAAGCAAGTAGGAACACAGAAAGAAAGTCTGGAAAAGCAGATATTTTTCCTTGTTTCTAAAGGATAATGGTTTGTGAGACAACTCTGACCAATTTCAAAAGTTCATCCAAGGTATCTGTGATGTTTACTTATTTAGTTACTGTGGGCTATGTTAAATATTTGTTTTTCTCTCCTATTAGCCATTTCATCAATATTCTGAAAATATCTGAATTCCAGATTATATTGTTTTAATTCTGTAATATACTAACTGTTAAGTGTCTTGTTCATATTTCTTATTATGTGTACTTGGGTTTTGTCCATTTTCTTCCCAGTTATGTAAACTGAGAGGAATGGACTGGGAATTTGGGGTTGGCAGATACAAACTATGACACTCAGAATGGATAAACAACAAGGTCCTACTATACCACACAGGAAACTATGTCCAATCTCCTGTGATGAATCACAACGGAAAAGAATATTTTAAAAAATGTATATATATGTGTTAAAAAATTATGTAAACTAGCACATTGTTTTCACTTATTAGTTGAATATATTTTCCTCTTCCTAACAATTGATAGCTGTCTTTTATTAAGTATCTCTTTCTTTTTCCCTTCGGTTCACTCTGTTGCTCTTTTTCTTACGTTTTATATTGGGTGTAGGATTTTATATTTATGAACTTTGTAATTTATATATTGCTCTTTTCAAGTACCACACATATTTAGGGCGAAGATTTTTCTATGAGAACATTTTAATCATGTTCTGTAGTTACTTGGAGATAGAATGGAAGTGCTATTTTCGTCTAAATGTTCTAATGGAATGGAGCAAAAGTGTAAAGTGAAAATTTTTAGAAGGCTAATACACAGGAAATTCTTCCCTAACTATGAAGTTCTTCCTTTAAAATCGAAACCATGCAATTAATTGTCAGCAATTTGGAAAACACATATGTGAAAGATACTAAGTTGATTATGTGGGAAGAACTAGAGGTACAGACTTTGACCTTCAAAACTTTCTAAACTGATACATCAAAGAGGAAAAATAACATATTTGATATGGTTAGAGATGATTATATCATGAGGCTCAGATTTTTATTAGTACTTTATGAGTGACAGTGGGATGTATGGAAAAAACCATCATCAAAAAACCATCATAGTCTTGCAAAGTAATTCTCCTCCAATTAAAATAAGCAAAGTGAAGTGAAGCCGCTCAGTCGTGTCCGACTCTTTGCGACCCCATGAATTGTAGCCTGCCAGGCTCCTCCTTCCATGGGATTCTCCAGGCAAGAATACTGGAGTGGGCTGCCATTTCCTTCTCCAAAATAAGCAACCCCCTTAAAAAAAAAACAACAGACCAAATGTGGGGGCAGGTAGTGTGCTTAGCATGTGTATCTTACTCACACCTGCCTTGAATAGCACTGACTACATGCACTCTCTCAACGTGATCAGCCACAGACAGAGGAAACTAGACTATCTTTAGCCATTTCATTGTTCAGTCATTTCATGCTTCATTGGGGAAAGGATTTAAAATCCAACACATTTTTAAGAGCTAGAGAGTTCAGACTTTGAGAGAATTTAACAAACATCAAGCAGAATGTTGGCTCATTTTCTTTTTTAAAGAACAGTTTATTTATTTATTTTAATTGGAGCCTAATTACTTTACAATATTGTGGTTTTTGTCATACATGGACATGAATCAGCCACAGGTGTACATGTGTTCCCCATCAGAAAATCAAATCTCAATTTCCCTGTTAAAATTTGACTCAGGATGCTATTTGATGATAAATAAATCATGAAAATCAGAGTATTCCTGTATGCATGCAATGGAAGAGAAACAGAGAATGCAAAAATTAGCATTGAACAATGAGCATTTTAGTGTATCTTTTCTGAATTCACAACTTATATGAGTAAAGTTGAGTTTAGAAGTTAAGGGATTTCACAGAATCACACATATTATGTTAAAGCTGGTACTAAAACCTACTTGAATGCCTGAGCATATTTCATATAAATTGATATTTATTACAGATGCATTCCACATTTCTTACAAGCAGAAATTATAAAAGAACCTGAAAATTATTAGCTGTTGGTTAAAGTACTTATACTCAAGAGAAGGAAACGGTTTCCTATTTTCAATTCAATATGGTTTTGATCCTGTCTGTTTCTTTATTTGCAAGTCTGTACGTCAGGCACTCAGGCATCTGGGGTCTGAACTATCTTTCAAAGAATATGTGAACTCTGTTATTAAAATAATAGTAATTTTCCCTCTATATTATTAAAGATATAATATTCTGAAAAACAGAAACCATATAAATTACTTTCTGAATGGATGACATACCTCCTCTGGCATTTCAACACTCTCTGTATTTGACACAATCTCCTCCTCGACATCAGGACCATCTCCACCTTGACCCCCGGTCTTAGCCACAGCCAATTCCTGCAGATGAGTTTCCACGTAAGAATCTTAAAAAAAAAAAAATCAATTCAGCTGTAAAGAATACACTATAAAAAAGGGAATGGTAATATTGATCCCCTCGGTGTTATGAATTAAAAGCCTTAGGCTAGTTTGGTAAAAATGTGATGAACAAGAACCTCAGGAGCATTATTCCAGTAATGTTTTGCTGAAGAAAAAGGAAAGCAGAATTTTCCAGATGTTATGACCATTTTCCTTTCCCAGAGTTGTCCTCAGACAACTCAGTTGTCCCCTTCTCTTTGTCTTGAAAACAAGGCAACATTTGAGCGACCACACTAACCTGCAAACTATACTCTCCTCAGTTTTTCAGGAACTGTCTAAAGCCCTTTTCTAATGTTTCCTTTCCTCCTCTTACTGGTTATGTCTTAAGACATAATGCACGCATACACTTTACCTCCAGGGGCATCCTTCTCCTTCTCTTCATCATGATTCACTAGATCCTCTCCACTGACTTCCTCCTTTCCAGGTGTGATATCCTGAATCTCAGCTGGTGGTTCCTCTTGTTGAGGTTGCTCAACACTGGGCTGCTGGTCCTAGTAGAGTGTGCATGCAAGTAAAACTTTTTGTTGTTAACACATCTAACAGCATAAATATACATAATACACAGATATATCCAATCAAAAGTAAACCTAACAACGTTTCCCCAACACAATTCTATGTACTTACTTTTAATAAAGTTACTCTTCCCACAGAGAAGAGTTAGCTCCCATAAGAGTTACCCAGAGAGACTTTGCAAGCTATTTCAATCTAAGCTGGGATGGAAGTGTGCAATCTGTTGTTAATAAGCAGGAGGAGGGAGTCATTGGGCACATTTCCAGGCAATTTCACAGTATACACATCCAGGCAATGCCAGACTGTAATAGTTCTGGATCAGTGTTCCTTCCTAAGACAAACTGTCACCCTTTACCAGCACGGAAGACCTTTATCACTGCATCTGCATTACTTAACATCATTTTCTCAAAAGTAAATTTGTGCTAATAGAAAATATCAAATGGTAAGGTACTCACAACCACAGGTTCATCCAGCTGGGAAGAATCTTGACCTGTAGGTCCCAATGTTGATGCCACTTGCCCACTCATATTTCTCCCTGAAAGTAGAATATTGTGATTTAGAAAATGTATTTAAGAGCACAGCTATATTTGATCACTTTTATGACCATATGTTGACTTACTATGTTTTAAAACTGTGAAAATACTTTCAAAAGAAAACTCTGGTTAAGTATGGGTGTACATGCATTCCCATTACGCGAAATACAGTTGCTTGCAAAGCCATTTGTATCTTCGCTAAGCGGGCAGAGAAATCACCTTAAGGTACACAAGAAGACAGAGAATTGTTGTGAGGAAGTTTGATTTCACAACAGAATTCTCCATCATGAAGATAGTTAGTGAAATACTGCTAGGAATTTAAAAATTCAGGACTATTGCTCTTGTCCCACTCCTATTCACCAGACCTATTTTCCCCAACTCCCTTGGAATTCAGTGGGAACAGGAAGAAAGGGTTAGTCTTTACAGCCTGACTATGGCGATTTTCTCAGCGTCTGTGGCTGAGGTGAGTCTGCATACAGAGCATACCGGTCCACTTCTCTCTTGGCACCTTACCACAAAACTCGTGATAGGGTCACAAACCCACCGCGGTCCTGTTTCTAGGCCTTGCCTTAATCGTCCACCCTGCCCCCTGCCAGGTCCCACTCCCGGCCGCAGATTCTGTGCTCTGTCATCACTTCCAGGGCTCCAATGAGCCAGATATCTCAAAGAGCACCCCCAAGTCTCCCACCACTGTCATCTGAACCCCTGCCCTCCTCTGCCCACCGCCCTTCCTCTCCAGCCACCAGGACAAGAACTAGGGCGTCGCGACACCTGTGAGGAGAAAGATGATGACCTCGAGGGCCTTCCTCCTCAAAGGACCAGATGGTACTGCCCGACCCGCCCGAAACTCGCTGGCTCCCCCTGACACGCACGCACACTTAAACTCCAGACAGGACAGATTTGTGAACCTACCTGGTGAGTCCCAAGTAGTGAGAATGAACCGGAACTGAATAAACACCCGTCTCAGGCCCAACGGTTCTCACAGAATGCGCTCAGGAAGGCGTATGCGCACTAAGGCGCATGCGCAGCAAGAGGCGCGTGCGCACACACTGCGCATGCTCCTTGAGTTGGGCGTGCGCAGTGCAGGTTGAGGTTTTCCCGCCACTGAGGTAGAGTCCTGGAACCGCAGGATCTCTGGAGGATGAGAAAAGGGCTTGAAGACTATATTTTTTTCCTTCCAGGGCAGTCTAGCTTATGCCTCCACAAACTGTGGTGATAGGTAGTCCCAAGTTACCCTTAGTGGAGAATGTGTCTCGGGAAGAGACTCATGACAGTATTAGATATTAAGGTTTTTAATACCTATTTTTATACATGCTTTGATGAACCATTTCTTTCTCTGCTTCTGGGTTTTCCATCATGCTTGCAATGGCTTTACTCATTTCCATGGAATAAATACATAAATCCATACCTCTGTTGCCATTTTTTGCTTGGAGCACTGCACATTTAAATCTCTGAACTGGTAACTGATTTCTCTGAATATACCTCTGGTTCCTATACAATAATGTTCTTTTACCATCGGGCTTTACTTTCACCACCAGACACATCCATAGCTGGATGTTGTGTCCACTTTGACTTAGCATTTTCATTTCTTCTGTAGCTATTTCTTCACTCTTCTCCAGTAGCACATTCTTCTTCTTATTCTATTATAGTGGGAATTTTTGTACTTACTAGGAGTTTTAATTTTACCCAAGAGAAAGGAAAACATGGTCACACAAGGACCTTTTCTCAAATACTCTACTCATATACTCCTAACAGCCAAACCTAGAAACAGCCAAACTATTCAACAACTGGTATACAGATGAAAGAAAACAAAAGCGTATACTCATACAAAAGAATACTACACAGTCACTTTAAAAGGAACTACTAATGCATGTAACAGCAAGGATGCATCTCAGCTGTGCCAATGAGAGATGTCAGACACAGGAAGCTATATTATATGATTTCATGTCAATGGATTCCTGGAAAAGGCACAAGTATAGGCACAGAAATATATCTGTGGTTGCCAGTGTGTAGGAGTGGAGGAAGGAGTCTGATGGCGAATAGCCCAAGGGAGCATTTTCGAACCCAAGGGGCCCTCCCCATCCCCACTCTGCAGGTGTAGGAAATCCTGTCCTCCCCTAGATGACCCTCAGGAACACTAACCCCAGCTAGCCTCCACAACTCCCCCCCTCCTCGCTCCCCACCCACACATCTTACAGTGTTGCTCTAGAGTTCCTCTGGTCTGCCTGGGTGTCAAGGCTCCCTGCCATCATTCGGTAGGTGCCCTAGATATCTCACATTCTTGATAGTATCGTTTGAAGGATACAAGTTTTAATTTTGGTGATTCCAAATTGCCTATTTTTGTTTCTTTTATTTCTTGTGCTTTTTGTATCATATCTAGGAAATCGTTGTCTAATCCAAGATTAACATTTACATCTCTGTTTTCTTCTGAGTGCTTTATAGTTTTAGCTCTTATATTTAGGTGTTTTATCAATTTTTAGTTAATTGTTATATACAGTGTGAGGTATAGGTTAAAATTGATTGTTTTGCATGTGAACATCCAGGTATTCCAAGACGATTTTTCAAACATTATTCTTTGCCATTGAATGGCCTCTACTCCCCTCACAATAATCAACTGACCATAGAGATATGGGCTTGTTTCTTGACTCTCCATTCCATTCCATTATGTGTCTATATACAATCCTTATGCCAGTAACATAATGTCTTCATTATTGTAGGTTTGAAATGGGTTTTGAAATTGGGATGTATAGCTACTTGTTCTTTGTCCACACTGTTTTGACAATCCCAGGACCCTTTGAATTCTTACAATTCTAGGATCAGTTTGTTGATTTCCAGGGGAAAAGAGCAGTTTGAACTTTGATAGGCCTCTATTAGGGGAGTACTGCCATCTTAACACAGTAGTGAGTCTCCCAATCCACGAATGTGATCTCCAAAGTCCGTAAAAATCTGAGCAAGCTCTGGGAGTTGGTGATGGACAGGGAAGACTGGCATGCTGCAGTCCATGGGATCCCAAAGAGTCGGACACGACTGAGCGACTGAACTGAAGTAAAATTTCCACTCATCTAGACTGTCTTTCACTTCACTCAGCAATGTTTTGTAATTTGTACTGTAGAAGTCCTGAACGTGTATAGAAATCTATTTGCCCTTTGTATATGACCTTGTATTCTGTAAACCTGTCGAGCCCCTGTATTAGGTCTAACAGCTTCTGTGGGGAGAGGGTGGTTCTTCACGATTTTTTATACACAAGTTTATATCATGGATCGACAAGATGGTGGAGGAGTAGGTAGACGGGGAGTACATCTCTCTGCAAGGAGACATCAGGAATATACCTTCAGACACAGAAGTGCATACAGAACAGCAGCTGAGCACAGATAGCAGCACCTGACCAGTGGAAAAGAATATATAGACCGACACAAAACTCAATAGGATGAGGCAAGTAGGGAGAAAAACCAGGAGTGTTAGTAGGGCTGGACCAGCCCTCGGTCAGTGCGGGAACTGAAGCAAGGGTCCGATCCCCACATGGGGCAATTGTCTGAGTCAGAGGAGAAACATTTAAGGCTGAGAGTGAAACAGCTCATCTGTGGCAGCCTAAATGGAGTGCGAATCAGACATCCTTGCCACAGCCATACATACCCTAGATGGTGCAGTGGCTGGGAGCTGGATTTTGGGGATTGTGGAACAATCCCAGGGCGAGGGGTGCTGTTCACTGCAGAGACATGGATGGAGGGGATGTGAGGGAGGAGACTGTGGTGAGAAATACCTGTGGAGGAAATTTGGGCAGCCATCGATGTTAGGTGATACTGCTGGGTCATGTGTAGGGCATGCAGCCATCACCATAGCCTCTCAACCCCCACATGCCAGCACTGGCAGCTGAACAATAGAGGCTGGCCCATCAAATGCCTGACACACTGAACTACAGAGTAGGACCCCACCCAGGGTGCTTCTTTAAGTGACTGATGCACCAAACTACAGAGTAGGACCCCACCCAGGGTGCCCCTTTAAGTGCCTGATGCTCGAACAACAGAGAAGGATCCCAGGTAAGGAAGCCCTCTAAGTGCCTGAATGGGCGGAGCTATGGAGAAAGACTGGCCAAAGAGGCCTTCTGATCGCCAGCTACAAGAGCCTCAATAAAAGAATCTGATAGGGCCATAACTCCTGTGGCAGAGGCAGTCCATGTCCCTGCACACTTGGCACCGCCAGGGTCCCCGCACGCCAAGCTGCTATGCAACGTTCAAGCTTAAGTCTCACTGGGGCAGAGTTTCCACAGACAAAAAAGTCTTATGTCTATGCATGCAGGGTCACGTTGGTAGTGTCCGACTCTTTGTGACCCTGTGGACTGTGGCTTGCCAGGCTTCTCTGTCAGGGAGAGGGGTTCTCCAGGGAAGAATACTGGAGTGCATTGGCCAATACTGGTTGCCATACCCTTCTAGGGCACTATACTTCCTGCTGCCCTAGCCGCCAACCCCCTGAGTAGCTGATGTTGCCAAAACCCCTGTGACTCAAGCAGCTGCACCGCCTCCACACCTGTCCCTCACAGGGGCAAACCCAATTCCTCCAGGGCAACCTCAGGAGCAAACCCCAGTGGACCGCCCATATCCAGAGGTGGAAATAAAACCACAATTGAAACCCAAGGGCAGTGTGACAAAGGAAAAGGACTGAAAACCCTCCCAACAGCTGTAAAAGATGCAGATTAAATCCACATGATCAACTAGACAGACTCTGTGTCTGTGGGAATATATAAAAGGTCATTGAGAGCTCTCACAAAAGATTACGTTATCTGCAAATAGAATAGTTTTACTTCATTTCCAATGTAGATTCATTTAATTTCTTTCCCTTGCTTAATTACCCTGTCCAGATCCATGTGGAATAGAAGTGGTAAGAGGTGATATTTTTCTATTGCTCTTCATTTTCAGGGGAAATACTTCTGCCTTTTATCATTAAGAATGATGATAGCTATGGGTTTTTCATAGATGTTTTAGATCACATTCAAAATGTTGCCTTCTGCTTCTAGTTTGAGACTGTATTTTGAACGGATGCTGAATTTTGTCCAATGTTTTTTTAGGTAGCTACTGAGATGTCAATATGGTTTTCCTCCTTTATTCTACTGTTGTGGTATATTAACTTAATGGATTGTTAATAGTGAATGAACAAGGACAAGGATTTTGTAAGGATTTTGGTGTTTTTTTTTCTTTTTTCCTTCTTTTTTTATATTGGATTTTGACATTCATAGATGCTGCCAAAATGCTGTCCATCAGTAAAGCTGACGTCCATCAGTAAAGCAGGAGAAGGACAGCTTGTTTACTACCGTGTCACATCATTCTTGGAGCAGAGACTCTGCTGCAATGAACAGGATGCTTAGACCTTTGCTCATCTGGAGCAAAGCTCAACTGGAATTCACCAGTTATGTAGGAGGGAGGTTGAGTGTGCTTAGAAATGCAAATGGTCAGATCACACCCAGGACCAACAAGCCTGAGTGAAAAATGGTTCCCCAGGGGGGTCTCATCTCCTGGGGGTATTGGAGGAGGAGGTGTGAGATGAACACGCCATTGTGGCTGCAGAGATGGGAAGCACAACCACAGGAAGTAAAAGGTAATACAGGGGAGAGGGTTGCATTTGGTAACAATGCAAGTACTGTGGATGGAAGGACAAACCGTCCACCACTGCCCAGGGTGACCAAGTGAAGCCTTTCACACAGATGGGGAGTATGCTACCCTGGCGACTCAAGCCTCTAATCTGGACTGAGGGGAGTCCCCTTTCTCAGATGTCCAGGAGAATGCTCCAGGCCCATTTTGGCCATGCCCACCCACTGCAGCTTTGAATATACACACAGCAGTGATTGGTTCTGGGGATTCGGAGGCAAGGAATCCCAGACCACTCTGGGGAGCCCACGTGGAAAACACATGCTCAGGCTCTCACGGGGTAAATGGACAGAGACCCCAGATGAGACCAGGGCTCACAGTCAGGTGCTGAGGTTGATGGGCAAGAGTTCACAGTGGGGTCTTGGGCCTGAGCACTGGATGACCAGTGGAACCCAGTCTCCAGGAGTGTTCACTGCACAGTAAACAGGCTGGAGACGCTTCCCCAGTCAGTGGCTGCTTTAGGGAGGTCACTTTAGGGGTCAGCTGGCATCCGTGGGCGCATCTCTGAGTTTTAGGCAATCAATCGTCTGAGTTGCAGTGTCCTAAGCACTTCTAAGGTGCCATCTCACTTGAAGAAAACCCTGTCACCCCTGAAGGCCGTTGGGTCAAACTCTTTCTCTCCGAGACCCCCTCCTTTTCACCCAGCCCTGAGGGAAGTGCCTTGGACGCCTGGTCTGGGTCTGGATTTCCCCTGGATCCTGGAGAGATTTTCAGTTCAGCCCTCACCAGGACATTAAGACAGACACCTGTGTGTGGGCAGGAGAGAGGTGTCCTGCAGAATGCAGGGAGCAGGGAACATTCTCAGGGGATCCTCTGAGGCAGAGAGGGTGCTGGGTGAGATGGGATAAATGGGGTGAGGATGTAACTGAGGCCCTGTGAGCAGGGCTAGGAGAAGGGCTAAAGAGGCTCCTGGAACATAGTCAAAACAGTCTCCGACATAAATCACAGCAGGATCCTCTATGACCCACCTCCCAGAATATTGGAAATAAAAGCAAAAATAAACAAATGGGACCTAATGAAACTTAAAAGCTTTTGCACAACAAAGGAAACTATAAGCAAGGTGAAAAGTCAGCCCTCAGAATGGGAGAAAATAATAGCAAATGAAGGAACAGACAAAGGATTAATCTCAAAAATATACAAACAGCTCCTGCAGCTCAATTCCAGAAAAATAAATGACCCAATCAAAAAATGGGCCAAAGAACTAAACAGACATTTCTCCAAAGAAGACATACAGATGGCTAACAAATGCATGAAAAGATGCTCAACATCACTCATTATCAGAGAAATGCAAATCAAAACCACAACGAGGTAACATTACACGCCAGTCAGGATGGCTACTATCCAAAAATCTACAAGCAGTAAATGCTGGAGAGGGTGTGGAGAAAAGGGAACCCTGTTACACTGTTGGTGGGAATGCAAACTAGTACAGCTACTATGGAGAACTTTGTGGAGATTCCTTAAAAAACTGGAAATAGAACTGCCATATGGCCCAGCAATACCACTTCTGGGCATATACACTGAGGAAAACAGATCTGAATGAGACACGTGGAACCCAATGTTCATCGCAGCACTGTTTATAATTGCCAGGACATGGAAGCAACCTAGATGCCCATCAGCAGACGAATGGATAAGGAAGCTGTGATACAGACACACCATGGAATACCACTCAGCAATTAAAAAGAATTCATTTGAATCAGATCTAATGAGATGGATGAAACTGGAGCCCATTATACAGAGTAAAGTAAGCCAGAAAGATAAAGACCAATACAGTATACTAACGCATATATGTGGAATTTAAGAAGACGGTAATGATAACCCAATATGCAAAATAGAAAAAGAGACACAGATGTACAGAACAGACTTTAGGACTCTGTGGGAGAAGGCGAGGGTGGTATGTTCTGAGAGAATAGCATTGAAACAAGTATACTATCAAGGGTGAAACAGATCACCAGCCCAGGTTGGATGCATGAGACAAGTGCTCAGGGCTGGTGCACTGGGAAGACCCAGAGGGATGGGATGGGGAGGGAGACGGGAGGAGGGATAGGGATGGGGAACACATGTAAATCCATGGCTGATTCATGTCAATTTATGGCAAAAACCACTACAGTACTGTAAAGTAATTAGCCTCCAACTAATAAAAATAAATGAAAAAAAAACAAAAATATAAATAAATAAATAAATAAAGAGGCTCCTGGAGTGTGAGGGAGGCCTGGTGGAAGGTGAGGGGAGAGGGTGGGGATCTGGGGATAGAGAGGATTTGTGGCAGTTTTCACCAGGAGAAGGACTCTGGAAAATGACTGATGACTAGAAGGATATAACGGAGTTGTCACAGGCACAGTGAGGGGAAGACCTCTCCTATCTCCAGGATTCAGTAGCCTACAGTGTGTGCTGAGACATGACAGAGAGGACCAGGTCCCGGGGACTCATTCTGTGGATCTGGGATTCACTCTGAGCCTCCCGTGGGACAGAATACAAAATCGCCACAACCAGAGGTGACCAGGGTGGGTTAAGCCCATTCTGAGGACCCAGACATGGGAAATCAATTTGAGAACCCTTCAACTCTCAGGCAATCCCCACACCTGGAATGAATCTGCCTTCCTCAGGATGACATGCTGGTGAATGCAGACTGCAGGGACTGCAGGACTGGAGGCCTCTCTCCCTTGGGGTTGACTGAACAGAGACTCAGTGCAAAGGCCAACACAGCAGCCCAGAGGGAAAGATGTGGGGCTCTCTGTCCCAGGGTGCAGGCTGTAGGCTCTCGGGCAGGGGGTGGGGTGGTGAAGCCTCTGAGCTAAAGGAGAGGTGTTATCTAGAGTAGGGTCTACTTAAAGAAAAGCATATAACAGGCGAGTTGTGAGTTTAAGTTGGATTTGGAGTCTTCTGGGAACTACAACCCAGGACACAGCTCCTCCGTTAGCTCTGAGGAAACTGCTTGGAGGAGGGAGCGGAGAAGTCAGTAGGATTGTTGCCTAGGAAGTACATGCAGTCAGGCGTGCACATTGGTTAGAGATTGCTGTGAAACACAGAGATCAGATGTCACAGGTTCATTATTTTCATGCTTTTCTGTGTGGGGAAGGGGCAAGAATCTAGGGTCACTGAACATTTTCCTGAGGTATCAGTAAATAAATAAAGGCAAACTTGTCCAAAGCACAGTGTGCCTCATACTGCTTTTCACTCTAAATTCCTTCAGAATGCACTTTAGGTCAGCAACCACAGTGGTTACAATTTAACACTTGCAGTACTAGATGTGAGTAATGCTGTTTGTCTTAAGGATCTCAATGTACCTGAGGGCAGATGTTCAAGGTGGATTTAGAAAAGGCAGAGGAACCAGAGATCAAATTGCCAACATCCTTCGGATCATACAAAAAGCAAAAGAGTTCCAGAAAAACCTCTCCTTCTGCATTAATGACTATGCCAAAGCCTTTGACTGTGTGGACCACAACAAACTCTGGAAAATTCTAAAAGAGATGTGAATACCAGATCACCTTATGAGCCTCTTGAGAAATCTGTATGCAGGTCAGGAAGCAACAACCAGAACTGGACATGGAACAACAGACAGGTATCAAATACGAAAAGGGGTAACTCAAGGATGTATATTGTCATCCTGCTTATTTAACTTAGACGCAGAATACATCATGAGAAACGCTGGGCAAGATGGAGCACAAGCTGGAATCAAGATTGCTGGGACAAATATCAATAACCTTAGATATACACATGACACCACCCTTATGGGAGAAAGCGAAGAAGAACTAAAGAGTCCTTTGAGGAAAGTGAAAGAGGAGACTGAAAAAGTTGGCTTAAAACTCAACATCCAGAAAAGTAAGATCATGGTATCTGGTCCCATCACTTTATGGCAAATAGATGGGGAAACAGTGACAGACTTTATTTTGGGGGGCTCCAAAATCACTGCAGATGGTGACTGCAGCCATGAAATGAAAGACGCTTACTACTTGGAAGAAAAATTAGGACCAACCTAGACAGCATATTAAAAAGCAGAGACATTACTTTGCCAACAAAGGTCCATCTAGTCAAGGCTATGGTTTTCCCAGTAGTCATGTATGGATGTGAGAGCTGGACTATAGAGAAAGCTGAGTGCTGAAGAACTGATGCTTTCAAACTGTGGTGCTGGAGAAGACTCTTGAGAGTCCCTTAGACTGCAAGGAGATCCAGCCAGTCCATCCTAAAGGTAATCAGTCCTGAATATACATTGGAAGGACTGATGCTGAAACTGAAACTCCAATATTTGCTGATCTGATGCAAAGAACTGACTCATTTAAAAAGACCCTGATGCTGGGAAAGATTGAAGGCAGGAGGAGAAGGGGACAATACAGGATGAGATGGATGGATGGCATCACCTATTCAATGGACATGAGTTTGTGTAAACTCTGGTAGCTGGCGATGGACAGGGAGGCCTGGAATGCTGCAGTCCACGGGCTCTCAGAGAGTTGGACACGACTGAATGACTGAAATGAACGGAGAGTTGGAATTCTCTAAGATGGTTAGGGTCTGTGTCCTCAGGTGTGATATATTTGAGGTGTTTTGGGTTGCTGTCCAAGATGAGTGCTCTTGGAACTGTTCGCGGATCTCTGTCCCAGTCATGAAGTCTCTGAACTATTTGGGAGGGTTTTGTCCAGAGGGTTGGGTTTCTGACCTGTTCATAGATCTGCATATGAGAGTAGTCTTAAGAGGAAGGCTGGATGGACCCCACTCTCATGGGTCTTAGAACTAGACCTGTGATATCACATTTGCTATGATTTCTACCATGCATCCCTACAGTGAGAAAATCTTGTGACCCCATCCTCACGGAGGGCAAATCATGTGCAGTACAGAGGAGCCCACGATAACAATACTGAGAAGAACAATACTTCCTGACAAGACTACCACCCTTGATAGGGGCCCTGTGAAAAAAACTGTGTACACGCACTCACTCAATCTGCCCAACCCATCACAAAGAGGCCACCATTTGCAGATGGGAGCCCAAGGTCCAGTGCAGCTGGAAGGTCTCGGCTCATGAGGACAGGAGGAACTGGATTCAGGCTTGGGCTCCTTGAGGAGGCAGGGAAGACTCAGCAGAACCCTGGCCATGTAGTGGGGAAGGGGGGCATTGGCACAGGGCCACAAGGACCCTATGACTGTCTCACTGTCAGGATAAATCTCGGTGTCTCCTCATCACACACCCCGCTGCTCACCTGATGTATTGAATGTAATCTGCACATTCCCTGGGGACGTTCTGGTGGAAAGTGCAGAGACGAGCCTCCAAGCAGGTGGGGATAAACATCACATTCACCAATTTGCATGAGGCTCCACCACAAATGGAGCGGTCCCTGCCTCTCTTTCCCCCACTAAAGCTTTCATTGGCACTGAGGTCAGCAGGAGGGCAGTCAGGGCTGGACAGCTTGTGAGGGACCCTGTGAACAGCATGAGCCTCCCCATGACTGGATCATCTCCATGTCTTGATCAGGGCAGAGGACTCTGATGTGTGCCAAGGGAGCATGATTTAGACTCAGGCCACAGGCAAGTGACTCATTTCCTAGAGAAACTCCCTGGTGGGAGGCGGGGCGGGGAGGGGGAAGAGCTGCTTTTCTCCTGGAGAGATAGGTACCTCACGCAGTAGCAGGGCTGGGGGCACATAGGTGGGTGCTAATTCGGGATCCTTTGCTGCCAGAAATAGTCTCTCTGTCCCTGTCCAATGTTCTATCTTTGTCTTTCTCCCTGCCATCTCTGTGTCTGTTACATCCTCCCTCTTAGCCTTTATGAGACTGTCTGTGATCTCCCTCATACCGTGAGGGTCCTTCCTCTGTCCTGAAGGTATCATCAATCAACATGGATGTCCACTGGGAGCAGTAGAAGGGATTCCCCTTGAGTGTAGTGGATTCCAGGAAAGGCATGTTCAACTGCAGAGGGTCTGTGGATTTCCCGGGATGAATCTAGAGCTCCTCAACAATCATTGTGTGATCTGGGCCTCTGAAAGAACCCTGGGGCTTCTCTGGTAAGAACCCTCCTGTGGCTCAAGTCAAAGTCACCTCTGTAGCCAGAGGCCCTAGGGGACCTGACCCTCACCACCACTCTCATCGGATCTCCTGGCTCTCCCTCCATCATGCTGTGACAGTCACATAGCCCTCAACATTCTTTTCATACACACTACACTGAGTTCCACACCCCATTTCTTACACTGGCCTTAAAGCTGTCTGAGACACTTTTCTCCCTGAGAGGCATCTCCTCTAGGTTTTGTTCAAATGTCACAATCTTAGAAGGAACTTCCCTGGCCACTCTTTCTAGATATCATCCCCTCTCTCTATTTCACTATCCCAGTTTAATATTAATCACAGCAGTTATGAACACCCGATAAATTACTTATCATTGGGGGCTGTATGACCCCAACACAATGTAAGTTCCATGAAGCCAAGGTTGATTTTCTCTTTCCTAACACACATAGCTGTGCTTGACAGAAACTGTGAAGATGATTGAATTTAGGCATGAATAAGCAAATTAAACTTGTTGACAGAGGCATAGCTAGACAGGCTGAGGATTCTGCTAGTGAACAAATTCAGGAATGGCAAGATGGTGACAAACCCATGGTCTTTATCTCAACTATGCACTATCCTTGGCTCCCCTCAGAGTTGACCCCTTTCTGAACAGAATGGAATGTCCTGTTGTCCTTCTCACATATTACTCGCAGTCAACAACAGAGGCCTTCGCCACCCCAGACCTTCAGATCCCAATCCAACGCTTTCTCTTGCCTGCCCGCTGCGGGACTGAGGCTGGCTTTCCCCACTGAGACCTATTCTGTATTAAACAGGAAAGCACAAACAAGAACAATGCCCAGCACACAGAAAATGCTTTCCATGCATCCTGTTATGTTAGTGGCCACTACAGAGAAGTAATCTTCAGTTTATGGAGACATTTTTCTGAGTCCAAGATTGCAGCAATCGGCGGGGATTTCATCCTCACCTTGCCTTTCCACCCTTGGAGGATCATCCATCCTCTAACGGTCCACGGGTATCTACATCGGCTGTTCCCCAGGCTCACCACCAAGGGGCGCACGAGATGAAACAGTTCGGTCCTGGGATGCGGCACTGAGGGATAGCGGTAGAACCACCCACTCTGGAAGGTACCATTCAGGAGCGCGTATGACAACACAGAGAGTACCTTTAAACCGCGTCGGGCATCGACCAGGGTTCCCAGCGGAGGCACCCATGGCACCACTGGCTCCATCCCCATTCGCTCCATTCCGGCTTCCCGCAGCATCTGAGTCCGAGTGGACACCGGTATTAAGCTGCAGCTGTCCTCGTCTCTTTTCCAATTCCACCCATTCGTTTCTACATGGTTACATCCAAGGGGGGACGGCTACGGAGCGAGCTGAGCTGCCTGTTTTGGGTCTGGCGTCAGGGAGCATTCTGGGCATTGATTGGTCTCCGCGAGATCGCCAGAATGAGCTCTTCCGGGGCGCGCATAGGCGCCGGAAGTCCCGCGATTCCCGCCCTGCTTCGTCTCCCGCCCTGCTTCGTCTCCGGCCCAGTTCCAGTTGGCTGGCTGGCTGTTATAGGCACTGGGATGGCAGAGCTGAACCTGAGGACGAGAGGCATGTTGCCGTTCGCGGCTTTTTAGAGCATACAGTTTTTCTCCGAGTTGTATTGCTTTTCCCGACGGGGTCGAATAGCTGCCCTGGATAGTGGCGAGGTTTGGCGCAGTCGCTGGCTGTGCGTGGTGACGGCATTTCGGTCTTGTTTAGTTCTCGCTCAGACTGGATTGTGTGGCAGCGCACGGATATTCGCACAAATGCATGCAATTCATGTCCAGGGAGAGGTCTCTGAGTTAGCTGTCTCTCCCTGGAGACTAACCTGTGCCTGGGAGCCTGGGCTCGTGTATCGCTACGTGTGACAACACAGGTGCTGTTTGGGTACATTTGATCTCCTTGAGCCTTTGGGCGGGGTCGTGATTGATGGGATGTTTGATCTGAGTGGATTTTGTGAGCCATAATACAAAGCCCCTAGGATGTGTGTGCCTGTATTCCGGGGTGTGCACTCTTGGAGCTTTCTGGCCTTTCAGTCCCTGGGTGTGAGATCTCTGTGTAGGCGTGTGCACATGAGATTGTGAGACCTCTGTGTTTTTGATTCTGGTCCCAAGTTGTGATGTCTCTGAGCTGCTTTAAGGATGGGTTTTTCTAAAGGTTTAAAGTCTCAACTGCTTGGGGATCTGTGCACAGGGTGCAGGTTTTCCATTTGTCTGGGGACTTTATCTAGATATGATGTTCTTGAGATATTAAAGGTTCTGTCTATCCGTTTAGGGTTTTTGTATTAGGTTGGTAAGTGTCGAGTGGTTTGGGAGTCAGTCTGCATGGTGTGAAGTATCTGTGCAGTTCTCCTTTGTTTCTGTCTTGAATACTTCGGCCTGTTTGGAGGGTCTTTGTCACAGCGTGTATGGTGATGGTCTCAGTTGTGTTTGAGGGTCTGAGAGGAGTTGTGTGCTCTCTGTGCAGAGATTCAGTGAGCTCTTTTTGGTGTCTCTGGGTATCAATCTGAGCTGTCTGGAGTCTCTGTGTCAGAAATAAAACTTCTTATGTTCTTGGCTGTGAGGTCTCTGTCCAGGAACTGAGGATTTGGAAGCTGGCAGATATGATTCTGAGGCCTGGAACCTGACATGCTGACTGTGTGTTGTTGAGTGTATCAGTTGTCTCCTGGAATCTCAGGTTGTTCATAATTATTACAATGGGGCCAGTGCGTGTCTTGGAGGGTACCTGTGCATGTTAGCAATGTGTGTTGCCTGGCTCCAGACTCTCCTTCAGCAACTGTTTTCTGAGCACCTGCCATATACCTGAGCACTGTTGGAGGAGTTTGTGTCAGGACAGAACTGACCAAGTCTCTCCTTTGAAAGACTTGGTGGTCAGTAAATAAATCAAGGGTGGCAGGCACTATGAAGAAAGATAATGCTAGATCAGGGGAAAGGTATGATGTTCTTATTTTGTTCAAGGTAAGGAGGGAAAGTCTCCTTGCAAGAAGGCAACTAAGCAGAGATCTGGAGGAAGTGAGGGAGCAGGCTATGGGGTTATCTAAGGGACGAGCATTCCAGGCAGAAGGAACAACAAATGCAACTCTGCTGGCATGGAAATCTACTTGGCGTGCTCTTGAAAGTAAAGGAGTCCTGTGATGCACTTGGTTTGGCATGTAGCACCCATTGAAAGGGGTCTGGTTGCTGCTGTCTCTGTTTCTGTCACAATTTGTGATCATCCGCATTTCACAGATGAAGGACTGAGGGCTCCAACGTGTGCCCTGCCCCTTCTCTCCTTCCTATCCCTTAAGTTAGGAGTGAGACCTTCTGGTCCATCATGAGAGAGAGAGAGTTTGAGTGTCCCAGCTGCAGGGATGTCACACTGAATGTCAGCCAAGCAGCAGAGACCAGTTTTAATGTGGGAATCATGCCCTGTAACATTGGTACTTTTGATGGAGGGCAGGACTTAAGAAGGAAGAAGGAACTGGGGCAAAGGACAGAGGCAGGAAGGGAAGTTGGAGGACAATGAGAAAAAAATAGCAGAAATGACTGGCTTCATCTCATTGCTCGGGTTTGGCCCAGTTCACGTTGATTGGCTGACTGTATGAGGACATAGTCACCTTTTTCTGTCCCTACCCTTTCTTTTCCTTCCCTTTTTTGTGCCTGAGCAAGTCAGTCCTAAAGCTGTTAGATGTTGCCAGGCAAGGCATGTGTATGTCTAAAGGGCCATCCCTGCCTGGAGAGTCAGAGCCCAAGGTGGAAAGAAGGATATCCCTGGGGATTGGATGGGAAGGAGGCTAACTGCTTCATGGATTCAAGGTTGAGTGAGGTGTGGAAGTCAAGGACAAGGGATGGTTCTGCATAGATTGTGAGGAGGACCCTTTTGTGGAGGAGGGATCACTTACATGCATTGGGATTCATTAACTCAGCAAATAGATAAGAATGCCGAGAGCCACGTCTTTCATTTTTGGAAAAGGGAATTTCCAGTATAGAAAGGAAGTCAACTAGAACAAATTCTCAAGAATTCTACTGGAATTAAAGGTCTCCACGCAAACTTCTTGTATTCGATATGTGTGCATATATGGGTAGACTGATATATAATTATAGATGTGTGTCTGTGTGTCTGTGTGTGTGATTGTGTACACACATATATTCCCAAGTTACTGAAAACAGCAGCATTCCAATGGCAACAGTTACACCAATCCCCAGATCCTAGCTTCTGAACACCTTTCTCCACTAAATGATGGGTTCCCACACTGAGGAAGGAAAGGAAATGAGCCTGGTTCACCTTGTCATGTCAGTAACAAGGCAAAGTTCAAGAACGATTTGTAGATGTCAGAGGGACACAGAATACAGCTTGAGGGCTCTCCCACCAGACACACTTAGGACTCTCTTATGTTTTCCACCTTCTTTGAGGTATTATTGACATAATCTGTAAGTTTAAGATGCCAATGTGATGATTTGATACACACATATTTGGCAAAATGATTACCACAGCAGGGTTGGCACTCTATCCCCTCACATAATCCTTTTTAAAAATTGTTGAGGAAATAACATCTCAGATCTACCCTCTTAGCTTTCACTGTATTACACAGTTTTGTTAATTATATTCACCATGCTATACATTGGATCCATGCAAATTATTCATCTCATACCTGGAAGTTTGTACCCTGTATTCAATATTTTGTGCAGACCCTGGAACCACCATCCGAAACTCTTGGAAATTTCTGTAAGTTTGACTTTTTTAGGTTCTGCATATAAGTGAGAGCATACAATGTATGTCTTTCTCTCTTTCCCTTATTTCACTTAGCATAAAGCCTTTGAAGTCCATTCATGTTGTTGCAAAAGGCAGAATTTTCTTCTTTGTGACTGAATAATATTCCATTTTATATCTCAGATTTTCTCTTTTCAAATTTATTTTAATTGGATGATAATTCCTTTACAGTATTGTGATGTTTTTGTCATACATCAACATGAATTGGCCATAGGGCTTCATGTGAGCCCCCATCCTGAACCCCCCTCCCTCCTCCCTCCCCACCCTGTCCCTCTGGGTTGTTGCAGGGTACCGGCTTTGAGTGCCCTGCTTCATGCATGGTGCGTAACACTGTCTATTTTGCTGCCCTGCATGTACGGTCATTGGTAGTGTCTTTCTAAATTCCGTATGTAAGTGTTAATACACAATATTTCTGTTTCTCTTTCTGACTTACTTCACTCTGTGTCATAGGCTCCAGGTTCATCCACCTCATTAGAACTGACTCAAATGCGTTCCTTTTTATACTTGAGTAATATTCCATTGTATATGTACCACAACGTCCTTCTCCGTTCGTGTGCCAGTGGGCATCTATGTTGCTTCCATGTCCTGGCTATTGTAAACCGTGCTGCGGTGAACATTGGGGTCCATGTGTCTGTTTCACTTCTGGTTTCCTCAGGGTGTATGCCCAGCAGTGGGATTGCTGGGTCACATGGCAGGTCTATTCCCAGTTTTTAAAGGAATCCCACACTGTTCTCCATAGTGGCTATACCAGTTTGCATTCCCACCCACTGTGTAAGAGGGTTGCCCTTCTCCACACCCTAACCAGCATTTGTTGTTTGTAGACTTTTTGATGGTGGCCGTTCTGACTGGTGTCACCACGTTTTCTATATCCATTCATCCCTTCATAGACACATAGTTGCTTACAACTTTTGGTTGAAGCTGCAAAGTAAACTTCAAGTTAGTGTTACGCCTCCAGTGTTGTATTTCAGAATCATTATCTATTCTAGATCATTTGCCTTACCACACAAATTTTACATTCAGTTAGTCTCTATCTACAAAAAAGTCCTGCTGGAATTTCTGACTGGAATTGTATGAAATTGATGGATGTGTATGGGGACTACTGACATCCTAATTATATTGAATTTTTCAACCCATAAACACACCATGTGCCCCCATTTTGTTAGGTCTTCTTTAAGGAACCACATTGCATTACCTTTTCTGACATTGTTTATCAAATCTAATTCTCGTATATCAAATTCTGAAGATCTTTATCTGATGAAGTTATGAAAATATTAGCAGTCAGACGTTCATCAGGAATGCTTTATTTCTTCTGTAGTCTTTACACTGCCCGTTTATTGTGTTTATTTTTTCTGCTAATATTCATGATTGTTTAATCCAAGGGTGATGGTATGGGTATTTTCTGGGGTAAATCGTGAGGAGATGTTCAGCTGTGTTTTGGGATAGAGAGTCTGAGGACAGGGACACAGGGGAGAGAGATCAGAGTAGGGGTGGGGAAGGTGAACGCGTGGGGGCAGGGACAGGGGGCTGCTAGTACAAGAGGAAACAGAAGTGAAGAGACACAGGAAGAAGTGCTCCCCTTCTGCACCGGGCGTAGCTGTCCGTACATATACGCATAATGAAGTCTTTGAGTACTCTTAGCAACACTGTGAGGTAAGCATCTGTAATGCTATCATCCATTTTGTCAGCTGAGGATCAGAGACACGTAGATGTTAATGGGTGAATGCATCTGCACAAAGTCACCTAGCTGCCACGAGCTGAGTCAGATTGGTGCCCAGACCAGAGAGAAACAGCCAGGTGTGGGATCTGACCCTCAATCTGGAATACAGTGCAGTGTCTGGTGTACTCTGGATCAAAAGGCAGATCAACATGTCCATCCACATGAAACATTACTATGGATCTGAGTATGGATCAAACACAGTGTCTCCTAAGTGCGTGAAAGACCATGGGGTGTTTCCTCTGACCAACATTAGTGGAGCACCCTCATCATTATAGAAATTAGCATAACCATAGTATAATATAATGATACACAGACAGAGCAACAGATACAATATCATAAAGACATTACTTCCCCCACCTGGTAATTTTCTTAAATGCAGAGATCAAAACCTGTAAGGCAATAGACCACATACTAAGTTTTTTTCTCTGAAGTGTGACATTCTAGATAATTTTCAGGTAACATTTTATTAGTATTGTAATTTGTTGTATCTTCATTGTTACATAGGCAGTTTTTCTATTATAGTTGGAAAATGGACTTTCTGAAGACTCCTTCTCAGGTGTCTTGAGGTTTCAGCATAAAAAAATTGTGTTGGTATCCCTGCCAAGTGAAACCCAATCGGCGCACTGATCTCAGAAGTGATGTGTTTGGTACGGCAGGTGGGGGTCTGTGGGGAGTAGAGAGGTCCTGATGGAAGGCTAGCTAAGCCTACAAGCCTTGTGAGAAAGGTCAGTGACGCCATAGGCCCAAACCAGGAAACAGCTCATAGGTTCCGAGGAAGACACTGGTGTTCTGTCCACGGAAATGTCTGTGTTAGGACTTTCAGACCTTGGCTCTTTTGGCTCTCATGATGCAGTGGGGCAGCTTATGGCACTTGTAACACAGTCCTGCTTTGACCCAGGCTGTGGATGAGAGTCACAGCCTCCCCTGCAGCACTGCCCCCTTTGTGGGCGATCTGGAGCCCTTTTGTGATACCTGGGAGTCGACAGATTCCGAAGAGAATGGAGAAAGAAGATACATGGCGCAGGGCGAACATGCACTCTCCCTGTGCATGTGGTGCTAGAGATGGGCTAGAGATGCAGGTGCAGCTTCTTAGAGGGACCAGTTGGGGATGAGCAGGGTTGGATTCGGTGACTTAAGGAAGAAATGTGGAAGTGAATGTAAAGGGAGAAAACACATTGAGAGGGGTAAAGACCTACAACTCCCATTTCTGTAGCAGGGTATGTGCTCCATGACTGTTGTGAGGAGGCTCCCTGGTCTGAGCTCTGGGAGGGAGTGATGAGCGTTAAGGACCCGCCATCAACCCTAAGCAGGGGGCGCTGAGTGTGTGAAGACATTAAGTGTCAGCCTTCACCACTGACACACACAGAAAGCTTCTTAGCCCCGCTGAGTGTGGGGTGGTGGCACCTTAGGGAAGTTCAAAGGGAAGGTGGAGGTCGTGGTTCAGTCACTCAGTCATGTCCGACTGTTAACGAGCCCATGGCCTGCAGCACGCCAGGTTCCTCTGTCGTACACTATCTCCCTGAGTTTGATCAAATTAATGTCCATGTGTTGGTGATGCTATCTAACCATCTCACCCTCTGTCTCCACCTTCTCCTCCTGCCTTCGATCTTTTCCAGCACTAGAGTGTTTTCCAATGAGTCAGCTATTCTCATCAGGTGGCCAAAGTATTGCAGCTTCAGCATCAGTCCTTCCAGTGAGTATTCAGAGTATTCAGTATTCATTTCCTTTAGGATGGGCAGAGTAGTTCTCCTTAGTGTCCGAGGGATTCTAAAGGGTCATCTCTCCAGCACGACAATTCGAATGCATCACTCAACCTTCCTAATGATCCAACTCACACATCTGTACACGACTACTGGAAAAACCACCGTGTTGACTCTGCAGACCTTTGTCAGCAAAGTGACGTCTCTGCTTTTAAATATGTGGTCTAGATTCGTCATGGGTTTCCCCAGCGGCTCAGTGGTAGAGAATCTGTCTGCAATGCAGGGGAATTAGGATACCTGGGTTCAATCCCTGGGTCGGGAAGGTGCCCTGGAGGAGGGCATGGCAATCCACTCCAGTATTCTCGCCTGGAGAATCCCCTGGACCGAGGAGCCTGGCGGGCCTTGGTCCATGGGGTCGTAAAGAGTATACTGAGAGACATCACCTCCCAAACAGAATCTCTGGCCAATGGGCTGTCTCTCTAGCTTTACTCATCTCAGGTCAAATCTGTTCCCTGGCCTCAGAAGCCTTGTGAGATAACGAAGGAAACTTGAGGCAGTGGTCATTTAAGCAGCGATTTGGTGCGAGATCTTTATTCGTTTGGGCCAAGTGACTGCAGGGAATGAAATGGGGTAGGGTGATGAAGGAAATGAGATGATGACTTTATTGCCCCGGCCACCTCCCTGCCCCCAGGTAGCCGACTTCAGTAGGGCTGGCTGGTATCAATGCCTTGTTTAGGCTCACTTGTAACAACATCCTGTGTGTGGTATGAGCAACTTGGTGGTAAATCAGACAGCATGGCCAAATATTCATTTCTCAGAGTGGATGGAGGGAGACGAGAGAAAAGAACGATGAACCATGGGTTAGTTGTGCGTCAGTTTCTAAAATCTCAGTATTTCTTCACAAGGGGTGTGTGTGTGTGAATTCTTTTCTTTATCTGAGAATTGGCTTTCTAGGTGAGGAAATATCATGACAGACTCCTTGTGACATGTGACAGAAGGTTGGCAGTGAATTGGGTTAAGGTCATTTTCCACGTATTTCACACCAAATGTTTGTTTAAGGGGGTAGCAGTGGCCTTAAAGAACTGAACTAAGTGGTTGAAATACAGGTTTCAGTTCCTGAAATGTGAGGAGACTCTGGGATGTGTGTTCATTCTAGCCGGTGGTCACAGGCAACTCATAAACTCATGGATTTGAACAGTGTCTTCCTAATGTTATTTGCTTTCTGCCCTTGAATGTGGTGGACACCCCAGTTCCGGTGACTAAAGTTCCTAAGTAACAGTTCTCTGAGAAAAGTAGCTCTTTAGAAAAGAGCAGTGCCTGGGAAGCTGATCTAAAATTTTAATATAGCCTGTGATGTGTTTTTTATTAGCTTCAGCCAGGATATGATCATTCAAAGCATCTAGAGAGATTCACCTACTTCGGTACCTACCATTGGATTTTTCAAATGAACATACAGTAAGATTGGCCCGGTTTTCTTTCTTATTGTTCATCTATTTATTGGTGGCTGCATTGAGTCTTTGTTGCTGCACGAGGCTTTCTCTAGTTGTGGAGAAGGAGGACTACTCTCTAGTGGCGGTGCATGCGCTTCTCATTTCAGAGACTTCTCTTTTTGCGGAGCATGGACTGTAGGCTCGAAGGGCTTCAGAAGTCGACGCAGGTGGGTTCAGTAGTTACCCACAGTCTTAGTTGTCCTGGGACACGTGGAATCTTCCTGAACTACGGACCGAACGCCTGCCCCGTTGCATTGGCAGGTGGGTTCTGTTTTATTTTTTTAATCATTATTTTAATCGGAAAATAATTACTATACCATATTGTGATGTCTTTTGCCATATATCATCATGAATCAGCCGCAGGTATACATGTGTCCTCCCCTCCTGAACCCCCGTCCCACCTCCCTCCCCACCCTATCCCTCTGGGTTGTCCCAGAGCACTGGCTTTGGGTACCCTGCTTCATGCATTGAAGTTGCACTGGTCATCTGTTTTACATATGGGAATGTATATGTTTCACTGCTCTTCTCTCAAATCATCCCACCCTCGCCTTCTCTCCCCGAGTCGAAAAGTATGTTCTGTACGTCTCTGTCTCCGTTGCTTCCCTGCATGTAGAATCGTTGCTACCGCCTTTCTAAGTTCCTTAAATATGCATTAATAGAAGTGTTGTCTTTCTCTTTCTGACTGACTTCTCTCTGTATAACAGGCTCCAGGTTCATCCACCTCATTAGCACTGATTCAAATGTCTTCCTTTTTATAGCTGAGTAATATTCCATTGTGTATACGTACCACAACTTCCTCATCCATTCATCTGCCGATGGACGTCTAGGTTCCCTCCATGTCCTAGGTGTTGTAAATCGTGCTGCAGGGAACATTGGGCTACATGTGTCTGTTCACTTCTGGTTTCCTCGAGGTGTATGCCCAGCAGTGGGATTTCTCAGTCGTGTGGCAGTTCTGTTCCCAGTGTTTTAAGGAATCGCCACTCTGTTCTCCATAGTGGCTGTACCAGTTTGCGTTCCCACCAAGAGTGGAAGAAGGTTCCCTTTTCTCCACACCATCTCCAGCATTTATTGTTTGTAGACTTTTTGATGATGGCCATTCTGACCTGTGTGAGATGATACCTCATTGTGGTTTTGATTTGCAGTTTTCTAATAATGAGTGATGTTGAGCATCTCTTCATGTGTTTCGTAGCCATCTCTAAGTCTTTGGAGAAATGTCTGTTTAGATCTCCTGCCCACTTTTTATGGGGTGGTTCGTTTTTGTGGTATTTAGCTGCATGGGCTGCTTGTATATTTTGGAGATTCATTCTTTGTCAGTTGTTTCATTTGCTATTATTTTCTCCCATTCTGAAGTCTGTCTTTTCACCTTGCTTATAGTTTCCTTCATTGTGCGAAAGCATTTAAGTTAAATTTGGTCCCTTTTGTTTGTTTGTGTTTTTATTTCCATTACTCTGGGAGGTGGGCCATAGAGGATCTTGCTGTGATTTATGTCAGAGAGTGTTCTGTTGTTGGTCCTTTAATGGACCAGAACCTGGTGGTCCCAAGTTGACAATGAGAGAGTGAAAGAAGGAAAGAGGCTAATAGTCCCTGGGTTATGCAGCTGGCTTCCGCGCTCCAGGGAATCAGCCGGAAATAGAGAGATAGAGAGAGAGAGAAAGAAGGAAAGAAAGACAGACACAGGGACCAAAGCTCTGATGGAGCAAAGGTGTTTTAATCAACATGGCATGGACATATATACTGTCTTACAAGGTAGTTATTCTCAGCAAAGATAAAGATTAAAATCCAGACTTACAAAACACAAGGTGATCCCTATTAAAGAGAGAAGAGGGTACTTATCACCATAATGGGAAACTAAGAAAGGAAATGCCTGGATTCCTTAGTCCCAGGAAAGGCGTGTCTCTCCTCTTAATTCCTGAATACTCAGGAATTAATAAGGGCCAAAGGTTTCCTGACAGATCCAAAACAGCACACCAGAAGCCTCCTGTTAAATGCATCCTGACATTCTGCCTATGGTTTCCTCTTAAGAGTTTTAGAGTTTTTTGTCTTACATTTAGATCTTTAATCCATTTTGAGTTTATTTTGTTGTGTGGTGTTACAAAGTGTTCCAGTTTCATTCTTTTACACGTAGTTGAGCATTTTCCCCAGCATCACGTGTTGAAGAGACTTTGTTTATGCCATTGTATCTTTGTGCCTCCTTTGTCAAAGATAAGCTGTGCATAGGTGTGTGGATTTATCTCTGGGTTCTCTATTTTGTTCCATTGATCTATATTGATCTATATTTCTGTCTTTCTGCCATACTGTCTTGATGACTGTCTTGATGATTGTAGGTTTGTAATATAGTCTGTAGTATAGACTGAAGTATAGACTGAAGAAGGAAGGTTGATTCCTCCAGTTCCATTCTTCTCTCTCAAGATTGCTTTGCGTATTCAGAGTCTTTAGTGTTTCCCTACAAACTGAGAAATTATTTGTTCTAGTTGTGTGAAAAGTACCTTTGATAGTTTGATCGGGATTGTGATGAATCTACAGATTGCTTTGGGTAGTAGAGTCATTTTCACTATACTGATTCTTCCAATCCAAGAACATGGTACATTTCTCCATCTCTCTGTGTCAACTTTGATTGCTTTCATCAGTTGTTTTTTTTTTTTTACAGTTTTCTGTATACAGCTCTCTTATTTTTTTATGTACATTTATTCCTAAGTATTTTATTCTTTTCATTGCAATGGTGAATGGGATTGTTTCCTTAAGTACTCTTTCTGACTTTTCTCTATGAGTTTATAGGAATGTAAGGGATTTTTGTGTGTTAATTTTATATGGCAGGCACATTCTATTTTTAGTTTTTAAATTTTTTCTTTATTTATTGTAGTTGGAGGCGAATTACTTTACCATATTGCAAGCACATTCTTAACCACTGAACCACCAGGGAATTCCTGGCCTGCTTGTCCTTGGGTGTGCAGTTCTCTGGGCTCTGATACACGGAGAGATTGCAGTGATCACCACCACAACCAGGACACAGGCCACGTCCGTCACCCCAAAAACACCCAGCTGCTGCCCCTCTCTGGTTTCCTCTCCCACACCCCAATCCCTGGCACAAGGATCTGTCCTCCTCCACAAAGGATTTTGTCCTTTGCAATTTTAAAATTCCTTACATATTCTGAATATAAGACCTTTCTCGGATCTGTCATTCACAAACATCTTTCCCCTAATAACAAATAGCTTCCCTTTTTGTTACAGGAGACATGAGTGATGAAATCTTTTCCTCCCCACACTCAGAGCCCAATGTGGTGTAGCCAGCAAGTGCCCGTGAGATTCTTCCGAAGTGAAAATGAATTCTGTTGTCTGTGAGTCAGTCTGTGCTCTCAGCTAGCCCCCAGAGCTGTATTTCTGCAGAAATCCACGAGTCTTCTGCAGACAGAGGCGCTTGAGAACAGGTATATTTATTGGAGTCTGAACTTGTGATCTCATCAGAGAGCTTCAGAGCTCAACCCATCTTGCAGGCCTTGTCTCCCAAGGGAGCTTTTCTTCTTGAAACTCAGAGGCGTGAATTTAGTCAGTGTGGGCACGTTTAGCAGGGCGAACATGGCATTTCAAGGTTGTTCATCCTTTACCAGGTATCAGACCACATTCAGTGTATTTCTTTCTGTCACCTTATTTAATCCTCCTTCAAAGACCCGTCATTTTGGAAGATTTCAGTCCTAATTGATGAGGTGAGAAAGCAGAGGACAGAGAAGTCAGTAGGATTGCTCAGAGTCATATAGGCCGCCAGAGGAAAAGTGACCCACAAACCTTGGCATCCTCCATTCAGAGCCCCCACTCTTTATTTCTTCAGTAAAGTTGCCATGCCTGCGTGCATGCCAAGTCACATCAGTCATGTCCAACTCTTTGCGACCACATGACTGTAGCCTGCCAGGCTCCTCTGTCCATGGGATTCTCCAGGCAAGAATACTGGAGTGGGTTGCCATGCCCTCCTCCAGGGGATCTTCCCGACCCAGGAATCCAACCCACGCCTCCTGCAGCTCTAGCAATGCAGGAGGATGCTTTACCGCTGAGCCACTGGGGAGGCCCAACGTTGATATAAGATATTATATTTGTTTCAAGTGCACAACAAAGTGATTCCATATTTTTAAACATTATGAAATGAATTGCCACGATAAGTTTGGTTCCCATGTGCCACCACAGAGATTTATTATAAGATTATTGACTATATTCCCTGTATGTACATTCCATTCCCATGACTTATTTTATAACTGGAAGTTTGTATCTCCTTACCCCTTCCCTGTTTTGCACATCTCCCTACTCCTTCCTCCTCTGGTAACCACCAGTTTGTTCTCTGTGTCTCTGACTCTATTTCTGTCTCGTTTCCCATGCTCTCTTACTTATTTGTGAGGTTCCACATATAAATAAAACTGTGTGGAATTTGTCTTTCTCTCTGTGCCTAGTTTCACTTGGCATCATACCCTCTAGGTCCATCCATGTTGTCGACAATGACAAGATTTCATTCTTTTTTTAATTGCTGAGTAATATTCCACTGTGTGTGTGTGTGTGTGTGTGTGTGTGTGTGTGTACACACCATTTCTTCCTTTTTGACTCATGTATCGATGGGCACTTAGGTTCCTTCCAGATCTTGGATCCTCTTGGCTGTAAATAGCACTGCAGTGGACAGAGGAGCACATATATCTTTTGTGACTAATGTTTCTTCTATTCTTGAGAAAAATACCGAGAAGTGGAACTGCTGGATCATATGGTAGTTCTGGTTTTCAGTTTTTGAGGAAACCCTCATTGTCTCCTTGGCGGCTGCACCAATATACATTTCCACCAACACCGCATGAGGGTTTCCTTTTCTCTACATCCTCGCCAACATTTCTTACTTGTTGTCTTGTTGATAATAGCTACTTGACAGGTATGAGGAAGTACTTCACTGTGGTCTTGATTTTCTAATCCCCGATGAGGAGATGTTGAGCATCTCTTCATATGTCTATTAGCCATCTGTACCTCTTTGCAGAAATGTCTATTCACTGCTTTGCCCCGTTTTAAAATCAGGTTTTGGGTGTTTTCCCCAATACATCCTATGAGTCCTTTAGCTGTTTTGGATATCTACCTCTTTTCGGGTGTGTATCACTTGCTCATATCTTCTCCCACTCAGCAGGTTGCCTTTTTCTTTTGTTGACGGTTTCCCTTGCTCTGTAAAAGCTTTTTAGTTTTATGAACTCCCATTTGTTTATTTTTGCTTTTGTTGCTCTTGCCTGAGGAGACATGTCAATAAAACTATTGCTAAGACCTGTGTCAAATAGTGTCCTGGCTACGTCTTCTTCTAGGAGCTTTATGGTTTAAGATCTAACAATTTCATCTTGAATCTTCTGTAGTTGTTGTTGAGTTTTGAATGTTGTGTAAGAAAGGGGTCCAAGTTTTCCCATAACCATTTATTAAAGAGACAGCATTTTCCATGATGAATGTTCTTGGCTCCTTTGTCATAGACTAATAGGCCATATGAGCGCAGGTTTATTCCTGACAGAGCATCCCCAACTGTACCCTCCGTAAAGGCTGGGGTGAAGTGAGAAGACCCGGTGACTTCGGTGCCCGTCCACAGCTGCTGGCACAGCAAGTCTGGATAAGGTACGTCCTAGTACCTTATTGATGCTAGCCACAATGCACTGGGGCAGGGATGGTCATCCCCACCCGGCACAAGTTCCCCAGGGTGGGATGCGATGGGCTCACTCCAGCAGCCAACCCAGGTCGATCGTGCCATCCACAGTCCCTCAATTTAGCCAATCACGAAGGTTTTCACTGTTGATGTTACATCCCCTCCATGCCGTGCCAGGCTGGCTGTTGAGAGGGGGAGGTGAGGAGGAATTGCATGGCCAGTCCCTGCCCTTGAGAGTTGAGTCATTAAGCAGAGAGGAGATCTGACACCCTTAGATGTGGTGGCGAGTACGTCACGGATCCCCTGTGAGGCTGCGTTGCTAGGAGATGAGAGGAGTGAGGAGGATCAGGGTAGATGAAGTGGACATGGTGGGGGAGGGGACAGGGTACTCTGGGTCCTTGCTGTGCCAGTCCCAACTGCAGAATTACCCACAGACTGCAAGAGGGCACCCGGAGGGTGGATGGGCGGCTGTAAATGAGGATATCAGCAGTGCCACCCTCTTCCCACCTCAAAGTCTGTGTCCCCAACCTGCCTATTGGGTGTTGGTGGTCTGGGGGTCACTTCTGAGACAGCATACTCTCCCCAGTTACAGAGTAGGAGCCAGAATCCTGTGATGTGCAGAGATGTGTAGCCCGTCAAATCCTAGGCCAGAGACCGAGCCATAGGAACCAGCAGGCCAGAGAATACTGGATGGGAGTTGGCTTAAATGCAGTGGCCAAATAACAAATCTGAATGTACCTGTGGCAAGCAATGATATTGAACCATTCATTTAAAGACCTTCCCACAAAGGGAAGTCCTGGGCCTCCTGGTTTCATCAGTGAAATCTATCAAATGTTTGAAGAAGAACTAGCACCCATCCTTCACAGATTCTTCCTGAATAGACAGCAGGGAGGAGGGAACATTTCCTCATTCATCCTATAAGCACAGTATTAGCCCGGTACCAAAGCCAGACTTGACATCACCAGAAAGCTACAGATCCATATCTATCATGAATAGCGATGCATACACCCTCAACACAGTATCAGCAAACCAAATAGAGAAACATTTTGCGAAGGGCTGTGCAAGATTTTTCCCAGGATTGCAGTATTGGACCAACACTCAATTTCAGTTATGGGAAACAGCGTATTGATATAAGGAAGGACGGAAACCACCTGTCATCTTGACAGACAAAGAAAAAGCATTTGACACAGTTCAAGACCCGTTTATGACAAATAAGTAAATAACTAAATCAATAAACACGGTCAACCAACTCAGGATAGAAGGGATCGTCGTCGTGGTGCTGAAGGACATCCCCGAGAACCGTCCTGCTCTCGTCACGTCACATGTAGTAGTGTCTGAGTGAATGCTTGCCGCTTGAGATGCAGACCAAGGACAGGAGGTCTGCTTCAACCACCTCTGTTCCACACTGCCGGAAGGGTCTATCCTGTGCACCGTGCAAAAGGAGAAATGACATCATTGGGAAATGAGAAGCAAAACCTATGTCCACGCAAATACTTGTCCTTACAGGTCTCTCACAGCAGCACTGTTTCTAATTTCCAAATAGTGGAGCAGCCTAAAAGTCTTGTCAGCTGGAGAGTGGTAGACAAAGTATTCTGTATGTCGCCATATGGTGGAATAGCATAGATGGATGAAAAGTGATGAACTTCTGCTTTCTGCTGCCACGTGGGTGAGCCTGCAAAGCATTAAGCTAAGTGAAAGAGCCCAGACACAAAAGGCCACTTCCTGCAGGAGTCCGTCGATATGAAATGCCCAGAAAGGGCAAATACAGAGAGGATGCCTGGGCCTGCAGGTCCTGTTGGGGATCCACTGCTGATGGGTACGCGGAACCATTTTGTGGGGCTGGCCGTGTTCCACAACTGCACTGGGGTGGTGGCTGCACCACTGTGTGAAGGTACTAAAAGTCACTGCCCTGGAAGTGATGGGTGTGATTTGTGGTATGTGATTATACCTCAGTAAAGCAGTTTAGGAAGGTAATGCGGATGTCCAAGTGAGACGTGTGGGGAAAGACATGCCGTTGCTTTTGTCACAAGGAGGAGTGCCCCTGCTCCTTCCGCGTTCTGGGTCCGGGCTCCTCCACATGTGCTAGATGCCCCCTCCAGAAACAGTCGCTGTGCACGTCTGGTCCTCAGGGGCATCCCACATAAGTTTCCCACCTACTTTGGCCAGTCCTCTGCCAGAAAACCAAGCAGCAAGGAACGGTTTTCTTCCGGGCTTGCTGGCATTTTGGTTTCTGTGCACTGAAGGGGGCAGTGTTGCCCCGAGGAGCCGCCTGCCCGTTCCTCCCCCGCCCTTCGGGGTTGAAAAAAGGCTGTAATAGGCGACGGGTTTTGTTTTTTTTTTTTTTTTCTGCGCTTGCGCTGGTTGGCTGCTTCGAAGTGCTGAGGAAAATGCTGAGATACATATTAACCTAACTGAAAAAGTAAAACAAAGAGAAAATATTAAGCAGGTCAAGGGAAAAGTAGCAAATAACAGAAGCGGGCATCCCCATAAGATTATCAGCTGACTTCTCAGCAGAAACGCTGCAGGCCTGAAGGGAGTGGCATGATGTATTTAAAGTGGAGAAAGGGAAAAACCTACAGCCAAAAACACTCTACCAACAAGGCTCTTCTTTCAGATTCAACAGAGGAATCAAAAGAGAAGCAAAGACTCAGAGAATTCAACAGGACCATACCAGCGTTACAACAATGACTAATGTAACAGCTCTAGGCAGAAACAAAAAGAAAGACCAATGGAACACAGTAGGAAGCCCAGAGATAGATCCATGCACCTATGGGGCACCTCATCTATACCCAAGGAGGTAAGAATATACAATGTAGAAAAGACCATCTTCAATAAGTGGTACTGTGAAAATTAGACTGTAACATGTAAAAGTAACATGTAACATGTAAAAGTAACATATAAAAAAATTAGAACACTTACTAACACCACAGGGGGAAAAAAAACCTCAAAATGAATTAAAGACCAAATGTAAGACCAGATACTATAAAACTCTTAGAGGAAAACATCCGCAGAACACACTAACAAAGATTTTAGCAATATCCTCTTTCCATTAATGGAAATAAAATAAAAAATAAAGAAATGGGACCTCATTATTCTTACAGTATTTTACAAAGCAAGTTAGTTCAGTTCAGTTGCTTAGTCGAGTCTGACTTTTACACAGCAAAGGAAACTGTAAACAAGGTGAAAAGACAATCCTCAGAATGGCAGAAAACAATTGCAAATGAAGCAACTGAAAAAGAATTAATCTCAAAAACATACAAGCATTTCATGCAGGTCCGTATCAGAAATATAAACAACCCAATCAAGAAATGGGCAGGAGACCTAAAACAGGCATTTTTCCAAAGAAGACATACAGATGGCCAACAAATACATGAAATGATGTGCAACACTGCTGTTTATTAGTAAAATGCAATTCAAAAGTACAACGAGTACAATCTTGTCAGAATGGCCACCATCAACAAATCTACAAAACATAAATGCCGAAGAGGATGTGGAGAAAGGGAATGCTCTTGCACTGTTGGTGGGAATGTAAATTGGTACATACACTATGGAGCACATTGTTTAATCCTCCCCGTGTTTGTATTTTTTTTCCTGCAGTTTTTTCTTATAGTTTACTTCTAAACCCACAGCATTGTGATCAGAAAAGACTCTTGACATGATTTCAATTTTATAAAATTTATGTGGCTTGATATGTGACTCAAGATATGATCTATAAAGAATGTTCTATGTGCACATGAGAAGAAAGTGTATTCTGCTGCTTTTGGATGGAATGGCCTAGAAATAGCAATTAAGTACATCTGGTATAAAGTGTCATTTAGGGGCTGTGCTTCCTTCTTGATTTTCTGTCTGGATGAGCTCTTCGTGGATGAAAGTGGAGTGCTAAAGTGCCCCACTATTATTGTGTTGCTGATGTTTTCTCCTTTTATGACTGTTTATATATTGAGGTGCTCCTATGTTGGGTGCATATTTATTGACAATTGTTCTGTCTTCTTCTTGGAATAATCCATTGATCATTATGTGGTGTCCTTGAATCTTGCAACAGTGGTTAAAGTCTGATTTGTCTGATGTGAGTATTGCTACTCCAGGTTTCTTTAGATTTCCATTTGCATTGAAAATCTTCTTCCATCCCTTCACTTTCAGTCTGTAAGTGTACCTAGATTTGAAAATGGGTCTCTTGTAGACAGTATTGTGTGTGCTGGGCTGTGCTTTGTCACTCAGTCGTGTCTGCCTCTTTGCGAGCCCATTGACTGCACCCCACCAGGCTCCTCTGTCTATGGGGATTCTCCAGGTAAGAATACTGAAGTGGCTTGCCACGCCCTCTTCCAGGTCATCTTCCCAACCCAGGGATGGAATCCACGTCTCCTGCATTGCAGGCAGATTCTTCACAGACTGAGGCACCAGGGAAGCCCAAGAATACTGTAATGGGTAGCCTATCCCTCCTCCAGGGGATCTTCCCAGTGCAGAAATCAAACTGGGGTCTCCTGCATTATAGGCAGATTCTTTACCAGCTGAGCTACCAGGGAAGCCCAGACCGTATTATACATGGGTCTTCATTTTTTTAAATCGTTATCTCTCTCTCTCTTTTCTTTTTTTTAGGATGCAGCATTTCATCCATTTACATTTAAGTTAATCACTGACATGTGTGTTCTTATTGCCATTTTAAAAATAGTTTTGGGTTTGTTTTAAAGGTGTTTGTCCTAAACTTCCTTTTGTGACTTGATGACTATCTTTAGTGTTGTGAATGGATCCCTTTTTTGTGTGTGTCTATATCTATTGTAGATGTTTGGTTATCATGAGTTTTTTTGTTCTAGCTGTCTATACACACACCACATAGACACGTTTGTGTGTGTGTGTGTGTGTCTATATATGTGTGTGTATATATGTGTGTATACACACACACACACACACGTGTGTGTGTATGTATATATACACATGTATACATATGTATATATATACATGTGTGTATGTGTGTGTGTGTGTGTGTGTGTGTGTGTGTGTGTATGTCTCTATGGTGGTTCAGTGCTAAAGAATCCCTCTGCCAATGAAGGAGATGCAGAAGATTTTGGTTTCATTCTTGGGTTGGGAAGGTCCCCTGGAGGTGGAAGTGGAAACCACTCCAGTATTATTGCTTGGAAAAATTCCATGGACAGAGGAGCCTGGAGAGTCCGTGGAGTTGCAAAGAGTCTGACATGCCTGAGTAAAAGAGTATATATATACATGTTTAACTTTACTGGTCTCTTAATTTCAAATGCATTTTCAATATCCTGCATTTGTACTCCAATCCTCTCATAACTGATGGTTTTGATATCATATTTGTGTGTGGATGAGTTCCCATGTTTACTGTGTGTTTGTCTTTACTGGCGAGCTTTCCCATTCATAATTCTCTTGAATCTAGTCATGGCATTTTGTTTCTGCCTAGAGCTGTTACATTAGTCTTTGTTCTAAAGCTGGTGTGGTCCTGTTGAATTCTCTGAGTCTTTGCTTGTCTTTTGATTCCTCTGTTGAATCTGAAAGCAGAGCCTTGCTTGGTAGAGTGTTTTTGGCTGTAGGTTTTTCCCTTTCTCCACTTTAAATACATCATGCCACTCCCTTCAGGCCTGCAGCGTTTCTGCTGAGAAGTCAGCTGATAATCTTATGGGGATGCCCTCTTCTGTTATTTGCTACTTTTCCCTTGACCTGCTTAATATTTTCTCTTTGTTGTTACTTTTTCAGTTAGCTTAATATGTATCTCATCGTTTTCCTCAGCACTTCGAAGCAGCCAACCGGCGCAAGCTCAGAAAAACAATCCGTCGCTTATTACAGCCTTTTTTCAACCCCGAAGGGCGGGGGAGGAACGGGAAGGCGGCTCCTCGGAGCAACACTGCCCCCTGCAGTGCACAGAAACCAAAATGCCAGCAAGCCCGGAAGAAAACCGATCCTTCCTGCTTGGTTTCGGAGCAGAGGACTGGACAACGTAGATGGGAAACTTATGGGGGATGCCCCTGAGGACCAGAGAAAGAAAGGGAACCTCTGGAAGGGGCCCGGGCTAACCACCCCGGACCGCGCGAGTTCCGCTGGACCTGCACTCAGAACCACAGCGAGGCGGGCAAGAAGTCAGGGCGTCCATGAATCTCTGGAGTTGCTGAGGGCTGGTTCTGGGCCTGCCCCGGGGAGCATTGAGGACAGTGCCAGTCTCCCAGCCTGCGTCCGCTGGGAGATATCTCCCCGAAACCGTTTGGAACTCTCCACTGAGGGACCTGATCCGTGACGTCCGGGTCCTGTCCAACCTGGCCCCAACAAGATGGTTCTTTTGAGTCACTACCCTGCCCTCTTCTCTGTCGGTCAACTCTGGATTGAAGTCCCTTCCTGACTCACCTTGCAGTGAGCTGAGCAACTTGTACTGTGTAACAGCGGATTACTTCCTGGTGCTTTGCGTTCTAAATGTGTTATCGTGACATAATCGTGATAGAGTGGATGAGTCGTTTTCTATGTAGTTTCCCTTCCCGCCCCCCTTTCATTTAGTATCTCGTTGTAATAAACATATTATTGTTGTTTTTCAGGCCGTCGGTCGTGCCCGACTCTTTGTGACCCCATGGACTGCATGCAGCACGTCAGGAGGCTTCCCTGCCCTTCCCCATCTGCCGGAGCTTGCTCAAACTCATGTCCATTGAGTCAGTGATGCCATCCAACCATCTTGTCCTCTGTCATCCCCTTCTCCTCCTGCCGTCAATCTTTCGCAGCATTGCAGGCTGTTTTACCCTCAATCCCAGTGAGCATTTTATTTCACTTTCCACTGGGGAGGGGAATGTATCCTGCAAGCCAGTGTGCAAACTACAGTCTGACAGACTGGAGAGCTGAACCTAGGGACACTCTCCGAGAAACCCTGAGAACCTGGAGAGCTGACTCTTCCTCTGTGTGCCACAGCTCCCAAAGGCATAAAATGAGGGCAGTAATGGCATCTGCTTCTTGGGTGGTGTCCAGCATCACTTAACCAGCAGGATCTTAGCTTGCCACTTGTCCCTGTCATGTTATTACTGTAGGTGGCTCAGATGGTAAGGAGTCAGCCTGCAGTGCAGGATAGCCAGGTTCAATCGCTGGGTTGGGAAGATCCTCTGCAGAAGGAAATGGCAACCCACTCCATTATTCTTGCCTGGAGAATCCCATGCACAGAGGAGCCTGGAAGGCTACAGTCCAAGGGGTCTTAAAGAATCACACAGGTCTGAGCCACTCTCACTTCCACTTCACAGAATGATTTTCAAGTCAAAACTCACTGTCATAATCAAGTTCTCTTTAAACATACAGGAATTCCTCAAGGATCGGAAGCAAGACAAGGGTGACCACTCCGTCCACTATTATTCAATATATCAGCTTATATTATTTTATTGTAATTTTAAGTGTCAATGAGTCCGGGGAAAGTTCTCACAACGGGCTCTCTGAAGGGCTCAGATGCAGTTTGAATCAGCCAACCGGCACAAGTGGAGGAAAAACAACAACAACAAAATACCAGCTGCTTCTCTGCCCTGTGCTCTTCCACTCCATACATGATCCTTGGGTGACCACGTCACACCCCCCCTACCCCCAGAGCTTTTACCCATCTGACTTGTTTTCGCCCGTTATCCCCCTGTATGCTAATGGCTTTTCCCATCACTAAATCTACCTAGGACATCTCAGCTGGCCCCCAGATTCCCCACAGGCCGAGACGTATGGGGCATTTGCACTCAGATGTCCCATCAGCCCTGCAGGCCTGCTAGTAGCACCAGGCCAATGTTCCCTGTCTCATGGATGGGCACGGCCATCCACCCAGTTCCTTCAACCACAATCTCGGGCATGCTGCTGGGTGTGATCTTCACCGAGCCATGACTCCCCTGGAGCTGCTCTGGAAAAAGCTGACCCAAGATCTTCCTGTTGCCACAAGTGGGGATCCGTTCCTCTCAGAGGCCCTGTTCTGCAGACACGCTCTGAAGGTGTCCTGAGCACGGGCCATCACCCTCTTTTGGATGTCCGAGAGACCCCGGGTGCTGTAATCCACCTGAGAGATTGAAAGCCCTGTCTTTAACAAGACGATGAGTCAGGACACAGCAGTGCAAGCCCATCACCGGGGAATGTGGCAAAGAATATCCGGAAGAGATCCCTAAAGAACATCTAGGGAGGTGGGTCTTCATGGGTGTGCACCAAACCAGGGATCACTTAACTGTATTTTTCCCAATAAGCATCCTGTTCTGATTTGGTCTTCATCTGAGCATGGGAGTTAATTTGATAACACAGAAAACAGTTTAAAACGGCAACTGAGCACAGGCAGCAGATACGCTGACAGCCGATACGCTGACAGCCGATCCTTCTACATCAACATCAACAGCTACAATTCTCAGCCATCTTTAATGTTTGAAGCACTATTCTGATCTCTCAAATGAAGTTATCTCCACAGTGTTTTAGAAATGTATTCGACTAGGCACAAGGGATCCTGACAAGAACTAAAATGTACTGAGTTTCACTAACAACAGCAGGGTTTTAACTGTAAAACTTTGGATTCAGGAACACGCAGCAGAGCAAGCACAAGGTCAGTTTTCAAACTAGTATTAATTTGGGCAAGTGGTCCCTTACCTCAGCCTAAGATATCTGTCAGGCATAGCGGGTCATGATGAAAGCCTGCTTTTGCTGTAGAGTGGAGTCGCAAAATTTCCATCTTTGATTTCCTCCTGTAAGAATGGATTCTGTAAGAATGTCTAATGTGTCTCTGTGTTGACTCACAGGCGCCCATTGTGTGACCACAAGTCAATAGCTCTGGACAGGCTCCCAGAAACCACCCTCCCTCTGAAATTCCACTTAGCTGTTTTCCCATTCTTCTCAAATCACTTGGACCCAGCTTCCGTTTCCCTGGTAACGGATCTCAGCCCTTAGCTCCAACCTCTGGTCACAGGAATACCTGTAGCCTGGTGTGAGGCCCCCTGCCTGAGCTCAGCAACCCAGGAGGGATGCTCAGCAGAGCAGTAACCAAGACACCGGAACTCCATCCATCCTCCTTCTGCCGCCAGGACTGAGGTGCGTTCCCTTCCCTCCATCTGCCTGAGTGTCTGGTAAGGAAGAGGACGTGTAACGTTCCCGCACGTGGGGGGCTTCGGCAGTGGGCGACCAGACCCGGACGTCACCGGTCAGGTTCTTCAGTGGAGACTTCCAAACAGGGTCCCGGAGAAAACTCCCAGCCGACCAGGGCGGGGAGACTGGCACGGGCCTCACTGGGCTGCTGCGCGCAGGCCCAGCGCCAGCCAATCGGAGTGCAGCCCCGCCCGCCAAGCTCCGGATCCTCCCGGACACCCTGACTTCCTGCCCCTGTTACTGCGGTTCCGCGGACGGCTCGCAGTCCAGGGGTGGTTTGGCGGGACCCCTTCGAGAGATTCCCTTCCTTTCTCTCGTCCTTAACGGGCATTTCCCTTATCTTTCGCATAACCGCCGTCCCGTCCTCTGCACGAAAACCCAGAAGGAACGATGAATTTTCCCCGGGCTTGCTGCGTTTTGGTTTCTGTGGCCTGCAGGTGGCAGTGTTGCTCCACAGTGTCGCCGGGCCGGTTTTTCCTCAGCCCTTGGCGCTTTCATAAAGTGACAGGAAGCCTTTCTTGGCAAGCAGCAGCTGGTATTTTGTTGTTGTTTTTCCTCCGCTTGTGCCGGTTGGCTGATTCAAACTGCATCTGAGCCCTTCAGAGAGCGCGTTGTGAGAACTTTCCCCGGACCCATTGACACGTAAAATTACAAAAATAATAAGCTGATACATTGAATAATAGAGGACGGAGTGTTCACCCTTCTCTTGCTTCCAATCATTGAGGAATTCCTGTGTGTTTAAAGAGAACTTTATTATGACAGTGAGTTTTGACTTGAAAATCATTCCGTTAAGTGGAAGTGAAAGTGGCTCAGACCTGTCTGATACTTTAAGACCCCTTGGACTGTAGCCTTCCAGGCTCCTCCGCGCATGGAATTCTCCAGGCAAGAATAATGGAGTGGGTTGCCATTTCCTTCTGCAGAGGATCTTCCCAACCCAGCGATTGAACCTGGCTATCCTGCACTGCAGGCTGACTCCTTACCATCTGAGCCACCTACAATAATAACATGACAGGGACAAGTGCCAACCTAAGATCCTGCTGGGTAAGTGATGCTGGACACCACCCAAGAAGCAGATGCCATTACTGCCCTCATTTTATGCCTTTGGGAGCTGTGGCACACAGAGGGAGAGTCAGCTCTCCAGGTTTTCAGGGTTCCTCAGAGAGTGTCCTCAGGTCTCAAGTCTGTCAGACTGTAGTTTGCACACTGGCTTGCAGGGTACACTCCCCTCCACAGTGGAAGAGTGAAATAAAATGCTCACTGGGATTGAGGGTAAAACAGCCTGCAATGCTGCGAAAGATTGACGGCAGGAGGAGAAGGGGATGACAGAGGACAAGATGGTTGGATGGCATCACTGACTCAATGGACATGAGTTTGAGCAAGCTCCGGCAGATGGGGAAGGGCAGGGAAGCCTCCTGACGTGCTGCATGCAGTCCATGGGGTCACAAAGAGTCGGGCACGACCGACGGCCTGAAAAACAACAATAACATATTTATTACAATGAGATACTAAATGAAAGGGGGGCGGGAAGGGAAACTACATAGAAAACGACTCATCCACTCTATCACGATTATGTCACGATAACACATTTAGAACGCAAAGCACCTGGAAGTAATCCGCTCTTGCGGAGTACAAGTTGCTCAGCTCACTGCAAGGTGAGTCAGGAAGGGACTTCAATCCAGAGTCGACCGACAGAGAAGAGGGCAGGGTAGTGACTCAAAAGAACCATCTTGTTGGGGCCAGGTTGGACAGGACCCGGACGGCACGGATCAGGTCCCTCAGTGGAGATTTCCAAACGGTTTCGGGGAGAAATCTCCCAGCGGACGCAGGCTGGGAGACTGGCACTGTCCTCAATGCTCCCTGGGGCAGGCCCAGAACCAGCCCTCAGCAGCTCCAGAGCTTCCTGGACGCCCTGACTTCTTGCCCGCCTCGCTGTGGTTCTGTGGGCGGGTCGAGCGGAACTCGCGCGGTCCGGGGTGGTTTGCGCGGGCCCCTTCCAGAGGTTCCCTTTCTTTCTCTGGTCCTCAGGGGCATCCCCCATAAGTTTCCCATCTACGTTGTCCAGTCCTCTGCTCCGAAACCAAGCAGGAAGGATCGGTTTTCTTCTGGGCTTGCTGGCATTTTGGTTCCTGTGGTCGGCAGGGGGCAGTGCTGCTCCGGGGAGCCGCCTGCCCGTTTCTCCCCCGCCCGTCGGAGTTGAAAAAAACGCTTTAAAGCCTTTGTGGTAACAAGGGAAGAGTTTTTTTTCTGCGCTTGCGCCGGTTGGCTGCTTTGACCTGCTGAGGAAAATGCTGAGATACATATTAAGCAAACTGAAAAGTTAACAACAAAGAGAAAATATTAAGCAGGTCAAGGGAAAAGTAGCAAATAACAGAAGAGGGCATCCCCATAAGATTATCAGCTGACTTCTCAGCAGAAACTGCAGGCCTGAAGGGAGTGGCATGATGTATTTAAAGTGGAGAAAGGGAAAAACCTACAGCCAAAAATACACTACCAAGTAAGGCTCTTCTTTCAGATTCAACAGAGGAATCAAAAGACAAGGGAAAGCTCAGAAAATTCAACAGGACCACACCAGCTTCACAACAAAGACTAATGTAACAGCTCTAGGCAGAAACAAAAAGAGAGACCAATGGAACACAGTAGGAAGCCCAGAGATAGATCCATGCACCTATGGGGCACCTCATCTATACCCAAGGAGGTAAGAATATACAATGCAGAAAAGACAGCATCTTCAATAAGTGGTGCTGTGAAAATTAGACAGTAACATGTAAAAGAATGAAATTAGAACACTTACTATCACCACAGGGGGGAGGGGGGGACTCAAAATGAATTAAAGACCTAATGTAAGGCCAGATACTATAAAACTCTTAGAGGAAAACATCAACAGAAGACTCTAAAAAATTTTTTTAGCAATATTCTCTTTCCATTAATGGAAGTTAAATAAAAAAGAAGTGGGACCTCATTATACTTACAGTACTTTACACAGCAAGTTTAGTTCAGTTCATCTGCTTAGTGGAGTCTGACTTTTACACAGCAAAGGAAACTATAAACAAGGTGAAAAGACAACCCTCAGAATGGCAGAAAACAATTGCAAATGAAGCAACTGAAAAAGAATTAATCTCAAAAATATACAAGCATTTCATGCAGCTCCATATCAGAAATATAAAGAACCCAATCAAGAAATGGGCAGAAGACCTAAAACAGACATTTTTCCAAAGAAGACATACAGATGGCCAACAAATACATGAAAAGATGTGCAACACTGCTGTTTATTAGTGAAATGCACCTCAAAAGTACAAGTACAGTCTTGTCAGAATGGCCACCATCAACAAATCTGCAAAACATAAATGCCAAAGAGGATGTGGAGAAAGGGAATCCTCTTGCACTGTTGGTGGGAATGTAAATTGGTACATACACTATGGAGAATGGTATGGAGATTCCTAAAGAAACTAGGAATAAAACTACCACATGAAAGAGCAATCCCTTGACTGAGCTTATACTCTAATAAAATCTCAATTCAAAAAGATACATGTACTTTTTGTACTGTTCATTGCAGCACCATTTATAATACCTAAGACATGGAAGGAACCTAGATTTCCACCCACAGATGAATGGATGAAGAAGCTTGGTACATATGTACAACGGAATACTACTCAGCCAAAGAAAGGAAAACTTTTGAGTCAGATCTAATGAGGTGGTTGTACCCAGAGCCTATTATACAGAGTGAAGTAAGAAAGAAAGAGAATAACCAATATTGTATATTAACGCATATATATGGGATCTAAAAAAACCATACTGATAAACCTATTTGCAAGGCAACAATAGAGACACAGACTTAAAGAACAGGCTTGGGGACTCAGTGGAGGAAGAAGTGGGTGCAGGAAGAACTAACATAAAACTGTAAAGCAACTATCCTAAAACTTTATGACAGTTTTGCATCTTTTTTTCCCATTGGGATTCCTTTTATATTTATTTCTTCCCTCTTCAATGGCTAGGACTTTCAAACTTACGTTTAATGAAAGTGGCAAATGTGGTTACGTTGTCTTATTCCTCTTTTTAGAGGAAATGCCTTCATTTTTTCACCATTGAGAATGTTTGCTGTGAACTTGCCATATATGTCCATTAGTAGGTTGAGGTATGTTCCCTCCATGCCCACTTTCTGGACAGTTTTAATCATAAATGGGTGTTGAGTTTTGTCAAAATCTTTTTCTGCATCTATTGAGATGATTACATGGTTTTTATTCTCCAATGTCTTAATGTAGTGTGCCCATTGATTGATTTGTGTATATTAAAGAGCCCTTGCTTTCCTGGGATAAATCTGTTTATCAGGGTGTATGATCCTATCAATATATCACAGTATTTGGTTAGCTAGTATTTTATTGAAATTTTTTTAGCTCCACGTCCATCAGTGAAATTAGCCTGTAGTTTGTTTTTGTCGTTTTTGTTGTATTTTTGTCCTGTTTATGTATCAAGGTGATGGTGGCTTCATAAAAGGAGTGTGGGACTGTTTTTTCCTTCTGCAGTTTTTTGGAATAATTTCAGAAGTAAAAGTGATCTCAAAACAATAGAATTCTCCTGTGATGGTACCTATTCATGGACTTTGTTTGTTGGAATTTTTTTTTTCACATAACACATATTTATTAGAGAATTATCTAGTTTACTTTCAATATACTAACATTAAAAGAAAAGAGAAATAGAAAGAGTATACCCACCAAATTGGATTTTGACCAATGTCCAGATTTAAAATCATGTGTCACAGCACATCTGGGGAACCAATTTGGAAAGCGTCCCAGGCAGCATGTCCTCTCCATGGGTGAGACTTTGAAGACTGCAGTTCTGGGATCCCATTTACAATCCCAGGAAGGGTGCAAACTGATACCTTCATCAATCTGTGATCAAATTGCAAAAGACTGATTTTATGTTAATCTTGTTTGTTTTGCCTTGTAAAAAACTCAGAATGTTGCTAAGCCTGGAACTTGGTTGACCAGGCCCCCTCCAGGGTCACAGCAATCACAAGATTTCTCTGTTGGGAGACTTTAAATCACAGTTTTAATCTCAGTACTTGTGATTACTCTGTTCTTTTTTTTACCTATTTACTCCTAATTCAATCTCAGGAGATTGTAGCTCTCTATGAATGTGTCCATTTCTTCCAGGTTGTCCATTTATTAGCATATAGCTCCTTGTAGTAGTCTTTTATAATCCTTTGTATTTCTATGGTGTCCATTGTGGCTTCTTTTTCATTTCTGATTTTATTGATTTGAGTCCTCTGCTTTTGTCTCTTGATGACTCTAGCTAATGTTTTATCAATTTTGTTTATGTTTAAAAAGAACCAGCTTTTAGTTCCACTGATACTCTTCCTATCTTTTTTTGTCTCTATTTTATTTCTGCTCTGAGTTTTACGATTTCTTTTCTTCAAGTAAACAGGAGTGTTGTCTGTTCTTCTTCCTCTAGCTACTTTAGGTTTAAGGTTGTTTATTTGAGATTTTCTTGTTTCCTGAGGTAAGATTTTATTTCTATATACTTCCCTCTTAGAACTGCTTTTGCTGCATCCCATAAGTTTTGGATTGTCATGTTTTCATTGTCATTTCTTTCTAGGTATTTTTTCATTTCCCCTTTGACTTCTTCAATGATCCATTGGTTGCTTAGCAGCATATTGTTTATCCTCCTCATATTTGTAAATTTTTTTGCAGTTTTTTCTTATAGCTTATTTCTAATCCCACAGCATTGTGATCAGAAAAGACTCTTGATATGATTTCAATTTTCTTAAATTTATGTGGCTTGATGTGTGACTCAAGATATGATCTATAAAGAAGGTTCTATGTGCACATGAGAAGAAAGTGTATTCTGCTGCTTTTGGATGGAATGGCCTAGAAATAGCAATTAAGTACATCTGGTGTAAAGTGTCATTTAGGGGCTGTGCTTCCTTCTTTCTTGATTTTCTGTCTGGATGAGCTCTTCGTGGATGAAAGTGGAGTGCTAAAGTCCCCCACTATTATTGTGTTGTTGATGTTTTCTCCTTTTATGGCTGTTTATATATTGAGGTGCTCCTATGTTGGGTGCATATTTATTGACAATTGTTGTGTCTTCTTAGAATAATCCATTGATCATTATGTGGTGTCCTTGAATCTTGCAACAGTGGTTAAAGTCTGATTTGTCTGATGTGAGTATTGCTACTCCAGGTTTCTTTAGATTTCCATTTGCATTGAAAATCTTCTTCCATCCCTTCACTTTCAGTCTGTAAGTGTACCTAGATTTGAAAATGGGTCTCTTGTAGACAGTATTGTGTGTGCTGGGCTGTGCTTTGTCACTCAGTCGTGTCTGCCTCTTTGCGAGCCCATTGACTGCACCCCACCAGGCTCCTCTGTCTATGGGGATTCTCCAGGTAAGAATACTGAAGTGGCTTGCCACGCCCTCTTCCAGGTCATCTTCCCAACCCAGGGATGGAATCCACGTCTCCTGCATTGCAGGCAGATTCTTCACAGACTGAGGCACCAGGGAAGCCCAAGAATACTGTAATGGGTAGCCTATCCCTTCTCCAGGGGATCTTCCCAGTGCAGAAATCAAACCGGGGTCTCCTGCATTATAGGCAGATCCTCTACCAGCTGAGCTACCAGGGAAGCCCAGACCGTTTTATACATGGGTCTTCATTTTTTTTTTAATCGTTAATCTCTTTTTTTTTTAGGATGCAGCATTTCATCCATTTACATTTAAGTTAATTACTGACATGTATGTTCTTATTGCCATTTTAAAAATAGTTTTGGGTTTGTTTTAAAGGTATTTTTTCTAAACTTCCTTTTGTGACTTGATGACTGTCTTTAGTGTTGTGTTTGGATCCCTTTTTTGTGTGTGTCTATATCTATTGTAGAAGTTTGGTTATCATGAGTTTTTTGTTCTAGCTGTCTATACAGAAACCACATACACAGGTACACACACACACACACACACACACACACACACACACACACACACACACACGTCTCCAAGGTGGTAGAGTGCTAAAGAATCCCTCTGCCAATGCAGGAGATGCAGAAGATTTTGGTTTGATTCCTGGGTTGGAAAGATCCCCTGGAGGAGGAAATGGAAACCACTCCAGTATCACTGTTTGGAAAAATTCCATGCAAAGAGGAACCTGGAGAGCGATAGTCCATGGAGTTGCAGAGTCAGACATGCCTGAGTAAAAGAGTATATATATACATGTATATATACTTGTTTAACTTTACTGGTCTCTTAATTTCAAATGCATTTTCAACATCCTGCATTTGTACTCCCATCTTCTCATAACTGCTGGTTTTGATATTATGTTTGTGTGTGGATGAGTTCCCATGTTTACTCTGTCTTTGTCTTTACTGGTGAGCTTTCCCATTCATAATTTTTTTTTAATTTTTCAGTCGGTTTTCTCATACATTGATATGAATCAGCCATAGAGTTACACGTATTCCCCATCCCGATCCCCCATAATTTTCTTGAATGTAGTCATGGCCTTTTTGTTTCTGCCTAGAGCTGTTACATTAGGCTTTGTTGTAACGCTGGTGTGGTCCTGTTGAATTCTCTGAGCCTTTGCTTGTCTTTTGATTCCTCTGTTGAATCTGAAAGAAGAGTCTTGCTTGGTAGAGTATTTTTGGCGGTAGGTTTTTCCCTTTCTCCACTTTAAATACATCATGCCACTCCCTTCAGGCCTGCAGTTTCTGCTGAGAAATCAGCTGATAATCTTATGGGGATGCCCTCTTCTGTTATTTGCTACTTTTCCCTTGACCTGCTTAATATTTTCTCTTTGTTGTTAACTTTTCTGTTCCCTTAATATGTGTCTCAGCATTTTCCCCAGCACATCTAAGCAGCCAGCCAGCACAAGCGCAGGAAAAAAACCCATCGCTTATTACCGCAAAAGGCTTTTAAGCGTTTTTTCAACCCCGACGGGCGGGGAAGAAACCAGCAAGCGGCTCCGCGGAGCAACACTGCCGCCTGCAGACCACCGAAACCAAAATGCCAGCAAAGCCGGAAAAAAATCAATCCTTCCTGCTCGGTTGTCCGGCAGAGGACTGGACAACGTAGAGGGGAAACTTATGGGGAATGCCCCTGAGGACCGGAGAAAGAAAGCGAACCTCTGGAAGGGCCCCGGGTAAACCACCCCGCACCGCGCGAGTTCCGCTTGACCCGCCCACAGAACCACAGCGAGGCGGGCAAGAAGTCAGGGCGTCCAGGAAGCTCTGGAGCTGCTGAGGGCTGGTTCTGGGCCTGCCCCGGGGAGCATTGAGGACAGTGCCAGTCTCCCAGCCTGCGTCCGCTGGGAGATTTCTCCCCGAAACCATTTGGAACTCTCCACTGAGGGACCTGATCCGTGACGTCCGGGTCCTGTCCAACCTGGCCCCAACAAGATGGTTCTTTTGAGTCACTACCCTGCCCTCTTCTCTGTCGGTCAACTCTGGATTGAAGTCCCTTCCTGACTCACCTTCCTTGCAGTGAGCTGAGCAACTTGTACTGTGTAACAGCTGATTACTTCCAGGTGCTTTGCATTCTAAATGTGTTATCGTGTCATAATCGTGATAGAGTGGATGAGTCGTTTTCTATGTAGTTTCCCTTCCCGCCCCCCTTTCATTTAGTATCTCATTGTAATAAATATGTTATTGTTGTTTTTCAGGCCGTCGGTCGTGCCCGACTCTTTGTGACCCCATGGACTGCATGCAGCACGTCAGAAGGCTTCCCTGCCCTTCCCCATCTGCCGGAGCTTGCTCAAACTCATGTCCATTGAGTCAGTGATGCCATCCAACCATCTTGTCCTCTGTCATCCCCTTCTCCTCCTGCCGTCAATCTTTCGCAGCATTGCAGGCTGTTTTACCCTCAATCCCAGTGAGCATTTTATTTCACTTTCCACTGGGGAGGGGAATGTATCCTGCAAGCCAGTGTGCAAACTACAGTCTGACAGACTTGAGACCTGAGGACACTCTCTGAGGAACCCTGAGGACCTGGAGAGCTGACTCTCCCTCTGTGTGCCACAGCTCCCAAAGGCATAAAATGAGGGCAGTAATGGCATCTGCTTCTTGGGGGGTCTCCAGCATCAATTACCTACAGCCAAAAATACACTACCAAGCAAGACTCTTCTTTCAGATTCAACAGAGGAATCAAAAGACAAGCAAAGGCTCAGAGAATTCAACAGGACCACACCAGCTTTACAACAAAGACTAATGTAACAGCTCTAGACAGAAACAAAAAGGCCATGACTACATTCAAGAAAATTATGAATGGGAAAGCTCACCAGTAAAGACAAAGGCACAGTAAACATGGGAACTCATCCACACACAAATATGATATCAAACCCAGCAGTTATGAGAGGATGGGAGTACAAACGCAGGATATTGAAAATGCATTTGAAATTCAGAGACTAGTAAAGTTAAACAAGTATATATACATGTATATACATACTCTTACTCAGGCATGTCTGACTCTGCAACTCCATGGACTATAGCTCTCCCGGCTCCTCTGTCCATGGAATTTTTCCAAACAGTGATACTGGAGTGGTTTCCATTTCCTCTTCCAAGGGATCTTCCCAACCCAGGAATCAAACCAAAATCTTCTGCATCTCCTGCATTGGCAGAGGGATTCTTTAGCATTGAAGCACCTTGGAGACACACATATATATGTTTATACGTGTGTATGTGGTGTGTGTATAGACAGCTAGAGCAAAAAAACTCATGATAACCAAACATCTACAATAGATATAGACACACACAAAAAAGGGATCCAAACACAACACTAAAGACAGTCATCAAGTCACAAAAGGAAGTTTAGAAAAAATACCTTTAAAACAAACCCAAAACAATTTTTAAAATGGCAATAAGAACATACATGTCAGTAATTAACTTAAATGTAAATGGATGAAATGCTGCATACTTAAAAAAAAAAAAGAAAAGAAAAAGATAACAGATTAAAAAAAATGAAGACCCATGTATAATATGGTCTGGGCTTCCCTGGTAGCTCAGCTGGTAGAGGATCTGCCTATAATGCAGGAGACCCCGGTTTGATTTCTGCACTGGGAAGATCCCCTGGAGAAGGGATAGGCTACCCATTACAGTATTCTTGGGCTTCCCTGGTGCCTCAGTCTGTGAAGAATCTGCCTGCAATGCAGGAGACGTGGATTCCATCCCTGGGTTGGGAAGATGACCTGGAAGAGGGCGTGGCAAGCCACTTCAGTATTCTTACCTGGAGAATCCCCATAGACAGAGGAGCCTGGTGGGGTGCAGTCAATGGGCTCGCAAAGAGGCAGACACGACTGAGTGACAAAGCACAGCCCAGCACACACAATACTGTCTACAAGAGACCCATTTTCAAATCTAGGTACACTTACAGACTGAAAGTGAAGGGATGGAAGAAGATTTTCAATGCAAAAGGAAATCTAAAGAAACCTGGAGTAGCAATACTCACATCAGACAAATCAGACTTTAACCACTGTTGCAAGATTCAAGGACACCACATAATGATCAATGGATTATTCTAAGAAGACGACACAACAATTGTCAATAAATATGCACCCAACATAGGAGCACCTCAATATATAAACAGCCATAAAAGGAGAAAACATCAACAACACAATAATAGTGGGGGACTTTAGCACTCCACTTTCATCCACGAAGAGCTCATCCAGACAGAAAATCAAGAAAGAAGGAAGCACAGCCCCTAAATGACACATTACACCAGATGTACTTAATTGCTATTTCTAGGCCATTCCATCCAAAACCAGAATACACTTTCTTCTCATGTGCACATAGACATTCTTTATAGATCATATCTTGAGTCACACATCAAGCCACATAAATTTAAGAAAATTGAAATCATGTCAAGAGTCTTTTCTGATCACAATGCTGTGGGATTAGAAATAAGCTATAAGAAAAAACTGCAAAAAAAAAAAATACAAACACGGGGAGGATTAAACAATGTGCTCCATAGTGTATGTACCAATTTACATTCCCACCTATAGTGCAAGAGGATTCCCTTTTCTCCACATCCTCTTTGGCATTTATGTTTTGTAGATTTGTTGATGGTGGCCATTCTGACAAGACTGTACTTGTTGTACTTTTGAATTGCATTTCACTAATAAACAGCAGTGTTGCACATCTTTTCATGTATTTGTTGGCCATCTGTATGTCTTCTTTGGAAAAATGTCTGTTTTAGGTCTTCTGCTCATTTCTTGATTGGGTTCTTTATATTTCTGATATGGAGCTGCATGAAATGCTTGTATATTTTTGAGATTAATTCTTTTTCAGTTGCTTCATTTGCAATTGTTTTCTGCCATTCTGAGGGTTGTCTTTTCACCTTTTTTATAGTTTCCTTTGGTGTGTAAAAGTCAGACTCCACTAAGCAGATGAACTGAACTAAACTTGCTGTGTAAAGTACTGTAAGTATAATGAGGTCCCATTTCTTTTTTATTTAACTTCCATTAATGGAAAGAGGATATTGCTAAAAAAATTTTTTTAGAGTGTTCTGTTGATGTTTTCCTCTAAGAGTTTTATAGTATCTGGCCTTACATTAGGTCTTTAATTCATTTTGAGTCCCCCCCTCCCCCCTGTGGTGATAATAAGTGTTCTAATTTCATTCTTTTACATGTTACTGTCTAATTTTCACAGCACCACTTATTGAAGATGCTGTCTTTTCTGCATTGTATATTCTTACCTCCTTGGGTATAGATGAGGTGCCCCATAGGTGCATGGATCTATCTCTGGGCTTCCTACTGTGTTCCATTGGTCTCTCTTTTTGTTTCTGCCTAGAGCTGTTACATTAGTCTTTGTTGTGAAGCTGGTGTGGTCCTGTTGAATTCTCTGAGCCATTGCTTGTCTTTTGATTCCTCTGTTGAATCTGAAAGAAGAGCCTTGCTTGGTAGAGTGTTTTTGGCTGTAGGTTTTTCCCTTTCTCCACTTTAAATACATCATGCCACTCCCTTCAGGCCTGCAGTTTCTGCTGAGAAGTCAGCTGATAATCTTATGGGGATGCCCTCTTCTGTTATTTGCTACTTTTCCCTTGACCTGCTTAATATTTTCTCTTTGTTGTTACTTTTTCATTTAGCTTAATAAGTATCTCAGCAGTTTCCTCAGCACTTCGAAGCAGCCAACCAGCGCAAGCGCAGAAAAAAAAAAAAAAAACCCGTCGCCTATTACAGCCTTTTTTCAACCCCGAAGGGCGGGGGAGGAACGGGCAGGCGGCTCCTCGGGGCAACACTGCCCCCTGCAGTGCACAGAAACCAAAATGCCAGCAAGCCCGGAAGAAAACCTTTCCTTGCTGCTTGGTTTTCTGGCAGAGGACTGGCCAAAGTAGGTGAGAAACTTATGGGGGATGCCCCTGAGGACCAGACGTGCACAGCGACTGTTTCTGGAGGGAGCATCTAGCACATGTGGAGGAGCCCGGACCCAGAACGCGGAAGGAGCAGGGGCACTCCTCCTTGTGACAAAAGCAAGGGCATGTCTTTCCCCACACGTCTCACTTGGACATCTGCATTACCTTCCTAAACTGCTTTACTGAGGTATAATCCCATACCACAAATCACACCCATCACTTCCAGGGCAGTGACTTTTAGTACCTTCACACAGTGGTGCAACCACCACCACAGTGCAGTTGTGGAACACGGCCAGCGCCACAAAATGGTTCCGCGTACCCATCAGCAGTGGATCCCCAACAGGACCTGCAGGCCCAGGCATCCTCTCTGTATTTGCCCTTTCTGGGCATTTCATATCGACGGACTCCTGCAGGAAGTGGCCTTTTGTGTCTGGGCTCTTTCACTTAGCGTAAAGCTTTGCAGGTTCACCCACGTGGCAGCAGAAAGCAGAAGTTCATCACTTTTCATCCATCTATGCTATTCCACCATATGGCGACATACAGAATACTTTGTCTACCACTCTCCAGCTGACAGACTTTTAGGCTGCTCCACTATTTGGAAATTAGAAACAGTGCTGCTGTGAGAGACCTGTAAGGACAAGTATTTGCGTGGACATAGGTTTTGCTTCTCATTTCCCAATGATGTCATTTCTCCTTTTGCACGGTGCACAGGCTAGACCCTTCCGGCAGTGTGGAACAGAGGTGGTTGAAGCAGACCTCCTGTCCTTGGTCTGCATCTCAAGCGGCAAGCATTCACTCAGACACTACTAGATGTGACGTGACGAGAGCAGGACGGTTCTCGGGGATGTCCTTCAGCACCACGACGACGATCCCTTCTATCCTGAGTTGGTTGACCGTGTTTATTGATTTAGTTATTTACTTATTTGTCATAAACGGGTCTTGAACTGTGTCAAATGCTTTTTCTTTGTCTGTCAAGATGACAGGTGGTTTCCGTCCTTCCTTATATCAATACGCTGTTTCCCATAACTGAAATTGAGTGTTGGTCCAATACTGCAATCCTGGGAAAAATCTTGCACAGCCCTTCGCAAAATGTTTCTCTATTTGGTTTGCTGATACTGTGTTGAGGGTGTATGCATCGCTATTCATGATAGATATGGATCTGTAGCTTTCTGGTGATGTCAAGTCTGGCTTTGGTACCGGGCTAATACTGTGCTTATAGGATAAATGAGGAAATGTTCCCTCCTCCCTGCTGTCTATTCAGGAAGAATCTGTGAAGGATGGGTGCTAGTTCTTCTTCAAACATTTGATAGATTTCACTGATGAAACCAGGAGGCCCAGGACTTCCCTTTGTGGGAAGGTCTTTAAATGAATGGTTCAATATCATTGCTTGCCACAGGTACATTCAGATTTGTTATTTGGCCACTGCATTTAAGCCAACTCCCATCCAGTATTCTCTGGCCTGCTGGTTCCTATGGCTTGGTCTCTGGCCTAGGATTTGACGGGCTACACATCTCTGCACATCACAGGATTCTGGCTCCTACTCTGTAACTGGGGAGAGTATGCTGTCTCAGAAGTGACCCCCAGACCACCAACACCCAATAGGCAGGTTGGGGACACAGACTTTGAGGTGGGAAGAGGGTGGCACTGCTGATATCCTCATTTAAGCCGCCCATCCACCCTCCGGGTGCCCTCTTGCAGTCTGTGGGTAATTCTGCAGTTGGGACTGGCACAGCAAGGACCCAGAGTACCCTGTCCCCTCCCCCGCCATGTCCACTTCATCTACCCTGATCCTCCTCACTCCTCTCATCTCCTAGCAACGCAGCCTCACAGGGGATCCGTGACGTACTCGCCACCACATCTAAGGGTGTCAGATCTCCTCTCTGCTTAATGACTCAACTCTCAAGGGCAGGGACTGGCCATGCAATTCCTCCTCACCTCCCCCTCTCAACAGCTAGCCTGGCATGGCATGGAGGGGATGTAACATCAACAGTGAAAACCTTCGTGATTGGCTAAATTGAGGGACTGTGGATGGCACGATCGACCTGGGTTGGCTGCTGGAGTGAGCCCATCGCATCCCACCCTGGGGAACTTGTGCCGGGTGGGGATGACCATCCCTGCCCCAGTGCATTGTGGCTAGCATCAATAAGGTACTAGGACGTACCTTATCCAGACTTGCTGTGCCAGCAGCTGTGGACGGGCACCGAAGTCACCGGGTCTTCTCACTTCACCCCAGCCTTTACGGAGGGTACAGTTGGGGATGCTCTGTCAGAAATAAACCTGCGCTCATATGGCCTATTAGTCTATGACAAAGGAGCCAAGAACATTCATCATGGAAAATGCTGTCTCTTTAATAAATGGTTATGGGAAAACTTGGACCCCTTTCTTACACAACATTCAAAACTCAACAACTACAGAAGATTCAAGACGAAATTGTTAGACCTTAAACCATAAAGCTCCTAGAAGAAGACGTAGCCAGTATGCTCTTTGACACAGGTCTTAGCAATAGTTTTTTTTGACATGTCTCCTCAGGCAAGAGCAACAAAAGCAAAAGTATACAAATGGGAGTTCATCAAACTAAAAAGCTTTTACAGAGCAAGGGAAACCGTCAACAAAAGAAAAAGGCAATCTGCTGAGTGGGAGAAGATATGAGCAAGTGATATACATCCGAAAAGAGATAGATATCCAAAACAGCTAAAGGACTCATAGGATGTATTGGGGAAAACACCCAAAACCTGATTTTAAAACGGGGCAAAGCAGTGAATAGACATTTCTGCAAAGAAGAGATACAGATGGCTAATAGACATATGAAGAGATGCTCAACATCTCATCAGGGATTAGAAAATCAAGACCACAGTGAAGTACTTCCTCATACCTGTCAAGTAGCTATTATCAAGAAGACAACAAGTAAGAAATGTTGGCGACAATGTAGAGAAAAGGAAACCCTCATGCGGTGTTGGTGGAAATGTATATTGGTGCAGCCGCCAAGGAGACAATGAGGGTTTCCTCAAAAACTGAAAACCAGAACTACCATATGATCCAGCAGTTCCACTTCTCGGTATTTTTCTCAAGAATAGAAGAAACATTAGTCACAAAAGATATATGTGCTCCTCTGTCCACTGCAGCGCTATTTACAGCCAAGAGGATCCAAGATCTGGAAGGAACCTAAGTGCCCATCGATACATGAGTCAAAAAGGAAGAAATGGTGTGTACACACACACACACAGTGGAATATTACTCAGCAATTAAAAAAAGAATGAAATCTTGTCATTGTCGACAACATGGATGGACGTAGAGGGTATGATGCCAAGTGAAACTAGGCACACAGAGAGAAAGACAAATTCCACACAGTTTTATTTATATGTGGAACCTCACAAATAAGTAAGAGAGCATGGGAAACGAGACAGAAATAGAGTCAGAGACACAGAGAACAAACTGGTGGTTACCAGATGAGGAAGGAGTAGGGAGATGTGCAAAACAGGGAAGGGGTAAGGAGATACAAACTTCCAGTTATAAAATAAGTCATGGGAATGGAATGTACATACAGGGAATATAGTCAATAATCTTATAATAAATCTCTGTGGTGGCACATGGGAACCAAACTTATCGTGGCAATTCATTTCATAATGTTTAAAAATATGGAATCACTTTGTTGTGCACTTGAAACAAATATAATATTTTATATCCACTTTGGGCCTCCCCAGTGGCTCAACGGTAAAGCATCCTCCTGCATTGCTAGAGCTGCAGGAGGTGTGGGTTGGATTCCTGGGTCGGGAAGATCCCCTGGAGGAGGGCATGGCAACCCACTCAAGTATTCTTGCCTGGAGAATCCCATGGACAGAGGAGCCTGGTGGGCTACAGTCATGTGGTCGCAAAGAGTTGGACACGACTGATGTGACTTGGCATGCACGCAGGCATGGCAACTTTACTGAAGAAATAAAGAGTGGGGGCTCTGAATGGAGGATGCCAAGGTTTGTGGGTCACTTTTCCTCTGGCGGCCTATATGACTCTGAGCAATCCTACTGACTTCTCTGTCCTCTGCTTTCTCACCTCATCAATTAGGATTGAAATCTTCCAAAATGACGGGTCGTTGAAGGAGGATTAAATAAGGTGACAGAAAGAAATACATTGAATGTGGTCTGATACCTGGTAAAGGATGAACAACCTTGAAATGCCATGTTCGCCCTGCTAAACGTGCCCACACTGACTAAATTCACGCCTCTGAGTTTCAAGAAGAAAAGCTCCCTTGGGAGACAAGTCCTGCAACATGGGTTGAGCTCTGAAGCTCTCTGATGAGTTCACAAGTTCAGACTCCAATAAATATACCTGTTCTCAAGCGCCTCTGTCTGCAGAAGACTCGTGGATTTCTGGAGAAATAGAGCTCTGGGGGCTAGCTGAGAGCACACACTGAATCACAGACAACAGAATTCATTTTCACTTCGGAAGAATCTCACGGGCACTTGCTGGCTACACCACATTGGGCTCTGAGTGTGGGGAGGAAAAGAAGATTTCATCACTCATGTCTCCTGTAACGAAAAGGGAAGCTATGTGTTATTAGGGGAAAGATGTTTGTGAATGACAGATCCGAGAAAGGTCTTATATTCAGAATACGTAAGGAATTTTAAAACTGCAAAGGACAAAATCCTTTGTGGAGGAGGACAGATCCTGGTGCCAGGGATTGGGGTGTGGGAGAGGAAACCAGAGAGGGGCAGCAGCTGGGTGTTTTTGGGGTGACGGACGTGGCCTGTGTCCTGGTTGTGGTGGTGATCACTGCAATCTCGCCATGTATCAGAGCCCAAGGAACTGCACACCCAAGGACAAGCAGGCCAGGAATTCCCTGGTGGTCCAGTGGTTAAGAATGGGCCTGCAACATGGTAAAGTAACTAGCCTCCAACTCATATAAATAAATGAAAGAATAAAAAAATTTTTTAAATCTAAAAAAAAAGGAATGTGCCTGCCATATAAAATTAACACACAAAAATCCCTTACATTCCTATAAACTCATAGAAAAAAATCAGAAAGAGTACTTAAGGAAACAATCCCATTCACCATTGCAATTAAAAGAATAAAACACTTAGGAATAAATGTACATAAAAAAGCAAGAGACCTGTATACAGAAAACTGTAAAAAGAAAAAAATTGATGAAAGCAATCATAGATGACACAGAGAGATGGAGAAATGTACCACGTTCTTGGATTGGAAAAATCAGTATAGGGAAAATGACTCTACTACCCAAAGCAATCTGCAGATTCATCACAATCCTGATCAAACTACCAAAGGTATTTTTCACACAACTAGAACAAATAATTTCTCAGTTTGTATGGAAACACTAAAGACTCCGATTACCCAAAGCAACCTTGAGAAAGAAGAATGGAACTGGAGGAATCAACCTTCCTGACTTCAGTCTATACTACAGACTATATTACAAACCTACAGTCATCAAGACAGCCATCAAGACAGTATGGCAGAAAGACAGAAATATAGATCAATGGAACAAAATAGAGAACCCAGAGATAAATCCACACACCTATGCACAGCTTATCTTTGACAAAGGAGGCACAAATATACAATGGCATAAACAAAGTCTCTTCAGCACGTGATGCTGGGGAAAACGCTCAACTACGTGTAAAAGAATGAAACTGGAGGAGAGGACACATGTATACCTGCGGCCGATTCATGTTGTTATATGGCAAAAACCATCACAATATGGTATAGTAATTATTTTCCAATTAAAATAAATTAATGATTAAAAAAATAAAACAGAACCCACCTGCCAATGCAACGGGGCAGACGTTCGGTCCCTAGTTCAGGAAGATTCCATGTGTCCCAGGGAAACTAATACTGTGGGTAACTACTGAACCCACCTGCTTCGACTTCTGAAGCCCTCGAGCCGAGAGTCCATGCTCCACAACAAGAGAAGTCTCTGAAATGAGAAGCGCATGCACCGCCACTAGAGAGTAGTCCTCCTTCTCCACAGCTAGAGAAAGCCTCGTGCAGAAACAAAGACTCAGTGCAGCCAACAATAAATAGATAAATAATAAGAAAGAAAACCGGGCCAATCTCACTGTGTGTTCATTTGAAAAACCCAATGGTAGGTACTGAAGTAGGTGCATCTCTCTACATTCTTTGAATGATCATATCTTGGGTGAAGCTAATAAAAATTACATCACAGGCTATATTAAAATTTTAGATCAGGTACCCAGGCACTGCTCTTTTCTAAAGAGCTACTTTTCTCAGAGAACTGTTACTTAGGAACTTTAGTCACCGGAACTGGGGCCTCCACCACACACAAGGGCAGAAAGGAAAAGAGATTAGGAAGAGACAGTTCAAATCCATGAGTTTATGAGTTGCCTGTGACCACAGGCTAGGATGAACACGCATCCCAGAGTCTCCTCACATTTCAGGAACTGAAACCTGTATTTCAACCACTTTGTTCAGTTCTTTAAGACCACTGCTATCCCCTTAAACAAACATTTGGTGTGAAATACGTGGAAAATGACCTTAACCCAATTCACTGCCAACCTTCTGTCACATGTCACAAGGAGTCTGTCATGATATTTCCTCACCTAGAAAGCCAATTCTCAGATAAAGAAAAGAATTCACACACACACACCCCTTGTGAAGAAATACTAAGATTTTAGAAACTGACCCACAACTAACCCATGGTTCATCATTCTTTCCTCTCGTCTCCCTCCGTCCACTCTGAGTAATGAATATTTGGCCATGCTGTCTGATTTGCCCACCAAGGTGCTCATACCACACACAGGATGTTGTTACAAGTGAGCCTAAACAAGGCATTGATACCAGCCAACCCTACTGAAGTCGGCTACCTGGGGGCAGGGAGGTGGCCGGGGCAATAAAGTCATCATCTCATTTCCTTCATCACCCTACCCCATTTCATTCCCTGCAGTCACTTGGCCCAAGCGAATAAAGATCTCGCACCAAATCGCTGCTTAAATGACCACTGCCTCAAGTTTCCTTCATTATCTCACGTGGCTTCTGAGGCCAGGGAACAGATTTGACCTGAGATAAGTAAAGCTAGAGAGACAGCCCATTGGCCAGAGATTCCATTTGGCAGGTGATGTCTCTCAGTATACTCTTTACGACCCCATGGACCAAGGCCCGCCAGGCTCCTCTGCCCAGGGGATTCTCCAGGCGAGAATATGGAGTGGATTGCCGTGCTCTCCTCCAGGGAAACTTTCCGACCCAGGGATTGAACCCAGGTGTCCTAATTCTCCTGCATTGAAGACAGGTTCTCTACCACTGAGCCCCCGGGGAAACCTATGACGAACCTAGACCGCATATTCAAAAGCAGAGACGTCACTTTGCTGACAAAGGTCTGCAGAGTCAAAACCATGGTTTTTCCAGTAGTCGTGTACAGATGTGTGAGTTGGATCATTAGGAAGGCTGAGTGATGCATTCGAATTGTGGTGCTAGAGAGATGACCCTTTAGAATCCCTCGGACACTAAGGAGAACTACTCTGCCCATCCTAAAGGAAATGAATACTGAATACTCTGAATACTCACTGGAAGGACTGATGCTGAAGCTGCAATACTTTGGCCACCTGATGAGAATAGCTGACTCATTGGAAAACACCCTAGTGCTGGAAAAGATCGAAGGCAGGAGGAGAAGGTGGAGACAGAGGGTGAGATGGTTAGATAGCATCACCAACACATGGACATTAATTTGATCAAACTCAGGGAGATAGTGTAGGACAGAAGAGCCTGGCGTGCTGCAGGCCATGGGCTCGTTAATAGTCTACACGACTGAGCGACTGAACAACAACCACCACCTCCACCCTCCCTTTGAGCTTCCCTAAGGTGCCACCGCCCCACTCTCAGGGGGGCTAAGAAGGTTTCTGTGTGTGTCAGTGGTGAAGGCTGAGACTTAATGTCTTCACACACCCAGCGCCTCCTGCTTAGGGTTGATGGCAGGTCCTTAACGCTCATCACTCCCTCCCTGAGCTCAGACCAGGGAGCCTTCTCACAACAGTCATGGAGCACCCTCCCCTGCTACAGAAATGGGAGTTGTAGGTCTTTACCCCTCTCAATGTGTTTTCTCCCTTTACACTCACTTCCACATTTCTTCCGTGAGTCACCGAATCCAACCCTGCTCATCCCCAACTGGTCCCTCTAAGAAGCTGCACCTGCATCTCTAGCCCATCTCTAGCACCACATGCACAGGGAGGGTGCATGTTCGCCCTGCGCCATGTATCTTCTTTCTCCATTCTCTTCGGAATCTGTCGACTCCCAGATATCACAAAAGGGCTCCAGATCGCCCACAAAGGGGGCAGTGCTGCAGGGGAGGCTGTGACGCTCATCCACAGCCTGGGTCAAAGCAGGACTGTGTTATAAGCGTCACAAGCTGCCGTGCCACAAGCTGCCCCACTGCATCATGAGAGCCAAAAGAGCCAAGGTCTGAAAGTCCTAACACAGACATTTCCGTAGACAGAACACCAGTGTCTTCCTTGAGAACTGTGAGCTGTTGTTTGGTTTGGGCCTATGGCGTCACTGACCTTTTTCACAATGCTTGCAGGGTTAGCTAGCCTTCCATCAGGACCTCTCTGCTCCCCACAGACCCCACCTGCTGCACCAAAGACATCACTTCTGAGTTCAGTGCGCCGATTGGGTTATCACTTGGCAAGGATACCAACACAACTATTTTATGCTGAAACCTCAAGACACATTAGAGCGAGTCTTCAGAAAGTCCATTTTTCAATTATAATAGAAAAACTGCCTATGTAACAATGAAGATACAACAAATTACAATACCAATATAATGTTATTTGAAAATTATCTAGAATGTCACACTTCAGAGAAAAAAACTTAGTATGCGGTCTACTGCCTTCCAGGTTTTGTTCTCTGCATTTAAGAAAATTATGAGATGTGGGAGCTAATGTCTTCATGATATTGTATCTGTTGCTCTGTCTGTGCATCATTATATTCTGCTATGGTTATGCTACTTTCCATAATGATGAGGGTCCTCCACTAATGTTGGTCAGAGGAATCACTGTTTAGACCTCGGTATGGACCAGGAATGGTTCTCTGTGATGTGTGCATGCTGACATGACACCGCATGGTCTTTCAGGCACTCAGGAGACACTGTCTTCAATCCATACTCAGATCCATAGTAATGTTTCATGCGATGGACACGTTGATCTGCCTTTTGACCCAGAGTACGCCAGACACTGCACTGTATTCCAGATTGCGGTCAGATCCCACACCTGGCTGTTTCTCTCTGGCCTGGGCACCAATCTGACTCAGCTCTTGCCAGCTAGGTGACTTTGTGCAGATGCATTCACCCGTTAACATCTACGTGTCTCTGCTCCTCAGCTGACAAAAGGGATGATAGCATTACAGATGCTTACCTCACAGGGTTGCTAAGAGTACTCAAAGACTTCATTATGTGTATATGTACGGAGAGCTACGCCCGGTGCAGAAGGGGAGCACTTCTTCCTGTGTCTCTTCACTTCTGTTTCCTCTTGTACTAGCAGCCCCCTGTCCCTGCCCCCACGCGTTCACCTCCCCCACCCCTACTCTGATCTCTCTCCCCTGTGTCCCTGTCCTCAGACTCTCCATCCCAAAACACAGCTGAACATCTTCTCACGATTTACCCCAGAAAATACCCAGACCATCACCCTTGGATTAAACAATCATGAACATTAGCAGAAAAAATAAGAAACACAATAAACGGGCAGTGTAAAAACTACAGAAGAAATAAAGCATTACTGATGAACATCTGACTACTAACATTTTCATATCTTCATCAGATAAAGATCTTCAGAATTTGATATATGAGAAACAGATTTGATAAAACAATGGCAGAAAAGATAAAGCAATGTGGTTCCTTAAATAAGACCTAACAAAATGGGGGCACATGGTGTGTTCACAGGTTGAGAAATTCAATATAATTAGGATGTCACTAATCCCCACACACATCCATCAATTTCATACAATTCCAGTCAGAAAGTCCAGCAGGACTTTTTCGTACATATAGACTAACTGAGGATAACATTTCTGTGGTAAGGGAAATGAACTAGAATAGCCAAATGATTCTGAAAAACAACATTGGAAGAGTAACACTAAGCTGAAATTTACTTTGCAGCTTCAACCAAAAGTTGTAAGCAACCATGTGTCTATGAAGGGATGAATGGATACAGAAAACGTGGTGACACCAGTCAGAACGGCCACCATCAAAAAGTCTACAAACAACAAATGCTGGTTAGGGTGTGGAGGAAGGGCAACCCTCTTACACAGTGGGTGGGAATGCAAACTGGTATAGCCACTATGGAGAACAGTGTGGGATTCCTTTAAAAACTGGGAAAAGACCTGCCATGTGACCCAGCAATCCCACTGCTGGGCATACACCCTGAGGAAACCAGAAGTGAAACAGACACATGGACCCCAATGTTCACCGCAGCATGGTTTACAATAGCTAGGACATGGAAGCAACCTAGATGCCCACTGGCACACGAACGGAGAAGGACGTTGTGGTACATATACAATGGAATATTACTCAAGTATAAAAAGGAACGCATTTGCGTCAGTTCTGATGAGGTGGATGAACCTGGAGCCTATGATGCAGAGTGAAGTAAGTCAGAAAGAGAAAGAGAAATACTCTATATTAACGCTTATATATGGAATTCAGAAACACGGTACCAATGACCCTACATGCAGGGCAGCAAAGGAGACAGTGTTAAGCTCCATGCTGGAAGCAGGGCACTCAAAGCCAGTACTGTGGGCAAACCCAGAGGGACAGGGTGGGGAGGGAGGTGGGAGGGGGGTTCAGGATGGGGGGACACGTGAATCCCTATGGCCGATTCATGTTGATGTATGACCAAAACATCACAATATTGTAACGTAATTATCTTCCAATTAAAATAAACTAATTTGAAAAGAGAAAATATGATATATACAATGGAATATTATTCAATCACAAAGAAGAAAATTCTGCCTTTGTAACAACATGAATGGACTTCAAAGGCTTTATGCTAAGTGAAGAAAGTGAAAGAGAGAAAGATATATATTGTATGTTCTCACTTATATGCAGAACCTAAAAAAGTCAAACTTACAGAAATTTCCAAGAGTTTAGAATGGTGGTTTCCAGGGCCTGCGCAAAATGTTGAACACAGGGTACAAACTTCCAGGTATGAGATGAGTAAGTTGCGTGGATCCAATGTATAGCATGGCAAGTATAATTAACAAAACTGTATAATACAGTGAAAGCTAAGAGGGTAGATCTGAGATGTTATTTCCTCAACAATTTTTAAAAAGGATTATGTGAGGGGATAGAGTGCCAACCCTGCTGTGGTAATCGTTTTGCCAAATATGTGTGTATCAAATCATCACACTGGCATCTTAAACTTACAGGTTATATGTCAATAGTACCTCAAGAAAGGTGGGAAAAATAAGAGTCCTGAGTGTGTCCAGTAGGAGAGCCCTCAAACTATACTCTGTGTCCCTCTGACATCACCCCATCATTCTTGAACTTTCCCTTGTTACTGACATGACAAGGTGACCCAGGCTCATTTATCCTTTCCTTCCTCAGCGTGGGAACCCATCATTTAGTGGAGAAAGGTGTTCAGAAGCTAGGATCTGGGGACTGGTGTAATTCTTGCCATTGGAATGTTGCTGTTTCCAGTAACTTGGGAATATATGTGTGTACACACTCACACACACAAACACATACACACACATCTATAGTTACATATCAGTCTAGCCACATATGCACACCTATCGAATACAAAAAGTTTGCATGGAGACGTTTAATCCCAGTAGAATTCCTCAGATTTGTTCTAGTTTACTTCCTTTCCATACTGGAAATTCTCTTTTCCAAGAATGACAGAAGTGGCTCTCAGCATTCCTATGTACTTGCTGAGTTGATGAATCCCAATGCATGTAAGTGATCCCTCCTCCACAAAAGGGTCCTCCTCACAATCTATGCAGAACCATCCCTTGTCCTTGACTTCCACACCTCACTCAACCTTGAATCCATGAAGCAGTTAGCTTCTTTTCCACCCAAACCCCAGGGATATCCTTGTTTCCACCTTGGGCTCTGACTCTCCAAGCAGGGATGCCCCTTTACACATACTCATGCCTTACCTGGCGACACCTAACGGTTTTAGGACTGACTTGCTCAGGCACAAGAAAGGGAAGGGAAAGAAAGGGTACGGACAGGAAAAGGTGACTACGTCCTAATACAGTCAATCAACGTGAACTGAGAAACCCAAGCAATGTGATGAAACCAGTCGTTTTTTTTCCCCCCTCATTGTTCTCCAACTTCTCTTCCTCCCTCTGTCCTTTGCCCCAGTTCCTGTTTCCTTCTTAAGTCCTGCCCTCCATCAAGAGTACCAATGTTACGGGGCATGATTCCCACATTATAAGTGATCTCTGCTGCTTGGCTGACATTCAGTGTGACATCCCTGCAGCTGGGACAGTCAAACTCTCTCTCACTCTCTCTCTCTCATGATGGACCAGAAGGTCTCATTCCTAATTTCAGGGATAGGTAGGAGAGACGGTGCAGGGCACACGTTGGAGCCTTCAGTCCTTCATCTGTGAAATGCGGATGATCACAAATTGTGAGAGAAACAGAGACAGCAGCAACCAGACCCCTTTCCATGAGTGCTACATGTCAAACCAAGTGCATCACAGGACTCCTTGACATTCAGGAGCACGCCAAGTAGATTTCCATGCCAGCACAGTTGCATTTGTTGTTTCTTCTGCCTGGAATGCTCTTCCCTTAGATAACCCCATGGCCTGCTCCCTCACTTCCTCCAGATCTCTGCTTACTTGCCATCTTTCAGGGAGACTTTCCCTCCTTACCTTGAATAAAATAATAACATCATACCTACATATACCCTTTCCCTGATCGAGCATTATCTTTCTTCATAGTGCCTGCCACCCTTGATTTATTTACTGACCACCAACTCTTTCAAAGGAGAGACTTGGTCAGTTCTGTCCTCTCACAAACTCCTCCAACAGTGCTCAGGTATATGGCAGGAGCCCAGAAAACATTTGCTGAAGGAGAGTCTGGAGCCAGGCAACACACATTGCTAACATGCACAGGTACCCTCCAAGACATGCACTGGCCCCACTGTAATAATTATGAACAACCTGAGATTCCAGGAGACAACTGATACGCTCAACAACACACAGTCAGCATGTCAGGTTCCAGGCCTTAGAATGATATCTGCCAGCTTCCAAACCCTCAGTTCCCAGACCGAGACCTCACAGCCAAGAACATAAGAGGTTTTATTTCTGACACACAGACTCTAGACAGCCCAGATAGATACCCAGAGACACCAAAAAGAGCTCACTGAATCTCTGCACAGAGAGCACACAACTCCTCTCAGACCCTCAAACACAACTGAGACCATCACCATACACGCTGTGACAAAGACCCTCCAAACAGGCCAAAGTCTTCAAGACAGAAACAAATGAGAACTGCACAGATACCTCACACCATGGAGACTGACTCCCAAACCACTCGGACACTTACCAACCTAATACAAAAACCCTAAACGGAAAGAGAACCTTTAATAACTCAAGAACATCATGTAACCAAGTCCCCAGACAAATGGAAAACCTGCACCCTGTGCACAGATCCCCAAGCAGCTGAGAGTTCACACCTTTAGACAAACCCGTCCTTAAAGCAGCTCAGAGACATCACAACTTGGGACCAGAATCAAAAACTCAGAGGTCTCACAATCTGAGGTTCACACGCCTACAAGGAGATCTCACACCCAGGGACTGAAAGGCCAGAAAGCTCCAAAAATGCACACCCCGGAAAGAGACACACACATCCTAGGGGCCTTGTAGTATGGCTCACAAAATCCACTCTGATCAAACATCCCATCACTCACGACTCCGCCCAAAGGCTCAAGGAGATCAAATGTACCCAAACAGCACCTGTGTTGCAACACGTAGCGATACACGAGCACAGGATCCCTGGCACAGGTTAGTCTCCAGGGAGACAGCTAACTCAGAGACCTCTCCCTGGACATGAATTGCACGCATTTGTGCGAATGACCGAGGGCTGCCACATGCTCCAGACTGAGCGAGAGCTAAACAAGACCGAAACGCCATTCCCATGCACAGCCAGCGACTGCGCCAAACCTCGTCACTAACCAGGGTAGCTATTCGACCACTTCGGGAAAAGCAATAAAAGTCGGAGAAAAACTGTATGCTTTAAAAATCCGCGAACGGCAACATGCCTCTCGTCCTCAGGTCCAGCTCTGCCATCCCAGTGCCTATAACAGCCAGCCAGCCAACTGGATCTGGGCCGGAGACGAAGCAGGGCGGGACTCGCGGGACTTCCGGCGCCTAACGGCGCCCCGGAAGAGCTCATTCCGGCGATCTCGCGGTGACCAATCAATGCCCAGAACGCTTTCTGGCGCCAGAGCCCTAACTGGCAGCCTAGCTTGCTCCGTAGCCGCCCCCCCACCCTTGGATGTAACCATGTAGAAACGAAGGGGTGGGATTGGAAAAGAGACGAGGACAGCTGCCGCTTAATACCGGTGTCCACTCGGACTCAGATGCAGCGGGAAGCCGGAATGGAAGGAATGGGGATGGAGCCAGTGGTGCCATGAGTGCCTCCGCTGGGAACCCTGGTCGATGCCCGACGCGGTGTATAGGTATCGTCTGTGTTTTCATAGGCCCTCTCGAATGGTACCTTCCGGAGTGGGTGGTTCTACCGCTGCCCCTCAGTGCCACATCCCAGGACCGAATTGTTTCATCTGGCGCGCCCCTTGGTGGTGAGACTGGGGAACAGCCGATGTAGATGCCGGTGAACAGTTAAGAGGATGGATGATCCTCCAAGGGTGGAAAGGCAACGTGAGGATGAAAACCCCGCCGATTGCTGCAATCTTGGACTCAGAAAAATGTCTCCATAAACTGAAGATTACTTCTCTGTAGTGGCCACTATCGTAACAGGAAGCATGGAAAACATTTTTTGTATACTGGGCATTGTGCTTGTTTGTGCTTTCCTGTTTAATACAGAATAGATCTCAATGGGGAAAGCCAGCCACAGTCCCCCAGCGGGCAGGGGAGAGAAAGCTCTGGACTGGGATCTGAAGGTCTGGGGTGAGGAAGGCGTCTGTCGTTGACTGCGAGTAATATGTGAGAAGGACAACAGGACTTTCCATTCTATTAGGAAAGGGGTCAACTCTGAGGGGACCCAAGGATAGTGCATAGGTGAGATAAAGACCATGGGTTTGTCACCATCTTGTCATCCCTGAATTTGTTCACTAGCAGAATGCTCAGCCTGTCTAGCTATGCCTCTGTCAACAAGTTTAAATCTGCTTATTCACGCCTACATTCATTCATCCTCTCCACAGTTTCTGTCAAGCACAACTATATGTGTTAGGAAAGAGAAAATCAACCTTGGTTTCATGGAACTTACATTGTGTTGGGGTCATACAGCCCCAAAAGATAAGTAATTTATCGGGTGTTCATAATTGCTGTGATTAACATTAAACCGGGATAGTGAAATGGAGAGAGGGGATGATATCTAGAAAGAGTGTCCAGGGAAGTTCCTTCTAAGATTGTGACATTTGAGCAAAAGCCTAGAGGAGATGCCTGTCTGTGCGAAAAGTGTCCCAGTCATAGTTAAGGCCAGTGGAAAAACTGGGGAGTTGAAGTCAGTGTAGTGTGTGTGAAAAGAATGTGGAGGGCTATGTGAGTGTCACAGCATGATGGAGGGAGAGCCAGGAGATCCGATGAGAGCGGTGATGAGGGGCGGGTCCCCTACGGCCTTCTGTCCATAGCGGGGACTTTGACTTGAGCCACAGGAGGGTTCTTACCAGAGAAGCCCCCAGGGTTCTTTCAGACGCCCAGATCACACAATGATTGTTGTGTGATTCATCCCGGGAAAACCACAGACCCTTTGCAGTTGAACATGCCTTTCCTGGAATTCCCTACACTCAAGGGGAATCCCTTCTACTGCTCCCAGTGGACATCCATGTTGATTGATGATACCCTCAGGAGAGACAGAGGAAGGACCCTCGCGGTATGAGTGAGGTCACAGACAGTCTGGTAAAGGCAAACAGGGAGGATGTAACAGGCACAGAGATGGCAGGGAGAAAGAAAAAGATAGAACATTGGACAGGGACAGAGAGTCCATTTCTGGCAGCAAAGGATCCCCGATTAGCACCCACCTATGGGCCCCCAGCCCTGCTACTGCATGAGGTACCTATCTCTACAGGAGAAAAGCAGCTGCTCCCCCTCCCCGCACCCCCCCCCCCCCACCAGGGACTGTCTCTAGCAAATGACTCAGTTTCCCGTGGCCTGAGTCTAAATCATGCTCCCTTGGCACACATCAGAGTCCTCTGCCCTGATCAAGACATGGAGATGATCCAGTCATGGGGAGGCTCATGCTGTACACAGGGTCCCTCACAACTGTCCAGCCCTGACTTCCCTCCTGCTGTCCTCAGTGCCAATGAATGCTTTAGTGGGGGAAAGAGAGGCAGGGATCGCTGCATTTGTGGTGGAGCCTCATGCAACTTGGTGTATGTGAGGTTTATCCCCACCTGCTTGGAGGCTCACCTCTGTATTTTCCACCACTCCCAACTCCCAAACCACTCGGACACTTACCAATCTAATACAAAAACTCTAAACGGAAAGAGAACCTTTAATAACTAAAGAACATCATATAATCTTTACATAAAGTCCCCAGACAAATGGAAAACCTGCACCCTGTGCACAGATCCCCAAGCAGCTGAGACTTCACACCTTTAGAGAAACCCGTCCTTAAAGCAGCTCAGAGACATCACAACTTAGGATCCAGAATCAAAAACTCAGGTCTCACAATCTGGGGTGCACACGCCTACAAAGTGATCTCACGCCCTGGGACTGAAATGCCAGAAAGCTCCAAAAATGCACACCCCGGAATACAGGCACACACATCCTAGAGGCTTTGTACTAGGCTCACAAAATCCACTCAGATCAAATATTCCATCACTCCCAATTCCGCCCAAAGACTCAAGGAGATCAAATGTACCCAAACAGCACCTGTGTGTCACACGTAGCATTCCCAAGCTGCCAGATACAGTTTACCCTCCAGGGAGAGACACCAAACTCAGAGACCTCTCCTTGGACAAGAATTGCATGCATTTGTGCAAAACACCGTGAGTTGTTGCCACACGATCCAGACTGAGCAAGAGCTAAACAAGACTGAAACGCCGTCACCATGCTCCTCCAGCTACAGCGCCAAACCTTGCCACTAACCAGGGCAGCTATTCGACCCCTTCGGGAAAAGCAATACAACTCAGAGAAAAATTGTATGCTCTGAAAAGCCGCGCACGCCAACGCAGGCGCACGCGTACACACACGCTCGTGGCCCTCAGTTGCAGCTCTGCCATCCCAGTGCCTGTAACAGCCAGCCAGGCAAATGGAACGGGGCAGGTGACCACGCAGGGTGGGACTCACGCGACTTCCGGCGCCTATTGGCGCCCCGGATGAGCTAATTCCGGCAAGCACGCGGTGACCAATCAATGCCCAGAACGCTTCCTGAAGCCATACCCCCAACTGGCAGCCTATCTCGCTCGGTAGCCGTTCCCCCTGGATGTAACCATGTAGAAACGAAGGGGTGGAGTTGGAAAAGAGACGAAGAAAGTTGCAGCTTAATGCCGGTGTCCATTGAGACTCGAATGCCACGGGAAAACGGAATGGAGCGAATGGGGATGGACCCATGGCGCCGCGAGTGCCTCCGCTGGTAAGTGTGGTCGATGCCCGACGCGGTGTAAAGGGTCTCTGTGTTGTCACACGCCCTCTCCCAATGGTACCTTCCAGAGTGGGTGGTCTTACCTCTACCCCTCAATGGTACATCCCAGGACAGAAGTGTTTTATCTCGCGCGCCCCTTGGTGGTGAGACTGAGAAACAGCCAATCTAGATGCCGGTGGACCATTAGAAGATGATCCTCGAAGGGTGGAAAGGCAAAGTTAGGATGAAAACCCCAGCGACTGCTGCTATCTTGGACCCAGAAAAAAGTCTTCGTAAACTGAAGATTACTTCTCTGTAGTGGCCACTATCGTAACAGGAAGCATTGAAAACATTTTCTCTTTGCTTGTTTGTGTTTTCCTGTTTAGTACAGAATCGGTTTCATCGGGAAAGCCAGCCACAGTCCCCCCAGGGGCAGGAGAGAGAAAGCTTCCGACTGGGATCTGAAGGCCTGGCATGGGGAAGGCCTCTGTCGTTGACTGCAAGTAATACTGAAAAGGACAACAGGACATTCCATTCTGTTAGGAAAGGGGTCATCTCCAAGGGGACCCAAGGATACCATGTAGATGAGATAAAGACCACAGCTTTATCACCATCTTGTAATCCCTGTATATGTTCCCTAGCAGAATCCTCAGCCTGTCTAGCTATGCCTCTCTCAACAAGTTCAAATTTGTTTATTCATTCCGTCATTCATTCATTCTCTCCACAGTTTGTGTCAAGCACAACTATGTGTGTTAGAGAAAATCAACTTTGGCTTCATGAAACTTACATTGTGTTGGGGTCATACAGCCCCAATAGATAAGTAATTTTCAGGTGTTCATAACTGCTGTGATTAACATTAAACCGGGATAGTGAAATAGAGAGAGGGGATGATATCTAGAAAGAGTGGGCAGGGAAGTTCTTTCTAAGATTGTGACATTTGAGTAACAGCCTAGAGAATATGCCTATCTGGAAGAAAATTATCCCAGAGTTAAGGCCAGTTTAAAACTTGGGGCGTGGAACTCAGTGTGCTGCTGCTGCTGCTGCTAAATTGCTTCAGTTGTGTCCGACTCTGTGCAATCCCATAGATGGCAGCCTACCAGGCTCCTCTGTCCCTGGGATTCTCCAGGGAAGAATTCTGGAGTCGGTTGCCATTTCCTTCTCCAATGCATGCATGCATGCTAAGTCACTTCAGTCATGCTCAACTCTGTGCGACCCCATGGATAGCAGCCCACCAGGCTCCTCCGTCCACGGGATTCTCTAGGCAAGAATACTGGAGTGGGTTGCCATTTCCGTCTCCAGGAACTCAGTGTAGTGTGTATGAAAATAGTGAGGAGGCCTATGTGACTGTCACAGCATGATGGAGGGAGAGCCAGGAGATCCAATGAGGGTCAGGTCCCATAGGGCTTTCTGGCCATAGGGAGGACTTTGACTTGAGCCACAGGAGGTTTCCTACCAGAGGAACCCCTAGGCTTCTCTCAGAGACCCAGATCACACAATGATTTTTGAGGAGCTCCTGATTTACCCCAGGAAAACCACAGGCCATCTGCAATTGAACATGCCTTTTGTGGAATCCCCTACACTCAAGAATAATCCCCCCTACTGCTCCCAGTGAACATCCGTGTCAATTGAAGATACCCTCAGGAGAGACAGAGCCAAGGACCCTCTTGGTGTGAGTGAGGTCACATTGAGTCTTGCAAAGGCAAAGAGGGATGATATCACAGGCACAGAGATGGCAGGGAGAAAGACAAAGATAGAGCATTAGACAGGGACAGAGAGACTACTTCTGGCACCAAACTGTCCTCACTCAGTTAGCCCCAGCCCTGCTGCTAGATGATGGACAGTACATTGTCTCTATAGGAGAAAAGAAGCCCCTCCCCAGGGACTGTCTCTAGGGAATGACTCAGTTGCCCATGGCCTGGGCCTTAATCATGTTCCCTTAACACACATCCGGGGTCTCTGCCTATCATATAAGTCATGTACCAGTCCTGGTGAGGCTCATCTGTATATAAGGTCCCTCACAACTTGTCCAGCCCAGCCTTCCCTCAGTGCCAATGACTGCTTTAATGGGGGAAGAGAGGCATGGATCTCTTCATTTGTGGTGGAGCCTTGTGCAAATTGGTGAATGTGAGGTTTCTCCCCACCTACTTGGAGGCTCACCTCTGTGACTTTCAGCACCACCTCTCCAGGGAATATTAAGGTTACATTCCATACATCAGGTAAGAAGTTGGATGTGTGATGGGGAGACACAGAGACATATCCTGACAGTGAGTCAGTCATAGCGTCCTTGTGGCCTTGTGTAAACGCCCCCTACCCTCTACCTGGCCAGGGTCGTGCTGAATCTTCCCTGCCTCCGCCAAGGAGCCCAAGCTTACATCTGGTTCCTCCCGTCATCATGAGCTGAAACCTTCCATCTGCACCGGGCCTTAGGCTCCCTTCTGTAAACGCTGCCCTCCTTGTTGTGGGTTGGGCAGATTCACTGAATAAGTGTGTGTACACAGTTTTTGTCACAGGACCCCTATCATGGGTGGTACTCATGTCAGCAAGTATTGTTCTTTTTTTTTTTCACAATCTCTCAAGAGCAATACATTTAATACATTCATAAGATTTAAATGAGTACATACATGCTACAGGTTTTCGATTTTCTTTGGACAACACAAAAACACAGTACTCAAATTGTAAGTTTTAACAGGAACATTTTGACACAATGGCAGGTTAAAAAAATAATAAAACCAACATTGAACTAATCCAGCACCAATAGGTTTCCTTAAATCTCTCATACTATCCTACTTTTGAAATCATACGGCTACCTTCTATACCAGCATATTTTCTTCTCTACCCAACAATTCAACAACAAAAATTAGATAAAAAATTAGAGGTGTGTCACTGAATGAATAACACAACAGATTTTTTTGAAAAGCCCCTTATTTGTTGAGTGTTGAAAGAGGAGAATATGATTAGGTGGAAATACTGTAAGGCATTTGATTCATTCACTTCACTCTGATATCAGAACACAGGAAATGTGCTCAAAGGTTAGCAGAAGGATTTAATAAGGATGGCAAGAAATAGTCCCACATTATTTATAAAAGGAAGGCTGCACTCATGAGTATGAAGAGCTTATAATACCATGGAAAAATATTTTAAGTTATAAAGTTAAATGAGAAAGTAGAATATAAAACTGTATATTCAGTATGATCTCAACTATGTAAAACCAAGTCAAAAAACGGCTGAAAGTTCAAAATGTTAAGTTAGTGGTTGTATTTAAACAATGTATCTACCTGGATCTTTTCTTCCTTTTATTTTTCTGTCTCTTCCAAAACTCTCTCTACTGGGGAGGATCCTTTTTTTTTTTTTTAACCATTAGCTACTAAAAAAGGATGCCTGATAGAAGTATTGAATTCAAATTAATAAACTTAAGTCCAGCCTATAGGCAAGGATCTGGGCATGTACAAAAGTATAAAACATTCCAGGCTACGCTCTAAATCCACAGTGTGTTACCTATAACATCCCAGAGGCTAGAGGGCTTCGTCTTCTCCTCTAGCCAGGTGCAAAATGTCACCAGATCCTGCCTGATGAAAAACTACTGAATTAAACAGAAACGTCATGAATTTACAGAAAGGAACAGAAATACCCACACTTGGCAAAAACCGATTTATAGTACAGGAGTAGCTCTTCTTTTTTTTTTTTTTTTCAGGAGTAGCTCTTTAATACTATGATTAAACAAGGCAATGGCTATTTTCTCCTATCCCCTGTGTGGATAGCAAGTTTCAAAAAGCTATCACCACAAGAATTGTAGAAAGCTAATCCTGGCTTAAAAACAGAAGTAAAACAGCCCTGTGACAACAATGGACTAAGAAAAGTCAAAATTTAGAAAATTATAAAAAAAACTGCTTTCTATAAAAATGATTCCCTTTTAGATGTTTTGAAAGAACAGCATGTATATTATCTATGGTGAAACAGACCACCAGCCCAGGTGGGATGCATGAGTCAAGTGCTCGGGCCTGGTGCACTGGGAGGACCCTGAGGAGTCGGGTGGAGAGGGAGGTGGGAGGGGGGATTGGGATGGGGAATACGTGTAACTATATGGCTGATTCATGTCAATGTATGACAAAACCCACTGAAATGTTGTGAAGTGATTGGCCTCCAACTAATAAAATAATATTAAAATAAAATAAAATTTAAAAAAATGATTCCCTTTTAAACATCTGTTTACTGTATATACTTTAAGGTTCCCACTATCAGCGCCCCCACCCAAAAAAAGGGTCAAAACCTCTAAACACTGTCTACCAAAGGACTACTGGTTTGTTCAGTCAATTAACACAGATGGAAGGCTCATAATGTGTGAGGCACTAGGGTCTCAAAGAGCAGACAGATTCTCCCCTGCCCCAAGGACATTTTCATCTCTCAGAGCAGAGGTGGGCACATCACCAACCACAACACAACAATGAAAAGCAGGCGCCACTGCTTCCTTACAACTCAAGAATAAGCTACAATTCTCGCTGTAATTACTTCCACCAAAGTCCTTATGCAAAAACTTCCTTGACTCACTAGGAAGCAAAGATGCAACTACTTTTCCTTGACAAATACTTCTACAAGAGACAGGCATAATTATTACATTTTGTGATATTTGCCCTTAAACATCACAATGCCTAGTAGTGAGGTCAGTTACCTTTGTTTTAAGCAATGGAGCATTTTCACTCCAAGAATGAGACATTTTTAAGCCGAGAAAAGGTGACCAGTCCTAGCTCTAGATCAAGACTTGTCAGGACCGTCAAAAGCTGAGACCCAGGAGTGTAACTTTCAATTAAAAATCTTCAGTCTCCCCTGCCATCCGCTGGTTTTCAATATGCTCCTGTGTCAGCCGCAGCAGATCCTTCTGCACATTGGGGTGGTCTTCCAGATTTTCGTAGAGGGATCGCGCAATGTCCAGTCTCCTGTAATCCTCAGGCTTGACTAGGCTTCTCACAACCTGGAGGCACCGCTCTTTTAGGGTGTACACTGGCAGTGTGATGTTGGCAAAAATAGGCTGCCCATCAACATTGAGAGATGGCACAAATAGCTCAGTTTGGTTAACTAGAAGCCCATCAGATGTCCCAGCATCTGGGAAGAGCCAAAGGTGACCTCTGTAGCTGTGGATGCGGCGGCCATGCCGGGGGGCAGCGTCAGGTAGGGTTGCGGCTCGCCATTGAAGTTGAGCCACACGGGCAGCACCACGCGCGGGCTGCGGTTGCAGAAGATGACCTGGGACGGCTCGCGCGTGTTCTCGGAGCGCAGCCGCCCGGCCTCCATCTCCCGCTCGGCGTCAGGTTCCTCTGCACTCGCTTCCTCAGCGCCGGCCTCAGCCTCTTCCACGTCCCCCGCCTTCCGGGGCATTACCCGCAAGTATTGTTCTTAACAGGGTTATTACCATGGGCTCCTGTGAACTGCACGTGACTTACCCTTTCTGAGGATGGCACCCCAAGCTTTTATCTCTGTAGGGAGGCATGGTAGAAATCATAGCAAATGTGAAATCACAGGTCGACTTCTAAGACCCATGAGAGTGGGGTCCATCCAACCTTCCTCTTAAGACTATTGTTATATGCAGATTCATGAACAGCTCAGAGGCCCAACCCTCTTGACAAAGACCCCCTAAATAGTTCAGAGACTTCATGCCCTGGGACAGATATCTGGAATCACTTCAGAGACTGCTCATCCTAGACTCCCACTCGAAACAGCTCTAATGAATCACCTGAGGACACAGACCCCAGTCAGCTCAGAAATTCCAACTGTAGACTCAGAAAAATTAGGATCCCTAAGACAAACAGCGTTACTCACAGCCAGTTCTACAGGGTTAAATTGTAACCTCTGTGGTTGCTGAATGACAGTGAATCCTGAAGGAATTCAGGATGAAAAACAGGATGAAGCACTCTGTGCTTTGGACAAGCTGGCCTTTATTTAGTTACACGCCTACCTCAGGAAAAGGTTCAGTGACCCCAGATTCTTGCATCTTCCCACACACAGAAAAGCATGAAAATGGTTTACTTGTGATATGTGATCTCTGTGTTTCACAGTAATCTTTTACCAATATGCACGCTTGACTGCATGTATTTCACAGCCAAAAATCATATTGACTTCTCTGTTACCTCCTCAGAGCAGTTTCCTCAGAGCTGACAGAGTAACTGTGTCCCAGGCTATAGTCCCCGGAAGACCCAGAATTCAACTCAAACTCACAACTCTTCTGTTGTATGCTTATCTTTAAGTGGACACTACTCTAGCTAACAGCACCCCATTAGCTCTGAGCCTTCACACTTCTCCCCCACTGCCCACAGGCTGCACTGGGACACAGAGCCCCAAATCTTCGCCTCTGGGCTTCTGTGTGGGTAGTGGCAGTGCGTTTCTGTTCAGTCAACCCCAAGAGAGTGAGGCATCCAGTCTTGAAGTCCCTGCAATCTGCATTCACCAGCATGTCATCCTGAGGAATGCAAGTTCATTCCAGGGGTGGGGATTGCCTTAGAGCTGAGGGGTTCTGAGGTTGATTTCCCATGTCTGGGTCCTGAGAATGGACCTAACACACTCTGGTCACCTCTGGTCATGGTGACTTTGTATCCTGCCCAGCGGGAGGTTTAGAGTGAATCCCAGATCCACAGAACAAGCCCTGGGGACCTTGTCCTCTCTGTCATCTCTCAGCACCCACTGTGGGATCCTGAATTCTGGAGATAGGAGAGGTCTTCCTCTCACTTTGCCTATGACAACTCCCTTACATCCCTCTAATCATCTGTCATTTTCCAGAGTCCCTTTCTTGATGACAGCTTCCATAAATCCTCTCTGTCCCCAAATCCCCACCCCTCCCCTCACCCTCCACCAGGCCTCCCCTCCCACCCAGGGGCCTCTTTAGCTCCTCCCACAGCCCTACTCAGAGGGTCTCAGTTACACTCTCACCCCATTTGTGGCCTCTCACCCAGGACCGGTGCTGCCTAAGAGGATCCTCTCAGGACCCTGCCTACTCCCTGCATTCTGCAGGACACCTCTTTCCTGCCCAAACACAGGGATCTGTCATAAAATCCCTGAAAGAACCAAACTGAAAATCTCTTCAGGATCCACAGAAAATCCAGTCCCAGACCATGAGTCCAGGGCACTTCCCTCAGGGCTGGGGGGAAAGGGAGAGGGTCTCTGAGAGAAAGAGCTCGACTGAAGGTCCCACAGGGGTGACAGGGTTTTCTTCAAGGGGCCTAGTGAGGAAGAAGTGAGATGGCACCTTAGAAGTGCTTCAGTTCAGTCGCTCAGTTGTGTTCGACACTTTGCAACTCCATGAACTGCAGCATCCCAGGCCTCTCTGTCCATCACCAACTCCCAGAATTTACCCAAACCAATGTCCATCGAGTCAGTGATGCCATCCAACCATCTTATCCTCTGTTGTCCCCTTCTCCTCCTGCCTTCAATCTTTCCCAGCATCAGGGTCTTTTCAAATGAGTCAGTTCTTTGCATCAGGTGGCCAAAATATTGGAGTTTCAGCTTCAACATCAGACCTTCTAATGAACACCCAGGACTGATCTCCTTTAGGATGGACTGGTTGGATCTCCTTGCAGTCCAAGGGACTCTCAAGAGTCTTCTCTGACACCACAGCTCAAAACCATAAATTCTTCTGCGCTCAGCTTTCTTTATAGTCCAACTCTCACATCCATACGTGACCACTGGAAAAACCATAGCCTTGACTAGACGGACCTCTGTTGGCAAAGTAATGTCTCTGCTTTTTAATGTGCTGTCTAGGTTGGTCATAACTTTCCTTCCAAGGAGCAAGCGTCTTTTAATTTCATGGCTGCAATCACCATCTGCAGTGATTTTGGAGCCCAAAAAAATAGTCAGCCACTATTTCCACTGTTTCCCCTTCTATTTGCAATGAAGTGATGGGACCAGATACCATGATCTTAGTTTTCTGAATGTTGAGCTTTAAGCCAGCTTTTTCACTCTCCTCTTTCACTTTCATCAAGAGGCTTTTTAGTTCATCTTCACTTTCTGCCACAAGGGTGGTGTCATCTGCATATCTGAGGTTATTGATATTTCTCCTGGCAATCCTGATTCCAGCTTGTGCTTCATCCAGCCCAGCATTTCTCATGATGTACTCTGCATATAAGTTAAATAAGTAGGGTGACCATATACAGCCTTGACGTACTCCTTTTCCTATTTGGTACCAGTCTGTTGTTCCATGTCCAGTTCTAACTGTTGCTTCCTGACTTGCATACAGATTTCTCAAGAGGCAGGTCAGGTGGTCTGGTATTCCCATCTCTTTCAGAATTTTCCACAGTTTATTGTGATCCACACAGTCAAAGGCTTTGGCATAGTCAATAAAGCAGAAATAGAAGTTTTTCTGGAACTCTCTTGTTTTTTCAATGATCCAGCAGATGTTGGCAATTTGATCTCTGGTTCCTCTGCCTTTTCTAAACCCAGCTTGAACATCTGGAAGTTCACGGTTCACATATTGCTGAAGCCTGGCTTGGAGAATTTGGAGCATTACTTTACTAGCGTGTGAGATGAGTGCAATTGTGCGGTAGTTTAAGCATTCTTTGGCATTGCCTTTCTTTGGGATTGGGATGAAAACTGACCTTTTCCAGTCCTGTGGCCACTGCTGAGTTTTCCAAATTTGCTGGCGTATTGAGTGCAGCACTTTCACAGCATCATCTTTCAGGATTTGATATAGCTCAACTGGAATTCCATCACCTCCACTAGCTTTGTTCATAGTGATGCTTTCTAAAGGCCACTTGACTTCACATTCCAGGATGTCTGGCTCTAGGTGAATGATCACACCATCATGATTATCTGGGTCATGAAGATCTTTTTTTGTACAGTTCTTCTGTGTATTCTTGCCACCTCTTCTTAATATCTTCTGCTTCTGTTAGGTCCATACCATTTCTGTCCTTTATTGAGCCCATATTTGCATAAAATATTCCCTTGGTATCTCTAATTTTCTTGAAGAGATCTCTAGTCTTTCCCATTCTATTGTTTTCCTCTATTTCTTTGCATTGATCACTGAGGAAGGCTTTCTTATCTCTCCTTGCTGTTCTTTGGAGCTCTGCATTCAAATGGGTATATCTTTCCTTTTCTCCTTTGCAGCTAGCCAATCTGATCACATGGACCACAGCTTTGTCTAACTCAGTGAAACTAAGCCATGCTGTGTGGGGCCACCCAAGTTGGATGGGTCATGATGGAGAGGTCTGACAGAATGTGGCCCACTGGAGAAGGGAATGGCAAACCAGTATTCTTGCCTTGAGAACCCCATGAACAGTGTGAAAAGGCAAAAAGATAGGACACTGAAAGATGAACTCCTCAGGTCAATACATTCCCAATATGCTACTGGAGACTGGTGGAGAAATAACTCCAGAAAGAATGAAGGGATGGAGCCAAAGCAAAAACAACACCCAGTTGTGGATGGGACTGGTGATAGAAGCAAGATTTGATGCTGTAAAGAGCAATATTGCATAGGAACCTGGAATGTTAGGTCCATGAATCAAGGCAAATTGGAAGTGGTCAAACAGGAGATGACAAGAGTGAACATCAACATTCTAGGAATCAGCGAACTAAGATGGACTGGAATGGGTGAATCTAACTCAGATGACCATTATATCTACTACTGTGGGCAGAAATCCCTTAGAAGAAATGGAGTAGCCATTATAGTCAAGAAAAGAGTCTGAAATGCAATACTTGGATGCAATCTCAAAACTGACAGAATAATCTCTGTTCATTTCCAAGGCAAACCATTCAATATCACGGTAATCCAAATCTATGCCCCGACCAGTAACACTGAAAAAGCTGAAGTTGAACAGTTCTATGAAGACCTACAAGACCTTCTAGAACTAACACCCAAAAAAGATATCCTTTTCATTATAGGGGACTGGAATGCAAAAGTAGGAAGTCAAGAAACACCTGGAGTAACAGGCAGATTTGGCCTTGGAGTACAGTAGAATGAAGCAGAGCAAAGTCTAATAGAGTTCTGCCAAGAGAATGCACTGGTCATAGCAAACACCCTCTTCCAACAACACAAGAGAAGACTCTACACATGGACATCACCAGGTGGTCGACACCGAAGTCAGATTGGTTATATTCTTTGCAGCCAAAGATGGAGAAGCTCTATACAGTCAGCAAAAACAAGACCAGGAGCTGACTGTGGCTCAGATCATGAACTCCTTATTGCCAAATTCAGACTGAAATTGGAGAAACTGGAGAAAACCACTAGACTATTCAGGTATGACCTAAATCAAATCCCTTATGACTATACATGGAAGTGAGAAATAGATTTAAGGGACGAGATCTGATAGACAGAGTGCCTGATGAACTATGGATGGAGGTTCGTGACATTGTACAGGAGACAGTAATCAAGACCATCCCCAAGAAAAAGAAATGCAAAAAAGCAAAATGGTTGTCTGAGGAGACCTTACAAATAGCTGTGAAAAGAAGGGAAGCAAAAAGCAAAGGAGAAAAGGAAAGATATACCCATTTGAATGTAGAGTTCCAAAGAATAGAAGTGCTTAGGACACTGCAACTCAGAAGTCTGATTACCTAAAACTCAGAGATTCGCCCACGATGTGAGCTGACTCCTAGAGTGACCTCACTAAAGCAGCCACTGCCTGGGGAAGAGTCTCCAGCCTGTTGACTGGGCAGTGAACACTCCTGGAGACTGGGTTCCACTGGTCCTCCAGTGCTCAGGCCAGAGGCCCCCACTGCAAGATCCTGTCCATCAACATCATTGCCTGACTGTGTGAGCCAGGGACTAATCTGTGGGCTCTGTCCCTGTAACCCGCAAGAGCTTGAGCCTGCATTTTCCACGTGGGCTGCCCAGAGTGATCTAGGATTCCTTGCCTCCCAAGCCCCACAACCAATCAGGCTGCTGGTGTATTCAAATCTGCAGGGGATCGGTTTTGGCAAAATGGGGTTGGAGCGGCCTCATGGACACCTGTGAAAGGGGATGCCCCTCAGTCTGTCCCAAGAATGATGTGAGGAGATAGTAAAAAAGCTTGACTTCTCCTGAACCACAGATAGACAGCATTGTGGCAGCATCTATCAAAGTGAAAAATCCTTACAAAATCCTTGTCCTGTTCTTGAAGGAAGGACATTTTTTGTCTAGTCACCCCAGTGCATGACACGTAGTAGGTGCTCATTGGGTGATTGGTGACTGAATTTTGTCCCAGCAGCTCCACTTTAAAATGTATAATCAACACACCCACATTTGGAGAGTTGTGTGTAGAAGGAAAGTGGTAGCAAACAATTTTATAAAACCTCTTTATGTCCACTAATAATCAATGGTCTTTGGATTGTAAACGAATGGTGAGGCATTCATGTTATACCATGCAGCACACACTGGCCATGGAACAGAATGAGGGGTCCAGTGTGTACTGATCAGATGGAACTGCTTCAGGACATGCTGTTAATAGTTGTGGAGAGGGGAAGCAAATGGGAGATGCTCATAGTGGGACCTGCTCTGTATGAGTGTGCCATGCTGTGCTCTGCTTAATCACTCAGTTGTGTCTGACTCTTTGTAACCCCATGGACTGTAACCCTCCAGGCACCTCTATCCAATGGGGATTCTCCAGGCAAGAACACTGGAGTGGGTTGCCATGCCCTCTTCCAGGGGATCTTCCCAACCCTGGGATCAAACTCAGGTCTCCCACATTGCAGGCAAATTCTTTACCATCTGAGCCACCAGGAAAGCCCATTTTTGTGTGTGTGCTTTAAATATAGAGAAACGTGTTTGAAAGAAACAAGGAGGCACTGAAAACTAACCCCAGTGGTAGGCCCTGGAAGCAGAGAATGTGGAAGGATGTGGTTACCTGTGTAGTCCATGTACTGATATACTAATGGAATCTGTACTCAGCCCTGTACTCAGGTAATATTTGAGTAACTATCAATATACAAAGCAATGTCATATGATGAAAACAATACTTGTACAACAGAGCATTTGTATGTGAGGGCATCTGGAAGATGTCCAGGAACAGGGTTCTCAAACTTACATGGTCCAGGGCCAGGCAGTTAATGTGCATAAGGGAACCCAGCTCAGGTAAGGGTAGGGAAGAGCAGCACATGAGCATGGTAAATGTTCCCTGCTGACATACTTCTGGTGTAGGTATAAGAGAGAAAATGCAGCTGGTGCAGACCCCAGACCCTCTTGAAAACCTCCTCAGCATCATAAATAGTGGTAATTGTCAGGACTGCATCAGTTGTTACATCGTTACACTGCTCTGAACTCCTTGGGAGTTTCCCTGAACCTCTTCATACCAGGACACACACATGTCATTAGAGAAAGATAACCAATCCTCTGAACTCATCATTCAATAATTAAGACTGACTTGGGGGGACTTCCCTGGTCATCCTGTGGTTAATAATTCACTTTGCAATTCAGGGCATGCATGTTTGCTGCAACTACTGAGCCTGCACCACAACTAGAGAGTCCGTGCAACGCAAGGAAAGGGCCACAACTTAGTGCCGCAGCGAAGACCCAATGCAATCAAATAAATAAGCAAGTATTTTAAAAACAAGACTGGCTTAGAAAGTGGTTCTGCCCATGAGGAATGAAGAGGTTGGATTTATCTTCCCCCTTTAAGTAACTGAAAGTTTGTACGTGACCGTTTTCATGTGTAGTACAACATTCAGGATGCTGATACCTGAGAGAAGGGGAAAAATGAGGTGAGAACTACAATTTCTCCCAGCTTACTTTGTTGAGAGGCTTTCCAGGCATCAGAGCAGGGATAGGGAACCCAGACAGAGGCCAGCATGCTCCCAGATCTGAGGAAACAAGAGTACAGCATTCAGGGAGGCCAAAGCAGCCAGAATTCCTGGAACACAGGACCAGAGAAAGGGGAGCTGCAGAGAGAGGGGAGGACTGCAGAGAGAGAGAGAGAGCACTCGAGATTTGCAGAGAGTTTCGTTTGGAGTCTCCTGCTGTATTCTGGATGGAAAAATAACTACCAAAAAGTAGTGGGTAGAGAACTTCAGAGCTCTCAGAGAGATGGAAATAGTCTATCTTCTCACCTGCCAGAGGTGACAAAACCTCAAATATTCAGGGTATCGGGTAGGTTTCTCAGCTAGGTATTTTCCCAGTGGTCAGCAAAATTCACCCTAGACTAAAAACTGTTCTGGTCTCATCTTAATAACGCTTGAAAGTAAGCCTCAAAAGGATAAACCTATTTCCAAGTAATTCAACTGTGCCCCAGGATAAAGCTCAAAATTACTTCAAGGAATTATTACTATTGCTACTATAAAAATCAGAACCCAAGATGATAAAATTCACAATCTGGCTACAATAAAGTTATTAGGCATGCACAGAAGCAGAATATGTAACCAATAATGAAGAGAAGAATCAATCAATAAAATACAGACTCAGAAATAACACAGGTGATAAAGTTACCTGATAAGGAGATTAAAACAGCTATTATAAAATTATTCTACATATTGAAGAAGATAGAGTGAAATCAAGTATGCCAATAGGGGACATGAAGTTATCTTTAAAAGACCCAAATCAAAAAAAAAAAAAAAAAAAAAAAAGACCCAAATCGAACTTCTAGAGATGAATAACACATGTTCTGAGACAAAAAAAAAAAATACACTGGATGAAATTAATAGCAGATTAGACATTTTGGAAGAAAAACATAGTGAACTTGAAACATAGTGAATAAACTGGACTTCACCAAGATGAAAAGCCTTTATGCTGCAAGTGACACTATTAGAAAGTTAAAAAAAAAAACTCATAGAATGGGAGACCTTTTCTTGTAAATTACATACCTGATATCTAGATCGTAGAGAGAATCCTTACAGCTCAATAATTAAAAGGCAAATAACCCAATTTTTAAATGGGCATACATATGAATAGATCTTTCTCCAAAGAAAATATATAATGACCAGTAAGCACATGGCCCCATGGATAGAGGAGCCTAGTGGGCTACAGTCCATGGGGTCACCAAATAGTTGGACAAGACAGCGACTAGACAACAACAAGCCCATGAAAGGATGCTCAACATCCTTAGTCATCAAGGAAATGCAATCAAAATCACATGAATGATCACTTCACACCCAGTAAAATGGCTTAACTCCAAAAGGCAGATAATATGTGTTGATGAAGATGTGGAGGGTGGGACACACTGCTGAAAATGTAGAATAGTACAGGTGTTTTAGGGAACAATCTGACAATTCCTCAAAGATTATATTATATACAGTTACCATATGACCCTGCAATTCTGCTCCTAAGTATACACCCAAGGGAACTGAAAACAAATGTCTACACAAAAATTTTCACAATCACGCTTCTGTATTTAAAATGGATAACCAACGAGAATTTACTGTAGAGCACAGGGAATGCTGTTCAATGTTATGTGGCAGCCTGGAAGGAGGAGAGTTTGGGGGAGAAAGGATACATGTATATGTATGACTCAGTCCCTTTGCTGTCCACTGAAAACCATCACAACATTGTTAACTGTCTATACTCCAACATAAAATAAAAAGTCTTTAAAAATTTGTAAACAAATATTCAAAGGAGCATTATTCATAATAATCCCAAAGTGGAAACAACTGTAATGTCTGTCAACTGACATGTGGTATATCCATACAATGGAATATTATTCAGCAACAAAAAGAGATGAGATATTGATACGTAATACAACATGGATGAGTCTGAAAACATTATCCTAAGTGAAAGAGGTCAGTGACAAAAGATCACATATTGTACAGTTTCATTTATATGAATCCTGGAACAGGCCAATAGATACAGATGGAAAGTAGATTAGTGATTGCTTAGGGGTGGGATAGACGGGAGAGGGGAGTGATTGCTAATATGCATAAAGTTTTTTCCCCTTTGGAGAGGTGATGAAAATGTTCAAAAATTGTGATTATTGCATTAATTCTATGAATATAGTTTTAAATTTTAATTGTATCTTTAAAAGGATAAATTGTATGGCATGTGAATTAAATCTCAATAAAGCTGTTATTTTTTGAAGGACATGATAAGATTTTGGGGAGTGACAGAAATGTTTTGTATCTTGTGATGATTGTTATATGAGTATATATGCTGGTCAAAAGGTATCAAAATGTACACCTAAAATGAGCGCATATTATGGAATGTAAATTGTACCTCAATAAAGTGGTTTTTTAAAGAAAAAAGTAAAAAGATGAGAAAAGATATCCTATGTAAATACTAATATAAAGAAAGCTGAGTGGCTATATTAATACCAGAAAAGGTAGGAAAATATTTCAGAGTGAAGGGTGTTACCAGGGATGAAAAGGGCCATTTTATTTTATTTTTAATTTATTTTTTCAAAAAGGGCCATTTTATAATAATAAAAGGGTCAATTTATCAGCAGGATGTAGCAATTCTGAACACTTATGCACCTAATAACAGAGTTTCAATATACATGTACTAAAAACGGATAGAAATAAAAGGCAAAATAGAAAAATGCATAAATTACAGTTGAAGAATTCATAACATCCCTCTTGTAATGTATAGAACAAGTAGACAAAAAAAATTAGAATATGATTGAAAAACACTATCAACCAAATTTACCTAACTGTTATTTATAGGACATACTATCTAACAGGGCTTCCCTTGTGGTTCAGCTGGTAAAGAATCTGCCTGCAATGCAGGAGGCCTGGGTTTGATCCCTGGTTTGGGAAGATCCCCTGGAGAAAGGAAAGGTAGGTTACCCACTCCAGTATTCTGGCCTAGAGAATTCCATGGACTGTATAGTCCGTGGGGTCGCAAAAATTCGGACATGACTGAGTGACTTTCACTTTCACGATCCAACAACAGAGTAGATATTCTTTTCAAATGCACACTGAACAGTTATCAAGATAGGCCGCTGCACTAGGTTTAATAGTGAAAAAACTGAAAATGTTACTCACTCAGTCATTCCCAACTCTTTTGCGACCCCATGGACTGTAGCCCACGAGGCTCTTCTGTCCATGGAATTTTCCAGGCAAGAATACTGGAGTGGGTAGCCATTCCATTCTCAAGGGGATCTTCCTGACTGAGGGATTGAACCTGGGTCTCCTGCATTGCAGGCAGATTCTTTACTGTCTGAACCACCAAGGAAGCCCCACTAGGTTTAATAATGGCCTCCCAAAAGATATGTGCAAGTCCTAACCTCCAAAACGTGTGAATGTGACCTTATTTGAAAAGAGAAATTTTGAAGATGTAGTTAAGTTAAAGATCTCAAGATGAGATCATGCTAAATTCATGGTCAACCTTAAATTCAACCTTAGGCATCCTTGTAAAAGAAAAGCAGAGGGAGATCTGCGACACAGAGAAGAAGACAATGTGAACACAGAGGCAGAGATTGGTGATGCATCTACCTGCCAAGGATAGCCAGCAGCTAGCAGAAGCTGGTGAGGGGAGGCATGGAACATATTCTCCCTCAAAGTCTACAAAAGAAACCAAAGCTGCCTAAACCTTGATTTCAGACCTCTGCCCTCCAGAATGTGAGGGAATAAATTTCTGTTGTTTTAAGCCGTCAAGTTTGTGGTAATTCATTATGGCAGCCTCAGGAAACTAATACAACCATATTCTCTGGACCATAAAACAAATCTCCATAAACTTGAGATTCAAATCAGACAAAGCATTTTCTCTTAACACAATGGAATTAAATTAGGGATAAAATTATAAAGGTATTTGAAAAATATGCAAATATTTTGAAACAAAATAACATTTATAAATATTGTGTCAAAGAAGAAATCCAAAGGAGAAACAGAAAAATTTTCAGCTTTACTGAGGTATAATTAACAAGTGAAATTGTGACATATTTAAAGTGTAGAACATGATAATTTAATACGTGTACATTATGAAAGTATTCCCAGCATTACATCCATTGCTTTACATATTAACTTGTTTCGTTTGGCTTGTGTGTGTGTGTGTGTGTGTGTGTGTGTGTTTGTGGTGAGAACATTTAAGTTCCACTCTCTTAGCACATTTAAAGTACATAATACAGTGTTATCAACTATAGTCACCATGCTATACATTAGATCCTCAGACCTTACTCATCTTATAACTGAATGTTTGTACCCTTTTATCAGCCTCTCCCTATTTTTCCCACCCTGTAGCCCCTGGAAATCACCATTCTACTTTCTTTCTGAGTTCAACTTTTTTTTAGATCCCACATGTATGTGATACATGCATAATGCCTTCCAAGTTCACCTGTGTTGTCAAAAAATGGCAGAATTTCCTTCTTTTTTAAGGCTGAATAATACTTCATTGTGTATGTGCACACACACACACACCATGCTTTCTTTGTCCATCTATCTGTTGATAGACACTTAGGTTGTTTCCATACCTTGGCTATTGTGAACAATGCTGCAATGAACATGAGCATACAGATTAACTCTTTGAGAAAGTGATTTCATTTCCTTTGGGTACATACCCAAAAGTAGGATTGCTAGATCATATGGTAGTTCTATTTTTAATTTATTGAGGAACCTCCATACTCTTCCATAGTGGCTGCACCAGTTTACATTCCCATCAGCAGTGTACAAGTATTCCCCTTTTTCCACAACCTCACCAGCACGCATTACCTCTTGTATTTTTAAAATAGTAGATGTCCTAACAGGTATGAGGTGATAGCTTCTTGTGGTTTTGATTTGCATTTCCCTTATAATTAATGATGTTGTGCATCTTCAGGAAACCTACAGCTAACATCATACTGTGCAGAGGAAAGATTTCATGTTTTCTCTTTGAAATCAGCAAGAAGGCAAGAATATCTGACCTCACTTCTATTCAACCTTGTAATATAGGTTCTAGCCCTGGCAGTGTGGTAAGAAAAAAATAAAATATACCCACATTGTAAAGAAATAAATAAATCTATCCTTTTGCATATATATAGAAAATATACATATATGTATATAGAAAATCCTAAGAAATATACCAAAAGACTACAAAAAAGTTTAGCAAGTTGCAAGATAAAAGGTCAGTATTCAAAATAAGTGCATTTCTATATGCTAACAATTAACAATTGAAATTTGAAATCAAAATACCATTTATAATAGCATCACAATATATAAGATACTTAGGGATAAGTTTGACAAAGGAAGTACAAGGCCTGTACACTGAAAATTACAAAATATTACTAACAGCAATAAAAGATCTAAATAAACAGAAAGATACCTTGTGTTCACAGACTAGATGATTCAATATTGCTAAGATGCATAAATTGACAAGCCAATTCTAAAATTTATATGGAAGTGCAAAGGACCTAGAACAGCCAAAATAATTTTTAAACAGAATAAAGTTAGAGGACTTACACTACCTGATTTCAAGCTTTAATAATCAAGACAAATGTGGTATTGGAGTAAACAGCAGTGAAAAAAAAGAGAATCAAGAACTAGGCTCATACATACATGGCTAATTGATTTTCAACAAAGGTATAAATGCAATTCAGTGAGAGAAAGAATAATATTTTCAATATATGAATAGCCATATGCAAAAAATTGAACTTTGACCATTACCTCACAACATGTACAAAATGAATGCAAGTTGGATCATAGACCTAAATGTAAAACTGAAACCTACAAAAATACATTAAAGAAGCTTAAAAGGAAATCTTAGTCACCTTTGGGTTGGCAAATATTTCCTAACTAGGACTCAAAATCCATGGATATAAAAACATTGATAACTTGGACTTTATCAAAACTAGACATTTTTCTTCAAAAGAGAGACTATTGTGAAAATAAAAAGGCAAGCCACAGACTGAAAGGAAGATTTTTTAAAAGTATGTCTAATAAAGGACTTGTACGCAGAATATGTAAAGGACTCTGTAAACTCAATAATAAGCACTCAAACAAACCAGTTTTTTAAATGGGCAAAAGACCTGAGCAGATACGAAAAATGGAATGTTATGGCTATTTTGGAACAGTTTAGCAGTTTCTTACAAAGTTAAACATACACTTTCTATACAATCTAAACTTCCCATTCCTATATATTTACCTAAGATAAATGAAAGCATATGTCCATACAAAGACATGTGCACAAATATTCATAGCAGCTTTATTTATAATAGACAAAAACTGGAAACAAACCAAACATCCATCACTGGGTGAATGGATAAAGAAATTGTGGTATATAAATACAATAGAATACTACTCAGCACTAAAAGGAATGATCTATTGACACACACACAACTGCAAGGAGGAATCTGAAACTAATTATGCTGAGTGAAAGGAGTTAGACCAAAAGAAAAAAAGGAATACATATTGTATTATTCCATTTATATGAAATCTAAGAAGTACAAATGAATAGATTAGTAGACTTTAGGATGTGGAATGTGAAAGAGAGGGAGCAGTGAAGAAAAACTCTAAGAATGAGGTCTGAGGAACCAGAAGGATGAAATTGCCAACATGATAAGAGAAAGACTGCAGGAGGAGCTGGTTTTAGGGGTAAGGTCAGGAATTCAGTTTTGGTTGTGTTGAGTTTGAGAGTGCCTATTAGACATCTAAGTGGGGATGTTGTATAGAAAGTTGGATGTGAGAGACTGGCGATAAGAGAGAACTGGGTTGGAGAAAATTTGGAAGCCTGACTCGAGGGCTTTCAGGCATAACCACCAGCATGTATCACTCCATGAATGTTGCTATGACTTCCTCACAGGTCTCCTTTGTTTCCTGCTCTTAACCCTCCAATCTATCTTTCCTGCCCACGGCTGGCAGAATCCTTCTAAAGTGCAAAAATTGACCATATAATGCCCCTGCTTAAAAAATAAAGAAGGAAACTAAGGAGGAGAAGAGAAAAACATTTTCAGTAGCAGCATCCCAGTCCCCTGAGAGATAAAGTCTCATCTTCTTAATCCAGCACCCTAGGATTTTTGTGACATGTTCTTTGCCTCACCAACTTACCTGTAACCTCATTTCTCCCCTCCACCTTTAATGCAGTGCCATCTGACCCAGCCTTCCCAAAATGGTACCAGCTCCTAGATCCTTCCTGCCTGGAATCTCTCCCTCCCTCCCCCCTTCCCATTCCCTCTTAAGCTCATTATATCTTCTCATCCTTCAAAACTTTCCTCAACATCTCAAAGTCCATCTATCCATAACTCCACATGTATCACTCGCACGGAAAGCTTATGTCTCACCCTCAGGGCTATGATCTTCAGGTTATTTCCCCTCCTCTTTTATAAGCTATATGTATACAACTCAAGTTTCCAGCAATACCAGTGAAATATATTTCTGAAATTTTGACATATTCATACAGTGGGATGCCATTCAGCCATAGAAAATGAACTCTTGTTCAGTCAACAGAATGGAGAAATTGCCCAAGCATAATTAAATAAAAGAAGCATATACTGTATTATTTTTCCATTTATATAAAGTGAAAAACCAAACCATGCCCTTAGAAATCAAAATAGTGGCTATCCTGAGGTAGAAGTGACTAGGAGGGGGTACAGATGTGCCTCCTGGGGTGCTAGTCATGATCTGTTTCTTGACTCAGGCATGTTTGTGAAAACTCATCAAGTTGTCCATAATTTTTGTGCACTTTGGTATATTGTTATACATGAATAAAAACAAAACTAACTAAGGTGATTAACCATAATGAAAAACAAGGAAGTAAATTGCATAAGATTCAGGGTGAGAGAGGGGGAGCTATGATTGGTAAAAGTCACCCAGTGAACTTCTAAGGTGTACAATGTTCTGTTTCTTAACCTGTGTGGTGTTTACACAGGTGTTTGAATTATAAATATTCTTAAAAAGTGGACATATGTTTTCTGAACTTTTCTGTTTGGGTAATATACTTTATCATTAAAATAGTTCTATAAGTGCATACATTTTCAGGATATATTTTGTAAAGCAAATAATGCAAAATAAAAACAAAGTACAATGGAGTGCCTATAATAATGCTAGCTTTTATGTAAGAAAGAAGCAGAAATGAAAAAAATACACTGTTCATTTGTACAAAAAAGAAATATAGTAAGTATAAATCAGAAGCTAGTGGGATTTATTACCTACATGGGATGAGCAGGAATAGGATGAAAAGGATGGGAGGATGGAATGGGGTACAGGAGATAGGAGAGTGACACCTCTGGGCATAAGTTTTTTCATGGCTTTGACTTTAAAAACCACATTACCCTTCTACACTGTTGATGGGTTTGTAAACTGTCGCAGCCACTATGGAGAATAGTATGGAGGCTCCTTAAAAAACTAAAAATATACCTATAGTACCATATGATTCTGCAGTCCCACTCCTGGGCGTATATCTAGAAGAAATGAAAAACCTAATTCAAAAATGCACCCCAATGTTCATAGAAGCACAATTCGCAATAGTTAAGACATGGAAGCAACTTAAATGTCCATAGACAGATGAATGGACAAAGAAGAAGTGGTATACATATACAACAGAATATTACTCAGTCATAAAAAAGAATTTAAAATGCCATTTGCAGCAACACTAATGGACCTAGAGATAATCATACTAAGTAAAGTAAGTCAGCTGTGCATGTGTGCTCAGTCATTCAATTGTGTTTGATTCTTTGCAACCCCATGGACTGTAGCCTGCCAGCTTCCTCTGTCCACAGGATGCTCCGGGCAAGAATACTGGAGTGGGTTGCCATTTCCTCCTTCAGGGGATCTTCCCGAAACCAGAATTGAATTCATGTGTCCTGCGCCTCCTGCATTGGCAGGCAGATTCTTTACTGCTGAGCCACCTGGGTAGCCCAAAGTAAGTCACACACAGAAAGACAAATATCATGTGATAGCTCTTATACGTATAATTTTTTAAATGATACAAATGAACTTATTTACAAAAAGTAGATACACACTACTACATAGAAAATAGATAAACAACAATGACTTACCATATAGTACAGGGAATTGTATTCAATATGTTACTGTTGTTCAGTCACAAAGTTGTGTCTGGCTCAGAGCAACCCCATGGACTGCAGCACACCAGGCTTCCCTGTCCTTCACCATCTCCTGGGGTTTGCTCAAACTCACACTGAGTCAGTGAGATCCAACCATCTCATCCTCTGTTGCCCCCTTCTCCTCCTGCCCTCAATCTTTTCTAGCATCAGGGTCTTTTCCAATGAGTCAGCTCTTCACATCAGGTGACCAAAGTATTAGAGCTTTAGCTTCAGCATCAGTCCTTCCAATGAATACTCAGGGTTGATTTCCTTAAGGATTGAGTGGTTTGATTTCCTTAAGGATTGAGTGGTTTGATTTCCTTGCTGTCCAAGAGACTCTCAAGAGTCTTCTCCAGCACCACAATTCGAAAGCATCAATTCTTTGGCACTCAGCCTTGTTTATGGTCCAACTCTTACATCTGTACATGGCTACTGGAAGAACCATAGCTTTGACTAGACGGATCTTTGTCGGAAAAGTGATGTCTCTGATTTTTTTTCCATTTATTTTTATTAGTTGGAGGCTAATTACTTTACAATATTGTAGTGGTTTTTGTCATACATTAACATGAATCAGCCATGGATTTACATGTATTCCCCATCCCGATCCCCCCTCCCACCTCCCTCTCCACCCGATTCCTCTGGTTTTAACATGCTGTCTAGGTTTGTCATAGCTTTCTTTCCAAACAGCAAGTGTCTTTCAATCTCATGGCTGCAGTCACCAACCACAGTGATTTTGGAGCCCAAGAAAATAAAATCTGTCACTGTTTCCACTATTTCCTCATTTATTTGCCATGAAGTGATGAGACCAGATGTCATGATCTTAGTTTTTTTGAATATTGAGGTTTTTTTTAATTGGGAGAGCAATGGTCTGTTTATTTTATTTTTTTTCCATTTACTTTTATTAATTGGAGGCTAATTGCTTTACAATATTGTAGTGGTTTTTGCCATACATGAATATTGAGGTTTTTTTTGAATATTGAGTTTTAAGCCAGCTTTTTCACTCTCCTCTTTCTCTCTCATCCAGAGACTCTTTAATAGAAAAGAATCTGAAAAATGACAGGTATATATATATATATGTATAACTGAACCACTTTGCATACACCTGAAACTAATACATTATAAATTTTATGTTTTTAATTTATGTTGATTTTCTATTTAATCAACAAAGAAAAGGGAAAAACAAAATGAAATACAAACAGAAACAAATAAGTCTATTTCAAATGAATAATGAAACTACAACAAAGGGGGGAAACAAACAAAAAAAACTGTAAACAAATATTAAGTACTAGTTAGCAGCTTTATTTTCCACAGTAGTGACTTGGCAGTTCTAAAACAACTATATGCATATCCTAGGATTGAACAAATAAGTAAATATATTGTGGATATTGAGAACCAGATTTCTCACTGTCCAAGAAAGGAGTTAGAGATATGGAAAGGGGGTACAGCTAGAATGAATCTTCTGGTTTGAGATTACAATTGGAGTGCCAGTATGAATTAATGATTTTAAGATGATACAGAGATTTCATAGATAGATAGTTATAGGCATATGGTTGATAGATGATAGATAATGTGTGTGTGTGTGTTTAGGAATATATATATACACACCAGCTCTGTCCACTGAGATGGACTGTAAGCAATGACTCCTAGTTGCAACAATGGGCACACTTCATGCCCATATTTTGGTATCTCTTCCAAAAGGAACAAGACTGGTTTCTTGAGGAAATGGCTGATTCCAGAGCTGGGGCAGAACAAGTATAAGATGAGCCTAGAATGCCTTGATGTTCCAGAAAGTAAGGGAATGTTCAAAGGATAATGGACATATCAAAAGGACACAAAAGCAAGCTTGAAAGGATTCTCCTTGTCAAATTCTGGGGCAATTTGGGCATCAAAATAAATAATGAATGTAGCAGTTTATAATGCATTGAAGAAAATAAGAATCCACAAATCCATATGACAAAACTAAATGAATGAACAAAGAAGGAAGAAAGGAAGGAAAAGAGAGAGAGCTCTTCCTTATTGTAGAATATGAACTAACAAATGTAGAAGGAATAATAATAGAATTAGAAAATCACCATTTGGCAGCCACCATAGGAATAATTGTTTCAGCCAAGTACATATGGATGTGAGTGTGAGGGAAAACCATGGCTTGTTATTCCATATACTGCTGTGTTGTTCGTCTCACAGTGTGCATGTTCCCATGCATCACTTGTATAATTAAAAATATGTTTATTCTTTTGACATGCTGAGGGACACGTGTTTGTCACTGTCAGTGCTTGCTGCAAGATACTGGGACATAAATAAGTAGCACTGAGGCAGTACCCAGGAGCACTGTCTCCTGAGAGACAGAGATAAGAGCAGCAAGTCTAATTAACTGTAAAACTGAAAAAATACACTAGAACATGGTGGGATCACTCTTGCCTGAGTACCTCAGCACTGTGCTGAGACTATAACAAGCACCCAGTAGAAATTTGCATAAGGTGTAAAAAGCATATTCAGTCACTATCTTTGCATAAGAAAGTGGGGAATGCAAAGTATGATATATAAGTATATATAGATATACATATATAAGCATATAGGTAGATATTAATACTTATATTTTCAAAGAGCAACACTGGAAGAATAAACCAAAAACTCATTTTTAAAAAGTGACTTATGATAGGCAGGGCATAACAGGGTGCAGGGACAGGATGGAAGTTATGTAGTTTAGACTATATACTGAAAACATAAAAACGTTTTACATATTCAAAAATTGAAATTTGATTAAAATTTAATCTCTAAAAAATGAAAACAAATGGAGCTGAAAAAAATCTCACTATATCACATTCATGACATAGCTTCCAAAGACAATATATTATTTCCAACAACTTTGCAACACCGTGTTTTGAATGCATGCCCTTAACGGAATATATTCCAAGGACATATAGATCTGCTAAGAAAGTTTAGACTTCTTTCAGGAGTCTAATTGCTGGTAGAAATACTGGTTTTGTTACTTTACTGCAAAGAAGCCATTATATAAATGTTGTTAGGAACCAAGATCTTCCATATAAAAGTGCCACTTTTGAAGTGCAAAATTTTAAAAATTGCATAAACACCTTGGACTATTCATTTTGAATTGGAAATATCAGTATGGTCCAATAGGGAATCAACTCCTTGCTCTAAAATTAGTATTCCTTAATGACAGAATTACATCTTTATGTTATCTTTCCTGTATTAATTGTATTTTGTGCAATCCAATAGCCTGAGTTAATGAAGGATACTTTTCACTTATATAAAAATGCCAGTTAATAAATATAGAAAAATGATAGAATTTTAGAAAAATGGCCACTCTGAAAATCTTAAAAAATAACTGAACCAAGCAACCATCATCAATGTGTGTGCTCAGTCATGTCCAACTATTTTCACCCCCATGGACTGTAGCCCGCCAGGCTCCTCTGTCCATGGGATTCTCCAGACAAGAATACTGGAGTGAATTGCCATTTTCTGCTCCAGGGGATCTTCCTGACCCAGGGAATGAACCCGTATCTCTTGCGTCTCTTGCATCTCCTGCATTGGCAGGTGGATTCTTAACCACTGCACCACCTGGGAAGAGCAATAGATGAAATATTAAATAGATGAAATCATTAAATGAAAGGTTGATGGGGAAATTTCCTAGGGAGGTATCAGGCTGCTGCTGCTGCTAAGTCACTATTACCACCTTAACTCACTGATGAATCTTAACATCATTAAAAGCAGGACCACCATATATTATATGCCTCCTGGTATGATGAAATAGGAATCTCACAGCACCACCTATGAAGTGTTCTTAATAACCTGAATGCAATAGAGTCCTCAGAGCTAAGACCATCTCCAGGAATAATGGGAAGTAGATAACATGTTAAATGACACCACAAGGGAGCAAAAAGACAAATTCAGAAGATGAGTCCTTCTACAGGAGCGATTTCCAACCTCCAGGCTGTGGCTCGTAACTCCTGTCAAACCAGCAGCAATATTAGACTAGAAATAAAGTGCACAGCAAATGTAATGCGCTTAAATCACCCTGAAACCACCACCCCCTCGCAGTCCATGAAAAATTGTCTTCCACAAAACTGGTCTCTGGTGCCAAAAATGCTGGGGATCCTTTTGTTGTGCTACAACACAACTGCAATAAGTCAAAGGCATGACAAAAAAAGTGCAAAAAGAGGTTAAGGGGCAAAATGTTCCAGATTAAGGGACACTAAAGAGCCACATCAAACAGTGCAATGTGCTCTGAATAGAACAAGCCTACTGTAAAAAGACATTTGATTATAAAGACAATTGGGTAATGGTGGGCTTGCTTATTGTTAGACATTCCAAGGAATTATTGCTATGCTTAAGTGTAATAATGGAATAGTGGTTTATTAAATTATCTCCTTTTTTAGAAATGCATACTGAAGTATATATGGGTACAATTCAATGTCTGAGATTTGCTTTTAAATACTCCAGCAAAAGAAAAAAATGAAATAGATTAAACATATATGGTAGAATATTCATTATTCAATCATGATTGCATGTGTGTTTATGCTACTACTGTCTGTGTTTGAAATGTTCATAATAAAAAAGATAAAGTTTGTCGAGAAAATGAAAGAGGGCCCTAAGGAAAATTCTAGAATAAGTTGGAAAGAAGTATTTTTATTCAAGCCGGGGTAAAAGACTTGTTTAGGTTCAGTGACTAGGACAGTTAAACATGGGTGAGAAATGTACCAAACAATTGCCAACTGTTTTGACACCAAGTAGAACATTCTTTATGACAAGTATGTGATTTATTATTTTTTTAAAAGGCTGTGGAAAATTCTTAAAGAAATTGGGTATACCAGACTACCTTGCCTGTTTCCTAAGAAATCTGTATGCCAGTCAAGAAGCAACAGTTAGAACCAGACATGGAACAACAGACTGGTTCAAAATTGGGAAAGGAGTAGGCTGCTGATTCAAGATGGTGGAATAGAAGGACATGCGCTCATCTCATCCTACGAGAGCACCAAAATCACAATTAGCTACTGAACAACCATCAGCAGGAGAATGCTGGAACCCACCAAAAAAGATACCACACATCCAAAGACAAAGAAGAAGCTGCAGTGAGGCAGTAGGAGGGACACAATCATGATAAAATCAAGTCCCATACCCACTGGTGGGTGACCCACAAACTAGAGAACAGTAACACCAAAGAAGTTCTCCCACTGTTGTGAAGATTCTGAACGCCACGTCAGGCTTCCTAGCCTGGGGATTTGACAAAGGGCCTGGGACTCTTCAGGGAATGTGACCTTGAAGGCCAGCAGGATTTGATTATAGGACTTCCACAGGACTGGGAGAAACAGAGACTCCACTCTTGGAGGGCACAAACAAAATCTTGCATGCACCAAGACCCAGAGAAAAGGAGCAGTGACCACACAGGAAACTGAACCAAAACTCCGTGCTAGTGTTGGAGGGTCTCCTGTTGAGGCTTGGGTTGGCAGAGGCTCACCACAGGGAGAGGGGCACTGGCAGCAGCAGTCCTGGAAGGTCCTCCCTGGCATAAGCCCTCTTGGAGGTCACCATTAACCCTGGGATCAATTCAGTTCAGTCGCTCAGTCATGTCCAACTCTTTGCAACCCCATGGACTGCAGCACGCCAGGCTTCCCTGTCCATGACCAACTCCCGGAGCTTGCTCAAACTCATGTCCATCGAGTCAATCCTAAGGAAAATCAACCCTGAATATTCACTGGAAGGACTGATGCTGAAGCTGAAGCTCCAATACTTGGGCCACCTGATGTGAAGAGCTGACTCATTGCAAAAGACCCTAGTGCTGGGAAAGATTGAGGGCAGGAGGAGAAGGGGGCGACAGAGGATGAGATGCTTGGATGGCATCACCGACTCACTGGACATGAGTTTGAACAAACTCTGGGAGATAATGAAGGACAGAATGCCTGGCATGCTACAGTCCATGGGGGTCACAAAGAGTCGGACACAACTTAGCGCCTGGACAACAACAACAGGAGCTTCTAGATATTGTTAATGTTCTATTTCTTGAGCTGAGCAGTGATAAGTTACATGAGTGTTCACTTTATTACTGTTTGTTAATACATCTCATGCACATTTCTATCTGTATATTACATTTCACACTTTCAGTTCAGTTCAGGTCAGTCGCTCAGTCGTATCTGACTCTTCACAAACCCATGAACTGCAGCATGCCAGGCCTCCCTGTCCATCACCCACTCCCGGAGTCCACCCAAACCAACGTCCATCAAGTTGGTGATGCCATCCAACCATCTCATCCTCTGTTGTCCCCTTCTCCTCCTGCCCTCAATCCTTCCCAGCATCAGGGTCTTTTCAGATGAGTCAGCTCTTTGCATCAGGTGGCCAAAGTATTGGAGTTTCAGCTTCAACATCAGTCCTTCCAATGAACACCCAGGACTGATCTCCTTTAGGATGGACCAATTGGATCTCCTTGCAGTCCGAGGGACTCTCAAGAGCCTTCTCCAACAGCACAGTTCAAAAACATCAATTCTTCAGTGCTCAGCTTTCTTTATAGTCCAACTCTCACATCCATACGTGACCATTGGAAAAACCATAGCCTTGACTAGACGGACCTTTGCTGGCAAAGTGATGTCTCTGCTTTTTAATATGCTGTCTAGGTTGGTCATAATTTTCCTTCCAAGGAGTAAGCATCTTTTAATTTCATGGCTACAATCACCATCTGCAGTGATTCTGGAGCCCAGAGAAATAAAATCATCCACTGTTTCCACTGGTTCCCCATCTATTTGCCATGAAGTGACGGGACCAGATACCATGATCTTAGTTTTCTGATAAAATGTTATATTTTTAAAATCATGATTGAATGGTAAAACATAGCACTCTTTCTCCCAATTCAAGGTAACCTGGACTTGTTAAGCAGGCCACAGCAATCCACTAAGGTGCTTTTGCCCACCTGGAAGTGGAGTACTGTTATTTCAGAGAAAGGAATGGGAAGAAATGAGGAACTTTTAAAATCCTCGAAAACGTGCTTATCTCCTCACCTGCTCAGGGAGTGTAAACAGAAGGGCACAGGCAGAAGGCAGCCAGGGTTCTCCCATTCCTGGAATGTTGGAGTTGATTAAAAATGGAGGACTGTGGCTAGTATATGACACAGTTTCCCCTGCCTCCTCAAACTGCAGCTCTGCCTGTTGGATGTTGTGCGCTTATCTCATAGGGGACATGCCTTTTTTGGAGAACTTTTTCTCCCCCTTGCTAAGGGAGGAAAGTTACTTCAGGGTGGAGTGTAGGGTGTCGGGCTTAAGTCCAGCTGACCTCTCCCACCCTCCTTTGCAAACCCTTCTTTCCTCATCATGGTTCCTTGCCATCTCCCATGACCTCAACAGAACAATCCTTTCTCCTGAGAGCCTTAAAAGGTATGACTTGGAGGTCAACGATGGCAAATCAACATAGCAGAAGCCCAGGTCAATATCTCTGTGATCAAGAGAAAGTCTAAGAGCCTTAGTGTGGCATTCAGGATCTGGCCTGTGCCGGAGGACCATCATTCACCTAGGCCACAACAAATTGTTTCTGCCATGCTTCAAATGTATCTTACCTTCTGGAACCCGCCTAGGCACCATTTTAATTTAATCAAGATGTGCATGGTACTATTAATGATTTTATGTCTTGACTTTATTATGAACACTCTACAAATAGTATCTCATTTATCTTCACAACCTTATTTTGTAAGCACTATTACTACCTCATTTAACAGATAAGGAACTTGAGGTGCAAGGAAGGTTAAGAGGCACAGATTCAAACCCCAGCAGCCTGGAACCAGAGTCAGTGCTCTTAGCCACCACACTGTGTTGGCTCTCAAACTTCTTCCAATTCACTTCTACTTCTTCCACACTTATTCTGGCTATCAACCACCCCTCCCCACACTGCCCCTCTCCCACAGCTCCCAATTCCCACCTTTGCCTCCCATTATGATGAAACATCCTGACTGCTAGTTTTAGTTTTTCATTTTTAAAACCTTTTTAAAAAATGGAAATATATAACACTCATAAAGAAAAGTACTAGAGGCATAAATATACAGCTTTCAATGAATTGTTACTAAGTAACAATCCATGTAATCAACAGGGAAATCAAGAAATAGAACCTTCTCAGTACCTATAAAAGTCTCCTTGGACCTCCTACTCAGAGCCCAAAGGCAATCAAGATTCTGACTTCTAGCACCATAGATGAGTTTCACCTGCTTTAGAACTTCATATAAATAGAACCAAATGCACATTTGCTCTTTGTGTCTGGTTTATTCTCCTCAGCATAATGTTTGCAGAATCTATCCATATTGTTGTGGGCTTCCCAGGTGGCTCAGTGGTAAAGAATCTGCCTGCCAATGCAGGAGACACAAGAGATACAAGTTCAATCCCTGGGTTGGGAAGATCCCCTGGAGTAGGAAATGGCAACCCACTCCAGTATTCTGGCCTGGAAAATTCCATGAACAGAGGAGCCTGGCAGATTACAATCCAAGAGTTAGACATGACTGAGCATGAGCACTCACACATATGCACACCATCCATATTGTTGTATGTGGTTATGGGGCATTTCTTCCCATCAATGTGTAGTATTGAATCGTGTGAATATAAGACACTTTATTTATCATTCTTAATGACATTTAGGTCGTTTCGAGTTTGAACTATTAAAAATACTGCCTTTATGAAATGCACATTATTGTATATGCCTTTTGGTAAGCATACCATGAGATGGATTTTCAGCCTTTTAAAAAATATATATGTTTAAGGCTATAAATTTCTCTCTAAGCATAGCCTTAGCAGCATCCCACAGAATTTCAGATATAATATTTTCATTATCACTCAGTTCAAAATATTTTCTAATTTCCATTGTGACTTTATATTTGACTCATGGGTTTTCTTCCCTCTCCAAAACATGATGCCCAAACATAACAATAACCATCTGATGGCCGTGTCAAAATACACATGTTGGAGCTTCATTTCAAACCTCCTAAATTAGTATTTTGGGTAGGTGTACCTGGGGATCCACATTTCACAGACTTTATGAGGTTTTAGATGCAGGTGGATTGCAGGACCACAACTTGGTAATGGAGGAAGGGTTTCCTAAGGGCAGAGAGCAAATCTGATTCACCCAAACCCACTCTGGTATTCTTGCCTGGAGAGTGCCATGGACAGAGGAGACTGGTGGATTACAGTCCATGGCGTCGCAAAGAGTTGGACACAACTGAGCACACACAAGCACCCTGAACCTAGCATACAGCCATGTTTAATAAACGAGTGAACCAGTGAATGAGGGAAGAAGAGAAATAGAAGAAAATTGCATATATGAAGAGAACTGGAATTCTTAAATGCTATAAATTAGGGGAACCACTATAGCATCATTTGGTCTCAATTTAATCTATTCAGGACAGAAATATTTTTTTCCTTGCCTTCAAACCTCTGCCTACAAGGCTTCCTCCTCACCTGTCCCATTCTGCTGTCATGGGTGCGTGTCTGTCTACTGGCCCAGAGAAAGTAGGGGTGGCACAGGAGATGACGTCCTGAGAAGGGTTGTTCAGAGATGGGCAGCGCTCCCAGCCCCGCCCTCCCCCCCACACCTGCCCACCTGCAGGCCTTCCTGGGAAAATGCCCATAGAACCCATTCTAAATAAGATTGTCTGTCCTACCTCTCAGAGCTTTAAGCATCCCTCCCATATGAAAACTTTTGAGAAACTTCCACAGACCTTTCTGCCCTGACCCCAACCACAGATCCCTCCTACCCCTGCCTCCTCTGAACTTTGTAGCCCGTGTTGAGTTGTTCTCTGAGCGGCCTCTTAGCTACCTCTCCACACCTTCATGCGTGCCTCTCTTCAGCATCTCAGAAAGACTGGAGTCTGAATTCCCCAGCCAGCTATTGTCCTGGCAGCACAGCCACCTCGCCAGCCATCCCCACCCAGTCGGCCAGCCAGCCAGCCGGCTGCTCGCCGGACTCCCCAGCCCTCCCTCCCTGCCCCACCCCAGGGAGGACCAGGCTGGCAGCTGGGAGTCTCCCTGCTTGTTCTGCCTCCCTCCTTCCCTCCCTCTCCCTCCCTGTCTCCCTCCCTCCTCCGCCCGCCCCTGAGGCAGGGACCGTGCAAATCGAGGAGAGGGGGGACGGACAGGCCAAATGGGGTCCAGCTTAGTGCCCTGGGCTCCCCGCCAATGCCCTATCCAGGTTGGGAGTCCCCAGCATCTTGGGACCTACATTTGTGTGAGCTGGGGTGGTTCCCAGGCCTGGAGGGTCCCTCCGGCAGGCTCATAGTGCCCCTGTTTTGCATCAGGACCCCCCTCGGATGCTCTGAGCCACCCTCCTCAACCCGGATCTAAAACCCAGGACACAGCTATCAGGCCAGCCTCTCTCTCCACCCCACCCCCTCTTTCTGGCGTCCATCCCCTTCTCAACTCCACCTCTGCTGCTGCCTCTGGCTGTGGACCTGCACCTCTTCCCCATCCCTGAAGGCCTGGGGAGCGGGCTGAGCCTGGATGAGAGCTCCCCCAACCTGGGGCTCTCCCAGGCCATGGCCCGGGTGCTTCCAGGGAGGAGCCCGGGACCCTGAGCATCTGCTAGAGGCTTGGCAGAGGCCCCATAAGGACCGTGTCTTCTGAGGACAAAAGGCGCGGCCAGCAGGCAGACAGGAAGGGGGAAGGGGGAGACCGGCAGCCAGGCGGGCAGACGGGCAGACGGGTAGCAGGGGCCAGTGTTGGCCCCCCTCCCAGCTTGGCGGAGGCATGAAGATGGGGGAGGGAGTGTGTAGTTGGGGAAGCACCTGCCCGGACCCCCACCTGCCAGCTAGCCGGGCACCTCAAGGCTGTGTGCTGCCCACCTGGTGTTCCCCATCACCCCCAGCTCTGCCCAGTGCACTCCTCCAGTGCCTGCTTCCCCTGATGTCTTCGATTTAGACCAGCCCGGCTGTATCCACGGCAACAGAAGCAGGAGTGTCAGTGGCTGCCAGATCACTGAGGGTCCCACAATGTGGCCTGGGCTGTGATTTATCCTGAGTGAGACAGCTTCAGCCCCCTTCCTGGATTTCAAGAACAGCCCTGCTGAGAGAACCTAGGTAAGTAGGCAACATCCCTCCATCGAGGATGGGGGGCTGGGACTTCTGTCCCCCCACACATATTCCAGAGTCTCTATCACTGACATGCTCTCTCTCTCTGACTGTGTCTCTCTTTCTGCTCCATCACAAGGACTACTTGGGCACCCAAGCCTGGAGAGTCCCCTAGCCCTCCCTATCTTCCTCGATCCCAAATGTCCCATGAGGAAGGGAACCACCACCTGTTTCCCTGTACAGGGTCTATTTTTATAATTATGGTTGCCTTTGAGCACGAGGCTGTGTTAATATTTCCTTGTGTGCTATCTGTGGAAGGCATGTCTGGGGCCCGACTGTGCTCCCCTCACAGTGCCTGCACCCTGGGCAGGCTCAGCCTCCTGCAGCTTCCTGCTCTCCCTTCTCCACTCTCAGCCAGGTTCCTTGGCCAGCATGCAGCGTGTGTCTGTGTATGTGTGTCTGCCCATGTGTATGAGCTGGCAGATGGGTAGAGAAGCTGCTCCCAGCCCAGACCACCCCCCACTCCTTTCTTCCTTCTTTCCTTCCTTCCCCTGTCTCTCCCTACAGGTAGCAAAGACTTTTGCTCACTCACTATGGAAGATACTGCTGTGATTTCCAGCTAGGGGTTGGAAGCCACTGTAGGGCTAAAAGGAAGGTGAGGTGGGGGTGAGAAGCACTTCCAGGCCCTAGACTGCCAGATGCTGTGGTGGGGGCAAGGACCATGCCATGCAACACCCTGTAGGGGCCAGACACAACATGGTTGCCTCCACAGTGTGAGCCCTAGCCTTAATCCAAGGCTCTCAGTCTGTTTCATACGTCCACATTGTGTCTGGGACTCCCCAGATATTGTGGCCTTGCATGCTGTTGGCCACTCGTCCCTCTGCCTGAAGAGGCAAGAAAGCCTGGTACACGGAGAACATGGATTCTCCAGGGAGACCTCCCTCAACTACTGACTCTGCAGCTTACAGTGAAAGTGGAACTTACTGAACCTCAGTTTTCTCATCTGTCAAAGAGACTGGTAACCTTTCCTTCATGGGTGTGTGTAGTGACAAAATGAGTTGGTGCATGTAAGTAAAGGATGTTTGTAGAAGTGACCCTGAAGCAATGTCAGCAAAGCTCATGGTCAATATTGTTGGTGATTGTTCATGGTTAATATTGTCATTATTTATTTGGAGGAAGGAGTGGCCCCTCTTCTCCAGGGTCTTTGCTGAGATCTGGGGGGTGGTCAGCAGGTAGGTAAATGGGGGAGGGGCATGGAAGGGAGGGAGGCAGGAGCAATTCTGTGTTGTGACTGTTCATCTAAGGAGGAATATGTGGTGGCTGTAGGCAGAGCCTCCTGCCCCCACCCTCCTCTAGGATCCTTCCCTACACTTTCCCCTGTCTGTGCACACACATATAGATGCTTGAGCCCCCATGAGCTAGCAGAGACCTGGCTTATAGCCTGCAGCATTGCTGACTGGTGATATATGCATCTCCCTGTTGAGGGGAGACTTGGCAAGAGTTTGGTGACAAGGCTGAAGCTTCTGAGATCACAGGGCTTCGGGTGTGGCCCATGTAGCAGCCAGAGCTGTGGGGGACAGGTCCCAGGGAGTTCCCAACATAGAGCTTGGGCTGGAGGGACAGTTGAGTCCACTGGCTGGTTTCTGAATGTAGAGATGTGGTGGACCACTGCGTGAGGGGTCAATGGCTGGAGGACAGTTGTCAAAGCCAGGGGAGTAGAGGGAGGGGAAACACTGAGGCCCAGAAAACCTCCTCTGTAGGGGCAGGGGGGTGGCGTTCTGGGGTACAGACTAGACTTTTCTAAAGAAGCATTTGGTACAGAAGGGAGAGACTCCCACACGTGGTCCAGAGGCATCTAGGCCTGAGCATGGGTATATATATGCAACTGAAAACATATGGCTGTGTGTGTGTATCTGTTCATGGGTACTATGAATGTGTATGAGTCTGTGTGTATGAGCAGGTCACATGATGGTGTTCAAGTGTGTAGGTGCCTGAGTAGGGAGTGGGTATGACTTTGCATATCTGTCTGGGTGAGCAAATGGGCATGTTTGATCCTAAGCCTGAGTGAGGGTGTTGTTTCTCTGAGCCAATAGGCCTGTTGAATGTCTGGCTGTGTTATATGTGTGTGGTATCCATTTGTCTTTGAATGTACATGTCTGATTGTATGTGTATGAGTATGAGGGTTTCAGAATGCCTAGGTGTGCATATCCTATTAGGTGATTGCCTGGGTATATCTGATTGTGTATATTTGTGTGTACCCATGTGTGCATATGAGTATAGGTGCATCTAATGATGTATTTCTAAGTGAACGGGCTTGTGTGCATGTATGGGAGGGTATGTGTGTGTGAACACGCTTCTGCATAGGTGTGCCTGTCATGTATATGTATGAGTAGGCCTGTGTGTGAATGTCTTTGTGGATTCTGCAACATTTTGAAGTATGTCTATGTCTGTGTGTACATGTTTGAAAACATATTGTCTGTAGACAGACCGTTGGGTCCACATCTGATTAGGGGAATGTTAGTGTAGATGGTCACACTAGTATAAAAAGAATTAATTGTGTGGGAAGGGGAGAGTATGTGAATGTACATGTTTTGTGCATGAAAGTATATCTTGTGGGTTTGCCTGTGTGTGCACATTTGAATATATGGATATGACTGAGGGCTATACAACTTTAAATATATGCACAAAAGGCTGTGTGCATAGGTAAATGGCTACATTCATGTATACATCTACTTGTGTTTGTGGGTACACTTTTGTGTGCAAGTGCATTTCTGAGTGTTGTTTGCATGAGCAACTACTTCTCATAATTCTTGGATGCACATGTCTCATTATGTGTTTTGTTTGAATTTCTGAGTTTGAATGTGTGAGTGTGGAAATGCCTGTGAGTGACTGAATGCATGTGTGTATGCTAGTATGTGTGAATATTAGCTGTGTGTGCACTTGAGTGAACATGTCTGTATATTTGCCTGTGTATTCACACACATCTTAGTGTATGTGTGTGTAAATATGCCCATGTGTGTGTCTGTCTGAATGTACAGATGTCCAAACTGTACCAGTTTGTACAGTTCTAATTATTTGTATATGTGTATTTGTGTATACCATTGTTTATTTTGGAGTGTATGTTGTAGAACAGTATAAGTGAGTATATATATACACCCCTCTTGACCTGTAAGTGCATTTGAGTGTGTGTGTGTGTGAGGATGTCTCTGCATGAGTGTGTCTGTGATGAGTGTTAGCAATTCTTCTTGTGCAGGTGTACAAGTTTGTGAGAATATGTGACTATTCTTCCACATGTGCATGAATCTTCTTTTGTTTGCATGGTTTCTCATATGGTTGTATGAACATGTCTCAACATACATACATGGTATGCGTAATTGTGAGTGAGCATGTTTTGTAAGTAATTTGTGTCTTCATGTCTGATTTCTTGCATGGAGGAATGATGTACAAGCCTAAGTTCATGTGAATATGCTTATAGGTGTACATGCCCAGTTGTGTGTATGTCTGTGTGTGTTAGAATGCCATGTATGAGTACACCATCTAAATTATAAGCATGTGCACATCTGGGTGTTTGTGTGTGTGAGTACATCTTTGTGTGCATATGTATGAATATGCGTATGTGGTAATGTCTGGGACTGTACATGTATATATTTGGGAACTCACTTCTGTGAGTTGGTCATTGTCTTACTGGGTGTGATACAGAGTCTGCCTGTCTATGGACATATGCATAAATTTGCCTGTGTATACACTTGTGTTTGTGACTGAATGTATGCCCTTCATGGGCATTGTCATGTGAATATATGCTATGCCTATATGTCTGTGTTTGAGGATAAATGGATGTGCATATGCAGTACCAAGTGCAGTATGAGTGTTTGCTGTCATGGGAGTACCTATGTGTGGGGATGAGGGTAGGTATTTGTGCATGTGCATGTCTCAGGGAAAGAGATTTGGCCTTGGGCTTGTACAGATAGATCTGATCATTGAAGGGGAAGATAAGGGAGGATACTTGTGAGTCTGCATTATGCTCTGTGTACCCCGGCATGTATTTATGTGCATGTCTGAGGGTCAGTGGTACCCTGCTAGATCATGTCTGGCTTTAATTGTGTAGAAATCCTAGAGAATAGAAGCCATAACACTTCAGCAATCCATAACCACCTTCTGGGGTTTCTCTGGCCTTGACCATATGCTGGGCTCTTGTATGGGTCTCAGGATAATTCCTGTCATCTTCACACTCAGGAAGTGAAACCAATAATGACTGATGTCCTACGAGGGAATGGGGCCTATGGCCCCTTTAGAAAAGGATTTCTTGAAACACAAAGACCTCTTTTCCCATCCTTCCTGCCACCACCAAAGGCACAGAACAAAATGGCATTGTGTGGTATCAAAGGTTGGCAAATGGCTTTTACACACAGCACCCAAATTGTGCTATCCAGGCAGAATTCTAGATCTAAATGTGTATGTATAAGTGAAAAGGGAAGGTACATTCAGGTAGAGTAGGATGTGTGTGGAAGAGGTTCTATATTTGATGAGAGAGAGAGAAGGATCTAGTTTGTGTGTATGTAAGAAAGACCCTGCGTGTTTCTGATAGGGTTTGTATGTGAGACATTTGGGTGTATTTGAGGGTGATGAGTGTGGATGTGGGTGTATGTGAATGATGCATTTGTGAGGCACTATGAGACCATTGGCCTATTGGGTGGAGGATGATATGAGTGACACTCTGGGTGTAGCTATGTGGGAAGATATGTGAGAATGTATATATTTTAGGGATATGTGGGTATGAGTGTATCTGGGTGGTGCAAGAGAGAGTGAGGGGCTATCTAGATGTCTGTTTTACATTGTGGACCTATCTATGTTATATGTATAAGAGGGAGTATGAGTGTTTCTGAGTAGAGTAAGTGTATGAGGGAGTATGGGTGCATTGGACTGGGGCATTCAATGTGGGTAAATTTGGATGGTGTGTAGGTGGGTGAGAGCGCAAGTGTATCTAGGCACTGGAAGTGTGTATGGAGTATATCAATATGGTGTATGTGTGTGTGTGTATGTGTAAGAGAGAACTTGGGCACATCTGAGTGAGGGTGAAGTGTGAGTGTGTATATAATTGGGAGTATCTATGGATGCTGTGAGGGGTATATGTGAGTGAGGTGTGCGTGGTGTATGTGAGAGAGCATGACTTTATTCTCATGGTGTGTGTGGCGGGTGGGTATTCTGGATGATGGTGATTAAGAGAGGGGGAGCTAGATTATGTGTGTGTGTGTGTGTGTGTGTGTGTGTAAGAGAGTGTGTAGGTGTTTCTGAGTGTGATGGGAGTGTGAGAGCATGAATGGATCCAGTAGGAGGAGTGGGTAGGTGTATCTGGATGGGGTAGAAGTGTTTGGGTTTGATTGGGTCAGGGAGTGAATGTGAGTGTGTTAGGGAGTGAATGTGTGTTGGGGTGTCAGTGGGTATATCTGGATGATGTGTGAGAGAGTGTGGTATATATAGGCTGTTTGTGAAACTGTGTGGATGGAGTGTGTTTGAATGTGAATGTATCTCGATGGTGGGTGGGTGAGAGCACAGGTGTATTTGGGTGGTGTATTAAGGTATATCTGGATGGTGTGTTGTTAAAGCTTTGATTGTGTATCTGGGTGTATATATACTTGAGTATGTGTGTTAGTATGTATATAATCGGATGAGGTGTGTGGAAGAGAGTGTTTGGGGGACATTGCTGGGTAGGAAGTATGAGTTTGGAATGTGGGTGCATCTGGGTGGTGTGGAGAGGACAAGAACATTGGGTGTATCTGGTCAGTGGAGTGTGTGGGGAAGTGCACCTGGACAGTATGTGTGAAAGTTGAATATATTTGGGTGGATGTGTATGTGTGAATTTGCAGACGTTTCTAGATGGTAGTGGAGCATATCTAGATGATGCATGTGGATGTGAATGTGTCTTAGTGGTCCACAGGGGATGAATCTGGATATTGCGTATATGTATGAGAGGATGTATCTGGCTGGGGCTGTGTAAGTGGGGTTCTGTGTGTTTATGTGTGAGAGAGATAGAGAGACAGAGAAGTGTGGGTGTGTATGGATAGGATTTGTGTGTGAGTGGGTGTCTCTGGATTATGTGTAGGTGTCTCTGGATCATGTGTAGGGTGTCTCTGGATTATGTGCATTTGGATGTATTTGAGTTAGGTGAGTGTATCTGGGTAAGGTGTTTGTAAGTATAATATTTTTGAATGGTGTGTGTATCATTGTGGGTGTGTCTTAATACCACATGTGAAAGAGACTGTAGGTGTGCCTGGATTGGGTATGAGGGCTCTAGATTGGGAATGCAAGTTTGGGTGTATCTGAATGTGGTATGTGAGAGTGTGGGTATACTGAGTTGGGAATTTGTGTAAGTGTGGCTGTATCTGGGTGGAGTGCCTCTGAATGTAGATGTATTTGAGGTATATATGTATGAGGTGTATCTAGATGGTGTGTGTGAGAGAGAGTGTGTTAGTATTGTGTGTGTGTGAGAGAGTGGGTGCATCTAAATAGTGTGTGAGAAAAAGAATAGTGTACCCACTTGGGGTGGGGCATATGGGAATGAGTATATCTAAGTAGGATGTATGAGGTTTTCTCTGGATGGTGTATGGGAGAGAGATAAAGTATATCTGAGTGATGTGTGTGCATGTGAAATATGTGGATAGTGTGTGAGAATGTTTGGGTATATCTGGGTTCAGTTCAGTTCAGTTGCTCAGTTGTGTCTGATTCTTTGCGACCCCACGGACTGCAGCACGCCAGGCCTCCCTGTCCATCACCAACTCCCAGAGTTTACTCAAACTCATGCCCATTGATTTGGTCATGCCATCCAACCATCTCATCCTCTGTCGTCCCCTTTTCTCCCACCTTCAATCTTTCCTAGCATCAGGGTCTTTTCAAATGAGTCAGCTCTTCGCATCAGGTGGCCAAAGTATTGGAGTTTCAGCTTCAACATCAGTCCTTCCAATGCCTATTCAGGACTGCTTTCCTTTAGGATGGACTGGTTGGATCTCCTTGCAGTCCAAGGGACTCTCAAGAGTCTTCTTCAACACCACAGTTTGAAAGCATCAATTCTTCAGCACTCAGCTTTCTTTATAGTCCAACTCTCACATCCATATATGACTACTGGAAAAACTATAGCCTTGACTAGATGGACCTTTATTGGCAAAGTAACATCTCTCTCTGCTTTTTAATATGCTGTCTAGGTTAGTCATAACTTTTCTTCCAAGGAGCAAGCATCTTTTAATTTCATGGCTGCAGTCACCATCTGCAGTGATTTTGGAGCCCCCCAAAATAAAGTCTGCCACTGTTTCCACTGTTTCTCCATCTATTTGCCATGAAGTGATGGGACTGGATGCCATGATCTTTGTTTTCTGAATATTGAGTTTTAAGCCAACTTTTTCACTCTCTTCTTTCACTTTCATCAAGAGGTTCTTTAGTTCTTCTTCACTTTTTGCCATAAGGGTGGTGTCATCTGCATATCTGAGGTTATTGATATTTCTCCCTGCAATCTTGATTCCAGCTTATGCTTCATCCAGCCCAGCATTTCTCATGATATACACTGCATATAATTTAAATAAACATGGTGACAATATACAGCCTTGACGTTCTCCTTTCCCTATTTGGAACCAGTCTGTTGTTCCATGTCCAGTTCTAACTGTTGCTTCCTAACCTGCATACAGATTTCTCAGGAGGCAAATCAGGTGGTCTGTATTCCCATCTCTTTCAGAATTTTCCACAGTTTATTATATCTGGGTAGGGAGTGTATCTATGGATGTATGTATCTATGGATGTGGGTACATCTGTATGTGATGTGGATTTATCTAGATGGTGTGTTGGTGGTATGTGTGTGTGTTTGATAGTGTGGGTGTGTCTTGGTGGGGTGCATGATTTGGGGAATGTGTGTGAATGTGTATATCTTTCCTGGGGCAAAATACACCTCTGCTGGGTTGTCTGTGTATGTGTATACAGACATATATATGTATGTGTATATGTATGGAGTTTTTATGTATGTTCCTGAGCCTGAGTACATGGCTTGTGTGTACATGTGCTTGTGATAGAGTAGTGTGTATCTGTATATGTGTATGAGGTGAGTGTGTTTCTACATGTGAGTAAGTTGAATCTGTAAGGTTTCAAGCCAGGATCTGAGTTTGCATCCTAGTTCTGCCTTTATTAGCTATGTGACTTTGGGAAAGTCACGTAACCTCAAATATGCCCTAATTTCTTTTTTTTTCATTTATTTATATTAGTTGGAGGCTAATTATTTTACAATATTGTAGTGGTTTTTGCCATACATTGATATGAATCAGCCATGGATTTACATGTGTTCCCCATCCCGATCCCCCCTCCCACCTCCCTCTCCATCCCATCCCTCTGGGTCATCCCAGTGCACCAGCCCCGAGCACTTGTCTCATGCATCCAACCTGGACTGGCGATCTGTTTCACACTTGATAATATACATGTTTCAATGCTATCCTCTCAGATCATCCCACCCTCGCCTTCTCCCACAGAGTCCAAAAGTCTGTTCTATACCCTAATTTCTTATCTGTAAAGTAGGGTAATAATACTGCCTATTTTATAGGATGAAAATTGGATGAGTTAATATTCAAAAAGTGCTTTGGACTGTGTTTGGCACCTTATATGGCGTTACCCAGTACTATAATTGTCACATGTGCCTATTTGTAAGTGTGAATGGGGTAGTTTCTATATGCATATTTGCCACATTATCAGTATCCACATGTATTTGCTCATCCTGGCTGTATGTGAGAGTGTGTTTGTACATAAAAGTGGGTTTGTACTTATATGTGTCCCAGTGTGTGTATAAAGCCATGGGTATATGAGAATGAAAGCATGGTTCTGGGAGGTTGATGGAGGGGGTTTGGCCCTGTGTGTATGTTTCCCAGCATACACACATCTGAGTGTATGAGTGCATATACCTGTATCTGTGGCAGTACACAGTGTGTTTTTAACTGTAAATGGGTTTTTAAATGGTCAGAGTGTAAATGTATGCATGTTGTGAGTGTCTGTAAATGTAAGAAGGTTGGTATTCAGGTTTATATGTGATGATGTGGGTTGATGTGGATGTGTGAAGAGTACATGCCTTATGCTCATGTACTAAGATATGTGTTCTGTGTCATGTGAATGCATGTGTAGGTGTGAATCATTGTGTCTGTTTATGTTTATAAGCAGCAGTGGCTACGTGTGTGTATACATGAGTCTGCATTGCTCCACATGCCTATCTGCCTCTGTGTACGTAGCAGTGAGCCTGAGCCATGTGTCTGTATGTGTATATATGTATGTGTGCCAGGGTAGGATTTATATAAGAGAGTAGGTTTAAATCTCTTAGTGTAAAAGCCTGGGGGTGGGGAAGGGCTTAGATCTGTAGGATGTGAGCAGGATGTACCCTGTGTCTGAATGTCAGATCTTACATCCGTGCATGTATGACTGTGTCTGAAAGCATATAAGTCCATACGATTTGGTCTGTAGGTGTGTGTGTCTGCACGTGCCCATGTGAATGGCAAATGTATCAGTGCCTAGGGCTGTATTTCTATAGAAGGGTGGTTATATGTGTGTTATATAAATCTTTGCATGATTTGCTGGTAGGTGGACACCTACACACATGCCTAACTCTTTCTGTGTAGGAAAGGAGGTACGTGTGTGAGCATCCAATTGCACTTATCAGACGCAGTAAGTCTGGATGTGAGTGCATATTTGAATCTCCATGTACACCTTTGCCTGTGTGCTGTGTATCTGTTTGCGTCTGCAAGTGTCTATGCAATATGACTAGCTGTGAATGTGTCAAGCACACAGAGAAGGTGAAATATTTGTATGGCACACCATAGTAAACTTTAAGGGGATTTTGGGGTACTGGGGTTTGAGGAAAAGAAATTCCTTACATTTTCTTTATGTTATAAAAATTGTGATAAGGAAATTAAAATGCCAAGTTTTAGAAGTTATTTAGTGTTGGATTTGTATGCAATTTTTTAAATTATTTATTTATTCATTTTTGGCTGCACTGGGTCTTTGTTGCTGTGCGTGGGCTTTCTCTAGTTGCATCAAGCGGGGCTACTCTTCATTGTGATGCATGGGTTTCTCATTGCAGTGTCTTCTCTTGTTGTGGAGCGCAGGATCTAGGGCATGTGGGCTTCAGTCGTTGTGGAGCGTGGGGTCAGTAGTTTTGGCACACAGGCTTAGTTGCCCCATGGCACATAGAATCTTCCCAGACAAGTGATCAAACCCGTGTCCTCTGCATTGGCAGTCAGATTCTCAACCACGGTACTTCTGAGAAGTCCCTGTATACAACTTTTCAATGAAATCTTTTCCAGTTTTTTTCATGGCACACTTGAGCTCACTTCTGTAAACTTAACTTTTTAATTCACTCATGCAAATCTGTAGTGGTCAACATTCATGCCCACTTCTGCATCTTCAGTCATGACTGTCTTGATTTATTTTATGGTCATTTTCATCATGATTGGGTAAATCACTTAGTGCTGAGCATAGATAATTTATATAATTATTGTACATCTTGGTAAAAACCCAAACAAAACAAATAAAGCAACTAACCATTGGTACTTTTGACCCGGATATAAATTTCCATTGTGGCCTGTCTCTTCTTGATGTCAAAAGGTAAAACCCATTCCATGGAGGTTGTTTACGCATAGTTTGACCTAATGCCCTCATAATTAGCTTGGATATATGAAATGTAGCAGCATAGTTCAGAAAACTCACTTAAAAGCATGAGTTTTGGGGTCATCAGGTATCATTTTGGTTTCTCTGAAGCATCAGGCGCAGTTTCTTATGTTGAATATGGCTGGTGCTTTCACATCTTACCAACCTTTCTTACGAAATGAAGCAACTCTTGAGCACACTTCCCTTTTTCACCTCCCTTTTATAATTCACTCATTCTTGCCATGGCCAGGCAGAGAGCCAGGTTTTATGTTGGGAATAGCTACATAACCTCTTCTGTCTCTTAGTAATGACTGTCAAGAGGAAACCATTTGCATAAGTAAGTGGTAGCAAATAGAGGGTATTTTTTAATTGGTTAAAACTTTTCTCATCAATAATCAATAATTCTTAGCCTTTGAATTTTGTGCTTCAAAGGTGAGCTCCTTCTTGAAATCTAACCCCTCTTTCTTTTCTTTCAATCAAATGTGATGTTGAAATTTCTTGTAACAAATGGTCATGAATTTTGAATCCAACAGAAAATTTTCATTTTGAGTATTTAAAAATAATGAAGTTTTCCCTTAAGTAGACCTTGTTCTATTCATAATAAGTCTTCTTTAGTATTACCTTGTAACGGTAACTAAGCATCACCCAAGGAACCATACTTCACTTGACTTCTTCCAAGGTGACATTTGGCTTCAAATCCATAAACCTTGTCAGTATACTTTCATGTATCTTTGAGTGTCGAAAATTTTTGATATATTTTATTCACATGCTCAAAGAGCCATGTGTTGAAACCAGTAAGCATCCAATCTGCAAAGGGAGAATCATTCACAAAGGAATGCTGAAATTTTTCTTTTAGCTCATAACTCCTTTATAATATCCTACACACTTAGGTTTAAAACAATAGAGAAAGGTATACTGATTCCAGTGCTCCAGAGAAAGCTGATAAGTGGGTGGGTAATGCCTTGGATCTAATTAAATTCACCTGGCATCATTTACAGTAGAAGTTAGACCTTTGGGCAAACTTTTATAGGTTAAGGCTCCTCCATGGATGACTCTCAGCATTTTCAGAACAAATTCCAACTGTAAACTTTCTGCCATCACAACAGCAGCATCAGTCCACAGACTTGTGCAGAGTTTCCACAATATTTCAAAATATTTATCTATCACTTTGAATACTTCAACCTTAGTTTTTTTGGTGCTTCTGGCATTTCTCTTAAGGCTTTCTGACCAGTACTATAAACCAATAACAGTTAATCAACATCCTGAGATATATCAATATAAAATGAAAACTTCTTTAATTCAGTGATCTTCTGGGTTAGTGTTATCTTGATATCCCTTGACCTGTCATCAGTGTGTCTCCTAATGGAAATCATTGAAAGTGTCCCCTTTTTTATTTGGTCTCAAATGTGTGGACAATTTCCCAGCAGACTGCTAACATAAAAGATTCTACTGGGCAGGCATCTTAGCTTTACAGGTTAATTGCATAACCTTGTTACTAGCTGGTTGAGCTCCATCTAAGAATGTTCTAACTCATCTCAAAAAAGAGCCCAGTTTCTTAATTTGCTCTTCTAGATGCTTCAAAAGGTCCATATCTTTCTCTGTGCAATAGATTGTTTTATGGTCTGTTGACCAACATAGCCTACTGGGAAAGTTTCTGTTCAAAACTTTTCCATGCAAATTGGATGCTTAGGCTGAGGTAAAGAGGGCTAATTGGCAGCTGAACTCAAGTCTGAGACAATCCTCATTAAATTGTTTTAATTAGGAATATCCTGGATTATTTTGTAGGGGAGACTACTGCATTTGTCTTATGAGTCTCCTGATTTTCCAGCTTTGATCAAAAAGTCCAATTTGATGAGGAAAGAAATATCTTAAAAATTAAATCTACTTGAATATGAACCATTGAAGGGGTCAGCAGACCTTTGTGACTTCTGAAAATTGATTTTTTTCCCCAAAATCAAGTTCTAGGTCTTCTATATTTTTAAGCAGCACTCAGAAAGGCTTAGAGTTCTCTTTAATGAATCAATTCAACTGTAGTCAGGCTGCACTTGTTTATTGACAAATTTTTTGTATAATAAAAGATAAAAATTTGGAGAAGGAAATGGCAACCCACTCCAGTATTCTTGCCTAGAAAAGTCCATGGACAGTGGAGCCTGGCAGGCTGCAGTCCATGGGGTTACATGACTGACCATGTGTGCACGAGGGTGGAGGGAGATGGGTTGGTAGCCATAAAGTGGTAGAACTAAAAAAAAAGATAAAAATTAATTGTGAAATCAATTATGAAATCCTGCCAAGAATCATATTTGCCAAATTTTAAATATTAAAAGCCAGTAACAAATCAATCAATAAGCAAAGAAATAATAAAAATGTTCTAATATTTTTTAAAGAGCTCTTATCTTTTAGAAATAATTACTGAAATTCTTATGGATGAAATGGCATAATATACAAGCTTCAGAATACTCTGAAAGCGGGAGAACTGGGTGAGATTATAGGCGAAACAAGACCCTATGAGTTGACTGTTGGTGAAGCTGGGCAGTGGATGCACAGAGGTTCGTTACAGGATTCTTTTACATTTCTGTTTGAAATGTTCTAGAAGAAAGCATTTTTTTTTTAATAAAGAAGCTTATAATAATCAAGGAAATTAACAAAATAGGTGTATTCTCTTTAGGACACCTAATACTATATAGGGCTTCCCAAAAGAAGCAATAATCAAGGAAATTAACAAAATAGATATATTCTCTCTAGGAACACCTAATACTACATAGGGCTTCCCAGGTGGCACAGGGGTAAAGAATCCACCTGCCAATGCAGGAGATGCAAGAGACGCAGGTTCAATCCCTGGGTCAGGAAGATTCCCTGGAAGTGGAAATGGCAACCTTCTGCAGTATTCTGGCCTGGAAAATCACATGGACAGAGGAGCCTGGCAGGCTACAGTCCATGGGGTTGCAAAGAGTCGGACACAATTGAGCAACTGAGCACATGATGCTATATGATAGTAATAACAGCTACAATCATATAGCCCTTCTTTTTTTGTAGAAAAAAAATTGCCCCAAAATAAGAATGAGATAAAATTAAAAGAAAAACAAACATTGTACATGTATGGGCAAAAGCAAAAAGCCTCACTGATTATGAACAAAAAGTGACAATCAAAGTAATAATCCAACTCTCTGGGATGTTCCTACAGGAAGCAGTCCAGACATTTACAACCTTCCTTCTCACGTGGTCCCCTTGAGCCCCATCTTGCTCCAGCCTGGGGCAGCTCTGCTAATGTTTCCACCTGTATGTTCCAGAGTTGGCTGCTCTGTGCACTTGCACAGGTTTGTCTCTTGATATGTACCTGTTGCAGGATGTATATGTCAAGTAAGTATATCTGGGTTGTGAGCAAGATTATGTGTGTATAGACATCTGTGTGTGAGAGTGTATCTGTATATACTATATCTGGCTTTTCTCTTTGTGTTTGCTTGTGCTTGCATTTTGCTAAGGGGTGTGTGTGTGTGTGTGTTCATTGGAGCTGGTCTACTTCTTTGCATAATGTACATGAATGGGCAACTGTGTGTACCTGTGCTAGGGTATACACATCTGTGTTGGTGAGTGTAACTAATCTGTGTGAGACATCTTGGATCAGTTGGTCTCTGTGTGTTAGAGTATGTACATGTGTGTATATATGAGTAGTTTTTAACTAGTTTGTTTCTTCTGTTGGTATCCGAGAGGCAGTCTGTCTGTATCCACATACATATGTGTGTTTGTGTGTGTATATATGTGTGTGTCAGGGTTCAAGCGCATGTGAGCATGCTGGTGTATGTAACTGAGTGTTAACGTGTGTAACCATGATTGTATATGTGATAATATAGATATGCCACTGTTTTCATACCTATGTTGCAAGAGTTTGAATACATGAGAAGATTTGAATAATCAGGTACACTGGGACAAAGGGTATATATGAGCCTGAGTGTGAGTGACAATGAGTAGGTTTATGTGTGTGTATCTCTCAGGATTTAAAAATTTGTGTGTGTTTTAGGGGAGTTGTAATTAATGGGTTTGTGGGCCACTGCACATGTATGTGTATGTACGTTTGTGTCTGGTTGTGTCTGTGCTTATGAGCAATTCTTAGCCCTCCCGTACACAACACCCTCTTTTATGTAACACATTTTGTAACACCCCTTTACCATCTGGACATTAAGTTCTTAGATAATATAACCTCTCTGCATATATAATTTCAAAAGAAGACATATAGTATTTTATACCATATCCACATTGTATTAACTTTAATATAAATAAATAAGAAATAAAAGTGATTTATAAGAAAATAATTTGTATTTCAATACAGAAATGTTTGAACATGACACTCCCTAAGAGATTCAGTGAATTAAGGCTTGTAACATAACAGGTAAACATGGGTTTAGAGAAGGGGAAAAATCAGAAGCTGCCCTTTGTACAAAGTGCAGGAAAATGACAGGCAAAGGTCTAGGGATGTGAGTTTCCGAAATAGTGAACTACTCAAAGAAAGTACTCCACAAAACAAAGCATAGTCTCTAGACTTAACATGACAGCCACATTCCTGGATAATTCAGGATATATTTAATCAAAGAAACAACTGTGTTTATCAGTGAAATAGAATTAGAGTCTAGGTTCAGTTCATGCCAAGTCCAAAATTCTATGGGATATGAGACATATGTTGATTGTGTGGAATTGCCCTACAGGCCTCCGGACAACCAACATCCTCACGGACTCCAAAAATGTTAGAGGGACACACCCAGCACTGTGGAAACCAAAAAATGCGCCTATAAATTTCCAAAATTTCCCCTAGGGGGCAGTAATACCTTTATTGAGAACAAAGCGCCAGTGTTTAAGCAGGGGTACACTGTGCCGTGTGAATGAGGCAGCATACACAATATACAGGGTGTGTGTGTGTGTGTGTGTGTGTGTGTGTGTGTGTGTATGTGTGTGTGTATGCACACCTCGCATGCACACCAGTGCCCCTATATGTGAGCTGGTTGCTGTCCGTTGGTCTCTATAGAAGTAGCCTATGTGATTCTGAGTGTGTGTGTTGGTGTCTGTGTATCTCTGTCTAAGGGCATCTGGGCACAAGCAGGTGTGTACATGTTACGCATATGCACATGCATCCTTAGTCTCGGATGGTCCCAGGCTGTGGCTGCCCATCCATGCTCAGACCCTCTCCTCATTTTTTATATTATCACCCCAGCTTTCCAGGCAACACCAGGGTTTTGTTTGTTTGCTGGTATTGTTTTATGGTTTTTTGTTTTGTTTATTCTGTTTTAGTGTTTGTTTTGTTTTCACTGAGACTCTGAGCTACACATTATCCACTTTCTTGGTCTTAGTTTGTCTCTCTGTGTCTCCCTATCTCTGTATCCATCTTTATTTCTGCCTCTATCTCCATCACCTCTCTGTATCTGTCTCTCACTCCCCAACCCTGTCTCTTTATTTCTCTACATCTTTCTCCATTTCCTGGCATTATCCCTGTCCTTCTATCTCTTTGTCTCTGTCTCCCTCCCTCCTTCCCTCTCTCTCTCTCTCTCTATTTTTTCTCTCTGTCTCTCTCTCCCACTCTCATCTATTTTCCCCTTTCTGTCTCTATATTTCTCCCTTGTTGGTCTCTTGCACTGTCTTTGTTTCTCTGTGTCTGTCTGTCTGTCTTTTTTTGGCTTCCTTTCTTCTTCCTCTTTCTGTCTCCTCTTCTCTATGTAAACCTCTTTCCTTTCTCTGTTTATTTCTCCCACCCCTCCCTGCCATGTTCCTATGTCTCCATCTTTCTCTTTCTGCTCCTCTCTCTTTCTCTGTCACTTGTGTGTCTGACTCTGTCTTACATTCAATTTCTGTCTCTATCACTTCCCCCTGCCACTCCTCAAGGCTAAGGAGTGTGTGTGTGTATATGTGTGTGCATATTTACACACACCCAGCTATCAGCTAGTCCACAGATCTGTGGGAGCTGTGAGGCCTTGAGGGGCTGAAGGGGCCCACCAACTCCACTTATCTCAAGCCCCTGCCCTAGCACCTTCTCTTGGTCCACTGGCACTGGCTCTGAGACTTTGGGGGCACCATGAGAAAAGTTTGGCCCCAGGTGGCTGTGGCAGGCTCAGTTGGATTGAGCTGAGAAACAGTGCAGAGGGGAGCCATTTTCCAGGGAGGGAGGGGGCAGAAAGACATCCACTCCAGCCCCACATCTTCCAACCTCAATCCCATCCCAGCCCCAGCAGGAGCTCTGAGCTTCTCTGGCTTCTGCTTTACTGCCTCTCCTGGGAAACCTGCCCTGCTATCCTATCACACCCTATATCCCCCACCCAGCCCTCATACACTAGGAGCTCTCCTACCTACCCCCAAGCTTTCCTGCGCCCTCCCATTCACACACTGCCCAGACTGCTTTCTCAGCAAATCCGACCTGGATGCCTCTAGGTGGCCCTCCCTGAGCCACTAGTCCCCCAGTCCCTCAACCAATTGATTTGACAGCTTTTGACTGAGAGTCTACGGTGGGCTCTGCACTGCTCTTTTAGAGTGTGTGAGTCAATAATCCCTACCCTTGTGGAGCTTTCCTTCTAATAGGGAGGGGCAAATTTAAAAGTGAATATTTTATACTAACCATAAATGAGGTATAATCTTTAAAACTGTGAATCACTATCTGTGACTTATATAATACTTACATCAACTATATGACAATATAAATAAATAAATTAAAACAACTATAAAAAAAAAAGGTAAATTATGTAGTGCATCAGAAGAGAGAAATTCCAGGAAGAGAAATAAAGCAGGGCAGGGGGGCACAAGGATGCTGTTTTCTCACCCAGATTACTACAGGAGCCTCCTAAGTAGTATCCCTACTTCTACCTTCGCCATCTATGTTCCTCACAACAGCAAGCAGGATCCCATTCAATCCTGAGTCATATCACATCTTATCTCTGTGCAAAACTCTCCCATGGCGCCCATCTCACTCAGAGTAAAAGTCAAGAGTCCTCAATGTGACCTATGTGATCTGGCCTCACCACCTTGCTGAGCTCTTCTCCTACCACTTTCCCCTTGCTCATTCCATCCCACCTACCTCCTTACTCTTCCTCAAATGTACCACGTGCAGTCTCACCTCAGAACCTTTGTTCTGGCTATTCCCTCTGCCTAGACTTCTCTTCTCCCAGATATCCACATGGCTCGCTCACCTCCTTCATATTTTTGCTCAGATGTCACCTCTTCCATGAAGCTTCCCCTGTCCACCTCATTTAAAACTGTACTTCCAAAAATAAATAAACAAAACTGTACTTCCTCCACCCCTGGCACTTCCTATCCCCCTTCCCTCCTTAAATTTAGGAACTTATCATCATCTGACCTACTATATTTCATCTATGTATCTTCTTTATTATCTACAATGTCAACTTCACAAGAGCAGAGACCTTTGTCTGTTTATTTCACATCTGTGTCACCAGTGCCTGGCACACAGTAGATGCTCAATAAATAGTTTTTCAAGAAATGAGTACATACAAGCATACCTATATCTTTATGTTCACACATACTTTCCACTTCATTTAAAGTAAAAACCCAAGTCTTTGTCATGGCCCACAGCCCTGCACAATCTGGCCCCAGACCCCTCTGTGAATTAACTTTCCACTGTCTCTCTTGCCTGCCCTGTTTCAACCACACTGATCTTCCTACTGTTCCATGAGTGTGCTAAACACGTTCTTGATTATGAATAAAGAAACCTATTTCATGAGTGGCTACTAGTGTTAACCAAAAAGAAAAAAATAAAACCACTGTGAAATAGAATAAAAGCTAATGAGGTACATTACATATAGGATCTGTACTGTTTTGTGAAACTTTGGGTTCAGCTCTATGTGCACATGTGTGTATGTGTATCAGGTTGTGATGTAAAATGTATTTCTTATTATGGGTGGCAGTTTTAAAAGTTTGAAGAACACAACCTTTGGGCTTTACAAAGGGAGAGAAGAGCCGCACCCACATCCCCATCCCCATCCCACAGACCCACCAATGGAGGAAAGAGGTAACCGAGGACATCCAGAGAGATGAAGCACCCCTCACTCAGCAAGGAGGGAGGAGGAGCAGCAGTGGGCCAGGGGCAGGGCCTGACACCAGCTGGGAGTAAGAGGGGAGGCCGCGTAGACACACTAACACTGCCCTTTCTCTTTCTTCCTCACCTTTCCTTTCCATCTGTTTCTCACTGTTTCTTTTTCTTGTGTTTCTCTCTCTCCCTCCCTACTCTCTCCTTCTTTCCCCCTCTTCTTGTCTCTCTGGCTCTGTCTCCCTATTTTTTTCTAACTCTTTCTCATCCCCTCCATTTCTGTCTCAATTTGTGTCCATTTTCTCTTTGTTCTGTCCTTTCTCACTCTCTCCACCCCTGTGTGTGTGTTTTCACGCTCTCCTGCCCTCATACCTCTGTCTATCTGTGTCTGTGTCTCCCCCATTATCCTCATTTACAGGTGCAGCCCGGCAGAACAACTGATGGAGTCCCCTGGGGCCCATCGAGTACTGGACTGGCTGACCCCATAGGGTTGGGAGCAGCCCCTGTCCCTCAGTATGGCCAACACCACTGGAGAGCCCGAGGAGGTGAGCGGTGCACTGTCTCCACCATCAGCAGCGGCTTACGTGAAGCTGGTGCTGCTGGGACTGATCATGTGCGTGAGCCTGGCGGGCAACGCCATCTTGTCCCTGCTGGTGCTCAAGGACCGTGCCCTGCACAAGGCTCCTTACTACTTTCTGCTGGACCTGTGCCTGGCTGACGGCATACGCTCTGCCGTCTGCTTCCCCTTTGTGCTGGCTTCTGTGCGCCACGGCTCCTCATGGACCTTCAGTGCGCTCAGCTGCAAGATTGTGGCCTTTATGGCTGTGCTCTTTTGCTTCCATGCGGCCTTCATGCTGTTCTGCATCAGCGTCACACGCTACATGGCCATCGCCCACCACCGCTTCTATGCCAAGCGCATGACACTCTGGACATGCGCAGCCGTCATCTGCATGGCCTGGACCCTGTCTGTGGCCATGGCCTTCCCACCTGTCTTCGACGTGGGCACCTACAAGTTCATCCGTGAGGAGGACCAGTGTATCTTTGAGCATCGCTACTTCAAGGCCAATGACACGCTGGGCTTCATGCTTATGTTGGCTGTGCTTATGGCAGCCACACATGCTGTCTATGGCAAGCTGCTCCTCTTTGAGTATCGTCACCGCAAGATGAAGCCTGTGCAGATGGTGCCAGCCATCAGTCAGAACTGGACATTCCATGGCCCTGGGGCCACTGGCCAGGCTGCTGCCAATTGGATCGCTGGCTTTGGCCGAGGGCCCATGCCACCAACCCTACTGGGTATCCGGCAGAATGGGCATGCAGCCAGCCGGCGGCTGCTGGGCATGGACGAGGTCAAGGGTGAAAAGCAGTTGGGCCGTATGTTCTACGCAATCACACTGCTCTTCCTGCTCCTCTGGTCACCCTACATCGTGGCCTGCTACTGGCGAGTGTTTGTGAAAGCCTGCACCGTGCCCCACCGTTACCTGGCCACTGCTGTTTGGATGAGCTTCGCCCAGGCTGCCGTCAACCCAATCGTCTGCTTTCTGCTCAACAAGGACCTCAAGAAGTGCCTGAGGACTCACGCCCCCTGCTGGGGCACAGGAGGTGCCCCAGCTCCTAGAGAACCCTACTGTGTGATGTGAAGCAGGCTGGTAGGCAGACAGGCAGGGAGAAGGTCGTGGCCCCCACGATGGAGTCAACAGAAGGGAAGAGGTAGGGCTCCACACAGGAGCCTTTCTTTCTGAGCTCCAGCCCCAGACCCTGGAACAACCTGGAATCTAGGCACCTTTGCCAACACCTCCCCAGGGCTGGGGACTGAGTGGGGACTGGGAAAGATGCATTTCTAGTCCTATGGGGCCTGTCTCCACCTCCTCCTTCTCCACTTCTACAGTCTCTCTCCTCTTTCTCTCTCTCTCTCAGAAGTGACAATTCAGAAAAAAAAAAAAAACTGAAAATGCAGGTTTTCCTACTCATAGCTGAGGAGACAGGCTTTCTTGCTTTAATGTCTCTCCTCTGACATTGTCCAGAAGGGGGAAATTTGTCCTGTAAAATAGACTTCTAGAGCTCTTATTGTCCCCTCTGCTCCCATGCACCCTCTCCTTCCAAGTCCTTTAGCAAGGCCTGAATGAAATTGATCTGCTGATGAGAGGGACCAAAGTGGGTGCTCGGTCCCCAGGGAGCAAGGTTTAATTGCTATGTTGTGTGCAATGTTGTTTTAGGCTAACCCTGGTCCCAAGGCCAATCTTTTATCCATCCCTACCATGTCCAGACCTCCCAAGTGTTTCTTGAGCATCTGTTTGAGAAACAAGGAGGGGAGGGAGAAGGGCCTCAGGGATGAACCCAGGTTAGGTGAAGAGCAGGATGTGAGCAACATGCCTTGAGCTGAAGAGACCTCAGCTTGGCTGCATTCTCTCAAGCTGCCTCCAGGATCCCCATCCTACACCTCTTCTTCCTGAGGATGGAAATCCACTCCAACCCCACTGAAGTCGATGGGTGCCATACAGGCAGGAGTAGCACCCCTCCAGGGGGTGCTGTAGGGAAGCACTCCAGGGAAGTGTAGGGAGAAAGTCAAACTCCCCAGAATGGCTGAATCCCAAAGCCTGGGGTCAGAGCAGAGTTGAACCCCAGAATTGTCTCCTGAGTTCATGCTATCTCCTGAAGATGAAAATTCTTTGAGGGCCTTGGTAAGCCATTGTGGTATAACCTCCAAGGCACTGTGGACTTGAGTCCATTCCTCTCTGACCTCTTTTGTCTCTTAAAGCCTCAGGGGCCTCAGGCCCCTCTGTGGTAACCCTTGGCCTTCTGGGCCCTTAGCCCCCACCTTCCTTGCTCTGAACAGCCCTTCCCCCTCTTCTTCCCTCCACCATCACTTCCACCCCAAGTGGAGCAGAATGCAGCCAGATTTCCCAGTTGGGAGATCCAAAGCCTCCTTCCCAGGGCAGAGGCCACTCTGGGTTCACATCAAGTCTTATGGACTGGTAAGCCAAACTGGCATTCTTTGCCTGGTCTTTCCCAAGTTCTCTGTCCCCCTCTTATCTCCTGGGAGAGGGGGAGATCTGTATTTTTCCACCCCCTTTCTCTCCCCTATAGAAGCCCTTGTCCTATACTCCCTCCTTACCCTAAGACAGCTCCGGAACTGGGCAAGCCTCGACTTAAGCAAGAGGAATGGAGAAGGCACTCTAGGCAGGAGAGACATTAATGAGCCTGGTTATGGAGTGGCCCTGGAAAGGCAGGCCAGAGTGGCTGAGAGACTGGTATACAGGGGGTTACCTGTTCTCTCAGTGATAGTGATGGGGGTGCCTTTCCCAGGGAGTGGGGTGGGGGTACATAGGGTACATTCAGGAGGATTTTCCTCTATTTCTTTTTTCTAACTGCCTGGATTCACCACTGGATTTTGTAAATGGAAAACTGAAATGAACAATGCTATATTGGATGTTTTCTCTTTCTGTCTGTGTGTGGGGGTGGGTGTGTGCCCTATCTGCCATGGCCACATGTAGGGAGGTATGGTCAAGTGAGACAGTGTGTCTGTGTGACTTTGTTGGGGCGCACTCTGGCCTGGGGCACATATGTGAGCAAATGCCTGTATGTGGAGACATATACAGTGCATGTGAGCACACACATGCACATATGCACCTAATTGAAAGAAGACAAAACAGTATGTGCCTGCAGCAGGAAGCAGAGTGGTTAGAGAGGTGGAACTTGAAAATTATATGTATGGATGTAGCAAGAGGGTAGACTCCCATCTCAAAAGATCTTCCTCCCCTGGCCCAGGCTCTGAACATGGGGGACAGGATACTTGAGAATCCCATCTCTTCCAAAAGTCTGGAGCCCCCAGGTACCACTCCCAACTCCTGTATGAGTCTCCTCTCAAAAGCCCAGATAAGGTGTTCCTGAAAGTGGACCACCATGGAGAATGGGGACTGGTAATTGGGGATCAAACTTGGGGGAACTGTTGGGTTAGGTAATGCCCCCCCCCCCACACACACACAAAGTAATGGCTTATGGAGGGACTGCTCAGTCTGGGATAGGAGCCCTTCAGAAGGATCCATTGTATACAGCTGGGATTTTGGTAAGCTTTGATTAAATTCAGAAGGATGGATGTCACAGGGGGAAAAAAAAAACAAGCCTGGGAGTCTCCCCAGTCAGCCTGTTCCCTGGGCGCTCAATTACTTTACTCTATGAGATGCACAGAATTGAGTTGACCATACTCCTCAGTTCTTGGCACACTGTATCATCACTGGTCCATATGAAGCCCTTATATTCTTTTTTGTTTTGTTTTGTCCACTTCATCACCCATCCCTAATCCCATCCCCCCTCCCACACAGGCACCCCACTCTTGTGTATTTAACGTGTGTTTTTCCCATCCACCATTCATGTGTTTTATTTACATATACGTGTACATGTGGGAAATGTATGGTATTGTTATGTGTTTTAATTTACATAAACAGTATTGTACTATAAATCTTGTTCCGTTTCTTTCTTCACAAAACATTGTGTTTTTTGAGATATCCAGCCATGTTGCCGTGTTTACACCTAATTCATTCTAGTGGTCCATCTTATACATATATCACATTTTTCTTATTCATTCTCCTGGATGATGTGTCTGTAGGTGTCTCCAATTCTCTGCTACCACGACAAGACTGCAATGGGCAGTTTTCTAAATGTCTTTTTAGTGACACCTTATTAAGAGGAGAGGAAACAAGCTCAGAAAGAGGCAGTGATTTTGTCAGGGTTTAAAAGTGAGAAGCATACCTGTGGCACGAATCCCAGACGGAAGTCAGAACCCCACCACTGTGCCTCATGAGAGACCATCCATTTGCCACCCCCCCCCCCAAATCTAAAATACAATTAAAAGCAGCATACACTGAGGAAATTGAGAGGAAAAGGTGGAAAGAAGTATGGAGTTGATGAAGAAATAGAAAATCCTAGAAAGATCTAGCAGATGAACTGAATCACAATAATTTTCATGACGCAGAGGAAGTTAGTTTTTTGGTGTGATTATTATTGCTAGAGCCATTTTGCAGAAATGGGAAACGCCACGTCAAAACCTGGCCCCAAACGAAAGACCTTCGATTTCTAAACCCCAGGCTCCTTCAGGGCCACCCGAGCCCCGAGTTCGCCGCTGCAGGGGCGAAAGCAAGGCCGAGGGGAAGGGGCAGATTTAAGAAGTGCGTAGTTGCTGATGGGGAGGCGGGGGGAGGGAGAGAATGACGGCGAGGCTCTCGAGTCTATCTGAGCACATCCTGCTCACTGCTTGCGCTTGTTTTTCTGTTTTGCGTTTGGGTCTTCAGAACCACTGGTACTTTTCCCATTGGATAAAACGTCGGCGAGAAGGGCTTCTTCCCCTCAGATCTCTCTGCGGCCAATCGCCCTGCACAGTCTAGACGGTCGCTGAGAGAGTCAGCCGGGTGATTGGCGGGCCTGAGGGAAGCCAATGGGAAAGTGATGAGGTGCGGTGTTGGCAAGCAGATTGCGTGCGAGAAAGTGGGGAGCTAGGGGGTGCAAGGGCCGCCGCCACGGCTTGCAGCCAATGGCGATGTGGTACAGCCCCTGGCGTCACGAGGGGGCTGGGCCTGACTGTTGGCGCGGAGGGAGTACGGCCGGAGCTGTGGGCGGTAGCACCACAGCGAGGCTGAGAGCAGAGCTGGTCGCGTGAGGCTCGGCAGCTTCGCTTCAGGTGTGACGAGCAGCGGCGGCCCGGCCGAGCGCGAAGGACCAAGCTGTGCGAACGCGGTCACCATGGACCGCCCAGATGAAGGGCCTCCGGCCAAGGCCCGCCGCCTTAGTGGCTCCGAGCCCCCTCAGAGCGAGCTGCCGGCGCCGCCGCCGCCGCCTCCTCCTCTCCTGCGCCTGCCCCTGCCTCCACCTCAGCAGCGCCCGAGGCTCCAGGAGGAAACCGAGGCGGCACAGGTGCTGGCTGACATGAGGGGGGTGGGACTGGGCCCCGCTCTGCCCCCGCCTCCGCCCTATGTCATTCTCGAGGAGGGGGGTATCCGCGCATACTTCACCCTGGGGGCTGGGGGTCCCGGCTGGGAGCCCGCAGTCGAGTCAGGGTACGGGGGGTCGTCCCCTCCCGCGGAGAGCCTAGAAACGCTCTCTCCCTCAGAGGTTTCTGGGGGAAGCCTGGAGATTGACTTCCAGGTGACGGAGCCCAGCAGCTTTGCAGGAGAGAAGGCCCTAGAAACCTGTAGCGCAGGGGGGCGGGGGTACCAGAGGTTAGCCGGTCCAAGGGGGAGAGAGGAGACTGTCATCATCGTGGAAGACGACGACGAGGATGAAAAGGAAAGCGTGAGGAAGAGGAGGAGGAGGAGGAAGAGGAAGCCCAGGAAGGTGAAGAGGGAAAGCCCAGAGAAGAATGCCGAGAAGATAGAGTGCATCCTGCAGGCTCTGGAAAACATTCAACTAGACCTGGAGGCGGTGAATATCAAGGCAGGCAAGGCCTTCCTCCGTCTCAAGCGCAAGTTCATCCAGATGCGGAGACCCTTCCTGGAGCGCAGAGATCTTATCATCCAGCATATCCCAGGCTTCTGGGTCAAAGCAGTATCCTTGTCATCTATACTCATGGGCCAGGAGCCCATGACCAGAATTGGGTGGGGGGCGGTGGGAGGAGGGACAGACTGGGTGAAAGGGTGTGGGGGCGGGACCCTGTTGGAAGAATGAGGAAGTCTGGTGGAGAAGGGATGGAAGGAGTGTGGCAAAACATCAGAGAAGCTGGGCTGGGGAAGGGGGAGGGGGCCCATTAAAACTGGATCACAAATGGGAAAGGGAGAGAGAAGGAGCATAGCATTAAAAAATAAATCGATCACAGACAGTGAAAGGGGGAGGACAGAGACACACAGCAGAAAAATTAGACCAGAGATGGTAAAACGAGGAGTGGGGAGAGGGGGACATGGAAGATAAACTGACTCAGAGACAGTGAAGAGGGAGGGGAAGGGCATACAGCAGAGAATTGGCCCAGAAAGGGTACCCAAGTCACACATGGCTGTGCATACCTAGGTCTCTACTTAGATTCTAGGGAGACCCCAATCCTGGCTGGAGAGGAGGGGGCCAGAGCCCTGAAGGATCAGGAGAAGGAGTATCTAGAGATTAAGAAGTTAAATGAAGGAAATAACAGTAATTCACTGTTGGTGATAAGCTTATCTCTGGGGGACCATGTAGCATGTTAGGAACACCTGGGGTTAACATCCTAATAGAATTACATGGACACAGACACTTGACACTGTCATACATACATATCACATGATCACAGACCCCCAGTACCCAGGCACAGTATCATGTGGCCACAGGTCCTCAGCACCCAGACCACACCATCAGCTGGACACAAGCCCTCAGACACAGACACACAACATTATGTGGACACATACCCATAACACCCGAATATATAACATCATGTGACAACAGGCCATCAGCAACCAGATATAGCATCATTTGGACATGGGCTTTTAGCCCCCAGACACACAATGTCTTGTCTTGTGAACACTCAGAGATACAAAATCACTTAGGTATAGACTCCCAGCACCCAAACACACAGCAAATATGAGCCATGGCAGGGCCACCTAATATAGAGGTTTGATATTTTTAAACACAGGCGCTCACCACATGGTATCATGGGAATAAAAGTATGGGTCTTGTCGTATGACCTACTTGCTCCACATACATCACATGAGCACAGAAGGAATTCTGCTCCAGCCTCTCTTTTGTTCCACCCTGCATATCCCTGTCTGGCCTTCCTTCCCTCCTTCTCATTGAACAGTCACTCCTTGACCTAAACTGCTCCCTCCATCAGTTCCTCAACCACCCCAAAATTTCAATCTTGATCAACCAACGCGATGAAGACATTTTCCGCTACTTGACCAACCTGCAGGTCAGACCAAAGAGAGATCTTTTCTACTAGGACTGGGCGAGGAATCTGGTCCTTGGAGGTGAGGGGGGATTGGGTGGGAGGGGCCACAGTGTGGTGGGAATTCCACCATTACCCCCACCCTGAGCAGGTACAGGATCTCAGACATATCTCCATGGGCTACAAAATGAAGCTGTACTTCCAGACAAACCCCTACTTCACAAATATGGTGATTGTCAAGGAGTTCCAGCGCAACCGCTCAGGTAAGAGGTAGCCCTAGAGCAAATTCATCCCCCCCATCTAACCTTGTCCAGTGCCCTCTCTATAGCTTCCTTTTCCCCCAGGCCGGCTGGTGTCTCACTCCACCCCAATTCGCTGGCACCGGGGCCAGGAACCTCAGGCCCACAGGCATGGGAACCAGGATGCCAGCCACAGCTTCTTCAGCTGGTTCTCCAACCATAGCCTCCCAGAAGCTGACAGGATTGCTGAGGTGGGGCCCCTCCTGGCATTGCCAGGGAAGACCTTGCTAGGCTTGCCCTTGGATGCCTGGGAGATTGGGAGTAGGCTCTGGGACTTGTGCTCATAGCTCCCTTCCCCTGTCTCTTTCAACAGATTATCAAGAATGACCTGTGGGTTAACCCTGTGCGTTACTACATGATGGGAGAAGGGGGCTACAGAACAAGCAGAAAGAAGCAAGAAAAAGAAGAAAGGTGATGGTGGAGGGTTGATGACTGAGAGGTGGTTTGTTAGGGGTGGGGCAAAGACTAGGCTAGTGTCACACAGTATTCATAGAGCCAAAAGGGACCTTTGAGATGATCCAATCCAATATGTTTTACAAGTGGGTAAAACATATTGCCCAGAAATGGGGTGTGATTGGCTGAGGTTATGCTGTCAGGGGCAGAAATGGGACTCTCCCCACCTAGCCTCATACCTGGGAATCCTTGTAGCCTACTGCCTCCCGTGTTACTTACCACCTTTCAGTGTTTATCTGCTCTGGGTACATCACCTCCCACCAACCCTATACTGAACCCCAGACTTCTCCACAGTAAAAACAAGGATGAATATGAAGTGGTGATCGTGGAAGACTCTGATGACTATCACATCATGGAAGACATTATTGGAGAGACCTCAGACAGTGATGGTATCACCGACAATGAGACCATTCATGACGTCAAGATCTCTGACTTCATGGAGACTACTGACTGCTTCGAGACCACTGACAATGAGATAACTGACATCAGTGAGAGCCTCTGTGACAGCGAGTGCCCTGGCCACAATGAGACCACCGACAACAACGAAAGCCCCAATGACAGTGAAACCACTGATAACAATGAGAGTGCTGATGACAAGGAGAGTACCGATGACAACACTGAGAACCCTGAAGATGACAACACTGATGAGAACGAAGAGAACCCTGATGACAACGATGAGAATGCTGATGAGAACCCCAATGGTGATGATGAGAACCCCAAAGGTGGCAACCAAAGCAGCAATGGCAACAACCAGGACAGCAGTGACAGTGACAATGAAGGAGACAATGATGGCAGTGATATTGAAGATAATGATGGCAACGAAGGTGACAATGAAGGTAGTGATGATGATGGCAACGAAGGTGACAATGAAGGCAGCGATGATGACGACAGAGACATTGAAGACTACGAGAATTACCTTGAAGACTCTGACAAGGATCACCATAACACCACCAACCAGGATGACTATGAGGACGAAGTAGAGAACATCTCTGAAGAAGAGTCGTCAGTGGAGGAAGAGGAGGAGGACAGTGAGGAAGGTGAGCTGGACCCTCACCTTTTTTGTTTTGTTTTTTTCTTTAGACCCTCACCTTTTGTCTTACCTCCTTTATCTTCTGTCAGAAAATCTGGCCGGGGTCAGAGTATCAAGGCAAGAGCACAATCTGCTCTTGTGGAGAAAAGAAAAAAGCATTCTCAGTAAGTTTTTAAATGAAGCAAGGCCAGGAAACAAATTTGCAAACATAACAAAACAAAGAAACAAATTTCAGTTCTTGGTGATAGGCAGATAGGTTGTAACAGAACACAAGACAAATGAAGCAGAGAAAAGATAGGAGACAGGGGTTGGTAAACTAAGACAGGTTCACACACAGAAGAAAAAAAGTGGCAAACACATTGCAATTCAGCACACTCTGTATCCAACCCTGGCCTTCTGGGAACTCCCAGGCTTGCTTGGGGACCTGGGGGTGAAGTGAACAGTGTACTCAGTGATCCCAGAGGAGGGAGGAGCTAATTCTATCTCCAGAATCAGGAAGGGGAGAACTAGAGAAAGAAAGTGACATTTGAATTGGAGGCTGCCTTCACATTAAGGAGCATTATGGGGCATTCTTGGTGGAAGGGATCACATGAAAAAGAACCTAGAAGGGTGAAAATGCATAGTCTGTCTGTTAGGGTTTCCCAGGTTGTCTTCTAAAGACCCTTCACCAAAAGGTTCTCACAAAAAGGTTCAGTGGTCAAATATGTTGGGGAAATACTGCATACAATAATGTCTTTATGTAGAGTCACATGTACATTGGCACCTGAAAGACTGATAAATCCTGCTCTAAGAAACCTATTTAAACATTGTAGAAGTCAGCATTTCCCAAACGTTGATCACAGAAGCCATTGTTCACTGTCCACCAAAAAAAGCATTTTGGGAAATGCTGAGGAAGGGTTGCACATGGACGGTTGAGGGGGAAAGCAGTAATTAAGGTAACTGTCATGTTTGGTTCTGGCCTGGATGACTGGCCAAAGGAGGCACCATTTCATGAGATGGGGAAGGGCATGGCAGTGGGATGCAGAGAGGAACATGGAGTTGGAAGGGCTTGTTGGACACAGGTACAGGTGTCTGAGAGGCAAGTGGTTAGTGGTATGTCTGGGAAGTCAGAAATTGTAAAGAAAGGAGGTAACAAGCCAGGGTAGAATCCTCTATCTGGATTCTGGGGCTAGTTAATGTTAATTGGGTCCAATTAACATTAATGAAGTGTTTACTATGTACCAGACATTGTACTAAGGGTTTTCTTGCTTTAAGTAATTTAATTCTCACAGCAACTCTTAAGAAGTAGGTACTATTATCCTCATTTTATAGATGGGGAAACTGAGACTCTGAAAGGGAAGAGTTAGGAGGAGAACTAGGTCATGGAACATTCTGAGAAGGAAGGAATTGTCAGCAGTGTCCAGTGGTCCTGAAAGGGCAAGTAAAATGAGGGCCGGGATGTGTTCATTGTATTAGCGGCTGAATAGATCATCTGTGACCTTGGGAAGAGTAGTTTCAGTGGCTTGGTGGGGGTAGAACCAGACCACAGTAGGGAGGGGGAGGGATGAGCAGGGGTTAAGGTAATAGAGTCAAACTTTGGCTAAGAAGGCAGACAAGGGGTATGTTTGAGCCTGGCTGTAGGCAGGCAAATAAAGGAGAGGCAGCCCCATAAGTGGAAGGAGCAGGAGGACCAACCACTCCTGGGAGTTTTGCCCATGGTATCCCTGGCAAACTTCCATAGAGGGCACCGAGAAAGGAGGAGTTGAATGAGCAAGCAGATTCAATCTAGACATATTTTTAGGTAGGGAAACTGAGGGAATTGGTGGCCTCATCCCCTCCTACTCAGTGGCATCTCCTTTCAGAAAAGGGGAGGCAGAGTTATCCACACAACCCTAGTACGGGAGCAGGGGTGGGGAATTGGGCCAAAGGAGACAGACCTAGGCCTATTTGAATCACACCAAGGAAAAAGAGGGAGCAGCCTCTGGATGAATAGAAGGTTTATTCAGCTGAAGTCAGAGCTCAGGAAGAGACATGCACACTGCATACACTGGGAGAAAAAGCTACTTTCAGAGGTGTATTAATTAGGACAGGGGCAGCCCACCCTGCCTTCCTGCTTTCCTCCCACTGCCCCTTACTCTCTTAGCTTGAGTTCACACACATACTTGGCTGCTTGTTCCAAGCAGAGGTGCTTGATGAGTGGTCCCAGGCCCCCCAAAACTTGACTGTGGGCTCTGTTCCCTATGAAGAGTGACATCTACCTGTCCATCTAACCACCCTCTTCCATTTTACCCCCCTTGATTCTCTGTCCTGTGCAGGCAGTGAGCAAGGTGAGAACAGTAATGATGAGGAAGGAATCGAAGACGACTCAGGAGAGGAAGACTCAGAAGACTCCGACATGGAGAAGGTGCTTCAGGTCCAAAACCCTTGGGCCATCCCGGGAAAGAGGGGCAAAATGGGATAAACGTCTTACCCTTTCAGGGGCTGCTTCTCTATATCCTCCTCCCCCTGCCCCATTTGCCCTCCCTATCAGCTAGGGCCGAGCGGCCCCGCATTGCACTTCTGGGGGGTGACTGACTTCGTACACGGGTTTAAAGTTTATTTTTATGGTTTAGTAATTGAGAAGTTCTTATTTTGGGGGGAGGGAATGGGGGCTTTCCCCTTCCTTTTAGCCCTCCTCCCCTGCAGGCTTCTGTGTGCTGCTAAACGTATTTATTGTGATGCCTTGGTCAGGGCCCCTCTATCCCCCTCCTCGTGCTGTGTGGAGTGGACACCCTTGATCCTGAAGCGGGGAGGGCTGCTGTGGCCTTGGGGGGCTCTGCTGCCACCCTGTTCTCCCAAGTCCCTCGCTTTTCCTCCACCCGTCGCCTTTACCAGCTGCGCCCGCTAGCCCGCCTCGGTGTCTATGCAAGGCCGCTTCGCCATTGCGGTATTCCTGTGCCCCTCCCCCAGAAGTCCCACCTCTTTCCCTCTGGACCCTGGTAATCCTAATAAAAGTGTGAGCAAATTCAGAGTGCTGTTTCGAGTCTTCCGTCCCACTTGGTGCGCGGACCCCAACAGCCAGTCTCCGTTCCCACAGGCCCGCAAGTAGGCGCCTCGTCTATGCAGGGGCCAGGAAGATGGTAGTTGCTGGGGGTGGGGGTGCCTGGCTAGGGGCGAGCTCCTCCCGACCGCAGAGATGTTGCGTCAGGTCAATGCGGACCATCCTGACCAATGGCAGGGCGAGGCTGAGGGAGCCCCTCCCTCTCCCAGAGACCGCAGTAGACCCAGGCAGGTAGCTAACGGCTTCCCACGCCTTCCCCTCCGCGCATGCGCACAGAGATGCCCTGCGCCCTGGAATATTTTATTCAGTTATCTTTTTATTTATCGTGCGTCAAACCTTTCCTCCGGCCTAGTATAGGCTGGGAGAGGGGGCGCTAGAGGAATCCATTTTTTTCGTTCGCATGTAGTGAAATAAAAATGTTACCAGTTAGGACTTAATCCAGTAATGCATAAGCGCTTTCTCAGGAAGAGGGTGCATGATCTCTGGGGCTGGACCTGGGAGAGAAGGCAAGAAAAGAGCCCTGACTGGGGAGTTTGCATAGAGATAAAGGAAAAGCAGGGCTTTCTGGTGGCTCAGTCGGTGAAAAATCTGCCTGCTATGCGGGAGACCAGGTTGGATCCCTGGGTGGGGAAGATCCCCTGGAGAACGGAATGGCTACCCACTCCAATATTCTTACTTGGAGAATTCCATGGACGGAGGAGCTTGGTGGGCTACAGTTCATGGGGTCGGAAAGGGTCGGACACGACTGAGCGACTGACACTTTCACTACTTTTCAAAGTTAGAGAAAAGGAAAATTACTATGTAGCTGTGGGGGCAGGGCGGGAACGGTCAGGAGTTGGGCGTCTGAAAGACAGGCTTTATCTGGGAGATAGCTGAGGAAAGGCCCAGTGGCTTTACGTTTTGGATACAGTAACTTTATTTCCACGAACACCACAGAAACCTCCCAGTTTCTTTATGAATCATAATAATTTACACACAGATCCCAGACATCCGAGTATGTCTTCTGCAATATACCTCCCAAACTTTCCATCCGATGCTCTTATTTTGGGGAAGGCTTCAGACAGTTTGATTTGTGTTTTACATAATGCCCTCTGCTGGCTGCCAGGAGCATTGATTCGAGAGAGGGAGAGCAGTGAGGAAGTTGATGCTATACCTAAGGTGAGAATGGCGTGATGGGGAAGGATAAAGGAGGTTTTTAAAATACTATCTTTTGTAAGTTTTAGATTTACAAAATAATTGCAAAGATGATACAGAGAGTGTACCTATACCCTACCAGTATACCTTACCAGTTTCCCCTATTGTTAACATCTTACATTTGTATGATATGTCTGTCACAATTAATGAACAAATATCAAAACATTATTAGTGAAAGTCCATATTTCCTTAGTTTTCACTAAATTTTCTTTTTCTGTTCCAGGATGCCATTTAGGACACATTACATTTAGTCATCATGTCTCCATAGACTCTTCTTGGCTATGACAGTTTTTCAGATTTTTCTCATTTTTGATGACCTGGAGTCATCAACATTTGAGGAATACTAGTCAGGTATTTTGCAGGATGTCCCTCAATTGGGATTTGTCTAGTATTTTCCTCATGATTAGACAGGAGTTATGGGTTTGGGAAAGGAGGACCGCAGAAATAAAGTACCATACTCTTTGTATCATATCAAAGGTACATGCTATAAATATGCGTTATCACTGTTGATGTTAACTTGATCACCTGGCTGAGGTAGTGTATTTCAGGTTTTTCCACTGTAAAGTCACTCCATTCCCCCACCTTCCATACTGTACTCTCTGGAAGGAAGTCACTAAGCATAGCCCGTGCTTAGGGAGTGGGGAGTTATCCTCCAACTCCTTGATGGGGAAGTATCTACATAAATTAATTGAAATTCTCCTGCACAAGAAAAGTGTGTATTCTATGAGTGCTTTTAAGATGCTAGAATCAACAGGCTCTAAGTATAGAAAAAGAGGAATTGAGAGAAGTCAGAGATGACTGCTAGGTTGCTGTGGGACCTCCTGTGAAATAGTTAGAATACCAGATCTTGGATATACTCCAGATTCTGATAAATGTTTTGGGGAAAGCATGGAAGCTTGGATGCCTCTGGTTCTAAGCTGGGACCACACTATCAGAAGTGGGTAGAAGAGACCCTGGCCCAAAAGGAGAACATCTTGCCCCAGGGCCAAAGCTGAGAGTACAGGATGCTGAGTCAAGGCATCTTGTGCAAAGGAAAGAAACACCTATGTGCAGTATCTGGAGTCAGTCCTAATGAGCACATGATGAAGTGGAGGGGAGGGGAAAGCAGCAGGGGCAAAGGATCTGGAGAAAGATAGCCTGGGTATCCTTGCCTGAGTCTACTCTGGTGCACAACATGACTCCCTAACCCTCTTTAGAGGGTCTCAGCTTTCCCATCTACAAACAGACTAATCATGCTGGGGGATCAGCCCAGGAGAAGCAACCAGCCTAAGATCCCAAATGGAGTCTAACCTTAAAGCAAACCTTTGAAGTCTGGCCTTCATCCTGCTCTTCCCTGATTCCTCTCTATCTCTCTAATCAAATCCCTAGCCTCTCATCCTGGCTCCTCTTCACCCACCCTGTCAGAGAGGGACTCTGACTTCAGGGACACTGTTAGGACCCAATTATGGGATTCTAATATACTTGGCCAGGATGCTCATGTCCTGGACTGAGGCATGGGAGAAGAAAATGTTCTTTGTCTAGGGTGACATCTTTTCCCTGTGTTCTCACTCCTCAGTGTGTGGTGTGGCTTCAGTTCTGCCCAGTCTGGTCCTCCAAAAGGGAGGACTGTTCTAGAAGTCCTTAAGGTCACATCCAACTCCAGAATATAGTCTTTGCTGAAGACCAACGAAGACAGGCCCATCTGCTGGGACCCCAAACAGAAACCAGGAGGAGAGTGAGAAACTGTAGATCCAATGTGCCCCAGAGCCCGTTCCCATGCTGAAGCTACTTGTCTTTATATCCTCCACAACTCACCCCACTCCCCTGAAGCCTGGAGCAACCTCCTTAGGGTGAGGTTCCCAGGACTTCCTAGGACCAGACCTTTAAAGTGCCACCCACTTCTGTGACTAAAAGTAGATTGGCAGTGACAAAACTAGATTCAGGAAACTAGATTCCACCTTCTTTGGTGACCAAAAAGGCCATCAGTGACTCCCGTGGCTGGGGAAGTGGAGGGTGGTTAGGGAAGCATCCTATTTTTCATTCCATAAACATTTATTGAGCACATGCTGTGTGCCTGATAGAAACTCAGTGATAGGAATACAGCAAGGGAACATGAATAGACCAAGTTTTTGTCCCCCTGGAGCACAGAGTTGAAACAAGTGTTCATAACATTTTTTGTGTGCTATGGACCTGCTTGGTGACCTGGTGAAGCCTATGCATCTTTTCTCAGAAAACAATATCTTTTCAATGCATAAAATAAAATAATTAGAGCCATAAAATATTGAGTATATTTAAATATTGTTATTAAAATATGGAAAAACAAATATGTGTTATAGTAATATATTTGCTCCTTGTTAACCCATTCAGTCACAAGATCTAATGGACAGTCTAATGACAAACATGCTTTTGAGACAGAGATGAGATTGTATATTTCAAGAAATGTGAAACATCTAGAACATGACATGAAAATCTCTGTGATTTCTATTAGTGATAGAGTCACAGGTACTATTACTACTATGGTGAGTTATATTCTTTGCTGAAAAGATGCTAAATTTCAATTACAGGAGAGTGGAAAAAAAACATTTTTCCCCCATCCAAATTTAGGAACCCCTCTAAACCCTGTCCCAGCTGGACTGATGTGAGGTATGAGAACCCAAACTAAGAAACCCTGATAATAGGAAGGGCCTTCCTGTATCTCCTTCCTTCTTAAACCCTTTTCGTCTGGAAGACAGAAGCCGGGGTTTTATGCTGGGTCGTACTGCTGTGTGACCTTAAGTCAATCAGTTTGCCTCTCTGAGCCATAGTTCCCTAAATCTGAAACAATGGCAAAGGCAAGAATTGGGAGGGGAGACCTTAATTATTTATGTTCCAGGCAACTAATTTATGTTCTCTCATTGAATCCCCTATTGAATGGATAGCATTTTCAGGTAAGATTTTAAAAGTTATCTTTCCATTTCACAGATGGTTAAGCTGAGGCTCTGAGTGAGGTTGTCACTTGACCAATGTCTTAATCAGTAAGAAGCAGGGGCTGGTGGGTGACTAGCCAGACGCCTATAACCACCTCATCCTCCAGGGATAAAACTGGGAACTGCGTTCACTTTGAGCGAGAGAAACCTGGCTCCGAGATGCCTGCAGGCGGGGGTAACCTATGGGAAACTGGGGGCAGAATGGTGTCTCTTAGCGGAGCGGTGGTTTACGGAGAATAAAACGTCAAGAAGCTGCGCATCTCAGATTGTCCAGTGACTCGCGCCAGGCCTCACTTTAGGCTTCGCGCCTGCGTGCTCCCAGCCAACCGCCCGAAGACCTATCGAACCGACTGGCAAAGAGCGATGACGATCCTCCTCCTGGCCAATCCTACTAAAGGATGGGCTTGGCTCATAAACCAATCAAAGACCCCCAGAGGGGCGGGTTTTCCTGGACTTGCATCCTAGCTGGGGGCGGGGGGGGGGGGATAAAAATAAAGTGTTTCCACCTCCAGCCAATCCCAGGGAAGACAGGAGGGCACTCCTCCAATAGGACCCTGGAGCCGTCGGTAGCAGTGGCGGCCTGCGACCACCCCTAGCGCTTTGGCAGGCGGGAGGGACGCATCCGGTGCATTCGCGAGATCCAGTTGCCGGTACCTGGAATCTGCTTGCGCGAGGCAGTGGCGGCACCGACGGCCCGAGGTTTCCGGTGAGACTCTGTAAAGACTGGGGGTGGGGAACGCGGGGGGAAAGATGCCCAGCCGGAGCGCGTGAGAGGTTGGACCTGGGCGAGCTTTTATCTGGGCGGCCTCTCAACCCTAGGTCAGCAGGTTGCGGAGGATCGTGCGGGTAGCAAAAGAAGGGCGAGTGCTCCTGCGGCCCCAAACAGCAACCAGGTGAGTACCCTGCGGAGCCCACCCCCATGCCCGCCCTCAGAGCTCCCCTCATTTTTGTCTCTTGGTAAACGGTGTACTTTGCAGGTCTGCAGCTCACGTGATTGTCTGTCTGCTTGCTTGTCTGAAAGTCTCCGTCTCTCTCTACCCACTCCACTCCCCCTTCCTCTGTGTCTATCCCCACCTTTCTGTCTGCCTTTACCTTTCTGTCTAGCTCCCTCTCTGAGACATAGGAGACCTTCCAGACCTACAAGGCTGAATCCTGATCCAACCAGTAAAAACTAGCTGTAAAACCTTGAGCCTCACCCAGCTGGGCCTCAGTTTTCTCATCTGTCAAATGGGAGTCTAATAATTTCCTGAGACAATACATGTGCCTCACTTTGCCCTGCTGCCTGGCCCCTAGAAAAGTGTCAATAAATAATAACTGTTATGATTGAAAAGAATATAGTCTCTCTTGGCCTTTGCCTTTATTTTTCCCTGTCTATGACCCTCCCCCCACCCCAATTGGTTCTTCTTTCTGAATGCTTCTTTGTTATTGCTTTTCCTCTTTCTGTCTCTTTCCCATCCCGAAATAGGTTAGAAGGTTAGAGATACATTGTTTATAGCCATGAGCTTGGCTTAAGAGTGCCTATCAGCTTAGTCTGGGGCTCTTGTCTGTTCTGTGGGTAAAAAAACGGAGCCTGTTCTTAGGCTGCTTCTGGCATCATTGAGGAGACAACCCTCTTTGTTCCCCAGCTACTGTGTTAAACACGTGAGACCTACCCCCCTAGGGTGGGGAGCAGCTTAGATGAAAAAGTGAATCAGGCTCCTATCCTGTATCATGTTAGTTACCACAAGAAGACCAGAGACCAGGGGTCTTCTCATTACAACCCGGGAGTTGATCAAGAGTCTGGAACTCACCTTCAGTCATCAGCAAAATCCCTTTCATTCTCACCCTGGTTTCTGAATAGTCCTGTTGGTTTTTTTGCCGTGCCTTAGTGGTTCTCATACCTTTTGGACACAGCACTCCATTTTTATAATGTACATTTTGAAATATCTCCTTCACTGTTCTGAACTGAAATGCATAGATAAAAGAATCTGTCTACACACATAATTCCCCTCAAAACCAATATAATGTCCTAATTGGGTATAAGTGAGAAGTAAAGGAAAAATAATTTATAATAAAACAATATATATTTCCTTATCTTTTTTTCTTTTAAAATATATATTTCTATATGTAAAGCCTGGGATGTAATTCCACCGGAAGACATAATGGAGTGGTCTTGAACATAATGGGGTGATTTTGAACATAATGGAGTGGTCTTGAACATATAATGCTTGTACCTGGGAGTGTGACAGCTACACTGTGACTCACAAACCATGGATAGGGTGACGTGATTTTGCTAGATGATGAGCAGTTCTTCATAAGGTTCTAAACAAAACAAAGTGCAATCTTCCCTCAATTTATATGGTTGTTGAATTACTGGAAAAGTCATTATATATTAAAATCCATGATCTGGCTCCCATAACCTCTCTGATCTTATCTCCAATGACTTTCGCCACTTACTCCCTCTCTTTCACCCATCCTGACCTCCTCTAGGCTACTTGAACATATTAGGCACACATCCACCTCAGGAAGTTGAACTGGGCCATCCCTTGTACCTAGAATGCGCCCCCCTCCAATATCCACAAAGCTCATGCCCTCACCTTCAGGCCTCTTCTCAGATGTCACTTTCTCAACGAGGCCTACCCTGACCTTCATATTTAAAATTGTAGCACTGCTCTAGCACATACCCTGCTCTGTTTTTTCCATAGTGCTTCTCACCCTCTTACATAACATAGCTTACATCTTTATTATGTTTGTTGTTTATTGTCTGACTCTCCCACTCAATTGTAAACTCCAGAAGGGCAGACATGGTTTGTTTGTTTTGTGTCCTGATGTATCCCTGATGTATCCTGAAACCGTGCTTGAACATAGTAGTCTCTCTCAATAAATGTTGATTGAATGAATGAATGAACAAAATGGTTTTTCACCTATGTGATTGTCTGATGGAACATTCTAAAGTTGTATGGGACTCATTATGATTGTTAGCCGTGTGGAGCTGTCTTGTGCACTGCAGAATGCTGAGCATCCCTGGTCAGTGCCCACTGAATGAATGTCACAAGTAATCTCCAATTATTGTGACAGTCAAATGCTCCCCAAACACCCCTTGCCTGTCTGTTCAATCCCTCACTGAGAACAACTGCTTGAATAGAAATCTGGCTTTTCCCTGAGCACTCTGCTCCCCCAGCAGCCCCCTCATACCCCTCCTGCCAGGAGATTAGGACATGAGAGTAGGTGTCCTCACTCTATATGTCCTTCCCAGACATTTTCTCTCCCTCCTCCTTAAACATTCTGTTTTTTTAGAATTAAAACCTTCTTATTTTTAAATAACTTCAGACTTTTTAAAAGTTATAAAAACAATACAAAGAATCCCCATATATCCTTCACTTAGATTCCCCAAATGTTAAGAAATTATACAACTACATTTCAATTATCAAAATTAGGAAATGAACAATGGTACAATACTCTTAATGAAAGTATAGAATCTATTTGAATTTCATCATTTTTTCCACTACTATAATTTTTCTATTCTAGGATCAGATTCAGGATTCCACATTGTGTTTAGCTGTCATATCGCCTTAGGCACTTTTTTTTAGATAAACAACACAAATTTATTGTATAACATGGGATTATACCCAATATATTGTCATAACCTATAGCGGAATATAATTTGCAAAAAAAATCCATAAAACAAAAACAGGAAACTTAATCCCTATGCTATACATCTGAAACTAACACAATATTGTAGATCAACTATACATTATTTTTTTTTAATTTCAGTTTACAAACCTGTAGAGAAGAAAAGCCCAACATATATATTACACATTTCTATGAATATAATTTGTCCATGAGAATACATGAAAATTTTTATTGTTATATTCAACAATGAGAAATTAGCATGTGTCAATGCAATTATTTCTTCAATCAAACATGTACTTAGTTAGATTATCTCCAATAATACATCACTATGTACTTTTTTCTTTTTTAAATTATGAAAATTGATAACACATTTACAGGAGACTTAGAAAATACAGAACAAATTTACATATAGTTCCACTATATAGTAAGTACAGCTACTTTTTTAAGTAGATAAAATAAGATTTTTAGTTGGAGTTTCAATATCAAACTCTCAAAAATTAATGGAATGAATAAACAGAGAAGTATAAGGATATAGTAGACCTGAAAAGTACTGTGAACCAATTCAACGTAATTAAGACTTATACAATTTTCACACAACAGCAGGATACAAATTCTATTCAAGTTCCCATAGACTATAAACTAGGAGATGCTGGAACATATCAACCCGGGGATCAAACCTGGGTCTCCTGCATTGTAAGCAGATTCTTTACCAACTGAGTGACACTGGAACATATCCAAAAACAAGGTGCAAAAACTTCATGGTCTGAAAGTATTGAAATCATGCAGAGTCTGTTCTCTTATCCCTGTGGAATTATGTTAGAAATCAATATCAAAAGATATTCAAAAATAAACCGCGTATTTTCAAGTGCAATGTGACATTTACCAAGAGAGACTTTTGACTTAGCCGTTGAAAGCCTCGGTAAAGTTAAAACACTGAAAAAACAGAGGGTGATTGCAGAGAAGAAAGCATTTAAATGAGAAATTAATATCAGAGATACTTTAAAAAAAATAAAAAATACTTTTAAAAAAGCATGTATTTGGAAATTAAATGTCTACTTTTAAATTATGAGTGTAATAAGCCATAACAAGAAAAATTAGAAAATATAACAATAAAAATGAAAAGAGAATTTATCAGAATTTGTTGCATGCAGCTGAAGCTGCTCAATGCAACTAAATACTATAGAATCTTGACTAAGGTATGAAAACAGATAATGGACACTAACAATATTTTGTGAAATTTGAGCAAAATCTACACTTTAGTTTATAATATGTATCATATGTTAATTTACTGGACTTTTTTCAACATAGTATTTCGTTATATTCTCAGAATTGGATTAGAAATTTCAAGCCTTGTTCAACTTGTTTTTTTTAAATCACTAAGGTAATAAGCTTTCTAGACTTTTAGCAGTAATACTAGATGTCAGAATAAATGGAATGATATCAAAGTTTTGAGTGAATATAAATTAGAAATCTAGCATTCTGTTCATACTTAGTCAAACAAGTGGAATCAAAATGTCATGTTTTTTTGGATATGCAAAAAGTTGTAAACTTTCTAAAATATACATATTATACATACTATATTGTATTATACATACTATATATGTATACAAAAGCTTTTCTACACTTGATAAAAGCTTGAGAAAGAACAACGAAAACCGAGACTGAGAAACTGGAAAAACATAAACTAAATGAAATGCGAGCACTGGATATGAAATAGAAAAAGTGAAACAAACTAGATAAAAGTAAAAGACCATCATATAGTCCAATTGTTTTTAAACACGTCTGCTTATTAGAAGCACATCTGGATTTAAGCTTTGGAGAAAAAAGCAAAACCTTGGCATTTGTGTTTTTCATACAATTCCAAGATAATTCTGATATGCATTTGGATTTTAAAAATTGATTGCAGGTTTTTCTATTAAATGGTAGTTTTATAATATAGAATTCTATTATTTTCTGTTGACCAATCATGATACAATGGTTTTGAATGAATAATAGTTACATATGATACAATGGTTTTAAATGAATAGTAGTTATATAATCACAATAGTAAAAGATGTTTATCAGTTTTCACAATCAATGGACAAAAAATAAAAGATAATTACAATTGCTAGCCATAATGGGAACATGATTAACCTAACAATATAAAATAATCACATACAATTTGGGGGATTAAGCAGAAGGATGTGGTAAGTGGAAGTGCATATGTGCACATGTGTTTTCATCCACCCAGCCAGCCTATGTCTTTTGTTTGGTGCATTTATTCTTCTTCATTTTTTTTTGTTTGGTTCATTTAATCCATTTACATTTAAGGAAATTGTTGATATGTATGATCCTATTACCATTTTCATAATTGTTTTGAGTTTATTTTTTGTAGGTCTTTTCCTTCTCTTGTGTTTCCTGCCTAGAGAAGTCCTTTAGCATTTGTTGTAAAGCTGGTTTGGTGGTGCTGGATTCTCTTAACTTTTACTTATCTGGAAGGCATTTAATTTCTCCATTAAATCTGAACAAGAGTCTTGCGGGTAGAGTGTTCTTGGTTATAGTTTCTTCCCTTTTATCACTTTAAATATATCATGCCATTCCATTCTGGCTGGTAGATTTTCTGTTGAGAAATCAGCTGATAACCTTATGGGAGTTCCCTTTTATGCTATTTATTCTTTTTCCCTTGTTGCTTTTAAAATTTTATCTTTGTCTTTAATTTTTGTCAGTTTGATTACTATGTGTCTCAGTGTTTTTCTCCTTGGTTTTATCCTGCTTGGGACTCTGTGCTTCCTGGACTTGGTTGACTATTTCCTTTTCCATGTTAGGGACATTTTCAGCTATTATCTCTTCAAATATTTTCCCAGATTCTTCCTTTCTTCTCCTTCTGGACCCCTATAATGAGAATGTTGGTGCATTTAATGTCCCGGAGGTCTCTTAGGCTGTCTTCATTTCTTTTCATTCTTTTTTCTAGATTGTGTTCTGCGACCATGGTTTCCAGTATTTTGTCCTCCAGGTCATTTATCCATTCTTCTGCCACAGTTATTCTGCTATTGATTCCTTCTAGTGTATTATTCATCTCTGTTTGTTCTTTAGTTCCTATAGATCTTTGGCAAACATTTCTTGCATCTTTTCCATGATTATTCTGAATTCTTTTTCTGGAAGGTGCCTATCTCCAATTCATTTAGTTTTCTGGGGTTTTATCTCATCCCTTTGACATAACTTTCTGCTTTTTCATCCGGATTAACTTTCTGTGATGTGGTTGGTTTTTGTTCCAGCAGGTGTTGGAACAAAAGGCTTGCTTCTGCCTGCCTCCTGGTGGCTAAGATAAGAGGCTTGTATAAGCTTCCTGATAGGTGGGACTGGCAGTGGGAAAACCTGAATCTTGCTCTGGTGGGCAGGCCATGCTCAGTAACACTTTAATCCAATTGTCTACTGATGGTGGGGCTGCGCTTCCTCCCTGTTAGTTGTTTGGCTTGAGGTAACCCAGCCCTGGAATCTACAGGCTCCATGGGCCTAGGCCAAGGCACAGGACTGCTGCTGCCAGCGCCCCCATCTCTGTGATGAGCCACTTCTGACCCATGGCTCTGCAGGAGACCCTCCCACACGAGCAGCTAGGTCTGGTTCAGATTCCTGTAGGGTCACTGCTCTTTTTCCTATGGGTCCTGGTACACGCAAGATTTTGTTTGTGCCCTCCAAGAGTGGAGTCTCTGTTTCTCCCAGTCCTGTGGAAGTCCTATAATCAAATCCTGCTGGCCTTCAAAGTCAGATTCCCTGGAGATTCCTAGTTCCTATGCTGGCTCCCCATGCTGGGAAGTCTGACCTGGGGCTCAAAACCTTCACAACAGTGGGAGAACATCTTTGGTATTATTTTTCTCCAGTTTGTGGGTTGCCCACTCAATAGATGTGGGCTTTGATTTTATCATGATTGCACCCCTCCTACTGTCTTGTTGCAGCTTCTCCTTTGTCTTTGGAAATGGGGTAACTTTTTTGGTGTGTTCCAGAATCCTTGGGTTTCCCTAGTGGCTCAGTGGTAAAGAATCTGCCTGCAATGCAGGAGACCCAAGTTCGATCCCTGGGTCAAGAAGTTCCCCTGGAGAAGTAAATGGCAACCCACTCTAGTATTCTTGCCTGGGAAATCCCATGGACAAAGGAATCTGGCAGGCTACAGTCTATGGAGTCACAAAGAGTAGGATATGACTTAGTGACTGACTAAACAACAACAAGCATCCTCCTATCGATGTTTGTTCAACAACTAGTTGTGATTTTGGTGCTCTCAGGAGAAAATGAGCACACATCCTTCTACTTCGCCATCTTGAATGGTACTCTCTCCTTAGACACTTTTATTTTTTTTTTCTCCTTAGACACTTTTAATCTGGTACAGTTCTTTAGTCTTTCTTGGTCTTGCATGCCTTTGATACTTTTGAGGAGTCCTAGGCAGTGATTTTATAAAATTCGGGTTTGTCTGATATTTCCTTGTGATTATAGTTAAGTTATATAATTTTGGCAAGGATGCCACAGAAGAGATGTGCCTTCAGTGCTTTATATCAGGAGGCACATGATGTCAGTTTATCAATACTGGTTTTGTTCACATTTACTTTAAGTTGATGTCTCCAGGTTTCTCCATTGTACCCTTTTTTCCTTTGTAATTAATGAGTAATTTATGGAGAGTTACATTAAGATTATATATGAGTATCAACCACTTTGTTTTAAATCTCAGGTCATCAAACTATACCATCACCTATCTGTCTGTTATAGTCAGGTACAGACATACACATGTACGTGCCTCATGCCTCATGCCCCATTCCTAGAAAAATTTAGCTACCAGCTCACTGTCACTCTCTGTAACACTACTCCCAGTCCTACTTCTTAGGACTGGATTTTAATATCCTCTTAGATTACCCTTCCAGTGTTCTTGTGTCTCAGTTCTATAGTCTGTTTTTCTATGGTATTCTTGCCTTCAGCCACACCTCAGGCGTGCACCCTGATAGTCTTCCCCATCTTATCAGTTACTTGTGACTGCATCACCTTCATAATCTGTTTCAGGCATCCTGCTCTCCAACCAGTAACAATCGTTCTAGCTCACTCCTTCCAGCACCCCAATTCCAGCAGTCCTTCAATGCCACTGGGATTGAATGTTTTCACTGCCCTTTACTTTCTCCAGGTTCCCATGTTCTTCCTTTAATCAGCTTAGATTCCGTGGTCAATCAAAATAATCATTTCCTTGCATACATCCTCACTTCCCTTGCCCTCTGTCACTATAGCATACTTATCAGGCAAAACACCAGCCCTGCTTAAATCCGACTCTGCCAGCTCCATTGTACTTCCCTAGACCATTCACTGTCCTACCCTTCTAGATGACTATTTGATGCCTTCTCTTCTCAAATCTCCAACACCTCCTCTCCCATCCTAGGCTCAGGCTGCCCACTTGATTGACAATTTTAAACCGTCAGAAGAAAACCTCCACAGATTCCCATTGCTACAGCCAACTACCAAACAGCATCTGTACTCACATACTCTGCCTTATTTTTTGTTATTATGGAAAAATTGTCCATACTGTCATCAAAATCCTGTTCTTCCACTTTGGCACTAGATCTTATTCTCTTACCTACATGAGGATATTGCTTCAGCAATTTCTCCCTCTCTCCTGCCTCAATTTCCCCCTCTCTACAAGATTATTCCCACTAGCACACAGACATCCTGTTATTACTTCCATTTCTTTGTTACAGCTTTATTGAGATATATTTCACATACCATAAAACTCACCCTTTTAAAGGGTACTATTCGGTGGTCTTTAGTATATTCATAGCATTGTGCAGCCATCACTACAATCAATTTTAGAACATTTTTATTCCCTCCAAAAAGAAGCTTCATACTCATTAGCAGTTAATCCCCACGACTCCCCCTCCCCCCTACCCTGCTGCTAAGTCACTTCAGTCGTGTCCGACTCTGTGCGACCCCATCCCTGGGATTCTCCGGGCAAGAACATTGGAGTGGGTTGCCATTTCCTTCTCCAACGCATAAAAGTGAAAAGTGAAAGTGAAGTCGCTCAGTCATGTCCGACTCTTTGCGACCCCATGGACTGCAGTCTACCAGGCTCCTCCATCCATGGGATTTTCCAGGCAAGAGTACTGGAGTGGGGTGCCATTGCCTTCTCCCCCCACAACCCTAGGCAACCACTAATCTACTTTCTGTTTCTATTGATTTGTCTTGTCTAGACATCTCATATAAATGGGATCATACAGTATATTGGCCTTTATGAGTGGCTTCTTTCACTTAGAATATGTTTTCTTTTCTCTTGGGTAGATACCTAGGAGTGGGACTGCTTGGTCATACGGCAACTCTGTGTTTAACTTTTTGAGGAACTGTCAAACTGTTCACAAAAGTGGCTGCACTAGATTTCCCTGGCAGTACAGCGGTCAAACCACTGTTATTCCACAGAAAGGGGGGCATGAGTTCTGTCCCTGGTCAGGAAACTAAGATCTCACATGCCTTGAGGCATGGCAAAAAATAGGAAAAGGGGGAGACTGCATCATTTTACATTCAATCAGCAATGTTTAAGGGTTCCAGTTTCTTCATATCCTAACCAACACTTTTTATTTTATTGTCTGTCTTTTTTGTTATAACCATCCTAATGAGTATGAAATGGTGTCTCATTGTGGTTATTTGCATTTCCCTAATAATGCTGTTGAACATCTTTCCGTGTGTTTATTGGCTATTTGTACATCGTTCTTAGAGAAATGTCTACTTAAATCATTAGCCCTTTTAAAATTAGATTATTTATCTTTTTACTGTTGGATTGTAAGAATTCTTTATATATTTTAAGTATGTCTCTTGTCAGATACATGAATTGCAAATCTTTCCTCCCATTCTTTGGGCTAGTTTTTCACTTTCTTGGTGGTGTCCTTTGATTCACAAAAGCTTTTAATTTTGATGAAGTTCAGTTTATCTGTTTTTTTCTTTTCTTACTTGAGCTTTCTGTGTCATATACAAGAAATCATTCCATAAACCAAGACCACAAAGATTTATTCCTTTGTTTTCTTCTAGGAATTGCATGGTTTTAGCTCTTAAATTTAAGCCAGTGATCCATTTTGAATTAATTTTTGTGCTTGCTGTGAGGTGGGAGTCCAAATTTCTTTCTTCTACTTGTGGATATCTAGTTGTCCCAGGACCTGTTGTTGAAAAGTATTCTTTCCCTCATTGAATTGTCTTGACAACCTTGGGAAAAACCAGTTGACCATAAATCATAAATATAAAGGTTAATTTTTGAACTCTCAATTCTATTCCATTGAATTACATGTTTGTCACTATGCCAGACCACACTGTTTTGATTAAATTAGCTATGTAGTCAATTTTTAAATCAGGAAATACGAGTCCCCCAACTTTGTTCTTCTTTTTCAAGATTGTTTTGGCTATAAGTCCTTTGCATTTCCATATGAATTTTAGAATCATCTTGTCAATTCCTGCAGAAAATCAGCTAAAATTTTTACAGAGATTGTGTTGAATCTGTATATTAATTGGGGAAGTATTTCCATTTAACAGTATTAAGTCATCCAATCCATGCCTTCTTTCTTTCAGAAGTGTTTTGTATTTTCAGTGTACAAGTCTTGCACTTATTTTGTTAAACTTATCCTAGATATTTTATTCTTTTTGCTACTATTATGAATGGGGTTGTTTTCTTACTTTCACTTGCTGATTGTTTAGTGTTAGTGTGTACAATACAATTGACTTGTTTATTGATTTCTATCTGGTCACATTTCTGAACTTATTCAAATAGTTTTTTTTTTACTGGATTCCTTTGGAGTTTCTATGTATAAGATCATATCATCTACAAATAGAGGTAGTTTTACTTTTATTTTCCCATCTGGTTGCCTTGTATTTATTTTTTCTTGATCAATTACCCTGACTAGAGTTATAGTATTAGACTAGAAACAACAAGAGCAGACATCCTTATCTTAGTCCTGGTCTTAGGGGGAAAGTATTGAGTCTTTCTCCAATAAGCATGTTGTTAGCACTTAAGGAAAGTCTCTTCTCCTAGTTCCCTGAGTGTTTTTGCCACAAATGGATGTTCAGTTCAGTTCAGTTGCTCAGTCTCTCAGTCCTGTCCGACTCTTTGCGACCCCATGAACCGCAGCACGCCAGGTCTCCCTGTCCAACACCAACTACCGGAGTTTACCCAAGCTCATGTCCATTGAGTCGGTGATGCCTTCCAACCATCTCATCCTCTGTCATCCCCTTCTCCTCTTGCCCTCAATCTTTCCCAGCATCAGGGTCTTTTCAAATGAGTCAGCTCTTCGCATCAGGTGGCCAAAGTATTGGAGTTTCAGCTTCAACATCAATTCTTCCAATGAACACCCAGGACTGATCTCCTTTAGAATGGACTGGTTGGATCTCCTTGCAGTCCAAGGGACTCTCAAGAGTCTTCTCCAACACCACAGTTCAAAAGCATCAATTCTTCGGTGCTCAACTTTCTTTATAGTCCAACTCTCACATCCATACATGACACTGGAAAAACCATAGCCTTGACTAGACGGACCTTTACTGGCAAAGTAATGTCTCTGCTTTTTAATATGTTGTCTAGGTTGGTCATAAATTTCCTTCCAAGGAGTAAGCATCTTTTAATTTCATGGCTGCAGTCACCATCTGCAGTGATTTTGGAGCCAAAAAAATAAAGTCAGTCACTGTTTCCACTGTTGCCCCATCTATTTGCCATGAAGTGATGGGACCAGATGCCATGATCTTAGTTTTCTGAATGTTGAGCTTTAAGCCAGCTTTTTCACTCTCCTCTTTTACTTTCATCAAGAGGCTCTTTAGTTCTTCTTCACTTTCTGCCATAAGAGTGGTGTCATCTGCATATCTGAGGTTATTGATATTTCTCCCTGCAATCTTGATTCCAGCTTGTGCTTCATCCAGCCCAGCTTTTCTCATGATGTACTCTGCATATAAGGTAAATAAGCAGGATGACAATATACAGACTTGACGTACTCCTTTTCCTATTTGGTACCAATCTGTTGTTCCATGTCCAGTTCTAACTGTTGCTTCCTGACCTGCATACAGGTTTCTCAAGAGGCAGGTCAGGTGGTCTGGTATTCCCATCTCTTTCAGAATTTTCCACAGTTTATTGTGATCCACACAGTCGAAGGCTTTGGCATAGTCAATAAAGCAGAAATAGATGTTTTTCTGGAACTCTCTTGCTTTTTCTAGGATCCGTTGGATGTTGGCAACTTAATCTCTGGTTCCTCTGCCTTTTCTAAACCCAGCTTGAACATCTGGAAGTTCACGGTTCACATATTGCTGAAGCCTGGCTTGGAGAATTTGGAGCATTACTTTACTAGCGTGTGAGATGAGTGCAATTGTGTGGTAGTCTGAGCATTATTTGGCATTGCCTTTCTTTGGGATTGGAATGAAAACTGACCTTTTCCAGTCCTGTGGCCACTGCTGAGTTTTCCAAATTTGACATATTGAGTGCAGCACTTTCACAGCATCATCTTTTAGGATTTGAAATAGCTCAACTGGAATTCCATCACCTCCACTAGCTTTGTTCATAGTGATGCTTCCTAAGGCCCACTTGACTTCACATTCCAGGATGTCTGACTCTAGGTGAATGATCACACCATCGTAATTAACTGGGTTGTGAAGATCTTTTTTGCACAGTTCTGTGTATTCTTGCCTCCTCTTCTTAATATCTTCTGCTTCTGTTAGGTCCATACCATTTCTGTCCTTTATTGAGCCCATCTTTGCATGAAATGTTCCCTTGGTGTCTCTAATTTTCTTGAAGAGATCTCTAGTCTTTCCCATTCTATTGTTTTCCTCTATTTATTTGCATTTATCTCTGAGAAAGGCTTTCTTATCTCTCGTTTCTGTTCTTTGGAACTCTATGTTCAAATTGGTATATCTTTCCTTTTCTCCTTCGCTTTTCACTTCTCTCTCTCTCTCTCTTTTTTTACTTCTCTTCTTTTTACAGCTATTTGTAAGGCCTCTTCAGACAGCCATTTTGCTTTTTTTGCATTTTTGTCTCCTGGCGATGGTCTTGATCCCTGTCTCCTGTACAGTGTCACGAACCTCTGTTCATAGTTCATCAGGCAATCTGCCTGTCAGATCTAGTCCCTTAAATCTATTTGTCACTTCTACTGTATAATCATAAGGGATTTGATTTAGGTCATACCTGAATGGTTTAGTGGTTTTTCCCACTTTCTTCAATTTAGGTCTGAATTTGGCAATAAGGAGTTCATGATCTGAGCCACAGTTGGCTCCCGGTCTTGTTTTTGCTGACTGTATAGACTTTCTCCATCTTTGTCTGCAAAGAATATAATCAATCTTATTTCAGTGTTGACCATCTGGTGATGTCCATGTGTGGAGTCTTCTCTTGTGTTGTTGGAAGAGGGTGTTTGCTATGACCAGTGCGTTCTCTTGACACAACTCTATTAGCCTTTGCCCTGCTTCATTCCCTACTCCAAGGCCAAATTTGCCTGTTACTCCAGGTGTTTCCTGACTTCCTACTTTTGCATTCCAGTCCCCTATAATGAAAAGGACATCTTTTTTGGGTGTTAGTTCTAGACGGTCTTGTAGGTCTTCATAGAACCGTTCAACTTCAGCTTCTTCAGCATTACTGGTCGGGGCATAGACTTGGTTTACCATGATATTGAATGGTTTGCCTTGGAAACGAACAGAGATCATTCTGCAAATGATCCAAATGGATGTTGGATTTTGTCAAATGCTTTTTCTGCATCTACTGAGATGTTCCTGTGGAGTTTATGTCTGTTCTACTAATATGGTACATTACATTGATCAATTTTCAGGTAGTATACTAACTTTGCATTCCTGAAATAAATCCTCATTGGTCATGTTATGTAACACTTTTTATGTGTATCTGAACTTGGTTTGCTAGTGTTTGGTTGAGGATTTTTACATCAGTATTCGTAAGGGATGTAATTTTCTTGTTTTTGTTTGATTTTGGTATCAGGATAATACAGGTTGTATAAAATGGATTGGGAAGTGTTTCCTCCTGTTTTTTAGAAGAGTTTGTGAAGGATTGATACTTGCTTTGTGTGTGTCTTATGTCTTCTCTGTTCCTTTGTTCTTCAATTTCTCTCTTCTTATGTATCTAGTAGATGTTTTCTATTATAAATTTTTAATTTCCTTGTTAACTATTTATTTTTGAGTTAAGTTCTTAGTGGTTGCCCTGGGGATTGCGTCTTAACTTGAAACAATCTACTTTGGGTTAAATCTAACTTAATTTCAATAGTATGTAAAAACTTTGCTCCAGTATACCTCTGTTTCCTCTTCCCTCCTTCATAGTATCATTATCATACAGATTACCTCTTTATACACTTTAAGCCTGCCAACACAGTTTTATTATTGGTCTGTGTAGTTGTCTTTGTCTTTTGTAGTTGTCTTTTAAAACAGATAGGAAAATAAAAGTGTTACAAACAAAAATACTTTGTGTCATAATACCTGTGTAGTTACCTTCAAGTTAACATTTAGTGTCCTTTCATTTCAGCTTTAAATTAGTATTTCTTGTAGGATAAGTCAGTAAAAGTGTTTCAAACAGAAATCCTTTGTGTCATAATACCTGTGTAGTTACCTTCAAGTTAACATTTAGTGTCCTTTCATTTCAGCTTTAAATTAGTATTTCTTGTAGGATAAGTCAGTAAAAGTGTTACAAACAGAAATACTTTGTGTCATAATACCTGTGTAGTTACCTTCAAGTTAACATTTAGTGTCCTTTCATTTCAGCTTTAAATTAGTATTTCTTGTAGGATAAGTCAGTAAAAGTGTTTCAAACAGAAATACTTTGTGTCATAATACCTATGTAGTTACCTTCAAGTTAACATTTAGTGTCCTTTCATTTCAGCTTTAAATTAGTATTTCTTGTAGATAATTCTACTAGTAACAAATTCTTTCAGTTTTTGTTACTTTTTTCATGTTTGTTGGACAGTTTTGCTAGATAAAGAATTCTCCATCTGTTTCTTTCAACATTTTGAAGATGTATACTGTCTTCTGGCCTCCATGGTTTCTAATGATAAATCAGCTATTAATCTTATTGATAATCCCTTATATGCATTAAGTCATTTTTCTCTTGCTACATTCAAGATTCTCTTGTCTTCGACTTTTATCAGTTTCTGTATGTGTGTATCTCTTCAAGTTTATTCTACTTGAGTTTCTTGAACATATATAGATTGATGTCTTTCAAATTTGTGATGTTTTGCCCCTTTCTCATTCTCTTTTCCTTCCAAGATTTCCTATTATGTGTATGTTGGTACACTTGATAGTGTCCCACAGGTGTGTGAGGTTGTTTCTTTTTTTCCATTCTTTTTTCTTTCTGCTTTTCAAAAATGGATAATCTCTATTTGACCTATCATTTATCCTTTCCCTCTTCTGCCAGCTCAAGGTATTGTTGAGCCCCTCTAGGTGAAATTATTTTAGTTACTATACCTTTCAACTCCAGATTTTTTTTCTTTTAAAAAAATTTTTTATTTATGTATTTTTTTTGGCTGTGCTGGATCTTCATTGCTGTGTGTTTTCTATCTAGCAGCAAGTGGGGGCTACTCTTTGCTTGCTCTTTATATTTTTTTAATTTATTTTTTTATTGAAGGATAATTGTTTTACAGAATTTTGTTGTTTTCTGTCAAACCTCAACATGAATCAGCCATAGGTATACATTTATCCCCTTCCTTTTGAACCTCCCTCCCATCTCCCTCTTTTTTATTTTTTAATTCATATTTTTGGAGATGTGTAACCAATATGTTGTTTATTTGGCTTGGTTGTGAGAGCCATAAAAAACTAGTATCATACTATATGTGGTCTTCTGTGACTTACTTTTTTCACTCACTATTCTATTTCCAAGATTTACCTGTTTTGCATGTAGCTGTAACTTGTTCATTCTCAATGCTGTATAATATTTCATTGGGTGACCCTAAAACAAACTATTCATCTATTTGCATGTTGAGGGACATTTGGATCATTTCTAGCTTTTGCTCTTATAGAAAGTGCTAGTATGAACATTCTTGTACATGTCTCCTGGTACACTTGCACACTCACTTTTCCAAGTTATATACCTATGTATGGAATTGCTGGTTAATAAGACATATAAATATTCATCTTGACAAGATTATGCCAAAATGTATTTTAAACTGTTATTATCAATTTACACACCTTTCAGCAATTTATAAGAGGTCCCATTCATTCACACACACCCTATCAATATTTGATATTGTCCCACTTTTATATTTTTGTCATTATAGTGAGTCTTTGTGGACATAATTAGCATTTTTCAAATTACTAATGTGATAGAGCACCTTTTCATGTTTATTGGTCATACATGTTTCTTCTTCTGTGCAACGACTATTAATATCTTTGGCCCATTTTACAAATGGATATTTTTATCATTTTTATTGAATTACAGAAAAGTTTTAGTTATTTGGCTTCCCTCATAGCTCAGCTGGTAAAGAATCCGCCTGCAATGCAGGAGATCCTGGTTCAATTTGTGGGTTGGGAAGATCTGCTGGAGAAGGGATAGGCAACCCACTCCAGTATTCTTGGGCTTCCCTTATGGCTCAGCTGGTAAAGAATCCGCTTGCAATGCGGGAGACCTGGGTTCAACCCCTGGGTTGGGAAGATCCCCTGGAGAAGGGAAAGGCTACCCACTCTAGTATTCTGGCCTGGAGAATTCCATGGATACTACTCAATCATTTGTCAGTTACATATTTTGAATTTCTTCTCTCAGTTTGTGGCCTTTTTTTCTTTATGGTGTCTTTGCATGATCAGAAATTCCTAATTTTAAGTGAGTTAAACAATTCATTTTTTTCTCTGTAGCCAGTTCTTTTTGTGTGTTGTCTTCCCTAACCTATAGTCATAAAGATATTCTTTATTTTCTTCTAATAAAAAGTTAAAGGTATACCTTTCACTTTTAAGTCCTCAGTCTAACTGGAATCGATATTTGTGTGGTACAAGTCATAGGGCAGAAAGCCAGCTGTGTTATTGTCCCCATGGATAGCATTATGATCTGAAGCGCCACTTCCGTCATGCATCAAAGCTTCACATTTATGTAGGTCTATTTCTGGGATCTCTGACTTGGCCGACTTTTTGCCCCTGAATCAGTACTACACTACCTTTAATTATTTAGCTTCATAAAGAATCTTAGTATTTAATGGAACAAAATTTTCCCATCCTAATTTTCTCTAGTAGTATTATATATTCATAGTCCTTTGTTATTTCAAACACATTTCAGAATTAGCTTGTCATGTTCTACAAAAACATTGGAATTGGAGTAAATCTATAGATCAGTTTGAAGAAAAATGCTATGTGTATCATGGTAACTCTTCCTAGCACTACACATGATATATCCTTTCATTTTAAATAAATTGCTGAATGTCTTTTGGTAGAGCTTTATAATTCTCTATATAGGGTTTTGCATATTTGTATTAGTTTTTTTCCTTGTTATTTATGACTTTTATAGATGAGATCTGTTTATAAATCTCATTTCTAATCTGCTGCTCTAAATGAGATCATGTTATTTAATGTGTTTTATCTCTTTTGCAGGTGTATAGAAATGAAGTTGATTTTTATATTGTTATTATAGCCATTCATTTTGCTAAACTTTCATTACCTTTAAGCAAACTTTTAATTTTAGAAGAATTTTATTTATAGAAAAGTAAATAAAGAGACAGTATGGAGAGTTCCTGTATACTCTTCACCGTGATATGTTTATCAAAACTAAGAAAACAGCTTTGGTATATGACTATAAACTAAACTTCAGACTTTATATAGATATCTGAGTCTTCCCACTATTGTCCTTTTTCTGTTCTAGGATCCAGTTCCAAATACCACCATGCATTTAAATTGTCATTGTCTCTTTTGTGTCTTCTGGTTTATGATAGTTTCTTACTCTCCTTGTTTTTTATAACCTTGACAGTTTTGAGATGTACTATAGAATATCCCTCAATTTGGATTTGTCTGAAGTTTTCCTCGTAATTAGACTGGGGTTGGTCTTGGAAAGAATACCACAGAGTTGAAGTGCCATTTCCATCACATCATATCAGGAGTATGTGATATCCCTATGACATCCCTGATGATGTTGACTTTCACCACTTAGTTAAGGTAGTGTTTGCCAGATTTCTCCACTATAAAGTTGCTATTTTTTTCCCTTTTCACTCTCTTTTCTTTGAAAGAATTTAGCTCACCATCAAGGAGAAGGGAATAAATTAAGCTGCACCTCTGGAAGGGGGTGTAATTACATATAGTATCTGGAATTCTGTAAAAAAGATTTATTTCTAAAAAAAAAATTTTAAAAAAGATTTATTTCTTTTCCTTTGTTTGCTTACCTATTTATTCAGTTGCTTGCTTGTATCAGTATGAACTAATATATATTTGTTTAATAATTTGAGTTATAAATCCAATACTGTTATTTGTCCCGTGGCTCAAATTGTTCCAGCTTTAGCCACTGGAGGCTCTTTTAGTTTGGCTTCTGTGTCCCTTTGACATGGCCCCCATCCTTTTGTTTTTAAGTACTTCCTTATTTGCCAGCTCTACAAGATACTCTCTACCTATCTTTTATCTTCCTGCCCCAACCCCAACCCCAACCCCAGAATTGACCATTTCTCAAAGAGCCCTGCTTCCTTTTGAGATATCTGTATATTCTTTTGTGTTTTCTGTGTTGACTGCCATATCAGCTATTAATAATGACAGTTTTGTTTTTTCCTTTCCAGTCTTTATGCTTTTATTTTTCTTGTGTTACTGAGATGCCCAGGACCACCAGTACAATGGCAAATAGAAAAGATGGCCATGGGCTTCCTTGACTTGTTGGCTATTTTAGAGGAAACACCACTAACTTTTCCATAGTAAGAATGATATTTGCTGTAGACTCCTACAGGTTTTATTAGATTAAACAAGTTCCATACTGTTCATCTATGATAAGAAGTTTTTGTTATTGTTTTTAAATCATGAAAGTGTATTGTAATCTTTATCCAATACATTTTCTGTTTCTTAGGATGATTATATTTTTTTCCCTCCAATAATCCAATGATGTGATAAATGACATTTATAGATTTTCTGCATGTTAGACTACATTTGCATTTCTGGTGTAAATACAACTTGGTCATGATCTTTTCCTTTTTATATGATACTAGATTCGGTTTGTTAATATTTTGTTTAGGATTTCTGTATCTGTGTTCATGAGTTAAATCAGTCTTTGATTTTCCTTCCTCAGGCTGTTTTTATTTGCTTTTGGCATCAAGTCCTGCTTGCATCATAGAATGAGTCAGTGTTCCCTCGTTTACAATATTCTGGAAGATGCTATTGGAATGATCTGTTTGGTAGAACTCTCCTGTGAAACCACTTTTGTCTGGTGTTTTCATTATTAATATTAAGTGAATATTAAACTTTAAATATTTTCAAATTTTTTAATTAAAAACTTGAAATTTGCTTCCTTAACATGTTTATTTTATATCAAGTTTTATGCTTGAAATGACTACACACAAATCCTGATCAAGACTTTTTAATGAAGTGTTCTTCAAATTCTTAACAGTCACCAATAAAAATCTTTTTTTGTACAATTAGGTGATAAAGTATTTAAAACCAACTTTTAAGTTGTTTAAAAATGTTTAATAAGTGAAATGATATCTAGCAACTTTTGTTTCACTGACAAATATATTTTTTAAAATTTCTTGTGATAATGTGATTAGATTTCCAATCCAATTGAACTCTTTTGTATTAACTGTTTCAAAATAATGATGAAGCTCTTATTTGCAGAACATGCATCATTGTTAGAACCATCACCCTGCAGCTAGCTTGGACACCAGTAAAAGGGCTCATCAGCTGCAAACGGATAGAAGTATCTGATATCTGAAGACAGTTTCAGGGCTTCTCCTTGGAGCTACATTCTCCAGAAGCCCCTGCTTGGCCTCCCTGCACCCAGCCCCACTCCATCCAGTCACAACTTGGGTCGTGTGTGGTATTTCTTGGCAACTGGAACATAGACTTCTCCAGCAGCTCCACAGGCCCCTTGCCCTCAGTGAGCAGAAGACTCCAGAAGCTGGCTACTGAAGAGGCCATCCAAGTCTTAGAGCTCCTCATTGGCCCTGCTTAGCACAGTGCTGTAACTGAGTGCTGGATGTTAGTCATTCATGCTCACCACCTTTAGGGACTGCAAAGGGATTTGTCAGACCCCATTTCACTAAGGGCCACCCTCTAAGGATCTCAACAGGAGGCTGTCCATAGAGAGAAGTGGCCTGCCTAGGGTCTCCACTGCCTTAGGTCCTATGTGGACACTCCAGATCTAAGGGGATTAGTATTTTTTCACCTACCTGTCATCCACTTATCAACTGGGAAATTTTGTCTCCTATTATTTTTTGTTCTTGTGTTTGTTTTTTAGTAGGAAGAGTTTTAATCTATTGCTTCAATTCCTTTAGTAGTTAGAGGACTAGTCAGGATTTCTTTTTCATCTTGAATCTATTCTACTAAGTTATAGTTTTCTGGGAATTGGTCCATTTTTTCTGCCTTCTCAAGTTTATTAGCATTAAGTTTCCTTATTTTTTTTTTATTTTCTGCTGTATACAATCTGTAATTATGTCTCCTTTTTCATTGCTAATATTGGTAATTTGTGCCTTCTCACTTTTTTTCTTGATTAATCTCACCAGAGGTTTGTCTATTTTATTAGTCTTTTCAAAGAACCAGCTTTTGGCTTTGTTGCTCCTCTCTATTTTGTCTTTGTTTTCTATTTCTTTAATTTCTGCTCTTATCTTTTTTGATCTCCTTCCTTCCACATTTTTTGGATTTATTTTGTTGTTATTTTTCTAATTTCTTAAATTTGACACTGAGCTCATTAATTTTCAGCCTTGCTTGTTTTCTTATTTGCACATTTAAGGACATAACTTTCCCTCTAATTACTGCTTTTCTACAAGTTCAGACATGTCATATTTTGTTACTGTTTGGTTCCAAGTACTTTGGCATTTCCATCATGGTTACTTTTTTGACTTGTGAGTTATTTAGAACTGTGTTTCTAAATATTTGGAGATTTTAAAATTTATCTCTGTGTTACTGAAGTCTGTCTTAATTGCATTATAGTCAGGATGTGATCTGTGTGATTAAAAACTGATATTTATTGAGACTTGTTTTATGGCTTAGTAGTGATCAATATTTTTGAATGTTTCCTATGTGCTTTATAAGAATGTATGTTCTCTAATTGTTGAATACAGAGTTCTATATAAGTCTGTTAAATTTGTTCATTGTATTATTCACATTTTCTATATATAAACTGAATTTTTGGTCATAATATACCGATAATTGTAAGGTGTATTAATATGCAATTATGATGGTGATTTGTTTATTTCTCCTTGTAGTTCTTTTTTTCTTTTAGTTATTTTTTGAGAGTATTTTATTAGGAACATTCAAATTAAGAATTGTTATATATTCCTGGTAAGCATGTAATGACCCTCTCTATTCTTAATAATGCATTCTTCCTGTTTTATCTCACATTAATATAGCAACACAATTTTTTCTTCTTGTTAGGATTTGTATGGTATATAATTTTCCATCCTTTTACTCTTCAACATTTTCACGCCTTTATACTTTAATTATATCTCTTGGGAATAGCATATAGCTGGACTTTTTAAGAAGTCTGATCTAATGATCTCTTTTTTAATGATGACTTTAGTCTGTTTACATTTATTGTGATATATTTTGACTTGTTTCTACCACCATACTTTTTAACCTCTATTTCCTACTACCACCTTTTTGATGCTTCATTTTTCTCCTTTTTTTGCCTGCTTTTTTAGTTTTGAAATTTGTTTGTTTGTTTTTTTGATTTTTTTTTCCTCCCTGCTCTTTAGAATTTGCCTATTTTTTCCCATTCTTTCTGTGGTTATCCTTGAAATTTTACCATGCATGTTTAACTTACAAGGTTTAAAGTTGAACAGTATTTTAACCTCCCTCTTGAAGAATTCAGGAATCTTTGAAGCCTTCAACTCTAGTCATTCCTATCTTAACTACATGTTATTTTTTTGAGTATGTTTGTTTGTTCCTTTTTCTCCCCTAACCTCACTAATATAACATCATTAGTATATTTTACATAGATAGTATGTGTTCAGATTTATATGCATACATTCTTGCATCTCAGACATCATTCTGGGATCATTTTCCTTCATTATGATTACAGTGTTTAACTGCTCTTACAGTACATGTCTGTTGGTGTTAAATTCTCCTAGTCGTTATTATATGTGAATTTATCTATTCTCATTCTTAAAAGATAGTTTGTTATAGGTAATATTAGAAGTCCACTATCTGTCTAATTGCTATTTTTTCTCTTTTCTTGGGGGGTGGATATTCATGGGATTCTGCAGTTTCATTCTATCAGTGTTTACATATGTTTTTCTTTTTTATTATTATACTTTGGAGATGTTCTTCATGCCTCTGGGTTTATGTTTTTCATAATTTCTGGGAAATTCTCAGCCTTGTCTCCAAATATTGCCTGTCTTCCATTCTTTCTATATTTTCTTTCTCAGAATTCAGTTGGTCATATTTTGGACCTCCTCATTCTATCTTCCATATCTCATAATGTCTCATTGATATTTTCTATTGTCTTGTCTTCCTGAACTTCATTCTAGGCAATTTCTTTAGCTATGTCTTTTAGCTTATTGATTCTCTCTTCAACTCTGTCTGATCTGCTATTTAATCTGTCCACTGAGTTTTTTATTTCAAGAATTATATTTTTCACTTATGCAAACTTCATATATTTCACTTTCTAATCTTCCCAGTCATCCTTAATAGTCTCTTGTTGCTTGCTCATCTTTGTGATTGCATTTATTATTTCTTTAAACATTTTGTACAGTTATTATTCAACCAGTAATCATTGTTTGTCTAAGTATGGCATTATAAATATTGTTCACATCCAACTACATAGTACAGTTGGATTACATATCCTCTGTTGTATGCCTTTTTGTTTTCTTAGTAACTGAGGTTTTTTTTCTTTTGCCTAGTGTTCTAATACCATTACTAGTTCTTCTCTGAAATTCTTTTTAAAATTCATATCAGATCATGTCTCTCCTTTGCTCTAAATTCTCCCATAGCTCCCAGCTCCCTTAGAATAAAAGCCAAAGCCCTCACCATGGCCCAAAAGTCTTTACACAACCTGGTCCCCATCACCTCTCTGATCCTCCACTCTCCCCATCACTCACTGTTCTCCAGCCACATTGTATTCCTTAAGCATGTCAGGTATCTCCCCTCACCAACTTCAGAGCCTTTGTACTTGCTAGCCTCACATCTAGAATACTCTTCTTCCCAGATAATCTGATGACTTACCCACCCACTTCCAGTATGCTCAAATGTCACCTCCCTAGAGAAGCATTCCCTGACTGACATATCTAAAATAATCCCATTCACCAGCACTTTCTATCCCCTTATCCTCCTCTTTGTTATATTTTTCTACAAATCACAGATGACCAACTGGTATATTATATTTATTTACTGTGATCAGTGTTTGTCTCTCCACAATAGACTGTAAGCTGCACAAAGCAAGGACTGTTGTTTTGTCCATAGTTGTCTCTCTAGTGTTAAGAATAGTGCATAGTCATATTTAATAGACATTCAATAAATATTTTTGGAATAAACTGAGTGAATTAATGAATGAATTAATGTGGAGGATAAAGGGAGAAATGCATTGAGAACTCAACTAGGCATGAAGGCCTTTCGTGTCATGCAAAGGAGCTTGAGTGTTATTGTTCAGAAGGATAGGGGCTGTAAAAAAGCAGTGAGGATAGCTCCTGGATTCTTTTGAGAAGAAAGTTCAGAGTTGATAGGGTAGTAACAAAACCCCATCTTTATGACTGGCTCTATACCATGGGCTCTTGAAGGTAAACCAGCCTCTTTCTCAAACAGCCCTCAAACTGCTGTGTTGTCATGCCTACCTGTTTACTTGGTGAAAACCAAAGCCCCTGCTCTGATTAGGTCTTTTGGTCCCAGCTAGGATCCTCCTTTCTCCAGCCTGTGAGAAACTGTTTCTTGGTTCTCAGGCCAAGCAGATCACCTCCATTAGACTTTTTCTGTAGTACTTAGGTTGGGGGTGGTGGTACAGCAGCTGGTATAAAGCCTGGAACATAGTAAGTGCTGTCATAATGGTGGACACTTCAGGGAGGTAAGTTTCAGTTCAGAAAATTTTTTTCCATTGTAAAGGCTACAACAGTTTGTGAGGTTTTAATCCTGGCTTTTCCCCTAACCCCCTTGTGGGCCAGCATGGCTGCAGTGTTTTTGTCTACCCATGACTCTTTAGATACTAATTCTGTTTAATGTGTAGCCTACTTCCCTGGCTTTTTGTAATGCACTGATTTCATCAGAATGCTGTCAATACACACAGGTCCCTGTGGCATACCCCTAGAGACATCCTCTCTGGGCCAACATCAGTTCATTAATCATTGTCACACTGGTTTTAACCAGTCAACTAGTTATAAGTTCACTGCAGCAAAGTTGACAGGACACCTAGTACGTATCAGGCCTCCTGTCCCGCATTGAGGACACAGAGATGAACAGGTGTGTTCTCAGACACAGAACCATCATCTCAGGGCAGTGGTCAATACAGTAATAGCGATGATACAGGAGACTGTGAGAGACCCTATCGAACACAACAACCCAGCTCAGGGTACCAAGGAAGGTTTCATTGGAAGAGGTGGTATGTGAACTGACTCTAAAAAAGATGAGTAGGAATCTTCTAGATGACTAGCAAGAGGAGAGGAAGGCAGTCCAGGCGAAAGGTACAGCATGGGCAAAGGCCCAAAGATGGGAAACAATGTGCTGTACACCAACATAATTGCATTCACTGTTCACCTTTTTTTCTATGAGATCATTCGAGGAGACCAAAATTCTGACATGAGGAGTTTGTGCTTATCTGTTTACTCCAGAAAAGCAATGAAAAGTTGGTTGGACATGACTGTCCTCAAACTTGTCCATACCAGCTTCCAATGTTCATGTATTCCTTAAATAGATGATAGTGTTTATATTACCTGCTTCCTTTGTACCTCCCCTGGGGTTGGGGTCAGTCCCACTGTCCTGGAGGTTATGGAGTCTCCCTCAACAACTTGTATAAAGATCTCGTGGAGAGGAATTTTTCTGACTCCTGATATCAACCATGGCATAAAGACTATTCATCTTTCAGGGAATGGACAGGGCCTGCCTGCCTGTCTTGTTCTCGGACATTAGGGTTAACCTCCTCTAGGATTAATTCATACCTCTAATAATCTAGGACAAGTTGGTTGTAGAGTCTGGCAAGCCCAGTTTCAAAGTATGGAGCCCCCATATCTTGGTTGTGTGACCTTAGCCATGTCACCTGTCCTCTCTTTAAGTGTCAGTTTACTCATAAGTAAAATGAGTTGAATACTCACCTTGAATAGTTGTGGGTGTTAAAGCATATGTGAGGTACTTGGCAGCTGACCACCATTTATTGAACACCAGTATTAAAGGGAGAATGGCCTAGTGATTAAGAACATGAGCTGAAGATCCAGACCAACCTGGATTTGGATTATAGCTCAACTACTTACAAACATTGGGACCTTGGTCAAGTTTCCTAACCTTTTAAAAAGCCTTAGTAAAATGAAGTTACTGCACCTACCTCAGAGTATGTTCTTGTAGCAGGATATATGTGCGAGGTGGGAGCCTTCACAAACCTTGGACCCCTCCCCAGCCTGCCCTCTCAAGAGACTCCCCCCCTTACCAGGGGGACCTACCTTTAGCTTCCCCCTCTCTAAGGCTAACAAAGAGGACTGAGCTGGCCCCTCAGAGCCACAGGGCTACCTTGTTATAGGAGCTTTCTAATGTTAATTGGCTGTTGCATTTCTGGAATGAACCCAACATTTTAATCTTACGTTAAATCTTTTTTTACTCATACTAGATTTGTTTTGCTAATAAATTCTTTAAGATTTTTGCACCTTTGGTCATCCACCATATTTGTCTGGTCAAAGTTATTAGAGGGCTCATCCAGTAAATAAATTAGTTGGTCCAGTTCATCTAATTTCTCAAATTAATTGTATCCTCTTGTTGTGTAATTTCTGCTTTATCTTTTATGTTGTTCATATTATTTATTTGTGCCTTTTCTCTCTTTCTTGATTAGTCCCTCCAGAGATTTTCTAGTGGTTAGTCTAGAAAATTTACCATAAATGTTCAGTGTAAAGTCTAAACAGTATCCTAATCCCCCACCCCAAACAATTCAAGGATTTTATCAAATACTAATGTCTCCCAATTTACATGTTATGTTTGTCTACTATTTTAGTTCTTTCTTTTCTAAGGAAGATGTATACTAGATGGACATTAACAATATTATTTTGTGCAGTCAGTGTTTAAATAATTATTTACTATTTTATTTGCTCACCCTCCTTCTTAAACCTCAGATCTCCTTTTTGGGGATAAGTTTCCATCTTGAAATACATACTTTAGATCCTTTAGTGCAGATCTCTTAACAGGAAGCTATCTGAATCTGTATTTATCTGTAAATGTGTTTATTATATTTTATTCTTCTTGAAAGATAAGTTTTGCTGGTCCCCAGTTCCGAATTACCTCTGTTTCTCTTAACACTTATAAAATATTATGGCACTGTCTTCTGGTTCCAACTGTTGCTGTTGAGAAGTCTGTTGTCAGTTTGCATTTTTTTTCAGGTGTTCTTTTTCTCTGGCTGTTTGGAAGATCCTTCTTTGATTGTTGCGTAACTCTAAGGGCTTTTCATCGTTGTTGTTCTTTGAATGTTTCTTTGTATAGCTTCTTGATCTTGCTTCATGAATGCAGTATTTTTTTCTTGTCACTCTGAGGACATTAAATAATAGTGTCTTTCAAAAAAAGTGTTCTTTTCCTTGCATAGTTTTTGTTTCTAAGTATATGTATTTGGGTATCAGTGAGAAACTTACTGGCTACCAGATGTGGCCAGAGGCATCACAGATACCAAAGACATAACATATTCTGAAGACTTAGAGTTTATATGATACCGAGGGAGGGGCTCCATTACTGTGCAAGCATGCGTCAGTGCCGCAGTTGTCACTTGATAGCATGGTAGTGCAGTGTACTCTGAAGCCAGACTGCCTGGGTTCAAATCCTAGATCTGCCATTTCATAGCTGGACAAGTCATTTAACCTCTATATTCTTTAGTTTTATCTTCTATAAAAATGTGGGTATTAAAAAAAATGTGGATATTAATAGTACTTACTTCACAGAGTTATTGAGGGTATTAAATGAGTAAATATATCTAATGTGTTTAGAATAGAGACTGGCAGGTAGTAAGCACTCTTAGAAACAAAAACCATTCTCAAAAAACACAAATTTGGGAATTTAGAGGAGTTATTTGGGTACTTTAGGCTGTGGGATATCAAGTTCGTTAGGCAGTCAGAATGGTTTAGGATTCTTCAATGGGAAAACAGGAAGCAGGCTTTAAGGGTAAACCTCTCTTGAGAGGTGACCCACATTGGCTATTTCCTCATTGGACCAGAACAATACCAAATGGGGGAGCACTGATACTAAGGATTAATCTAGGGTAAGTAAGTAAGTAAGTGTTAGTCGCTCAGTCGTGTCTGACTCTTTGCGACCCCATAGTCTATAGCCCGCCAGATTCCTCTGTCCATGGAATTCTCCAGGCAAGAGTATTGGAGTAGGTTGCCATTCTGTTCTCCCACGGATCTTTCTGACCTAGGTATCTAGCCCGGGTCTCCTGCATTGCAGGCAGCTTCCTTACTGTTTGAGCCACCAGGGGAGGCAATCTAGGGTAAGGGATTTCCTAAGCATTTAATAATTCTCTTTTGGAACTAAGCTGTCAGGTACTGAGAGGCTTTTTAAAGGGTGTGATGGCTCTTCAGGTTGAGGACATGAATCTGTTGGAAAGCAAGTTTACTGTCAGGAGTTGAATCACACTCTCAGAGGTAGGACTGACCACATCAGAAATGCTTTCAGTTTTTGTTCTAAATTCTTATGGGCCCCCCTCTGAGTTTAGGGAAATTCCCAGCCTTAGTAACTATCTCAGACACTAGAAATCTAGAGGATATGAACAGGAGGAGTGAGTCATACTGAAATTAAGTGCTTGGTGGGGAGGCATATTTGAGGAAAGTGTCAAAAGTGAAAGTTCAAGAAATGCAAAAATTGTAAACAGGATTTTATCCAATCAAATCCAACAATATATTTTGAAAGATAACCAAGTAGAATTTATCTCAGGAATGCAGGGCTGACTTAACATTAGAAAATCAGTCATTGCAATTCACCATGTTAACAACCCCCCTCCAAACCCTATATGATTATTGCAATACATGCAGAAAAACATTTGACAAAATCCAATATCCATTCCTGATTTAAAAAGAAAACCACTGGCAAACTAGGAATGTAAGGGAACCTCTCAACCTGACATGGAGCATTTACAAAAAATCCACAGCTGACACTACGTTTAGTGGTGAAAGACTGAAAGTTTTACCCTCCAACATCAGAGATGACACAAGGATGTCTGGTTTCATCACTTCTGTTCGGCATTGTACTGGAGGTTCTTGCCAGTGCAATCAGGTAAGAAAAGAAAAAAAGAGAAGAAAAGGCAAGACATTCAGATGGGAAAGGAGGAAGTTAAACTATATTTTTATAGTTATATAAAACTATATTTTTTATAGAAGATGTGACTATCTGTGTAGAAAATCCAATTGAATTTATCAAATAACAACAAACTACTAGAACTAATAATTCCCCAAGTTGCAAGATACAAGATCAGTATATACCAACTGTATATAGCAGTGAACAATTGGACATAGACATTTTTAAAATTTCAGCATAATAACATCTTGTATATACAATTGTATATACCAACTGTATATAGCAGTGAACAATTGGACATAGACATTTTTAAAATTTCAGCATAATAACATCTAAAAATATGAATTAGGAATATATCTGACAGAAAGACCTGTACACCTATATTGCTAAAAGAAGACCAAATTAAATGGAAAGATACACCTTGTTCATGGGTCAGAAAACTAAGAATTGTTAAGATGTCCATTCTTCCCAAACCAATTTGTACATTCAACATAATCCCTATAAAAGTCTGAGCAGGCTTTTTTTCCTGCAGAATTGGACAAGGTGATTTTAAAATTCATATGGAGGGACTTCCCTGGTGGCCCATGATTAAGACTTCCCACTGCAAGGGGCACAGATTTGATCCCTGGTCAGGGAACTAAGATCTTGCATGCCATGCAACCAATAAAATTAAAAAAAAATTTTTTTTTAATTAAATTCATATAGAAATATAAAGGCACTGCAGAACCTGAAACAGAGTACAGAAGCTTTGGTAAGGGTCCAGCCTTCCTACAGGAACAGTGCTATCGATAGAACCACCATAGGAAAAACAGTAGAGGGGCCTCCACAGGATACAAACAAACGATTTGCTGAAGTAGAAAACTGAAAAAACTAACAGGCTTAAGAAAAGATGTGCAAATGCATTGGTTATCATAAAAAAAGTACAAGATGAAATTATGAGATTTCACTTTAGATCTCATAGATGGCCAAATTTTAGAAAGCTCAATCATGCCAACTGTGGTGCTAGAGAAGACTCTAGAGAGTCCCTTGGACAGCAAGAAGATCAAACCAGTAAATCCTAAAGGAAATCAACCCTAAATATTCATTGAAAAGACTGATGCTGAAACTGAAGCTCCAATATTTTGGCCACCTGATGTGAAGAGCCGATTCACTGGAAAAGACCCTGATGCTGGGAACGATTGAGGGCAAGAGGAGAAGAGAGCAACAGAGGATAAGGTGGTTGGATGGCATCACTGACTCAATGGACACGAGTTTGAGCAAACTCAGGGAAAGTGAAGGACAGGGAAGCCTGGCACGCTGCAGCCCATGGGGTTGCATAGTCAGACACAACTTGGCAACTGAACAACAATCATGCCATGTCCTATAATCGGGATGTAAGGTTAAGGACCCTCATGCAATTCTAGTGATAGAAGGGACTTGGGCAGCCATCCCAGAGATGAATGTGGCAATACATAATCCAGTCAATATCCTCATGTGCCACCTGAAGAAATTCTCACACAGATCCATAACAGGTCAGGTAGGAGAAAGTTTGTTATAGTGTGATTTGCAACAGTGGGGAGTTGGGGTCGTTCTGGTTGTTACCAGGGGATACACTCCATAGTTGGTCTTTCAGCAGTTAGATCAGTGAGTTAGACATACACAGAGCAATACTGGTGATCTTCTATACATAGCACTGGATGAAAAATAATATGCCATAAAACAAAACACTATTCTCATAAGTTACAAATGCATGCACATATATACCAAATATACATCTTAAAAAAACTCAAAAGGGTATATTATGTGGTATGTGTTAGTCACTCAGTCGTGTCCAACTCTTTGCGAGCCCATGGACTGTACCCTGCCAGGCTCTTCTATCCTTATGATTCTCCAGGCAAGAATACTGGAGTGAGTTGCCATTCCCTTCTCCAGGGGATCTTCCCAACCCCGGGATCGAACCTGGGTCTCCTGCACTGCAGGCAGATTCTTATCATCTGAGCCACCAGGGAAGCCCCTTAAAAGGATATAAGTTAAACACATTCGAAGAGATGCTTGTGAGGCAGGATTTGGCATAGAATGGGAGTGTGGATAATAGGGAATAAACAAAACAAGCAAGGGAGAAAGGAAAAAAATAAACAGCATTCTTCCTTTGTCTTAGTTTACCTACTCTCTGTGGTGTTCATCCTTTAGCATCTCCTCTTCACTAAGGAGGAAACAGCCCCACCTGTCCTCTGTTAACCTGGAGACAGAATGCCTAGGGGAACCTGACTCAGAGTATCTGTACTTTATCTGTGTTAATTTGACCACATGCTGCCGAAGCTCCTGCACATCCTCCCTCCAAGCATTGCATAGCCTGAAGCAGATGTGGACATACATTCCGCCGGACAGAAGTTATCTGCTGTCTTCTACTCTTGCCCCTGCTGGTAAATGGGGGCAGGTCACGGGGAGATGAGAAGTAGAAAAGTTAGAGGGACCCACTTCCTGTCAAAACATATTGTTACCAGACAACTAATTTTTCTGGTTTCCACAGCAGCCTGCTGGTGCCCTGACTGTGGTGAGCCATGTGTGTTTCCCTGGACTCACATGTGACCTTACCCTCTGACCTTCCCAGACTTAGCTCTCATTAAATTTTAGGAAAGCTGAAGCCAGACTATGACCAAGAGACTCTGTTCAGCTTACCCGCTTTTGGGCATCTTCACCCAACAGTAACTTCAGTAACCAGCTAGGTGTGTGCTGGCCACAACCATCAAAACAAAACAATATATTGTCTAGGGCAAAACTTTCAAGGAAAGCAAGAGAATGAGAACATAAAGGTCAAGATAATGGTTCCCTTTGGGGAAGGAAGATACAAAGCGGCTTCTAAAATACTGTAAAGTTCCAGTTCTGAGTCTTGGATAGTTTATTACTCTTTCTTAAACTGTACAATGGCTTCCCTGGTGGCTCAGTGGTAAAGGATACACCTGCCAGTGCAGGAGACGCAGATTTGATCCCTGAGTCAGGAAGATCACCTGGAAGAGGAAATGGCAACCCACTCCAGTAGTCTTGCCTGGAAAATCTTATGGACAGAGGAGCCTGGCGGACTACAGTCCATGGGGTTGCAAAGAGTCGGACACGACTTAGCAACTAAACAACACAACAAACAGTACAAATAAGTTTGAGAAGCTTTTCTATATGTTGAATGCAGTTAAAATTTTTGAAGAAGCACAGTTTTCAACCACAATAACATTTACACCTGACAGAACACATAGAATCAAAGAGAATCACAATGAACAAATTAGAATATTTGCCTATGGAGGCAGAGGGTTGGAAATGTAAATGGAGAATGAAGAGAAAATGGGATGCATGAATAAATAAATAAAAAGACATCCAGTCTAGTGGTCAAAAATAATAACAGTTTCCTTTACCTTCTGCCCCTGAATATTGAATATGATAAAGCAGCTGGGTCTTACAAATCTCTTCAAAATCAACAGGTGCAAAGTCAAATCACATGAAGATTATTATAATAAAGGGTTGCTACAGAAGGTTTCCCAAGGTGGAAGGTTTTGAAGGCCCCTCTGAATGGTCATCTCTCCAAGGTTTGATTTGTGGACTCCTGCCCAGTGTTCCTGAAGGACTCCAACGCGACCCTTGGTGCATCAGCCCATTTCACAATAAAACTCAAAACACCGGTGGAGAAAGCAAGCGATTAAGGTCATGTTCTTATAAGAGCAAAAGAGGGGAAAGAAATTGCCTCTATAGTTTTAAAAACAAGAAACAAAACCTGGCAGTTGGGAAAATGAGTGCTTGTGTAAACCTCAGCCATCCTCAGCCTGGAGAAGAATCATGAGGGTAACACCGAGTCTACTCAGCTCACTCCTGGCCACAATATCTCATTTTGGCTCCCAATCCTAGCATCCCCATCTCCACTGATGGGCAAATCCTCATTTCCCCCTCAATTTTAAGGCCACCTGTTCCACCTAATCTCCCCATGCTCAGTTTGCTCATTAAACTTGTTGTTTACTGGAATTGAAATTGAGATAAAGCCAATTATCTCTAATCTTATGAAATGGCTCCCTATTACTCTGTTATGTGCCTTCCTGCCTTAACCCATGTGTCTACTAACATATCAACTAGAAATATTCCTTGCAGACTTCTCTAGCGGTACAGCAGATAAGAATCCACCTGCCAATGCAGGGGACATGAGTTCAATCCCTGGTCTGGGAAAATTTCACGTGCCAGGGAGCAGCTAAGCCCGCGAGCTGCAACAAAACTGAGCCTGCCAACCACAACTAGAAAGGTCATGCACCACAACAAAAGGTCTTCCCTGCTGCAACTAAGACTCGATGCAGTCAAATAAATATTTTTTTAAAAGAATCACACAGCATATAATTACCTTTCTGTCCCAAAGAGCCTGTCATCAATGTTCTCCTCAAACATGGCATCTTATTTTTCTTTTGAACTTTTTATTTTGTATTGGAATATAGCCAATTAACAATGTTGTGGCAGTTTCAGGTGAACAGCGAAGGGACTCAGCCATTCTCCCCAAGCCCACCCCCACCAATCCATGCCCATGGCATCTTTTTTAAAATTATAGTTGATTTACAGTGTTAATTTCTGCTGTACAGCAAAGTGATTCAGATACATATATGTATGTTGTTGTTCAGTCACCAGGTGTGTCCAACTCCTCAAGACCCCATGGACTGCAGCACACCAGGCTTCCCTGTCCCTCACCCTCACCATCTCCTGGAGTTTGCCCAAGTTCATGTCGATTGAATCAGTGATGCTATCCAACCATCTCATCCATATATATATATGTATATATATACATATATATTTATATATATCACATTCTTTAATATTCTTTTCCATTATGGTTTATCATAGGATAATGAGTATAGTTCCCTGTGCTGTACAGTAGGACCTTTTTATTATCCACTCAAACATGGCATCTTAATACCAACTCAGAATCTATGCAATAGCCTTGTCCTCCCAGTAAAAAGGCAGTTTATTCCTAAGAGCCAACAGGTCTGCCACAACATTACAAACCCACATCACTTTAATGAATATGTCACCCCTTTCATCTCAGAGTTCTGAACCCACTTCATTTTCTCCATGCATCTATCTTAAACTCATTTGAGATTGATCTGAGCATCTCTTTGTTTCTCTTGTTTCAGGACACTCCAGTTCCCCAAAACTGCCTTCACCCACCATCAACAACTAATAACTTAGACTGTCCCTTCCCAGGCCTCAGCATCTGTAAGGAAACTAGACTGTTCTGTTAGTCCTCAGTATGCCTCAGTGTCATCTTGTTAGGGGAAGCACAGATTGAAACCGCTCACCCTGGCCAGGCACCATAGTAACCATTTGCATGAGTTGTTTTATGGCAGGAGATCCTGATAAGGAATACGGAACTAATAAGCCACCACCAGCTGGAAGAGTTCGGGAAAGGTCGAGAGGAGACACTGCCCGTCCGTCCACTTCCCAGAATCCCTCTTGCTAGCATCCATCCATGAGCAATGCGTGCGCCACCAGGAAAGACTCTGAATTAGAATGATTGGCCAAAGACCACCTGAAAACAATTCCCATCACCATAAAACCCAAGACTGAGCCACGCGGCAGAGCAGTTCTCCTGGACACCCTTACTCTCCTGCTCTCCACCTGGGTGCCCTTCCCAATAAAATCTCTTGCTTTGTCAGCACATGTGTCTCCTCGGAGTGTTAGACAAGAGCCCAGTTGCGGGCCCTGGAAGGGGTCCCCCTTCCTGCAACAATCTGAGAGCAGGAAGTCTCAACTCATCAGACCCAATGTACCTCCTACTTTCCTGAAATGAAATTTGCTACTAATGGAACCCACCTACACAGTTCTTAAAAATCAAGATAATGAACTAACTTCAACATAAAAGGAATATATCAAATGATTTTCTGCATCAATTGAGATAATCTTATGCTTAATTCAATTGATGCAGAAAAATCTAAAAGCTTTTGTCCTTTAGACCATTTATATGGTAATGTTTGATGTTCCTTGTCAGGAAGCATTTAACAAGAGGCTTCCTGTGTGCTGTTTAGGATCTGTCAGGAACCCTCTGGCCCTTATTGATTCCTGAATATTTAGGAATTAAGAGGAGAGGCACGCCTTCCCCGGGGCTGAGGAATCCAGGCATTTCTCATTGCGGTGATAAGTACTCTCTTCCTTTTTTTTTTTTTTTTTTTAATATTATTTTATTAGTTGGAGGCCAATCACTTTACAACATTTCAGTGGGTTTTGTCATACATTGACATGAATCAGCCATATAGTTACATGTATTCCCCATCCCGATCCCCCCTCCCACCTCCCTACTCTCTTCCTTTTTATGAGCCATATGGTAAAAGGTGATTGTTTGCAACTCTCTCTTTGATAGGGATCATCTTCTGTTTTGTAAGTCTGGAATTTTAATCTTTATCTTTGCTGAGATTACAGTATGTAGGCCCACACATGTTGATTAAAACACCTTTGCTCCATCAGAGCTTTGGTCCACGTGTCCTCTCTCTCTCTGTCTCTTTCTGGTTAATTCCTTGGAGTGCAGAGGCCCGCTGAGCTCACTTTTTTGCCTGGGCTTCTAAAACCCCCTCGAGAAGACACACTGCGCCTTCACCCACTCGAGAGGGCACCTGGTGCCTACGTGCAGCAGTGCGAGCCCTAAGAACAGGACTCTATTGACTTTCCACGTAAACCAGGAGATATCAGCCTCTTTTTCTCTCTTACTCTCCGGACCACCAGGTTCCGGTCCATTAAAGGACCAACAGTTCCTGGGGTAAACTCTACCTAGTAATAATCTATATTTTTGAATACACTGTTAATGTCTGTTAGCTAACATTTTATTGGGGATTTTCATTTCATAAATGAAACAGCCCTAGAATTTTCTTTTCATGGGTTCTTATCTGGTTTTTCAATCTAGGTTGCACTAAGCTCAAAAAATTAAATGGATAAGTTTCACTCTTTTGTTATTATGCATAAGATCAGAAACTTGAAAGTTTGCTACTGTTCACCTACAAAATCAAGTAGTGTTTTGGAGGAGAGTTCCTTGACTACCACTTTGGTTTCCTCAATACTCACTGGCCTATTCAAGACCTCACTTTTGTGTCTATTTTAACATGTTACATTTTTCTTGGAATGTATCCTTTTCATCCAGGTTTTCAAATTCATTGGCATATTATTCATCATTCTTCTTTTAAAAGAACTTCATTCTACATCTTGTTTTTGTCATTTTCTTCCCCCACTCCCTTTTTTTAATTACTCTTTGTCAGAGGTTTGTCTCCCTTATGAATCTTTTCAAAGACATTTTCTGTTCTCTATGGCATTTATTTCTGCCTTACCATTGTTTCTTTCTTATTTCTTTGAATTCAGTAATATAAACTGTGGCGTTAGCACAAAAATGGAAAAGTAGACCAATAGAACAGCATAAATGCAGACCTGTGGATATAAAGGAACCTAGCATATAACAGATCAATGGAGAAAGGACAGTTGCTTTGTTGAAGGTGTTTAAAAACCTGACTCATGACTTGGAGAAAAACAAAAACAGACCCCTACCTCATACCACATACAAAAAAAGGACTCTAGATAGAGGACCTATATGTGAAAGATAAAACTCTAATGTTAATAAGAGGAATTATAGGAGGATATCTTTGTGACCTAGGGGCTTGGAATGACTTATTAGATAAAAGTGCAAGACTATAATTCATGTGGTAAAAAGTTGATTGATTTGATTACATCAAATTAAAGGATTTATGCTTGATGAAAGACACTATGGACAAAGGTAAAAGATAATCTACAGATTGGGAGAAGATATTTGCAATGTCTAAATCAACAAAGGATTTAATATCTAGAACATCCAAGGACTTCCTGTGAATCAACAAAAAAACACCACCACTAGTTGGGCAAAGCACAGAATAGACAGTTTACCAAAGAAGAAATTTGAAAATCCAAGAGGGTATATGACGAGGTATTCAAGATAATTGGAAATCTGAGAAGTTAATGTAACAGTGAGATATGACTTCACATTTATGAGACTGACAAAATTAGAAAACAGGATAATGCCCAGTGCTGATGAGGCTGTAAGGACCTACAGACCCACCTGCATGGCTGCTGGGAGTGTAGATTTGGGCAGCCATTCTGAAGGGTTGTCTGGCAGTACCTTGCCAAATGAAATATGCATTTAACAGTGAACCATATGCTGATTTTTGATGGAATTTTATTCTGAGTTATCTTCTACTTTTAGAAAAATATTAAAACGTAATAATGGTATCATATAATTAAGTTAGAGTGGGCTGATTTTAGGCCTTTGCCTCTTTAAAGGGCTTCCCAGGTGGCGCTAGTGGTAAAGAACCCATCTGCCAAGAGACAGACAAGACACGGTTGGATCACTGGTTTGGGAAGATCCCCTGGAGGAGGAAATGGCAACCCACTCCAGTATTCTTGCCTGGAGAATCCCATGGACAGAGGAGCCTGATGGGCTACACAGTCCATGGGGTCACCAACAGTCGGACATGACTGAAGCAACTTAGCATGCATGTCACTTTAAAAACACTGTTATTCAAAATATGTTCCTATGTGAGTATAATATTTATTTTGAATATTTATAATTTTTAGAATTTTTGTTATCAAATTAACCAGAAATTAATATTTCACTTACCATATGTAGATTTTTAAGTGTTTGTGAAGTTCATTTTAAGTATTCTTAATGCATCCTATTATTAAATATCAATTTTGAGAACCTTACATATAAATAGATTTAATTTATAAAAAAATATTTGTTTCCAAATCTGTATTTGGGTTCTCTAGAGAAACAAAAGCAATAGACCTAAGGAATTAGGTCACACAGTTATGGAGGCTGACAAGCCCCAAGATCTGTAGGGTGAGTGGGCAAGCAGGAAGAGCCAGTGTTTCATTTTAAATTGAGAAGCAGAAAAAAGCTTGATGTTCCAGTACAAAGACAGTCAGGCACAAAGAATTCTCCCTTATTCTGGGGAAAGCCTGACATTTTGTTCTATTCAGGCCTTCAACAGATTGGATGGGGCCCACACACAATGGGGAGGGCAATCTGCTTTACTCAGTTTACCAATTCACATGTTAATCTCATCCCAAAGGACCCTCAGAGGAACACCCAGGATAATGTTTGGCCAAATAGCTGGCAGTCTGTGACCTAGTCAAGTCGACACATAGAATTAACCATCACAAGTTTACCCCCTGTCAACTTGACACTCATAGGCATCTCCTTAAATTATACTTAATTTCCAAATGAAGATAATACAAAGGTTATCCTTCTGCTTAACATGATACGGCTGTCCTATGTACAGCAAAAGTGAATTAACCCCTTCCCCAGCAGAGGAGGTAAAGTCCTTGTATGATGTCTCCTCTTCTCTTTGACATCCCGTGACTTAAATATTATGATTTTCTACGTGAATAACTACATACCAGGAACCAGGGGATATGTTAAATTGCTCAAACAATGAAATCACATTGGTACAGCAGCTACAACCCAAGTTACCACCTGGTTAAGCTTGCAAGGAGATGGCAGCCCACTCCAGTATTCTTGCCTGGAGAATTCCATGAACGGAGGAGCCTGGCAGGCTACAGTCCATAGGGTCACAAGGAGTCAGACACAACTGAGCAACTACCACTCACTCAAGCTTGTAATAATCTGCTATCATTCTCCAAGATCCATCTGTCTTCTGCACAGGCCAAATAGGAAAGCTGAAAGTGGATGTGATGGGAATCACTACCCCTGCATCTTTTAAAGCCTTAATGGTGACACTAATCTCTGCAATCCCTCAGAAATGCAGTACTGCATTTGGTTTACTATTTTCCCAGGTAGAGGTGGTTCTATTGGCTTCCTCTTGGCATTTCCCACCAGGATCACCCTCACTTCATAGGTCAGGGAAACAATGTAGAGATTCTGCCAGCTGCTGAGTAGATCTACTGCAAGTATGCATTCTGTGACTGGGGAAAGAACCATAAAATGGGTTTGAGAACCCATGCGGCCCACTATGAGACAGATCTGAGCTAAAACTACATTGATCCCCTGACCTCCATAAGCCCATACTCTGACTGGTGGGCCACAGTGGTCTCCTAGAAATAATGTCCGTTCAGAGTCAGTGTCTGGTAGTCCCCCCAGAGATCTGATTATTCCCTGTTACTCAATGCACAGTTACCCTAGTAAAAGCTCTAGGTCCTTTTGTGGAGGCTGAGAGAAAGATTAACAGTATGAACTTTTGGCAGTGTTCCTGTAGGAGACCTGGCCTCACCATTCCAACTTTCAGGATCCTATTCCTTACCAATCAGTTCTCTCTCACTTTAACAGGGGACACCTTGTAAGACCAGGAGTTCAACTTGTGTTGAAATTCAACCAGTTGCAGGATAAGAATCTGGGTTTGATTTTTAGCAATCTCAGTCCTGGAACTACAGGAGATAAGGACCTCCAGGGCACAGCTAGAAGCTCTCAGGTCATTTGTGTGCCTCTTGTGCTGGAATTTCAAATTCTTGAGCTCGTTCTTTACTTTCCCCACTTTGTAGATCAATCTTAGAAGCAACCAGACAATCTCATTATATTCATTAATTTAAGAAAGATGTTCAAAAATATATACATCCTTGCTTCTTATGAGTAGTTGATTAGGAGTATCCACTGGTAATAGTTTGTGTATCTGTATGAGCAATTCATGCCATGGAATATCAGTGCTGTCTTTACTACTGGGATAGTTATTGTGTGTGTTAGTCGCTCAGTCGTGTCCAACTCTTTGCAGCCCCATGGACTATAGCCCGCCAGGCTCCTCTGTCCACGGGATTCTCCAGGCAAGAATACTGAAGTGTGTTGCCATTTCCTTCTCCAGGGGATCTTCCTGATCAAGGGATTGAACCCCAGTCTCCCACATTGCAGGCAGATTCTTTACCATCTGAGACACGAGGGAAGTATCCACCAGTCTCAAAACACTAATCAGATTACAAAGCCAATTCAAGAAACCCCAGAACCAATTCAGAAACTCATTCTTAAAATTCTGTTCCTTTAGACTGCTTTCATTATCAAAATCAGGATTAGGGCTCTGCAGAGAAACAGAAGCAACAGGATGTGTATATATAGATAAAGAGATTTCTTTTAGAAAGAATTGGCTCATAAAACTATGGAGGCTAACAAGCCCCAAGATCTGCAGGGTGAGTTGGCAAGTGGGAGACTCATGAGAATCAATGGTGTAATTCCAGCCCAAATGCCAACTGACCCAGGAAGAGCCATTGTTTCATTTGAGTTTAAAGGCAGGAAAAAGCTGCTGTCCCAGTTAGAAGGCAGTTAGGCAGGAAGGATTTTTTTTTTTACCTTTTTGTTCTATTCAGGCCTTCTACAGATTGAATGAGGCCCACTCAATCAGAGAGTGCAATCTGCTTTTTTCAGTCTGCTAATTTAAATGTTAATCTCATCCAAAAACACTCTCACATACACACCTGGAACAATGTACAAATATCTAGGCATCCTATGGCTCAGTAAGATTTACACATAAAATTAACCATCACAAGGTAATACTTTGGAGATCCAGTGATTAGAACTGGGCACTTTCACTGCTGAGGGGAATTAAGATCCTGCAAGCCATGCAGCACAGCAAAAAATAAATAAATAGACAAATAAAATTAACCATCACAATATCATAATGGACTTTTGGGGTAAAGATGCAATGTTATCATATCTCCAAAACCAGCTCCACATCCATGAATGGTGTTCACATCATGAGTGTTAGTCATTCAGTGATGTCTGACTCTTTGTGACCTGGTGGATTGTAGCCCACCAGGCTCCTCTGTCCTCGGAATTGTCCAGGCAAGAATACTGGAGTGGGTTGCCATTTCCTTCTCCAGGGGATCTTCCTGACCCAGGGATCAAACCTGGGTCTCCTGCATTGTAGGCGGATTCTTAACCACTGAGCCACCAGGGAAGCCTTACATCATGAGGATCATCTCAAATTTGGATTTGAATGCCCAACAGCCCTCAATCCTCAGCTTAAATGTCTGATTTGTATACAAAATGTTTGAGAGAAGCACCAGTACCAAACAGATGATTCTATGTTAAACTATTCCAACAAATATTTCTTTTTTTTTCCAACAAATATTTCATGAATTACTTTTTATTTTAGAGCAATCACAAAGACAAGTTGCAAGAACAGTACAGAGATTTTTTCTCCTAACCATTTGAGAGCAAGTTGCAGACCTAGTGCCCCATCACTTCTGAATATTTCAATGTGCTTTTCTACAAACAAGAATATTTTCCTATGTAACCACAATTCACCCATCAATGTCATGAAATTAATGTCGATCCATCACTATCACCTAATTCTCAGATCCCATCCAGATTTCACCAGTTATCTTAATAATAACCTATAATTTATAGCAAAAGGACTCAATCCAGGGTCATGAATTGCATTTTTATGAGCATTTTGAAACAAGTCTGTGTAGTGAGTGAGGCCATGGTGACAGGAAGATGTCCTGAAAACCTGAGATTTAAGTAATACATTGTTTTATATATTGTTTTATACAGAGGAGCCTTCATCTGTAAGAGTTTGCCTTTTGATCTGATTTCCATGGGAAATGGTACTATCAGTATGGTGAAATGAAATACAAGGTTCTAGCCTCTCCCCTGTTTTCAACTTTGTGTAAAGACAAGGGCTCAGAACATTCTTCTCTGTTGTTTCATAAGTGTATGAGCTGAGTCAGAGGAAGAATATTTTCAAAAGTTTGTGAGCCATAATAAAAATTGAAAGGTTTTTTCCATGGTCAATTCATACCTGACAGATTTGTGGAAAGATTAGCTGAATTTTTTGGTCCCTGAATATAGTTTATAGAAATTTGTAAGGATCATGTGAAAAGAGGTTAATGTGAACTGACAGAGTTTGGGGGGTTCAAAGCAAAAACTCTGGAAAGTTTTTGGAGCTTTGGGAAAGTGAGGTTAAAAGTTATTCCCTTGGTAATGTTGCTGTTATAATATGAATCATAAAGACAAAAATTTTAATAGAGTAGAATAATGTAAATAACTTCAGGGAAAGAATCATCATTTAAAAACCATTAATGTTCAACTGGATTTAAATGATTTCAATAATGAAATAGAAATTCTGGCTAATGGTGGGGAAAACTCGTAAATTTTTCCTTTCCATTTACCACTGCCTACTTGAGAAAAAAAATTCTCATTAATAGCCACAATCAAGATTTTGAAGAGATTATGAGTAAAAAGTCCTGATCAGGAATTGTGTGTAGCCATTTCCAGCATAAAACCTTACGTAAAATGTATATTCCAAAAAAGATGATCGAATGTGTCATTAAAATGTGAAAATAGTTTATTTCCATATTTATACAAATGAAAGATTTACTACCTCCTCTAATACTGTATAGTTTATTTTTGTCATAACTATATAAAATAAATAGAGGGACTTCCCTGGTGGTCCAGAGGAAGTGACCCAGCATTTGCGCTGCACAGAGGTAGGGGGAGGAACCTACTATCCCTTCTATCTCTGGTCGGGGAACTAAGACCACACATGACTTGCAGCACAACCAAAAAAACAAAACAAAAAACCAAAGTAGCACATGTTTTCACCAAGCTCTCTTCCCACCCCTATCTCTGCACCCCCATACCTCCTCCGAATCGGAGCCACAGCCAAGGTGATGTTTCCTCTGAGCTATAGTCTTGCTCCAGCTCTGGGAGCCCAAGCATCAGGACTGAAAACATCTAATGATAATAATGGCAGCTAACAGTTACTGAGGACTTGATTTATGCTGGACACTAAATACAGGAAAAGAAGTGAAAGTGAAAGTCATTCAGTCGTGTCTTAGTCTTTGTGGCCCACCAGCTTCCTCTGCCCATGGAATTCTCCAGGCAAGAATGCTGGAGTGGGTAGCCATTCCCTTCTCCGGGGGATCTTCCCAACCCAGAGATGGAACACCAGTCTCCTGCCTGCATTGCAGGCAGATTCTTTACTGAGCCACCAGGGAAGACATACTAAATACATAATCTTATTTAATTATCTTATTTAACTACTAAATACATAATCTTTTTAGTTCTCACAGTAACCCTCTGTGGTAGGTATTATTATTCTACTATTCTCCTTCATTAGAAAGATATGGGATCTAGACTATAAGAGATTAAGTTATTTGCCAAAATTTACACAGCCAGTAATCCATGTAGGCAGGATTTACACCAAAGCAGTTCAGTAGCCTCTGAGTGGGTGGCTCCTCCCCTCTGGGTACCCAGTGTACCTGCTCCTTCTGGGCCCCTTTCTGCTCCCTGCATGTAGGGTAAAGGAGTTAGAGAACGATAGGTTCGGAAAAAGAATGAGACCGGCACTTTACAGGAACAGATCACCTTTAATGAGGCAAGAAGGGGCAGCAGTCAGATTAGTGAGCTGCTGCCCTAACCCAAGAAAAGAGTGAGTATATATATAGGCATATATGTGGAAATCTATTGTCTTAAGGGGGCCTGTTCTTCTCCAAGGTTGTTCGGATTAGTTATCTCTTAAATGGCTAGGGCAAGGAATTCTAGAGATCAGCCAGAGGCTGGGACCGGCTGGGAGCTGGGCATAATCAACCTTAACGTCCATTTTTTTTCTTCGGGTGAGGGAGTTCTTTGTTTTACATAGAATGGTGGAGAGGACCCGGAGTGTAGTTTTAACTCCAGGCTATTTTGAGCTGTGTAATTCTCCTTCACTACTGGGCCTCAGCTTTTCATCTGCAGTGGTTGGTTGTATAGAGGGGTTGATGTCAGGCCTGTCCTACCACACAGTAGGACAGGCCCAGCTGGGGCCACTGAGGTCTACAGTTAGGAGGAATCAGGAAGTAATGGAGGCACCAGCCCCTGATCAAACCTGTCACTAAGCCCCAGTCTGGGGAAAAGGCCTGGACTTTCACCTACACTCCAGTCTGGACCAGATCATGAGGCAACACAGTGTATGCCAACATCCAGAGGACAGAGATATGCTAGCAAGGAGGTCTTTAGAAGAGAATGAGGCTTGAATACCAGGTAAAGGGCAGGAAAGGGCTCAATCCCTGTGGCACGTCCTGGCAGTAGTTGAGGGGATGAAATGGCCAGAGAGGAGGCTGGCCCTCAAGGCATCTCCAGAGCTTGAGTCCCTCTAGCCAGCTGCAACTCCCAGCCACTTTGGACTATGTCCTTTCGCTCAAAGCAGGCCTCCAAATCCCATCTAGCTCTGTCTTCCACATTTTGCCACTATCTTGGTTTCAGACCACCCCTTACCTCTCCCAAGTCTCTCCATCCATCCTGCAAGGTCTAAATCCAATCCTTCCCCCTCCAAAAAACTTCTAGAGTCCAAGTTAAGTTCCCTTTCCTGATGAATTGTTTGATTTCTTTTTCTTTTCCTAGTTACCATTCTCAGGGAATCAAGCTAATATTTAATGTTATATAGCCTTTTGTTTGTGTGTCCTGGTAAAATATATTGTTGTGTGTACATGTAGTTGTAATGTATCTAAGGGTGTTATGTTGTATATTTCATTCTGTTTCCTGTTTACACAGCAATATGTGCTTTTAATTTTTTAAACTTTTTGTTTTATAATTTCAGACTTATAAATGTTACAAACCCAATACAAAGAATTCTCAAATACTCTTCACCCACCTTCCCCAATGTTACCATTTTACATGATCACAGCACAACTATCAAAACCTGGAAATCAACACTGATACAATACTATTAATCTATTCATATTTCACCTTGAACTTTATTCAGATTTTACCAGTTTTTCACCTAATATCCTTTTTCTGTTCTTGGATCCCTCAATACAATTAGTTATCATTATTATGTCTCTCTGGTCTCCTCTAAATTACCATAGTTCCTCGGTCTGTCCCAATCTTTCATGACATTGACACTTTTGAAGAGTACTGGTCAGTTTATAGAATGTCCCTCAATTGGGTTTTTCTGATATTCTTGCATGATTAGATTTAGGATTAGATTAGATTAGATTAAATGTATGGATTTTTGGTAAAGACCTCAGAAGTGATGCAGTCTCCCCAGTCCATCATGACAGGGGGTATGGGATGTTCATATATCATATTATTGGTGATATTAACTTTTATCACTTGATTAAGGTGGTGTCTTCCACTGTAAGGTGGCTATTTTCGCCTTTGTAATTAATAACTAACTTGTGACAATTCACTCAAAATATCTTCACAAATATTCTGTGTTTCACCAAGGTTTCACCCACTAATTTTAGCATCCACTAATGATTCATGCCTGATACAGTTGTTACTGTAGTGTTTGCCAGATAGTGATTGTTCTATTTCAGTTGTTCCTTCTGCACTTTTTAAACGTTTATTAGTTAGACTTCTCTTGTGTTAAAGACTTTGCTTTCTCCCCTATTTATTGGGCTTCCCAGGTGGCTCTAGTGGTAAAGAATTCACCTGCAATGCAGGAGACACAGGAGACTCAGGTTTGATCCCTGGGTGGGGAAGATCCCCTGGAGAAGGAAATGGCAACCCACTCCAGTATTCTTGCCTGGAGAATCCCATGGACAGAGGTTAGTTCATTCATTCATTCATTTGTTTACATCTGTAGGGACTCATGAGTTCTTATTTTATTTTCTGCATTATGATTCATTACACTCTTTATTTATTTTGTTGCTCAAATTGTCCCAGATTTGGGCATTGGGAGATCCTTTAAGTTGGCTTTTGTGTGCTTTTGACATGTTTCTTTCATTTTAAGCCCATCTTAACTCTCTGGTCACAGCCCTGAAATCATCCATGTCTCTAGTATGTTTAGATAGATTATAGATAGATAAATATATAAATGTGTGCATGTTCAGTTGCTCAGTCATGTCCAATTCTTTGCAACCCTATGGACTGGAGCCCCCAGGCTCTTCTGTCCATAGGATTCTCCTGGCAGGTTACTGGAGTAGGTTGCCATTTCCTTCTCCAAGAGATCTTCCCGACCAAGGACTGAACCCATGTCTCCTGCATTGCAGGCCAATTCTTTACCACTGAGCCACTGGGGAAGACCAAATAAATAGATAGATGCTTTATGTATCAGCAGTATATCTATATATCAGTTTTATTGAGATATAATTGTCTAAAATATACATACTAAGTATAACACCATTATTGAAATACAATTCACATATCACACAATTCACCCATTTAAATGTACAGTTCAGTGTCTTTTAGCATATTCAGAGTTGTTTGACCATCATCAACATTTAAGCCTATAACATTTTCATCGGCCCCAAAAGGAAAATCTGTACCTGCTAGTTGTCATTTCCCTTCAGCCTCCATCTGCCACGTCCCTAGGCAATAGTTAGGGCTTTCCAGGTGGCCCTAGTGGTAAAGAACCCACCTGCCAATGCAGGAGACATAAGAGTGGCGGGTTCGATCCCTGGGTCCGGAAGATCCCCTGGAGGAGGAAATGGCAACCTACTTCAGTATTCTTGCCTGGAGAATTCCATGGACAGAGGAGCCTGGAGGGCTACAGTTCATAGGGTCATAAAAAGTCAGACACGATTGAAGGAACTTAGCATGTAGGCAACCACTACTTTCTGTTTCTATAGACTTCCTAGTCTGGACATTTCATATAAATGGAATCATACAACATGTATCTTTTGTTTCTGGTTTCTCTCATTTAGCATAATGTTTTCAAGGTTTGTCCATGTTTTAGCATGGGTCCGTACATCACCTATTTTTATTGCAAACAATATTCCATTGTATGGATATACCACATTTTATTTATCCATTCATCTGTTATAGACATTTGGGTTTGTTCCACTTTTGGTCTATAATAAGTAGTGGCAGCAATATATTGTAAGACATATTCTTACATGTAAGACATAAAGCAACCTCAGCTGCTTTACAGCATTATGGTGTACAAAATCCCTATTTTTCCTGTCTACTCAGCAAGAATGGACACCCAGATTGCTTCTAATTCTTTGCCATCACAAATTTTGAGGTGATGAGCACCCTCAAATATGTTTCCTCATGAACATTTGAGAGAATTTCTTTGAGGTGTGTGTCAAGGTGTGGAATTACATAGGGTATGTTCTTAACTTGACTGGAGTCCTCCAAAAGGGCTGCTCCATCTTCACTCCTATCAGCCATTTACAAGGATCATCGAAAAAGCAAGAGAGTTCCAGAAAAACATCTATTTCTGCTTTATTGACTACTCCAAAGCCTTTGACTGTGTGGATCACAATAAACTGTGGAAAATTCTGAAAGAGATGGAATACCAGACCACCTGACCTGCCTCTTGAGAAACCTGTATGCAGGTCAGGAAGCAACTGTTAGAACTGGACATGGAACAACAGAGTGGTTCCAAATAGGAAAAGGAGTACATTAAGACTGTATATTGTTACCCTGCTTATTTACCTTATATGCAGAGTACATCATGAGAAACGTTGGGCTGGATGAAGGACAAGCTGGAATCAAGATTGCCGGGAGAAATATCAATAACCTCAAATATGCAGATGACACCACCCTTATGGCAGAAAGTGAAGAAGAAATAAAGAGCCTCTTGATGAAAGTGAAAGAGGAGAGTGAAAAAGTTGGCTTAAAGCTCAACCTTCAGGAAACTAAGATCATGGCATCTGGTCCTATCACTTCATGGCAAATAGATGGGGAAACAGTGGAAACAGTGGCTGACTTTATTTTTTTGGGCTCAAAAATCACTGCAGATGGTGATTTCAGCCATGAAATTAAAAGATGCTTACTCCTTGGAAGGAAAGTTATGACCAACCCAGACAGCACATTAAAAAGCAGAGACATTACTTTGTCAACAAAGGTCCATCTAGTCAAGGCTATGGTTTTTCCAGTGGTCATGTATGGATGTGAGAGTTGGACTGTGAAGAAAGCTGAGCACCAAAGAATTGATGCTTTTGAACTGTGGTGTTGGAGAAGACTCTTGAGAGTCCCTTGGACTGCAAGGAGATCCAACCAGTCCATCCTAAAGGAGATCAGTCCTGGGTGTTCATTGGAAGAACAGATATTGAAGCTGAAACTCCAGTACTTTGGCCACCTGATGGGAAGAACTGACTCATTTGTAAAGACCCTGATGCTGGGAAAGATTGAGGGCAGGAGGAGAAGGGGACGACAGAAGATTAGATGGTTGGAAGGCATCACTGACTCAATGGACATGGGTTTGGGTGGACTCTGGGAGTTAGTGTTGGACAGGGAGGCCTGGCATGCTGTGGTTCATGGGGTCACAAAGAGTCAGACACGACTGAGTGACTGAACTGACCTGAACTTATAGCCTCACACACACACCCCAACACTTGGTCTTATTCAGCTTTAAAATTTTTTTTCACCAGTCTAATACGTATAACAATATATCTACATTAGTCTTTGTTGTTATTTTGGGCCATGCAGCATGTAGGATCTTAGTTTCCCAACCAGGGGTTGAACCTGCGCCCCCTGCAATGGAAACACAGAGTCTTAACCACTGTACCTCCAGGGAAGCCCCTTTAATTTTGTTTTAATTTCTGTTTATCTGTTGGCTGCTTAGTTTGAGCATTTGTTCATGGGCCTGTTAGCCTTATGACTTGCTTTCCTTTTCATATTCTTTGTAGACCTGTTTGCATCTGAAGTCCTCTCCAAAGGTTTCCCTTCTGTGTGGTCTACACTGCTGATCCCAATCCTGTGGGAAACCTGAATGTCAACCAGGGATTCTATACTCTGTACCGTGGGGCACTCACAGATGCCTCTCTCTCTGATTTCTTGACCTGTCTGAACAAACTTCTCGAACTCTGGTCCTTAGCACCCTCTTCTTTTCAAAGTCTCCCTGTGTATCAAGACCATGGTGGTGGAGTCACATTCATGCCTCCCTACTGACCCTTAGGATGCAACTCCTGTGCTTTCCACACACTTCCACTCAGCCCTGTATGTGTCCACAAGCTATCTTTCCCTCCCCAAAGCTATATAACCTTTTATCAGAAAACTCCAAGGACACTCCACTGTCCAAAATCTCCTGAAGGGATGCTGTGTGGGGTCCTCTCAGGGGGAGGAGGCGCCATAGAAGCTATCATCCAGGAGGTTTCACTCTTGTCAAGGCCCTGAACTACCTATCTGGAGCAGATCATGAGGATAAAACATGGGGTACCCTCTCCTCAAAGAGGCAAGGGTGCATGGAAGATGGAAGAACTTTAGAAGAGCCTGAGACCTGAGTGCCAGGAAACCACTAGGAAGGAGGCACTGGGGCAGCCAGGACAGGGAGAGAGATACGTATGACCTTCAGTGACTTTTGAGAAATGATGGCTATGGCCTTCAGGCACCTCCAAGCCCAGGCCCCTCCCTCACCAGCCTTAGCTCATAAATCCTTCCAGATTATGCCCTGTTCCAAAGTAGACTCTTGGCACCTCCCCACCATCTTTTTCTCACCCACAGACTACCACCTTTATTGTGGCTGCCTCCCTCTACTCCTATCCTTACTTGAACCACTTCCCTCTCTCTACCCCCAACCTCAGCATCCCACAAAATCCAGATATAATCATAGGTTCTCTAGGGTGCCTTTTCTGGGTCCAAGTCTCCTTCTTTGTCTCCCCTTACAACGAGGGACCTTCTGGCAGGTGTGCAAGAGAACCAGAGCATGAAGTGGAGAGGACTCTCTTCACCTCAAAGGGTTGGGTGTCCTCCAACACTGTCTTGAAGCTGCCATCTTTCTGCATGTCACCGTAGTCTTCAGGGCTCACAAGTGAAGGCTCTCAGTGACTAAGGCCCTGTGAAGTTTAAAGCCCTGCAGTTTCCCACGTCATCTCCCTCCCACCCTACTCCCATCTCATTGCTCCAGCCATTCCCAGCAGGGCCCTGCTGTCTGGTCTCTAGGCCTTAGATACTGCTGCACCCTTAGGTGGATTCTCCTCTCTCTCTTTATAATCAGGCACCCCCTAACTCATCACTCCAGACAGCTAATCACCACCTTCTCTGGGATCTTCCCTTACCCTTTCCCTCAGGCTACAGAAAAGTGGAAATATTAAGTTGTGAAGAATATATAGAGTTGAAATAGAGAACACAATAGAAGAGTAAAATAGGTTGAATACAGATGAAGAATGAATAAGGGAATTGGAAGATTAGATTGAAGAATTCTTTCAGAAAGCAGAAGAATAAAAATGTAGAAAATATTAAGTTAAAAAACTAAGAGAAATGGAAAATAGAAAAGCCTTGATAGTAGTCTCAGAAAAAGAGTAAAAAAATGAGAGGAGAAAATACTTAAAGAATGGAGGTAAATATCCCAGGATTAAAGTTTACTGAATATAAAATCACTTTATGAACATCAACTGTACTTCTGCATATAAGCAGATGCAGTTAGAAAATAAAATGTTTTAATTAACACTTAAATGGCATTTAAAAATCAATTATTTAGAAATATATCTTAAAAGGACATGTAAGTCCTTTGTGGAGAAAACTATCTAACTTTTTAAAGAGAGATTAAAGAAGATGTAAACAAACGAAGTGATATACTATATTCACAAGCTGATGAACTCAATATTACAAGGATGTCGGTTCTCTTCAAATTGATTTACAGATTTAATATAAATCCAAATAAAGCCTTAATGGGCAGTCATTGTTTTGTGGAACTTGACTACTTCCAAAATTTATATAGAAATGAAAAAGGCCAAAAATACACATTACTCCTGAAGAAAAATAGAGAAGTTTTGTTCTATCAGATGATCAGATTTTTAAAATAAAGTTACAATAACTCCAACCATAGTATTGGAGTGCATGCATGCTAAGTCGCTTCAGTCGTACCCAACTCTTGTGACCCCATGGATGGTAACCCACCAAACTCCTCTGTCCATGGTATTTCCCAGACAAGAATACTAAAGTGGGTTGCCATTTCCTCCTCTGGGTGATTTTCTTGATCCAGGGATCGAAACTGCATTTCCTGCGTCTCCTGCATTGGCAGGTGGATTCTTTACCACTGACTACTGGGGACGTCCCATAGTATTGCACAAGAATAGAAAACTAGCCTAGTGGAACAAACCACTCAGAAAAAGAACCATGTATAATTGCACATGTGATTTAACAAAAATGTAACACTGGAGAACAGTAGTACCAGGGCAATTTTTTTTTTTTTTAGTAAATGATGTTGAGACAATTGGGTGTCCAAATAAGAAAACAAGCAAACAAACAAAAACACTTAAATTGAATGTTTACCTCACATATCTAAAAAATCAGTAATTCACAAATAGTTATAAACCTAAATGTGAAAAGCAAAGAATATAACATAGGAGAATATATTTTTGACTTTGGGGTAGTAAAAGATTTCTTAAACAAGACACCAAAATTACTAATGATAAAAGGAAGGGATTGATAAGATGGACTACATTAAAAATAATAACTAATTTTCACCTGGGCTTCCCTTGTGGTTCAGCTGGTAAAGAATCCGCCTGCAATGCGGGACACCTGGGTTCGATGCCTGGGTTGGGTAGAGCCCCTGGAGAAGGGAAAGGCTACCTGCTCCAATATTCTGACCTGGATAATTCCATGGACTGTATAGTCCATGGGGTTGCAAAGAGTCAGATACAACTGAATGACTTTCACTTATTTTCACCTAGAAATACCATAAACTGTGCAAAGGTAAATTACAGAATGGGAAAAGATATATTTTCATCATTTAAAACCATCAAAGATTTCATATCCAAATTATAAAATGAAATTTTACAGTTCAACAAAAGATCTATAATCAATAGAAAAATATTCGACAGGGAATTCCCTGGCAGTCCAGTTGACAGGACTCCATACTTTGACTGTCAAGGGCCCAGATCCGATCCCTGGTCGGGAAACTCAACATCCCACAAGCCGTGGTCAATAAATTTTTTTAATTAAAAAATATTTGAAATTTTGAATGAACATTTCACAGGAGACGATCCAATAGCCAGTAAGTGTCCACAAAAAGGTACTCAATTTCATTAGTTTTCAGGGAAATGCCAGTTTAAACCATATGAGATACTATGCTTCTCAGATTGGCAAAAATTAAAAACTGACAATATAGATGGTACTGACATGGGACAGACAACAGGGCCTGAAACTAAAAGTTTCTCTGAAAAATAAAGCCTATATTAAAAAACAAACAAGAACCCTCTGTATCTCTTCTAGTCACCAGACTGATGTAGCCTGAAATCAGTCATAAAGCCAAATACCACAGGTTATTGAATTATACCACAGCCTGAATTCACCATATCTCCAGGTCTCTTTTGTGAAACCTAAAGTCTGCTGGTTGATGGAAGAATGGGACCTTGGGAATTGAAATTGGAACACCAAAGTTGATTTGCATTAACCTGAGCGATCCCTAAACACCAGTTTCCACTGAGTCTCCCTTGGTGGCAGAGGCAGTCCTTCCTCCCCAGTCTAATGGGACTGGACCTGAGTGACTCGGGGATCCTCCAATGATTTGGCTGATCTTTCTCAAGATCCATTCATATCACCTTTTGGTGCCTCCATCTCCATTACTGGATTCAGACTCCTGTATGTCAGACCTGTGAGAAGAAAGCCTAATTTATGTTGGCAGAAACCTCAATAATATATGTGGGAATTGATTCTATGCATGATAGATCAGAGGGAAATAAATACAATTTTAGATTGGGCCAAACACTTTTAATTGTGGTAAAATATATATAACATAAAATTTGCCATTTCATGGGCCAAAGAACTAAGCAGACATTTCTCCAGAGAAGATATACAAATGGCTAACAAACACATGAAAAGATGTTCAACATCACTTATTATCAGAGAAATGCAAATCAAAACCACAATGAGGTACCATTTCACGTCAGTCAGAATGGCTGCTATCCAAAAGTCTACAAACAATAAATGCTGGAGACGGTGAGAAGAAAAGGGAACCTTCTTACACTGTTGGTGGGAATGCAAACTAGTACAGCCACTATGGAGAACAGTGTGGAGATTCCTTAAAAAACTGGAAATAGAACTGCCATACAACCCAGCAATCCCATTGCTGGGCATACACACTGAGGAAACCAGAATTGAAAGAGACACATGTACCCCAATGTTCATCGCAGCACTGTTTACAATAGCCAGGACATGGAAGCAACCTAGATGTCCATCGGCAGATGAATGGATAAGAAAGCTGTGGTACATATACACCATGGGATATTACTCAGCTATTAAAAAGAATGCATTTGAATCAGTTCTAATGAGGTGGATGAAATGAGCCTATTATACAGAGCGAAGTAAGTCAGAAAGAAAAACACCAATATAGTATATTAACGCATATATATAGAATTTAGAAAGATGGTAACGATGTCCCTATATGCGAGACAGCAAAAGAGACACAGATGTAGAAAACAGACTGTTGGATTCTGTGGGAGAAGGCGAGGGTGGGATGATTTTAGAGAATAGCATTGAAACAGGTATATTATCATATGTGAAATAGATCGCTAGTCCGGGTTCGATGCATGAGGCAGGGTGCTCAGGGCTGGTGCACTGGGATGACCCTGAGGGATGGGATGGGGAGGGAGGTGGGAGGGAGGGTCTGGATGGGGAACACATGTGCACCCATGGCTGATTCATGTGAATGTATGGCAAAAACCACTACAATATTGTAAAGTAATTAGCCTCCAATTAAAACATTTTTTTTTAATTTGCCATTTTAACCACTTTGTAGTATACAGTCAGGTGGCGTTAGTTACATTCAAATGTTTTGCGGCCATCACCATTACCTAATTCCAAAACTTTTTTTTTAATCATCCCAAACAGAAGTTCTGCACCCATTAAGCAATAAAGCCCATTCCACTCTGCCCCTAGTTCCTGGTAACCTTTAACCTACTTTCTGTCCCTACACATTTACCAATTCTAGATATTTCATATAACTGGAATCTTACAATATTTGCCCTTTTATGTTTGGATTATTTCCCTTAGAATAATATATTCAAGGCTCATGCTCTGTGATGACCTAGAGAGGTGGGACTGGGGGAAGTTCAACAGGGAGGGGATATATGTATACTTATGACTGATTTATGTTGTTGTACGGCAGAAGCCAACACAGCATTGTAAAGCAATTATCCTCCAACTAAAAATAAATTTTAAAAAAGAACCTGTTGCCAAATCCAAGGTCATGAAGATTTACCCCTGTGTTTTCTTCTAAGAGTTTTGTGGTTTTAACTCTTATATTTAGGTTGTTGATCCATTTTGAATGAATAGTATAGGTATGAGGTATGGGTCCAACATCATTCTTTTGCATATAAAAATCCAGTTGCACCAGCACCCTCTGTTGAAGAGACTATCCTTACCCCACTGAATGGACTTGGCACTCTCGTCAAAAACCACTTGGTCATTTGATTTGTCTTTTTCAAGATTGTTTTGACTATTCAAGGCCCCTTGAAATTCCATATGAATTTGAGGATTGGCATCTCCACATTTCTGCAAAAAGGCTGTTGAAACTTTGATAGGGATTTTGTTGAATCTGTAGGTTGCCTTGGGTATTAGTAACATCTTAATATAAAATCTTCCAATCTGGGGACTTCCCTGACAGTCCAGTGATTAAGACTCCAGGCTTCTAATGCAGGGGGTGTGAGTTCGATCCCTGGTCAGGGAACTAAGATCCCACATTCTATGGGGTTAAAAAAAAAAAATCAACCTTCCTTATGGCGTGTGGCATCTTTAGTTGTGGCATGTGACATCTTTAGTTGTGGCATGTGGGATCTAGTTCCCTGACCAGAGATCGAACTCAGGCCTCCAGCATTGAGAGTGCAGAGTCTTAGCCACTGGACCACCAAGAAAGTACCCTACAGATATCTTTTAGATGGTATTGTAAATGAAATTGCTCTTCATTTCATTTTAAAACACAACTGATTTTTATGTGTTGATCTTGTTCCTTGCAGCTTTGCTGAATTTATTAGATCTAGGCCTTTTCTGCATCTGAAATGCCCTTTCTGCACCAGTTGAGATGATCATGTAGGTTATTTTTTCCCTTGTTCTATTAATGTGATGTATTTATAACCTTGATTGATTTTCTGATGTTGAACCACTCTTGCATTCCTGGAACAAATTCCACTAGATCATGATGTATAATCCTTTCAATATGCTGTTGGATTCTGTTTGCTAGTATTTTGTTGAGGATTTTTGCATCTGTATTCATAGGGGATATTGGTCTGTAATTTTCTTGTGATATCTTTGGTTTGGGTAGGGCCAGACTTTTCAGTATGGGTGCACTTAGCATGCCCGGATGTATGTACTGTGTTAGCTAAAGCAGCTAGCAATATTTCTAGGATTAGTCCTACTGATTGAAACCTGGACTCAACAGTGTTAGTCGCTCAGCTGTGTCTGACTCTTTTTGACCCTGTGGACTGGGGCCCGCCAGGCTCCTCTGCCCATGGAATTCTCCAGGCAAGAATACTGGAGTGGGTTGCCGTTCCCTTCGCCAGAGAATCTTCCTGACCCAGGGATCGAACCTGGGTCTCCCGCATTGCCGGCAGCTTCTTTACCGTCTGAGCCACCAGAACAGGGAAACCTGAACTCAACAGCAGCCTATGTTAATTGTACAGCTGTACAGTGTAGAGGGAGGAATCCAAATGTTAGTGACATCTGTGGTATACTGGTGAGCATAACTGCTTTCCAAAGGTTTAGGGCAATAAGAGCGCTGGGCGGCGCCGGCTCCTGCAGCCGCCGCCACCCCACTGAGGGGCGCTTGATGGGCGCGCCTCTGCGTGACTGGCCGAATCCAGGAAGCTGCGGCGCCTCCTGCCGGGGGAGCCGTCGCCGCAGCCTGAGGTCGGGTCGCAGGTCAGAGGGTGCCTGAGGAGCGACGACGGTGGCGGCAATCAGAGCCACACCACGAGTCTGGGACTGAGGAACTACCTGCAGCTTCACAAGGCCAGTATGGACAGAATAGCTTAGAATGTTTATCTCCACCCACCGCTTCTGAGACCTTGAGTGGAAACCAGAGTGCCTCCAGTCAGAGAAGGGCGTCCCACCTTCCCACCCCTATCCGACGGGCACCATGTGGTTCATCCCTGATGGCTGTGGCATTTTATGTGCCATTGTCACCTGGTTTCTGGTCTTCTATGCGGAGTTCGTGGTCCTCTTCATCATACTGATTCCATCCGGGGACTACATGTACAGCGCCATTAACGGAATCGTGTTCAGCCTGCTGGCCTTCTTGGCCCTGGCTTCCCACTGCCGCGCCATGTTGACCGACCCTGGAGCTGTGCCCAAAGGAAATGCCACTAAAGAATTCATCGAGAGTTTACAGCTGAAGTCTGGTCAGGTGCTGTACAACTGTCCCAAATGCTGCAGCATCAAACCCGACCGAGCCCACCACTGCAGGGTTTGTAAGAGGTGCATTCGGAAGATGGACCACCATTGTCCCTGGATCAACAACTGTGTCGGCGAGAAGAACCAGAAGTATTTCGTCCTGTTTACAATGTATGTAGCTCTCATTTCCTTGCACGCCCTCATCTTGGTGGGATTCCACTTCCTGCATTGCTTTGAAGAAGACTGCAGCTCCTCCCCGCCCACCACGATGACTCTCCTCATCCTCCTCGGCTTGGAGGGGCTGCTCTTCCTCATTTTCACATCGGCCATGTTCGGGACCCAGATGCTCTCCATCTGCACAGATGAGACAACAATAGAACAACTGAAAAAGGAAGACAGAAGATGGGTCAAGAAAACAACATGGGTGAACCTGAAAGCCGTTTTTGGCCACCCCTTCTCTCTAGGCTGGGCCAGCCCCTTTGTCGTGCCAGACCAAGGGAAGGCAGACCAGTACCAGCATATGATCTGAAAGACCCTGACCAGCATTGCCACTCAGACACAAACCACATCCCAGCATTACCCTTGGATTGGGTCTTATGAATGTCCAAACCGAAAAACCAACACAACTCTAAATAAAACATTTTTTGTTTAACGTCTTAAGTAAAATGGCAGAACATTGCAGGAAAAAAAAAATGTCTCCGTGTTTTGTTTTTAAAAGATCATCCTTTCTGCTTTTCTTTTTTCCTTTTAAAAAATATAATAATTTTATTTATTTTTGGCTGGGCTGGGTGTTCATTGGTGCATGCAGGTTTTTCTCTAGTTGCTGTGAACAGGGCTACTCTGTAGTTGTGCTGCAGCTTCTCATTGCGGTGGCTTCTGTTGTTGCAGACCACAGGCTCTAGGGCCTGCTGGCTTAGTTTCGGCTCACTGGCTCCAGAGCACAAGCTCAACAGTTGTGGCACATGGGTTTAGTTGCTCCATGGCATGTGGGATCTTCCTGTACTAGGGATCGGACCCTTGTCTCCTGCATTGGCAGGTGGAGTCTTTACCACTGAGCCACCAGGGGAGCCCTCTTTTTTACTTTTTAAAATCATTTGTTGGGAAGGGAGGTGGGAGGGGGGTTCAGGATGGGGAACACATGTAAATCCATGGCTGATTCATGTCAATGTATGGTAAAAACCACTACAATATTGTAAAGTAATTAGCCTCCAACTAATAAAAATAAGTGGAAAAAAAATCAAAAAAATAAAATAAAAGTTAGTGATATTAGAAGCTTAACTTTGCATTGACAATATCCATAAGGTGGACAGGTTTATTATAAATATTATGATATGTGATAGAGAATAAAGGTAGTGAATATTTACCTATTAAAGTAAAGCTAATGGTTAAATACATGCTCTGTGCTTTCAAAATCCCTTATGTCAATGGTTTTACTATTTTTCAGTAAAATTTTTCTCTTAAAAAAAATAAAAAAATAAAATCATTTGTTACCCATTCATGTGCTCATGGACATCTAGGTTGCTTCTGTGTCCTAGCTATTGTAAATATTGCTACAATGAACATTGGGGTACATCTGTCTTTTTCAATTCTGGTTTCCTCGGGATATATGCCCAGTAGTGGGATTGCTGGGTCATATGGTAGTTTTATTTCTAGTTTTAAAGGAATGTCCATACTCTTCTCCATAGTGGTTGTATCCATTTGCATTCCCACCAACAGTGTAAGAGGGTTCCCTATTTTCCACACCCTCTCCAGCATTTATTGTTTGTATACTTTTTGATGATGGCCATTCTGACTGGTGTGAGATGATACCTCATTGTGATTTTGATTTGCATTTCTGTAGTAATGAGCATCTTTTCATTTGTTTATTAGCCATCTGTTTGTCTTCTTTGGAGAAATGTTTGTTTAAATCTTCTGCCCACTTTTTTATTGGGTTATTTGTTTTTCTGGTATTGAACTACTTTTCATTTGTTTATTAGCCATCTGTATGTCTTCTTTGGAGAAATGTTTGCTTAAATCTTCTGCCCACTTTTTTATTGGGTTGTTTGTTTTTCTGGTATTGAACTACTTGAGCTGCATGTATATTTTGGAAATTAATTCTTTGTCAGTTGTTTCATTTGCTATTGTTTTCCCCCCATTGTGAAAGTTGTCTCTTCACCTTGCTTATAGTTTCCTTACATACACACAATGGAATATTACTCAGCTATAAAAAGGATCCCATTTGAGTCAGTTCTAATGAGGTAGATGAACCTACTATAGCCTATTATACAGTGTAATATTGTAGAGAGTAAGGCAGAAAGAAAAAGACAGGTACCGTATATTAACGCATATATGTGGAATGTAGAATTATGGTACTGACAATCCTACATGCAGGGCAGCAAAGGAGACACAGACATAAAGAACAAACTTTTGGAATCAGTCAAAGAAGGAGAGGGTGGGATGATTTGAGAGAATAACATTGAAACATATACATTACCATATGTAGAATAGATAGCCAGTGAGAGTTTGATGTATGATGCGGGGCACCCAAAGCTGGTGCTCTGTGACAACCTGGAGAGATAGACTGGAGAGGGAGGTGGGAGGGGGCTTCAGACGAAGCAGACACATGTATACCTATGGCTGATTCATGATGGCAAAAACCATCACAATATTGTAAAGTAGTTATCCTCCAATTTAAATAAATAATTCTTAATAGGAGATTTTTTTAATTTATTTATTTTTTAAGTGACGGATAATTGCTTTACAGAATTTTGTTGTTTTCTGTCAAACCTCAACATGAATCAGCCATAAGTATACATATGTCCGCTCCCTCTTGAACCTCCCTCCCATCTCCCTCCCCATCCCACCCCTCTAGGTTGATACAGAGCCCCTATTTGAGTTCCCAGAGACATACAGCAAATTCACATTGGCTATCTATTTTATATATGGTAGTGTAAGTTTCCATTTTACTCTCTCCATACATCTCACTCTCTCCTCCCCTCTTCCTGTGTCCATAAGTCTGTTCTCTATGTCTGTTTCTCCACTGCTGCCCTGAAAATAAATTCTCCCATACTATCTTTCTAGATTCCATATATATGTGTTAGTATATGATATTTATCTCTTTCTGACTTACTTCACTCTGTATCATAGGCTCTAGGTTCATCTGCCTCATTGGAACTGACTCAAATGTGTTCCTTTTTATGGCTGAGTAATATTACATTGTGTATATGTACCACAACTTCTTTATCCATTCATCTGTTGATGGACATCTAGGCTGCTTCCATGTTCTAGCTATTGTAAATAGTGCTGCAATGAACATTGGGGTACAAGTGTCTTTTTCAATTTTGGTTTCCTCAGGGTATCTGCCTAGGAGTGGGATTGCTGGGTCATATGGTGGTTTTATTCCTACTTTTTTCTCCCCCCCCTCCCCCTTATTCCTACTTTTTTAAGGAATCTCTGTACCATCATCCATAGTAGCTGTATCAGTTTCCATTCCCACCAACAGTGCAAGAGCATTCCTTTTTCTCCACACCCTCTCCAGCATTTATTGTTTGGAGACTTTAAAAAAAAAAAAAAACATTTATTTTTTCTTATTTGGCTGTATAGAGTCTTAGTTGTGGCATGTGGGATCTAGTTCCCTAACCAGGGATCGAACCCAGCCTCCCTATATCAGGAGCACAGAGTCTTAGCCACTGGGCCACAAGGGAATTCCCGTTTGTAGACTTTTTGATGATGGCTATTCTGACCGGTGTGAGGTGATATCTCATTGCAGTTTCGATTTGCATTTCTCTAATAATGAACAATGTTGAGCATCTTTTATGTGTTTGTTAGCCATCTGTATGTCTTCTTTGGAGAAATGTTTGTTTAGATCTTCTGCCCACTTTTTGATTGGGTTGTTTGTTTTTCTGGTATTTTGTATGAGTTGCTTGTATATTTTGGAAATCAATCCTTTGTCAGTTGTTTCATTTGCTATTATTTTCTCCCATTCTGAGGGTTGTCTTTTCACCTTGTTTATAGTTTCCTTTGCTGTGCAAAAGCTTTTAAGTTTAATTAGGTCCCACTTGTTTACTTTTGTTTTTATTTCCATTACTTTAGGAGGTGGGTCATATAGGATCTTGCTTTGATCCATGTCATCAAGTGTTCTGCCTATGTTTTCCTCTAAGAGTTTTATAGTTTTTGATCTTACATTTAGGTCTTTAATCCATTTTGAGTTTATCTTTGTGTACAGGTTAGGAAGTGTTCTAATTTCATTCTTTTACATGTAGCTGTCCAGTTTTCCCAGCACCACTTATTGAAGAGGCTGTCTTTGCCCCATTGTATATTCTTGCCTCCTTTGTCAAAAAGAAAGTACCCATAGGTGCATGGGTTTATTTCTGGACTTTCTATTTTGTTCCATTGGTCTATATTTCTGTTTTTGTGCCAGCAGTTTCGTGTCTTGATGACTGTAGTTTTGTAGTATAATCTGAAGTCAGGAAGTTTGATTCCTCCAGCTCCATTCTTCTTTCTCAGGACTGCTTTGGCTATTCTAGGTCTTTTGTGTTTCCATATGAATTGTGAATTTTTTTGTTCTAGTTCTGTGAAAAATGCCATTGGTAATTTGATAGGAATCTTATTGAATCTGTAGATTGCATTTGGTAGTATAGTCATTTCACAATATTGATTCTTCCTACCCAGGAACATGGAATATCTCTCCATCTGTTATGTCATCTTTGATATCTTTCATCAGTGTCTTATAATTTTCTGTATACAGGTCTTTTATCTCCTTAGGTAGGTTTGTTCCTAGATATTTTATTCTTTTTGTTGCAATGGTGAACAGGATTGAGTCCTTAATTTCTTTTTCTGATTTTTCATTGTTAGTATATAGGAATGCAAGTGATTTTTCTATGTATTGATTTTGTATCCTGCAACTTTGCTAAATTCACTGATTAGCTCTAGTAATTTTCTGGTAGTACCTTTAGGGTTTTCTATGTATAGTATCATGTCATCCGCAAACAGTGAGAGCTTGACTTCTTCTTTTCCGATCTGGATTCCTTTTATTTTTCTTCTCTGATGGCTGTAGCTAGGACTTCCAAAACTATGTTGAATGATAGTCATGAGATTGGACACCTTTGTCTTGTTCCTGATCTTAGGGGGAATGCTGCAGTTTATCATCATTGAGAATAATGTTTGCTGTAGGCTTATCATATATGGCCTTCACTATGTTGAGGTAAGTTCCTTCTGTGCCCATTTTTTGAAGAGTTTTAATCATAAATGGGTGTTGAATTTTTGTCAAAGGCTTTTCCTGCATCTATTGAGATGATCATATGGTTTTTATCTTTCAATTTGTTAATATGGTGTATCACATTGATTGATTTGTGTATATTGAAGAATCCTTGCATCCCTGGAATAAACCCAACTTGATCATGGTGTATGAGCTTTTTAATGTGTTATTGAATTCTGTTTGCTAGAATTTTGTTGAGGATTTTTGCATCTATGTTCATCAATGATATTGGCCTGCAGTTTTCTTTTTGTGTGTTGTCTTTGTCTGGTTTGGGTATCAGGGTGATGGTGACCTCATGAATGAGTTAGGAAATGTTCCTTCCTCTGCAATTTTTTGAAAGAGTTTTAGATGGATAGACAGTAGCTCTTCTCAAAATGTTAGATAGAATTCACCTGTGAAGCCATCTGGTCCCGGGCTTTTGTTTTTTTTTTTGGGGGGGGGGGGGCGGGGGGTTTAAATCACAGTTTCTATTTCAGTGCTTTTAATTGGGTTGTTCATAATTTCTATTTCTTTCTGGTTCAGTCTTGGAAGATTTAACTTTTCTAAGGATCTGGGACTTAAATCCTCACTGAAGATGGATTCTTACCCCTTGTGGCCTGAGAGGGCTGGGATCAGGGCTAAAGCTCTAAAAAGCATCCTTGACACAGTGGCCTTATGCCCCATGTGAGCACATTGCCTCCTGATTCATGAAATCAATTGCCTGCCTTGTACTTTATGGGCCCTGGATGTGTAGAATGATTTTGGAGGTGGAGGGTGGAGATGAAAGTGGTCTTATTTGTATTCTGAATCACAAGTTATATTCCAAATGATTATTTGGAACAATGTGAAGGAAAGAAGTTTTTCCAGTTTAAAATGCCTTACACAATCACAAGAAGAAAATGATGTAGCTTCAGGCAAGCTGTTTCCTTTGTTTCTTCTGCTTACTGTCTGAGTATCCAACCTCCCTCCCTCTCCTAGCACAGTGTCCATTCAGCAGTGTTACTGCCTAAGTGAAACAGCCACAGGCCCCACACCACCACCCATCGACCCCCCTCTTCCTCATTTTGTAAATTTTCGCAGTGGGTTTACTTACTGATATTTTAGACCCATAAATGTGTATGTACCCATATCTTGTCTGTATTTCAACTTGAGAGACAGTAGACCTGCGTTAGCTGACCGTGATGCAAGGGCAACATTACAAAGTTGAGAGATAACCGTCCATCCACTGGAATTGGCAGACACCTAAGCCTGCAGTACTGAGACTGAGTAGCGTTTCCACTTGCACACTTGTGTGTTGAGTCTTAGTTGAAGGAGGAAGGGCCTGAAGACGGGGTGGGGGGAGCAGGGGGGGATGGATGCAAGTAAGAGGACAAGGAGCACACATCAAATGCAGAAGTCACAAAAATCCAAATGCCGACCATCTCACACGTGTTATTGTTTTTAAATGATCACCACAAACCTTTGTTTTAATCTTTTGCTTGGGGTGGTTTTGGGGTGAGGTTTAATCAGCCCTGGGTGGGGGGAGATTTCATCTAGCTATGTGATCTTTCAGAAAAGTAAGTGGAACATGCTGCCTCTTTTCAGTTCTGGCAGTGCTTCCACATGGAAACCAAACGCAGTAAAATTTTTCAAAAAAAAAAAAAATCAGAGTGCTGGAATCAATTCATTCTGTGTAACCCACTTAACTCACCCTCTAACTATGTGGACACTCTTTTCACAAAGTCTTCAAAACATACATTATGAGATGTGGCAGAGACTAGCTAGGTGGTCACTAGGCCTGTTTTTATTTTTCCTTTTTGAGACAAATTCAGATTATATCTTCCAGCATCCCTTGCAGTTGAATGTGACCGCTGTCTGAGTTCTAGCTAATGGAATGTGAGTAGAAGTGCTGTACACTACAGTCTAAAAACCTCCCACATGGTCTTATCTTCTTTTATTTGGCTGGGATGGAGATGACAATAGTACAATGGTGACCACATTTTGAAGGTGGCAGATTATCTACGCAGAAGATGCCTAGGACCCTGAATCACCACTTAGAAAAAGGCAGTCCAGCTATTAACCGTTGTTTTGGAAGATTGCAGGAGCAAGAAGTAAATGTTATTGTCTTAAATTTCACAGATTTTTTCTCTGTCTCAGAAGCTAACTTTACCTTAACAAATACAAGTAAGCATCAGCCTCGTTAAAAACATTGTAGTGTTTTTTCCCGTTATTTGGATTCATGATAAGAGACGGGCCCCCTGATTTCAATGGGGTTGATAGGCTCACCTTTAGAGACAAGTCTGGTCTGATCCTTATAATGGACAGCAGAACCACAGCAGAAATCAGAATGGTGATTTGACCTGTGGGGATGTGTAATGGTGGCTAATTAAATGTGGTTACCCTAGTGCCAAATAGATGGACAGCCTAATAAGGTCCTACTTGATTCGTGTAACAACAACAACAAAAAAAGAATCTAGTCTAGCAAACGGAGGCTTGATCTAGTCCCCAAAATGTAGAGTCCCTGCCTCTCCCCCCAGTTCATAGACTGGAGCCCTTTGAATGAAGGGAAGGGTCTACTTGAAGTAATACTTGCTACACTTTTCACAAGGGTGTATTGTGAACTCTCCCTCCTTGCTTTTCCCACAGGAACCTGCAGCCGACATAATTGTGCCTTGGGGACAGGGAAATACCCAGACCTTTTGAAATATAATGGATACTGGTTCTGAATTATTCCCCCATGACCTAGACTATCATGATGGTCCACCAGTCAGAGAAGTATAAGGTCATACATGAAGATTCAGCCTGAGTCCTCATATTGGGCCCAGGGGTTCCCAAATACCATTCTGTGGTTTGCTGGTTCCTGGACATGCTATGGGAATACACACGATGCAGATGGCATAAAGGGTAGGAGAGCTAAATATGGAGAACAAAGTTTTGAGTGGAAAGATCAGATTGAGGATCTCTCTGGAAATCAACAAAAAAGAATAAAGAGATAAATAAATGAAGAGATTAAAAAAAAAACTAAAGAAGTGGGGGGGGGGGTAAAATGAGAAGGGGCCACATTATGATAATAGGAGTCCCAGACACAGAGAAAGATAAAAATGGAAAAACCAATCTGTTTTGTGAATGAATGCCTGGGCACAGGACACCATGTGACCTGTGTAAGCTGAGCTGCCATGGTGACATGCTAACAGTCCCATCAAGTCATGAGGTTGTCTGTGTGCAGGAGCATTTGCCACCTAATACAATTAAGTAAGCTATCTGACAAGGATGCCCACTCTCACCACTATTATTCAACATAGTTTTGGAAGTTTTAGCCACAGCAATCAGAGAAGTGAAAGAAGTAAAAGGAATTCAGATTAGAAAAGAAGAAGTAAAACTCTCACTGTTTGCAGGTGACATGATCCTCTACATAGAAAACCCTAAAGACTCCACCAGAAAATTACTAGAGCTAATCAATGAATATAGTAAAGTTGCAGGATATAAAATTAACACACAGAAGTCCCTTGCATTCCTATACATTAACAATGAGAAAACAGAAAGAGAAATTAAGGAAACAATTCCATTCACCATTTCAATGAAAAGAATAAAATACTTAGGAATAAATCTACCTAAAGAAACAAAAGACCTATATGTAGAAAACTATAAAACACTCATGAAAGAAATCAAAGAAGACACAAATAGATGGAGAAATATACCATGTTCATGGATCAGAAGAATCAATATAGTGAAAATGAGTATACTACCCAAAGTAATCTATAGATTCAGTGCAATCCCTCTCAAGCTACCAACAGTATTTTTCACAGAACTAGAACAAATTATTTCACAATTTGAATGGAAATACAAAAAACCTTGAATAGCCAAAGCAGTCTTGAGAAAGAAGAATGGAACTGGAGGAATCAACCTGCCTGGCTTCAGGCTATACTACAAAGCTACAGTCATCAAGACAGTATGGTACTGCCACAAAGACAGAAATATAGATCAATGGAACAAAATAGAAAGCCCAGAGATAAATCTATGCACCTATGAACACCTTATCTTTGACAAAGGAGGCAAGAATATACAATGGGGAAAAGACAATATCTTTAACAAGTGGTGCTGGGAAAACTGGTCAATCACTTGTAAAAGAATGAAACTAGAACACTTTCTAACACCACACACAAAAATAAACTCAAAATGGATTAAAGATCTAAATATAAGACCAGAAACTATAAAACTCCTAGGGGAGAACATAGGCAACACACTCTGACATAAATCATAGCAGGATCCTCTATGACCTACCTCCCAGAATAATGGAAATAAAAGCAAAAATAAACAAATGGGACCTAATGAAACTTAAAAGCTTTTGCACAATGAAGGAAGCTATAAGCAAGGTGAAAAGACAGCCTTCAGAATGGGAGAAAATAATAGCAAACGAAGCAACTGCCAAAAAATTAACCTCAAAAATAAACAAGCCACTCCTGCAGCTCAATTCCAGAAAAATAAACGACCCAATCAAAAAGTGGGCCAAAGAACTAGACAGACATTTCTCCAAAGAAGATATACAAATAGCTAACAAACATATGAAAAGATGCTCAACATCACTCATTATCAGAGAAATGCAAATCAAAACCACAATGAGGTACCATTTCACGCCAGTCAGAATGGCTGCTATCCAAAAGTCTACAAACAATAAATGCTGGAGATGGTGAGAAGAAAAGGGAACCCTCTACATTGTTGGTGGGAATGCAAACTAGTACAGCCACTTTGGAGAACAGTGTGGAGATTCCTTAAAAAACTGGAAATAGAACTGCCATACAACCCAGCAATCCCATTGCTGGGCGTACACACCAAGGAAACCAGAATTGAAAGAGACACATGTACCCCAATGTTCATCGCAGCACTGTTTACAATAGCCAGGACATGGAAGCAACCTAGATGTCCATCGGCAGATGAATGGATAAGAAAGCTGTGGTACATATACACAATGGAATATTACTCAGCTATTAAAAAGAATGCATTTGAATCAGTTCTAATGAGGTGGATGAAACTGGAGCCTATTATACAGAGCGAAGTAAGTCAGAAAGAAAAACACCAATATAGTATGTTAACACATATATATGGAATTTAGAAAGATGGTAACGATGTCCCTATATGCGAGACAGCAAAAGAGACACAGATGTAAAGAACAGACTGTTGGACTCTGTGGGAGAAGGCGAAGGTGAGATGATTTGAGAGAATAGCATTGAAACAGGTATATTATCATATGTGAAATAGATCACCAGTCCAGGTTCGATGCATGGGACAGGGTGCACTGGGATGACCCTGAGGGATGGGATGGAGAGGGAGGTGAGAGGGGGGTTCAGCATGGGGAACAGATGTACACCCATGACTGATTCATGTGAATGTATGACAAAAACCACCACAATATTGTAATTAGCTTCCAATTAAAAAAAAAAAAGTAAGCTGTCTGAGCAGGTGGCTCACAGTCCCACTGGCTGCACTGCCATCCCCTTCTCACACCTGAGTCTCATGGGGTGTTTCCTGTGACCAGATGACTCAGAGGCACAATAGTCAAGCTTGGTTCACAGATTGTTTTGCACAGTATTTTGGCACCAGCTGGACATGGCTAGCTGCAGTGTTAAAGCTCCACTTAGGGTTGATCCTGGGGACAATGGGAAGGGAACTTTTCAGTGACTGGTCACACAAATGGTCAGAGGTTTAGATAGCCACTCATTTGTGAGCAGTTAGTAATGACTTGGCTAGGTGGTCCAGGACTTAGAACAGGATTGAAATATTGTTCAAGGGGGAGGTCTGGGGAAGAGGCATATGGATGTCCCTTTTGGAATGGGTGTGAAGGTATTCATATCCCACATAAATGAGGACCAGAGAGAATCAACCGTTGAGGAAGATCTCAATCAGATGGATAAGATGTCCTGTCCTGTGGATGCCAGTCAACCTCAGTTTCTTATCCGATGAACTCCTGAACAAAATGGCCGTGGTGGCATGCATGGAATTTAGACACAAGCTCTACAATATAGACTTTCACCAAGGCCAGTCTGGCTATAGCAACTGTTGAGTACCCAACCTACCAACAGCAGGGGCACACCAAGTCCCACTATTGGAATCATTTCTCAGTGGCAGCTAATTACAGGCAGAGTACAAAATGAAAAGAAACCATTTGAACCCCCAACACTTTACTGGTAGGAAGCAGACTGGGGAAACTACTCACCTGCAAATATGTGCTACCTTTCATGAAAAAGGAAGGAAGGCACAGAGGATGGGCCCAAGAGCCCAGAAAGCAGAGTCAAGCAGAGCCCAGAAACCCTAGAGAATTATTTCCAGGTCTTGAAACCTAATCCAGGAACTTCCATGTGCCCAGTGGGATTTCACAATTGCTATAGGCTAGTGACTCCTTTGTGTCTCCCATTTCCCCTTTTTGAGATGGAATGTCTGTAGCAGTATCCTGTGTCTGTTCCACCATTTTATGTTGGGGTGTGTTGGGGACAGATAACTTGTCTCTAAATTTCACAGATCTACCGGTAGGAGGGGAGGAGGGAATAGTACTTAAGGAGTTATACTTAAGGAATATACCAAAGGAGCCCTTCACACTTGGACCTGATTTAGATGAGATTCTGGACTTTGAGACAATGTTCTAATGAAATGAGACTTTTACAGACCTTGGGAAGGGGTAAATGTATTTTGCATGTGGAAGGGACATAAATCATCGGGGCCTGAGGACAAACTGTAGTAGTCTCCAAGATGGCTGCCAATGATCCTCACCTCCTGGTATTTACATCCTTGTATAACCCCCTCCCTGAGAGTGTGGCCTGGACCTAATGACTTACTTCTACTGGGTGGAATATTGTAAAAGTGGTAGGAGGTCACTTCTGAGACTAGGTTATAAAAACTGTGACTTCCATCTTGCGTGTGCAATGTTCTCCCCATGTCCCCTCATGCTGCTCTCATCTCACTTGATCACCCTGTTGAAATAAGCAGCCATGTTGTGAGTTGGTCTGTGGGAATGTCCATACAGCAAGGAATTTGAGGATGGCTTCCACCAAAAGTTGGCAAGAAATTGAAGCACTTAGTCTAACAGCCCACAAGGAACTAAGTCCTGCCAACAGCCATACATTGAGCTTGGAAGCAGATCCTTCCCCAGTCGAGCCTTGGGATGACTGCAGCCCCATCTGACACCTTGATTGTAGCCTGTGAGAGATTCTGAAATAAAAACCCAGCTAAGTTGTGCCCAGATTTCTGATCTACAGGAACTGAGATAAATGTCATTGTTTTATTTAGGTTTTTTCTTCAGCATTTTAAAAAAATTTTTTACAATGTTGTGTTGGTTTCTGCCATACAGCAATGTGAATCAGCCATAATTAAACATATATCCCCTCACTCTTGAACCTCCCTCCCCTCCCTTCCCCCTGTCCCACACCTCTAGGTCATCACAGAGCTCCAGGCTGGGTTCCCCATGTTATATAGCAACTTCTCACCAGCTATCTACTTTACACATGGTAGTGTACATATGTTGATACTAACATGTTGTTTTAAGCCACTGTTTTTGAAGTAATTTGCAGTAATACATATGCAGTAATAGGGGTTTCCCTGGTGGCTCAGTGGTAAAGAACCCGCCTGCCAATGCGGGAGACATAAGAGACATGGGTTCGATCCCTGGGTTGGGAAGATCCCCTGGAGAAGGGCATGGCAACCCATGCCAGTATTCTTGCCTGTAGAATCCCATGGACAGGAGCCTGGTGAGCTATAGTCCATGGGGTCACAAAGAGGCAGACACAACTGAAGTGACTTACCACACATATGCAGTAATACATAACCAATACAGGAAGGCATGGAGGTTATGTACAAGTTCAGCATGTGAACTTCTACCTACCAAAGACAATCTGGCTCTTAGCACTGCTGAGGTTCCATCTGCCAATAGTAGAGAGCAACACTGAACCCCAGCTATGAACTCTTTCCCAGGGGCAGGCTGATTACTTTGGATCCCTGCTCTCATGCAACACAAGCTGTAGGTTCAGAGATTCAGTGGGAATCCCAGCTGATACCACCTGTTTCCTGTGTATATGACAAAGACTTTGTGAAATATCTCACATGTAGCTTGGCACCCAGAAAGGAGTTCATAAGAGGCAGTTCCCTTCCCTTTCCTGAAAGGTGAGTGCCCCAGAGGCAGGGAATGCATTTCTTTCTCCAAATCGCTCTTTTCCCATCATCACAATTTCAGGGCTTCTGGGAAGCATGGTCAGTGTCTATCCCTTCAGGGTCTCAGTGATCATGGACCTCAGACTCCAGGCCCCACTCCTGTGGGGTAGCACCCTTACCAAGGAGCTTTATGCACTGCAGAGAACAGAATTAGCCTCCAAGTGCTGTTCCTGTCTCCCTCTTCTTCTGAGCCCTGACTGAAAGTGGGAGCAGAGGTCTCAGGCTTGGGACTTGCCTTCCCTCTAGGAACTCCCAGTACAGGGGACTTGGGGGTGGGAAGAGTGTTTCAGGCACCACCTAAAGCACAGTGGGGGCACTAGAGAGGGGGAAGGGGTTGGAAAAAGTCCTTAGTAGAAATGATGTCCCTTCCCATCCCTGTCATTGCGGACTCACGAGCCATTCTGAGGGATTTGGCAGCCCCTGGAAACTGCATCTGTCTGCAGTGGTCTCTTCAGAAGAAAATGACCTTGAGTGAAGATACTGTGCTCCCCAGTGCTCTCTCTCCCCATCTGCCACTCATCTGGGATCTCCCAGGGCAGTCACTCCTTTCCAGGTGAGTCTGGAAAAGGGGGACACATCTGCACCCAGAGCAAGCTCTCTGGAAGAGGTCATATTTGATTTGGGTCTTACAGCTAGCACTGGGAGTGGTGTTGAGACTGAGCCCTTCCTGTCCCTGTCCCAGCTTTCACATACGTCTCCTCTCAGGTGGTCTCCACTTTTCATGCTCAATTCCATATAAGTGGGCAAACAAAAGACCAGGCTTTCCCCGTGGACTGGGATCAAAATGAGCCCAAATTAGAGGTGTCCACTGGCCCATGCCTCCCCTTACTTGCACAGCCCACCATCTCCTGGCTGGAAGACTGGAGGCAGGGCTGAGGCAGATATCAAATCAAAGCCCCAACCAATCAAAGCTGTTAGAAGTGGGTGGGCTTTCTCAACTCATCACTGGGTTACTATCAACTGGAAATCTTTGAAGGGGAAGAGAAGCAAAATGAACCCACCGAGCATTCAGATGAGAAACGGCAGAGTGGCAGTGTTCTGGGTTCCCGGGCTAAGCACCAAAGCCTGCCCATTAACTTTTAAGCCCTCTGTGCAGTACATTGAAAGAAAAGCCCTTGCAGAGCCAGGCATGATGGGATGCTGATGGGCTGGCTTAGTCAGGATGGTGCTCTTGCTTCCTCCTCCATATTCTTCCATCATGGGCAGACTCTGAACACAGTATCAAGGACTAGAGAGAGCGGTTCTAGCCTTTGGAGGGACTAGGATTAGGATCCCTTTGTGAATCTGATGCAACGTGGTTTATCTTCTTGCCAGTATAATAGATGCAAGAAAACCCCCATTAAAAACATGTTAACTAACTCCAGTGATGGTCTCTGATTTTAGAGCCTTAGTCACCCTCATTTTAAAGACTTTGGGGCCCAGGAGGGGAAAAAAAATCTACCCAATATAAAGTCACCATTAATAATCTATATTTTAAAGTTAACTCACCTTGAAATCATTATGCTAAATCGAAGAACATTCACAAGGAATCACGTATTTTATGATCCCACTTATATATGTCCAAAATAGACAAACCCTTATAGATTAAGTGGTAGCCTAGGAGTGGGGCCTAGGGAGAAGGGTGATGCATAAGGAGTGTAGAGTTTCTTTCTGGAATGACAAAAATGTTCTAAAACCTTGTGCAGTGATGATTATACAACTAGAATATACTCAAAGCCACTGAATTGTATATTTTAGTGCGTGAAACCTGTGTAGTATGTAAAATCTATTACAGTAATGCTGTTTTTAAAAAAGTGAACTTGGTGACTGTAAATGACCTAACTTGAGTCCTCTTTCACAGACGTAGGAAAAACCCTTTAGGGTAGAGAAAAACCAGGGAAGGGCCCCTGAAAGACCCAGCATATGGGTCTGACAGGAAAGCATTTCAGAATGAGATTACACGGGTGTATGTATACATGTGTGTGTTAGGGAGCACCAACCCCTGTACAGTTGAAAATCGGCATGTCACTTTAAAGCCAGTCTTCCATATCATCTGCGGATTTGACACATGGTATATAGTACAGTAGTGTCAATACATATTTATTGGAAAGAATCTGAGTTTAAGTGGACCCTCAGTTCAAACCCATTGTTTAAGGGTCAACCGTGTGTCTGTGTGTATCTTAAGGGCAATGACGCATCATGGATGGTTTTAAGCAGGATAGAAACATCCCTTTGAATCACTGAACTGTACATTTAAAACAGGTAAATTTTGTGTGTAAATTATACCTCAGTAAAGCCCTGCCCCCAAACCATCCCTCTAGGGGCTCGAAGAGGGTAGACAGGAGGGCATAAAGTTGGAGAAGGCTGTGGCAGGAGTTACGTGCCAGGGCCTATCTCTTGGGAGATGGCTAAAACTGGCTTGGGGGTGGAGTGGGGGGGAGAATTGGGATGTCTTGCCCATGGTTAAGGAGAACCTGGTAGAACTCGTTTCAGAACTCAGAGCTCCCTGACTTCAGCCCTCGTGTTCCACCAGCACTGCAGCTCCTCCACTGACAGGTGATGGAGACCTTCCGAAGAGAAATGCACTTCAGAAACATGTTTCAAAAAAATGTTGCTAAGGGTTTTATTTCTAACAAGAGGAAAATAATAAAATAAAATTAAAATAGGCTTCAGTTGGAACCAAGTTTCTTGTTTTGCCTTTTTTCTTTTGAACAAATTAATTACACACCAACAATCTTCTTTTATTACAACATGAACCCAGGAGGAGGAAAGGAGACAGGGTAGGACATGGAGGGAAGGTCAAGGTGGTAATGAGGACAAGCACCAAAAGCTTTCTTCAGATCTCAGGGAGCCCTTCTCAGCTCCCCAACCAAATTTATTTAAAATAATAAACTGTGAGCACAGCTATGTGAAGTTTCCTCCTCCTGGGTGGAAGTCAGGGGAAGGGAGAAGGAGGTGAGGGGAGGGACGGAGGCAGGAGAAGGGGGGAAGAAGGAGGAAGAGTGAGAGGGGGAGGTGAGGTTAGTGTAGCATGGCCTGGCCAGGGCCACAACTGGGGAGAAAAGGGAGAGGAGATTCCCCCAGTTTGCATATGCACTGGCTGTCTCTCTGGAATGGTGCTGGCCCAGTCCCAGCCACCCCCCTGCCACCTGCCCATCCGTCTATCTGCCTCAGGTGTCTAGGAATGCTGGTTAGAGGCTACCAGGGAGGGGGACTCCAGGGGCCAGCCCCCAGGAGCTGAGGTCTGAACAATACCTTGGAGTCAGAATATAAAAGTCAAGGGACTCAGGGGTGGGCTGGGGTGGTCATCCCCCCTACTCGCCCACCTCCCAAGAAGCAGGCTTGATGGTCAGAAAGAGGATCCTTGAGGCCAAGGGGTCTCTGTTGGGGTCTGTGCTAGGCTCAGCCACTGTCACAACTGTTGCTGAGGCGGCTGCTGTGGGCAGGGCACATGCAGCCGGGGAGTCAAAGTGGGAAAAGGGCCCGAGGAGCCTGAACTGGCCCCTAGTGCAGGCTCCAAGCCATTCTCCTGGGTGCTGGGGCTGTCAGTGGTGGGCAGGGGTGGGGGTGGGCCCTCACCCCCAGTCTCCTCCTCCAGCTCCTCCTCCTCCTGGGCCTCGTCGGCCTCTGGCCCTGAGCTCCGTACCCTCTTTGGCTCTAGCTCCTCTCGGGCTGGGTCATCACCCTCCCCACCCCGATCTGCTTTCCGCCGCCGCCGCCTCTCCAGTGCCCGGCCCCGTGCTCGGCTCCCATGGCGCTCTGCCTTCTCCAGCTGTGATCACAACAGGCAAAAAGAGGTGCAGCACAAGTGGTCAGGCCTGGGCTCCTTGCCTGCTCCACCTGACCTCCCAGCCCTGCACATGACCTGTCCTCTCCTTACCTCCAGAAGTGTGCGGATCCGCTCCACGTCTGGAGGCTGCCCAGCCTGCAGCAGCTGCCAGATGCTCTGGTTCTCATCCAGGGTCACCTCAAGCAAGTCCCCCTCCAACATGAGCTCCTCTAGAGGGGCCCGGGTTGCCTGAGGCAGCTCCAACACAGGGCCAGTCAACTGTGGCAACAGCGAGGACAGCAGCTCCAGGTCTGGGGAGTTGCCGGGACAGGTTGGGTTAGAGGCTACTCTCCTGGTTATACCCCTGCCCCCTACCATGACAGAGCTAAGGACCACAGGGATCACTCTGGTGAGATTCACTAACAGCCTACCCACACTTAGACCTACCTCTCTTACCTGAGCCCTCCCCCGGGGCTACCTTCTCAGGACTGGTCATGCTGTCTCCATTCTCTAGCAACCCCTGCACCTGCCAAAGAGATGAAGAGAAGGTAGTGGTAACTGAAGAACCTGGTCCTACTGCTGCCCACCAACTTCAGACTTGGGACCCTCCACCTCCTGGAGATGGGCAGACACAGGCTGCCAGCATTGAGCATTACAGGGATCTGGAGAGGAGGCAGAATGGGGCAAGAAGGCCAGGCCAAAGGAGACCAAAAGTCAGAGATCAGGGGTAGGGCTGGAGCCTAAGGGTGAGGGCTAGGAGACAGGAATTTGAGGGTGAAAAGAGCTGGGCTGCACAGCTCACCTTAGGCATATCCTTGCCACTGCCTTCTCTGAGAGGGTCAGAGGCAGGGGCTGAAGGGTAGGTAGGGGGCTCCTCGGGCCTGGGTTCAGCCTGCAGCCGCTGGCGAAGCTCAGCCAGCCGTCCCAACAGAGCAGTCACATCCTCAGAGGCCAGAGCCTGCCTTGCACGGCCTTGCCAGCTGATGGCCCTCTCTGTGAGGCACTGTAGGGCCTCACCCTCAGGCAGCCGCACAGGCAGTCTCTGCAGTGCTACCAGCAGTGCCAAGATGGTCTCCAGGCGTGGGCGCCGTGAGCGCATGCACAGCGGACACAAGAATTTGGTGTCCCACTCCCACCAGGCCAGCAGTGGGGATGGGGTGGGACTGGGCCTTAGGGAACTGAGGAGGCGGGGTACCGACACACATCGCCCATGGAACCAGTCCTGACACAGGTCACACTGCAGAGCTCCCACCCCGGCTGGCACCTGCCCACACACACAGATGGAGGTTGCAGAGGAAGCTGTGGTCGATGATGCCAGTGGACTGGGTTTGGTGGAGTTGGTGCGACGTAGCTGCAGGATTCCCTCCTTCTCCTTCTGTTCCCCCTCCTTGAAGGCCACGATCTGCCGTGCCCAGGACAGGGGAGGAGAGGTCAGCACCCCAACCCTCCTTCTCTGGCACCATGAACACCCCACTCCCAAACCAGGAGAACTGACGCACAGGGAGCAAGCGGTCTGCCTATGGTCACCAGGCTCAGACACTATCATTGCCAGACTCTTCTCCCCATCTGGGCCTAAGCTCCTTACCACAGAGCCTGGGTCCCTGAGGTCCTGCGCAGACAGCCCCAGCAGCTCTGTGTCAGATTTGTACAACCCCAGCTCCTTCTCCATCCAACGGCTGCGCTTGGTGCTGTCTGAGCCGGCATCTGCACACGGGCAGAGCACCTGAGGCAGGCAGACAGAGGGGGACTGTCTGGGCTTCCCCTCCTTCCAATGCCCAAAGGCCCCAAACCCATGTTCTCACATGAGCTGTCTCACAACATCTGGGCCAGAGGCAGGAGAGGCTGTGGGTCAGGATCCCAGGCCTCACCTCCAGCAGAGTGTAGCAAGAATTCTTCTTGAGGAAGGTCTTGGAGGCCTTCTCCCTCCAGGAGTGCGCTGTCAGTACCTGCAGCTCTAGCTGTCTCAGTTCCTCCAACCCCACAGGTAGGTCCCGGCCCACAGCCACCAGACCCTCCAAGTCATCCAGGCAGGGGTAGTGATCACCATTCTGGGACAGGGCAAGAGAAAGCTCAATTTAACTCGCCAACATCTACTGATGCTACTCTGTCCCTGGCCCTGAATTGGGAAGATAGACTGGACTCACAGTCTTGAGCCAGAAGAAAACAGGCTCATCCTAAGGAAGGTATGCCTACCTGGCTCTCTCCTCCAACTCCTACATCCACTGGCTCAGCCTCCAGATATCCAGGCAGTCCCCAGCACCACCAGACCAGTTACATTGCTGTGGTTGGCCTCTTTTAGCCTCCCTGCCCCTACCATTCTCATCTTAACCAGCCCTCAGGCCAGCCTCGCAACCCTTCTTCACATTGCTCACCAAGCACATTCTGCCTCCTCAAAATATGCTATACCCCCTTCCTCGCTCTAGCCAACCCAACTCAACCCAGTACAACACAGTGTATGACATCTCTCCCATCTAGACTGGAGATCTGGGGTGAAGTGGGGGTGGGGCAACAGGGTCCTCACTTGAATCTCGTCCACATCAGCAATCCAAGCCCGGGCCTTAGCAAGAGCCTCCTTGAGAGCCTGGATGTTGGGCAGGTGAACAGGGATGTTTTCTGCCTCATGAATTATGGCCTCAAGCGTGGCTGGTGGATGCTTCTGCCTAAAGGTAGGGAAAAAAGAGGGCTCAGTCTGGGATGGTCTCCATGACCAGAAGCCCAGTCTGACTTTCAGGTATAGCAGTATGAGCTCCTGTGGCTGCCACTTGGGCCTACTTGCTTGTATTCTGCCTACAAGTGGCTGTCAGTCTCTGCTTGTTCCAGATCGCACGCACCAAATTTCTGCCGTATCCCCATGCTCTGCTTGTCCACCAGTCTGTCCGCCTGCTGGCAGTGCCTACACACACAACCTGTAGTATTAATCTGGGAATTGCAGTTTGTCAGACTGTTCCATGTGTGGGGTCTTTCTACTAACAGGTGTTCATCTGCTTGTTGGTACTTCTCATGAGTGTGTGCACACGTCAGCCTGTGGAGCTAGTCCTCTATATAGCTCTGTATTTGTCCATTTCTGTTTCTCTGTAAGACTATCTCTGCCTCTACGTGTAATACAGAGTTAAACAAAAAAGGGGAGGATAGGATAGTCAATACACCAATACAGGAATCTGGTGCCCAAGGTCACCCATGGGAATCATCTTCAGCTTCTCTGCTAAACTCTGAAGGATGCAGTAGAGCAGGGAGGGGAAGAAGCTGGACCTACCTGGCCTCCAGGCAGAGATGGGCCTTCTCCTCCCAGCGTTCGGCAATGGTCAGTAGCTCCTGCAGTTCGGCTTGGGCCTTGTCCACAGCAGGGCTAGGGGCCACACTGGCACCTGCTACCAACAGTCCCCGCATGACAGCCAGGGTGCCTCTTCGGGCTGAGGGGGCCAGTGTGCGTTTAACCTCATCCAGCCATTGTGCCTGTTCCACCTGCCGCTGGAGCTGCTGGGCTTCAGGTACCTCCACGCCAAGCTGCCGCCCTCTCTCCAGCAGGGAATGCAGGAGCCCTGGACTGGATGGCAATGAGGCCAGAGCCTCACAGGCCTCAGCTTGGTAGGCTTCCACCTGTTCCAGAATACCCTACCAGGACACAAACAAAAAACAAACTTCTCAGTAGAGCCCACACAGAGGTCCCACCACCACATACCTCTGCCCTACTTACCTTCTTACCCTTCAGTATTTGGGAAGAGAACCTAGCATGGTCTAGGCACTCTTCCTTCACCAGGCCCTAAGCAGTGGTTCCTAACACTCACTGCCCACTAAATATCCTGGGACATTTGTTAAAATGCAGATCTCTGGGTCCACTCCTTGAGATTCTTAATAGGGATTGGTCAGGAGTCTAAAGGGCTTCCCTGGTGGTTCAGTGGTAAAGAATCTACCTGCAACGCAGGAGACCCAAGTTTGATCCCTGGGTTGGGAAGATCCCCTGGAGGAGGGCATGGCAACTGCAACCCACTCCAGTACTTCCGACTGGAGAATTCTATGGATAGAGGAGTCTGGCAGGCTACAGTCCACAGGGTTGCACAAAGTCAGACAGGACTGAAGTGACTAAGCAGCAGCAGTAGGAATCTATGCTTTATTTAAGTGCCCAAAGGATCCTGATATATATCATCAGGAGACCCTCTGTCTTAAAAATGTTGTTATGCTTGGCCTTATCACAATCTACACTCACACTGGTGTCCACTGCTCTTTCCATCCTTTTTCTGTACCTTCCTGAACTTGACTCTGCTTTCCAGGCCCACAAACACCCTTGTTACTTCCTTTCTCCTCTTCTACCTTGAAGAGGAAACCTTTCTTTGACTAAGCATCCTGTATCTGTACCCTTGCCACTTGCCCCTCAAATCCCATTTCTAACAGGCAGTTTGCTAAACCCTTTGCCTCCTACCTCCATCACTCACAGGTGCATCCTGTCTTGCCCAAATACTTGCCACTTTTGAAAGAAGTCAAGAGTGGCCTGCTGCTCAGGTCCCTCCCCCTCCCCCAAACCCTCAGCAGCACCCCAAGTTCACCCCTCCTCACCTTGACATCCCCAATCTGGTGCATGGCACAAGGCAAGTTGTTCATCTGCTCCAGAAAGGCCCGGAGCTCAGCAAGGGTCATCTGCAGACCAGTCATCCTGTGGGGGCTATGGAGTTTCACATGTAGGGTTTCAAGTCCAACCCAGTCCCCTCCCTCAATCTCTGTACTAAGGCCCAACACCTTTCCTCATACATGCCCACCCTGACCTCTCATACTTCACAGTTCCCTGCAAATGCCCAGGTTAGAGGGAGAGTTTTAAGATACATGCATATTCATATGATGAGGGGAAAGAATTAGAAGAGAGGAATATAGGATTTATTTGGTGGGGAAAGCTTAGAAATTGATGGCAACAGAAGCTGGACAATTATAATCCATATTCTACTGTGAACTCAGATTAAGTGTATGCTTCTGTGTCCTTTTCTTATCCCTAAACCTCCCACAACTCCCTGACCTCAGCCTGTCTGAAATCAGTACCTTCAGGTACTGATAAAAAGAAACAATCCTAGCTTTCCTAGCACTGAGGTACTCCCCACTGTTCTAGCTGCCTGGCCTTCTTGCCTCCCCACTTCCTCCAATGGCAGTGCTTGTCAGCTTCCTGCTGATGTCACCTGCTAAAGGTACTCAGAGTTCACCACCACCCCCCGCCAATAGTCCTTTTCCTAAGGTGCTCATTCCTCAGCAGGCTATCTGTGCCCAATGCCTCACGCTGCCATACCCAGCTTCCTGGCCGCTGACCAGCCCCAGAGCCCGGGACACGCAAGCCTCTGCCTCACTCAGACAGTTCTTTAGTCGCTGCAGCAGCTCACTGTTAGGAAACCTCCGCTCACGGGCCTCTGACTCTAGTGCCCTCAGCTCTTCAAGGCCTGGAGAGAGAATAAGAGCAGCAAGGAGTAGGCAGTATTGAGTAAAGGCAGAGGAAGGGGGTGGAGGGTACAGAAGAAAAGGGAATAGAACTTGCCTGTGGAGTCCCTCCGTCCCCCCATCACTCACTGCGCTTCCGCCCATCCTCCACCTCCAAGGCCACTCGCACTTTGTTGGCCCACGTGTCAAAGGACTCAGCCCGGACCTTCAGCTTATGGAGCATGGCAGGGAGCTCATCCAAGGTGTACCGATACCTACAGGAAGAGGGCAGGGAAGAGCACATCTGGCCCAGTTCTACATCCTCCTCCTTAGCCCACTTCCTCCAGGTAGGCCCCCTGCTCACCTCAAGTACTGCCGGCTACTGGAGCACTTGCAGAGATCATTGATGTGGGAAAGGCAGACAAGGCCGTCAGGGCAGTCATAGCAGGCTAGGGCTGATAGAAAGCACGTGGTCTTGCACTTGATGCACTGGCGTTCATCATCCGGGAGCAGCTCAAAAGCTTCTCGCTCAGCTTCAGTGATGCCCTGGGGGTGTTCATTATATAGAACCAGAACAGGGCTGCAGAAATCCCTAACTCAGCCACCACTGAGCTCCATGTTAAAGACTCAAATCTGTGCTAAGAGCTATGAAGGAGACAAAACTGCACAGATCACACTGCCTCTGTGAAGTCCAGACTTTCAAAGCTGGGTAAGCATATGAAGCAGGGTAAGATCAATGTAGGTTGAGAGGAAGAAAAATCAGGTAAATTTCAGATTAGCAGAAAGGGCCTTAGGGGTGAAAGAAGGTGAGGAAAATGTGGACCAAGGCACCAGAGAGACGGCAATATGTGGAAGGGGTCAAGACAAGTGTCGTGTACTGGGGAATAATGCTAGCTTCCAGGCACTCAGAGCCCACTGTGCTCTAGGCACTGTGCTGGGTGCTTTAGCAGCACACTGCATACACATCTATAACTTAAGAGAAATAAACTCTATGTGCTTGTATCCAGTGTTTAAAGTTCCAAACCTAAGCCAATGACTTTATCTGTTGATTGGATGAAAAAAAAGCAATCCACTCCAAAAATGGAGGAAAAGCCAGTTATCTTGGAGTTAACTGAAAGACAATATAATGCTATACATTATGGGCAATTTGGGGGATTTTAGAGAGAAATTTTGATTCTAACAGTTTTTGTCTTCTGTACTGACCTAACTTCTGTGTAAGTCCATTGCACATTACAAATCCCACCCTGCCACAAATGTGCTCTGCACATTACAAACCCTGCTCATGAGTCCACTGCACATTACAAATCTAGCTGTGTTGATAAACAGTAAATTATTTAAACCTCTCTGGGTTTCAGTTTCCCTATTTTGTAAAATGGAGACTACGGTACTATCCTCATTGGGTTGTTATGAGGATTAACAAAGGTAAAGTCACTAAGGACTTAGAAAAGTATCTTAGCACTTAGAATAGTGGAACCACAAAAGGCCCTCAACAGTCAAAGTAACCTTGAGAAAGAAAAACAAAGCTGGAGTATCAAGTTTCTTCTTGATTTCAAACTATATTACAAAGCTGTAGTAATCAAAACAGTATGGTAATGACATTAAAAACAGACACATAAACCAATGGTAAGCCCAAAAATAAACTCTCATACATACACTCAACTAATATTTGACAAGGGAGTCAAGAATACTCAGTGAGGAAAAGATAGTCTCTTCAATAAATGGTGCTGGGAAAACTGGATAATCACATGCAGAAAAATGAAACTGGACCTTTATCTTATATCACTCATGAAAATTAACTTGAAGTAGATTAAAAACTTAAACGTAAGAACTGAAACCATAAAACTCCTAGAAGAAAATATAGGGAAAATGTTCCTGGACATTGGTGTGGGCAATGATTTCTTGTACATGGTATCTTTAAAAAGCACAAGCGACAAAAGCAAAAATAAATAAGTGGAACTATATCAAACTAAAAAGCATCTGCACAGCAAAAGAAATCATCAACAAAATGAAAAGGCAACCCATGGAATGGGAGAAAATATTTGCAAACTGTCTATCTGATAAATGGTTAACATCCAAAGTATATAAAGGACTCATACAACTCAACAGCAAAACCCCAAACACCCAAATAAGAACTGGGCAGAGGACCTGAAAAGATGTTTTTCCAACAAAGACATACAAATGGCTAAATAGGTACACGAAAAAATGTACAACATCACTAACCATCAGGAAAATGCAAATCAAAACCATAATATCACCTCCCACCTGTCAGAATGGCTTATCATCAAAAAGAAAAGAGATACATGTTGGAGAGAATATGGAGGTGGAGACCAGGGAAACTTTGTGCACTGTGGTAGGAATGCAAACTGGTACAGCCACTTTGGAAAACAGTATGAAGGTTTCTCAAAAAATTAAAAATAGAATTATCATATGATCTAGCAATCCCTCTTCTGGGTATACTCCAAAGGAAATGAAACTGGGATCTCAAAAAGATATCTGCACTCCCATGTTCACTACAGCATTATTCACAATAGCCAAGATACAGAAATAACCTAAGAGTCCATAAATGGATGAATGGATAAAGGTGATGTGGTATATGTATGTGTATATGTACATATACATATAATGGAATATGTATTACTCAGTCATAAGGAAGACAGCAATCTTGCCATTTGTGACAACACAGATGGACCTTGAAGGCATTATACTAAGTCAAACAAATCAGACAAAAAAGACAAATATCACAGGGTATCACTTATATATGGAATCTAAAAAACCCAAACTCCTAAAAACAGAGTAGTAGGAGTTCCCTGGTGGCCTAGTGGTTAGAATTCCAGACTTTCACTGCCATGCCCTGGGTTCAACCCCTGGTTGGGGGACTGAGATCCTGCAAGCCGGCTTGCAGCAGCACGGCCAAACAAAACAAAAAAGAAACAGAGTAGAATGGTGGTGGCCAAGGGCTAGGGAGGTAGGGAAAAAAGGAAGATGTTGGTCAAAGGACACAAACTTCCAGTTAGAAAATAGATAGATTTGGGGGAGTCTAATGTATAACATGATGACTATAGGAGGGAGAAAAATAGGCACTCAACAAATATTTACTGATATTAGCTAATTTGCAGATAAAGACACATATTTCACAGGCCTATCTCAAAGTCTTAGAGTAACTTGCACAAAGTGAAAATCTGACTACAGCCTATTTTGAATCCGAAGCTAGAGAATGCTGCTCTTAGGATGAAGCCCCTAAGTATTCTTGGATCATGGACTCCTTAGAGAACTGGATGTAAGCTATGACTCCTCTTGCTAGAAAAGGACTCAAACACATATACAAACATACATACACACACACACACACACACACACACACAATCTTTTATAGAATTTGAGCCCTCTCGCTAGAAAAGGACACACACACACAATCTTTTACAGAATTTTGAGACTAGGGGTTCCAGAATTCTTCTCTTAGGTAAGGGCCAAATGTAGAGAATTCTGAGTGTTAGTATGGGAACATCTACTTTTCCCACCTTGCTTTGGCTCCTTCCTGTAGCCTAGCAGAGCCCCAAAGTCATCATTTAATAACAGCACTGAACAGAGAGAAAAAATGATGGTTAGAAAAGCCCATCAACTAATACCACAGACTGATAGGCCCTAGACTTCCAACACTTACCAAAGCTGCAATTCTTACAGCCCATGCTCATAGGAAAGTTATAAATGAGTTTTAAAATAAGAAAATACTAGCCTAAATTTCCTTATTTTAAGAAAAGAGATCCAGCATGGGATTCCTCAGGACCAGCATTCTTCTGTCATCCTATGGAGCACTCTCACTAAGTCAATTCCCTAACTGAGCAAGTTTGGAGCTTTAAGAAGGCAGCCAAAGTACATGAACAGCAGTCCCATTCACCTTCAAACAAAACTGATATGTTATGAGGAATCTACCTGCCTTCTACTCAGTAACACTAACCCAATCTGAACTGCTAAACCATTTGAATTGCAATACAATGGCATTTCTTAATATTCCATATTTCAATTATTTTGTTCATGTATTATTATCAATAATAGCAGCTGCTACACTGCAAGTGCAGTAATAGATGCTTTGACATAAATCACCTTACTCAAGCTTTACAACCACTTCGCAAGTTATTTATTCCCATTTTATAGAGTGTGAGAGTGAGACTATGAGAGGTTAGGTAACCTGAAAAGGTTGTCCAGCGTATCAGCAAGTGGGGGTTTTGTTATGTCAGTTGATCTTGGGTTATTTAAATAATCATGAATAGCAGCTATACCAGCACCTTCTATGGGTCACTTACTTAACACCTTGAAAGAAAAGAAAGTGAAAGTGAAGTTGCTCAGTCATGCCCGACTCTTTGTGATCACATAGACTGTAGCTACCAGGCTCCTCCATCCATGGAATTTTCCAGGCAAGAGTACTGGAGTGGGTTGCCATTTCCTTCTCCAGGGCATCTTCCTGACCCAGGGATCGAACCTGGGTCTCTCTCATTGCAGGCAGATACTTCACCATCTGAGTCACCTGGGAAGCCCACTTAACATCTTAAATCCACTCAACTATCCAAAAAGATAAGCACTATTATAATCTCCATTTTTTTTTCAGATGGGAATGCTGATGCTCAGTCAGGTAAATTAACTTGCCAACAGTTATTAGTAAATAGTAAAGAATAGAATGTAGTTTCCAACTTAGATGTGTCTACTTCTTTTCAGTACTTCCCAAGAGTAGAGGCTACTACTACTACTTCTTCCTCTCCCTACCTCTGCCAGACTAGGGTACCCAATCCTGTGCACTATCCCCACCGCCCACCTTCTCCAGCAAGGCCTTTCGCAGACGCCGCTCCTCCTGCACCATGATGAACATCTCCTTATGCACAGCTGCTGCTAGGTTCAGGTCCAGCTTCTCTGGACAAGCAGCCATCTTGCAGATGAGCTCCTCATGGGAGAAGACACAATATCTTCGGAGTCGGCGGTAGTGCTCAATGCACTGGCGACCAGCTGGCAGCTGTGGACAGGTTCAAGGCTGAGTATAGCCAAGTCTGGAGGCAATGGTGCCTCAGCTTCCCTACCACCCTCCTGCTTCTCCTTGCCACCCCCCATCACACTCCAGACTCACCCAGTCAGCAGTGCAAAAGTTGACAGCCTCAGCAAAGTTGTAGCCTTGGTTAAAGCCACTGTGGTAAGCACGAGGGAAGGTAATGACAAATTCTCCTGCACACTGGTTTGTGCGGACAACCTGAGGAAGAAAAGCCAAGATTGCGGAGATAAGTTTTCCATAGTCTATAGAAACCTCATCTAAGTGCAGAGTCCTCAAGGAGAGGAAGGAAAGTCTCAGGGAACAGTCTGACAACAGATTCCCAGACCCACCAACTCCAACAGAGAGGACCACTGGTCTCTGTTCTCAAGGTTTTGATTTGTGACGACAGGAAATATTGTAAAGTAATTAGCCTCCAATTAAAATAAATAAATTAATTTAAAAAAAAGAGAATTTGAGTCAAAAGCAGGAAATATACCAAAATATTTCAACTTCCTTAATGATTTTTATAAAAATTCAAAATGTAACTTTCCCTTAAGCTGGCCATTCCTTTCTCAGTAACAATTTTTGTTACCAGTCATGTAAACAGTTTCACACCAAGTGGTTCTACAAGATCTGTTATAAAATCAGCAGGCCCTGCCATTCTCCATTTCCTAGAGCCATTGGTTTTCACCTCTTCTGATTATTTTGGCATTCACCTTAACAATTCTAAATATCATGCCTCAAGACTATACTAAAAATAGCCTTCTATTTCTCAATTTGCTTAGTTTTCTATGCATGTATTAGTAATTTAATCCCAACCTTTTTGACAAATGTAAAACTCTTATCACTTTTCACCTTTCTGTAGCAGTCTCTCATAGAACCTTATGATCTGTTACAACTGGGACCAGCTGCCCTCCCTGGATTTTCACTCTCCCAGGAGAGATTTCCTGTTTCCTAGATCCCATGTCTTCCTCTTTCTTGGTTTGCTCCTTTGCTGTGCTTAATTAAGCACATCATCCAACAGCTTCCTGAGAAACAGTGGGAAGAATTTAGAAAAATATCTCTATTCTACTCTCACACTTGATAATTTGACTGCACATATAAAATTCTAAGTTGAAAATCATTTTGAAGGTATGGTTCTAGTGTTCTGGATTCCAATGGTGCTTTGAAAGTTTGAAGCCATTCTGATTTGTAATGCTTTGAATGAAACCAGTTTTCTCTCTCAGAAAGCTTGTATGAGTTTTCTGGTCCCAGTGTTTGATATGAAAATTCACCAGATATACCTTGGTGTGGATCTATTCTCATGCATGTACTAGGTAGGCCCTTTGATTCTGGAAACTCATGTAGTTGAGGGAAATTTTCTTCAACAATTTCATTAATAATTTGATCCTTTCAGTTTTCATTTATTCTCTTTTTAGAGAGAATTATTGAATATTGAACTACCTGATTTTCTCTAGCTTTTTCTACCTTTAACTTTTTATTTTATTTTCTGGGAGATAGCCTTAACTGTTTATCTTCTATGTTTTTTATTTAGTTTTCCACTTTTGCTATCATTAATTTTAATTTCCAAGAGCTCTTTTTTGTTCTTAGCATGTTCTTTTAAAATAGCATCTTGTTCTTATTTTATGATTGCAACATATGCTCATCTCTGAAAGTTTTAATGAGGTGTCTTCCCTTTTCTTTTTCAACTTTACTTCTCCCAGCCCAGCCTCTGTTCAAACTGCTTTTTTACCATTTGGTTCTACTTTGTTCTAGAGTTTTCTCGGTTATCTACTTATATTCAAAAGTAAGAAAGCAAAAAACTGAATAGAAGTTCTGAGTACTGAGGTGAAGTTTGTCAACTGTGAGCTTCACTGTAGGGTAAAGCCACTTAGTTTGGGAAACTCTAGGTTTTTCCTTTTGAGCCAGTTAAGAGTTCCCAGAGAAAACTCTCCCATTTTCCATGCCTGAAGAAAAAAGGTCTGGGTACCAGTGTTCTAAGAGTCAAGTGGAGGAAGATGGCTGGGAACCTCAACATTCAGTAAGTATACAATGAATTCTAGTAGTTTCACTATACCTCAGCTGTACCTAAAAGACCTCAATCCAGAGATCAATTTCAAAAGTTCACCTCACAATCTTTTACTAGAGAGAGGGAGGGACACATTTCCCGCTACCTAGTGTGGGTGAGGTTCCCACAGCTTTCAGATTGATTCTCAGATGTTCCACATACTAAGTTTCAGTTTTCTTGTTTCCTAGTTTCAAGAATTTTTTCATTGTCTCTTTTCCTGTTTTTCCCATCATTGTGATTTTTTGACCTTAAAAAAAATCACTTTGTATCATTTTAGTGAAGTTTCAATAAGGAAAGGAAGTAGCCATGTGTATGTTTAGTTTGCCACCATTACCAAGAAGTCCTACAAAGTTTTTTAAGACGAACATTTAACACTGATGAAGACACAGTGAAATCAGTACAGTGCAGGTATGGGGACCAATTAACTTCTCTCTAGAAAGCAAAATTGCTAATATATACTAAGTACCTAAAATGTTAATAGCCTTCAACACAATAGTTCCTCTGCTAGGATTCTAAATTAATGTGGAGAGAATCAGCATCCTAACAATATTGAATCTCCAGATTTATTCAGGTCATGTATCAGCTCCCACCTCCAATACATTTTCCTCTCAAATCTACTCCTACTTAGAGACAGTATCAATATTTACTGCTTGTACTACCGCACTGGCCCCCATTATCAACCAGAATTGTCTTCCCCAACCAAAACGCAAATCTGATCACATAATGTCCCTGTTGAGAACCCCTCACTCAAATCCTCATATCTACATGATAAAGCCATGGCCCCAGTAGACAAACTCTTACTCTTCCTTCAAGTGTCGCCCCAGTAGACAAACTCTTACTCTTCCTTCAAGTGTCGCCACTTCTACAAATACTTTCCTGACCCCTCCCCCTCAACTTCCTAATGACCCAGTCTGTTGTTCTCCTGTAACACCTCTAATAATATTTTATTCCAGTTGCTTACTCATCTCTGTCCTCTACTCAACTACACACGACCAAAGGCAGGGATTGGTTTATTTGCTTTCAGGGTGTTGACCAGAGGCCTTGCAAACAGGGAGTTCTAGCAATACCTGTTGAATGATCTAGTCCCAGCCTTGATTTTATAGATGTGAAAACTGAGCTCTAGAAAAGCCTCAAGGAGCAGAGCCAGAAATAAAATCTAATGCTCCTGTACCCTCATTTTGGCAATGTCACTTTACTATTTCCTTCCCATACAGTTCTGCAGCTATTCTGCAGCTATTAAAACTGTATTCTGCAACTCACATTCTGCAGCTATTAAAAAAATGACTCCAAAGTCCATCAACTGGTGAATAGACAAACAAAATTTAGTGTAGCCATACAATATAATATTATTTCATCTTAAAAAGGAAGTTCTGAAACAAGCTCTAACACAGATGAACCTCAAAAACATTATGCTAAATGAAAAGCCAGATATACAAAGACCACATATTATTCCATTTATATGAACTGTCTAGAAAAAGCAAATTTTTAGAGTCAGTTAATTAGTGGTTGCTTGAGACTAGGGGTTGAAATGGAGAGTGTCTGCAAAATGGTACACAGGATCCTTTTGGGGTGATGGAAATGTTTTAAAACTGGATTATAGTAATGGTAGCACAACTTTGTAAATTCACTGAATCGTGGATTTAAAATGCATGATTTTTATGGTATGTAAATTACACTGCAATAAAGTTGTTTTTCAAAAAAGATGGTATAAATAGTTCATGGTGAGGAAGCAAAAATCATTCTAAACCAGCACTGTCCAACAGAAATATGCCAGCCACATATATCCTTTTCAAATTCTCTAATAGCCACATTAAAAAAATAAAATTAACTTCAATGTATTTTATTTAATATATCCACAATATCATTTTAATGTGTAACTGGTATACAGAAGTATTAGTGAGATATTTTATACTGCTTTATATTACACCTTGAAATCCAACATGTGCTTTATACTTTAAATACATTTCAGTTATGACTAGTCATGTTTCAAGTGCTCAACAGCCACATGTGGCTAGTGGCTATCAAGTTGGACAATGCCATTCTAGATGATCAAACTTAACAAAAGAGATTATAAAAATCCATACACTGATTACTGTTATGTCAAAATTTACATAAAAAACAGGTGGAAACAACAAAATGTGGAGGAAAATAGAGGTGACCTTTGTATTTCCTTTTTTTCTTGAAGGGGGGGCTTTCTTTTATAATAAAAATACTTATACTATGTATCTTTTATCTATAAAAGGAAATGGCCTTCTCTCACCAAAGGGGAAGAAGATGGGTAAGGTGGTGGTGGGTAGGGGTGGGGGCAGCCAAAGATGGCTGAGGGAGCTCCAGCTGGCTAAATTGCAGTCTGCCAACATGTGAATATGAAAAATCAGATGTCTTGGATGGAGGGGATACTGCCAAGTCTAAAGAGCCTGGAGATTCTGGGAACTACCTATAGGAGTGGCAGGGCAGACAGAGGGTGAGGTGGTGGTGAAACAGCAGCTGGCCAGAGAAGCTGGGGAGCCATGAGCAGGAGAAATGCTGTGGAGGTGGATGCAAAAAGCACATATTTAAGAATCAGTGATAAGACTTTTTTAAAAAAAACAGGCAAGGACTGAATAGCTATAAGCTGTCTGAATCCTTAATGAGAATCCTCTCCTACTCTTAAAATTCTCCTTGACATTGTGGGAAAGAAAGGATGCTATGAATCAGGAAGTAGTCTGAGGAAAGGTCAGACTCAATGTCTACTTGCGAAGAGCATAACTTGAAGGGCCCTTGATCATTTCCATACCTTGAGCTCAGTCATTTTCAAATGGGGTGAGGCAGAGAGGGAAAATGTAACCCCCCCACCTTCCCCAAGTGGAAGACGGTGACCTGAACTGTTGCAGAATTTGCTTCCTCTAATTCCCTAGGTATCTCAATCCTTAGTTAAGTACCACTTAAACATGTAAAAGTATTACTCGCAGATTATATAGTATAGTAAAACAAGCTGAAGGCAAGAAATTCTGGTGAGAACCACTGACCTAGTCCAAAGACCTGCTGTTCAGGTGACCAGGAATTTCAAGGAGATTAATTCAGTATGTACTGACTGTCTACCATGTCCCATACATAAGACTAAGTGGCAGGGTAGCTAAGGCTGGGGTGTGGGGGGATGTGTGTAGAGGAAGTGGTGAGTTGAAGGGAGTGGGGAGAAGTATAACCACAGAATGAGCAAGACTGAAGCAGAGGTGGAAGATGTACTCAATACTATTCCTATAGGACTACTGATCAGATTATTTTAAGACCCATACCAGAAAACTGGCTGATGCTAATCAACATTAGAAATTCCCAGGAATATAAAGCCGCTTAGAGGTAAGCCAGGATGTATACCCAGAGTGGGAAAGAAGACTACAGAGAAGGAGAATAGGACAAGCCAGGACTCTGAGTTCAGTTTTTTTTTTTTTAAATGCTGAAAGATATTGGCTTTTTTTTTTTAGGTTAATTCCCCCCACTCCCCACCAACTTTACTGAGATACAGCTGACATATAACCTGTTGGTGCACAACATTTTGATGAGATACACTTATGTATTTGCAAAGTAATTACCACCACAGAACTCTGACCTGTTAAATAAGTAAACAGACCTACTCACTTCTCCAAGATGGGTCACAATATGGAAAGTATAACAGTGACTGCTAGTTGTCCCCCTATATCCATCCTCACCCTCTTCCATAATAATAATAACATGACCTCCAATTTGTGGCTGGTACATGACCATCCTTAATAAAAATCAGATTTTCCAGTTTTTCTCACAACTAGATGTGGCCATGTGACTAAGTTATGACTAATAGGAGGTGAATGAAAATGATGTGTGCCCTTAACAGTAAGAAGACTTGTCTTGCCTAGTCCTTCCTTCATTTCCCTCTTCTACTGATGGAATCCACCCCTAAGGTGTTGCCCCGAAACATCTGGCCCAGAGGGCTCACCATCACACTGTATCTCTAACCACTATTATTTCCATCAAACCTACAGTCTGATTAAGATAGATTAAGAATGAGAAAGGCATTGGGATATATTCTAGACAATGACCACCACCACCACCACACAGGACATCACTAACTCATTCCTATTCCTTGCCCATTTCCTAGGCACTCACCGGCACACCATGGGACATGAGGGTGTTGGGATTCATGAGGGTAACAAGTTGGTGCAGAAGGTCAGGCTGGCTATCAAAGAGCTCAGGTGTCAGCTTCTTCATCACCTCTTCCAAATGTTCTGCTGCAAGTGAGGGTACCCCATACCAGGTCTTCGGCTCACCCCTGGCCAAAAAGAAAGGGGACACGTAGAGTGGGCACTCAAAGAGCCCACCCTGAATGCTTCCTTTGCTGCCCAGGACCCCACTCACCAGTGGAGGTAGTTAATGGAGTAACTCCAGTGATCCTCAATATGCCAACAAAAGGCTGAGAAGACCATGCCCACATAGAGCCAGGGCACCTTCATGCCAGAGATATCTGCATTGATGTGGCACAGTACAGACTGTTCCAACACTGGCATCACATTCAGGTTCCAACCACTCGTAGCATACTCCTGATAGGTCAGGTATTTGTGGAAAAGAGATGAGAGTTTTGCTAAGGTGCTGAGTTCTTTAGCCCAGAGAACCTTAATTTTGAGGTCATAGACCTTTCTGAAATGTCTAAAAAATATTACAGATGTTCTTCCCCTTGCCTCCCTCAAATGCATAGACAACATTTCAATTCACTTCACTTTACTTCAGTTTTAGGAAAGTTTATAGATGTGCCCACTCACAGAAGTATCTGCAAGTTAAAAGCCCCTGCTCTGGACCAAAATGTACCCTTCTTGTGATATAGGCCTAGGGCCTCTTTATTTCTTGCACTTATAATCCCAGTCCCAGAACACTTCTTATGAATGAGCCAGATACTCTGACAGGTACTTCAAATACCTTCTCATTTAATTCTTATAAAATTTGCGAAATGGATACTATTCCCATTCTACAGACAAAAAATAGTCAATCTCATGGCTGGAGAAGTCATGCCAGATACTAGGCTGTGCTCTTTACACACATCATCCCATCTAAATCTCATAGCAACACCTAAGGCAGGCATAATAGCCCCCTTCCTATAGAGATACTGAGTCTTTCAGATACTGAAGTACTTGCCTAAGTCACACAGCTGAATATAACCATGAATCATCTACTCACCTCCTCCTCAGGGGTTAGGTGCCGCTTACTGTCACTGACAGGGAACCCGCTACCAAATTCTTTGGAATGGATGTCAGCCCCATACTCAACAGTTACATCTTCCTCAATGCTATTCACCAGCCGCCAGAATTCCTTCTCCACAAGTTCTGTGGGTACCATCTAAGGAACAGGGGTAGCTGATGACTGTGGCTCATCATATCCTGGCCCCATTGACCCAGGCAAGCTATAGACCATCAGGCGCCTATGACCCTAGCCCTGACACTACCCCAGCCCTCCATCACCTACGTGTACGGGCATGTTGAAGTAATCGGCTTTAAAGGAGTCAGCCATCTCGCCAAAGCTCTGCAGAGTGTATTCCCGGGTAGCCTGCTCAAAGCCAAAGGCTTCAGGGGGGCGCTTACACTCCTGAAACCCAAAGGAGAACATGTCACCAAGGCAGAGGCAAAGAGGTGGAGAATCCCCAAAAGTTGAGCTGGAATATGGGGCAGGAATCGGGAGGGAGAACAGGCCTAGATTTTTACTGAAGGCCCCTGAGGCAGGTCTCACATCATAGCTCTATCTTTTTCTCCTAGCACTTCAGTGCAGTTAGTCTCGTCATTCCTCACATGCACTTCTACCATGCTTTTATCTTCTCTTCCTTCAGGACTTGACTATCTAAACCATGGGCTCTGATTTAATATGCTACCCCATGCTCTTCTGTCACTTTCTTTCTTTCAAGACAAAATGTGGGTTTAAACAGGATGCTTAAAGAAACTTTTTTATGCCGAGACTGGAACTATAGCCCTGGGAAAACAACATTGAATATTCCAGTAGCTCAGAGGATGGGAAACAAAGGCACCAACCCTTAGCGTCAAACTCCACACTATTTCTGTTCTTTAGACTGTCTCAGAAGACAGGACATATGTCTAACTCATTTTCTACTTATGTTCATGGTTTTAGATGAGAGTTGTATGCACCCCTGAGTCAGACGCACCTTCTGCTCATGTCTGAAATCTAAATGTCAACCTGGTTCACCGGCCCAAGACCACTTAAAGAAGACAGCTAAGTAGACCTGACAATCTTTGTTGTCTATGATACTGTTGGTATTCAAACTCCTTCCTAAAGGAATCCCCACCACTACCAAGGCATTACACTGCTCCGGTCTCTTTCCTCATATGTGTGTGTGTGTGTGTGTGTGTGTGTGTCCGCATGCACATGCATACCTGGACTCTATGACCACAGCTGACAGGGCAAGAGACTATCAACATCTACTCTCCCAGAAACCCAGGGAAAGATGTAGACAAGCAACCCAGAATTTGGATCAAGGTAAAAGGCTCATGAAAAGAAACTGGCAGACTTACCAGGCCTCTTAGCCCTCACTGCTGCTTCAGGTGTTCTCACTGCCTCTCTTGCACTAGGTACGTTATCCCCACACATCCTTACTCCTGAACTCCTCTATCCCCCAGTATAGAAAGTCTGCCCAACGCTTGTAATTGAAGTCTACAACAGTACAAACCAATTTAATTATCACAACAGAAGGAAAATAACTAATAAATATTATACCCACATGATGAACCCCTTACAAGAAAAGAAATCATACCATGAATAAATATAATAATACAGAAAAATGATTATAAAGTAACAAATGAAAATACACAATATGATCCCAAACCTGTTAAAGACAGTTATATATACACAACAACGAAAAGATGAGAAGAAAATGCACCAGGCTACTAACAGTGGTTATCTCTAGGTGGTGAGATAGGTAATTTGTCTATTTTCCAAGCTTTCCAAAAGAAAAACTAAAAAACTTGGAAATTGAAAGAACATTTTTTCTTCATATTCCTGTCCTCCAAATCTCATTGCTGACACCTTCCTTGATTACTACTCTTAGTCACTTTCCTCTCCTCTGAACTTCTACATCTGAATTTCTAAACACACAATTTAACACTTGATTATATGTCATCATGTACAATCTAATTATAAATCTCACCTCCCCAGGTGGTCTGACAGCTTCCAGAGAACACAGGCTGAATGTCCTCCTCTTCTTTCTCCCAAAGCTCTGCCCAACCTAGCCCAACCTCAGGGACCCAAAACATAAGACTGTGGCTGAGCTAGGAGGCTGCTTTCAATAAGACCAGATGAAGGAAGGCAAGGACAGCCTATGAGGCAGACACAGTTTGGGGCTGGGAAGTCCTTACCGCCATGACACACTTTGGACACCGCCAGACACCCTTGGGAATCTCAGGCAAAGGAGGCAACAAGCAGAAGATGTGGTAGTTGTCATCACAGCCATCACACAGCAGGAGCTTGTCATCCTCATCCCCTCGGGAACACATTCGGCACACATATGACTCAATCTGCCAGGGGAGGGAGGCAACAGTTCATCAACCCAAGCCCTGTCCAGCCTTTCAAACATAAGACTCCTCCAGACAGTATCCCAGTCCACAGAGATCTCTGTTAGAAACCCACTGTGCTTGATGGCTGGATCATTCATGGCCTTGTACAGGTTAGTCATGCTTGCTCAGGAGTTAAACTGCAAGAAATAATCTCCCCAAATAAACTAACTGGTAGAGCTGTGAGAGCAGAGCCTTTATCATTCAGTGCTGAATTCTCCATTTTTACTCATTCAATAAACATTTACTGAACACTTGTGTGTTCAACATTATGCCAGACTCTACGGTACGGTGATAAATAAGACGTGGTATCCTCCTTCTAAAGGCATACAATAGTCCAGAAGCACAAGTTCATAAAAATTAAAAGGCAGTATAGAAACTGCCAATAGCTCCCCATAAAAGGGTACTATGGAAACCTAGAGGAGGAAGCACACAAATCAGCTGGAGATGAGGAACAGCCTTGAGGAAGAACTTCACTGAAAAGGTGACACTTGAAACTAACTGAAATCTGAAGGCAAACTGAGATTTGGCAATGGCACAGAGAACAGGGGGAAACTCTTCCAGGCAGAAGAAACAGTATGTGCAAAGGATGGGGCAAGAAAGCATGGCACATCTCCAGGAAAAAACAAACATACCTACAAGTAGTTCAGTGTGGCTATAGTAGAGAAGTAACGTGGGCAGTGCTGGGGAATGAGGCTAGAGGTCTGCTGGGACTGGATCATGCATGGTAATAAGGAGCCTAGCCTTTATCCTGAATGGAGAGGGAGTCTCCTTCTCTGCACCCTTCCAGCACTTCATGTTGACAGCACTTGATCACCCTTTCCTATTCGTTGTTCCATGTGAGCTGGCCTTGTTTCCCCAATTAAGTGAGCTACCTGAGGGCAAGGCCCACCAGGCCCACTTTTCTGTTTAATGCAACCTGGTCCAGTGCCATGCTGGGGAAATGCTCGTTGAAGGGATGAGAAGCAGAGCATTAGGAAGTCAGGGCTGGGTCCTTACAAACTGGGCATTGCTGTGGTTCCTCCTGAGCCTCATGGTCATCTTGGTGCAGGGCTCTGGGCTGTGACTCAGCTCCTCCTTGCTCTCCAGGAAGGTCTTGGGTGAGGTTGACTCCACCTTCATGTCCCCGCCTGACTCCTCCTTCACCACTACAGTAGGGGGACACTCGGGCCCTTCCTTATCTGGGAGAGAGAATGGCTCTAAAGTACAAGTCTGAACAGTTAGGGCCCCGCCTCCTCTCCCCAGGTAAGGCCATTCTTCACAATTCCCCAGCCTGTCAGGCCTCACCTTTCTTCCGCAGAGTCTTATCCTTGGCCATGAGGCCTAGGCCCATCATCTTGGGGCCTGCCCCATAGATCTGAAGCTTCTTTAGCTCAGGATTCTTTTCAATGTCTTCCTCTGTGGGTTCCGGCTAGGAGGAAAGAAGGAAATGAATCAAGATTGCAGGTTGCTCCATCCTAAAAGAATAGCCTGGGCTATATCACATGAGTTCATGTCAGGCCTGAAGCACAGGTGGGCCAAGGCAAGAATTTAGATTGCTTTTTGCAGACTGAGGGTAAGTGAGCTCCCTCTTCATTCCTCTCCTGGAATGGAATTAAGATGGATCTCAGTTTTTCCAACTGTAAAATGAGAATATTAACTCCTATCTCACAGTTACAAGGAGCTTGAGAAAGATATATATAAAGAAATCTAAGTATCTGACACTACCAATAAATGGCAGAGACTAACATGATCTGGTATATTACATGCTTTGGTGAGCCCAGGGACAGTGTCCATCTTCTTTTCTGCTGTAGCCCCAGTGCCCAGAAGAATGCTGGCACATAAGCTTCTTTCTGAGGCCAGAATATAGGTGTAAGGAGAAAGAGAGTTCTTCCCCTATAAGCGGAGTCAGGAAAGGAACAAGGCAGGCAAGAATAGCAGACACAGGGAAGATATTACACGAAGAGATCAAAACCCAGTTCAGAAGCTCAGTTGAGAGTAGAGGAAAAGCAAGAGTGAAGCCAGAAAGGGGCACACTACTTTTCAGAATTCAGAGAACCGAGAGAAGGGAGAGTGGAACAGGGAAGAGAGTCTTGGTCAGAGGGAGAGGACTCTCTTCACCCCTAAAGCTCTGTTAGAAGTAGGGAAGCACTCACATCAGGCTGCAGTCTCTTGGCTCGCCGACCATAGCTGTTGAACTTGGAGGGCTGCACAGACTGTCGAAGTGGGATACTGTGAGGTTTATATTCCTTGTCCTTCTCCTCATTATCAAATGGACGTGTGTTGCACTGCTAGGAATAGGTAAAGGGTAAGGGTCAGGGCATGGGGCCCCAGCCCCCAACAGCAAGGACTTCCCTCTACCCTCCCCACAATGGCAACTAAAGTTGTGGTTTCATCCCCTCTCCCCTGCCAACAGGCCCTGCCTAACTGGTCTTTACCACTGACACCAGCACACACTCCGGGAATTCTTCTCATGCTTTTGCTTATACCATCCTAATATCTTAAACATGCTTTTGCTTATACCTTCCAAAAATCTCTCCAACAACCAGACTTCATCTCTTTCCAGACCTCTCCAGGTGTCCAGTCCACTCTACTGAACCAGTTCCATTAAGAGCAAGTGTGGAAATCTGCATCTGGCAGAGGAAAGCCTACTCCCACCTTGGCTTGGCATCCTTACCACCAGGTTGGCTCCAGACTGGTACATCTCATAGGGGTAAACGATGCGTTCATAGTGGGAGCGCAGCAGGGAGCCAATGTTTTTGCCTGGTGGGTAGTTGAGGCGCTGGGCCACCCGAGCCCATCGACGGTCCTTGCAGATGGCTTCATAGCCACCTTCCTCCACCACGATCTGTAAGGACAAGCAGGAAGGGACGTGATTTGCTATGTGTAGGTATAGAAAGAACAATGAGGACAACTTCAGCCCCTTACTTCACTGGAGGCTACCCCCTCCTACCTCCACCACTCAGACTCAAACTGTAGCCAAGGGATGCCAAGAAGTTCTGATGACAGCTTGTATGCTACCAGGCTGTGCCCCTTCCACCATAGCCTAGAGATCCAATATCCAAACCAAGGTGGCCCCCAGAATACCAAGGATATTAAGGCGTGGGGTGGGGAGGGGTTTGAGAAAAACCTGTTCTTACTTTGCTGAGGCTGTAGAGGTCCAAGATCCGCCGTTCTACATTGGGAATCTTTAAGGAAGAGCCCTGGATTTCCCAGAATTTGGCAATCTGATCCAAGTAGTTCAGTTTCACTCTCGTCTGGGCCTGGAGAAGAAATGGCTCAGAGAGGCTGGCCTCCCCCTCTACCTGACCATCTTCTGGCCTAATCTTAGGGCAGGAGAAGGGATACAGAGCAGCCCACTTCATCTACAGAGCAGCAGGCCTCTCCCAGTGAACTGGATCCTCAACTCTAGGTAGCACCTCACCCACCTCTGTTATCTTTGCCACCTTCCAGTCAACAGGAGAAGCCCAAGGTCCCAAAACAGAGCAGGCTGAGTCACAACAGCCAAAGCTTTACATATATTCTTTCTCAGTCTCCTTGACAGGGCTGTGTGAGTATCATCACCTCTTACAGAGCCTCTGCTTCCTCAAGTCATACAGCAGGTACCAAGAAATCTGAGTGTCAAATAAGTTTTTGCTCTTCTTCTGCTAATAATCTGCTGTATGGTCTTGAGTAAATCACTTCTACTCTCTGGACCCCTGTTTTCTGATTAGGAGGGAAATAAAATAACTGCCCAGTCCACTCACCCCAGAAGAGTAGACTTATGAGAGGAACAGTGAATGCCCTCTGGAAACTACAGAATTATATCTAAACTCTAGGCATGTTTCAGAGAATGAAGCCTCCAAAAGAGAACATTCACCTTTTCACATGCACCATGAAATTTGTTCCATGGTGGCCAAAGGGTAAGAGTGCATACTAAAGACAAAATGGCCTAAAGAACTGAGATGGTGTACCAAAGCAGCACTGGCACCCGACCTAATCAGGACCCAATGTGGGCAAAAGATCCTAGGAACAAGGCATGTGCCATGCGTTCCTGAAATGTGTGATCCAGGAAGGGCACCCCAAGTCTTTAACTACCTCACCCTAGTCAGAGGGCCTAGTTTTAGGGAGAATTAGGTTAAGTCCTTACCATTCATTATCTTGCTCTGATCCCATTAGGCGGAAACAGGGACAGTTCTTTCATAGATGAGGAAAAGTAGTTTATCCACAGAAAGGAATATCCTATGGTTCCCTTGCTATGAGAATCCCTAAGGGGCCAGGAACCCTAACCCTTCCACTTCAACCCCTTAGCTTTCCAACCTTGGCCTCATGCCTGACCCCCGCCCGCCATATGCCAGCTCTCTCTCTAGAAAACCTGCCTCTATCCTACGGTAGGCTACACCTTGCCCTACCTATACAACAACAGACCTGGTCAGATCCATTTCTCTAAGGAACTTGTATCACATACAAAAGATGATTTTTGCCCTGACCAGAAGAGTACCTAGACTGACTCTAGAACAGTGATTCTCAATAAGTGGCAATTTTGCCTTCCAGAGGACATTTAAGTAATGTCTAGAGACATTTTTCGGTTGCCATAACTGGGAGAGGGTAATATGTTCTAGTATCTAATAGGCTGACAAGACATCCTACAATGCACAGGACAGCCCTCCATGACAATAAATTACCTGGCCCAAATTGTCAATAGTGCCAAGGCTGAGGATCTGCAGTCTAGAAGACAAGTAACCTTTTAGGTTACGGGTATCTGGTTGGGCCTAATCGTCAGCCCCATACCCTTAGACACCTATTAAGGCTTGAAAATACATAAAAATGAGGGAGAGGAGTATAGCATACTTCTAATCTACATCTTCCAAGGGAAACTCCAGGATTTTACTTGGAACTGGCTTAAGGGCATCTACTCTCATTGCTCTAGGGCATTCTCAAGTCTTTCATGGAGAACCTCACCTTATCCATGTGAAGGGTCTAGATTTCCTGTACAGAACAAAACGGAGAGGGAAAAGCCTACTTGCCTGACCTTCTGTCCAAGTTTGTAACCATTCCAGCTTCCACAGAGACCAGTTCTTTTGTTGTTCCTGCCCATCCACCTCACCTCCCACCTTACCAAGCACCATGGAAGGAAGGTAGGAAGAACAGGGCTGTAGATGGATTGGACAGGTGAGGATATATTCAGCTGGCCAAGCAAGAAAGGGTCTCAGTTAGCCCCATATTTCTCTTTTGCTGACCTAAGTAGGGTGGGTTGGTTGACAGGGGAGTTTCAGAAGTACCAAATGTTTGTGGGAAAAGCACAATCCCCAGCCTTGGGGTTATCAGATCTGGGAGACTAAAAGCCCTTGCTCTGGTTTATATTCAGAGCTCTAAAGCTTCTCCATGCCCTCCAGGCAACTTCACAGAAGATAGAATAAAGGCCTAGTTAGGTAAAGTACCTCAGCCAGAGAAGGTAGGAGGGAAGTAGGATCAGAGCTCAGGTATCCATTCTCCCAACCCCACCACCAGCTGTTGGTCTTCTTACCTCTAGTTCATTCAGTCTCTGGATTCGGGGAGTAAACCTGAAGTTGTCCACTTCAACAGCAAAGGGTGGCTGCCAGTCCTGAGTGGGTAAGGAGGAGAAAGGGAGTTGGGTTATTCCAGCATACTGCAAGACCAGTCTGGGCACCAAAAGCAACTCAGCACCCCATTCACGGCTTCCCAGACCTCTAGCCACCCCAGAACTTTTAACCTGGCAAACACCCAACCCATACAAACACAACTCACAACAGAGCTTTAGAAGTGCCTCAAGTCCATACTCAACATCCCATGCACATACCCTGGGAAATGTCTCCTGATTCCCTCCCAACAGTACAGTGGTACAATTTTAAGAAATAGAAAAATGAGGTCCAAAACAGCTGACTTCAAACTCTCCCTATGCTATGCACATATCCCTTAGGCATGTGCTGTACTGGAAAGCATACAGGATCCGAAGTCAGAAGACGTGGGTTCACATTTTAGCTCTACTACTTACTAGTTACGGGATTTTTACCTTTCTGAATCTGTTTCCTTAACTGTAAGGTGGCAATATGAACTCTTGTCCTGGTTTCCTCATAAGACTGATATGAAAAATTAAACTGGTTTTCTTTTCAAAGGAATCATCATTAAGACTTGACATCTAAGAGTGACCTCACTACCCAATACATATACAGAGTAGCTCAGCTCCAATTTGGGCTATTTCAAGGTTTGAGCCTTTAATGTTTGTTCTCTCAGTGAGATAGACACTGCAGGGAAGAGCAAGGAGCAAGAATTTGCAATACTCACCTGGTCAGAAAGGCTTCCTATGTGTCCTCTCTCAAACACCTGCCCAGTACCAGGAAGAGGCAGGGGAAGAAGTAGGAAGGAGGGAAGGGTGTCCTAAGTGCTGAAATGTACCACTGACTGTGGTAGCAAAGATTGGGAGGATTTAGGGAGGAGGAGAGAAGTTAGGAAAGATAACAAAAGTAAAGGAGACTGATCTGCCAAGTTGGAGCTTGTTGTGTCCTGCCCAAAGGGCAGCTGTGAAGAACCTCCTCCCCATGCTCCTTCCTCCCTCCACCCTCCCAGCAGTCCTTCTTAGAACCCTGCCTCCTGCTGGGATGGTGAAAAGAACCTGGAGTAACCTAGACCAGTGCCTTCATTTAACCAATGGGGAAAATGAGGCCCAGAAAAGAAATGTGATTTCTCCAAAATAACATGCTGAGTTACTGGTAAAGTCAAGACCAGAACCCCTGTCTTCTGACCTCTGGTCCAAGGCTCTTTACACTACACCAGGATAACAGTATTCACCCACACATGCATACACATGGGAAAGGGGAGGGGCAGTTAAAGAGAAGAAAAAGCTGCTGGCCTCTTCTGTACACACACTTTTAGAAAAGGGGCCACAGGACTCATACTTACATGCATACATAATCCCCAACCCCACCCCCTGCAAAGCAGGTAGCAAACACATGGGACTCAATGTAGGGGCAAAAACAAACAAAACTAACAACAAAAAAACTCAAACTAAAAAGATATGGCTCAAGTTCAGACAGGCTCCCCATGCTCCCTTGCCTCCCATCAGTAGGGCATTCCCCTCAGCGCAGGTAACCCAGGTAGGAAGGTGCTCAAACCCAGAACTCCAGGCACCCTTCTTTCCTCCTAAATCAAGTTCGAGATAAGAATAAGTGCAACATCAAGCAACCTGACAATGGCAGAACTGAAATCCTAGAGCAAAAGCTGTACATACAACAGATAGCTGAGGAAGGTTCAGTGGTCTCCCCTGCCTGGCTCTCCCTGGGACCTACAAGCTCCCTCATCCTGCCTTCAGTCCCATATTCTCATGTGTCAAATACTCAGTATGTCAGTATTGGCAAGATGGTGATAAAATGGTTGGCCACCTGAAGCAGGAAGCAAGGCCCTTCCAAGCTCCCCTGGGTATACTCCAGAATACCAACACTCTCCTTGCACTCATCTTCTTCAAGAGTGGCAGCCACTCGCCTAGCAACTCAGAATCCAAATTACCCTTCCCCTGCCCTTCCTTAGGCAAACCTCCAATTTCCAAGCACCCACCCCTACAAACGTTCCAACTCTGGGTCCAAGCACCACTTGGGTGAGTGCTTTAAATTCCAGCCAGAAGTCCCGCTAGGAGGCCTAGGAGCAGCTCTACAGGAGGGGAAAACCGAATAAAACCAGAGAGAGCCAGATCTCCTGGGTTAGAGGGAAGTACAGTATTGGGGTAGGGAAGAGAAGCCTAACAAAGGAAGGCCCCCTGCAGGAGACAGACAAACACACACACACATACACACACACACACACACACACACACGACATGTCACCATGTCACATTTCCTACTCCTGGTGTCCCAAGGAAGGGTAACAATACCTGCACAACGCCAGTCTGCCCTGAGAAGTCCAAGACAGAAAAACAGGATAGAAAACTCAAGGCTCAACTACCCCGTATGTCAGATATGCCTCTTTCCCACAAGCCTGCCAAGTCACTTCAGGGAATGCCTCCCTGAGGCTGCCCAGGACTTCAGCTTCTCCTTTCTGCTGGCCTTTCTGACCTCTCACTACCCACTGCCACTCCCCCACCATGGACAAGGATACCTCAGAGATATGTGGCCAGGCTCCAATAAGGAAGAAATCAGCTTACCCAACACCTCCCAAAGGATCCGTTTGAAACCAGCCTAGATCTATGGCTGAGCACCAGAAAGCACCAAGTTAAATAAGGAGGCCTGTGATGCCCTCCTCAGGTGGCAGCGAGGTTTCTCACTTGGTTTCAGCCAGGAGACACCCGTTCAAAAACACCCAAACTCAATTCCTGCCCTTTGAATCCCAAGTGGTGACTGAACAACATATATCATCATGTCCCTTTGATGCTAGCAAGGTGGCAACGTATCCTAGCGCTTGGGGGACTTCTCCTGGCCTGAAGCCAGGCCTAGGAGTAAAGATACACCGCCCTTTGTCTCTGACCTCTGGGAATCAAGGGTTCCAAAGGAGGCATACTTCCATCCATCCAACCATTCTGTTTCTGAGGGTTCAAGAATATCGTATCATCTGGCACCTCCTACATCCTGGGACAGATCAGAGGAGAAATCTTCTAAGAAGGACTCATACCCCACACCAAGCTGACTGGTCCAAGACTCTTTATAGAAGTCAAGCCTGGGTAGTGATGGGCAGAAAAGGCCCAGATATTGCCTTCAACTAGGAAAAGAGGACAATTCACTGAACCCATCTCAGGGGAGCCAGACAGAGCATTCCCTGTGAGACTGATTTCCTGACTGGTCTACCAGCCCAGAATATTATCATAAATGTATTGGCCTGGCAGGCTATGAGTAAATATGAGTCAACCCACATAGAAGCAAACCAATGACCACATCAAACACTTTCGCAGTCACAATAATTACCACTTACCTAGTACCTACTACACACAGACGCTACCTAGTTTAATCCAATTCTCGAAATAACCATTCATGGAACCCATTTCACAGGCTCAGAGAAATCACGTTACTTGACCAAGGTCACACAGCTGGTAAACTGCAGAGTGGAGTTCTGAAGGTTTAACTCCCTTCAGAGCTGTGATCTTTCCATTACACCACACTGCGTGCCTTAAGAGAAGTGATGCCAGTAAATGGGAAAAAAGACCTTTAGAGCAGCCTTGACCTAGGTGGTTCGGGGTAACCAAGAGATGTTTGGAGTGCCTCTCTGTGAACTCTCCCCGGGGCCACTAGGCATCCCTTTCTTGAATCTTACTAAGAGTGATTCTGAAGGGCGGAGTGGGAGTGGGTCTCCGACTTAGGGCCACCACGAAAGACCCCTTGCCCCCAGCACCCTTTCTCCGACCCGCGCCGCATCCACAACAGTGCCAGCCACCCCATATCCCCACACCTCGAGCTGCCCTCTGATCTGGACCTCTCCGCCCGCTACCCTAGTTCTTCATCCCCGGCGACAACCGGCCCAGGGCCTTACCGCGGGTGGGCGGATCTTGCAAATGCCCGACTTCTCGGCGATGGGCCTGATTTTCGCAATGTAGCCAAGAGGGTCTCGGAACTCCGCCCAGCTAGGCTCGAACACCGGGCACTCCGGCGGCGGTAGGAAGTCGTCAGACCCCGGCTCCATGGTGCGCCCTAGGACTGGAGGGCTCGGACCGCCCTTAAGGACTCATGGCGGACGCCGCTGTACGAAGCCGAGGCACTGCTCGGAGACTAGGCCCTAAGCGGGGCGGCCGCCGCCCGCCGAGGGCCCAGGGGACGTGTAGCTGCCGCGCTCTGAGAGGCTCAGGCTGACACTACTCTATCGCCTCTTCGACCCGCTCCGTTCGTTCCAAACTCTGCCGCTGCCTCCCAACTACCGCAGCCTTCACCACCACAGTTACCTCCCAACCGCCGCGGCCTTTAGTGCCGCCGCCGCCATCTTGGTTTCTCACCGTCTCCCCCCCTCCCTTCACCACAACAAACCGGATCCCTCCGCGGGATGTCCCTCTGAGCCTCGTATGCCTTGCGTGAGGCCAAGCCCTAGGAAGCCATCATCCCGTGGGGACTGAGCTGAATCGGCAGGCGTGGATCCCCTTATCAGGAAGCGGGAACTTAAAACTGCTTCCCAGACTGAGAGCAAATAGTCCGCCTCAGCGGCGGAGGAACAAAGTTGAAATTAGCAAACCGATCCCTCTTTCCGGACGGACCGGCGGTGCACGTTTAAAGGCCAGTGCTGCGCATGCGCGTTACGGAGGGAGACCGGAAGAGGAGTTGGCGTTGGTGGGTGGTGGTGGGTCTGAACTGGCACCCACTCGATGACCTCAACTCTGGCGCGAGCCCCGCCCCAACATTCTCTCCTCCCGGGTCTTTCCGGTGTGGGCCACAGAAGGCGGCTTCGAGTCCGTGATTGCAAGGGACCTTTTTGCAGGCCCGCAGATTACGAGAAACATACATAGCTCCCAGGTCTAGGTTCTGACACCTCTGGGGCTTTGAAAAAAGGAAGCCGGGATGCTGCTCCCTTCTCGAGGATTGCGGATTTTTAGAACCCTGGGCCCCAAGGAGAGGAAGGAAGTATTTATTTTGTCCAAGTTTTCGTGTAGAGGCCTCTCAGAGATGGGGCTTCCATCCTTAACTCCAAAGAGTTATTGTCAGTCAGCATTTTAATGAACACTTTTTTCGTGTCCTTATTTGTGGCATGTGGGCTTCCCTTGTGACTCAACTGGTAAAGAATTCGCCTACAATGCGGGAGACTTGGGTTTGATCCCTGGGTTAGGAAGATCCCCTGGAGAAGGGAAAGGATACCCACTCCAGTATTCTGGCCTAGAGAATTTCATGGATTGTATAGTCCATGGGGTCGCAGAGAGTCGGACACGACTGAGTGACTTCCACTTTCATTTGTGGCATGCACCCCTAACAAAATAAGCCTGAGTGTATATATATTTTAACTGTCGGATTTTAACAACAGCATATATATCACCTACCAGTGCCCACCATTTGAAGTACCTACTCTGTGCCCACTTGTGAGCCTACAGTGTACTTATGTATTTGTGTGCATGGATTGTATTTATTGTGTATAGCCCCCTCCTTATATTTGAGTATCTACCATGTGTACCTCTGCTCCTATTGTGTGCATGTTTGTAAGCAGTTTCTGAATAGGTGTATTGCAATGCTTTGACTATCAAACCAATACTTTGCCCATAGATCAGGCATCTACTGCATTTGAGGAGCTCTAAGTTACTCATCAGTTGTAGGCCTAACGCATAAATAGTTCAAAAACCTACTGTGCACATTTTAGAATACTTCTCTACATGCTGATTGGGCTTACCTGATAGCTCAGTTGGTAAAGAATCCGCCTGCAATGAAGGAGACCCTGGTTGGATTCCTGGTTGGGAAGGTCCCCTGAAGAAGGGATAGGCTACCCACTCCAGTATTCTTGGGCTTCCCTGGTGGCTCAGCTGGTAAAGAATCCCCCTGCAGTGTGGGAGACCTGGGTTCAGATCCCTGGGTTGGGAAGATCCCCTGGAGAAGGGAAAGGCTACCCATTCTTGTATTGGGCCTGGAGAATTCCATGGTCCATGGGGTTGCAAAGAGTGGGACATGACTGAGCAACTTTCACCTTCACCACATGCTGCTTAAGTGCTTATTTTGTGTTCCTCCATCAGACTGTGAATTCCTTAAGGGTAGGGACCTTGTGATCTTATACATCCTTAGCACCTGGCATGGTAAGCAGTAAATAAATGCTGAGTAAACAGAAAAATAAATGTATATTTTTGAGCAGCCTTAATATATATTCACTAAAAATAATATATACTCTTGGCAAACATTTCCTGGATATATTAAGCATCTGCTGTAAGCTTGAGTATGTTTGAAGGGGATGGAGAGTGTCATTCCTTCAGTTAACAGTTTCTAATCACATATCCAGAGAAGGCAATGGCACCCCACTCCAGTAGTGTTGCCTGGAAAATCCCATGGATGGAGGAGCCTGGTAGGCTGCAGTCCATGGGTTCGCTAAGAGTCGGACACAACTGAGCGACTTCACTTTCACTTTTCCTTTCATGCATTGGAGAAGGGAATGGCAGCCCACTCCAGTGTTCTTGCCTGGAGAATCCCAGGGACAGGGGAGCCTGATGGGCTGCCATCTATGGGGTTGCACAGTCGGACACGACTGAAGTGACTTAGCAGCAGCAGCAGCAGCAGCAGCAATCACATACCATGTCCCAGTTAAGTATATTCATTCTGCCTGCTGAGCTAAGGGCATCCTCTCTAAAGGAGTGGGGAACACTGGTAGGAACTCACACCCTGTAGTCAGAGAGGCCTGACTTCTAGTCCCACCAGCTCTGCCATTTTCTAGTTATGTGGCCTTAGGTAAGTCCCAGGTTCTGAAACTGAGTGATGTTGTATGGGGATGATAATACCTACCTTGAAGGATTGTTGTATACTACCTAGCATATAGAAGGCCTTCAGTATCTGTTAACTGTTATTTTCACTCCTGAGAGTCAACAAACAGTATGTTAAAACTCATTAAGAATCTCCTTTGTGCCAGGCACTGTGCCTAGTGATTTCAGATTTTTTATCACTTGAACCCTTAGATTGCCTTGAATGCTTGGAATCTTTATCCCCTACTTGCCTTGTGAGGAAACTTGTCCCAAGTAATACATATAGTAAGTGACATCTCCTTTCTAGCTTTCTAGGTATCAGGGAAACCTCAACCCTTCTCCACCAGAAACACAGGTGAGTGACCCAGCTAGACAACTGTATGGACAGGAAACAAAGCTAGGCAAGGTAATGCTAATAACAGTTTAAAAAAAAAAAAAATCACTAGTCTCTCACATGTGTAAGCATTTAACAGCCCACATAGCTCTTTCATACCAATTACTTCCCCTAATCTTTGCAACAGTCTTGGGAAAGATGTAGATCAATTTACCCAACCTGTAGATGAGGAACCAAGTTCCAGACAGATTAAACAACTTGCCCATTGTTACACAGGAAGTTGCTGACTCTTGGTCAAATGTTCTTGTCATTTGCTCCCACCATAGTAGAACTAGGCAGGAGAAGGTGATGAGAACAAAGAAGATAAAAGAATATGCCAAATCCTAGGTTGAAAGAAGTTTGGCCTTTCTATCTTGAGGCTGCTCAGTGAAGGGCAAAGAGCACAAATTAGGAGTCAGGTTACCAGGTTTGGGGTCTCAGCACAGCCTACCCTTCCCAAAGTCTTCTCTAAGGTTCTTAGCCCAGACACCACCCACCATCCTGGAAGGGCAAATGGAAACTGCATAGACTCTTTGAAGCCCAGTCAGTCCCAATTCATTCATTCATGAACACATCAAATTCCTACTATGCACCAGGTACTTTTCTGGGCCTTGGGAATATAATGGTGACCAAGACAGACATGGTCTCTGCTTTCCTGCAGTTGACGTTCACCCACTGAGATCTACCATGTACCTCACCTCCCTGAACCTCGATTTTCTCATTTGTCCAATGAGACTATATAATCCCTTCCACACAAGGTGGTTATGAAGATTAGAGATCATGATAACTGCCATTGCTCAAAGGCCAGTATGAAATAGGTATTGTTATCCCTATATAACAGATGAGGAGGTTGAAATTCAGAGTAGTGTAAACTTAACCCAGTTACATGCCTAGTAAGTAGCAGAGTACAAACTGTCCAAGTCTGTCTGACTGTTATGCAATTCTGCCTGTAAAAGTCTCAAATGGTGCCCCTCGCAAAACAGGTGCTCAGGAAATGGGATCCTTTCTCAATCTTTGGATCTTGCTTGGGACCAGCCTGAGTCTGGGCCCTGCAGAGTTAAGAACTGAGAAGTGGCAGGGAACTCACCCTGAACTGGGGGTTGGGTTGACCTCAACCATGCACCTGGGAGAGAGGGTCTGGTATGGAACTGGTACAGAGCAGTGATTGGAATGCTTGGCTCTGTTCTTGACCACACTCACTCCATCCATGTTTTCTGGATGAACTGCATAGTGACTTTGTGCATCATTTTCTTGATTTTAAAACAGGGTCCCTTCCTATTCTAAAGTAGGTATGAGCTGCAAGTTCTAAATCCTAAGTAGCTCTGAAATTTATCCCCTCTTCCCCATGCCTTTTTCTAATCTTCTACTCCCCAAGAGAGCCATTGACTGTTTCTATCCTAGGTTATTAAAAGAGCCTCCTTAAGATATCAAGGTCTAAAAAAAAAAAAAAGATATCAAGGTCTCTGTGTGAGTTCGTGGAGATTTATAGATAGAGAGGGAGATGTATATTATGTGCTCAATATATATGCATAACAATAAAAATGATACATTCAAAACAATGATAATGCCAAATGAATTATGATAGTAGTGGTTTATAACTCGAGTAAAATAAAAATCCATGACTCCATACTGATATAAATAAATAAAATGAGGGAAAGGGAAAAACTTTTCCTTCAAAGAATGATGGAGTTAGAAAATCATCAATAGATGCTCAAAGTTTTCCCAAATAAAAAAGCAAATCCTGAAAACAAAGCTATTAATATAACACCTAGTGCCCAAATCTTGGTTTCTAAATGCCATTCTCAACCAAAAAGAACCAGAGCTCCTTGGAAAAAGTGGTTGATTCCAAGACTGGGTCAGGGAAAATATAAGATGAGTCTGGAGCATCTTGTGGTACCAGAAAATAAGGAAGTGCTCAGGAAAGATGGAGAGCTGTCAAAAGGACACAGGAGTCGTCTTCCTGCAGGCTAAATATGGGACATTTTGAACATCGAGATAAAGAATGACATTAATGTGTTATAACTCACCGAAATGATAGACAACCATGAGTCCATGAGACTATAGATACATAAATGTAGGAAAAGGGAAAGCTCTCCCTTACACTGGAGAGCCAACTAATAGAAGTTCAAAGAATGATGGCATTGGACAGTCACCATTTGGCCACCTCAAGAATCATCAGTGAATACTAAAACTGGTGGGTGAAAGTTTGAGGAGTAACAAGACAAATACATAATGTTAATGCATCTCCCCTCAATATAATCATTCATTATTTACAAAGGGAAAAATAATAGCTTTATAACAGAGATGCTATGTAGCCCAACATGTCACCTGGTCTTTCTTTAGCTCCCAAGGCCTGGGTGAGAAAATCTGTTGGCAACAGAGGATATGGGGACTGCCCACCTCTCCTTTGGGATGTGCCATGCCCACCACCTGGGCTGTCCTCTCCCATTCCTTTCTCATCATTCCACTAACATTAACATACTCACACACCTCCAGGCATATGCTGCTCCCTCTGGCAAATGCCTTTCTTTCCTGGGCTTATTCCTACTCACCTTTCAAGACTTAGCTAAAGGAACAGTTCCAGAAATGCTCACCTGACCCCTCTCCCCTGCCCCAAGTTGAGTTTTCCCTTTCTTTGCACCCCCACACATTCTGTACTTCCTTCTGGGCCCACACTTATGTTGTATTGGCATTATCCCCCCAGGCTGTCTACTTCTGAAAGTCTTGTCCTGCACTGTCCAATATGGTAGCCAGTATCCACATGTGGCTGTTTGTATTTTTTAAAATTCAGTTCCTCAGTTGCAACTAGCCGTATTTCAAGTGCTCAGAAGCCACATGTGGCTAGGGGTTACCATAGTGAACAGCACAGGTATAGGACAGTTCTATCATCATCACAGAAAGACTTATAGGCTACCACTGGTCTAGGGTAAAGACATGAACTCCATGAGATTCTAGGACCTTTGTCTTTTGTTATGTGTCATCCCTCCTCATCCACATCTCCAAAAAGACTGGCAGTAAAATGTTTGAGGATGGCCAATTAACTCCTTGTCTTCAGGTCCTCAGGGAAGTGGGGAGGTGAGGAGCCAAAGTCTGGATGGTGAGCTTCCAGGGTGAGGGTGAGGGTGGGGCAGGGACAGCCCAGTGCTGGGACTGCGGGGAGGAAGGGAGGAGGAGGAGAAGATAGGAGAGAGCTGAGAGAAGCACGAGGAGGTTCCAGAGGGGCCTGAAAGCTTGCAGGTCGCATCAATCAATAAATCAACCAATGCAAAGATACTTTAACATTTAGCTTAGAAAGAACTATTCATTCAAATCAACAAAAAGTTTAGTGTCATCTGTGCTATGACAAGCACTGTGCTGGGGAATGCTCTGGACAGAGGTGATTCAGATCAGCGTCACGCCTGTGCCAGTTATGGTCTAGTGGAGAATATAGATACTGATGTGAGGGATCCCAGAAAATGTGATCAAGGGCATACTTTGTGAGGCATGGGTTCTTTAAGACCATCTCATAAGAGTGAGAAAACCTTCATCAGGGATGTGGGGGGAGTACATCTTTCAGGGAGAAGGCCCAGGTAAAATACTGAGTTTGGAAATTACATACAGGTCTTTTCAGGAAATGGTGAGTGGATGACCAAAGTGTAGACGAGAAATGAGTGGATTACAGAGAGTTCCAAAGTCAAGGCAAGGGGTTTGCACTTTTTTCTGTAGGCAGCCGAGAGTAGTTGACTGTGTGTCTGGCAAAGGGGCAGGCATTTCACTCCCATCTATTAACAATTGCCCTGCAAGATTATTATCCCTATTTCATCAAAGGCAACAGTCAAATCTGACTGACCGCTAAAAGCTGAGCTATGGGAGGACAAAAACGAGCATCAAGCTGAAGGTGGGAGAAGTGGGAACAATCAAAGGTAGTCCAGCCTGGTCCACCAGAAAAGAAACGAAAAAAGTCTGATTGGATTTGATTCTGTACCAAATGCTTAGATGGCTCCAGCTGCTGTTTTTGTATAAATGTGCATGTGAGGAAGAAAACAAAGACACTGATCTCAGCTACTCAAGAGTGGGGACATCCATAAGGTGGGGGAAATAAGGCCTCAAAAAGAAAATGTGGGGTCATCCAAACTGCTCCCCCTTAGTGGCCATTTCACACTCTAAGAAAGTCCCCCAAATATTTATTGACTGCTGCTTCCAGGGACCTTGCCGACCCTAACCAAGAGCCAGCATCCCCCATTCTTCCTAGGCTCTGCTGAGCCCCAGGACATGATCAGTGGTGCTGGAAACATGTCCATTTCATAGGGAGGCAGCTTTGGGGACTGGAAAAGAGCCTGGACTAGAAATCAGGATCCTCCATCCGGACTTGGGAAAGACCCTCCCCTTCTCTGGGCCTGACCCCTCCTCGGTAAACTAAAGGGAGCCCTGCTATTTGTCATCTAACATCCCAAGTACATACACGGAGTTCTTATAATGAATGTATCTAGCCTTGGCTTCCTGACCCAGGTAACCCTCCACCCACACCCTCAAGGACAGAAATGCAGCCCGCTGTGGAGAAGGGAGGAAGGCTCCAGAGCAAAGCCAGGCCAGTCCCAGGAAGGGTGAGAATAGATGTCATGGGCATAGAGGAAGTATCCAACCTGTGAAAGGAAGGGAAGAGAACTAACTTGCTGAGCACCTACTCGATGCCGGCTGCCGGACACTCATTACCTCAGGCCATCATCACAGCCCCATGCGGCAATGGCTTATCGTTTGAACTGTATCAACTCCAAAGCCCAGACCCTTGCCACTCTGTTATGCAAACTGTTAATGAAACAAACAGGAAAACCTCCCTCACCGCCTACCTCCCACCCAACCAAAGCCTCTCACCCACCCAGTGGCCTGAGCTTCTACCATCAGCGCCTCACCTCCCTGGGCTAAGGCCTCTCTCCCAGGGGCTCCACCATGGGGGAGGGGACACAAGTAGGAGGCAGAGGCGGGAGGTGAGCACAAGGTCTTTTATGAGGCATCAAATATACATTCTTATATACAAGGAGAAAAGACAATGCCTAAACCCCAGGTCCTCTCCATACAGCCCCTCCCACTGCTGCCCTCCCCCACCCCCAAACCCTGGGGTCCCTGGCCCTTCATACAGCCAGGGTCTGTCTGTCTGTTTGTACTGCAGCCCATGGTGGAGAGGGGAGAGGAGGCAGGAGCTGAGAAAGGAGCTGGATATGCGGGGCAAGAAGAGGAGCTGGGGCTTGTAAAAAATATATTTATAATAAATAAACAGGGCTGTAAAGGGGCTGGAGAGGCAGCAGAGTTTGACGGACAGAAGGACTCAGGCATCCTGGCTCCCAGCCCCCACTCTGATGGCTTCAATCTCTGCCTCAGGAAGGACATCTCGGGCTCATGGTGGCCCTCTGAGAGCCCCTCTCCCCAGGGCTGATGCTGGGTGCCCTGCCCCAGCGGGGTGTGTGTGGGCAGTATCTGTAAAGTGCACTGTCTTCAGCTGTAGGTGGGGTAGGTGTGAGGGAATGGGGGGCATGCAATATGGGTGAGGGAGGGCTGCGCCCTTCTCATCCCAGACCTCAGCACCCCCGCCCCAAACCTGTCTGGACTTTGATCAGGATAAGAACGTTGCAAGGAAAGGCAAGGTCCTGAAGCTGAAGAGGTCTGGGCTGGGGCCCACTAGACAGAGAGCAGAGATCAGTTACAAAGAGGAAGCACTGCTCCACCTGGGGACCAGCATATGTGGGGGCCCACTCAGCAAGTGCACTGACACCCCACATCCTCCAGCAGGTGGAGAGACACCTGGAAGTGTGTGGCCAGGCCCTGAGGTCAGAGAGAGGGCTGAGCCAGCTGGGGTTTGGCCACAACACTGCAGAGCCCCCTCCTAGCCCCACTTGGCCAGAGGTGCCCTGGGGAAGCCTTCACCCTCATTGCTCTCAACATCTGCCCATCCCTACCAGCCAGAGCTGACAGGGAGCTCACACTGGCCCAGAGGTCTGAGGCCACCCAACTAGACCTCTGGGGAAAGGGAGGTGGGAGGGTGAAGAGAGGGAAAAAGAGGACGAGGATCTCTGAAAGGTCCTCACCACTCCCCAGAGCTCAAGAGCCCTGCATACAGGCTGCAAGTGGCAAGGAGTCTCAAATCTGGAAGGAAACCCCAAGGAGACTGTTGGGGGTTAGAGAAGGGGTCCCGAGGCAGGGAAGAAGTGGGGAGGAGGACATTTCTATGTGCATGTATATTTTGGAAAAACTGAGGAAGCAGAGAGGTCCCTCTCCTGCAGATTTCCCCAGACCTTCCCAGTCCCCAGCTCACACACTCCATTCATCAGACCACGGTGCTGATCCGGCTTGGCTTGGCCTTGGGGTTTGCAGTGGGTGGGTTGGCCGTGCCGGGGGGCCCAGAGGCGTGCAGTGGGCCATGGGGGGAGGTGGGTGGCAGGGGCGAGTGTGGGGTGTGGGGTGAGGGTGGGGGCAGGGGTGGGTAGGAGGGGTGGGGTGGGATGGGTGAGTGCGGTGACAATGGTGACTGGGGGTGGTGGGGGTGGGAGTAGGAGCCCCCTGGTGGCCGAGATCCAGGCCCCCCAGCGGCCCCCGCTGCTGGCATCATCTGTGGGTGGTGGCTGAAGATGAAGTGCTTGGGGCCCTGTTTGTGGGCTGGAGGGTGCTGGGGGGCAGGACTGTACAGGGGCAAGGGGGAGGTGGGTTGGTGCAGGGGGTGGCGGCCATGTGGAGCAAACTGAGGGTGTCCTCCGGCCCCCCGCCTGGGAGCTCTGCCTGGCCGGCCCAAGGTATAGTGCTGGGGGCCTGGGACTGGGCCATGGGCATGGAAGTGGCGATGCGGCCCCACAGGAGGAGCTGAAGCGGGAGGTGGTGGAATGGAGCCCAGCTGCGGCAGGGGTGGGGGCTGCTGAGGCGGTGGGGGGAGAGGGGGTTGCTGGGGTGGCAGGTAGGGTGGCGGGGCCGGGCCTGGTCCTTGGCAATACTGGGCATGCAGGGCCTGGAGCTTGGACTGCCCATCAGGCAGCACCCCCAGGCCACCATGGCTGTGACCGTGGTGGTGGTGGTGGTGGTGGTGGTGGGTGGAAGAAGCAGATGAAGAGGAGGCAGAGGCCTGGCCTGTTGGTGGCGGTGGCATCTGGAAGGGCCCCTTGCCCCGCTTGCTTCCAAATAGGGAGCCCAGGAAGGATGAGGAGTTGGAGACGGGCCTCTGGCTCTTGTACTCCTCTGGCGGCGGGGGTGGGGGTGGAGGTGGCATCCTCTGGTGAGGGCGTGGACTGCTAATAACAGACCCCTGGAAGGGGGGAGGGGTGGAAGTCAGGCCGGTCTAGATGTCCTAAACCCCCAACCCTAAGCCCCACCCCCCTGGTCCCTGGGGGCTGGGGAGATAGGACCCCCCTCCACAGCATAATGGAAACCAAGTCATGGTCCTGTACTTGTACATGGAGCGCCCCCAGCTTGCAGAGCTCTGCTGTCACATCCACTATCTCATCTGAGCTTCAGCTGGGAGAGGAAGATTTAGCAGTACCTTCTCCTCATCCCCATTTTGCAGGCAGGGAGCATGTTAGGCCCAGAGAGACAGAGTGACTTGGTCAGGCTCAAAGAGCAGGACTTGGAAGTAAGAGCTTCTCTCGGCCCAACTCCAAGAGCATCACTACTTGGAATCGGCCCTGGGGTTGAGAGGGGGCTCGGGAGAGTGGAAGACAGACTGAGAGACAGGCAGAGTGAGGACAGAGAGAGTTGAGGACAGATTGAGAGAGTGGTTGGCTGGGAGAGGCAGCCGCAGGGTTCCCGGCAGGGAAGAGGGGGAAGCAACAGGTCCCCTCCTCCTCTGGGGCGCCAGGGTGGCAGGGCAGGGCTCATGCAGAGAGTGGGGCAGGAGCTGGCACTTACTTCGATGGTGCTGTCCAGCGATCCCACGCTGTTACGCCGCCCCCGCTTCCCTGCGCCCACAAGCAAGGAGCCCAGCGTCAGAGCAGCAACCCCCCCTCCCCACCCGGCTGGGCTCCAGAGCTGGGCACCAGGTCTGGGCCCCTCCCAGGGACAGACACCCCTATTCCCTTTCCCCCGTTGGAGAGGGGGAGGTCGGGAGGAGGAGAGGTAGAGAAGGAGGAGCGAGAGGAGGAAAAGATGGAGGAGGAGGAGGAAAGGTGGTGCCTGAGAGACAGAAGAGGAAAGAGAGGAGAAGTGGAGCAGCGAAAGACAGGGGCTGAGTGGCCCCATTCGCACTCCCTGGCCCAAACTCTGGGCTCCGCCTGTGCTGACCCAGCTCCCAGGTCCCCTGCGGCATGGCACCTAGGACTCTGGATGAAGGCAGGATGCGTGCATGTGTGGTGAGTGCAAGGAAGGCTGGCAGTCAGTGATAGGAAGCGAAGAGGACACCCAGTCCCACGGCTCCCCAGCCAGGGCAGGGGCCCCGGGAGACTTGCCTGCATCTGAGAGGTCTCGCAGGGAACTGCTGAGTGCACCCCGTTTGAGCCCATCGCCTGCCCCATAAGTGTCCTCCAGGCTGCTTCGGGCCAGTGTGCCGTTCACCGAGTCCTTGGCCCCTCCGGGCTGTGAGGTGTTAGGCCGCATCATACCTTTCTGCTTTTCCAGCTCCGCTGGGTGGCAGTGGGGGAGACAGGGGGCAAAGGTCAGGGACAGGAGTGAGAAGCCACCTGACTGACCCCAGCCTTCTGTGGGCCTTCCCCTTCCTCACCTGCTCTGTCCTCAGGTCTCCTGCTTCGCCCCCTGGACAGCCACACCTCAGCTACATCTCCTAAGTGCTGCAGCGCCCAGCCCGTCTTGCACAATTTCCTCTGGCTCAGTCTTCCCTTGTCCCTCTTAGCGCCTGCTCCTCTGGCTCCTCTCCCCTTGCTTCTCCCTCCCCTGTCTGGTCTCCCAAACCACCCCTACCTTTCAAAACAGAGCTTTACAGTGGCTGCTTTGTTCCCAGGAGGGGCAGGAAGGCCCTTCGAGCCTATGGCGAAGGGCACTCATTCCAGAGCCCGCTCCATTCTCAGATACCTTGCTTCAGAGCAGAGGGCTCCTTCAAGGACAGGAGTAGGAAACCAACGGAAATAAAATTCTCTATTATGTGTCAGCCATGTGTTGGGTGCTATGCTTACTCAGTCTCTCTCAATCCTTATACCAGTTCAGAGGTTAAGTATTAGCAGCCACAGTTTCCAGAGGAAGAAACTGAGAATCTGAGAAGTCACAGAGCTTGCCCAGGGCAAGTCTGGAAGTGGGGGAGCTGACATTCTGGAAGCAGGTCTGCCTGAGTCCAGAGCTCATGTTCTCCAGCCTTACACTCCCACCTCCCTGCGGAGGTCACAGAGACTTCTATCGATCACCCATCCCTCCTCCTGGCATGCTCACCCTCTCTCTGAATATCCCCAGGATCTCAAGGATATGGTGAGCTAAATGAATGACCCTGCCTTGCTGAAGAGCACAGCAGACCCCAGAACTGTGAAGGCCTCACTGAGGAACAGTCCACATCTCTTTTTCTGTCTCTCTGTCTATCTGCCTGCCTTTCTAGTTAACACCATGTTACTTAACCTGGAGAAAAGAACTTAGAGGGCATTGGGAGGAATGAGATGCAATCACTATTTTCTATTATATATGATCAGAATGACTTGATGTGGCCCCTGGAGGCCAGGAGAATGGGTCATCAGGACTCAGTTCAGGAACGAGAATGTGGGAAGAGGAAAGGAGAGGCTGGGAAGGGCAGTAACATCAGTTGGACACTAACGATATTCAACACTCATGTCCTGTGAACATGTAGGACACATTCTCCACCTTATCTCATTGAATCATTACAACTCTGTGAAAATTTCACCACCCCAATTTCATGTATGAAGAAACTGGGGCTCAGAGAGTCAGGTACCTTTCCCTAGTTTACCCAGATAATAAGTAGCATACCTGGCATCTGAAACTAGAGTCCTACCTCCAATACCCTGCTTCTTCTCCCTGCTGCCTTTCAATAGAAGGAAGTGCTGGCTCATAATTAGGGCTTGAAATACTAATGAGGTTGAGAGGTAATGAGCCTCTTGTCACTGAAGGTATTCAAGCAGAGGCTGAAGGGTTCCTGGAATGAGGGTAGGAAGTTTGGACAAGCTAACCCCCAACTCTGAGTTTCTCAGAGGACAGGATTCTTAGTGTCTGCAAGGCACTGTATTAGTAGGGGAAGGAGATGTGGCTGGGTTACTCACACTCCACACGGTATTTCTCCATCTCCTGCACCTCAGCGATGGATTCTCGGAGGTCAGATGTGAAGCGCAGTCGGTCCTGGAGGCTGGGGGCATTGAAGATGATGAGGACTTTGCGCTCCCCACCAGGTACTGCAGACAGCAACTTGATCCCAAACTGGTAATCTGTTGGGAAGGGGAAGGTCAGGCACCTGTCTGAGGCAAGGTGGCTCATATGTGAAATAACTTTTCTCATGTCCATCTCTGACCCAGCCTCTTCTCTGCATGGGCATCATCAGTGAGCCCCCTTTGTTCCAAAGCCCCCAGACTCCTGGTAGTCATGGTATTGCCTATGCCCCAGGATGAAAAGGCAGGCTGAACTCTGGCTGTTCTCTAGAACCCCTTCCTTCACCTCTCTGACTCTACTCACATTGCTTCCGATGCCCAGAAGCCACCCATCAAAGCTCCTCTGGCTTAGTCCTTCAATGCGTGGTATGATCACCATCACTTTAGCCCATCAGAAAACATACATGCTGCAGTTCTCTGCCAGATTATGAGCTCCCCAGGGCACAGACCCAAGTCATACTCCACCCTGCCCTGCCTTCCATCCTGGGACCAAGGAAGTGCTTTGGAGACCTCAGCCCTGTTGTAAAGGAGTCCCAAAACTGGAGGCTGGTGTGGAGGAAGGATGAGCATGACGGCCATGGCAAAGACTCTTGGGATGCTGGGATCCAAGAAGGGACTCACATGAATTCTGGAAGAGCTGCATGTGCATTTCCACGAGGGGAAAGGACTGACGGAAACTGTATGTCACCAAGATCTTCTTCTTCTGGAAAATTTTGGTGACCTTTGGCAGGGGTGGGAAAAAGACAAGAGGCAGGGTTTGGGGTGGGGAATTTCCCATGGCATCTATTGCTTGTTACTGCCTACCCCCTACCCCACCACCACCACCACTAACAGACATATACACACAAACACACATACCCACAAGTTGGGGAGAACTGAAGCTTGGTGGAGCAGAACAGGAGAGACGGGAGAGAAATGCAATTTCCTGATGTAATGATGATGCGCAACAGGCATTCACGATTTTTATAGGAACTAACTGAATGCTGCTCCCCCCAGGAAGCCTCTTCTAATACCACACATAGAGTCCCCCTCCCACCATTTTCTGAGCGTCTAGAGTGCTGGTTCAGTGCCTTTCACCATTAGGCTTGAGGAAAGTGCTATGAGTGTGTGACTGCTGGACTGGAAACACCAAGAGGAGTCTATCTTGCCCACCTGGGCCAGACCCAATGCACATTGGAAATCTACAATAAACCAATGTGTAGAGTTAATGAGTCTTCTTAACAACCCAAGGTCTTTATCAAGTACTCGAGTGTTCTAGACTCAGCTAACATGGATTGGAAACATCTCAGACCATCTGCAAGTGGCATTTAAAAGCACATTATTTGATTTCAGGATGGTTACGGTACACACTTATGCAAAGCATCTTTTTAGCCCTTTGGATTGTGAGAGAACAAGGACTGAGTCTCCCTCATCTCTGGGAACCCAGTGCCTAGTATGGGGCTGGGCACCCACAGGTGTCAGTGCACAATGGATGGTGAAACATTTACTCAATACCTATGTGGGCGAGGCCCTCCTCTGGGTTAGGCTAGTCCACATCTGACGTGTTATTTCACCCCCATGACAACCCTGAGCTGGGGATTAGCTCCACTTCACAGAAGAGGAAATAAAAGCTCAGAGAGGGCACTGGAGGAGCTTTATCAAAAGCAGCAATACTCAACTAGAGGTGACTTTGCCCCCTAGAGGACATTTTTAGTTTGAGTGCTACTGCTATCTAGTAGATAGAAACCAGGGGTGCCGCTAAACATGCTACAATGCACAGGAGAGTTCTCACAATAGAGTTATCCCACATCCACCCCAGATGTCACAGTCCCAAGGTTGAGAAACCTGTTCTAAAGGAGAGAACACGAAGGGAGGACAGGTCACTGTCTTCAAACCCCTGAGGAGCTGTCTCAGAGCAGAGGGAGAACACTCATTCTCTGGGATCCCAAGGGTCGAGTGAAGATTATTGGAGGAAACCCATTGGGAGACAGATTCTAGCAGTCAGAGCTGTCCGAACAGAAAACTGGCTCCCTTGGAGGAAGGCAGCCTTCTGTGCCGCACTCACGCAAACAGAGGACCATGCGGGAATCTGACTCTTGCCTGGGATAAGAGGTTGGACAGGACCCTGAATTTCCCTTCCCATCTGCAGAGTCCTAAGAGTCCCAGTTCTAAAAGACGTATGTCTACACTGGTGATGAGCTCGGTTTTAAGAATTACTTCAAGCATCCCAACCACCAGAAGGTTTCAGACCGACTTCAGGGTCACAGGTTCACTTCCTCCAGTCAACCTACTGGGTTATTAAGGTGGGCGTGGACTTTTTCTACCACTTCCCAGATTGTAAGCCTGTTATCTGCCCTGGTCCTCACCTTTTCTGTCCCCCTGTGGCTGTCACTACCTCCAAATGGATCCTCCAAATGGTGAGGTAAAGGAGGGGCAGAGGCACCCAGATCACATGGCAGAGCTACTTACCCACCATGTCTCCACCCACCAATGTTAATGGTTTATACCCCACCCAGAGTCCAAGCTCACCACTTCCCTCCTTCTCCTCCCCTCAATGCGCATACCACAAGGAGGTCGTTGAAGAGGAAGACCTCCCGCTGATGCAACCCTAGCCTCTGTGGGCGGTTTGGATCTGGCACCTCATAGAGCTGGCAGCAGCAAACCAGTCGACGGTGAGGAAGAGATAGGACCTAGATAGGCATGAAGAAATAGGTGTCTGCAAGGCCAGCCCACCAGCTTCAGGCATCTTAACATTAACTGCAAGAGTAAGTTCACTTCTGGTATATATCACTGTCACTCTGATACAAGGAATCTAAGCAACTAAGCCTAGGCTTATCTTTGTCCCTGTAGCTCCCTCTGTCTGGAATGCTTTCCTTGCTCAGCTCCCTATGGCCACATTCCACCCCTCCTCCAAACCCCAGTTCCAGTGTTTTCTTTTCCAAGAAGCCATTCCTAATCTCACTGGGCTGAAAATGACCTCTCCCTCCCATGTGCTCCCCTTAAATTAACCTAACTATAAGGTGGAGGTATTGAGTTTTTGTCTGACATCTCCCCACCTTGGTCTGTGCTTCCAAGGACAGAGACCATATCTTGTTTGTACCTGTGTCCCCAGTGCCAACTGAAATGCTAGGCTCAGTGGAAAGGCATCTGTAAATGTTTGTTGACTAAAAGACTAGAGTGTGTTGGTGACTTCAGTCATCAGCTATTATCTTGGCTGCTCACTTGGGATGGACCAGCCAAACCAGAGGTGAGAAGCATGTTAATATTTACACAGCATCCACGATGTGCCTTGCCATGCGCCAGATCCATTCCCACAGAGCATTCCACTCAAGCTGCCCATCACTCCTGAGGAATGCATCACCACCCCCTCCATTCAGCAGCTGAGGGGAGCCTGGGGCTCAGAGGGGCATGGACTCACCTCCCCAACCCTGTCCCTTCTTCAGCCTCCCAAGGCACTTACCGGTTTCTTGCCTACAATCATGCGCTCCACGGCCTGCACTTGGGACACATGGTCATCGTTGGTCCGCAGTTCGCGTCCCTGGATGCGCTGGTAAATACCCACTAGGAGGTCTCGGGGGATGTCTTCACCATTGTCAACCCCTGGTGGAGGGAATACACAGGAATATATAGTATACATGTGGGGAGTGGGTGGCAGGGATTTTCCACAACCCTCCACACCCAGGCGTGGGCCGTAACAATGGCCAGGACTGGAGGGAACAGTTACCCTCCGTCCCTTGGCCAGGATAAGGCCAGAAGAGTCAGTTGCTTTCTTCCCCAGGACGGGAATTTTGTCTAACAACTCAGAGCACAGTGTGATTAAAACAATGACACTTTTTTTGGCCTTTCTAACTAACAAAAATAATGTTAAATGATAATATCCAGTATGAGTAAGAGTTCATGGAAGTGGGCATATATACTAACATAACTGTTTGGAAGGTAATTTGGCAAGCCTCACTATTCAGTGATTCCTCTTCTAGGAACCCACTGTAAGGAATTACTCAGAAATATGTGCAAAGATATGTGTATAAGTGCAGCTTATGATAAAAATTTCAAACAATCTAAGTTCTAACAGCCAAGGAATACTGAAAAAGCTGAATATATCCATTTCATAAAATAATTTATAGATGTTAAAAATTTGATATTTATAAAAAAATCATAAGAAAATTCCTATAGCAAGTGAAAAAAAAGCAAGATAATAAATTGCTTGTACAACCTGATCTTAACTGTATAGTTACACTTGTTGCTGTTGTTTAGTCACTAAGTCAAATAAATGGAGAGATAATCCATTTTCATGAATTGTTGTTGCTGTTACTGTTTAGTCTCTAAGTTGTGTCTCATTCTTTCACAACCCCATGGACTGTAGCCCACCAGGTTCCTCTGTCCGTGGGGTTCTCCAGGCAAGAATACTGGAGTGTGTTGCCATTTCCTTCTCCAGATGATCTTCCCAACTCAGTAATCAAACCCGCATCTCCTGCATTACAGGCGAATTCTTTACCACTGAGCCACTGGGGGAGCCCATAGTTACATGTGCATAGGAAAAAAAAGACTAGAATACACCAAAATATCAACCATGGTTGCCTCTAGGGGACAGAATTTTGGATGGTTAAAATTTTTAATAACTTCTATATTTCTAAAATTTTTGGAATGAACAGGAATTTCATTTCGTTTGCTTATTTAATAATTGGAGGGTGAAGATATACACATATACAATATATGTACATATAAAATATATATTGTACATATATAATATATATGTACACATATAAAATATGTACATGTGTATACATATATACATATACACATGTACATATACACATATATATACATACACACAGACAAGGAGGGGAGAAGGGAGAATGGATGAAATGAGTGAACGAACGAATGAATGACTAATGGCAGGATCCTGGGAGACAGCTCCAGATGGCCTTTGGTCTGTCTTACTCCCTCCTTTGAAGTCGACCATCCTTCTGATTGTCTGCTGAGCAAAACCCACTCACTCCTCTGACAAAAACCTTCTGCTAAAGAAAATGTTTTCTCCTTAGGAAATGCCAAGCCTCCTCCTTGGACACCAGGTACTAAACAAACAGCCTTCATCACACCGCCTTTTTACCTCAGCAGTCAGACAGCTTAAGAGCCCAATGATGCAAACCCCTGACAGTTAGCAAATCTGTCTTGTCTATTTGTTTTTCCTCAATTATACTTCCCTCTTTCCTTTTTGTTTAAATAATCCTAACATCTGTGCCATTTCTAGTAGGCTGCTCTTTGGTGAGAGGCAGGGCTTGACATCAATACAATAAACCAAGAAAAAAAGTCAAGGGGACACCTTTCATCTGGCACGTCAAGGCCCCTGGAAACAGGTTCTAACTGACCTTCCTAACTAGATTGTCCACCTCCTCTCGATTGTTCTCCAAGCAACTTTGTTTTCCTACTTCTGTGTCTCTGTTATTCTTACTGCTAGGTAAGCCTCCTCTATCACTGGTCATATTATCTCTCTTCCCTGAGCTCTGAATATACTTCTGGCCTGTCTGACATCACAGTTCATTTTCTGTCTTGTGCTGGGTATCTGGTACTAAAAGTCAATCTCTCGCGCACAAACTGGGAGCCCTCTTGGGGCAGGGACTGTGGCAGATGCCCCTCCACGGTCCTTAGCACCTATCATAGGGACTGGCACACATGAGGCACTCAGTGTCAACTGCCTGGCTGGCTGATTGATGAATGAATAAATGAATGTATGAGTGGAGGAAAGGGTACCTAAAATAAATAAGTCTTTATGGGCAAACAAGAGAGGGAAACAGGGAGCAACGAGTGAATTAGTGTAAGTTCCATAAAAGTCATGGATTTTACCTCCCGTTCAGAGCCTCCTGTTTAGTCAATATTCAGTGTGGGGATGAATGGACAGACAAATGACCATTTGAGTGATTTAACAAGTAAATGCTGTGGGACCATCTAGCCTTGGCAGAAAGTGAGGTTAAATTTTCAGGGAGTAGATGTGATCTCCCTCTTCCTTCCCACCCCTGCCACCTGGCCCACTTTCCCTTCCCAGGTAAAAGACAGGAAAAGCTGATGGGAAGCTCTGGGGTACCTCTCAGGTTCTTGATGAAGTCATCTAGTTTCATCTTGCGTTCAGCCTTGACACTGGGACTGTACATGTCAGTATTGAGGAGGATGATGGCAAAAGCAAGGATGAAAATGGTGTCTGGATTCCGGAACTGGCGCACGAGGGCTGGGTTACACACACAGTACCGCTGGCTGCAAGGCAGGAGGGGTCAGGACCAGGGTCAGGCACCAGTAATCTCCGCCTACCCACCATCCTCCCATCTGGCACCACCAATTCTCTCCTCCAAGACATACTCCCAAACCCTTTGGGTCTCTCCTCTTTCTTCAGACTTTCCTCAAGATTAGCATGTAAAAATCACAACAGCTACCTTTCACGGAGCTTTGCCAGGGGATTTATGTATGTCATCTTCTGTAATCCCATCATAGTTTTGCAGCCCCATTTTACAGATGAAATGACTGAAGTCCAAAGTGGCCTTCAGTGTCTAGGATAATAGAGCTGATAAATGGTGAAACCAGGGTGAAAATCTAGATCTTTCTGACTACAAAACAAATCCTCCCATGTCAGAAAACAAGTTCCCAGTAACTCTTCTATTTCTCTTCTAAATACCCCCAAATGGTACAGTCAGGGCTTATAACCAGGTCTGATGCCTGATCCCTGCAGCATTCAAGGAGGAAGATAACAGTTAAGAGCATGGGTCATGGAATCAGACACACGAGTTGAAATTCTGGTTCCACTGCTTATTCACCATATGACTCTGGACAAGTTACTCAGCCTCTCTAAACTTCTGATTTCTCATCTGCAAAATGAGATTAATAAGAGAAGCACCTACCTCACCAGGTTGTTGGGAATGTTCACTGAAATAATCATGTAAAGTGTCCAACTCAGTAATCCAATCAACACCTGATGAGTATGGTATCAGCTCAGGGAACATGAGTTGTTGTTGCTGATGCTGTTGTCACTTATTAGATGCCCATGTCCCAGATGCTAAGCTGGATACTTTAGGTACATTACCTCTAATCGTCACAACTGCCTTGCAATATAGAATTTATAACTTCCAATTTCTAGTTCAGAAAGTATGAGGCTCAGAGAGATGACTCATAGACCCATCCTACACTGCCCCCCAAAGCAGAGAAAGGCAGCTTTAGTACTGGGAAGTGGGCACACCTGAAGGCTTCGATGAGTCGTTCCACTTTCTGGGCCTCACCCTGAACCCGGATGTGGGACTGGAACTTCCGGAGCGCATCATCCAAATCCATGGAGGAGAAGTCCATTTCATCCACCACACAGCTGAGGAGCAGAGAAGGGGGTGTGGCACTCTCAATTCCTCTGCAAAGAACCTCTGACCCACCCTGACCTGCTCCAATGAACCAAATCCCCCACTGATAGACTTCCAAAATCTGAACCTGTGGCCCAAGCAAATACTTATGAAGATGAAAGTGGAAGTTGCTCAGTCATGTCTGACTCTTTGCAACCCCATGGAGTGTACATCCATGGAATTGTCCAGGCCAGAATACTGGAGTGGGTAGCTGTCCCCTTCTCCAGGGGATCTTCCCAACCCAAGGATCAAACCCAGGTCTCCCGCATCGCAGGCAGATTCTTTACCAGATGAGCCACCAGGGAAGCCCAGACGAGGATAGAATGTTTGAAATGGAACCCATCCCAGAAAATTCAGGCAAGACACATGGTTGCTAAGGGTCTGTTCCATCAACCCACTGATATCAGGGATGGGAAAACTGAGGCTCAAAGCAGGTCATAGGACAAGCATGTCTTGCCTGGGGCCACCCAGAGATTTTAGGACTAACACCAAGAGAGATCAGATCTCTTTAGGGTGGAGAGGTATGGGAGCAGGAGGTCTATTCATCCTGTTTTGCACAGTTTATCTCCCTCCTGCCCTCCTTTTCCAAGAACCCCTGGCCTAGTCTGTCCCAGCCTGGGGTCCTCACTCCAACACATCTCTGTTGAACTGCTTCTGCCGGTTCCCTAGGAATTCCCCTATCATCTGCCGGCTCAGGCCTTTCCGTTCCAGGATGAAGTGAGCCACTCCCACCGGCGTGTCTGACAGGAAGCCCCGCTCAATCAGATACTGGATACCCTTCTCTGGCTTCCTGCAGAAAGAGGGGAGGGAGATGAGATGACAATCCTCCTGGAACTCTGCCCCCTGCCTTATATCTTGAACTAATTTTGGGCCCAACCATGGCCTCAGAGAGCCAAGAAGGTCCACTCCCTTCATGTGGTCCACTCCTTCATGGTACACATAAGAAAACTGAGGCCCAAGGGAAAGAAGCCAGTTTCCCATTTCACAGAGATTCAAAAATTCCAAGGTATCTTCAACTCAACTCCCTCCTTCACTGGAACCACATTACAGTTGAAAGAAAATTAAGATCTGATGAGAGCCTGTTTTGTGCCAGGAGCTTTGATATTCTCCACAGGCACTGAGGAGTCCTAGGAGAAGGCCTGAGTTCCAGGCTAAGTCCTTCTCTCCGCATCACAGACCCTCGGAGTAGGAAAGCAGTAAAAAGATTACTTTTTCCACATCCCACTCAGGCAGGCACCACCAAGCCTCTGTGAGTGTTTCTATAGATCAGTTGCTCCCTACTTTCCATATCTGGGTCTGAGCTATCCCATATTCAGAACCCCAGAGCCTTAGGGCCTCATGAGGCTAGAATTTGGGAGACTTTGGTGCCACAGATGGAGTCTCAGATCCATTACTTACCATGCATGAATTGTGACAATTCCCTTTAGTTCTCCAAGCCTCAGTTCCTTCTCTATAAAATAGGGACACGACTACCCACCTTGCTGAGTTATCATGAGAACTAAATACAGATGGCCATGTCTAATAGGCTATAAAGATATAAGGCATTTGTTTTCTAATCAAGTGTCACACTTGTATTTCACTGCTGAGCACCTGGCAGAAGACTAGGTACCTAGAAAGAACTCAGTCCTGGTCACTGACTAGTCCAGCACAGCACCCTGCCCCCAACATCTCAAACATCCATATACTGCTAGTTTATTGATAGAAACACTGAAGCTCAAGGAAGGGACACACCTTGCTCAGGGCTACCCAGTGAGTCTGGCCCAAGTCTCCAGTTTCTGAGAGCAGGGTTCTTCATATACAACATCGGCTATCCCAAAGGGATAGCCTAACCAAAAAGGGAAGGTGGGAGACCCAAGGTTCAGAATCCATCCTATATAGACAGAACTAGGGCCAGAGAGGAAAGCATCTCGCCCAAGACGACACAGTCAGAAGCAGAACCAGGACCACAACTGCCTTTCATGGGTGTGGGGGCAGCTTTCCATTCTTGTCACCCTGTTGCCAATTCTTTTCCCTGAACAGCTAGAGAGAAACGCCATCCACAAAGTGGAAGGATGGCAGCAGCAGGATCACTGCCTCCAGGAGTCTAAGTGCCTGCAGCAGGGTCGGTAGGGGCAACAAGGTGGGAATGGGAACACGTACTTATTGAACAGGTTGAGGCCAATTCGGTAGTGCCGCCTCTGTACCACATCGTTGTTGAAGGCTGGCGAGTCCCAGCTGTGCCTGGTCTCCCGCTGGTAGGTCTGCTTGCACAGGCCGGTGGCTGGAGGCTCCCTCAGGCTGTCCCGCGAAGAGGAGCCAGAGCTGCAGTTGATGGTCTCGTTGGAATTGCTGGAGCTCTCAAGGCTCTCGTTATCGCCACCATCAGAGTTCTCGCCTGCTGCCTCGCACTTCCCCAACCTCCGACCCCCAGCCACACCACTGGGCCCAGTGCCACTGTTGGGGGCTGGTGGTAGGGGCCCTGGCGGGGCTGGGGCTGGGCCCTCTGGGGCCGGGTAGTGGCGGTGTGGGATTGGGGCCCTGCCTGGTGGCCCCTTGTGCTTCAGGGTCCCATGGGGGCTGCAGCCATCAGCCTCATACACGAGCTGACGGTGGACAGAGCCGCGATCTGAGCGGTCACTCAGGTCCACGGAGCTGTCACTGGGAGGTTCAATGGTAAGCAAGGGCAGGTGGGCAGCCCGCAGCCGGAAATCCCGACATTCCAAGCACCCAGGACCCCTGCGAGTGCCTTCCTCACGGCTACCATCTTCCCGGGACCCTGCTGGCACTGGTGGAGGAACTGGAGGGAGAGGGGCTGGTGCCCAGAACTCAGGCCTGCCCTGGGCAGGGGGCTCTGTGCTAGGCAGTCGTTCAGGGGATGGTGGGGGAACTGGGTCATCCAAGTAGAGGGGAAGGTCACTGAAGGATGTGGCCGAGCTGTCCTCTTGCTGTTCCTTTGACTCTCGCTTCTCCAGCTGGGCTGACCCTGGTTCCTCAGACATGGGCCCCGATGGGTGGCAATTCAAGGCCTCATCAATGGATTCAGCCAGAGACTTTACCTGAGGTGGAGGGGGAGGGGGAGGAGGGGAAAGGAGAAAAAGGAGGGAAAGATGAAGGGCAGTGGGATGGTGAAAGGGTGGGAACAAGGAAGGGAGGGAAAGAAAAAGTGGGGGACTCTTCCTGGTGAGGCAGCCATAAAAGGACTTCCCCTCCCCCACCTCCCCAGATTCTCTGCAGGACATAACTCCCAGGGAACCACTGTGAGCTCACAGGAGCTGGAACTTATGCCCACAAGTTCCCTTCTCAGATATCCCAATACCTTCTTCATGTCCATATAGACCCAAGCCAAATGCCGCCTCCTCACTGCTCCCAAGCCACATTCCTGCCTCTGCCTTTCCTTAGGGTAAACCAAAATCCCAGCTGCCTCTGGGCTCCCGGAGCCCTCTGTCTGGTTCTCTCTTAGGAAATTCATGATATTTAGCCTTGAGAATCTGGACCGAAGCTGGCCTCACTCTGGTATCTAGCCTCCCAACTGGTCCCTAATGATCCACGCCTCCTGCTATTCACGCCCTCATGTACCATAGTGTCCCAGGGTTGGTCTGTGGGACCGGTAGCATCTGGCAAATGTGATGGGATGTCACTTCTGAGATTAGGTTAAGAAAGACTGCAGCTTCTATCCTGAGTACTCTGATTCGCTTGTGCTCCCTTTCTCAGATCCCTCGTTCTGCTCACATTGTGAGCAGTCCTGTAGAGAGGCCCATGTGGTAAAGCCCTGAATCCTCCTGCCAACAGCCAAATGAGTGAGCTTGGAAGCAGACCCATCAACCCCAGTCAAGCCTTTAGAGACTACAGTTCCACCCTATAACTTGATCACAGCCTCATGACAGACCCTATGTGAGAGCCACCAGTCAAGCCACCCCAAGATTCCTGGCCCTCAGAAACTATATGGGATAATAACTATTGTTTAAGCTCAGTCTTTACATTCAGTTTTAAGCTACTAAATTTTGGGATCCTTTGTTATGCAGCAATAGATACCTCCCCATTAGACTTGAATAGCACTGAGAGGTAGGCCCAGGCCTGGTTCCTCAATCTCCCCACCAGATTATGAGGCCAGTACTTAAGGGATGGGTCCAGGCTGGGTTTCTCTCTTTTTAGCTCAGCTTGACAGACTGATTGACACAGAAGAGATGTTCAATTAAATGTGTCATATGAATGCATAAAGGAGTGATTTAGATCTTCCCTTTAATACTTCTTTCCTGTCTTCTACCTGCCTCCTCTCCCAACTCCATCACTAACTCCAGGGAAGCATGACCAAGCTTAGGGCAGGGCCAGATCACAGAGGTTAGAGCAGAATGATTTCTTCTCTTATACACTTTCATTCATTCATTCAACAATTTTTACCAAATATCTTTTTGGTTTTAGGAAGGAAACTAACATGTACTTAGCAAATGCCATATACTAGGTGCTTTCAGATATATTACCGAGTTGAACTCAACCTTCCAAACAGCTCTAAAAAGATGGTTTTATCTTCACGTTATTGATCACGTTTCAGTGGAGTTAAACAATTTGCCCACGGTCACATAGTTGGGAAATGGCAGAACTGGGATTTGCACCTGATCAGCTGTGCTGACACACTCCAAGCCTAGAATGATCTCCCACCACTATCACTGCTGCTTACATTCCCACACTTCCCTGCTTTTGCTGATGCAATGCTTATGCAAGCAACACCCTTCTGACTATCTCTAACTTGCTAACTCTTCGCTGCCTGCTAAGGCCCAGCTCCAGTGCTGTTTTCTCAAAGAAGCCTGCTCTCGTCCTCCCCGAAAATTTCCTTTCCCTCCTCTGGGTTCCCACAGCACTATATGGGATCTCTTCTCATGGCTCTGAGCACACTCTTTCAGGAAACAGTCCTGTGCACATGTGCCTGCTTTTTCCTGCTTGCTTGGGGAGATCCTTGAGAAAAAGAATCCTGGCCAGTTCATCTGTCTCCCCCACAGCACCCAGCACAGAGCCTGGTCCTCGATCGTGTGGTATAAGGGAAAGTTTTGGGACCAGACAGAGCTGAGTCCCAATCCAATTTGGAAAAGTTACATCACCTCTCAGGGTTGTGGAGTCTCAGTTTCCTCCTCTGTAAAACCAGGATAGCACCCCTAGTCTCGAAGGCTGATATAGAGTGGGAGCTGTTAGTTAGGCCTTAATCTGATAGTGGCTCATGTTCTAGAGTGAGAACTTGCTTGTTTGAACAATATATTTTTTCTCTTGCCAATCCTTTCTCATCACCCTCACAGTCCCTACTCAGATGGTAGCTATTTGTTGTTATCAAAACAACAACTTGTTGGGCAACTTCTTTGAAGTACAGGTAAAAGGTTGTAGTAGTAGCCAGAGCTTGGAGAGGGACAGGAAAGGCCCTTTTCAGGGATGCTGACCTGTTTGGAGAAGGAGTCCTCAAGCTCCGTGATGTCGTTAGAAAACTCTCCAGATGTGGTGACGGAGCTTCCCCCACCATCGATGCCCCCTCCACAGGAGCCGCCATATGGGAGCCCCCGTTCAAGCCGGTGGCTCCGGGCCCCAGCCATGGCACCCTCGTCCAGCGAGGCAGGCTTGCCCTCGAAGTACGCGGGGTTCTGTGCCTTCTCATATTCCTCAAAGGAGAACTGCATCCGCATGTTGGAAAGGATGATGCGGCGGGACATGCGACTCTCTGAAGCTGAGCTGCGGAGCCGCTCAAAGTTCTTGTTCATGCGGTACTGGCGGAAGGCCGTCTGGATGGTCCTGGCGGCCCTGCGGCTTAGGAAGGAGCCCCCATACTTCCTCTCCAGCATTTCCACCTGGCAGGGGAGGGTGGAGGGGAACAAAGTCAGAAATTCACGACAGCCTCCTCATCTCCCTGGGCCTCAGCCACACCACCGACCGAGTCATAGCTAACTGCTTACGGCTGCCTGGATGCAACAGGCTGGGGTCTGTGTGGTGTTCTCACTTTAATATCAGATAGCACATGTCACACAGGACTGAATTGTAGTTTTCTTTTTTATTTACAAAAAGTTGATGTTCACTATTAAAAACGAAAAGAAACAGAGGAGCTAAAACAAGAAAGAAAGGAAGACATAAATTGAAGGCAAGAAGGAGAAAGAGAAGAGAGAGACAGAGGAAGGAAGGGAAAAAGGGAAGGAGGAAGGAAGGGAAGGAAGGAAAGAAAGTTGCTTCACCTAAACTTCCAACACCTAGGCATAATCACAATTACATTTTGGGATATGTCCTTCCAATTTTTTTACTTCTGTACATAGTATTTTGTGCCCCCCTTTTGGTTAAACAATATCTTGTGTCATACATGTGATGTACTGGAAAACAGTGTTCTGAATTTGTCAACTTACATGTGTGCTTCTCCCCTTATACTGAGATTATTGAGGACTTGGTCTTTTATCTACACATCTCCAGCCCAGCATGGAGCTCACTAAATGTTTGCTGAGTGAATACAAGACTCAGTGCATGGATGGTGAATGGGTCAGTGAGGTTCCAGTCAGGTGAAGGGTTCTTCTTCCATTCCAGTCTCACCATCCCTCCCTGGATACCACCTTCGATCACCACATTCCAATTTCTCCCTTGGTCCTCTCACCCCCCCATCTCCACCGGCACCCCCATTCCCAACCAGAGCCATCTCTTGGGTACCTTCTTGTCCTGCAGGTCTGTGGAGAGTTCATAGCTGTCCGACAGGGCCTTTGAGCGCTTTATCTCCTCCTCCTCCTGCTTCCTCAGGGCAACACTGGCTGGCTGGAGGCGCGCCCGCTGAGCCCAGGGAAGGCCCACCCCAGCAGGGGGGCCCCCCATGTGGCTGCTGGTGGGGGGAAGCTGGCTCAGCCGGTAGGGGGGTTGGCTCCCAGGACTATCAACCGCTGTGCTCAGGTCACTGCCTGGGGCATCACCCTCCACACTGTGGGGATGAGATAAGATGAGCCAGGATGTGGGAACAGGAGACAGGCCTGCTGGGCCAGACTGAGAGTAGGTGGACCAGATCCCTTCCCACAGCACCATCCTCCCCAGCCTCCTCACAGAAACAGAGACCCCAATACTTAAAGGCCAGAGGAGAGCCCTACCCCCAAAGTTGTCTTCTTATTCCCCTCATAGTCCTATCCCTTCCCCTTCAGCCCCGTCCCCTCCCCTTCAGCCCTGTCCCCTCACAGCTCCATCCTCAAATGCCCTCTCCCCCCTCACGGACCCCCACCCCTTCATAGCTCCATCCTTTCAGACTCCTTTCCCTCCAGTCAGGTCTTCTCACTGTCTTGTCCCAAGCCCTACTCTACCCTTACAGCCTGGTCCCTTCAAGGCCAGGTCCCCTCACAGCCTTATCCTCGGACCCGTTTCCTTCCACTTCTACCCCTCAAGTTCCTTTTTCTAATCATCTTAGCCCCTAACAGCTCTGTCCCCAAGTCCCCCCTCCCCTGAGGGACCAGTTCCCTTATATCCCCACCCCCCCCCAGACCTCTTCCCCTCCCAGCCCGATCCCCAGCACCATCCCAGATCAGCTCTGTCCCTAGACCTGAGCCTACTCCTACACCCCACACACCCAGGCTCTCCCCTGCTTACCCAGCCCTGCCCCCGACAGCCCCACCTCTGCCCCCAGAGGCCTGGGCTCCAGGCCTGGCCAGTTCTCAGTGTCCCCTGGCTGCCAGGCTGAAGGCTCAGTGACAGTGGGAGGTGCCTCCCACCAGCATTCTCACAGGTAAAGAGCTGCCCTGCGGGGCAGCTTCCTTTTTCTCCTCATGGCCTCCTCTGCTCAGCTCGGGGGAGGGGAACAAGGGCGAAGAGTGGTAGGAGCAGGGCACTGGGTCTTGCCCGCCCTGGTTACCCAGAGCTGTTGTTCTGCCAGACCTGCTCCCATGGTGCCATGGCAACCAGGCTGCCAGGGAACTCAGGTGGCGACAGAGCCCAGAGCCCTGAGCCCAGGCAGGCACGGTGAGGAGCCACAGAGATGGGAACAATGGAGGGGGTTTGGGAGGGGGGACAGGCAGGGAGAGGTATGGAGGGGGTTGTGGGGGGGAATGGGTGTGACTGAGGCCCAGAGAGTGGTCTGGTTAGGGTAGGCACTGGAGTTTTTGGCCAGTGAAAGGGTTAAGGGACCACTCTCTGGCCCCTACCTGACAGAGGGCAGGGCACAGGACCAGAATGGGGGGCAAGCTGGGGTGGGTGTAGGGAGGCTCCCAGCCATTTCAGGAGTTTGAGCTACAATGGGCTTGCCAGCCTGACAGAAGAGCACTTTGGGCTGGGGGCTTAGGGGCTGGGGGCAGTGGGGTACATTGGTGCTGGCTCAGGACTAATGAGGGCTCCTGCCCACTGCTCATCCCCGACCCTCCCAACTGTTAATCTGCAACACTGTAAGGAGTAAGGTGGAAACAGACTGAGCGGCTTCCCTGAACTCCAAATGATCTCTCCTCCTGGGCCTCTGGGGCCTTTGAAGCCCCCCTTCAAGGGTCAGACCCAGCCCAGTGCCCCCCAGGCATCTAAGATGCACCTCTCTCCCCCTCAGGACTGCAGGATCCCACCCACCAGCCTCTCAAACCTCTCCCCTCCTAGCACATGCCTCCCAGTTTTAATCAACTGGCTCCTTTGTTACGAACCATCCATGGTTCCCACTTGCATTCCTCCAATTAAAAAGAGAGAGAGACAGAGAGAGATAGCCCAAGTCCTTGTTGTGGCATTTGAGGCTTCTCCAAGACACAGTAGCTAATGTTTTGTTGTTGTTCCGTCACTCAGTTGTGTCCAACTTTTTGCAATCCCATGGACTGCAGGGAAGCCTGTCCTTCACTATCTCCCAGAGTTTGCTCAAACTCATGTCCATTGAGTCAGTGATGCCATCCAACCATCTTATCCTCTGTTGTTTAGTAAGACACTATTCTTGTGCTTAGTCACTCAGTCATGTCTGACTCTTTGCAAAGCTATGGACTGTAGCCTACCAGGCTCCTCTCTCCATGGGATTCTCCAGGCAAGTATCCTGGAGTGGGTTGCCATTTCCTCCTCCAGGAGATCTTCCCCAACCAGGGATCGAACCCAGGTCTCCCACATTGCAGGTAAATTCTTTACCATCTGAGCCACCAAGGCTACTATTCTTACTGCTTCACATTTAATAACTTGCTTACTCTTCAAAACAACCCTATGAGGTAGGTATTATTAATCATCTTCATTTTACACATAAAGAAACTGAGGCCCAGAAAGGTTAATAACATATCTATGGTCACACAGTTATTAATGATAGAGCCAGGATTCAAATCTAGGCAGTCTGACTCCAGAGTTCACACTCTTAAACATTAAGCCACACTGCAGAGTTGGCTACCAGCCCCCTACCCCATCCACTCTTCCCTCCAACCTTGCCCAAATCCTGTTTCTCCCCAATACTCCCACTGTCTTTTCCACCTTCCCAACTGCTCATACAGTACTTTCCACCTGGAATGCTGTCCCTATCATCTTCTGCCATCTGCAATCTGAGAACCCCCCACACATACCATCAAGAGTCCATCAAGAGTCAGGTCATATGCCACCACTAAGAAGCCCTTCTGAAGCCCGCCTCCAGCCAGAAATGATGGCTGATCCTGTTCAGGGCTCCCACACACAGCACATGTCTATCCTTCTTTTTATGTAGCAGGTTAGCTTTGGCAAAGCGTGACAGCTATTTGTGTTCCTGACTCCCAGAATCCCAGCACAGGAAGAGAGTTTGGTAATCTCCCTGCTAGGACAGAGCACAAGGCCTGGAACAGAGTAGGTGCTCAGTAAAAGCTTCTGGAGGGAGGAAGCCAGTGAATGAGCTCTGGTGGCTGGGCTAATAAATCCTCTCACCTGAACTCTGACCTCAACTCCAGTCTCCTCTTCCCAATCCATTCTCCATTCTGTGGCTAGAGAGAGCTTTCCAAAGTAGAAATCTGACCATGCTGCTCCCCCACTAAAACCCTTCCATGGCTTCTCATAACTCACTCAACAAATGACAATTGAGCCCTTTCTACATGCTAGGAACAGTGCTAGGTGCTGGAAATATAATCATGAGCAAGACGTGTGAGTTTTGTTCCCTCAGGGAGGTGACATTCTAGTGGGAGAAGAAGACTATAAATATATACTATCATTTCAGGCAGGGAGAAGTGCTAGGAAGGAAAATACAGCAGGGTGATAAAAGGTGCTGTTTTAGATGTGGTAGTCAGAGAAGGGCTTTTTGAATAAATGGCATATAATCAGAGAAGTGAGGGAGTGAGCTGTGTGGTTATATGAGGCAAGAGCAGTCCATACAGAGGGTAGAGCCAGTGCAAAGGCCCTGAGGTAGAACTGTACCTGGCATGTTTGAGGAACAGCCAGGAGGCCAGTGTAGCTAGAGCAGAGTCAGCAAGGGGAGATGAGATCAGAGAGGTAATGGGAGCCAAATTGTGAAGGGCACTGAACCCACGATAAAGACATTGGTGTTTGCTATGATTGCGATAAGCAGAGAAGGACCATGATCTAACTTATGTTTTACAGGAATCATCATCCATAGGATAACCTCTAGCTTCCTCACCTCACCATAACCATGGATGGGTCTCCTGACCAGACCTCTGCCTCATACACCCTCTGCCCCTTTACCCCAACCTGGCGACCTCCTGCTCACTCTTCAACATTTAGCTAAGGTGTGAACTTCAATGTCTTCCTGAACCCTTCACACAGGATGGCTTACAGGCCCCTCTTCTGTGCTGCCATAGGGCCCTATAGTCAACTCTATCCCTAGAGCAAGGGCATTAATTGGCTCATTGTGTGGGTGTGTGCTTAGTCGTATCCAGCTCTTTGCAACTCCATGGGCTGTAGCCCACCAGGCTCCTCTGTCCATGGGATTTCCCAAGCAAGAATACTGGGGTGGGTTGCCATGTCCTCCTCCAGGGGATCTTCCTGACCCAGGGATCAAACCTGCATCTCATATGTCTCCTGCATTGGCAGGTGGGTTCTTTACCACTAGTGCCACCTGGGAAGCCCCTTGAAGGCTTACAATTTACTGAGGCAGGCACCAGTAGTCCCATTTTATAGAGGAGAACACTGAGGCAAGAGGTCACATAAACTTGCTAGAGGTCACACAGGATGCAAATCCAGAGCCCAGGCTGCCTTCTCATGACATCTTGTTGCCTCTCCCTACTTCGGGTCCCGCACTGCCCCTGGCTTTCAACTCAGTGGCAGTTCTCCCCTCGAGAGCTCTCTCTTCTGCTTTGGTTGCAAAGGTAATAGTGACAGGGAGGTCAGGCTGTCAACACAGCCTCCTAAAAAGAACAGAGATTGAAGGCATCATACACATTGCTGAAGGAGTGGGACCTGGGGACATGGGATCTCTTAACTCAGAACCCCTAGAACACCAAGGAACATGCTAATAATGTGGAAAAATCTCTCTTATATAGACTCATATTCTCTCTTGTTTCTCGCTCACACACACACATGCACATGCACACGCACGCATGCACACACACACACACACACACAGAACATGTTGTGCAGTAACAAGCTGGGTGGACTTAGGTTCAGGTCCTGATGGCCATCCATCCGCTGTGTGAGCCTGGGTGTGTCTCTATCTCTATGCACCTCAGTTTCTCATCTTCGTGGAGTTCAAAATGCTATTCCCTTTTTGGATTCCTGGACTTCAGAAAGGCCCTGGGAGACCTACCTCTCCCCAGACTCCTCCCAGCCAGGAGCAGGAGCAAAGAAAACACACACACACACACATATACCTGTGCATTACACAAACAACCACAGTATTAAGCTGCAAGTTCTCAGGACTAGGGAACGAAGGAAGTGCTGGGGGAGCTCAGGAGAAATTTTTCTTGCTGGGGAGGGGGCCAGGGGTTAAGCAGAATAAAAGTAAACTCTCACTTAGAGTGCACCTTTCCTGTGTCAGGCATTTTCTGCACGTATTTTAACTGCATGGCAAATGGGAAAGAAGAATTAGGATTTCGATTTTGCAGGTGAGGAGAAGGCTCCAAGGGGAAAAGTTAAGCCAAAGGTCTCAGGACTAGCAAGTGGCAGAATAGGAATTCAAAGCCCAGAGCCTGTGCTAGTTCCCCTACTGCCTTGAAGACTTCCTGGAGTGGGTGGAGTGGGGGAGCTATGGAATAGAGCCTTGCCTAGGAGGAGCTGGTAGAGATGAGGTGTGAAGGACCCTGGGAGCCAAGGCACTATGATGGGGAGAAGTGGGGCAGGATGGGCTATAGGGATTCGGGGTAGCATGCCCATGGCAGGGGCACTGACCCACTCCGGCTGCTGCCCCTAATGGGAGGTCTCTCTCCCTCCTTCCCTTTATTGGCACTGCCCAGAGCCAGGCAGCCAGCAGGGGATGGAATCAGGATGCAGTTGCCATGGAAATGAATGGGGGCTGTTGCTATGGATACCATAAGATGAGGGTAAGAGGAAGCTAGGGATGCTGAGGACTATCCCCATGACAACTTGGGCTGAAGCGGGGGACCAGAAGTTAGAGACAAGAAAACATGACAAGGAGGTCAGCACACCTAGAAAGCGTTGGGCTCTGGAGGAAGACTGGGCAAGGAGACCAGACCCAGCAGGGCCTGGGGGCAGAGGGGCGGAGGGACTGCTGTCACCTCCCTCTCCCCTGACAGCTTTTCAGCAAGCTGTTTCTGCTGCCCAATCCCAGCGCCATGGAGACTCCAAACCTGAGGCCAGCCCGGCTTGGTACAGTGACTCACAGGGAAGGGGGAAGCCATTGCAAGGGCTCGTTGAGTACCCAGCGGGCAACGTAGGCTTGGGAGCACAGAGATCAGGTTTGAATCTCAGCTCTGCTTCCTTTGCAGTCCTAAAAATAATAGCTGTCATTTACTAAGGACCTACTTTTAGCTAGGCCCAGCAACTCTGCAAGGTCTGGGTTGTTTCCCTTGAAGGGGATAATACAGATGAAGAAACTGAGATGCAGAAAGATGAAGTAATTTGCCCAAAGTCTCAATGTTCAGCAGTGCAGGATCCAGGAATCAAATCATCGCTCATGCCTGTACCCACCAACTCAGCACCGAGCAGTCCCTCTGGAGCCATTCTCCAGCTCCTCTCACTGTGTGCCTTCACACAGTGGCACACAGAAGGCCAGACGCTGAGTAAATATTTGTGGAGTGTTTGAGTGAGAAAGTGACCCAGGAGAAAGCAGAAAAGACTGAGGTTAAATGGAAGAAGTGCCTGCCTTTGAGAGCAATGACTCACTGGTTTGCCTGGCCAAGGGTAGAAGATGCTCAGATCCGGCATGGACTTTTTGAACCATCTAATTCCAGAGATCCAAATTAAGGCTCACAAAGTCAAAGTGACTTGCTTGCTCAGGGTCACACAGGATGAGAACCCCAATTCCCTATCTTCAAGGCCAGTGTCCCACTTGCAGCTTTTTAGCTGAATCCGTCTAGTCCCCACCCCACACCCAGCCCCTTGAAGCTCCTAGATGTTGGCAACAGCAGGCCTCTTGCACTTCCCAGGCTATGGCAAGCTGATCCATAGTGCCACACCTGTGCCCAGTCTTTTAGCTTCTGTCCATGGTGTCCTCCCTCTCTCCTCCACCTGCAACCTTCACTGATCTGGCTGAGCTCATCTCATTTTGTGGCGCCCTGAGCAGGCCAGACCTCCTAGGAAGTTGGTTCTGACTCACTCCCACTCCCCATCAGATAACATCCCTTTATGTTTTGTGCACACTCATGTCATAGGCCGTCCTTGTCACTGGCTAACTTGAGATTCTCTGTTGAAGTGTTCATTGCCTACACTGTTCCTGTTTCCCATGGGCGGTGGCCTGGTCTGATTTACTGCTGTGGACCCTCCCTATGCTCAGGCCAGCAGCTACCTTGGTCCCCTAAGACCAGAGCTGGCAGTTATGTGTGTGTGACCATCTAGCTTGACAACTGCCACCCTGAAAGTCACAGCTCCACATGCTCAAAAGCCACTGACACATATTCTTATGATTATCTCCACCCGGGACACACAGAGAGACTGCCAGGCACAGAAATTTGCCATCTCACACAACCGACCTCACACACCCAGAATCCCTCACACCCAGCCTCATACAATCACATTTCCTCAGATACACAACAGTGTACAACCTCTCATTCTTCTTTCACCTGCTGGCCTCATGCATACATGTGCACAGGCACACACATTTCCCTCACAACTGATAGAAAACTTCCCCATTCCCATACCATAGGCCCTCACCAACTTCAGTTGCCTACACAGGAGTCTACACCCCCATATCTCCCATGATACCCATCTGATCTTCAGTTGAGCCCCTGTGCCCCCCAACTTTCATCTCCAATCAAATGAAGGGTAAAATGTTCTCTCCCTCCACAGCCAAAGGTGACCTAGACTCACACACCCAGCTTGAACAGAGCAATCTACATACCATTCCCCAATACAACCCTGGAGCTCTCCACCAGGTTTTGGTCCATGCTGTACCTGACTCCCTAATGCCTCCTCACCTCTCAAACCATCTATTCAAACCCTTCCCATTCTTGCCCCTCTTCTGCCAGTAATCCTTGGACACCACCACCCCCAAATGATCCTGACATCTCCCTCTTCTTTGGGCCAGGAACATATTTTGCTCATTATTGAAGCCATATCTGCTCAATCACTTCCGCCCTTCAGCAAAGTACCCTGCCTACTTTCCCAAAGGAATTTGCATCTCCCCTGAGAGATGGAGAACTTATGCAGAACACAGTCACTGTCTTACTTTCTGTCTCTCATGGTATTTAGCTTGAAGCCTTGCACACAGTAGGTATTTGAGCAATGTCTTCTGGAAGAGTAAATAAAGGAGACAGGAAGGGACAGGGGGAGGGGAGAAATAAATGAGAATTTGAATGAGTGAATGAGGAGCTGAGTTGAGTGCCTAAGTCAGTTAAGCAATGAGTGAAGAGTGAGGGGAGCCTCTGGAAAACTACTGGAGCATGTGAAGGGTATGTTGAAGGGAGGAGGGAAAGAAAGGAGAGGAGAGACTCTCACCTGGGCCTTAATCAAAATAGGAGCCACCAATCACTGTGCAGTTGCCAACCATGCATTAGACCCTATGCTGAGCTCCTTGTGTTTCTTCTTGCTAATCTTCATGACAACCCACAGAGGTAGATCTATTCTCACTATACTCAGGAAGAAAATGAAGCTCAAGGAGAAGAAAATATTTGCCCAAGGTTATATAGAGAGTAAGTGGCAGAACCATAAGGTAAACTCAGATTTGTCTAATGCAAAAAAAAAAAAAAAAAAAAAGCAAGGCTCAGAAAGGGAAAGCAGGGGCAACGAGCCCACTTGGGAGTCTCCTGACTTTGCTCCTAACACAGACTCATCACGCAAGGTGCAGGTCCTACAGCTCACAGACGGCACCTTCTGCCTTCCTGCCAACAGCCTCTGGGGATTCTTAGAACCAGCCTCTGGCAGGTGCAGGAAATATTTAGGGTCATTGCATCTGGAGGCAGTGGCTTTCCCTCAGACTCCGAGATCCCTAAAGCTGTAGAATCGGAACCTTGAAAGTACAAAATCAAGGACTCGTAACATCACAGAATGTTAAAAGCATACCATCAGAATTTTTTAAATGGTAGAATCATGAAATCTTAAAACCACCGTATTGTAGAATCCCCAAATCACAGCATCATAGAAATAGAAACCACAGAATTGGATGGAATGTGTCACTGAATTACCCTCTCTTAAATTCATGTAATCATAGTTTTTTAAAATTGTACCACCTCAGATTCATAGAATGTCAGAGCTGGAGGAGCCCTTGGAGATCCTCTGGTCCAACTCCCCCTCCTCCTTTTACACATGGGGAAACTGGGTAGCAGAGAGGCCAAGTCACGTGTCCCAAGTTGACCAGCTCATGCCACCTCAGGCTGAAGAAGGCTCTAGGCTTGCCCATGGCAAGAGCACCACACCATTCATTCATTTATTGAGTGCTTTCTGGGTGTTGACAATACCAGGAATCAAACCCTACTCTCTTTCGAGTCCCTGTTCCCAGCCCTGGATAGGAAACAGGGTAAGGCCCTAGTGGAGATGGGAAGAGGGAAGTGGGGTAGGGTGGAATATACATCAGACAGAGAGAAGAGATCAGCTTTTATTGATGGAAATTCTTTTGTACACAGCGACACGCACTCTGAAAGGCCTTTTCCTCCTGATCACATTTACAGAGCACTATGGGAGCAGCAGGGGGCACAGGATGAGACCGTCAAGCAGAAGAGATGGCAGCAATGGCCACAGCGAGGGAACGAGCAGGCTGGGTCCCAACCCCTTCTGGTCCTCTAAGCCCTAGGCACCCTGCATCTCTGTTTGTGCTCACAGAGGACAGAGGTAGGTCCTTGGGATGTCATTTGGAGACCTCTCCAGGAGTGGCAGGCTCCAGGGTGCCTGGGAAGTGGGGTGCGGGTACGGGAGGGTCCAGGTTTCAAGCTCCAAGCTCTGCTGCTCCCACATTTTAGTCAGACCAAGGGCTCCAGCCTTTATAATTCGGGGGCTGGAGTCCAGGGGAGACAGCAGCAGGGGTGGGAATTCCAAGAAGGGAGTGGGCAAAGATGGGGCAGGATGCTTGCCCATCTGGTTCCTGAAGCAGGGACGGGGTCCCATGGGGGATCGCGGGGGTGGGGGCTGGTTAAGGCTTTTGCTTCTGCATAGAAAATGACCCTTGTCCTCTCAGTTACCGAGAGGAGGGACTACTGCACTCGGAGGCCGGACAGCAGAACTGATGAGCGTCTTCCTCTTCCTCTTCCTCAGTCTCCTCCTCCTCCTCCTCTTCCCTGGGGCCAGGAAGGGCAGGGTAGAGGCCACAGGCGGCGGGTGACAGAGAGAGGCAGAGGCATTAGTTTGCAGAGCAGGGGAGATACAAGAAGGACTGGAACCAGGGAGGTGGGGCTAGGATGGGGGTTGGAAATGGGAAGGCCAGTGTGACCAACAGGGCCACACCCATCTCAGTCTCCGAGGAGCCTGTTGCTAGTCCCCCTCTGGGACTGGCCCTCCCCACACTCAGGCTGGGTTCCAACTTAAGGTTACACCCAGAGTAAGTAAACTCCCTTTCTGATCAGACTGGTGCCCAACCTTCATTTTAATATAAATAGTAGCAACCAGCTCTGTGCTGGCACTTTGCATGCATCATCTCATTTAACCCCTGCAACAACTCTGCAACACTTTAAAGATGAAGGAATTGAAGTTGAGAGATTAGATAACTGCTCAAAGTCACACAGCTGGATTAGTGGTAGAGTCAGGATTTAAACTTGGAAGTTCTTGGAGCTCCAAGTCTCAGACTCTGCCCAGCACGTCCTTTGGGTGGACTTGGTACTATCTCCAGAAATCCATCCTGCCCTTGAAGGACAATGATTTGTATCTCCTGAAGGCTTCAGGGTTTGGAATGTGGGAGATGCTTAGAAATGAACTGTGTGAAGTCCACAGCTTTGGAAGCAAACAGACCTGGGTTCTGAGACCAGCTCTACAAGTGCTTCTAGGCTGTGGCCCCAGGCATGTTAATGCCCCTCTTGGAGCCTTGGTTTCCTCATCTGTAAAAATGGGACTTATGGTGCCAACCTTACAGGATTGTTGCAAGGACTGGAATACATGTCAAGTGCCTGGCAAACAAGAGCAATAGGAACATGGTGATGGTGATGAACTGTTCAGGAACTGAACCTAATTAACAAGGTAGCCCTTTGCACTCACACAGAAGCACCACAGTGGTAGGAGGAATCATTGCAGGAACAAGCACATGTTTCTCGGGTCTTGCAGAACAGTACCAGGGACCAGTCACTGGAGTTGGACTACAGTTTCATGGGGTGGATGGACAGGCAGGGGAGCTGGGGCAGGACCAGGTGTCTTGGGAGTGAAAAGGCTGACAGATCTCCTAAGGATAGTGAATGAAACAGTCTTACTCCACTCCCAGACCCCTTGGCTTGGGGGATGAAGGAAATATGGAATCCAGGGTACTGGAGGATCAGGAAGACATGGGAAGGAAAGAGGATAGGCAAAGGGAAGGCACTGCTGTCCACGTGACAGACAAGGGTGCACGGGTGCCCGCATGCGCGTACACACACACACACACACACACACACACACACACACCCTCCTCATACTCAGAGCTCCCTCTGACACATTGTTCCACAGACTCACTGAGTCAGCAAAACCACATGAGCCAGGGCTCCAGTCCTGGGCAAACAGCTCCTCCTTTCAGAGTCTCCCATTCCTCATCTATAAAAGGAGACAGAAACTCCACACTTCTCAAGGCTATCACGAGTAACAAATGATCTTCCAGTCCCCCAGCTCGCTCCCCTCCTATCCGAGCCAGGCCCCTGCTACCCTTCACCTGACACTGCAGTCATCTCCTGATTTTCTTTCTCTACTCTCCTGGACCACTTTAGGCTTCCTATATCCCACCTTTAGGTGTGAATCTCCTGCTCAGACACCCACCTCGGCTCCCCTTTGCTTCCTGCATAAAGTTCAGATTCCTCAACCTGACATTCAAAGCTCCCCACCCTATGGCCTCACCTGGCCTTTCCTGTCAGGTGGAAGAAGCATAGGCTTTAGAATTAGACAGACCAGGGTTTAAGTATCAGCCCCACCATCTACTATCTAGGTAACCTTGAGTCCATTTCTTCACCTCTCTAGGACTTACTTTTCTTATCTGCAAAATGAGGAAACACCTATTCTGTAGGTTATGGTGGGAGTAAGTGAATTCAAGTATGTAAAGCACCTGCCACAGGGTAGGTGCCTCACACATGGTAACTATTATTGTGACCATCAGCATCAGTGGCATCAATGTTATCCTGCTCACTCCAGCCAGCCTTCATGAAACTAGCTTGTCCGTTATTCTGTCAGCATGAAGCAGCCTTTTCATGCCTCTATGCTTTTGCTGACTCTGTTTCTTCCTCCTGCACAGAGCTTTGCCCATTGAAATCCTACCTGAACTTCACAACCCAGCTCAATTGCTGCTTCTTGCAGGAAGTCCTCCCTGACTTCCAACCAGAAATATTCTTTGCTTCTTCCTAGCTCCAGCATCCATGCTCTCCATGTTGTTGCTTTGAACTTTTCCAAGGCATTTCTTTCACCAATCCCCTCAATGCCCTTGTATTCCCCCCACCACCATTATCTCTGCTTTCCTTCCCTGTGGGAAAGAGAGGACACCTATACTATTTAAGGCTAGTCTCTCCACCCAGGCTCTGGAGCCCACCCCTGCTACCTCCTCCATAACAATCATCCCCTCTCCCTCCAGTATTTCAACCTCTCCCTCTCTGTTGCCTCCTTCCTACCAACATTTATAGAAGCTCAAGTCTCTCCCATCTGGGAATAAAAACCCTCTATCTGCCCCCACATCTCCCTCAAGCAATCACTGTCCCTCTCTCCCCTTCACAGCTAAGCTTCTTGAGAAATTCGTCTACACTGGCCATCTCCACTTCAATACCTCCCACGGGTTCTTCAACCCACTGCAATCTGCCTCATGTGCCCACCGAGCCACAGAAACTCTTCTTAGTAAGGTCGCCCAGGACCTCCCACTGGTTAAAGCCAATAGACTTTCTCCCACCCTCATCTTACTTCTCCCAGCTATAACATTTGCCACTCTTAACAAGCCCCTCCTGTGCGCAGACGGCTCTTCCCTTCCTCTGCTTCCATGAGCCCACTCCCTGCTGGTTTTCCTCCTACTTCTCAGGACCACCCCCAGCTCCTCTTCCTCTCCCCATTCCTTATATGTTGGTACCTCTTCTCCAGTTCTGCTCTGGTCCTCTTCTCTTTCACTCCACACTCACTGTCCAGGGATCTCATTCCATTCCATAATTTCAGGTATGGCTGAGGACCCCCACATCTGTCTCTCTCTAGCATGGACCTCTCTCCTGGGTCCCAGACCCACCAAGCCTAATGCTTACTGGAAGCTCCACCAAGGTGGTCCTTAGGGCCTTCAGAGCTCACAGGGACCTCTCACTCAGCATCTTACCACTGCAAACCTATCCTCTTGCATTTCCCACCTTCGTGAAGGGGCGCCACCATCCAGTGGCCCAAGCCTAGATTCTTCCCGTTCCTTTAGCAAGTGAAGTGAAAGTCACTCAATCGTGTCTGACTCTTTGCGACCTCATTGACTATACAGTCTATGGAATTCTCTAGGCCAGAATACTGGAGTGGGTAGCCTTTCCCTTCTCCAAGGGATCTTCCCAACCCAGGGATTGAACCCAGGTCTCCCACATTGCAGGCAGATTCTTTACCAACTGAGCCACAAGGCAAGCCCAAGAAGACTGGAGTGGGAAGCCTATCCCTTCTCCAGGGAATCTTCTCGACCCAGGAATCAAACCAGGGTCTGCTGCATTGCAAGCAGATTCTTTACCAACTGAACTGTCAGGGAAGCCCTTCAGCAAGTCAGCCACCAAGTCCTGCTGATTCTACCCCCCTAAATAGCTCTAAAAGACTACACATGATCTGGCTCTTGATAACTCATCATCGACTCCTCTTGCCCCTCACTCACTCTTTCTCCAATCATAATGGTCTCCCTGCCATCCCTCAAACATAACAAGCCCACTCCTGCCTCAGGGCTTTTGCACTCACTGAAACATCATTCCCCAGATAGGTGTGGCACCAGACACAAGCTATTAATATATATTTAGTTGCTTATTTATTATCTGTCTCATCCACTGTAAGATCCATCAGGGCAGGCATCTGTTTTGTTTACTGCTATATCTCTAATGCCCAACACACTGTCTAGCACTCAATAAATATTTTTTTTTTAATTTTTTTTTTTAAATAAATGAATCCACTGCCAGGCCTGAGCACGGGCAGCTCACCGTGAACTCCAATCTTGGTTATCTCCACCCCCACTATCTGTTCAGCCTCTGACTCCAGTTCTCTCTTCCTCCCAATCATCTCTCAAATCCACTTCCTCTGCTCCCTCCACATGGCCACTGCCTTAGCTGGTTGTGCTTGTGCTGTGCTTAGTCACTCAGTGGTATCCGACCTTTTGCGACCCCATGACTGTAGCCTGCCAGGCTCCTCTGTCCATGGGATTCTCCAGGCAAGAATATTGGAGTGGGTCGCCATTTCCTCCTTCAGGGGATCTTTCCAACCCGGGGATCGAACCCAGGTCTCCCACATTGCAGGCAGATTCTTTACCCTCTGAGCCACCAGGGAAGCCCAGGAATACTGGAGTGTCCAGGGGAACTTTCCAACCTAGGAATTGAACCAGGGTCTCCTGCATTGCAGGCAGTTTCTTCACCAGCTGAGCTACCCAGGAAGCCCTACCTTAGCTTACCTCTTTTGGATTACTGGAACAGTCTCCTCCCTGGTTTCCCTTCCTTCTAAAATGCTAACTTGATCATGTTACCTTCCCTCTTCAAGAGCTGCTCGTAGCTCTCCAGCTGCCTACCATGACAAAGGAGCCTGGACTCCACAAACGGCTGTCTGAGGTATATCTAATTTCTACCTCAGTGTACAGCCTTACTATTTCTCACCTCTAGGTGTCGGCATTCACTCTCAGAGCATCTTCTCCTATCTCTATCACTCAAAATCTTTACAGACATTGGATGATTGGCTCAAACACTACTTTCTTCAGGAAAATAAATACGTGACTCACAAACCAGAAGTAATTCCTCTCCAATATGCATAGAGAAATAAGTGTCTCCAGTGTCACTCAGGATCTCCAAGAACCAGGACAGTAGTTGGCAATTCAATTATATCTGAGACCGTGGACTTTGGGTGCTGGGCGAGCATTAATAGAGGTTCCCTTTGCCTCCTGCACTATTACCCTGGATTCACGTCTCTGGGGCCCTCTGCTAACACTGACTCATCTTTGCCTTCTCCCTTTCTCTCACCTGCTGTTGGGTCTATCTCATTAATAACTCTCAAAGGATTTAGATTCCATAAGGTGAAATTAAAATGCTTCTTTGCGAACAGTGTCCATTGGAGTAAAGCAACACAGTAGCACTGCTCCAAGTCATTTCTTCAATGCCAACACCCCAGTTTAGGCCTTCTAGCTGGCCTCCATGCATATGATCCATTTTTCATACTGACTCTTAATGTGATGTTTCTAAAACACAAATTTTACCAAATTTTTCTATTAGTATCCATTCACATGACACTTCATCACTAGCAACAGTGGTTCTTAACTTTTTCTGGAGGAACACAAAACTCTTTATGCATTTAATGAAAGCCAGGAACCATCTCCCCAACAGCAAATCCACACAACCAGATAAACACAACATTTTGCATTCAATTTCAGGAGGTTCCCAGGCCACCTGAAGCCATTGGGACCCGTGCAACCCAGGCTCTTAAACCTCTGGCTCTACCCAACAGCATTCAGGTTCTTGTGCATATGCTATTCCTTCTGCCTGGAATATTCTGGCACTCTTCACCCTTTCCCCTGGCTGCCTCTGAGTCATCCTCTAAGACTCAGCTCTTAGGCTGAGATGACCTGCACCAGCCCTAGGTAGGGCTAGATCTCTCACTGCTGTGGAAGCCACTCCACAGTACCTCCCACCCTGTGCTCTCCTTTGTCATAGCCCTCCTCAGTCTCCCCAGCTGACTGGGAATTTGTGGAAGGCAAGAACCATTACCCAGCATAGGCCCTGGCCACAGCAGAATTCCCTAAGTGTCTATTGAAATGAACATTAATGATAGCTACACTTTTTTTTTTGAGCACTCATTATGTGCCAGGCCCTGAACAAGGTGAATTCTATTTATGATCTCTTCTACCCCTCAATAAATAAACCCCATGATGCTGGTGGTTCTTTTTGACAGATAAGGAACTAGGCTCAGAGATGTAAAGTCGGTTGTTTAAAGTCACCCAGTTAGTGGGTGCCAGAGGTGGAACTGAAATTTGAGACCATTGCAAGTATTGGTCCACCATGCTTCCCTGCCCAGACTGTGAGATGGCATCAGTAGCAGAATAGGACCATGAATTAGGGCCAGAATGCCCTGCCTGGGCTCCATTCCCCAGGGCCATCTACATTTATTTTCCCTCCTGTGTCACCTTTATGCCAAGAGCAGAGACCTGGCTCTGTCTCTTCTTTTTCCTTCTTTCTTTTTCTTTTGGACATGCCACATGGCTTGCAGGATCTTAGTTCTTTGACCAGGAACTGAACCCAAGCCCTAGCAGTGAAAACACCAAGTCCTTATCACTGGACGAATTCCCTGGTCTCATCTTTTATAGTGCAACCCCAGTCCCTTTCCATGTACTACATTCAGCCTCCTCATCTCAAAACCCCACTATAGTCAGGTCCATCCTTTGCCCAGAACCATCCCTAGACATGTACAGCTTTTAATCCAATCCAATCCAAGGCTACACACTGTCTATGAGGAAAACAAGACATGGGTAGCCCCTGCTCTTCAAGAGTTGATAGTCATCCAGGAGTTTTACATGTACCATCTCCAATCCTAAAACCAGCCCTGAGAGGTAAATAGGCATTATCCTCATTGCACAGATGAGGAAATAAAAGCTCAGAGGCTTGCTGAGAGTCAAGATGGTAAGTAGCAGAATTTGGACTTGAATAAAGGTACTGACCCAACTATATTCCATTAGGTCATGCTACTTAGAAGAGGCAAAACGTAGGCAACCATTTCTGGCAGGATTGGGGGATAAAGGAAAGCTATTACTCTTTCAAGACTTAGTACACATCCACTCCTGTAGGGGACAGGTGAGGTGAGGTACCCCTCCTCTGGCAGCACTCTGAACCTATCATTGTCTATGGGTCTCTCTCCCTTCTAGACTTGAGCTCCCTGACTGTAGGATCAGACACAACTCATCCCCATGTCTCACCAAGGTTCAGTACAAGGCCTGAGAGCATGCAGGACAAATGCTTGCTGAATGAATGAGGTGGCATTTGAGCAAGTTATTAAAAGGAAAAATAACATCTGAACAGGTGGATACAGGGGAAAGGTATGGAGGAAGAAGGAAACAAGTTAGTAAAGGCAAGGAATTGGGACCAAGAAAAAAGGCCAGTAATTTTAAAATTGTGACAGGGTATGTATAACATTATTTCATTGTTGTTATGAGGGTTTTCTTTTCCTTACAAAAATGGATCATACTATAAGCTCTGTTCTGCAAATTGCTTTTTCATAGAATAATCAGTCTTGGAGGTCTTTTCAGGTGAGTATATAGAGATATATCATTTTCTTTTGATCTACTACAGAGTATGGGTGGATCATGAAAGAAATCCTACTGATGGACAGGTAGGTTATTTTAATTGTTTGCTATTATAAACAATGCTGCATTGAACATCTTTGCATATATCTGAAAGTAGTTTTGAAGGATTTCTAAAAGATGAATTGCTGGGCAAAGAATGCACATTTTGTTTAAAATGTAGATAAAAGTTATTTTCGTAGCTTTAACATTTTTATAGACCAGCTAAAAATAAAGATTATTCCTACTCACATAATCCTGTCTTCATCTAAGAAGCATACATCATGCAACCTTTTCATTAAGAGTTGGCTGAGAATGCTATCCTACAAAAGGGCATGTGATAAAGAGCTGCACAGTGTGGCTTCTGTTTGCAGTTGGGGTTGGGGTATTTAGAAAAGGCCTCTAGCTGGCCACCTTGGGGTCTATCTAATAGTGAAACTCTAGACAAATCTAGCTCTGAAACATACATAGTTCTCAGCTTGGAAGTATATGTAAATTTGTTTCTGGGGGCATGTAACAAATTGGTCCCACAAGAAAATGGAAACAATTTGTACTCTAGTCAAAGAATACACAATTGTTTCTTTTCAACACTTTTAATCTTCTAAATTTTGGTACTTGAAAGTTATACTTTGTTGTTGTTTTAGTTACATTTCTTTAGTTACTTGTAAGCTTCAACATCCTTTCTCATTCATTAGCTGTCTACTGCTCTGAATTGTCAAATCACATTGTTTCTCCACTTTAAATGAGTTGTGCACCTTTTCTTATTGATTTCCAGGAGATGATATAGATACAGTGTTATTAACCCTTGCCTAATATCTATGTAGCAAATACTATCCTCAAGCCTGTTATTTCTGTTTTAACTTTGTGTATAGTATCTTTTCCACACAGAAGTTCTTAACTTTAATTGTAGCTGAAATTATTGCTCTTAACTTTATGGCTCCTGAGTTTTTAAGTCCTGCTCAGGAAGACTTCTCCACTCTATTATAAAAATATTCTGGATTTTGCTCTGATACTTTTACAGCTTTAATTTTTGCATTTGTTTTTGTGCAAGGTAGGGATTTAACTTAAATTTTTTTTCTTCTATAATTTTGTCCATGCTGTGCGGCAGGACAGGATTCTAGTTTCCAGACCGGGGATTGAACCCATGCCCCCTGCACTGGAAGTGTGGGGTCTTAACTACTGGACCACCAGGGAAGTTCCTTAAATTTTTTCCAAATGGTAGGATTTTTTCCAAATCCTATCACACTTACTGACTTCCCACTGATTTGAAATGTATTCTTTGTCATAAATTGAATTCTCATATGAATACATGAGTTTGTTTCTAAATTCTCTGTTTTGTTCAATTTATGTATTCCTCTATTTATGATATATTTTTAATTTCTGTATATTTATGGTAAGTTTTTAATCTAATAGGGCAAGTCCCCCCTCATTGTTCTTCTTTTTCAAAATTTTCTTAGTAATTCATGGGCATTTACTCTTCCAAATGAATTTTAAAATCCAATTGCCCAATCCCCAAAGAAAATATCACTAAAATTTTAATGAGAAATACATTGAACCTTTTGATCAAATTGGGGGGAGGGGGAATGTCATTTTAAACCATATTGAATTCTTCCCATCCAAGAATAGGATATGACTCTCAATTTATTCAAGCCTTACAGTCTTTGATGAAATTTTATAGTTTTCTACAAAGAAGTATTTTAAATTTCTTATAAATTTGTGGGAATTTTATTTTTTCTTTGCTATTGTGAATGGAATCTTTTTCTATTATGTCTTCTAATTAGTTATTGATGGTATTCAGAGAAGCTAATGGTTTGGGCGTATATTTATCTTGTATCTACCCATCTACTGAATTTTCTTATTAGTTCTAATAATTTTTCCTTTTATTCTCTTTGATTATCTAAGTAGACAACCATATCATCTTCCAGTAATGCTAATTCTCTTTCTGATATTTATACCACTTCTTTTTTTTAATCCCAATGATTAAAACTTCCAGAGAAATATTGGTTAGTGACAATGATAGGAGTCATCCTTATTTTGTTCTTGAATTGAATAGAAATTTATCTAGCACTTCATTGTTACATTTGATGATTGATTTTGGTCTCTGATAAAAATTCTTACCAAGTGAAGGAGGTTTTCACTCATTCCTTGCTTACTGTACTAGTTATCTATTGTTGTTTAACAAATTGTCCTAATGCAGCAAGAGATAACTAAGGCACTAAGGGTTTTTAAATCAAGAATGGATGGGTAATTTTGTCAGATTATTTTTTCAGCATTTATGTAGACAGAGTAAAAAGAAAAGATTGTATAGCTATTTAGTATAATCAATTATAATAACAGCTTTCCTGATGTTGAACAACCCCTGCACTCCTGGGACAGACCTTCACCTGTCATGATACAGCCTTCTTTTAATACACTGATGGGTTCAGTTGGAGAATCTGTAATTTAAAAATATGTGTTTCTCTATTAATATGTGAAGTTAGGCTATATAGTTTTCTTTTTTTTTTTTAAACGTGTCCAGTGATACTAGCCTTGTAGAATGAAATAGGAAGCTGTCCATCTTTTCCTATTAGCATCATCAAGATTGGATAGAACCTCCATCATACCTGAACTACCATGTCTGAGGAGAAAACTTTGACCATATTTTAAATTTCTTCTACACAGTTCTATTCTATTCAGGTTTTCTGCCACTCCTTAAGTGATTTTGGTAATTTATATTTTCCTAGAAAACCACTTGTTTCATCTAGATTTTCACATTTTTTGGTATAAAACTATACAAAGCACTTTCTCATGACTTTTTTAATATTTTCTGAATCTGTGGTTAAATCCCCTTCATCATACGTCATGTTTTTTTTGCCTTTTTCTCAATCATATCTGCCAGAGCATGGTCTGTCTAGTTTATTGGTCTTTTCAAAAAACATCTCTTAGTTTATCAAACCTTTTGTTTTCTATTTATTAATTTCTGTCTTCTTAAAAATATATATTTGTTTATTTTGGCTGCACTGGGTCACCGTTGCTGTGCAAAGGCTTTCTCTAGTTGCGGCGAGTGGAGGCTACTCTCTAGTTGTGGTGTATGGGCTTCTCATTGCTATGGCTTCTCTTTTTGCAGAGCACAGACTCTAGGGCGTTCAGGCTTCAGTAATTGCTACACACAGGCTTAGATGCCCCACGGCATGTGGGATCTTCCTGGACCAGAGATTGAACCAGTGTCCCTTGCATTACAAGGTTGATTCTTAACCACTGGACCATGAGAGAAGCCCAATTTTTGGTTTTATCTATAGTAATTATTTAATTCTACTTTCTTTTGGTTGCCCTTTTTATAGAGTCTTGATTGGAATAGCTAGTTCATTTAAGCTGTCTTGTTCTCTAATAAAAGCATTTAAGACTACAAACTTTCTTCTGGGAACCCCTTGGTCATATCCCATAGGTTTTGTTCTATAATATTCTCAATTGACATTTACTCTAAATAGTCCATAAGTTCCATTCTTGTTTCCTCTTTAACACAAGTATTTTTAAACTTTCAAATGGACCTAGCCTTTTTTGCCATTGCTATTAAGATTTCATTTTATACATTATAATCAGAAAATGTAAAATGTACTTATTTCAAATTATCTTGGAAACAATCTCCTTCCACAAAAGTGTAGGCAGATGGTTTTCTCTGCCTAAACACCCTAACCAATCCTATCCAACTGGCAGACTCTTACTCATCCTACAAAACAGCTCAAATATTACATATTCTAGGACCAACCACTCCCACTTTGGGGGGAAAGTATCTAGAAAAGGATTTTTAAGGAAGGACAAGCTACAAACAGGCTGTGAATGTCCTCTTTGGTCTCCTGGCCTGGTCCCCCAGTCACTCTCCTCATCCGCTCAGACACCCATTCCACAATCACTCCAGGGGCTAGAGGAAGATGGGGGAGGGGCTGGCAATGATATTCATATTTGTCTGGAGGGGTGAGGGATTGGGGGAAGGGTGGGTCTAGCTCTTACCTGCTCTCTGCCAGCCTGCCTGAGGGGGTAAGCTTCATGGAGTCAAGGACCTGAGTAGGACAGCAATACTGGTGTAGAGTATGAGACGCTGTGGACCTGAGAGACAGCGAGAGACAGAGAGAAAGAGATACAGAGAGAGACAGGGAAGGAGGGGAGAGGCAGGGTGGGGAATGGGGACAAGGAGGTGAAAGTGAGTGGGGTACGGGAAAGGGGAAGACTGGGAGGAATGGGTGGTGGAGGATAGGGGTTGGAAGAGGAGGGGTAGGAGGCAGGGAGGGAGGGAGGGAAGGAAGGAAGGAAGGAAGAAAAAAAGAAAAAACCACAAAGTCAAGAAAGAGAGGACGGCACTCGAACCACAAACAGAACACAACGACAACAGGGGGCAGCAGAGACGAAAGAGCTGGGCTGGGCCTCCTGTGTTCCAGGTGACTCCGTGGGGACCTCAGCCACGGAGACACTGGGACACCACAGTGGGGAAGGGGGAGGGGGCCCTCCTCACACCAGATGCCACACGGGGATGGAAGAGGGGAGGGGGACGGGTGGATGAAAGAGAAAGGGAAAAGGTGTGTGGGGAGGGGGTTATTCCCCCTTATAGAAGATCCCTCACAAGAAGGGAGCGAAGGATGGGGAGAAAAGAGGCTCTGGGTCCAAAGAGGGTGAAGAACCCAGGCTGGGGCAGGGTGGGGGAGGGTGTGGGAGACACTGGAGGAGGAGAGGGTAAGAGACAGAGAGAAACTGAAAGAGACAAGAAAAGGGTGAGACAGAAAAGGAGAGAGACAGAGGATGAAGACAGTGAAAGGGCGAGACAAAAGACACAGAAAGAAGACGGGGGAGAGGCAGAGTGCCAGAGCAAAGGACAGGAGAGGTGAGGGCGGAGGAGAGCTGACAAGGTCTCAGTGGTCCTGGTGACAGGATAGGACTGAGTGGGAGGATGGGGCCCAGCGAGCCAGGGGACAGGGTGGTTCTTTGCTTCCAAGGCCAGTGCTGCACCCCCAGCCTGGGGCAGGGCCCAAGCCCCGCCCCCCAGCGCTGTCCCCCACCCCTAGAGCGGGGTCCAAAGGCCCCTCTGCCTCCTGCTTCCCAAGATGAAAAGTCCAGAGAATGGGAAGGAGGAGGAGAGACAGCAGGGTAGTGAGGCCAAGGGCCCGGTCCCTGGCCTCCCCAGTGCAGGGCAGATGCTAGGAGTGAGTCCCCAGTCAGCCAGCCCCTGTCCCCCACGAGCCCTTGAAGGCTGGTTTTAGTCAGGGCCTGGCCATTCAAGAAGCCCAAGTAAAGGCCAGGAGATGCAGCTGCAGGCCAGGCCAGCTGCCCACTATCTCGCTTGCTGCAAATTAGAGGATGCCTAAATCTTAGAACCTTACAGAGAATCCTGGAATCCAATACTCTTCTTCCAGAGTCTCTGGAATAATCATCAGCAGAATGACTGTTTCTCAAGGACCATTTAGGTGCCAGTTACCGGCCCAAGTCCTTGACTCATTAAATCTGAGACTCAGAGACCCACAGGCTGCTGGAATGTTGGTATCAGTCTCAGCTGCTACAGACGGCTCCACAGCGCCAGGCTAGGCGCCTGGACAGCCACCAATCACACTCCTCCTGGGTCACAGACTGTGCTGCTCAGGGCTCCAGGGTCCTCACAGAGCTGGGCACCCAAATGCCCCTGCGCTCACCCACTCGAGCTGCCTCCCTCCCCAAGCCAAAGGCCTCCAAGAGTCCAAGAGGGGAGCCAGGAACCAGGAAGCCAGGAGGCTGCTGAATCAGCAGCCCAGGGACCAGGTCCAGGCCTGGGCAGGAAGGAAGGGGGTCAGGCTGCAGGGCTGAGGCTGGGGGCCAGGTTCCTACCTGCTACTCCTCTCGGGGGGCTCCATGGGTCTGGACCTGTCCCGAGGGCAGGCCCCCTGGCCAGGGCGGTGCCTCCACTGTGTCACCACCCCCTCCTCCCCAGCCCTTCCCTAGAAGGAGGAACCAAGGAGGCGGGGCCAGGCCGGCTGGGCTCGGGGCCAGACTGCAACTGGAAACTTTGCTCCTTCCCCTGCTCCCCCAGGAGGGCTGGGAACTCCTAGTAAGAGGAAGCAGCTTTGAGAGCTTGAAGAGACTCCCCTGGGCCAAACCTCAGGCTGGTCTCACCACATGCACCTCTGTTGGAATCTCCCCAAGCACCCTGTCAAGTATACGTCATTAGCTCTATTTTCCTGAAGAGAAAAATGAGATGCAGAAACATTTAAGTAACTCGGCACAGGTAATAGAGCTAGTAAGTAGCGGAACCCCAAGGTCAGGACCTGTTTTCGCCATTCCCAAATCAGGGCTCCATCCCCTTGGCCATACAGTTGCCCTGTGAATACGGAAACCTTTCCAAAGAAGCTTTTCACAAACATTCTCATCTTCCACAGACTTAAAGAGACTCTGTGTGGTGGTTATGCTAGGATGTTCCAGATCAAGTAAAATTCAAATCACCCATTTTGGGAAATCAAGATGAGGCCTGAGCCAATATTCTTGATCACTGCAATAAGCTCGCACTTGCTTCTGCATTGTTTTCTGGACTGGCTAAGAGAAATGGTCCCTGGACAGAAAAACAAAAATCAGAAGAAATGCCATTCACAATCTAGAGGTTGTTCTAAAGAAATTGCCCCTCCTGACTTTACAGAGGGGGAAATTGAGGCCTGGAGAAGGGAATAGTCTTACTAAAGTTCATACTGCCTGTCAGACTAGAATCCAGGTAGCCTGACTCCCCACTGACCTACCACAGTAAACCTCTCTCTCCTCCTTATGTGGGGGCTGGAGAAAGGAGAGAATTTGGAGGATTTGAAGGGTGTGAGGTTCCTGAAGAGTATCCCAGATCCAACTCAGGGGGCTCCTGTCCTTTCATAGCCCCAGAGCCCAGGCCCCTGGCTGTTCTGAGCAGAAGGCGGCCCTGGGAGGGGCCAGGGGGCCAGTGATCTAGAAGGAATAGGAGCTGACAGGCCACAGGCCAGTCTTCCTGCCTTCCTGCTGGGGCAGCTGGTTCCTCTCAAGAAAGCCAAAGCTGCTGAGAGAGATTGGCCCTCTGGACCACCACAAAGTTGGCATCCATGGGCCCTTCGTGGCCTCTTCTTCCTTAGCCCACCCCCTAAAGCCCCATGGTCCTTAGGCTCTGGTCTCAGCCCCTGCTTTTTTTTTCTCTCTCTCTCTCCCTCAGCAACTCTCTTGGCCCCTGTGGCAGCCACACCTTGTGCCCATGTGCAGTTACTGTCTTAAAAGTGGCACCTGTGGCCCAAACATTCATCTTGGCCTGGCAGAAGTCAAGAAACACAAATTCTAGTTCTGGCCCTAAGGCCAATGCTGTGTGACCTTGGGCAAGCCCCTTCCTCTCTCTGGTGAGGCAAAGAGCTTACACTTTGGTGCCTGGCAGAGCTAGGTACAAATCCCAGCTCTACTACTTTTCCACTGGGTAACCCCTCTGAGGCTTGGTTTGTTCATCTGTAAAAGGTGAGTGGCAACTCCATTCTCACAGGTTTTTGTGAAGTTTCAGTGAGACAGATAGGCACATGCTGAAAAGTCTCAGTTGGAGCCTGAGAGAGCATGGTCCTTCTGCCAGGGAGGTAGGGGAGACTCTTGGGAAACCTGTTTGTTTCAGGCAGGAGAAGATTTCTAGGAAGATACCTTTTCATTTGGGCCACTCTTAGAATTCAGACATATCAGAGCCTGTTGGTGCATCTCATGTGATAATCCTCTAGGGATTGAAGGAAAGGAATTAAGGGTGAGGAGCCTAACCCAATCACAGGGCACGGGCAGGGGAACGGATATGGTAGTGACTAAGGGTAGTCAATGTCCTGATCTCATGGAGCTCATATCCAAATGAGAAGAGACAGACATTATTCAACCACTAGTGGAATTAAACTGGGCAAAATTGGAGGTGTTAGGGGGAGAGTGTTCCAGGAAGAGGAACAACCTGGGCAAAGGACCTGAGGTGGTATTTCCAGGAACTTCAAGGAGGCCAAGATGGTTGACTGGAAAAAAGCAAAGGGGAGATTAGGGATATAGGCGGGGGACCAATCACGCAGAGTCCAGAGGCCATGATAAAGTTTCAGTATTTATACTAAAAGGAATTTCGAAACCTGTGGTTCGTGGATAGGCCTGGAGTGCAGAGTGTCTCTGAAGTCCCTTAAGTTGTATGAAAAACATGAGTATGAGTGCATTTCTTGGGAGAACATTGCTTTTATCAGATCCTCAGATGAGTCTGTGATCCCAAAAGGGCAGGGAAACTCCTTATATGATTCCATTCACTAACTGCCTGCCAGGCATCCCAGGACCTTCTGTGAGCTGCCCCCACTCCACCTCCAGGTGGTCTCAGCCTCCCCTCATACCTTCAACCTGTGCTCCACCCAGACAAAAGTGCCTGCAACTGTCTGCCACACTCTGCTCTCTGCCCTCACCTTTGTCTCTGCTCAGAAGACTCTTCCCCACCACCCTGCCCCCACTGCCATCTCTCCACCTCGTGAGAGATGGAGTCTGCTCAGAAGTGGTGCCCTCTGGGAACCTGACTCCCCTGTGTCCTTCCCACCCTGTGTTTCTCCAGCGCTGTCTGTTCACATGCTGTTTCCCCTTCTGGCCAGGAGCTTGGTGGGGACAGGGGCCATGTCTTATTCATCACAGTGTTCCCAGCATCCGGCACAGGGCACCTAGTCATAAAGGTCAGCTGGTGTTGGGAGACAGACAAACCACAGAGGTGGAAACTGCAAGACAGGCTGTTGGACACTAGAGGGCACTGTGGCCACTGGAATCCTGGCCTGCTGCTGGCACTGGACAGGCCCACCCAGGCTGGTGCTGGGAAGAGGCAGGCAGGGAATCATGGAAACTCTACTTCTGGGTCCTGAAGCTCCTTGGCTCTGGGTCTGACTGACCAGGGTCCCGGCCCCAGTCTACCAATATACCTTCTACCCCCTTTTCAAACTATTTCTCACGATAGCCCCATCCCACTACAGATACAGCTATGTGCTCAGTTGCTAAGTCATGTCCAATTCTTTGTGACCCCACAGACTGTAAGCCTCCAGGCTCCTCTGTCCATGGGACTTCCCAGGCAAGAATACTTGAGTGGGTTGCCATTTCCTCCTCCAGAGCATCTTCCTGACCCAGGAATCGAATTGAGCCTGCGTCACCTGCATTGGCAGGTAGATTCTCTACCACTTGAGCCACCTGGGGATTCCACAGATACAGCTATAGTTCTTCACAAATGCAGGTACCAAATACTGCTCCCACAGCCCTGGCACACTTTTTTGTTCTGCCTGCAAAATGCTCCTCACCTCACCCCACCTCCATCTTGCACCAGTTCAGTCGCTCAGTTGTGTCCGACTCTGCGACCCCATGGACTGCAGCAAGCCAGGCCTCCCTGTCCATCACCAACTCCTGGGGCCTGCTCAAACTCATGTCCATCGAGTTGGTGATGCTATCCAACCATCTTATCCTCTGTCATCCCCTTTTCCTCCTGTCTTCAATCTTTTCCAGCATCAGGGTCTTTTCCAATGAGTTAATTCTTCACATCAGGAGGACAAAGTATTGGAGCTTCAGCATCAGTCCTTCCAATGAATATTTAGGGTTGATTTCCTTTAAGATTGACTGGTTTGATCTCCTTGCAGTCCAAGGGACTCTCAAGAGTCTTCTCCAACACCATAGTTCAAAAGCATCAATTCTTTGGCACTCAGCTGTCTTTATAGTCCAACTCTCACATCCATACATGACTACTGGAAAAACCAGGCTAACTTCAACTCATCCACCAAGTCTCAGTTTAGAGGTCAGTTTGGAGAATACTCTTTGACCCTCAGGCTGGGTTGGGTATACTTCTGAGAGTCTCCCACTTCCTCTGTTAATTGTCTGTCTCCTTCTCTGTTTTCCTACCAGAGGGTGAGTTTTCTCACAGCAGGATTCTACTATGCATCACTGTATCAACTGCATTTAGTTTCACACATGTTGTATGCAAAACTAAACTAGCATGTTGTAGGTACTCCAGAAACTATCTTTGAGTGAATGAATGACTAAATGGATAGATGGATGGATAGGTAGATGGATGGATGACGTCGGGCAAGTCATCTTACCTCTCAAGATTTTAGTTTCCCCCCCTGTAAAGTGGATCCAATCACCCCTGCTTGGGAGAGCTGCCAGGAAGATTAAAGATAAAGGTGTGTGGAACGCTCCCTAACAGTGCCTGATACATAGTACACATTTTCTAAATCAAAGCATTTGTTAGATTGAAAGAGGCTTTGTCCTGAGCCTGGGATGATCTCTCCCACTCAGGTTTACCATCTATGTGTGGAAGATAGCTTTAACAATAAGAAAACTATCATTTTTATTAAAAATAACAAGAGCACCTGATTTGTGCCAGACCTGAAGTAGGCACTCCCCAAGGAAGTAGGGGGCAGCCTCCAGTCTCAGCCAGAGGATGGGGGAGGCCAGGGCCGAGGTCAGAGCCATGGGAATTGCGCCTGCTTCTGGAGAACAATCATTATGCACACAGCTGGTTCCAAACTTCTTACTCATAGGTGAAAACCTGTCTAAGGGGTCATTAATTCCCTCTGTAATTAATGTAAAAACAGCAGGGTTTGTATTAATAGAAAAGAAAGCTCAAGCATCAAGCTGATAATATTGATAATGTGTGCTTGTAGTTATATACTTCAGATAACTATAAATTCAGTTGCTGTACTAATAAAATGTGAAAATTTCTGAAACAACGAAGAACTTGAGAACAGTTGTATCATTATTATGTAGTAGTATTATGCCAGTTATTCTGAGGCTATGAAAATCACCGTACACTGGGAGTGATGGTAATACCCACCATGCACTTAAAGGCTGTTTTGGCACAAAATAAGGGGAAATTTTTAGATAAAATAGCATGTTATGATTCAAGAGCGTGGAACTTGAAAGCATAGTGAGCAAAGGTCGACTTGCATTACAGTATGAACCACAACCTTGATGGATGAGCAAGCTGACAATTGTGGGCCTCTGAGTAGATTGCTCCCCAGGCTCTGATCTCGCTTGTGAACACATAAAAGCTGTGGGCACTATAGAAGAAACACCAAGTCCTTAGTATTTGACCTCTACCCTCACCCACTCCTGGGCTTCCCAGGTGGCTCAGTGGTAAAGAATCTGCCTGCCAATGCAGGAGACATAGGAAATTCGGGTTTGATCCCTGGGTCAGGAAGATCCCCTGGAGAAGGGAATAGAAACCCACTCCAGTATTCCTGCCTGTAAAATCCCATGGACAGAGGAGCCTGGCAGGCTACAGTCCATGGGGTTGCAAAGAGCTGGACATAACTGAGCACGTACGGGCACATACTCACCCACCTCTAGGAGAATCCATTCACATCTACAACCCCTTGTTGCCTCATTTTACCATAGGATGGACAAAAACTCTGCAGTCACCTGGGGGTGGGCCCCAGAGCTGGAAGGTCATATAACTTCAAGGTTGATGGCCACATCAGGTCACCTGAGAGCAGAGGAAGGCACTCCAGAGAGAGGAGTCAGTGACAAAAAGATGAAAGGGACCAGGCAAGTCATGAAAGATGGAGAGAGACAGGCACGGGCCAAGAAGATGCAGAGAGAGAGGGGGGTGGGGGGGGGACAGTCTTGCTCCTTGACTTCTTGGTCCCATTTCCAGTTGGCATGAGGCCTGGCTATATGTCATTTACTGCTCTTAGATTCTGTGAGATGTAGTCTCACAACAGTCTTCCCCCTCCCCATCCCTTATTCTTGAGCATGTTTGAGTGGGTTTCGGTTTCCTGCAACAAAGTGTACCTAGACTAAGACAAGGGAAAACTGGGGATATAAGTGCAGGGCTGCATAAGCAAAAACGCATAAAGAACACTTAGGTAGGGAGGGGTGAATACAATTACAAAGCTTTTGTGTTTGTTTACCCAAGAGCTCCCTCATTTCCTGACACTTGGGACCACAGATATGTCCTACAGCCGCACACACACACATCGACATTCAGTGAACACCGAGCAGCAACCAGATCTGCTTCTATACAGACAGCCTGCTACACAAGGACACTGGCCAGCACGCAGCACTGTCCCTGTACTCCTCACACCCGCACAGACGTGGAGCCACACCAAGAACACAGCAGTGTTGCCTGTGAGGTGAGGGCCAGGAACTCAGGCTCAACTGGGCTCTCAGCAGCCTCCCTCCCCAGCTGCCAAGTGACTCATCCCCAGGGCTGCTAATTAAAGCCAGGACAGAGGGGACGGAGACAAGGGGAGGAGAAGAGAGAGAAGGCAAGTTTATTTTGGTGCCAACCAGGCATGCAGCCAGCTTAGGGGTCACCCACTTCCTGGGGCTGGGCCAAGAGGGGGCAGGGAAACATAAACAGGAAGGAGAGGGAGAACCCCATTACCTCTTCTTTCCCCTCGTGAGCTTCTTGGGAAAAGGTATGTTCTTTGGGAAAATTACCCATCTCCCTCCCCACCCCTACCCTCTTCCTCCATCCCACTATCAGAGTCAAGTGCTACCTCTTCCAGCCTCTTGTCCTTAGAACTGGCTTTTCATCAACAAACTCCCATTTTGACTTGCCAGAGCTGGCTCATCTATGTCTGTAGCCCACTTTCATCTCCACCATGGATCAACCAACACAAGACTGGTACATAGGGAATGCTCTGTACGTGCTTCTGGAATACAACTGGATTAACTCTGGTATAGAATGGTGACCACAACTCTGAATTTGTATTTGAGTTCTATGAGGGGGATAGATTATTTTAACTTTCTAAGCCTTAGTTTTCTCACCTGTAAAGTGACTAAAATATAAACTCTATAAGATTATTGTGAAGATGAAATGAGAAAACACAGGTGAAGTGCCCAGCATGGTGGCCAGCATATACAGACTTTAGCTATCACCTAGTAAGCACTGCTGCAGCTGATAAATCATAACCTACCTCGGGTCTGGGGCAGCAGCAATTACACAGAGCTAAGTTCCAAGCCTGGCTCCACCACATAGGACCTGGGGAGCTCAGACAAGCCACATAAGTTCTCAGAGCACTGGCTCATATGTAAAATGGGGATTCGCAATATGACACCATAAACTTACAGAAAAGATCTGAATCTGTCAAGGGGAGCCCAAGCTCTCAGAAGCAGCTCAAAGCAATGCAGCAGCAAATTACTAAGGAGAGCAGGAGAAGCATAGACCTGTGTGGCCAAAGGAGCTCAGGAGGGAGCAAGCAGTCTGGGCAGGCTAGGGCAGCCAGGGAAGGCTCCCCAGAGTGCACAGGGCTGGAGTTGGGCCCACCGGAACCAGAGAGCACTGAGCAGGCGGTAAGCGACAAGGTTCCAGGCAAAGGAAGTGGTATCAACAAAGAGCTGGGTGGGGCCAGCGACCAGGCTGCACTGAACCGGAGACTGCCTGGAGGGAAGATTTGGAAGCAGCTGGGGCACTCTGGTGTCTGGTGGTGTCTTGGGCATGTGGGGGAGCCATGGAAACTCTGTGAGGTCTCAGTCACCCCAGATTGCCAGGAGGTCAAAACAAGGAAGAATCTTTTAGAAATTATCTAATCCAAGCTCCGGTTGGATAGATGGGGGCACTGAGGCCCAGAGTGGGAGGCCTCCTCTGGGAACAGAGCCAGCACTGGCTCCTCCTCCCACTTCTCCTCCCAACAGCAGTGGCTCCGTTGCCATGGGGACGTCCCTGGCTCTGCGGGTGTCAACAGCTCCCCCACCCGCTCCCTCCTTCCCTAGCAACAGGCCACCTCCTCTGGCTCTCATCCTTGCGTGCCTGGCAACCCCAGCCTGGTGCCCAGGGCCCCCAAGTTCCAGCTTCACCCTCAGTGCAGTGGCAGTGCTTCTAGGCCTGGGCTCCCTCCCATTCTGGGTAGCAGGGGTATCAGCTCCTCCTGTCCCTCTGTTTTCAAGTTCTACGCTCCACATTTCTCAAGCTTGAATACCCCATAAATGACAATGGATTGGGTTAGGCGTTGGCTAAGGGCGCTACAATGTGTTGTACCACCATTTTATGCTAAGCATTGTTTTAAGTTCTTTCATTAACGCAAAGAAGTCAGAATTATTGACCTCATTTTACAGATGAGGAAAGTAAGGATCAGAGAAGCTGTAAATGACTTTGCAAACAACACACAGCTAGGAAGCAGGCTCTGCTGAGCACTAGTTTGTGACCTTGAGCCATTGCCCATCCCTTTCTGGACCTGGATTTAAGGTATCTCTAGGTCTGACAACTTCTCATGGATCCACAGGAAGTCCACGCACCTTCTTCTGCCCACATCCCTCTCACAACACCAGCTGTTCAGCTCTAATTAGACTCCACACTTCCTCTGACACCCCATACTTGAAAGCCCTCATGCCTGGGGCCCTGCCATACCATAGTGGGTTTTCAATCCACTGACCCTACTCACTCCTTCCTGTTCCCCTTTCACAACAGCCAAGGTCTAACTCCTCTCCTTGATGTTTTTCTTCTACCCTCCTAATGTTTCCCCTACACATACACAATGTTTATTAGATGAGGAAGGACCCTGGGACTCCTGGGGGGAAATATATCTGTTCAAAGTCACACAACTAGAAGGCGACCTGGCCATAAATGGAACCCTTTGCCAAGATCCAGTTGCTGCCCTTATGTTGCAGATCCCAGCCTCCCTCCTCTAACCTCCCCTGGCTCTCACTGATGACAGAAGGTGTCTGTGACCCAGCCCCAACCAAACTAGTCCTTTGTTAAGGAGCTTTTAACACCTCCTTTCCTGCCCAGATCTGTTTTAGCCTGACCGACTGCCCCACCCAGCCCCCCTCACCTCTGATGCCTGCTGGTTTCTTTTCCATGGACGCCCTCCTTACACAAAGTCCATGTGTCAGTCCTCCATGACCCAGCTCAGACACTGTCTTCTCCAGGAAGTTCTCCCTGATGCCTAACTGAAGTGAGCTCAAGAATTTCCACATGGGGCCTGAGAGCATCCTCAGATGACCCCAGCCAGCCCAGGTTCCAAGTTAAAGGATCTTCCCACCATGTTTACAAGATTTTGCCCCACAAGTGCTATTCTAGGCCAGCCCCTTCCACAGTCCAAGTTTAACCCTTGCTTCCACAGTTGCTGAGTCCTCAAGGTCCCTGTAGTCTGCTTGGCTGTAGGTCCAGGGTGGATGTCAGGAAGCACATCTTAGTAAAATAAATGCCAGCTTTGGAAGCAGGCGGCCCAGAATGTGAGTCAGAGTGATGCTGCCCTGCCCCATTGCTCTTATTTCCTTGGGCAAGACGCTGACCATTTGAGGAACCTCATTTTCTTCATCTGTAACAATCCATGCCTAATGGGACTGTGGTGAGCATTGAATAAGATCATGTTCAGAGTTCTTAGTAGGTGAGGAGCAAATGATAGCTGCTATGACTACTAATATTCGGATGAGGGTGAGATGGCTATTATTATCTGCAAGGCTGTTGAGAGCTCCTGCCGTGGTGGCTCAGCCATAAATTAGCTGCGTAGCTGTGGGCAAAACCTATAACCAGCCTGAGCCTCAGTTTCCTCAACTGTAAAAGAATGATGATAAGGCCAACCCAGCTTCCACTTACAGTGTCGCTGGGAGGATCAAACGAAAGAAAGCCCCTGACAACTTCTGTGAGTCATAAAGGGCCAACGTACACTATCGTATGATATATGATTATGCTATTAAATGCCCTGAGCTATAGGTCCTCGGAACACCCATGCTGGGAAGAGCTAGAGACGCCTTCCATAGGGTTCCTTGACAAGGCATATCAATGGGAATGCCTGGGGGCCTGTGCTCAGAGTCAGCCCAAGTTGTCTTCTTCCAAACCCACAGTGGGGCACTGGAATCAGTGTTCTTTGCTAGACCAGTGCCTTCCTAAATGCTAGGACAGGTTGTGCTCGGGCCATATTCTTTGGCTGCAGGCTGGGACTAATTGTGTCTCATCATATACCCCTTGCCTGGACACTGGGCCTGACTGCATCGATCACACTTCCCACTTTCCTGTTGGCCCAAGTGTGCTCCCATCCCACAACCTCTACCTTGGCACAGGACACCAGTGTGTTCACCCCGTACCCCCTTTTTGGGATGCTAGGACACAGCATGTCTCATTAATGCACCTCCATTTGAATGCTGGGATCCTCTGCCTCTCCCATATCCACTGCCTGGATGCCAGAACCTGGGCTGCTGCATATGGTTGGACAAGCTGTGCCTTGCACAAGGCTTTACAACCAAGAGGGCATGAGTTGGGGCTGAAATTCAACCTGTGCTCTGCTCACTGAGCCAGGAACCCTGGTGAGGGGCTGCAGGAGCCCAGTGGAAAGGGAACATTCCTCCAACTGATCCACTCAGTGGATTCTTCTCTTCACATAGGTGCTATGTATGTTAGTCTCAGCCCTGACTGGAACTGAGTGACCTGTCTCATGCCTCTGCGGCTGGGACCCATCTTCTTTCAGAGGCCCACTTCTGGCCTGGATGCTGCCTAACTGGGCCATATCCTGAGTCCCCCATCATTCCCACATGGTCCCTATCCTTGACACTTGTGTTTGCGTGAAGCAAATGTACTAATAGTCCTTGTCTCTATCCCAATTTGACCCCCACCTCCTCAAATGGCAGATTGATCACACCCTGAAAACTCAGTGATGCTTTTAAGCCTTTTTCACCGAGTGTGCAAAAAAAAAAAGTCCACTGGTTACCATAAGGTATATTTCTAATGTCTAGATTGTGTCACATCAAAAAGTCCATCCAAACCCCACTACTCAGGGCTAATGCAGGCCAGGGTGCAGCACAAACGCCAGACAAGGGAAGCTCCATTTCCCTTGTGTCCCCTTCTCCTGGGAGGAGAGAGGGAGAAGGTCCCTGGTCCAGCTTTCCCACATGGGCCGCTCCAGTGTTCAGCCAAGCCCCCAAGTCAGTGAGGGTCAGAAAGACTAAGGAAGAGTTTTCAATCCCCTCCGCATGCTTGCCACATTCACCCTGGCCCTCCCACTCCATTCCATCCCCACCCCTGATACTAATGGGACAAAACCCCTGGAGTTGGCCCACCCTTCCATGGATCCCAAAGTGACAAACCAGAGGCCCCCACCCCAGTCCCTGCCCCTACCCCAGTTCCTGCCCCATCTCCCAACTACTGCTAAAGAAAGGAGGTACTGACCTGACTGTTCTGGAATTCTCACCATCAGATCTGAAAGAGAAACAGAGAAAAAAAACCAACAACAGTCAGTAGATGCTCTACTCCTTTCCTCCCTGTGCTCTACATAGTGGCCTTGACCCCTCCTACGCATCATGAAAATGAGGGGTGGGGCATTTCATGCAAAGAGAATAGCCAGTGCAGAGGCCATGAGATGGAGGAGGGGCTGGCCAGTTGTTGGGATAAGGAGGAGGAATGTGTGGCAAGGAAGGAGTGAGTGAGGGGAAGAGCGGTTGGAGGTGAAGTCAAGGAAGTGCCAGAGACCAACAATGTTCTAGCCTACTGGGTCATGGTGAGGAGCCTTCCTTGGAGTGGCTGCGGGCAGGGGCAGAGTCCGAGGTTTAAATCCAGAGAGATGGAGCCTCAGATACTGGCTATGCCATTTACCAGCCCTGTGACCTGGGCAAATTACCTCCCTGCTTGGAATCTGAGCCTCAGTCTCCCCACTTGTAACATGAGGCCAATCCCCGCAGGGCTGGTAGGATGATTAAGCCCTTTGGAACCCAGCAGACAAATGCCAGGTATTATTAACAACACAGAAAAGGCTTTGCCAATTGCCTGGTCCAACCTGCTTATTTTCCGGATGAAGAAAATGAGGCTGAGAGGGTGAGTGAGTCAGCTGCTGGGCTCCTTTCTACTACACTGGTCTGCCTTCTTCATTGTGAGGCCCCCTCAGAGGCAAAGGAAGGACAAGAGAAGAGAATAGCATTGGGGACAGCTTTGAGGGGACTGAGAGAATGAGTGAAATTAGAACCACACCCCTCTGGCTATTCCTCCCTAAAAGAAGGTGTGTGTGTGTGTGTGTGTGTGTGTGTGTGTGTGTGTGTATGTGTGTGTAGGGGAGGGACACTGGGGCTGTCATTAGGGGTGGGGTAGAGAAGGAAGAAGAACCAGGGTGCTAGGAAGAAGTGGGGAGAGTGTGTGAAGTGACTTCCTTGTCCCCTGTCTGTCCTCTTCCTCCTTTTCTCCCCTCCCTCCCCACCCCCACCCCTACCCCGGAGGAGACAGAGATGAACACATCACAGGCTCTGTCCTCAGGTGAAAGAACCAAAAGCGAGAAGCAACCATAGTGAGGACCCGAGTCAGGGGAGAGCCATCTATACTGAGTGCAAAGTGAGAGGGACATGTGGGGAAGGGAGATGGAGCTCAGCGTGAGTATCTGCTGGAAGAGTGAATGGAGCACCCACCGGCAGGTAGGGCAGGCAAGCATCTGGTTGCAGGAGCACAGACAGTGGGTGAGGCCAGTGCTTCCAGTTCTGCTACTTACTAGCCATATAATCCCGGGGAAGGCACTGTCCGATGTCCCGCCTCAGCTTTCTCACTTGTAAAATGACATGACAGGGGAAGGGAGGCGGGCAGGAGGGTGGGGTGGCTGTGAGGTTCAGCCTGGCACAGTAGACAACAGTAGGTCCAATCTTTAGCCTCTGCAGCCCCCTAAAGGGACAGAGGATTAGGGCCACGGAGCACCTTTTCACATTTATTAAAACTTCCATCTCACCCTGCCACAACAAGATTGCGTCTGAGGCCTGGCTCAATCCTTTGCAGGTATCGGGTTGGATGGGCCTAATTCAATGACTCCCCAACTGTCGACAGAATGGAGGCTAAGCCCCTCAGTGTCTCTACCTAATATGAACCCTCTGCTCCGGGCAGGCTAGTCTCCTTGCCACTCCACCCCAAAATCTCCAGCATACACATATTCAATCTACTATATACCAGGCCTCGAGTCAGGAATACAAGCCCTCAAGTTGCTCACAGACTGGCCCCCTGCCTCAATCTACTTTAGGGCATAAGCCACATATATAGTCAACTGCACTGAAATGTGGACAATCACTGGGCACCTACTATGTACCAGGCAAGGTGGCGGGCTCTTTTGACACATGGCCTCCTTTGATCCTGCAAAGTGGGAATTACTCATCCACTTTTAAGATGATGAAACTGAGACTCACAGAATTTGAAATGAGTTGCCCCATAGCACACAAGTAGGGGGGCCTGGCCTGGACCCCAGAGTTCTCAAAAGGCTTGGCTATACTAACTCCCATCCTCAAGAGTGATGCTCAATAAACAGTAACTGACTGAAGTCTATGAGTATAGTGACCATACTTTTTGAACCTTAAGAAAGTGAAGTCGCTCAGTCGTGTCTGATTCTTGGTGACCCCATGGACTGTAGCCTGCCAGGTTCCTCCATCCATGGGATTTTCCAGGCAAGAATACTGGAGTGGGTTGCCATTTCCTTCTCCAGGGGATCTTCCAGATCCAGGGATCAAACCCAGGTCTCCCACATTACAGGCAGACTCTTGACCATCTGAGTCACCAGGGAATCCCTACTGAACCTAAAACTCAGGCATGTAATGAGACCAAGGATTTTGACCTTGCTGCTTCCAGGTACAAGGGGCAATCAGGCAGATGGAAGAATAAATAGCAAAATATTGACAGTCTTGAACCTTTGGGGGATGTATAGGGACAGCAGGGCAGAATAACTGAAAAGAATATAAGCCTTTGAAATGCCATACTGGGGTTTCTGCTCTCGTCTCTTGGATCCCCTGACTCTCATCTTGCTCCTCCAAGTCATCTATAAAAAGTACCTGGGGAAGAAATAAGGTGCCTCTCTTCCAACAACCCACAATTATATAAACAAGGCTGTCCTCTGAAAGCTATGAGAAATGCATCAGAAACCAGATATGCAGTTACCTGAAAAAGAGAGATGGTTTCTTCACAGCATTTGGGCAACATATCTACAAGATCAGTTGTCCAACAGAAAGGAGATTGGACACAAAGAGAAGGTACATATTTTTAAAGGAGACTTGAGGAGCTACTATGTACAGCGCTCCTCTCAGAAGCGTCCTGAGAAGAAAGGGGTGTGCCCTGGTCCAGAGAAGCATCTCTAAAAGCTAAGAACCCGGCCTGGCACAGACAGCGACCTCAACTCCCAAACATCAACTTGCCTAATTGCAAGTCTCTTCAATGGACAACCACCTTCTCTCACTGGCTGCCAAAGGAACATCTCTCAAGCACAAATCATGCATGTGTGCTAAGTTGCTTCAGTCATGTCCGACTCTTTGCGACCCCATGGACCGTTGACTGCCAGGATCCTCCGTCCATTGGATTCTCCAGGCAAGAAGACTGCAGTGGATTGACATGCCCTCCTCCAGGGGATCTTCCCAACCCAGGGGTTGAACCCAAGTTTCTTATGTCTCCTGCATTGGCAGGGGGGTTCTTTACCACTAGGGCCACCTGGGAAGCCCAGTTTTCTTTGGTTGTATAATCAACTCTTCCCAAACTCTGTGAGAAGTGCATTTCTCCTCTCAATGTAATCTGACACATCCCATAATCCATCACACTTTTTTTTTCCTTTGAGACATCGTCCTCACTGCGGTCCAGACTGATTGCTCTCCAGGCCTGCACAAAGTTGCCCTAAGATCTCCTCCATCACTTTGGGATTCCCTTCAATTCTCTTCTGTGTTAATTTTCTGCTTCCTCAATTTCTTGGCCTTTTTTTTCTGAGTTTATGCTTGCATTTTACTGGAGCACACTCTCCAGTGCTTCCTGAGAAAGGAGACCTAGGACATAAAAATCTTTAGATCTCCTGTTTGAAAATGTCTTTATTATGCTCTCACCCTTGATTGATAATTCAACTCTGTACAGGCTTCTAGGTTGGAAATTATGGTCCTTCAGAATTTTGAGAATGCTGCTCCATTGTCTCCCAGCTTCCAGTGCCGCTATTGAGAAGTTCAATACCATTCTTTTTCCTGATCCTTAGTGTATGATATGTTTTTTCTCTGGAAGTTTTTAGTTGCTATTGCTGTTCAGTTGCTTAGTCGTGTTGGAATCTTTGTGACCCCATGGGCTGCAGCATGCCAGGCTTCCCTGTCCTTCACCATCTCCTGGAATTAGCTCAAACTCATGTCCATTGAGTTGGTGACATCATCGAACCATCTCACCCTCTGCTGCCCCTTTCTCCTTTTGCCCTCAATCTTTCCCAGCATCAGGGTCTATTCCAATGAGTTGGCTCTTTGTATCAGGTGGCCAAAGTATTGGAGTTTCAGCATCAGTCCTTCCAATTAATATTCAGGGTTGATTTCCTTTAGGATTGACTAGTTTGATCTCCTTGCTGTCCAAGGGACACTTGGAGTCCCTTGGAAACTTTCAGAATCTTCTCTTTACTCTGCTATTCCAAAATTGTGCAGCAGTGTACCTTGGTGGGAGTCTTTTTAGCATTTATTTTGCTGGTTACTCGGTGGGATTTTCATTCCTTCGGCTCTGAGACAAGTTCTTTGATCCTTTCCTTCCTGCTGTTTCCTCCATACTCTATTTATTTCTAGAACTCTTATTGTTGGATGTTGGAGTTCCTCAGCTGATCTTCCCATGCTCTCATCTTTTCCGTTGTCCATCTCTTTGTCCTGTTTTCCTGCTTCCTAGGATACTTCCTCAACTTTTATTTTCTAATCCTTTGGCTGAAATTTTGAGTTGGCTCTCGTTATCTTAAATTTCCCAGGTGTCTTCTCCTCCCTTCATTACCTCTGCTCCAAGTTTTTTTGGTTTGTTTACTTTTTGGGTCATTCTTTCAGGTTGATGGTCTTCCTCAAATAGCTTTGTACTACCTGATCATCTCTGGCTACCTAAGCCTTTTTTTTTTAATGTCAGTTATATTAAGGTTTAATTTACATTAAAATGAAATATACCTATTTTAAGGGTCCTCAGCTGGTGAGACCTGGTGATAAGTTCCCATGACACTAACAATCTCTGTGTGTAGGTGGAGCTGGCCAGGTGATGGGCTTCACTACAGAGTTAATGGACTAAGAGCCTATTCTTTGGATGGAAGAATCCCAAATGTCATCTTTAAGAGGCCTTTGTCTAGGCCTTTCAGTTTCCCCAGAGAAGAATCCTTTTCTCTTGTGTGCTCCTGACTTTGGTGTCCTGAAGTAGGTAAATGGAAAGAGGTTGGGGTGCCACTGTTTGGGGGTGCAGGTCACTTTGCTTGCAGCCCTGTTTCACCCCATCCTCCACTGTGCCTGGTGTCCCCAAGCCCAGAGGCTCATAACTTCAATTTTGCCAAAGAATCACCCTCCATCTGCAGAGATGGAGCCAGTGGAGGCAGGGGGTGTCCCTGACTGAATGGGGTTGGGGAGGAGCCAACAAGGTCTGTTCACAGTCTTTCAATATTCTCCCTGTTTTTGGTTCTATGCCTCATCCTACTTTCCATGTTTCATGGTACCTCTGATACCCAAGCATTTCTGGGGCTCGTTGTGTGGAATAGTTTACTTCTGGTCAGCATCCCAGGCCTCATGTTTCTACCTTTTTTATTTCTTTACTCATATTTCAGTGGAATTTGTGAAAGCAGCACGGATAAATAAGTTTATTCAACTTGTTGTATTTAACAGGAAGTTCCCGTTCTTCTTCCAGCCAACTCTTATTCATCCTCCGTGACTCATTTAGGCAAGACCTTCTCCAGGAAGCTTATCTTAATATCCCCTCCTGGATGAGGAACCCCTCCTCTGTTCTCCCACAGGATCCTTTTCTTGACTCTATCACAGCCCTGATCGAACTGTTTTGACAGTGTCCGTTTCCAAGCCTGGCTCTCCTTGCATACTGGGATCTCCTGGCAGTCTGAGCCGTGTCTTAGTCATGCCTGTGCCCCAGTTCCCAGGGTCTGATCCACAGGGGTACACAGTAAATATGTGAGGATGGAATGAATGAATAAATGAATGACTATAAGTATGAATCAGACCTAGCCAGAGGGACCATCTAGAAAGGGAAATAAGCTGAATACAATTGTTCCTATACAAGACCAGTTCCCTAAAAGCTCTAAGTTCCCTAAAAACTGTTATGTGCAAAGATGCCTACTGCAGCATGATTTAAACCAGTGAAAAAAACAGGCCCAGTGTCTATGCCCTGCACTGAGAGGATGGTTAAGTACATTATGGTATATTGGTTGCCATTAAAAATGACGCTTCTAAAGAATATGCAATTACATGGGGGAAATGTTCAAATGAACAAAGCAAGAAAAAATTGCACCTGCTGTATTATTTCAACCATATGAAAAGAATGCAGAGAATAAGGGAAATACATCAAATGTTCAGAGTAGCTGCCTCTGTGTGTTGTAATTATGGATGATGTTTTTCTCCTCTACTTTGCTAAATTTTCAAATGGAAGAATGCATTAAATGTATAATCTTTTTTAAATTTACTAAGAAATGAAGATAAGAATCCTGAGATACTCATGAATAAAATATTGTGAAGAGGACCCAGGAAGGCTTTGGCCTTCACTGACCAGAGACACAGAAGGCCCAGTCCCTGCCCCCACTGCAAAGCAGGACCTAGTTCAGGAAGCCAAAGGAGGAGGATCATGGAGTTCAGCTTATTACAAATTGCAATATCATAAGCTGTACTGGGAAACAGATGTTACTACACTGGATATCACACTTTAGAGGCCCCTTTCTGTGAGGTAAACGGTCTGTGGGGCAAGGGAATATGCCCATTAGGATCTCTGGCCTTTTTCTTCTAGACTTTACTCAGGTACTCAGAACCCAGAATTCCATCTATATTTCTTGAGCTGAGTTGCAGGAATTGTGTGGTCTTATTATTCAGGTTCATCAGGTCCATTGAGTGGCCAATGGGAAAGGAAAACAGTCAGGGCTTAGATGTGGGCTGGGATATCCATATACATCTCAAGGTTCCAGATGAGGTACAGGTGGTGAGAGAAGGGGAAAGGGCCAATGGCCTCAACTGGTACCTTGTATGGGCCACATAAACAGAAGCGGGCAAGTCCATAGGTCCCTAGGCCTCAACGTTGGTAGAAGGGCCTAGCTTTGAGTCTTAGACAGATCTGGGTTCAAATCTATTTATTTGCTGTACAACCATGGGTGAATCCATTCCCCTCTCTGAACCTCAGCTTCCTCAACTATAAAATAGGTATACTAATTCCAATCTCAGAGAGTTGTTGCAAGGCTTACTGGGGGCACAATGGCTTAGAGGTTATGAGTACAGGTTTTGTGGTCAGACAGGTCAAGGTTTGAATCCTAGCTCTGCCCCTCCTAACTATATGATTTACATCTCTAAGACACAGTTTGTTTATCAATATGATAAAGATAATAACAGTACTGATAAAGTTGTTGGAAGGATTGTGGTTGCAATGAATACATAATAACATTAGAAAATGCTCAAATGAGAAAAGGTCGCTTAATAATGGGCATGCAAAGATTGTCTACAGTAGGGCTGACTGGGCCTTCTGCACCCCCATCCTCCTGACCAGCTTTATTTTTCTCCATAGCACTTACCACTATTTGACATGTTTTGTATCTTCTTGTCTGTTTCTTTTCTGTCTCCACCCCCTACATTCACACACTAGAACGTGAGCTCCGCAGGGCAGAAATCTGTTTTGTTCACTGTTTCCAAGTGCCTGAAACAGTGAGAGAGTGAAGATGTTCCTCAATAGTCGAGTAGATATCCGCCATGTAGACATGGGTATAAGGTATTCTCAGCTAAGAGAACAGCCAGAATACAGGCAGGGAACCACAAAGCAGTCCACTTTGCCAAGTTCGGTACAGTTTGAATGCAGGGTGAGGAAGGGAGCAGAGTGGTTACAAAGATGAGTGGGACTGTGGCCTGACCCAAAGGAGCACGTGAGAGCTTTCCTAGACCACAAATGGTGTGAAAACCAACTTGTCACAGCCAGGAAGTAGAAAAGCACTAGCAGAGAGACAAAGATGCCTTCCAAGTTCAACTGTCATCTAAATCATGATGATGTGGAAGGCCAAAGTGAAAACATTTTGAAAGATAGTTCAGGTGGAGGGAAGACTCCTTTCTAAGGGGCAATCTGAGCCAGGAATCAGACGTAGAAAAGACAAATAGGCAAGGATAGAAGTCATATGGAGGAGATAATAGTGATATGCAAGAAAATCTTGTAAGATTACTTAAAGAGAATAACAATTAGATGAACCTCAGGGCAAATCAGAAACCTTGCTGGATAGCATTTTTAGCAATGGATCCACATGACACTGGATGGATCCGTGTGATCCACAGGCCAAAATGGTGGTGTGGAAACAAAATGAAAGCCATGGTGTTTCAGTTGCCAGTTATCTTTCTGTTGATGATTACTCTTCCTCTAGTCATTTGTTACCACTACTCACTGAAAAGTCCTGAAATGACAATGATGATGATGATAAAGATTGCTATGTACTTCAAAGGAAATATTTGCCTATCGCTATTCAAATTTCTTCTTCAGAAAATAAAGAGGCAAGTATCACTTTACATTTTTTATTTTAAAGAAAAAAAGACAAAAAAAAGAAAGAAAAAAAGACAGGCAGAGACTACAACAAAAACAGCACTGAACAAGAGTGTGAACTTCATTGTATAATTGCAGGGGAGCCCCTGGGGCTCGGCCTAAGGAGTGACAAGGGCAAATGCTGCCTTTCTAACCTCCCTCTCCTTTCAATCACTGAAGCAGGCTTTATTTGGTCTTTAGCATTTCTGCCTTCTAATAATCCAAAAAGGATAAAGTGATTATTAAGCACCTATAATGGCCCAGGACTTGTGTTATCTTCATAACAGCTGTGCAAGTTCATTATTATTCTTCTGATTGTATAGGTGTGAAAACTGGGGCTCAGAGCAGTAATGTGATTTACCTAGAGTCACACAAATAATAATAAGTAGTGGAGTCGAGATTCAAGTCTATGTTTGTCTGATTCCAAAACCAGTGCTTTTCATTGCTACAGCTGTGGCTTCCTTCTGTCATGCCAGAGCTAGGTAGCACTTCGTCTTCCCCAGCTTGGCCTCTCTCCCTCATCTGGCTCTGATACCCCCTCCATACATTGAGCATTCAGGGGGTGCTTCTGAAAGAGACAATACTTCAAGGATGGAAGGGGGCACCCAAAAGGGAAGGTGGGGTTAGGCACAGGTACTGCAGCCCAAAGAAGCTTAGCACTATGACAAAAAGAGAGAGAGAATGAAAATGAAACTGGCTCTCCAGCCCTCCCTTCTTCCTTCCCTCTGCTGGAGGCAGAAGGACGGAGGTTCAGCCATGATGGGAAAGAAAGTGGGTGGAAGGGAGGGCAGTGAGAGCAGCCTGCTATTGCAGAAGTCTCAGCTCAGCCTCAAAGCCCCCTCCTGTGCATTTGGGGCCTATTGCTGGCCCACCTGCTCCCACTGCCTAAGCAAAGGAGGCCAGGCTGTTCTCCAAGCACCCACCCAATCCTGCCAAAGCACAGCTCACAGCAGACTCAGACCCCCTTAAGTCACAGTAAGGGCATCCTGAGAGGTGGAGGGACTGGCCTGGGGGTTCAGAGGGAGGCAGTGGCAGGGTGGGGGTCAGAACCCACATCTCCAGCCCCTTGGTGGAGGGCTCTCTTGACTGCAAGGTCTAGACGGCAGAGGTTGAGGAAAAGGAGCTCAGGAGACTGCCACAGGAATGCTCATGACAGGTCTAGAGCCAGAGGCAACACATGCCAAAATGAGGCTTACAGAGTTGGGTATTTTGGGGGTTGACTAAGTATTTTCCATCTCAATCTGGATTGAGAAAGCAAAACAACCATATTTAAAAGTCGCATTAGCCTTAGTTTGCACCTCAAAAGCATAAATCTTTATCTCTTTCTTCTGTCAGGACCCTGCTAAAAAGAATGAGAAGGAATAAAATAAGGTATGAAATCATAACAGTGAAGAGGATGGAAGAAGGTGATATCAATAGGTGAGGGATTTCAACAAATTTCTGGGAGCAAAAAACAAAGAGGAGAGTGTTTATAGTTGAAGGAGAGCCAGCAACACCACTCAGGGGGTTGCAGCCGGAGAGGGAGTCAATCAGGCCAGCAGAGGCCCAGAGAGAACCCAAACTCGAAGATGGTAGGTATGAAGGAGAGTAGGTGTGATTGGGGGCTGAAAATGGGGGCATAAACTGAAGGTAAATACATGAAATCCTCCCCCATGCCCTCCCCCAAACTCCCAGATCCAAAACACAAGCTGCTGGGCATTCATCCCTAGGTAAAATATCAGAGAACTCCTGGTTAAAGGAATTAGACTCTGTGGTATTACTTAGGCACCTAGTGGCATGTTGTTGCTCCCAGAATAAAGTGCTTTACATTCTGGCATTTGGAGGTCACCCATTACAGCTGTCAGCTCCTGGTGGCTCACCTAAAATAAAGTCGGGGAGTGAACAAGACAGTTGGATACACAGACATCTCACTCAGCTTTGTATCAACTCATTCGCAAACTATAAAATAGAAACTATGAGAGAAAAGGTAAGCAGCCTAGAAGATCAATCCAGGAAGTTCAACATCCAACTAACAGACACTTCAGAAAGAGAAAATGGAGAAAATGAAGAGGAGAAAACTACCAAATAAATTATGTAAGAAAAGACAAGGTGCAGCAAGTTGAAAGGGCTCACTGAGTACCAGGTAGCATGAATGAAAAACAGACCTTGAGCTGAGTGTTGGTTACACTGGCTTGGCTTGCAAAAAAACTGACCAAGCTATTCATTTGTGATATGAGCACTTTTCTGTATACATATATTTCAGTAAGAAGTTAAAAAAAAAAAAAACCTCCTAAAAAATCTGCAAGTAAAATGTCCACAGAAGATGTGCTATGATTATCCTATGGTTTCAAGGAACCCCATACAACAGTAAGTTTAAGTAAGCACATAAATAAATAGACTTATAAAGTGGAAAATCCCAGTCCAGATATGAAACAATGTAAAAAGTGGCACGACTTCGAGCAATTCATAGCGCATAAGAAAGGAAAATTCATTTGATCTTGATGCTAGGAAAATTTTCCTAGGAGTACAGAAGTTGGAACAGTGGACCCATGAGAAGTGAGGTGTAATTATAGTACACTATTTGACCCTGCAATGAATAATATGACATAGTGATAATCACATAAACACAGTGTATTGGTGGTCAACTTTTAAAGTTCATCTGTCCAGAAAAGCACTGAAGACATAATTACTGTTATAGAATAGAATGCAAATGTAATCAATCTTGCTGGATGTGAAAGTACAGAATACAGAAAGTGGGAGGTAGAAAGATAGAGGAGAGATGGAGGGAAGAATGGGGCACTAATAGGTCTATCTTATAAACTGAGTGGTCAAGAGATACTGTGGCAAAATGATGGAACAAGAAATAAGTCTAAATTGTACCTAACAAAGTTACAAAGGTAACTAATAGAGGACCAAAATAGTAATATGACTATTAAAGTTTGGGAGGGGGAGATAAAAGTCAGATGTTGTAAATAAGCTAAATCCTCACTTGTCATAGTAGTTCAGTCATGTCTGACTCTTTGTGACCCCATGGACTACAGCACACCAGACTTGCCTGTCCATCACCAACTCCCAGAGCTTTCTCAAACACATGTCCATCGAGTCAGTGATGTCATCCAAGGAAGAAGTCAGTAGATGATATGATGTTTGAAGTTGATAAATGAAGAAATTAGCATCAAAGCATGTTTATTTAGAGATATGAAGTTACCACCAGAAAACCTGAATGGTAGAAGTGGTCACCTCTGGGGGTTGGGTCCTTGGTGACTCAACAGTAAAGAATTTGCCTGCAATGCAAGAGACCTAGGTTCAGTCCCTGGGTCGGGAAGATCCTCTGGAGAAGGGAATGGCAACCCACTCCAGTATCCTTGCCTGGAGAAGTCCATGGACAGAGGAGACTGGAGGGCTATAGTCCATGGGGCACAAAGAGCTGGACATGACTGAGTGACTAACACTTCTACTCAGGAGGTTGGGAAGTGGGGGACAGGGAGACATTGGTTTTTTACTATATATGTCCTTGTGTACTATCTGCCCTTTAAAAATTACGTATATGGGGCTTCTCTAATGGCTCAGTGGTAAAGAATCCATCTACCAATACAGGAGACATGGGTTCGATCCCTGATCTGGGAAGATTCCACATGCTGTAGGGCAACTAAACCTGTGGGCCAGAACTACTGAGTCCATGTGTGGCAACTACTGAAGCCCTAGAGCCTGTGCTCCACAGCAAGAGAAGCCACTGCAATAAGAAATCTGCACACCACAACTAGTCCCCCACGTGCCTCAACTAGAGAAAAGCCTACAAAGCAATGAAGACCCAGCACAGCTGTGAATAAATAAATATAATTTTAAAATTGTGTATATGTCCTGCTTTGATTTAATTTTTAAAAAACAAGTCCCTCTTCTTTCTTTGGACTGCAGTCTCCCACACAGTCCATACAAAGTGGTGAGGTTGATGACTCAAGGTGATGTGAGGTCTTGTTCTCCAAAATCTATGCTTCTTTCTAGAGCAGAAGCAAGACAGGTGAGTGAAAGACTGATTCTTTCCTAACTAACCCCTCAACTCCTCACAGTATCACAATCATCCTTTACAGATGCCTTCTCAGTTGCCCCAGCCTGCACCACCCTCTGGTCTCCTTCAAATCCCACCATCACTAGTCCAGCCTCGCCAGTCTTCCATTCATTCAACTGTTTACAACCATTAGTTATTTATACCTGCCTGAGTCATAAAGGATTTGAGGTGGCTTACTCTAATAACACAGATAAGGAAAGAATAAAAATTGAACTAGAAAATAAGAACTCAGAAAAAGAGATCAACAAAGATGCTAGAGTTGTACTTCAAATTAACTGGTAGCTGAGGCAGAAAGCAAGATAAAATGAGCCATGACAGCCTCATATTAGGAAGGAGGAAATACAGCCATTTTCAGGGGAAGCAAACCTTTGCCAAGCACTGAATTCTTCAAGTCATTGTCCATGGGAGATTTCATGAGGGAAAAGGAAATGACTGTTTTTGATTTGTTTCGGTTTAGTTTTGTTAAACTTTAAGTTGTCCTATTTGAATGATTTGCTCTCCAGGTATTTGGATGACATATCTCCTATAAAAACTGAAGAATCTTAAGTAATATCATGATTATGAAATGAAGTATATATGAGCATGTTTTGGCATAATCGAGAATTATGTCATTGGTTTTCTTCCCCTGGAAATGACTATTTATTGAGCACATACAAGTATCAGGGAATGCCATTCAAATGATCTTGGTCAATCCTGAGAGATGGGCATTGTCATCTCATTTTCCATATGAGGAAACTATAGGTCAGAGAAGGTGAAATGACCCCAACCCAGTTGGTTGGGGCAGAGCCGAGATTCAAACTTAGGTCCGCCTGTCTCCAAAGCTCGTTCTTGGTTTTTTTTTCCACTTTATTTATTTTTTAATTGAAGGATAATTGTTTTACAGAATTTTGATGTTTTCTGTCAAACCAAAGCTCATTCTTTATGTTTCATACCGGGGGGGGGCCTCAAAACCAAGGCCCCCAAGGCTAGAGATACCCTGCCCAAGGCAATGGGGACACAGTGGTGACACAGGCCAATCCTAGTCCATTAAAACAGAGAAGGGGGGATTACAGGCCTTGCTGCCAAGCCAGAAACTGCCTCTGAGCTGCCTCAGTCACATTAAATGAGGACTTCCAAATCAGAAAGAAGGTTGGGCCTAGTGCTTCTAGAAGGAAACCACAGACCCCAGCTATAAATCTAACCAATCTGACTTCTGAGGGGCTGAACCAGAGCACAGGGTCTGTCTCCCACTGAAGCAAGAGATCCTTTATTCAGGTGATGGCATCATCTTTATTGCTTCCTCCCCAAACAAATCACCCAGCCCCCTGGAGGCCCGGCTTTCTCATCTGCGGGACAAAGATAATGATCCCTACCACCTTCACGGGATTTCAAGGCAGAAAATAGCACATTTAAGGAATGATGTTTTAAACACTGGCATTAACACTAGAGTGGCATTTCTAATCAGAGCTCTTCTGCTCACACACATGGAGTGGCCTCCTATTAAGTCCTTTCTCTCTCTGTCAGCCTCAGTCTTCTCATCTGTAAAATGAACAGCCTGAGCTGAGTGATTCCGATATTATTAAAACCCTGCTGGTCATGAATGGCTTAAACTCTCCTATGTCACAGCATTTATCAAGGTGCTGTCACTGTCTTTCTCCCCCAGTAGATTATCTCTACTCCTACCACCCAAGTTCCCAAGTTCAGGCCTTGTCACCTCTCATCTAGCCTGTCACAGCAGCCTTATCACTGGACGCCCTCTAGTCTACCTCTCAAAGTGCAGAGATCTGGCAGAGCTCTCTTCAAAACACGGCTCTCAACAGCCACCCCATACTCTGCAATACACACCTCTTCCCTCAGCTTAGAACTCCATGTTGGCTCCCAATTCCTAACAATAAAGTTCCTCATGCTGCTACTCAAGTGTCCTCCAGATCTGGGCCAGCCAAGTCATCAGACTCTTCTCTGGATCTTCCCAGTTTGGCTCTAGGTTGTACTGACCTGGTAAATGTGCTCCCCTCCCCACCTCCATATACCCTGCTGGGCCTCTGCCTTAACCACCCTTTGGCTCCCAATTCCCACTGACTGAGATGCCATCCTGCTTCACCCAGGTAACCCCTGCACATCCTCCAAGCCTCAGAGCAGGCATCAGGAAACCCTCTCCATCAGTCTGGGTAGATGTCCCTCCTTTTGGGCACCCATGGCCTCCTGTGTTCCCCTCTGGCATAGCACACAAGACCCACATTACACTTGTCTTTTCCACCCGACTGTGAGCTCCCTGAAGCCAAGAAGAGTATACTATCCATGATGGAATTCCCTTGCTTGCAACAGCACAAGCTGTGGCATATCCCTGGTGTATAATATTCACTGGACGGCCCTCTCCTTCTCTCAGAAATGTGGTGAGCTCCCCCATGGCCTCTCCCCATGCCTTTCCATGGCACAGAATTTTGCAAAGTTATTATTATTAATAATAAAAATGCCTATGGCTGAGTAAACACACACTCTTTGCTGAACACTTCTGTATCTGTCATCTCACTGAATTCTCACAACAATCACAAAATGGGTCATTTATGAATTGCCTAGCATAGCAGGTGTACAGTTGTGACAGATGCCTCCCAGTTTTATAAAGGAATTTGAGGGAAGGAAGAAATTATGCACTATTTTTTTAGCACAGATACAATGACAATAATTTTAAAGTGGTTCTATAGAGGAAAATATAGGTTTTCTTCAGGTGAATACACTAAACTGCATCTGGAATCCATCAGGAAATTACAAGCCTCATCCAGATATGCAGTCTTATTATCCCTTAATATATATATATACACACACACATACACACACACACATACACATATATATCACAGCTACAAATACATTTGACATTAGTGAAATATATATATATATACATACAAACATATACATATACACACACATACACATATATATCACAGTTACAAATACATTTGACATTAGTAAAATGGTACATATCAGGTGATGATTGTGATAAATTTCCCTCTAAGATGTTAGAGGAATCATCCTGATCTGTCATGTAGCCCTTGGTGGTCATCTTTGTTTTGAAAAGGATATGATGAGACAATCTTGGCTGGGTTGTTTTGTTTGCAACACTCCACCTCTAGAGGGCAGGGCAGGCTCACATATTATTTTCCATCCTTATTCCTCAGTTTTCCATCCTGATCAGGACCTTGCTGAGTGTGCTAGACAGTCAGGAAACTTTCTGGTACATTTTTGTGGGGCAGGAGGCCAGGGGCAATGGGAATCTCACCCATCAGAAAATACAGTTTTATCCCCATTTACTACTTGAGAAAAAGAAGGCTCTGAAAGTTAAGTGACTTTCCTTAAGTCACGTGAAGTCCTCATTCCCACAACACCACATTTTCTAAATTCAAAGGTCCCAGGGAACTTCAGCTCTTAAGTGCTTAAGAACAGGCACCCTGGGACTTCCCTGATGGTCCAGTGTCTAAGACTCTGTTTTCCCAATGCAGGGGGCACGGATTCAACCCCCGGTTGAGGAACTAACATCCTACATGCCACACGGTGTGGCCAAAAAAAAAACCAAAAACCTAAAAACAAACCAAAAAAACCCAAACAATAAAACAGGCATCTTTGCATGAGTGCTTTTCAACATGGATGCCTGGAGAGAGACCCAATACTACAAGGAAGTGAGGGTAACTGGCAAATGATCTTGCCCTAAATGGCTTACTGCAAAAGAGGAATAAGTCATTTACTCACCATTCTTCCCTGTGACCAGTGTTGATTCTTCTGCCAGGGAACATAGCAGAGAATGAGCTAGAAGGTCTGTCTTATCCTGACTCTAAGACACTGTGCCCAGCCCAGGGTCAGAGCCCAATAAAGATTTGATGACTAAATAAGTAACTTCGCACTGGATGAGGCAGATGGTACATAGTCCTATACAGGCCTCTTTGCTCCTTTCAGGACAGAAGGTCTCACATTGAGGGAGAAGACCATGGTATGACACAGCCATGGTATGGGAAGGACAGGTAATGGTGAGCAGATTGGCTTAAATGTCTCTAAAGTCTCATCTGACTCCGCTACCCCGACATCCTATGAACTGGGAAATTGGTAAGGGGAAAGAACACAGAGGGCAGAGGCCAAACAGCTCCAGGGAGTGTGAGGAAAAAGCCACACAGGAGCCAAGAGAACTCTGGAGTTGAGTCATCTCTCTCTACAGGAGTCCTGAAAGGAAGAACACCTTAGCCACCCCTGGCTGTTAGTGTCCCAGGACTTAACCTGATATCCATTTGTCTGCTCAGCATTTACTGAGCAGCTACTATGTGGTCCGCCATGCATTTCCAAGCTTCTAGCTCCTTCAGTTATACCCACAACACCTAGCAGAGGGACTGACACAACATACATGTGATATATATCTATGAAATCTCAATCTGAAGGAGCTCTCAAGCTAGTAGAGATGATACAAGATATAAACAAATAAACAGATAAAGAAAGACAAAGTGCTCATTTCAAGGGTCAGGGATAGATCAGTGAACAAACGTGGGAGAGGTGACAGCAGCGGAGTGCAGCCTGGGCACTGGATGGAACAGCCCGGGAGAAGGGAACAGCATGAGCAAAGACCCAGAGGCTTGGACTTCCCTGGTGGTCCAGTGGTTAAGACTCTGCACTTCCAATGCAGGGGAGTCTCGGGTTCTATCCCTGGTTGGAGAACTAAGCTCCTGCATGCTGCAGGTGTGGCCAAAATAATAATAACAAAGACTCAGAGGCTCTCAGGGGGCTGAGTGCGCTGACAATGGGGCACACAGGCCAGGCTGGCTGTAACAGTCTGTGTGAGGGGGACTATAAAAAGATGAGAGGAGAAAGGTAAGATCCTAAAGGGCCCATGCATGGCAAGCAGAGCTGTCTGAAACCTTCTCCTAAAGGCCAGGACAGCAGGAAACTGCTGGAGCCCCACAGAAAGCTTGGTCTGACTACCTCATCAGGGGCCCAAGGGAACAAGAGCAGGAGGGCATCGATTAGGAGTCTGTGGTCAAAATCCAAGAGGCTACCAGGAGAGGGAGCTTGACTCAAGCAGCCCAGGAGCTCTGCGGGTAGAAGCCCAGAGCTACAGCCAGAACATGTTAAACCATCTTCATGCTCACCTGCAGGAGGCAATGGTAGACCAAAGACTCAGTAGCCAGATAGTTCTGGGCCCCATGCAGTTGTGTAACCTTGGGGAGGTCACCGTACCTCTCTGATCTCCCATTTCCCTGTCTGAAAAATGAGGATAACACGAACACCCACCTGGCACAGACTGTGAATGAGATAAGCAGCAGCACGGAATGGTGGGTGAGAATGATGTGGATAGACTCTCGAGTCCAGCCACCCAGACTCCTAGCTCCTTCTTAGTTCTGTCATATATGCACTGAGTGACCTTGGGGAAGTGATCCAACCTTTCTGGGCCTCAATTTCCTCATCTGTGAAGTGGACTTAATAACAGTATCTATCAATAATACATCAAGGGATTCGTGTGGTGATCAAATGAATTAATATACGGAAAGCACTTGGAACAAACAGTGCTTGGCATACAGTAAATGCAGGTTAAAACAATGTTGGCTACTGTTACATAAAACCACACAGGGTGGTGCCTGGCACATGGAATTGAGGCTCACTCAGCACATGTGTGGCCCCTTCTCCATGTCCCAGGCCTCTTCTGTGCTCCCAGAAAATTCAGAGGCCATGTGAGGCAGAGGTGGGACAGATGAAAGAGTAGCAGAGGGCAAGCCTGGATTTGGTCTTCTTCCCCTTACCCATCCACCCAACACCAGGTGATATCCACTCTCTTCAAAGCTCCCTCTGCCCCAGGTCCTAGCCTCCACTCCTCACTGCCTGTGCTACTCATTTTGTCCTAAGCACCGGCACTATGATGGGTCAGGTCTGGTCCCCTGTGTCTTTGGCCAGGGGAGGGGGTGGGGGGATCTCAAGAACAGAGAATGTGGTGTTTGCTCAGCCTGGAGGCCCCTCCTGCTCTCTGCACACAGCCAAGAAATGTTTGTGGATGACAACAGCCCCATTCTCGCCCCAGATCTAGACAGAGAAGCAAGATTCCTCTAATTCTCATTCAATTCGACATTATCATTGCCTCCCACACAACTATATTGCTCCCAACACAGTGGCGGGGAAAGAAATGGTATTCCCTCCTGAGAAGAAGGAGAGGACCCCCCCTGGGAAAAGTGCCCAAGACCCCAAAGGAGACAGACTTCCCTAGGACCCCTCCCTGGGCTCCCTCCCTCCCCCCCCAGCATCCACATCCCCTGCGGGGAGCACATTGTCAATCCACTGCACACAGGAGACGCCACAGCAGTGCCTAAACCAGCACTGCCCTGGCTGACAAGAACACCAGGCTGGCCCTGCTGTCTGCTGTCCCCCAGTGCAAGCCAGCTTGCTGGGTGGGCAGGGTGGGGGGGGCAGAGGATGGAGAGTTACCACCAAACAGGCTTCAGCCCACCACTGCCTACGGCAAAGCCAGAGCTGGGCCCAGGCAAAAAGAGTGGGAAATGCAGCTCTCTTCAGCGTGGAGGATTCAGCAGTGGCCCCCAGCACGGCTGTAAATCATTCCAGGTGCCAGGATGGCAAGGGGGCCCAGGCCATGATCGACAACAAAAACAGAGATCTTCTCTAATCATGACGGGGGTGGGGGGGAAGGGTGGCAATTCCAGGGGGAAAGACCTGAGCGTGGTGGATATCAGCAGCTGCTGAACAGACAGACAAACAAAAGCAAGCAAAGACTTCACATACAAAGGCCCAGAGGCCAGAAGGAGGTCGGGCCTTCTCATGCGCTATGCTGCACTAGGAAGGCCACACCCAGAGCACAGCAGAAGGCAGACTGGCATCTGGGAACCCGTCCAGAAGAGACAGTGCGGGAGGGTGTGGGGATCCTGGGGGGATGACATGGGTGGGGGTGGACATAACAGCTGCTATCAACTGCAGTAGAGGACAAGTTCCCAGGCTTGGGAGTCTGCCTCGTGGCTCTGTGACCTCTGGAGTGTTGCTTCACTTCTCTGAGCCCTCGGTTTCTTTGGCTGGAAAACGTGGGTTGTGGTGACATATGCACAGGGTAGCTGGGAGGACTGAATATGCCCCTGGGCAAGGGGCCCTTCCATGCTGGGCCCAGGCCCCTCTCTCTCCTCTTTCTCCACCAGAGGGAGCAGGGGGACCAGGAGCACCCCGCTTGTACCAGCTCTACCTAGCCTCCCCCAGTGCTGCAGCCTCTGCTGCTCAACTCCCACCCTGCCTGCCCTGGCTTCCAGCAGCAGCCTCTCACCCACTCCTTACAAACCCAGAGGAGGCCTGGCAGGGGAGTAGCTTGCAGCAGCTGTGGCGACGACAACGGCTACTGCATCAACAGGCCCTCCTGTCACCTGGCCGAGAGGGAGGGAGGGAGAGTGGAAAGGAGGGAGACAAGGCCTTCTGCCCTCCCCCATCAACTCCCTCTCTCATCACTCATTCCAGAGCCATCTCCCCCTGCTCGAATCCTCCAGAGACCTCAGACTCTCTTGGCCTCTTCCAGTTTGTGACCTGGTCAGGTCTTGAGGCTCCAGAAAGCTCCAGTGGAAAAATAACAGGCCTTGGAGACAGGCGGACTCGGGTTATAGCCCTAGCTCTATTAAGAACTGGCAGTGTAACCTTGAGCAAGGTCCCTTCATTTTTTGGAGCCTCAGTTTCCCCATCTCTAAAATGGAGCTGCTAGTGCTCACTGCACAGGGTCTGTTGCGAGGACCAAAAGAGGTAATAATGGATGTGCAAATATTTATGGTTAGGAGAAATTTGAAGTACCATCTAAAATTCCCTTATTAACCCATTAGGAAATGTGAAGCAACAAACACAAATGTGTTTCACAAAATGTGAAATCCAACGAACAGCCTGGAGGCTACACAGAGGGAAGGACTGAGAGGCAAGCCTGCCCAGATGGCAGAAGCCCAGAGCTCAAGAGCAAACAGGCTTCCAAACCCACATCTGCAGGGTGGAGAATAGGAGGGGAACTGAATCCTAGAATTGGGGAAAGCCTTGGTCATTTCACAGGGCTTTCCACCAGTTCAGGAATTATGTTTTCTCTAGCCCTTCCTGATCCCCTTGAGGCAGTCCACTGCATCACCAGACCAGGTTGGAAAGTTCTTCCTGATTTATCCCCAATTTTCCCATTGCTCCTGGTTCTGCTACCTGGAGCACACATAACGAGGCTGCCTCCCCTGTCACAGGCTTGACCACTCTGGAAGTCTTCCGCAGGCAGGCTCAGGGACCACAATGCCCATCTAGTCTCCCTGTGCCCTCACCCTACCACGGTCCTCTCCTGAAAGGGTCTTGCTTGGTTGACCTGGCCCCTCCCTCCAGTGTGGGGCCCCAAGCTGCACACAGTCAGTCCTCCTGGAATGGGCTCCAAGCAGTCCCCCCTCCCCTCCCCCAGGCAGAAGAGCCCGTCTCCCTCTGGGGCAGCCCACACCAAACCTCAGCTGAGGGTGCACTGCAGTGAAGCCCAGCCGAGTCCTTGAGCTGCAGCTGCTGCTCCTGGGGCCCAGCCATCTCAACCCAGCACCCCAGCCTGCTGCCTCACCACGGGGGAGTTGCAGAGAGCTGTCTCCCGGCAGATTTCCTGAGGCAGAAGGCTTCCCCACCCCCAGCCCAGCCTCCAAGAGACACTCCGCTGGTTGTGGCACATGGTAGGACCAGCTGAGCCGTGAGAGGAGGAGGAAAGCTGTCCATTTGCTAGAGGACTTCAGACTTGGTCTGTAGTGGTGACTGGATTAGTCACAGAACCATCAAATCTAAGCTGGAGGGGCCATTCAAGAGCATTCAAGGCAGATCCTGCCTTTTATAAAGATATAGGGGAACTGATGCCCTGAGAGAGGAAGGGACTCAGTCAAGGTCACAAAGCCAATCTGCAGCAGAGCTGGAAGGGGAACCTGGGTTTTCTAACTCCCAGTTCAGTATTCTTTCCAGTCCAGCAGAAGAAAAATCAGGGAGCCTTTAAGGCTGCCCTGTGATCCTGCACACCCTTGGCTCCTTCAGCTTGACATTTATCCCAACCAGCTCACCATGATATCTGCATGGAGAAATGGACCCAGCCCATGCCCCACCAACCCAAGAGATGTTGCCAAGGTGTCCCAAATAAGCAGACACACGACCCCAGCACAGACACTGGCACTGATCCAACAAGAGGGAAGATCTGTAGACTTCCTTTGCTGGTATGCTCTTCAATTGGGCGGTGTTTTTCTTAAGGGTGGAGAGGGGGTGGTCTTTGAGGAACTAGCCAAGGGCCGGGCCTCCATCTTTGCTCCCCTGGCCAGGATGTGCTGCAGTTCCCCCTCAGAGGGACGTCTCAGCCTCTAGCTGCCATTCTGGTCCCCACCTGCCTCTCTGGGAAAGGATGGAGCTGAGGCTGCCAGAGGAGAAAAGATCAGGCCTGCGCTCAGGACCTGCAGAGGAGACCCGAATGGTGGGGGGAGTCGCGGCCGGGGGTGGGGGGGGGAGGGCTTTCGTTACCCTGCGGCTGTGAGCTGACATCGTGACAGACAATAAATATCCCAACCGGCACATCCAAATAGAATAAATAAAGAAATGAAAAGCCATCCTCTGGCAAGGATACAGGGAGGGGGTGAAGAAGTGGATGGGGTGAGGACTGCTCCAAGCTCTCACTGGCCACGGTTTTGAGAAATAAGGGATGCCTGCACTCATCGGGCCAACCCACTCTGGGGTAGCTAGAGAAGGGGTATCGGCTGCCTGAGGGGGCGCCCAGCTTTTCCCGACAGGTTGGGACAGGAGAAGACACGGAATCAGGCACTGGCTTCTTACTTTACTAGCCGTTCAAGTTGAAGAGGGAACTAGCGGGGAAGAACCGGGGAAGACAAACACGCGTTCCTTACTTTCTCTGGAGGGTTGTGGCCGGGCTGGTGCTGGTACTGGTGCTGTGGCCGCCGCCGGCCCCGGGGCTGGAGCTCCTGGATGCGCCGCGGCTCAGCTGGCCCCGCTCCCGCGGTGGCCGGGGCCCCACGCCCACCGCCGCCGAATAGCCGGCTTCCTTCTCGCGGCCCGGGTGCGCCGGCCCAGCCTCCCTCCCGCCACGCTCGCGGCTCAGGGCTGGGTTCTCGTGGTGCAGGTGGCACTGGGCCACGTCGCGCTCGCGGGCAGAGTAAGCAGCAGTGTCCTGGAGTGGGTAGGAGGCGTCCCGCTCCTTGTCCCGATACACAGCCTCCCGGTTCTGGTAGGCGCCGTCCCGGTTCGGGTAGCCCACGTCCCGGGCCGCCTGGTGGAACTGGCTCTCCCGCAGCTCGCGGTGGTGGAACTGGGTCTCGCGCAGGTTCTGGTACTGGCTCTCGCGGCTCGGGCTATCCCGCGCGCCGTGGGGGTCCCGGTGCAGCTCCCCGCGGTGCAGCTGGCTCTCCTCCCTCAGATCGCGGTTCTCCTGGGTGAGCTGGTCCAGCTGGCCCTCCAGCTCTTCGATGCGCCGCCGCTGAGTCTCCAGCAGCTGCTGCTGGCTCTCGATGATGTTGTTCAGCTCCAGCAGGTACTCCACCGCCCGGTTGGGGCTCTCGGATCCCGGGCCGCCCGGGGGACCCGACCCCGCCTCCATCCTGGCGGCCCAGGGGCAGGGGAAGGGGCAGGAGAGCCCGATCCCAGCTCGCTCACGGCGCCACCCTCCCCCGGGCCCAGCCGGGGGAGGGGGCCGGCGAGACGCGAGGGCGCGCACCGGGCTCGAGGGCCCGGGGGCCCGGGGGGGCCCGGGAGACAGCGCTGGGGCCGGCGGCACGGGGAGCAGGAGCTGAGGCTACCGCCGCCGCCGCCGCCGCCGCCGCCGCCGCCACGGCTCCCGAGGACGCGGCCCGCGGCGCTCCGCCCGCTGCGGAGTCACTGCGCAGCGCGGCCGCGCGGGACCGCCCCGGCCGCCGGCCCGCCCCCCGCCCCTGCCCCCACCCCGCGCGCCCGGCCCGCCCCCGCGCGTCCCACCTGCAGCCGCCGCAGGCGCCCGAAGCTGGACCTGCCCCAAGGGCCCCACGGGCCAGCCCCATCACAAGCTGCCGGAGATCTCTCCTTTTCACCGGTCCCAGGGTCCTCGCTTAATGCAGCCTAAAGAAGCCCTCCATCCCAGTCCGTTCCAACGTCCTCGGTTCCAACAGGCCCAAGATCCTCATCTAAGACCTTCCAGGAACCTCCATCCCAGGCAGCCCCCAGGTCCAGGAATCCCTCAGACTCCCCATCCCCTGGGTCTGCCAATCCCAAGTGTCAGTGTTCCTATCCCATCTAACCCCTGGACCTCCTATCTCTGGAGACCTCTCTCTAGCCCATATCATGGGAAGTCTCCAGGATCTCCCACCTCAACAAGCCCTGGGACTCCCCATCACAACTAGTCTTGGGCTCAAAGTTCCATTCATTCATTCAGCCCTCATTTTCTACTCTCCTTTGGAAATGCTCATCTCCATTTACTCCATCACCTCCATCCAATGAAACTGTACCCATCCTGCAAGACAAACACCACTTCATTGAAGCCAGCCCTGATCTCCCCAGCCAGAAGTGCTCACTTCCTCCACACTTCTTTTGTGACACTTGTGGACCTCTGCTTTACAGCCCATTTGTTTTTATTCTTGTTGCATGTCCTCTACCAGACCAAGCTCCTTAAAGCCAGAAACATGTCTTCATTCATCTTTGTGAGCAGGCTGGGATAGAAGAGAAAACTTGAGTTTTACAGTCGTACAGAACTGGATTTAAATCTCATCTCTCTGAACTTCCTTTTCCCTCTCAGTAACACCTACCTCACAGGGGGTGGTCTTGGGAAAAGCATGCAAAATCATTTGGCACAGAAAAGACAATGCAGAGAATGAAAGAAAATATTTGCAAATGATATATCTGAATATGTAAAGAACTCTTACAGTTCAACAGCAAAAAGACAACCCATTTTTTTTAAACGGGCAAAGTACTTGAATAGATACTTCTTCAAAGATATACAAATGACCATTAAGCACATGAAAAGATACTCAACATTATTAGCCATCAGGGGAATGGAGATAAAAACCACAGTGAACTTTTTTTCCTAATGTAAAAGGAAACTTTCACAATGTCCAGAGCCCTTAACACCCTACTGATGAAGGAGGAGGATATCCTTAAATTCCTTGCAGCAGGAACCCACTTAGGTGGCACCAACCTTGACTTCCAAATGGAACCGTACATCTACAGAATGCGGTGATAACATCTACATCATAAATCTGAAGAGAACCTGAGAGAAGTTTCTGTTGGTGACTTGTGCCATTGAAAACCCAGCTGATGTCAGTGTCACATCCTCCAGGAATACTGGCCACCAAGCTGGACTGAAGTTTGCTGCTGCCACTGGAGCCACTCCTATGGCTGGCTTCTTCACTCCTGGAATCTTTTGTTAATGAAATCCAGGCAGCCTTCCATGAGCCATAACTTCCAGTGGTCACTGATCCCATAGCTGACCACCAGCCTCTCACAGAGGCATCTTATGTTAAGCTGCCCGCCATTGCTCTGCATGACACAGATTCTCCTCTGCTCCAGGTGGACATTGCCACCCCAGGCAACAACAACGGAGCCCACTCCGTGGGTCTGATGTGAATACTGTCCTGGGAAGTACAATGCATACATGACACCATCTTCCATGAGCACTCATGGGACATCATACCTGATCTCTGTTTCTACAGAGACCCTGTAGAGATCGAAAAGAATAAATAGGTCACTGATGGAAAGGCTGTGACCAAGAAGGAATTTCAGACCGAATGGACTGCTCTAGTTCCTGAGTTTACTGCTACTCAACCCGAGGTCACAGGCTGGACTGAAAGCATGTTGGTGCTCTCTGCACCTATCGAGCAGTTCTCTGCCAAAGATCGGAGCACTCAACCCACCACTGAAGACTGATCCCAATGCTCAGGCCAGTGAATTGGTAAGAGCGACCATTGGGTAGTATTAAGCTGTTCTCCACAGGCTCTTGAACAGAAAACGGAAATAAAGCTGTTGAAAAATAAACATTAGTTTCTTAAAACACACATATACAGATACCACTTCACATACACTATGATAACTGAAATAAAAGGGACAGACAGGGAGTAGTGTTGGTTGAGCATGTAAAATGATTGGAACACTCAGTCGTTACTGCTGGAAATGTAAAATGGTGTGGTTGCTTTGGAAAACCATTTGGAAGTTTCTCAAATTATTAAATATAGGATTACCATATGACCCAGGAATCCACTCCCAGGAATATACCCAAGGGAAATGAAAACATGTTTACATGAAAACTTGTACATGAATGATCATAGGAGCATTATTCATAATAGCCCAAAAGTGAAAACAATTAAATGTTCATCTGTTGATGAATGGGTAAACAAAATGTGGTATATCCACATGGAGGAATATTATTCAGCCATAAAAATGACTGGAGTTCCAAAATATATAAACAGCTCATCCAACTCTCTCTCTCTATATATAAAAAGAACAACCTGATTTTTAAAATGGGCAGAAGAGCTGAATAGACTTTTTCCCAAAGAAGATGTACAGGTGGCCAACAGGCCCATGAAAAGATGCTCAACATTACTAATTATCAGAGAAATGCAAATCAAAACCACAGTGAGATATCACCTCACGTCTGCCAGAATGTCTATCATCAAAAGACCACAAATAACAAATGATGATGAGGATGTGAAGAAAAGGGAACCCTAGTACACTGTTGGTAGGAATGTAAATTGGTTCAGCCATTGTGGAAAGCAGTATGGAGTTTCCTCACAAAAACCTAAAAATAGAATTGCCATATGAGCCAGCAATTCTACTCCTAGGTATATATCCAAAGAAAATGAAAACATTACTTCAAAAAGATATATGCATGCCAATATTAACAGAGGAATGGATAAAGAAGGTGTGGTATATGTACAAGATGGAATACTGTGCATCCATAAAAAGAACGAAATTTTGCCATTTAAAACAATATGGATGGACTTGGAGGGTATTATGCTAAGTGAAATAAGTCAGACAGTGAAAGACAAATACTGTATGATATCATTTATATGTGGAATGTAAAAAATAAAACAAACTAATGAGTATGACCAAACAGAAACAGACTTACAATTACAGAAAACAAATCAGTGGTTACCAGTGGGGAGAGGGAAGGGGAGAGAGACAATAGAGGGGTAGGGGGACTACTGTCTATAAAATAAGTAAGCCAATAGTTAAAATGGATAACCAACAAGGACCTACTGTATAGCACAGGGAACTCTTCTGAATGTTATGTGGCAGTCTGAAAGGGAGAGCAATTTGGGGGAGAATGGATACGCATTCTCCCCCATGGCTGAGTTGCTTTGTCAACCACCCGAAACTATCGTAACATAATTGATTGGCTATGCTGCTGCTGCTAAGTCACTTCAGTTGTGTCCGACTCTGTGCGACCCCATAGACGGCAGTCCACCAGGCTCCCCCGTCCCTGGGATTCTCCAGGCAAGAACACTGGAGTGGGTTGCCATTTCCTTCTCCAATGCATGAAAGTGAAAAGTGAAAGTGAAATCGCTCAGTTGTGTCCGACTCAGCGACCTCAAGGACTGCAGCCTACCAGGCTCCTCTGTCCATGGGATTTTCCAGGCAAGAGTACTGGAGTGGGATGCCATTGCCTTCTCCTGATTGCTATACTCCCAATACAAAATAAAAAGTTTTTTAAGAATAAATAAGCTATAAGGATATATTGTACGGCACAGGGAATATAGCCAATTTTTACAATAACTATAAATTGAGGCTAACCTTTAAAAATTGTGAATCACTATATTGTACACCTGAAACTTATATAATATTGTAAATCAACTATACTTCAATTTTTAAAGGAGGGATGAAGTACTAATACATGCTAAAACATGGATGAACCTTGAAAACATTATGCTACATTATGCTAAATTATGCTAAAAGAGACACAAAAGTCCACATATTGCATGATTCCATTTAGATAAAATTCCAGAACAGGCAAATCCATAGAGACAGAGAGTAGAGTAATGGTTGTTAAGGGCGAGGGCATGGGTTGGGGAAAGAGGAGTGACTGCTATGGGGTTTTGGGGAGGGAGAATGAAAATTTTCTAAAATTAGATGGTGGTGATGGTTGCACAACCCTGTTAATTCAAAATCATTGAACTGTACATTTTAAAAGGGAGAATCTTAAAAAAAAATTAAATAAAAGGGAGAATCTTATGGTATGTGAACTGTATCTTGATAAAAACTGCTTTTTAAAAACACTTTGCACAGAGTCTAGCATATAACAAACAGCAGCTACAGTTAAAAAAAACAACACATCTATGGTGCTTACCATGTGGCAGGCCCTGTGCTAAGTACTCTACATGCACGAACTCAATCTGCATGATAATCCTGTGAGGTGGATGATGTTATTACCTCCATGTCATGGATGGGGAAAGTGAAACCCAGAGGTTGAATGACTCACCCAGGGTCACACAGAAGCATAGCCAGGAAGCTCAGATGTTTCTTTTTCACATCTCTGTATCTTTCCTTCATACCTTGTACAAAATAGGTGCTCCATAAGAGTTAAATTAATATAGGTATCAAATACTTCTATTTCCAGCAAATATTTACAGAGTATTTACAGAGCATTCCTGTCTTGTGTTCCTTTTTCCTGTCCCTGTTTCTCTCATTCAGATTGTGAGGCAGCAGGCAGATGGGTACAAAGTTTCAGTCACAAAATATTTATTGTCTATGTGTCAAGCAGTATTCTAGACACTGAGGATATAGCAAAGAACCAAATAGATGACAGTTCCTAACCTCAGAGCTGACATTGTACTGGGGGAGAGAGACAATAAAGAACTAGAATACATAGAGCATGTCAGATGGTGTACTGAGTTGAATAGTATGCCCCCAAACTTGATGTCCACCCTGTGAATGTGATATTTTTTGGAAATTCGGATCTTTGCAGATGTACTTAAGGTAAAGTCATATTCTATTGGCACGGGTCTTGTCTAATGGGTTAGGAAGATCCCCTGGAGAAGGGAAAGGCCACCCACTCCAGTATTCTGGCCTGGAGAATTCCACGGAATACAGTCCATGGGGTTGAAAAGAGTTAGACATGACTGAGCGACCATTCAGGTATGACCTAAATCAAATCCCTTATGGGAAGTGAGAAATAGATTTAAGGGACTAGATCTGATAGACAGAGAGCCTGATGAACTATGGACGGAGGTTCGTGACATTGTACAGGAGACAGGGATCAAGACCATCCCCAAGGAAAACAAATGCAAAAAGGCAAAATGGTTGTCTGAGGAGGCCTTACAAATAGCTGTGAAAAGAAGAGAAGCGAAAAGCAAAGGAGAAAAGGAAAGATAGTCCCATTTGAATGCAGAGTTCCAAAGAATAGCCAGGAGAGATAAGAAAGCCTTCCTCAGTGATCAATGCAAAGAAATAGAGGAAAACAACAGAATGGGAAAGGCTAGAGATCTCTTCAAGAAAATTAGAGATATCAAGGGAACATTTCAGGCAAAGATGGGTTTGATAAAGGACAGAAATGGTATGGACCTAACAGAAGCAGAAGATATTAGGAAGAGGTGGCAAGAATACACAGAAGAACTGTATAAAAAAGATCTTCACAAGCCAGATAATCACAATGATGTGATCACTCACCTAGAGCCAGACATCCTGGTATGTGAAGTCAAGTGGGCCTTAGAAAGCATCACTATGAACAAAGCTAGTGGATATGATGGAATTCTAGTTTGACCTTATTCAAATCCTGAAAGATGATGCTGTGAAAGTGCTGCACTCAATATGTGAGCAAATTTGGAAAACTCAGCAGTGGCCACAGGACTGGAAAAGGTCAGTTTTCATTCCGGTCCCTAAGAAAGGCAATCCCAAAGAATGCTCAAACTGCCGCACAATTGCACTCATCTCACACGCTAGTAAAGTAATGCTCAAAATTCTCCAAGCCAGGCTTCAGCAATACGTGAACCGTGAACTTCCAGATGTTCAAGCTGGTTTTAGAAAAGGCAGAGGAACCAGAGATCAAATTGCCAATATCCGCTGGATCATTGAAAAAGCAAGAGAGTTCCAGAAAAACATCTATTTCTGCTTTATTGACTATGCCAAAGCCTTCGACTGTGTGGATCACAATAAACTGTGGAAAATTCTTAAGAGATGGGAATACCAGACCAGCTGACCTGCCTCTTGAGAAACCTGTATGCAGGTCAGGAAGCAACAGTTAGAACTGGACATGGAACAACAGACTGGTTCCAAATAGGAAAAGGAGTACGTCAAGGCTGTATATGGTCACCCTGCTTATTTAACTTATATGCAGAGTACATCATGAGAAACGCTGGGCTGGAAGAAGCACAAGCTGGAATCAAGATTGCTGGAAGGAATATCAATAACCTCAGATATGCAGATGACACCACCCTTATGGCAGAAAGTGAAGAGGAACTGAAAAGCCTCTTGATGAAAGTGAAAGAGGAGAGTGAAAAAGTTGGCTTAAAGCTCAACATTCAGAAAACTAAGATCATGGCATCTGGTCCCATCACTTCATGGCAAATAGATGGGGAGACAGTGGAAACAGTGTCAGACTTTATTTTTTTGGGCTCCAAAATCACTGCAGATGGTGACTGTAGCCATGAAATTAAAAGATGCTTACTAATTGGAAGGAAAGTTATGACTAACCTAGACAGCACATTAAAAAGCAGAAACATTACTTTGCCAACAAAGGTCCGTCTGGTCAAGGCTATGGTTTTTCCAGTGGCCATGTATGGATGTGAGAGTTGGACTGTGAAGAAAGCTGAGAGCCGAAAAATTGATGCTTTTGAACGGTGGTGTTGGAGAAGACTCTTGAGAGTCCCTTGGACTGCAAGGGGAGATCCAACTAGTCCATTCTAAAGGAGATTAGTCCTGGGTGTTCATTGTCAGGACTGATGCTGAAGCTGAAACTCCAATCAATACTTTGGCCACCTCATGAAAAGAGTTGACTCATTGGAAAAGACCCTGATGCTGGGAGGGATTGGGGGCAGGAGGAGAAGGAGACGACAGAGGATGAGATGGCTGGATGGCATCACCGACTCGATGGGCATGAGTTTGAGGAAATTCCGGGAGTTGGTGATGGACAGGGAGGCCTGGCGTGCTGCGATTCACGGGGTCACAAAGAGTCGGACACGACTGAGCGACTGAACTGAACTGAACTGAACTGAGCGACTTTCACTTTCACTCCATCTAATGACCGGTGTCCTTAAAAGAAGAGGGAAATTTGGACGTTGATACACACACACAGAATATCATGTGAAGATGAGGGTAGAGCTTGGAGTCTTCACGCTAGGGAACACAAAGGATTGTTGGCAACCACCAGAAGCTAGAAGAGGCATGGAAGGATTATTCCCTCCAGCCTTCGTAGAGAGCATGGCCCTGCACTCTATGAAGAAGTCCCATTTCAGACTTCTAGTCCCCAGAACTGAGAAAGAATAAATGTCAGCTGTTTCAAGCCACCCGGTTTGTGGTACTTTGTTACGGCAGCCCCAGGAAATGACCCCAGATGGTGCTCTGGAGAAAGGCAAAGCAAGGAAGGATGATGGAGAGCTCTGGGTGAATTAAACATAGCCTGCGCCCTAAGGGAGCTCCCAGTCTAGTCAGAGAACTACAATCAATCCTATGTCCCAAAAAGGAGTAACAAAATGCAATGTGCAAAGCACAAGAGTGGAGTCACCAGGACTAGGATATTGGGAGGTCTTTATGTATTTGAGCTGGGCTGAGGATTTCAACAGGTGGAGGTGGTAGAGCTGAGAAACACCTGTTGGAGTCCCGTGCCATGGAAGGAAAGGAACAGAGTCAGGAAAACTGTGTTTAGGGAACCATGCATAATTTGATTGAAGAGAGAAATAGAAGCACAAGTGTGTGTGCGTGCACATGTGTTGTAAGAGACAGGAGGAGATCAGAAGACATGGCTTGATTCCTCTTGGAGAAGATTCCAAAGCCAAACAAGAGCATTTGGACCTTCTGTTATAGGCAATGAAAAGTCATGGAAAGTTTTTTGAGCAGGAGAGTAACAGGCTAGGAGGGAAGGGGTTCCACATGGATGTTATGTGTACTGAATATTACACACTACAAACAGTTTTTTAAAACTAATCTATTCGTTTTTGGCTGAGTCTTTCTTACTGTGCACAGGCTTTCTCTAGTTGCAGTGTGCAGGCTTCTCATAGTGGTGGCTTCTCTCATTGTCTCTCACAGTCTCATTGTCTCTCACAGTCTTTAGTGTGCATGGGCCTCAGAAGTTGTAGTTTAAGGGCTCCAGAGCACAGGCTCAGTAGCTGTGGCACACGGGCTTTGTTGCTCTGTGGCATATGGGATCTTCTGGGACCAGGGATTTAACCCATGTTTCCTGCATTGCAAGGCAGATTCTTAACCACTGGACCACCAGGGAAGCCCAAAAGGGTTTTTTTTTTTTTTTAATTGGCTCATTGTTGTCGTTCAGCAGAGACTGTGGCACTACCTTCTTTTCCTGCCTGCTGCCTCCGGAGTCATTTCCCAGAAGCCTCGATCCCTGGTGTGATTGCTCCAGTTCTCCTTACCCCAGTGCCAGCTTTGCCAAGGAATGCAGAGCTAAAGCAAGAAAGAACCCTGAAAACCACATCTAACCACTGCCAGTACCCAGTCAACAAGAACTCATCATGATGATGAGAGCCATGAAATATTTTCCTCAGATTCGAAGGTGGCATCTGTTCAAATTGGTTTTTCCTATTGGGTTCTCATAGCTCTACCACGAGCAGATCTTCTACGCTGTTAGCTGCCAGACATGAGATGGGAAAATTAAAAAAAAAATTTTTTTAAATCATCAGTCTTTTCCTTCAGTTTTATACTGCAGAATGTTTAAGCTGGAGCTTAGAGATTAACTCATTTTTCAGATGAGATCGCTGAGGACCAGAGAGAAATGATTTGCATATAATTGCTGTGTGATCAGTAGGTTATAACTCCTTACTTGGGCTATTTCCTGAGGTCTGCTATTCCAAAGAGTCTTGAGATTGAAGACTGTAAAGAGCACGACAGTGGGAAAGTGATGATCTGTGAGGCACAGAGAAGAAAGAAAAAGGAACAGAAAAGGAAGACTCATCCCTGTGGAGATCCCTAAAGAGATAGCAGTGCTTAAAACTGAGACAGCATTTTGCTAATTAATTAATTATCCTTCTGGCCCCTTTCCCACTAGTGGGGGAAGGGGCCAAGATGTATGTGAAGTACCTGTCAGTCTTGAACAGTCTCACAGAAAGCAATCCTAATAGACTAGTCTGGGTTTTGTTTTAGGAAAAATTTTCTCTCTGAAGATGATTTGTAAGCATGATTCTGTCAGAACATAAAACCACATAATCCAATGTGTTTCCAATTTTGTCCTAGCTTCCATAAAACTTCGAGCCAAATTCAGAGTCCAATTATAATCCAGTTCATTTTAGGTACCTGGCAACATCTATTCAGGCTTCCTTTACATGGTCTCTGGTCTGTTTTATTCCCCATTTTTATCCCTAATTGTCTTTCTTTCATGTTGTAACTGATGAGTTGCCTAATATCCTCTTTAAAGTAGGCAGAATATAAATCTTACATAAACTAAACTGTGTTTACAGATGCTAAGGAGATTTGAACCAATGAAGAGTATTTGAAGGAACAGATGATATTAGGCCTGGAGGAGAGCAGGCTTATGAAGATGTGATTCCTGGCTTTGAATACCCAATAGGCTGTCAGGGGGCAATGTAGTGGAATTATTCTGCTTAGCCCCAAAGGACATAGCCAGAAGCAATGGGTGAAAATTACAGGGAGACAGATTCCCAGAGGGAAGTGGTGTCTCATAGGTGAAGCCTAGTGGAAAGAGTGAGTTAACCATCAGTGGAAGTCTTCAAATAGTGGCCAGACGGCCTCACTTGAAGGGTCTATTGCATAGGAAATGTAAACACTGGATGGAAGTGTTGGATATGATGACGTTAAAGGTTCTTTGTAGCCCTAATATATGCAAACACAATTCTAGATGTAGACAAGAAGATTGGGGAGGGGCAGGTGGGGAGAGGAGATGGGAAAGAAAGAAACAAAGGTTCACGGAATTCTGAAACATTTTCCCCAAAAGCAGTGAACCCTAACTGCTCCTGAGACTCTTGTAAAAGGGAAAACTGTCCAAAACTAGAGTTCAAGTCTGCACTTCCCCATGCCTATTCTTTGTGAAGCCTAGAAGGCAGGAGAAATGGAAGCAATCACTCCACTGTTCCCACTGCCCTAACCGGCTGGTATTCAAGGAAGAGCAGGACAAGACTTTTAAAGCTAGAAGGGGCCTGAGGGATTTTGTAACCCCAACCTTTCATTTTAGAACCAAAGAGAATGAGGCCCAGAGAGTGTAAGGAGCCTCTGTATCTGTCAGCCACTTCACCCAACCCTATGCTGCTGAAGGGCAGAGACTTTTGTTTCGTTTACCTTTCCCCAAGACCAGTCTGACCCCAGGTCCTTGCACATGATGTGTGCACGGTAACCAGTTGGAAAATCGAAATGTCCAGGAGGGCTGGAATCAGAAGTTAGGTCTTTTGACCTCCAACCTATGATAATTTCCATGACCAAATTTCATTCAGTTCAATTCCCTGGACATTTTATTTGGCATTTCTGTATGCCAGGCTTGGAGCTATAGCAAAAATGAACAAGAAGCAGGCTGTGCCCTCAAGAAGCAAACAACTCCTCCTGGGAGCTGGGCTCTTCCCCTCTCAGGCCCTGCACACCTGCTGTTCCTTTGCCATAGAAAGCTGTTTTCAGTTGCCTTTGCCTACTTACTGCCTATTCATTCTTCAGATCTCAGTTCAAATGTCAGTCCATCAGCAGCTCCTTCTCTCACTCCCAGATGAGGCAGAACCCTCTGGTATATGCTTTCGGTAGTCCTTCTCCTTCCTTGAACTTAGCAAGTGTGTAATTACATATTGATTTGTGTGATTCTTTGTTTGCTTCCCTCCCACCTCCCTCTCTAGACTGTTAGCTCTACAAGGGCAGATATTCCGTCTGTTTTGCGCCCCCCCCCCCACCCACTGTACCACAAGTCTGGCAAAAAGCCTGGGACATGGTAGGTAAACAATAAGCAATCTATGTTTGTTGAATACATGAATCAACCATCTAATGGGATATATAGATAGATAAATTATAACTACAATTTGATGTGATGACAGCAATAAGGTAATACAGAAATCAACTCTTTGGGAAAGAGAAAGCCAGCTCCTGTATCAATGCTGCCGTGTAGAATGTATCAGTAGCTTCAGTCATGTCTGACTCTTTGTGACCCTATGGACTGTAGCCCACCAGGCTCCTCTGTCCATGGGAATTCTCCAGACAAGAATACTGGAGTGGGTTGCCATGCCCTCCTCTAGGGGATCTTCCCGACCCAAGGGTGGGATCAAACCCAGGTTTCTTTACCTCCGCTGCATTGACTGGCAGGTTCTTTACCACTAGCGCCACCTGGGAGGCCCTTGTAGAATGTATATACTGCCGGAAAGTCAAAGCATGAGAGCAGAAAATCCTTGTGAAAGTGCCTGTTGCATTCAGACAAACCAAAGCTATGTGTCAGCATCCCTGTATGTCCCCAGTCCCCTGAGAAAAAGGCAGTTCTGCCATAGTGGGGCAGACTAGGCAAGTGAGTGCCGATCGGGGTTTGGGCACAGCTGGCAAAATCAGACCACGTAGGGCTGGCAAGGCCAAAAGGAAGCTCCTGGAATTCAAGGTACACAGATCTTTCTGTTCCTCAGGGTTCTCTACAGGAGAAAGACTGAGAGGATTGGTCGGTCCTGGAATGACGGGACACTTGCTTACGTTTTGGGCCGGTGGAGGTTTAGACATACTCTGAGGCATAAGAGCATGTTGCCCTCTAGTGGTAATAATAATGATAATGATAGTGATAATAATAAGTAGGGGATGTGTGCCTTGCTAGGGTGACCAACTATCCCACTTTGCTCAAGATAGTTTGTTTGAGCGCTGAAATTCTGCTTCCCAGGGAACCTCTCAGTCCCAGGCAAAATGGTACAGTTTGTCATCTAATCCCTTGATGGTGTTCAACACACTCTGGATACATATCATCTCATTAGATGGCTCATAACCCCCACGGCCAGGAATCAGGATTCAGCTCCACAAATCTGCAGAGCTTTTAGAGATTCAGCCTGTTTTCCCAACGAGAATAGATGGCCGAAGAGAAGGGAAGTAACTTCCTTTTTCAACTTCACATTACAAAATGGCAGAACGAGGATCAGCATCTAGGTGTCCAGACCCACAGCTCCGTGCTGTGTGCCTCTGCCTGGCATGCCCTTACCTACTCTGTCAGTTTGTCTCTGCTCTGCATCCTCCAGGAAGACTTCTGTAAATTACTCACCCCTTAATTCTTACAGAAAGCTTCCCCCTCTGAAAGCCTGAAATACTCATTTGGCACTTAGCATGTGCTATAAGTACTGTTTTGGTTTTTTTTTTTTTTAAATCCTTTACATGTATAGCTAGAAGAAAAGGAAAGCTCCTCAGCCCCTCACCCCCAACCCCAAGCCATACTGGAGAGGAAAGCAACCTCTGGATGGAATAGTCTCAGGGTGTCCATAGTTTGTTCAGGGACCTGAGGAAAGTGCATTTGGCATTGCAGAGCAAGGAAAGAATCAGAGAAAGCCTTTTGCAATCACCAGGTGGGATGGATTTGAGAGCAAAGAGTTGAACAGAGGTGAGAATGCATCCCTCTGCAGCCTTGGGGGAAAGGAAAGAGAGTGAAGCCTTCCTTGCCCCAGTGATATCATCAGGGGATGGGTTCTAGTTTTCTTGCTACCAGAATTGCAGTGTCCTTCTCTGCTTCCCTGGTTCCTGACAAGGACCCCCCAAATCAGCTTTTGCCTCTCCCCTCCACTGAGACAAATTTGCAAACTCCCACATCTCTGTGGAAACGGCAGAGAGCAGGAGAGAAGAAAAAAGGAGAAAAATCCACCCACATGCCAACAAACTGGAAAAAAAAAATAACCCAGGCCTTGTCTCACTCAGCTGTTGGCTTGCTGCTCCCTCCTACTGTGGCGGCTGCTCCTGCCTCCTGGACAGGGGCCTAGCTCTGTGCAGTCCCCCTTCCCACCCTGCGTTGGCTTTTGTCAATCCCCCTCCCTCCATCTCAGCTATGGGGAGGGAAGGTCCTGGAGCCCAGGGTAGGAGAGCTGGAAGGAAGGACTGGCAGAGCCACCAAATGCTTGGAGCCAGCTACAAACTCAGTTTCCATCACTGTTCCCCCAAACCATGCAGGAGACCCTCTTCTCACCCCAGGGACGAAGTCAAGGAGTTCTTACCCACCAGGCAACCTCTCCCTCAGATACTCCTGCCCATTGAAACCTCTGCTGCCTCTCTCTACCATTTCATGTCTAAACTCTGTTTTTGGTCTAACTCCCTCTACTCAAATCTTTTCATACCCTATCCTTTCTTCACCTTCTGCCCCAGTTCTGGAAGCCACATTTTTTTTTTAAAGTGGAATGTGTTGCTAGGAAAGGAGGGCTCTGGTCATCACTATTAAGAACTACCAAGGAAAACAGAGATGTTTAGCCTGCAGGAGAGATTATTTGGGCTCAAAAAATTATGGGAAGATGGAACCACAAGGAGATTTTTGGATTACCTCGTCCAATCCTTCATTTTCTAGTTAAGGTGACTGAGACCCAGAGATGAAAGAAGACCTGAACTGTCATGGAGAAGGGACAGCTTTGGTCTGTGGGCCTCCAGAAAACTGAAGGAGAACCAGTGGTGAAAGATATTAGAAAATAGATTTAAATGACAGTTTTGTTTCTTCCTTCCAAATCCCTATTCCTGTTATTTCACTTCCTTCCCTTATGGTGCAGGATCTCCAATTTAGTGCTGAACAAAAGGAGTGATAATGGGCATCCCTATCTTGTTACTTATCTTAAAGGGAAAATTTTCAGTGTTCAACCATTATATTCCCTGTGGAATTTTGGAGGATGCTTTTCATCGGTTTAAGGAAGTTCCCTTTTATTCCTAACATGCTTAGAACATTTTTTTGTCACTAACAGGTGTTAAGTTTTATCAAAGTCTCAGCATCTTTCATAATGATTGTAAGTTATTTTTTCTCTTTTAATCTGTTTATATGGTCAAGAATGCAGTGCTAAGCTCAAGTGAAAGGTGAAATTTCTAACACACACAAAAAAAAGCATTCAAAGAGGCATTGGCTGCTTTCTGGATCAAAGCAGTCAGCTCCAAGTGACTGGGAATGTTCACACAGAAGTGTAGACACTCAATAAATATTTAGGTGCCAACTCTGCTCTAGGTGCTGACAATTCAGTGATGAAGAGGATCCCTGCTCTCCTGGTGGTCACATTTTAGAGAAGGGATGACAGATATAAACAACCAACAAATATAGGAACAGGATCATTTCAGAAAGTAAAAGTGTTTTGAAAATACTGTACAAAGGTAATGTGACTGGGTAGATCTGGGGAACAAGATTAAATAGTCAGTAAAGGTCTCTGGACAGATTTGGGATATATTTTTACCTAAACAGCACTATCAATCAACTTGACCACATTGTCGCTTATAGACTACAAGATTAGTGAGGGAAAGTCTCTCATAGGAGGGAAAGTTGAGGCGAGATTGAATGACAAGAAAATGATCATTTTAGGAAGATCCAGAGACATGGCTTCCCAAGCAGGGTGAAACACAAGGGTGAAAGCCATAGAGTGGGAATGAACTTGGGGTATTTAAGGGATTACCAATCAGAAGAAGTCTGATTGGTACTAAATGAAGTAGGAGAGAAATTCTGAAGCAAGCCTGTGTACGACCATGCCAGCCATACAAAGATGTTTATTCCAGGTACAATGACAAGCCACTAGAGGGTTTTGAGTTGGGATTGACATGTCTATGATCATTCTGTCTGATATGTGGGAAATGGATTATAGTGGGAGCAAAACTGAAAACAGGTAGACCAGTTAGGAGGCTAGTGATGAGACCAGTCAGAAGGTCTAAGCAGGAGACCATAATAGCTTAGGCTAGGAGAATGATGATGAAGAAAGATAAGTGTAAAGATTTTGGATCTATTTTTACCTATTTTTTTAAAAGTAAGATTTAAAAAATAATTTTATTTTTAACTAAGCTTTCTGGATTTTTTAAAATGTAAAATTCAGGTTTGTTTCTTTTTTTTTAAATCTGTGAACCATTCTTTTTTTTTTAATTAATTTACAGCAGTATCAGTCAACTTGATCTCATTGGCACTTACAGAGTACTCCTGACAACAGCAGAGTATACATTTTTTCAAGTTTGCAACAAATGCTCATCAAGATAGACCATATTCTGGGCCATAAAACACATCTTAACAAATTTAAAAGAACAGAAATCATACAAAATATGTTCTCAGACTACAATGGAATTAAACTAGAAACCAGTAACAGAAAAATTTTCAGAAAATCCCCAAATGTTTATAAATTAAACAATATACTTATAAATAACATATGTGTCAAAGAAGAAGTCTCAAGAGAAAATTTTAAATATTTTGAGTTAAATGAAAGTGAAAAATACAATTTATGAAAATTTGGAGGATTATGGAAAATCCTGAACAATCTACAAAAAAAAAAAAAAAAAGCCTTTTCTGGAACTAATAAGAGTGTATACAGAATACAAGGTCAATACACAAACATCAGCTGCTTTCTTATATGCCAGTAGTAAAAATTAGAGTTTGAAATTTTAAGAAAATGGTACTATTTATAATAGCTGCAAAATAATGAATTAAGTATAAATATAAAAAAATATGTACAGGATCTGAATGTGGAAAATTAAAAAACACTAATGAAAGAAATCAAAGAATATCTAAATAAATGGAGAGATAGTCCATGTTCATGAGTCGTTGTTGTTGTTGTTTAGTCTCTAAATCATGTCTGACTCTTTTGCAACTCCATAGACTGTAGACCACTAGGCTTCTCTGTCCATGAGATTCTCCAGGCAAGAATACTGAAGTGGGTTGCCGTTTCCTTTTCCAGAGGATCTTCCTGACCCAGGGATCAAATCCACATCTGCGGCATAGCAGGCGGATGCTCTATCACTGAGCCACCTGGGAAGCCCATGAATAGGAAGTCTCAATATCGTTAAAATATCAGTTCTTCCCAAATTGATCTATAGATTCAACATAGATTCAGTCAAAACCCTGCTAAACTATTCTCTAGATATAGACAAAGTGATTCAAAAGTTCATATGGAAAAGAAAAGATCTAGTCCACCAAAACAACATTGAAGAAGAAAGTTGGAGGATACTATCCAATTTCAAGATAGCTACAGTACCAGAAGCTATAGTACACAAAATAGTGGAATGGAATAAATTTTAAGGTAGAGCTAAAAATCTTGTTGATGTTATGTATGGGGTGAAGAACAGAAAGGAATCAAGAAGGATGACAAGGGAGGAAGATTGAGTTAGATACCTTTTAAAATTTCTTCCAAACTTTGTTTTAATAAAAAGTTGTAAGATCTATGATTTCTTGACCTGACTCACGTATTTCTTCTAACTCATTACGGTTATACTTGGGGCTGGGATTTCCCTAGTTATTGACTCCATACCTCCAAGCTCAGGCCCATTCCCTCCCCTTTTCTCTTCTGTGGAGGGTGTCCTGGAGACTCTGCAAGTAAGAGCCAATGAGCAAGGTGAATGCTGCCTCTAATCTTGATTTTAAGAGGTTTCAAGCTCCATGGTCAAAGTCTGATTACCCTATAATTAATGTGTTAATAAAGCATGAAGGAGAAGCTGAGGAAGAAAAAGAAGCAGAGAAGGAGAATGAGGAAAAGAGAAAAGGAGAAGTTGAAGAAGGAGAGATGGGAGAGGAAGGAAAATGAAAGAATAAATTATCTGTTGGCAGAAAGAGGGGAGAGGAGCAGGCCATGGTGCCACACAGTAGCCTCCTGAGGCAGAATGCATCTAGCCCTGCTAGCCTCAGTCCATGTCCTCAGCAATAGCCCTTCCTTATTTATGGCCCTACGAGAAAGTTGTTGTTCAGTCGCTCAGTTGTGTCTGACTCTTTGCGACCCCATGGACTGCAGCAAAGGACCAGGCTTGCCTGTCCTTCACTATCTCCCGGTGTTTTCTCAAACTCATGTCCACTGAGTTGGTGATGCTATCTAGCCATCTCATCCTCTGCTGCCCACTTCCCCTTTTGCTTTCAATCTTTCCCAACATCAGGGTCTTTTCCAATGAGTTGGCTCTTCACATCAGGTGGCCAAAGTATTGGAGCTTCAGCTTCAGCATCAGTCCTTCTAATGAATAATCAGGGTTGATTTCCTTTAGGATTGACTGGTTTGATCTCTTTGCTGTCTTGCAGAGAGACTGTTATATGGAGAAATGGGTCTTTGTAGTAACTATATCTGGTCAGAGTAGGTGGGATGGGGGGAGGAGGGAGGAGGTGATGAAAATATCAATAAATGGATGGAGTTAGATCAATGGTGTTATACTTTATTTTGAGTCACAGACCTGTCTGAGAATATAATGAAAGCTATGGCTTATACATTCTCCCCAGAAAAATGCTAATACACACAATCATACCAAATTTTGCCTTCAATACGGCATATGCATTCATGGATTCTCTGAAAGCTTCCAGGATCCATGAACCCCTGATAGAATTCTGAAGAAGAGAATATTGACGAGGTAAAAATCAGCATGTTTAGTGAATGGATTTCATGTGGTAGTTAACAGAGTGAGTCAGGGAAGAAGCCTGGATTTATGACTTAAGTGACTGGCTGGATGATGGAGCAATTCACTGACACAGAGTAAAAAGTAGAACCAGGAGAGTGTAGTGTCAGAGAAACCAATGGCAAATCATCTTCCAAAATAGGAGGAATGGTTAACATGCCAAATATTACACAAAACAAAGCCTGGAAACCAACCACTAGATTTAGCAATAAGATCACTGGTAGCCTTGCAGAGAACATGGCGTGGTGGGGGTGGATGGCAAATTACAATGGGTTAAGAAGGAAGAAGTGGAGGCCAAAATGTAATGGGTTAAGAGGTATAATTGCACTCATCTCACACGCTAGTAAAGTAATACTCAAAATTCTCCAAGCCAGGCTTCAGCAATACGTGAACCGTGAACTTCCAGATGTTCAAGCTGGTTTTAGAAAAGGCAGTGGAACTAGAAATCAAATTGCCAATATCCGCTGGATCATTGAAAAAGCAAGAGAGTTCCAGAAAAACATCTATTTCTGCTTTATTGACTATGCCAAAGCCTCTGACTGTCTGGATCACAATAAACTGTGGAAAATTCTTAAGTGATGGGAATACCAGACCACCTGACCTGCCTCTTGAGAAACCTGTATGCAGGTCAGGAAGCAACAGTTAGAACTGGACATGGAACAACAGACTGGTTCCAAATAGGAAAAGGAGTACGTCAAGGCTGTATATTGTCACCCTGATTATTTAACCTATATGTAGAGTACATTATGAGAAATGCTGGGCTGGAAGAAGCATGAGCTGGAATCAAGATTGCTGGAAGGAATATCAATAACCTCAGATATGCAGATGACACCACCCTTATGGCAGAAAGTGAAGAGGAACTGAAAAGCCTCTTGATGAAAGTGAAAGAGGAGAGTGGAAAAGTTGGCTTAAAGCTCAACATTCAGAAAACTAAGATCATGGCATCTGGTCCCATCACTTCATGGGAAATAGATGGGGAGACAGTGGAAACAGTGTCAGACTTTATTTTTTTGGGCTCCAAAATCACTGCAGATGGTGACTGCAGCCATGAAATTAAAAAACGCTTACTCCTTGGAAGGAAAGTTATGACCAACCTGGATAGCATATTTAAAAGCAGAGACATTACTTTGCCAACAAAGGTCTGTCTAGTCAAGGCTATGGTTTTTCCAGTAGTCATGTTTGGATATGAGATTTGGACGGTGAAGAAAGCTGAGCGCCGAAGAATTGATGCTTTTGAACTATGGTGTTGGAGAAGACTCTTGAGAGTCCCTTGGACTGCAAAGAGATCCAACCAGTCCATCCTAAAAATCAGTCCTGGGTGTTCATTGGAAAGACTGATGTTGGAGCTGAAACTCCAATACTTTGGCCACCTCATGTGAAGAGTTGACTCATTGGAAAAGACCCTATTGCTGGGAAGGATTGGGGGCAGGAGGGAGAAGGAGGTGGCTGGATGGTATCACTGACTCGATGATCATGGGTTTGGGTGCTGCGATTCATGGGGTCGCAAAGAGTCAGACACGACTGTGCGACTGAACTAACTAAAGGAAAAAAGATAAAAAAAAGGAAAACAGTGAACAAGAAGTATGGACAGGAGTATAAATAATGTTCTCAACCTGTTCACCCCTGACAGAGACAGAGATACACTGATTAGGCTCTGAGGCACTTGTTATCCTTTTTGTGTGTGTGGTGAGAACGTTTAAGTTCTACTCTCTTAGCCAATTTCAATTACACAATACAGTGTTATCAACTCTAGTCATCATGTTAGATTCTCACAAATCTCATTAGATTCTTAGACCTTATTTATCATATACCTGAAAGTTTCTACCTTTTTATCAACCTCTCCCCATTCCCCCCACCAACTCCCAGTCTTTGGCAACCACTTTTCTACTGTCTGTTTCTATGAGTTTAACTCTCTCTCTCTTTTTTCCTAAAGATTCCACATATAAGGAATACCATGCAATATTTCTCTTTTTCTTTTTGGCTTATATCACTTAATATAATGCCCTCAAGTTTCATCCATGTTGTAGCAAATGGTAGGATTTCCTTCTTTTTGTGGCTGAATAATATTCCATTTGTGTGTGTGTGTGTGTGTGTGTGTGTGTATTACATTTTTTTCTTTCATTGATGGACACTTAGGTTGCTTCCATATCCTGGCTTTTATGAATAATGCTGGGTGAACATGGGAGTGCTGATATCTTTTGAGATCCTGTTTTCATTTCATTTGGATATATATACAGAAATGGAATTGTTGGATCATAGTGTAGTTCTAGTTTTAATTTTTTGAGGAACCTACATGCTGTTTTCTATAGTGGCTGCACCAATTTACATTTCCAGCAACAGAGCACAAGGATTCCTTTTTCTCCATATCTTTGCTGCCATTTGTTATCTCTTGTCTTTTTTTAATTACAGTCATTCTAACAAGTATAAAGTTATAGCTGTAGTTTTGATATGCTTTTCCTGATGATTAGTGATGCTGAGCACCTTTCATGTACCTGTTAACCAGTTGACAATTTTTATGTCTTCTTTGGGAAAATGTCTATTCAGTTCCTCTGCCTGTTTTATAATCATATTGTTTGAAATGGCAACCCACTCCAGTATTCTTGCCTGGAAAATTCCATGGATGGAGGAACCTGGTAGGCTACAGTCCATGGGGTTGCAAAGAGTCAGACACGACTGAGTGACTTCACTTTCTCTTTGGGTTTTTTCACTATTGAGTTGCATGAGTTCTTTCTGTATTTTAAATATTAACTCTTATCAGACATATTACTTGCAAATATTTTACCCATTCTGTAGGCTGCCTTTTCACTCCATTGCTGTGCAGAAGTTTTTAGTTCACTTGCTTGTTTTTGCTTTTGTTGCCTTTGCTTTTGGTATCAAATCCAAAAAATCATTGCCAAGACCAATGTCAAGGACCTTATACCTTACGTTTTCTTCTAGGAGTTATATGGTTTTGGGTCTAACATTCAAGTCGTTAATTCATTTTTAGCTTATTCTTGTGTTTGTTGTAAGATAAGGGTCCAGTTTCATTCTTTGCATGTGTCTGTCCTGTTTTGTCAGCACCATTTATTGAAGAAATTATCCTTCCCCCATTGTGTATTCTTGAGTCCTCTGTCACAAATAAATTGACCAATATATGCATGGGTTTATTTCTAGGCTCCCTATTCTCTTCCATTGATCAACATGTCTGCTTTCATGCCAATAACATACTGTTTTTCTTCCAGTTTAATTGAGATATAATTTACATACAGCATTGTATAAGCTTAAGGTGTACAACCTAATGACTTGACATACAAATATTGTGAAATGATTACCACAAAACGTTTAGTTAACATCCATCACTTCATATAGTTACAAAGTTTTTTTCTTCCTTGTAATGAGTACTTTTAGGGTCTAATAACATGCTGTTTTGATTACTATAGCTTGCAATTAGGAACTATGATGTTTCCAGCTTTGTCTTTCTTTCTCAAGATTGCTTTGGCTATTTGGGGGTCTTTTGTGGTTCCAACAATTTTAGTATGGTTTGTTTCTGTGAAAAAAATTTATTGGAATTTTGATAAGGACTGCTTTGAATCTGTACATTGCTTTAGACAGTATGACCATTTTAATATTAATTCTTCCAATCCATGAACATGGAGGATATTTCCATTTTTTGTGTGTCTTCTAGTTCTTTCATCAATGTCTTAGAGTTTTCAAGATACTGATCTTTCACTTCCTTGGTTAAATTTATTCCTATGTATTTTATTATTTTTGATGCAATTGTAAATGTGATTGTTTTCTTAATTTCTCTTTCTTTAAAAAAAACTATTTATTTGTGCTGGGTCTCAGTTGTGACATGTGGGATCTAGTTCCCTGACCAGGGCTTGAACCTGGGCCCCATGCAATGGGAGCACATAGTCTTAACCACTGGACCACCATGAAAGTCCCTTAATTTCTCTTTCTGATAGTTCATTGTTAGTATGTAGAAATGCAATTGATTTTTTTGTACATTGATTTTTTTTTGTATATTGATTTTGTATCCTGAGACTTTACTGAATTTGTTGGTTAATTTTTTTGTGGAGTGTTCAGGATTTTCTATATATAATATTATGTCATCTGCAAATAGAGGCAGTTTTAATTCTTCCATTCCAATATAGATTCCTTTTATTTCTTTCTCTTGCCTAATTGCTCTGGCTACAACTTCTAGTACTATGTGGAACAAAAGTAGTGAAAGTGGGCATGCTTATCTCCTTCTTCATCCTAGAAGATAAGCTTTCAGCTTTTCACCATTGAGTATGATGTTATCTGTACATTGCTTTAGACAGTATGGCCATGCGCGTTAGTCACTCAGTCGTGTCTGATTCTTTGCGACCCCATGGACTGTAGCCCTCAGGGCTCAGATGTCTATGGAATTCTCCGTGAATACTGGAGTGGGTTGCCATCCCTTTCTCCAGGGGATCTTTTTGATCCAGGGATTGAAACTGGGTCTGTTGCATTGCAGGCAGATTCTTTACCATCTGAGCCACCAGGGAAGCTTGCCATATATGACCTTTATTATGCTGAGGTACATTCTCTCACTATATTCAGTTTGTTGAAAGTTTTTATTTATGAATGGATGTTGAATTTTGTCAAAGGTTTTTTCTGCATCTATTAGGATAATCATATGATTTATATCCTTCATTTTGTTAATGCAGTGTATCACATTTATTGGCTTGTGGATAATCATCCTGGCATCCCTGAAATAAATCCCACTGGATCATGTTGTATTATCCTTTTAATGTGGTATTGAATACAGGATATTGACCTATAATTTTCTTTTCTTCTAGTGCTCTTACATGGTTTTGGTATCTGGGTAATGCTAGCCTCATAAAATGAGACTGGAAGTGTTTCCTCCTATTTTGGGGAAGAGTTTGAGAAGGATTGTCATTTATTCTTCTTTTAACGTTTGGTAGAATTTACCAGTGGAGCCATCTGGTTCAGGGCTTTTATTTGTTGGAAGGGCTTTGATTACTGACTCAACCACCTTATTGGTAACTAGTCTGTTCAGATTTTCTATTTCTTCATGATTCAGTCTTGGTAAGTTGTATGTTTCCAGGAATTTATCCTTTTCTTCTTGGTTGCCCAATTTGTTGACATTTAATTGCTCGTGGTATTCTCTTATGAGTCTATGCATGTCCGTGGTAAATAAGTAACAACTCCTTTTTCATTTCTAATTTTATTGATTTAGGTCTTCTATTTCTTTTTAAGTCTAGTTGAAGATGTGTAGATTTGTCTATTTTATCTTTTTTTTTAATCTCTTAGTTTCATTGATCTTTTCTGTTTTCTTTCTATTTCATTTATTTCCACTCTGATCTTTCTTTCCTTCCTTCTATTAACTTTGGGCTTATTTTATTCTTTTTCTATTCCTTGAATTGTAAAGTTAGAATTTTTATTTAAGATTTTCATTCTCATTGTAGGTGTTCATCATTATGAACTTCTTTTTTAGAACTGCTGCATCTCAGGGAATTCCCTGGTGGTCCAGTGGCTAAGATTCCACACTTCCAATGCAGGGGTCCTGGGTTTGATCCCTGGTCAGAGAACTAGATTCTACATGTCACAACTGAAGATCCCATATGCAGCAACTAAGAGATCCTGCATGCTGCAACAATGCTTGAAGATCCCATGTGCCACAGTTAAGACCTGGTGCAGTCAAATAAATGAATAATTTTATCTTTCAATTTCTCTTTTGAGTCATTGGTTGTTAAGTAGCATGTTGTTTAATCTCCATGTATTTGTGAATTTTCTAGTTTTTTTCCTTGTAATTGATCTCTAGTTTCATACCATGTGGTTGGAAAAGATGCTTGATATGATGCTTCAGTCATCTTAAATTTATTATTATTTTTCTATGACCTAACATACGACTTAACATGGGAAATGTTCTATGTGTATTTGAGTAGAAAATGTATTCCACTTCTCTTGGATAGAGTGTTCTTGTGTTGTTGTTGTTGTTTTTAAAAACAGCTTTATTAGGGTATAAAGCATAAAATTCACCTGCTTTAATTCTATAATTCTATTAATTTTAGCATATTTACAGAATTGTACACTTATCACTACAGTCTACTTTTAGGACATTTCTATCTCCCCAGAAAGATCCCTCATGCTCATTTATAGTCACTCTCCATCCATGCCCCCAGATCCAGGCAACCACTAATCTACTTTCTGTCTCTATAGATTTGCAACTTTTGGAAATTTCATAGTAATGGACTCATAATATGTGAGGTTTTGTGTGTGTGTGTATGGCTTCTTTCATTGAGCAAAATGGTTTTTTGTTTGTTTTGAGCAAAAGGTTTTTAAGATTCATTTTTTATTTTTATTGCCAAATGGTATGGATATATCACTTTGTTCATGCATTCACCAGTTGGTGAACATTTGGGTTCTTTCCACCTTTTGGTTATTATAAATAATGCTTTGAACATCCAAGTACAATTTTTCATGCAGACATATGTTTTCATTTCTTTTAGGTAGATACCTAAGAGTAGAGTTTCTGGGTCACATGGTAAATTTATGTTTAACTTTTTTTAAAAAATGGAGGCAATTATATTTTAAATTGAGGTAAAATGTATAAAACATAAAACTAACAATTTTAAAGTGTACAATTCAGTGAAAATACATAGATGATGTTGTGCAACTATTACTTTTATCTATCTACACAATATTTTCATCATCCCAAATGGAAACCATGTACCCATTAGCCAATCACTCCCCATTCCCTCCTTGTGCCCAACCCTGGGAAACAATCTGCTGTCTATAAGAATTTACCTTTACTGGACATTTCATGTAACTGGAATCATATAATATGTGGTCTATTGTGTCTGACTTCTTTCACTTACATAATGTTTTTAAGGTTCATCCACACTGTAGCATGTATTGGTACTTCATTCCTTTTTATGATTAAATAATATTCCATCATATGGGTATACCACCGTTTTGTTTTATCCATTCATCAGTTTATGAACATTTGGGTTGTTCCTACCTTTTGGATATTGTGAATAGTACTATTATGAACATTTATATACAAGTATTTGTTTAAATATCTTTTTTCAATTATATTGGATATATACCTTAGTGGAATTGCTGGGTCATGTGGATGTTCTATGTTTATCTTCTTTTTTTTTTTTTTTTTTTTGACCTTTTTTTTTTTTTTCTCAGTTTTATTTATTTTTTTTACTTTGCAATTTTGTATTGGTTTTGCCATACATTGACATGAATCCACCATGGGTGTACATGTGTTCCCCATCCTGAACCCCCCTCCCACCTCCCTCCCCATCCCATCCCTCTGGGTCATCCCAGTGCACCAGTCCCGAGCACCTTGTATCATGCATCGAACCTGGATATATGATAATTTACATGTTTCAATGCCATTCTTAGAAAAAGTGCCAAACTGATTTCCACAGCAGCTACACCATTTTACATTCCCATGAGCAATGTACAAAGTTCCAGTTTCTTTAAATCCTTGCCAGAACTTATTTTCCTTTATTTTATTAGAGCCATCCTAGTGGGTGTAAAGTGGTATCTCATTGTAGTTTTGATTTGCATTCCCCTGATGATTGATAGTGGGCATTTTTTTCCATGAGTTTCATGGTCATTTGTATATCTTCTTTGGAGAAATTTCTGCTCAAGTCCTTTTCCCATTTTTCAATTGTGCTGTTTTTGTTGAGTTGTAAAAATTCTTTCTGTATTCTAGATACAAGTCCCTTATCAGATGTATGATTTGAAAATAATTTCTCTTTTTTTTTTTTTTTTTTTTTTTTTTTTTTTTTTTTTTTTTTTTTTTTTTTTTCTTTTTTATTTTTTTTTATTTTATTTTTTTTTTTTAATATTATTTTATTAGTTGGAGGCCAATCACTTTACAACATTTCAGTGGGTTTTGTCATACATTGACATGAATCAGCCATATAGTTACATGTATTCCCCATCCCGATCCCCCCTCCCACCTCCCTCCCCACCCGACTCCTCAGGGTCCTCCCAGTGCACCAGGCCCGAGCACCTGACTCATGTATCCCACCTGGGCTGGTGGTCCGTTTCACCATAGATAATATATATGCTGTTCTTTCAAAACATCCCACCCTCACGTTCTCCCCCAGAGTTCAAAAGTCTGTTCTGTATTTCTGTGTCTCTTTTTCTGTTTTGCATATAGGGTTATCGCCACCATCTATCTAAATTCCGTATATATGTGTTAGTATACTGTAATGTTCTTTATCTTTCTGACTTACTTCACTCTGTATAATGGGCTCCAGTTTCATCCATCTCATTAGAACTGATTCAAATGAATTCTTTTTAACGGCTGAGTAATATTCCATGGTGTATATGTACCACAGCTTCCTTATCCATTCATCTGCTGATGGGCATCTAGGTTGCTTCCATGTCCTGGCTATTATAAACAGTGCTGCGATGAACATTGGGGTGCACGTGTCTCTTTCAGATCTGGATTCCTCAGTGTGTATGCCCAGAAGTGGTATTGCTGGGTCATATGGCAGTTCTATTTCCAGTTTTTTAAGAAATCTCCACACTGTTTTCCATAGTGGCTGTACTAGTTTGCATTCCCACCAACAGTGTAAGAGGGTTCCCTTTTCTCCACACCCTCTCCAGCATTTATTGCTTGTAGACTTTTGGATAGCAGCCATCCTGACTGGCGTGTAATGGTACCTCATTGTGGTTTTGATTTGCATTTCTCTGATGATGAGTGATGTTGAGCATCTTTTCATGTGTTTGTTAGCCATCTGTATGTCTTCTTTGGAGAAATGTCTGTTTAGTTCTTTGGCCCATTTTTTGATTGGGTCGTTTATTTTTCTGGAATTGAGCTTCAGGAGTTGCTTGTATATTTTTGAGATTAATCCTTTGTCTGTTTCTCCTACTCTGTAGGTTATCTTTTCACTTTCTTGATGGTGTTCCTTGATGTACAAAAGTTTTTTTTTAATGAAGTCCAATTCATCTTTTTTTTTCTTTTGTTGACTGTGCTTTTAATGGCCAAATCAAAGTTTACAAAGATTTACACTTATGTTTTCATATAGAAGTTCTATTGTTTTAGCTCTTACATTTAGGTATTTGATTTGTTTTCAGTTAATTTTTATAGATGGTGTAAGGTTTGCATGTGGTTAACCAGTTATCCCACAACAACTGTGATGAGGCTGTTCTTTGCCCCATTGAATGATGCTGGCATCCATGTTGAAAATCAATTGACCATAGGTATTTGGGTTTATTTTGGACTCCAAGTTCTATTCCATTGATCTATATGTTTGTCTTTATGCCAGTACCACACTGTTTCAATTACTGTAGTAAGTTTCAAAACTGAGGAATGTGAGTCCCCCAACTTTGCTTTCCTCTTTCAAGGCTATTTTGGCTATGTGAGGTTCCTTGCAATTCTATATGAATATTAGGCTCAACTTTTCTTTTTCTGAAGAAAAGGTCAGTGGGATTTTGATAGAAATTAAACTCAACATGTAGATGGCTCTGGGTAGTATTGCCATCTTAAAAATGTTAAAACTTTCAATCCATGGACATGGGATATCTTTCCATTTATTTAGGTCTTCTTTAATTTCCTTCAGCATAGAATCTGCCAATGCAGGAGACACAGGTTATATACCCGTGGGTCCAAGAGCCCTTGGAGAAGAAAATGGCAACCCACTCTAGTATTCTTGTCTGGGAAATCCTATGGACAGAGGAGCCTGGCAGGCTACAGTCCATGAGGTTGCAAAAGAGTCAGACACAACTTAGCAACTAAACAACAAACGACAAATCTTTTGTAGTTTTCAGCATGCAAGTCTTCCGTCTCATTGGTTAAATTTATTCATCTGTATTTTATTCCTTTTGATGCTATTGTAAATAGGCCAATTTCTTTTTATGTTATAAGTGACCTGAACATGTTTAAAGGATGAGTTGATAGAGAGGGAGATATGAAAGATAAAAGAGGGAGAGAGGAAACTGAAATATCAAGGTTTTCCTGAGTGGGGAATGGGGCACAGAGCATCAGTGGAAGGATCAGTCAGCATGATAAATGACACCATTCCCAGTGTGACAGAAGGGAAAGAGCAGGGATAGGTCAGGTTAGAATCTCATGAGTTTGCAGGTAGTTTGTGGCAAGAAGTTGGGAACATTGCTGTTTGGGGATTTCTATTTTAAGTGCAGTAGGAGGTGATAACACGTGGTCCACTGAAGAAGGGAATGGCAAACCACTTCAGTACTTTTGCCTTGACAACCCCATGAACAGTATGAAAAGGCAAAAAATATGATACTGAAAGATGAACTCTCCAGGTTAGTAGGTGGCCAATATGCTACTGGAGAAGAGTTGGAGAAATAACTCCAGAAAAAATGAAGGGACGGAATCAAAGCGAAAACAACGCCCAGGTGTGGATGTAACTGGTGATGGAAGTAAAGTTCGATGCTGTAAACAACAATATTGCATAGGAACCTGGAATGTTAGGTCCATGAATCAAGGTAAATTAGAAGTGGTCAAACAGGAGATGGCAAGAGTGAACGTCGACATTTTAGGAATCAGTGAACTAAAATGGACTGGAATGGGCGAATTTAATTCAAATGACCATTATATCTACTACTGTGGGCAAGAATCACTTAGAAAAAATTGAGTAGCCCTCATAGTCAACAAAAGAGTCTGAAATGCAATTCTTGGGTGCAGTGTCAAAAATGACTGAATGATCTCTGTTTGTTTCCAAGGCAACCCATTCAATATCACAGTAATCCAAGTCTATGCCCCAAGCAGTAATACTGAAGAAGTGGAAGTTGAATGGTTCTATGAAGACCTACAATACCTTCTAGAACTAACATCCAAAGAAGATGTCCTTTTCATCATAGGGGCTGGAATGCAAAACTAGGAAGTCAAGAGATATTTGGAGTAACAGGCAAGTTTGGCCTTGGAGTACAAAATGAAGCAGGGCAAAGGCTAACAGAGTTTTGCCAAAAGAACGCACTGGTCATAGCAAACACCCTCTTCCAACAGCACAAGAGAATACTCTACACATGGACAGCACCAGATGGTCAATACCAAAATCAGACTGATTATATTCTTTGCAGTCAAAGATGGAGAAGCTCTATACAATCAGCAAAAACAAGACCAGGAGCTGACTGTGACTCAGATCATGAACTCCTTATTGCCAAATTCAGACTTAAATTGAAGAAAGTAGGGAAAACCACTAGACCATTCAGGTATGACCTAAATCAGATCCCTGAGGATTATACACTGGAAGTGACAAATAGATTCAAGGGATGAGATCTGATAGAAAGAGTGCCTGAAGAACTATGGATTGAGGTTAATGACATTTTACAGGAGGCAGTGAGCAACACCATCCCCAAGAAAAAGCAATGCAAAAAGGCAAAATGGTTGTCTGAGGAAGCCTTACAAATAGCTGAGCAAAGAAGAGAAGCTAAAGGCAAAGGAGAAAAGTAAAAATATACCCATTTGAATGCAGAGCTCCAAAGAATAGCAAGGAGAGATAAGAAAGCCTTCCTCAGTGATCAATGCAAAGAAATAGAGGAAAACAACAGAATGGGAAAGACTAGAGATCTCTTCAAGAAAATTAGAGATACCAAGGGAACATTTCATGCAAAGATGGGTGCAATAAAGGACAGAAATGGTATGCACCTAACACAAGCAGAAGATATTAAAATGAGGTGCAATAATACACAGAAGAACTATACAAAAAAGATCTTCATGACCCAGATAACCATGATGGTATGATCACTCACCTACAGCCACACATTCTGGAATGCGAAGCCAAGCAGGCTTTAGGAAGCATCTCTAAGAACAAAGCTAGTGGAGGTGATAGAATTCCAGTTGACCTATTTTAGGTCCTCAAAGATGATGCTGATAAAGTGCTGCACTCAATATACCAGCAAATTTGGAAAATTCAGCAATGGCCATGAGACTGGAAAAGGTCAGTTTTCATTCCAATTCCAAAAGAAAGGCAATGCCAAAGAATGTTCAAACTACCGCACAATTGCACTCATCTCACGCGCTATCAAAGTAATGCTCAAAATTCTCCAAGCCAGGCTTCAACAATATGTGAACTGAGAACTTCGAGAAGTTCAAGCTAGATTTAGAAAAGGCAGAGGAACCAGAGATCAAACATTTGTTTGATCATCGAAAAAGCAAGAGAATTCCAGAAAAACATCTACTTCTGTTTTATGCCAAAGCCTTTAACTGTATGGATCACAACAAACTGTGGAAAATTCTTAAGAGATGGGAATACCAGACCACCTTACCTGCCTCCTGAGGAATCTGTATGCAGGTCAAGAACAATAGTTAGAACCAGAAATGAAACAATGGATTGGTTCCAAATTGGGAAAGGAACATGTCAAGGATGTATGTTGTCACCCTGCTTATTTAACTTAAATGCAGAGTACATCATGCGAAATGCCGTGCTGGATGAAGCACAAGGTGGAATCAAGATTGCAGGAGAAAGATCAATAACCTCAGATATCCAGATGACACCATCCTTATGACAGAAAGCGAAGAAGAACTAAAGAGTCTCTTGATGGAAGTGAAAGAGGAGAGTGAAAATGTTGGCTTAAAACTCAACATTCAAAAAACTAAGATCATAGCATCTGGTCCCATCACTTCATGGCAAATAGATGGGGAAACAATGGTAACACTGCAGACTTTATTTTCTTGGGCTCCAAAATCATTGCAGATGGTGACTGCAGCCATGAAATTAAAAGACACTTGCTCCTTGGAAGAAAAGCTATAACCAACCTAGACCACATATTAAAAAGCTGAGATATTATTTGGTTGACAAATGTCCATCTAGTCAAAGCTATGGTTTTTCCAGTAGTCGTGTATGGATGTAAGAGTTGGACTATAAAGAAAGCTGAGCACTGAAGAATTGATGCTTTTGAACTATGGTGTTGGAGAAGACTCTTGAGAGTCCCTTGGACTACAAAGAGATCAAACCAGTCAATCCTAAAGGAAATCAGTCCTGAATGTTCATTGGAAGGACTGATGCTGAAGCTGAAGCTCCAATACTTTGGCCACCTGATGGGAAGAACTGACTCCTTGGAAAAGACCCTGATGCTGGGAAAGATTGAAGGCAGGAGGAGAAGAGGATGACAGAGGATGAGATGGTTGGATGGCATCACCAACTCAATGGAAAAGAATTTGAGCAAGCTCTGGGAGTTGGTGATGGACAGGGAAGCCTCATGTGCTGCAGTTCCTGAGGTCACAAAGAGTCGGACATGACGGAACAACTAACTGACTGACTGGTGTAGATTCAGCCTTCTTTCCCCATCAATAGAAAAACCAAACTCTTAAAATATGGGTATAATACCTAACGCTCAAATCTTCATTCCTAAATGCCATTCTCAACTAAAAAGGATCAAGTCTCCTTGGGGAAAATGACTGATTCCAGGACTGAGGCAGGGAAAGTGCGAGATGAGCCTGGAGCATCTTGTGGTGTCAGAAAATAAGGAAGTGCTGAAGAAAAGATGGAGACCTGCCAAAAAGACATAGGAATCATCTTTCTGCTGGCCAAATCTGGGACATTTGGACATTAAAATAAAGAATGGTACTAACCCACTGAATATGATAGACAACCACAGGTCCATGAGGATATAGATACATAAACGTAGGAGAAAGGAAAGCTCTCCCTTACACTGGAGAGCCAACTAAAACAAGTCCAAAGAATGATGGCACTGGACAGTCACCATCTGGCAACCTCAAGGATCACCCATGAAATCTAAAACTGATGGGTGAAAGTTTGAGATCAGGATATATATATATATATATAATCTCAATGTATCTCCCCCAAAAATATTAACTGATGACAAAGGGGAAAATAGTAACTTTATAGTGGAGAAACACAACTAGTCATCATGTGCCTCCTTTTATAATGCACTGAAAAGGACACAGCATCCCTTCTGTGATATTCCTACCAAAATGCATAACAAAATCTAATCATGAGGGGATGTCAGAAAAAACAAAATTGAGGGATAGTCTAAAAATAACTAACCTGAAATCTTCAAAAATGTCAGTGTCAGAAGACACAAAGACTGAAGTACTCTTTGCTGTTAAAGGGGACTAAAGAGATATGACAAGTGAATGCACATGATTCAGTTTTCTTTTGCCATAAAGGACATTTTTGAGGAAACTGGTGAGTTCCGAATGAGTTCTGTAGATTATAATAGTATTGTATCAATGTGAATTTCCTGATTTTGATAATTGCTCTGTGTTTATGCAAGATAATTTGTTTTTGGAAAAACAGTGAAGTATTTTGGAGTAAAGAGGCATCACGTCTGCAAGTGACTATGAATTAGTCCACAGGAAAAAAAAAAATATATATATGAGACAGAGGGAAAAATAGAGTAAGATAAGTGTAGTAAAATGTTAATGTTTAAGGAATCTGGATTGAGTATACAGCAGTTTTCTTTGTACTATTCTTGGAACTCTTGTTAAGTCTGAAATAGTCTAAATAAAAATTTAAGAGAAACAATTCATAAGTTGAAAAACTTACAAAAAAATAGAGCTAGTATCATACTTAATGGTGAGAAACTAGACTTTTTTCCCTATAAGATCAGGAACAAGGCAAGGATTTCTGCTCTTATTATTCCTTTTTAACATCATATTGGAAGTCCTTGCAAGTGCTATAGGCAGGAAAAGGAAATAAAAGGTATATAGATTGGGAAGGAAGAAATAAAACTGTCTTTGTTCACAGATGACATAATTGTCTATGTAGAAAATCCCAAAGAATCAACAAAAAGATGACTGGAACTAATAAACAATTAGAGCAAGGCTGCAAGGTACAAGGTTATTATACAAAAGCCAATTGCTTTCTTATATGCCAGCAATGAACAATTGGAATTTAAAAAAAAAAGCATAATACCACTTACATTAGCACCAAAAAACTAAATACTTAGGTATAAAGTTAACAAAATATGTACAAGATCTATATAAGGAAAATTATAAAACTCTGATAAATCAAAGAGGATAAATGGAGACATATTCCATGTACATGGATAGAAAGACAGTATTATCAAGACGTCGGTTCTCCCCAACTTGATCTATAGATTCAATGCAATACCAAGCAAAATCCCACCAACTTATTTTGTGGATACTGAAAAACTAATTCTAAAGTTCATCTGTAAATGCGAAAAACCCAGAATAGCCAACACAATATTAAAAAAGAAAGTTTGAGGACTGACACTACCTGACTTTGAGATTTCCTATTGATATAAACTTACAGTAATCAAGACAAATATGGTACTGGTGAAATAATAGACAAATAGATGAATGGAACAGCATACAGAGCCTAGAAATAGATCCACAAAAATACAGTCAGCTAATCTTTTTAAAAAATATTTATTTTATTTCTTTGGCCGTGCTGGGTCTTAGTTGTGGCACATGGGATTTTTTTAGTTATGGCATGTGGGATCTAGTTCCCTGACCAGCAATCAAACCTGGGCCTCCTGCATTGGGGTCACAGAGTCTTAGCCACTGGACCACCAGGGAAGTCCCAAGTCAACTAATCTTTGACAAAGGAGCAAAAGCAATTCAATGGAGAAAGGACAGTCTTTTCAACAAATAGTGCTGAAACAACTGAATATCCACATGCAAAAACAGTAATCTAGACAAAGAATTTAACCCCTTTACAAAAGTCAACTCAAAATGGATTATAGGCCTTTGTGTAAGACGTAAAACTATAGAATTCCTAGAAGATAACACAGAAGATAATCTATGCAACCTTGAATTTTGTTGTTGTTCAGTTGCTCAGTCGTATCCGACTCTTTGCAACCCCCAGGCTTCCCTGTCCTTCATCATCTATTTGCTCAAACTCATGCCCATTGAGTTGGTGATGTCACCCAACCATCTCATCCTCTGTCATCCCCTTCTCTTTCTGCCTTCAATCTTTCCCAGCATCAGGGTCTTTTTTAATGAGTTGGCTCTTCACATCAGGTGGCCAAAGTATTGGAGTACTGGAGTATTTAGTCATTGTTTGGCAATGACTAAAAACAACACCAAATGCACAACCCATGGAAGACATAAATCAATAAATTGAGTTTCATCATCGGTAGAAGACACAAAGAATGAAAAGACAAGTCAGAGAATAGATGAAAATATTTTCAAAACACATATCTGGGGGCTTCCTTGGTGAGTCAGTGGTGATGAATCCAGCTGCCAGTGCAGGAGACCCAGGTTCAGTCCTTGGTTGGGAAGATCCCACATGCTGCAGAGCAACCAAACCCATGCACCACAACTATTGAGCCTGTGCACTAGAGTCTGGGAACCACAACCACTGAAGCCCAAGCACCCTACAGCCCACAATGAGAAGCCCATGCACTGCAATGAAGTGTAGCCCTCGCTCATTGAAACTAGAGAAAGGCTCAGGCAGCAACAAAGACCCAGTACAGGCAAAAGTAAATTAAAAAAAACAACAACACGTATTTAATAAAAGGTTGGTAATCAGAATATGCAAAGAACTCAAGACAAAAGAAAAAAGAAAGAAAAACAATCCAATTTACAAATGGGCAAAAGATCTCAACAGACACTTAACTGAAGAAGATGTACACATTGCAAATAAGCACATGAAAAGATGTTCAACATCTATGTCATTAGGGAAATGCAAATTAAAACAACAATAAAATACCATCATAGACCTATGAGAATGGCTAGAATCCAAAATAACACCATCAAGTGCTGGTGAGGAGGTAGAGTGACAGGAATGCTCATTCATTGCAGGTGGGAATGCAACATAGTACAGCCACTTTGGTAGACAGTTTTGCAGTTTCTTAAAAAATTAAACATACTCTTACCATACTAATCTCAGGTGGGCTCAGTCTGCAGCAGCTTGAAACAGGGCTTCAGTTTCCCAGCCAGAGACTGAGGCTGGGTCATGGTGGTGAGAGCACTAAATCCTAGCCACTAGACCAGTGGTCAGTGACCAGGCCCTGGCCCTTCAGCTTTGCAGAAAAGAATTCCCACAAAGATAGAAAGTAGTGAAATAAGTAAAGTGTTTATTAGGAAGAAAAAGAGTACAGTATGCATAGATAGACACATGGGCAGACTCAGAGGTAGAGTCCCTAAGTCAAGCCCTCATCGCTGTTTGAATTAGTTTTTTGGGCCATTTCTTCCAGGTTTCCTTTGGACAATCATTTTGATTTGCCTGGTTCACAGCCCCTATTTGGTATATCTCAGGGTCCTCCCATGTGTGTGCATGCATCTCTTAGCCAAGATGGATTCAACTGAAGAGGCCAATGGGTAGCTTAGCATCAGTTAGCATCACTTCCCTTTGACCTCCAAGGAGCCTGTCTGCACATGTGTGGTTGGGGAGGTCTCCCGACTTTGAGAATGAGAAATATGTGGTCTGGGCAGGGGTCAGTCTTCTGTCTTCACTGCCCTGCTATTCTTCCCTTGGAGTTTCAGCCCAAGCAATGAAATCTCCTATTACTTTACCTTGGGGTGGGACGGGGCTCATCTGTCCACTGCTTTAACACAGTTAAGCAACTGTACTCCTTGGTATTTACTCAAATGAGCTGAATAATTAGGTCCACACGAAAACATGCACATGTATGTTTATAGCAAATTTATTTATTCATATCTGACAAAACTTGGAAGCAACCAAAATATCCTTAGTATGTGAGTGAATAAATAAACTGTGGTACATCCAGACAACAAAATATCATTCAGCAATAAAAAGAAGTGGGCTATCAAGCCATGAAAAGACACAGGGAAACCTTAAATGCATATTACTAAGGGAAAAAAGCCAATGTGAAAAGACTACACATGGTCCCAATTATATGACATTCTGGAGAAGGCAAAAGAATGGAGACAGTAAAGAGATCAGGGGTTCAGGGAGAGGAAGAAAGGGGTAAATGGGTGGAACAGGGAATTTTAGGGTAACGAAACTACTCTGTATGACATTGTAGTGGTGGATCATGTCATAATATATTTTTCAAAACCCCTAGAATGTACAACACAAGAGTGAACCTTAATATAAACTATGGACCTTAGTTAATAATAACATATAAGTCAATTATATGTCAATAAAGCTGGAAAAAGAGAAAAATTGTTATTATTACTGGTTCATCAATTGTAACAAATGTATCACACTAATGCAAGATGTTAATAATAAGGGAGACTGGCTTGGGTAAGGGGGTATATGGAAACTTTCTTGCACTTTCCATTCAATTCTTGGGTAAACCTAAAGCTGGGACTTCCCTGGTGTTCCAGCAGTTAAGAATCTGCCTTGCAATGCAAGGGATGTGGGTTCAATCCCTGGTCAGGAAACTAAGATTCCACATGCCATGGGCCGACTAAGCCCGGGCACCACAACTACTGAGCTTATGAGCCACAACTAGAGTTTGTGTGCCAGCAGTGACCTGCATGTTGCAACGAAGATCCTATGTGCCACAACTCAGACCCAATGCAGACAAATAAATACTTCTTTTAAAAAAAGGAATGAAGTATGGATACATATTACAATATGGATGAAACTTGAAACCATTATGCTAAGTGAAAGACTTAGCATAGTCGCAGAAGGCCACATACTGTATGATCCCATTTATTTTAATTATTTATTTTATTTTAGCTATGTGGGGGTCTTTGTTGTGGTGCTTGGACTCTGTTGTGGTTCACAGGCTTTCTCCAGTTGCAGCTCACAGACGTCTCTTGTTGCAGAGCATGGGCTCTAGAGCACACGAGCTCAGTAGTTGTGGCTCACGGGCTCTCTAGTTGTGATGTGCAGCTTAATTGCCCCATGGCATGTGGGATCTTAGTTCCCTAACTAGAGGCTGAACCCGCATCTTCTGTATTATAAAGCAAATTCTGAACCACTGGACCATCAGGGAAGTCCCTGCATGATCCTATTTATATGAAACATTCAGAATAGGCAAATCTGTAGAGACAGACAGTGGTTTCCTAGGGATTGGGAGATGGGGGCTTTGGGATGACAGCAAATGGGTATAGGTTTTTTTTGGGGGGGGGGAATGAAACTATTCTAAAATTGATTGTGGTGATGGTTACAAAACTCTGGATATACTAGAAGTCACTGAATTATACACTAAACGGATAAATTTTCTAGTGTGTAAATTGTATCTCAATAAAGCTGTTAAAAAATAAAAACATAGCTATGCACACAAAGGACACACAGGGAAGTGCTAACAGTTGAGAGCCGAGTATATAACTGGGGAACTGAGGGTGGGGATGAGAAAGAGACTTATTTTCCACTGTATACCTTCATGTGTCATTTAAGGTTTTTATCCTATGCGTGTTTAATCTAACGTTCCCCTCAAATACTGTTTCCAACAAGCCTACCTTGCTTTTCCTAACTTCACTCAAACAATGATCTCTCTTATATTATTTCTCAAATTAAGACACAGAAAAAAATCAAACAATTCTAAAGGAGGAAAGAAAAGTAATGAAAGAAATGCCAAAACCCATGCAGAAAGGAATTCCATAAGCATATCCATTCAGTGGAATATTGTGTAGCCATTTGAATGACGTTTATAAAGAATTTTAATGGGGAAACATTTGTGTAAAAATAGCAAAGTATAATTGACTATACAGCCTGACTCAAATAAGTCTTTCAGGCCTAGAATACAGCCTAAATGCACCAAAATTCTAATACTGGTTTTGTTCAAGCAGTAGGATGTGTTTTTTCCCCATATTTTCATCAAAAAATATATATTACTGTTGGAGAGACTGGTATTCATTTTATTATTTGGGGACTTCTGAGCAGAGGTTGTGAGAGAAAGAATACATATTTTATATATTATGTGATTTTTAATATATTAATATATAAAAATATATTTTTTATTTTTTTAATGGAAAGTGCCCAGTCTGGGCCCAGTATTCTAGCTCCGGACCCTCCAAGGCCACACTCCATCCTTACTTTCAAAGCACAGCCCTCAACCACCTCTCCCTTCTACCAACCAGGCCCCTTTCAATCCAATCACTCTTATCTTGCCCCTTGCTGAAGCTATGATCCACTTTGCTTCTCAACTTTCTCATCTCCCCTCACTGTAGAGCCTGACATTCCTATGCAAGTCCTGCCCTTGCTGTTGATTAGGTGCCTAAACTTATGTAAGTAACTGCCTCTCTAGGAGCCTCAAGTTCTTCAGAGATGAACCAAGGTATTAATAGTTTTCACATAAAGGGGCTGCTGTGACTGTTAAGAGGTTATGCATAGAGAGATTTGGGCTTCTCTGGTGGCTCTGATGGTAAAACATCTGCCTGCAACGCACAAGACCTGGGTTCAATCCCTTGGGAAGATCCCCTGGAGAAGGGAATGGCAACCCACTCCAGTATTCTTGCCTGGAGAATTCCATGAACAGAGGAGCTTGGTGGGCTACAGTGCATGGGGTAGCAAAGAGTCAGACACGACTAAGCGACTAACACACAAACACACACACATAGAGACTCGAGTAAGTAATAGAAGCTCAGTGTTGATGCTCCATCTCCTCTACCCTTCTTCTGCATCCTCCTCCATACATCTTGGTGGTACCAAGGTCACTGTAGGTGTTCAGGGTATGATTTCTTCTCTTTCTTCTGCCTTGACAATTGTTTCTCTAAGGTGCCAGTTTGAGGCATGACTCCACCACTAACTACTGCAAAGCTGTTGTCTAAAGGGGATGTTGGGAACAATGTGGAAGTGACTTGGACTTCATCAGACTTGGAGTCTCACCATTGCTGTTCTTAGCCGTGTGGCTTTGGCAAGTCACCTAAGTCTCCCTGTGCCTCACTGTACTTACCTATAAGGGGGAGGGGAAATAATAGCACCTATCTCAGTGGGTGTCTTCACTTTCTATCCGCACTGCACCCCTTCTCTCCCACCACACCTCACCTCCCTGATCACTTGGCTGGTTTGGTCTCACCCTGCACCAGCTGATGAACCAAGCCACGCCCCATCCCAGAGCAACAACACCCAGGAGATGAGAGAAGAATTGGCCAGAAAAGAGTGACATGCAAGCCCTTTGGGGAAGGACTGAACAACCACAGAGCTGAACCCAAATTTTGTTCATCATTCAACCATTCATGCACCTGAATGCATGCGATGAATATTTGCTGACAATTCCACTCGGACCAGCCAGATTCTGGGCTTTGCCGGAGACAGAGTCAGCTGCCCTCGTGGAGCTTCTGACACATAGGCAAGAAAACCCCAGGTATCAATTCCACACGGGGCAGGGGAGAGGGGAGCTCCAAGGGCTGTGGGAGCCCAGAGGACAGGATCCAATCCAGCTCGAGAATCAAGGCAGGCTACTTGGATGAAGTGACACTTGAGGTGAGTTCATTAGATTTGGAGAGTCATTGTCTTACATGCAGAAGACACTGTAAAGATACCTAAGGGAGAGCCTGGTACATTGAAGCACCCACTTGTTAGTTCAGTGGCCAGAGCACAATGTGTGAGGCCATGGTAGCAAGAGATGAGGCTCCAGAGGCTTGGCAGGGGGCTATGGGTGGCCTTAATTGCCCAAAAAGGAGCTAGAACTTTATCCGTATGTGGAGATGGGTGTCACAGAAGGAAGCAATGTTTTAACTTCTAAACCCATACGTTCTCACTGCTGGTGTCCAGAATAGAAGGTTAAAGACAACCAGTCTGGAAGCAGTGAGGCCAGGGAGTAGACTTGGGGTCATTCATATGAGAGATGTTGAGGCTGGATCAAGGCAGTGGCAGAGGATGAGGAAAAAGGGTGGAGTATTTGGGAGACAGAAGGAAGAATCAGCAGGACTTGGTGAGGGACTGGCTATGAGGAGAGAAGGGGAGTTTGGGCTGCACATAAAGCAGAGAATACAGAGGAAACGTATAGCACATGTGCCAGGGAGTGATTAGATCATGGTGGGAGGGACTCTAATGGCTGAGAATTCAGTGTGGGATATCAAGGGCAGAAATACCTTTCTGGGGGAGGGATTCAGGCTAAGACTCACTGTGTATCCTTGGACCACTCACTTTATCTTCCTTTGGTCCTTTAGGTCCCCACCTGCTAAACTTTGAGAGACAGAGAATGACCATTGTGAGGAGTAAATCACATAAAAGAATGTCCAGGGCTTCCCTGGTGGTCCAGTGGTTAAGAATCTGCCTGCTAATGCAGGGGACACATGTTCAATCCCTGGTCCAGGAAGATCCCATGTGTCTCAGAGCAACTAAGCCTGAGTGCCACAACTCCTGAGCCTACGTGCCCAGAGCTTCTCTGCAACGAGAAGCCACCACAATGAGAAGCCCACACACCACATCACCAGCACAACGAGTGGTTCCCCGCTGTCTGTAACTAGAGACAGCAATGAAGACCTAGTGCAGTAAAAAAAAAATGTCCAGGAGGTGCCAAGTCCTGTGGGTGATTTGGAGGGGGAGATTTGTGGGGCAGGTGTGTTTGCTCCAGAGGTGGGGCTGGGCTACCATTTGTGCAATATCACTGCCACTGGCAGGGGGAAACAGTTACTTACAAGATGTATATGGGGAGGAGATATGTGACCTGAACACGTGTGTGTTGGATTTGAGGGCATGAAAAGCCAAGGCAGTGACTTCCCTGGTGGTCCAGTGGTTAGGACTCTGCACATCCACTGCAGGGGGCACAGATGTGATCCCTGGTTGGGGAACTAAGATCGCCACATGCTACATGTTGTGGCCAAAAAATCGAAAACAAACAAACAAACAAAACCAAGACAGTCAAGTCACTCTCACCCTGGGAGGCCATATCTTGACAGTCAGGAGTGAGGGACTTCTCTGAACAGTGAACCCCAGAATGCCACTTCCTCAGGAAATACTCAAACCAAGGCCTCTGGGTTCTGATCTCAAGTCATCACCTGAGTTGCAGTGTGACCCCGAGTCAGTTCTAACCCACTTTGTGTCCCAGGTTTCCCACATGAAAAATAACAAAAGCATATGTGTGTTGGTGGAGCGGTGGATGGAGTGTGTTCAAAGGTCTTGTCGAGATTTGTTATGCTTCAGTTCTATGACGCTGAATCCTTTTTTAAAAGGTCTAGCCCTGTCTCCATCGCTGACTTACTGTGTGGCCTTGAGCCAGCTTCTGGACCTCTCTGTGCCTATTTTCACATCTGGAATATCAGGAGATTGGGTAAGAGAGTCTCTAACATCCAATGATTCTCCCTAGAGGATGCTCATCATCTTCTCCAGCTGAACGCTTCAGACAAATCAGAGGAAAGCGAGGTCCAAATCTTCCGTCTTCTCCCACTGCCCTCCCCTGCCTACTGTCAGGAGCTCGCAGCACTGGCTCGATTCCCAAACTTGTTGCTATGACAACAGGTTACAAATAACTCAGATGCAGACAAAGATTTTAACCCAAGAACTGCTGGGCCAATGGTTTCGTCCTCTCTCTCCACATCAGACCAAGGGAACAATCTGATGAATTCTTTGGGATCAAATTACTCACCTGCTCACAAGCCTGCCAAGGCTCCTCAGTGTCATGCGGTTAAGTCCTGGCATCTTGAGGCCCTCCTGGAACCTGATTCTAATCCTTCCAATTACATTTCCCACTTGCTCCCATTAAAAAGGGGTCACTCCCATTTTTTGAGCACCTACTGTCTGCCTGCCAATCCTTGTGTTGGATGCTTTACATACTGTAGCTAAGAAAATCTTCCCATAATTCTATCAGATAAACATTATTATTCCTGTTTTATAGAGGAGAAAATTGAGGCTCACAAATATGACTTGAGTAAGGAGGTCAGTGAGTCAGAATTCAAACTCAAATCCATCAGATTTCCAAACCTGGGCTTTTTTCATTGCCAGTGTTTCACAAATGTTGGTCTACCCACTTGGGGGCATATTCAAATAATCTGAGACAGTTTACAAATTCAGATTCTAACTTCTGTTCAAGAAGGTGGTGGAACACATTTGTCTCCTCTAACTTCTGAGACCTCATAAAATAAGAGTAAAGGAATTAAGTGTATAAACCCACATCTCCAAAGAAAACTGGAGAATTTTCCATCAATCAAGGAGATATTGTAACAAGTTTCTGGCAAGCAGAAAGGGGCTGGAAGAGTGACAGTGAGAAAGCAGGGCAGGCAGAGGTGAAGCAAAATCCACACGTTGGTGGGGGGGCATCCATGAAGAGAATGTTGGTCTATCTTGCAAAATTCTGGTGAGACTCTGGTGCAGAAAAGTTATCCTGACAGTGCGAGTGAGGTGCAAAGACCCCCATTAAGGGGAGAATTGAAAGTATGTGTTGGAATAGTTGACTCCCCCACTCTCCCTCTCACCTTCCCTGTGCTCATGGGTAGAAAGCACAAGAGCCAAACATGTACACTCAAGCAGAATACAGAGAGTCCCCCAAAGAAATCAAACAGTCCCAGAGCAAAGCCTCCACTTTATGGACTCCTACTTTCACAACATAGGTTGTGTTGGTCCCCATTCAGGCGCCTTAAGGAGAAATTTAATAGCAGACTTGACAAAACCCTACCCCTTCCATGGGCTCCCAACCAATCAATGTTTTACTGGTTTCATCTTAAATCTATGGACTCAGAGGTTTAGGGAAATATGCTAATAGATTTATGAATGAACTGATGTAGCAAATATTAAGGCTGGGAGCTTTTCAAGTGAACAAAAAACCTAAGCAATTAAATATAGGAACACAAAAAAGGCCAAAATAATCCAGGTAATTATAGTACATTTCTTGGCTCTGTAGCAACTATGGATTTACTAGGAATCAGGATACAAACACATTGGAAGGGAGGGAAAGTATGAATGTATGTGTGGAGAGGGATAAAATCCTTTTCTACTATAACGGGATGTCAAGAGGTGATGTCTCAAATTGCTAAGAAATAGTAGCATATTATTAGAGAAATGAAATCAAAACTACAATGAGGTATCACCTCACACCAGTCAGAATGGCCATCATCAAAAAACTACAAACAAGTACTGGAGAGGGTGTGGAGAAAAGAGAACCCCCTTGCCCTGTTGGTAGGAGTGTAAGTTGATACAACCACTATGGAGAAGAGTATGAAGATTTCTTAAAAACCTAGGAATAAAACTACCATGTGATCCAGCAATCCTACTACTGGGCAAATACCCTGATAAAACCATAATTGAAAAAGACACATGTATCCCAATGTTCATTGCAGCACTATTTACAATAGCCAGGACATGGAAGCAACTTAGATGCCCATCAATAGATGAATGGATAAACAAGTTGTGGTATATACAATGGATTACTACTCAGCCATAAAAAGGAACAAATTAGAATCAGTTGAACTGAGTTGGATGAACCTAGAGCCTGTTATACAGAGTGAAGTAACTCAGAAATATAAATACCATATATTAATGCATATAGATAGAACCTAGAAAAATTGTACAGATGAACCTATCTGCAGGGCAGCAATGGAGACACAGACATAGAGAACAGACTTGTGGACACAGTGGGGGAAGGAGTGGGACAAATTAAGAGAGTAGCATTGAAATATATACATAATTGTGTGTAAAATAGGTAGCTAGTAGGAAGTTGCTATTAGCATACAATACAAGGAGCCTAGCCTGGTGTTCTGTGATGACCTAGAGGGGAAGGATGGGGGTGGAGGAGGAAGGCTCAAAAGGGAGGGGATATATGTGTAATTATGGCTGATTTGAGTTGTTGTTTGGCAGAAATCAACATAACACTATAAAGCAATTATTCTCCAATTAAATTTTTTTTTCCAATTAAATTTTTAAAAAATAGTAGCATAAGTACCTTCCTTAAAAACATGGTGGTCATTCAGTTAAAAATCCTTTCAGCTACAAGTAACAAAAAACCCAACTTATAGTGGCTTAAACAAATACATTAATTTTTTTTAGTATTTTCACTTATTTATTTGGCTATGCCACATCTTAGTTGTAGCATGAGGGATCTTTAGCTATGGCATGTGAACTCTTAGTTGGGACATGTGGAATCTAGTTCCTGGCCCCCTGCATTGGGAGTGCAGAGTCTTAGCCACTGGACCACCAGAAAAGTTCCTATTTATTTATTTTTAAAGAAGTCAACTTATTATTAACAGAAGTGCCATGCCAGGGTTCAGCTGCTCAATGATGCCCTCAAGGATCCAGGCTCTTTCTAACTTTTTCTTACTTAATGTGTGGTGTCTACATTCTCATGTTCATCCCTTCATGATCACAAGACTGCTGTCACAGCTTCAAGCAGCACGATTATATTCAAGGCAGAAAAAAGAAGGGGACATTGTGTGTCTCAGGAAAACAAGCGCCTTTTAAAAGGCCGCCAGCAAATATGTCATGGCCATAACTGGGACACATGGCCACCTCTCTAGCTGCAGGGGAGGCTAAGAAATTATCTTCCTCTTCAGCCTTTGAATGGGAGATGACAAGGGAGAAGAGAGGTTTGGAGTGGTAAATGCCAGAAGGAAAAGCCAAAGACTGGTAAAGTAGTTACCTCTAGGGAGCAGGACTTGAAGTAGGAAGGAGTGGGACAGGATATTGCTGGGGTTTTTTTATGAGATCTTTATTTTTTAACTATGTAAAGTATTAATATTACTTTGATGAAAATAAAAATTTAGAAATGAAACGTTATGATTTCTGTAAAACAAAAACATTTGAGAAATAAAAGCTGGTAATTGCTTTCTGCTTCCAGAGAGAAAAGGAGAGCAATTAGCTTTAGGAGCTAACGAGCCAGAATTGGCTCTTTTTTGGACTAAGGTACCTTGGGTGTCCACTCACTGATCTGACAGAAAATTGTGCCATCACTATTAACCTGAATGTGGCTTTTGGAAACCACGACAGCACTATGTAGCAGTTACATGGGTTGACTGTGGTTAGACAGTCCTGGTGCAATTTCCTGTCTGCCATTTATTAGCTTTGTGACCCTGTGCAATAGACACCTGGGAAACTCACTTTCCTTCTTTATGAAATGAAGGTAATTCAAGAGCCTGGTACTGAGTAAGCACTCAGCAAATGTTATCTACTGTGATACAAATGTTAAGTGTTCTGAGCAGTGACATAATTTGGGTGTACTTTAACAGTATTATGCTTCTACTGAGTTTATTTTTTTATCCTATTCATGGGCTTCGACTGGACTATCCATGAAAATTACTATTTGTTCCTGAGAGATGTGTGTGCATAGCCTTTGCTCACAGAAGATATGTAGTATGAACCATCAAGAACTGTTCAGGCTTGGATTGCTGTTGGCTCCTGTTGGAAGAAAGATGGTAAAAAAGAACTAGGCTCAAATATTTCCACTACATATATTGTTATTTAACTTTAAAAACAACCCATCCTGTGAAATGTGCTGCTGACTACTGTGACTGCCTTGTATAGGCCACATGGATCAGGTCACCACTGCAGGAAGTAGGTGTGAGAATGTTCCATAAAGAAAAAGGATATGGGGAGTGCTATGCTGGCACAGGAAGTACAGTTGACCTGGGAGTGGGGAACAGAACAATGACCTCCTCTCTCTGATGTCAAGGTGAGAGCTGGAGATCTGGACTCCAGGTAGGGAGCATATGGCCAAAAATCATCCAGTTGGTGGATCATCTTTCCCACACGTGGTATCAGGTAGGGACATCCAATAAGTGGCTCCCTCCTGAGGGGTGTAGGTGACATTCTTTTGAAGAGGTAATATCTGGTATCCATTTAGTTTTCCTTTCTGGCCTGGTAATTGTAATCTGTTATTCCCAAGATTCCAATAAAGTTCTATTAAGCACACATAACAGAGAAGATATTGCATCCATTTTTAAAAAAGATACTATGAAAAAGGCATCTTTGGAGACTAAGAAAGAGTACTTAGAAATTTTAAATGACTGCCAAAAATTTAAAAGTTCAATAGAAGATAAAGTCATGAAAATATCTCAGAATGCAGAACAAAAAAGGAAAGACACTGAAAATATGAGAGAAAATAAAAAGACAAAGAAAATGACCCAGGAGGTCCAAAATCCAACTAACAGGACATCTAGGAAGGGAATAGGGAAAATAGATGAGAGAAAATTTGCAAAGAAATAAAACTGATTTCTTGGAGGAGGGGGCATATGAGTCTTCAGGTTGAAAAGGCCCAACCACCAGGTGCCCAGTAAAACAGACGGGGGAAAAACACACTTTGGGGGTTATCATTGCAATATTTCAAAACACTAATGATGACCCTATATGTGAGACAGCAAAAGAGACACAGATGTAAAGAATTTTGGATTCTGTGGGAGAAGGTGAGGGTGGGATGATTTGAGAGATAGCATTGAAACATGTATACTACCATATGTGAAACAGATCACCAGTCCAGGTTTGATGCATGAGACAGGGCGCTCAGGGATGGTGCACTGGGATGACCCTGAGGGATGGGATGGGGAGGGAGATAGGAGGGGGGGTTCAGGATGGAGGACATATGTACACCAATGGCTGATTCACGTCAATGTATGGCAAAGACCACTACAATATTGTAAAGTAATTCGCCTCCAATTAAAATAAATTAATTAATTTATAAAAAAGATCAAAAGACAATTATAAGCAATTATATGCCAAAAAATAGCTTAACATAGAAAAAATGAATAAATTCCTAGAAACATATAACCTACCAAGATTAGATCTTAAAGAAATAGAAATTCTGAACAGATCTGTAACTATTGAGAAGACTGAATCAGTAATCAAAAACCTCCCAACATATAAAACATAGAACATGGCTCCAATGATGATTTCTACCAATATTTAAAAAACAAGTCAATATATCTCAAACAGTTCCAAAAAACAGAAGAAGAAGGAGCACATCCAAATTATCAAAAACAAAACAAAATCAAAGGGAACAAATGTCGTTGGAGAAATTGGAACTCGTGCACACTGCTGATGGGAATGCAAAATGGTATAGCTACTATGGGAAACAGTATGGACAGTCCTCAAAAATTTCAAAATAGAATTATTATATGATCCGGCAATCTCACTACCAGGTATTTGTCCAAAGAACTTCAGTCAACATATTGAATAAATATTGGCACTCCAGCATTCACTGTAGCACTATTCACAATAGCCAAGATATGGAAACAACCTAAATGTCCATTGACAGATAAGCCAATAAAGAAAATGGTGCATATACATACAGTGAATACTATCCAACCTTAAAAAGGTAAATCTGAAATATGTGACAGCATAGATGAGCCTTGAGAACATAATGCTAAGTGAAATAAGCCATTACAGAAAAACAAATACTGCACAATTCTACTTATATGAGTATCAGAAATACTCAAATGCATAAAAACAAAGAGTGGAATGATGGTTTTCAGGGACTGGTGGGATGGGAGTAAACAGGAAATTATTAATCAATGGGCATAAAAGTTTCAGTCAAGTAAGAGAAATAAGCTCTAGAGATGTGGTTATACAATACTGTACTTATAGTCAACAATAATATATACCTCAAAATTTATCAAGAGGGTTGATCTCATGTTGTGTTGTTACAATATACACACACACACAAAGTAAAACAGAGGCTATGCATACTCTGCAGCCCAGAAATCCCACTTCTAAGTATGTTTCTTAGTAAATTCTTCATGTATACGAAGAGTCATATACAAGAATGCTTACTGCAGCATTATTTATAGTAGTAAAAACCTATAAACAACCTGAATGTCTGTGGAATTCTGTGTGGCAATTCATATGAATAAACTAGAGCATTTGTATTAGTATGTGTAGATTCTAAAATTAATGTTAATTTAAAGAATATTTTTGTAATGTTTTGTATAAAAGTGTTTTCCAAAAAAAAAAAAGGTATGAAGGAAAAAAACATAAGCTTCCAGAGTTAGGGAAAACAAGTTGTCAACAAAAATTGAGAACCCGACTTCCAGTTAACAACACTGCATGCTAAAAGCAGTACTTACAAAATTCAGAGGCACTGTTTTTTAATACAGAATTCTAAAGGCAAAGTATCATTCAAATATAAAGGTAAAATAACGCTACATTTTCAGATACGCCAAGACCACAAAATTTACCTTCTTAGGAAGTTACTTGAGAATGTCTTCCAAGAGAATGTGATGTATCAGTCAGGACTGTTAAGTGCAAGTCACAGAAGCTGCCTCTAGTTAACTTAAGCAGAAGAGGGACTTATTGCCAGGTCATTTTTCTAGCTCACAGAAGTCTGGAGAATCAGGCAGGAGATGCCATAGCTAAGGCCACACTGTGGGGACAACTGAATCCAAATGCTATGGGCACTGCAAGCAAGCCCCACTGCTCTGACCCCTGGACATCATCCTATCATCACATGCCACTGAAGACAAACTCTAATCATCTGTCTGTTCTCATTTATTTGTGGTCAACTTTAGGATTGTGTTAATCATGTTCTTCAGTCCATGGCATTATTTTCATCAGTCCATTCAAGGTCCCTCTTTTGCTTGATTTCATTGTAGTATTATTTTTCCCTGTCACTTCCCACCCCTGCCCCCACTCTCCTGCCCACCTCAGTGACTCTAGTGTATGTCATGTATACACACTTCCAACTCATCTTCCATAGATCTACTTACATATATGCACATCATGATATTATAGTGTTGTTTTACATTTACACAAATGGTAAATTTGTGCTATAAACCTCATTCTCTTTTTTATCTTCTCCATTCAACACTAGGTTTTAGAGACCTATGTGGCTACATGTAAATTCAACAATTTTCTTTTCATTGTTTTATTTATTCCATCCTGTGAATATATCAGTTTGCTTATTCAGTCCCATGGTGATGATTACCTGGATTGCTTCCAATTCTTCACTACAATAAACAATGCTGGTTTCCTCGATAGCTTGGTGGTAGAGTCCTCCTGCAATGCAGGAGACACAACAGACGCAGTTCGATTCCTGGGTTGGGAAGATCCTCTGGAGAAGGAAATGACAACCCACTCTAGTATTTTTGCCTGGGAAGTCCCATGCACAGAGGAGCCTGGCAGACTACAGTCCATGGGTTGCAAGGAGTTGGATGTGACTGAGTGACTAAGTAAGCAAGCAAGCATAAACAATGCTGCAACAAACCACCTCAACTATATTTCCCTAGTGACCTGTGTTAAGTATTCTCAGGAATATATACTCAGGAATGCAATTGCTGGGTTGTAGGGTATACATATACTCTACAGGAGGTACTGCCAAACTACTCTCTGGAATACCTGTACCATTTTACACTCCACCCACAGTTTTCTTTTCCTCTCATCATCAGGGCTTTGATGATATCTCACTTTCTCCATGTTGCCATTCTTGTAGTGATTTCTCAATGTTATTTTAATTTTCATTTCTCTATTTGCAGAGTTGAAAATCTCTTAATGTATTCAAGTTTCCCCTTGTGTTAATTCAAGTTTTTCCTTCTGTTAATTACTCTTCATTTCCTTTTCCCATTTTCCTCTGGGATTTACTATCTTCTTTTTCTAGTTATTAATCTTTTGTCAGTTTTACATACTACAAACATATTCTCCTAATATGTCATCCACTTGTTAATCTTATATATTCCTGTCTCCTTTGTGTTGTTCACACTGGATTCAAAACTATGAATAGAGTATTAGGTCCTTGCCGCCTGGTGGGCAGGGAGAGGAAGTCTAACCACCTTTGGTTTCCATAGAGGAAGTGGGGGCCTGCCTCTCATTGAGACTTGCACAAAGAGGAATCCCTCCAAACAGGATGAAGATTTAAATACTAGGCAGCCAATAGAGTTCACTCCTTTGGTTATCCAACATATACATTTCATCCCAGATTTACTCTAAAAATATGCTTTCACAATATAGTGCCTCATATAACCAAAAAATGCACTTTCCTTCTCTAAAGGGAGAAAGCAACAATTTAAGTTATAATGCTTTCATGTACAAGCAATATAAAACCCAACTCAAACTGGCTTAAATAATAAATGCAATTTATTGGCTCACTTAACTGACAAGTCCATAGACAGGGAAGACTTCAGGCCCGGTATGATCAGGAATATGGATCCATTTCTCTGTAATTCTCTTGGCTCTGCCTTCTCCATTTGTCAGCGCCATTCTCAGGTAAGCCTTCCACATGCTCAAAAGATGGCTAACAACAGCAATCAGACTACATACTTCTTTGTTCATATCCAAGGGAAGATAGCTATGTCTTCCCTCAAAATCTGAACAAAAGCTTCAGTGATTGGATCATCTCTGAACCAATCATCACTGTGATAATGTGGGAGATTACTCAGATTGGCTTATATCATAAAGTTCTATACCTAGAGCTGGCAATGGGGTCAATTCCACTCAAATTGCACAGCTGTTAATACAATGGGGGAGGAGAGGAATGGATGGTGGAGAACAACTACAAAGGCCACTACAAAGGAGTAAACTAACAAAGAGGAAGATATAAGGTCCAGGAAAGATTGGGTCCAACCCAGAAGAGTAATGAAGGGACGTCCCAGGATGACAGTTGTGCTGCAGGCCTATAGAGCAACCAGTCCAAATTGGAGCAGGAAGACGGAGGGCTCCAGGAGGAAGGTATCTGGGGAAAAAGGGGATTCAAATGATTTTATACTTTCCTTAAGAATTTGGAACAACTTAAGAAGGAGATAAAGTCAGACAATGCAAGGAAAAAAGAAAGGCAATTAGAAACTCCAGGGAAAAACAAAAACTGTATAAGAAAAGAAATGTAATCCTAGGACACTGGAGCATTAGGAACAACATTTACATAATCATAACAACATAAACACTTTATTGACTTTAAACTTTTAGAATGACCTGTTAGCAAAGTATGGATGATTTAATTTTGGTTATTGAACAGAATGTAAATATTATTAATCTTGTTAATATAAAAGTATAAATGAGAGAAGTTGAGAGATTGAAAGAGGGAGTATAAATCTATTATTTAAAGGTACAAAGGTAAGAAATAGAGGACATATAATTAATGACATGTCTATATATTAGGGGTATGGTAGGAGGGCAGTTGGTGGTATTAATAGCAGGAAGTAACAGATAACGTCTAAAAGTGGTAAGCTGATAAATAGAAAAAAATTGTATATTATTTAAAGATATGAAGATTATCAGAAAAGTAAAAAATAAACAGTTATAAGTAGACTAGTAGATTTCTAGGACAAGATGGCAGACTTACCACATGTTTATCTCCACTCCCACCTGAAACCTTGCTAAAATAATAGTAAAGGAATTAAAAAAAAGTATAAAAACACAATGATGAAGAGAATGTCCGTCAGGAGCAGGTCCATCAGCGAAAGAGATTCCAAATGTCTGGAAGATAGGAAGAAAATGGAGGATTGATGATTGATGAAGCATGGTGGAGGAAGCCACAGCCTGGAGTATGCATGGAGGTGATGCCACTGAGGCGGAGCTGATCTTTCTGTGCAGTAGCCTGGAGTGTCTTGGGTCTTAACAATGCCAGGTATGATATAGAGTACGAGTGAGTGGGTCTTAACAATGCCAGGTATGATATAGAGTACGAGTGAGTCTGAAAACGGTGATAAATTGGGAAGCTGTATATTGAACTGTTAACCCACCCCTCTGTGTACAATTCACAGTAGCCAGGTGTCTACCCATTAGGCAAAACCAGACATTTCTTTTCTAAGGCAACTGAACAAGCTCAGAGAAAGATCTTTGTGTTTTGGCACAGCGTAGTAGTCAGCTATTTTCCAATCATTCTGAAGGTAAGCCACCTGTCACCTAGCCCTGTACCCCATACACAGAGCTTTGAATCCAATTTTATTGCTGTGTTCTTAAATATGAGCAAACCACTATACATTACCAGGGATCTGAGAAAAGATTACAAATTGAAAGAGACCAAAATAAGCAAATGGGGGAAAAAACAAATCGCAAAGGAAATAAACATTTCAAAGAACACAATGAAATATAAAAACACCTTTATTACTCCAAGAGAGATTCAAGATAATAGTACATCCATTAAACAAGTACAGGATGCTATAAGAAAAGATAACATGAATGGATATTTGGAAATTTTAAAATGTGATTGGCAAAATGAAGAGAAATGTAGGACTTTCCTGGTGGTCCAGTGGTTAAGAATCTGCCTGCCGATGCAGGGGACACAGATTCCATCCCTAGTCCAGGAAGATCCCACATGCTGCGTGGCAACCAAGCCTATGCGCCAAAATTGCCAAGCCTGTGCTCTAGAGCCGGTGAACCACAACTACTGAACCCACATGCCTAGAGAAGCCTGTGTATCGCAACTAGAGAGCAGCCCCCATTTAAAACAACTAGAGGAAGCCCATGTGGGACAACAAAGACCCAGTGCAAAAAGGAAGAAGGGGAGAAAGAAAAGAAGAAAGGAAGTAAGAAGAAGGGAAGAAAAGAAATGCAAGAGAAGAGTTGGAAAATAAAGTTAAATCTTCTTCCAGAAAGTAAACAAAGGGAGAGAGAAAACTAGGAAGGGGAAGGATGGAGGTAAGAAATGTGGCAGCAGTAGAGAAAACAGATAAAAATACAAAAGATAAATTCAGAAGGTCTAACATTCCACTTTAATGAGTTCCAGGAGAGAACAACAACAAAAACAGGAAAGAGGAACGTATCAAAGAATTTGACCAAAGAATATAAGAGAATTTCCCAGAATTAAAGAATTTCAAAATGAAGAGGCCTAACCAATGACCAATGCAATGAATGACAAATCCCAAAACTTAAACACATAATTAGGAAATTTTAAAATACCACAAATACAGTTTGTAAAAAAAAAAGTAAAAAAAAAGTTACTATTTAAAGAGTGGAGTGAATGGAGTAGAAGTACTTTTCCCAATTCCTCTCCCCAAGTACAGCTAAAATCCTGGGACATTACATATAAACATAAGACTGAGAGGTGGAGAGAAGGTAAACCTGCTGAGGACCTCAGTAGCAGAGGAGCAACGTTGTGGTGATTTCTCTTGGTTTCCTTTTTACCTCACATATCCTAGACCTGGTGCTGGATAAGATGGTAATTAGATAGTAACCATTCTACTCCAGCCAAACACCACAGGAAAAACTGTAGTCCCACCAGCAAAGGCCAAGGGGGGAGCCTAGACTTCTACCTTTGCTGGCTATAAAGAGTAACTTTTCCCCTCCTCACTGGAGTAGTGTTTGGGAAGGCTGAGTGGGGAGCCAAACTCCCACCCTCATCTAAGAGTAATGAGGAAACCCTCCCTCTGGGGTATGAACAGACACTGAGTGGGGATACTGGACTTCCATGCCCATCTGATAGTAACAAGTCAGTGTCCCCTCTTTCACTGCTCGAAGTGTCTGAGGAGGCAAGGTAAAACAAGATATTTAAGTAATCCTCATATTTAAACAATACCCAAAATCCCCAGGTTTCAACAGAAAATCACTCATCATACCAAGAACCAAGAAAATCTCAATTTGAATGAGAAAAGACACTCAATAGACTCAATACCATGATGACAGATGATAAAAATCATCTGACAAGGGTTTTTAAGGAGCCCCATCATAAAAATGCCTTAATGGACAATAAGGAATATGCTTAAAACAAGTGAAAAAATACAAATTGTCAGTAAAGAAATAGAAGATACAAAGAAGAATCAAATGGAAATTTTAGAACTGAAAAATACAATAACCCAAACAAAGTGGATGGACGGCAAAAAAGGAGGGGACAGAGGAGAGAATCGGCTAAATGGAATATAAACAACAGAAATTACCCAATCTGGAAAAAGAGAGAAAATAGACTAGGAAAAAAGTGAACAGAACCTCAGGGACCTGTGACACTATAAGAAAAAATCTAACATTCATGTCTTTGAGGTCCCAGAAAGACAGAAGAAATAAATGAGTTAATTTACATAAGAGCAATGAGACTTCAAAGTTCTGTGGGAAAATGGTGTTGAATCTCAAACTTTAGGGGACATCCCTGGTGATCCAGTGGTAAGACTGTGCTTTCACTGCAGGGGGCATGAGTTCAATCCCTGGTCAGGGAGCTAATATCCTAATATCCTGCGAATGCCTCAAGGTACAGCCACAAAACCACAATCAATCAGTCAATCAAACAAAAAAAGCCCCAAAGAAATGAAACTTTGTATCCAAGCATAAGAATGGAATACAGTATCCAGGAAGTCTATCTCCTATACAACCTTTCTGAGAAGTTACTTGAGGATGTATACTATCAAAACAATGGAAAAAAACAGACACAACAAAAACCCTGGGAACCACCAGTCATATAGCCAAGGAAAGCTGTGAAGGAAAGTTCCAAAATGATAGTCATGCATTAGGTCTGGAGAACAACTAATCCAGATTTGAGAAAGGGATGCAGGGCTCCAAGAAGGTGGTCTTTTTTGTTTGGGGGGCGGTAGACTTGGTGTACCTAATAGAGATTTTTTTTTTAATAGAGATTTTTTAAAAGAAAAAATGGAATATATGAAAAAGTAAAATAGTGAAAGAGAAACAGAATTAGAAACTTTCAAAAAACAAAAAACTGCTACAAGGAAAAAATCATAAGTACATCGACTGGCTCTGCATGAACAATACTTACAGTCATGTTAATATTAACTGTTTATTGCTTTTAAACTTTTAGGATCAAACTATAGACAACACACACAGAAAAAGCCTTAACCATGATTACAGAATAGAATTCAATGTTACCAACTTTGATATATAAAAGACCAGATGATAGAAGTTGAAAAGTTGAACAGTGGGGAAGAAGGCAAATAGGAAAGGTATTCTCATCTAACAAAGTTCTGGTTCAGAAAAGTGGTCTCTCGCTCATGGAACAAGGAATCAGTGTTGCTTAAATTCAGAAAAGTTATCTAATAGAGAAACGAAATCATATTAAAAACAGGAAGGACAAGAGTTGAACTTGGTGTAAATTATCTAAATTCTTATCTGTCATAGCAGGACACAAGACACATCATATGGCATATTACTTAGAAGTGGGGATAACAATCAGAAGAAATAACTAAAAGTGGATGCTAACAACAAGATAGTAGATGTCCAACTCTTTGTGACCCCATGGACTACACAGCCCGTGGAATTCTTCAAGCCAGAATACTGGAGTGGGTAGCCATTCCCTTCTCCAGGGGATCTTCCCAACCCAGGGATCAAACCCAGGTCTCCCACATTGCAGGTGGATTCTTTACCAGCTGAGCCACAAGCGAAGACCAAGAATACTGGAGTGGGTAGCCTATCCCTTCTCCAGGGTATCTTCCTGACCCAGGAATCGAACCAGGATCTACTGCATTGCAGGGAGATTCTTTACCAACTGAGCTATCACGCAGGGAAGCTCCTCAGAAAAGTTATCTAACAGAGAAACTAAATCATATTAGAAGCAGGAAGGGCAAGAGTTGAACTTGGTGTAAATTATCTAAATCCTCATCTGTCAAAGCAGGACATGAAAGACACATCATATGGAATATTATTTAGATATGGAAATAACAATCAGAAGAAATAACTAAAAATGGATGCTAATAACAAGATGGTAGAGTAGGGATGGGGGCATGTGGGTCAGTACTCTTTTTCAGTACTGATTTATTGATTTGTTTTCTAAACAATGTGTATGCATTACTTCTATTTTAAAATGAACATGTATTTAAAATTTTTAAAATACAGAAAAAGGACATTCCTGCCCACCACTTACTCCCTCTCCCCACATCCCCTTGTTCTCGGCAGACCTAATGGCAACAGAATATAAAAATCTTTGAGAAACCTTGCAGTCTCCCTTCCTACCTCTCCCTTAAATGTAGCTTTACTGCAGTCAAACTGGAATATTCGTTAACCCAGACTTGCTTGGGAAAACATATTACTCCTTATCTACATTAGTTGGAATCTTCCCTATTGTTCAAGGCTTAGTTCAAATTCCACCTCCTCCAAAGTCTTCCTTAGTCCATTGGGAGAACTTCCTCCCTTCTCAGTAACTCCCAAGTATTCATTCATGCCTCTAATTATGACACATGCATGTTCTTTAGTCAAATGTCATTTATGTCAATGTTTCATGCCCCTAACCATCCTTCATACCAGCTATTAAGAGTCATCTTCCTAAAATACCAATCTGTCACTTCCCTGCTTTAAACCCCTCTTCGGTTTCCTATTGCCCATAGAATAGAAGCCTGGCTTCCATTTCTTCCACTGCTCCCCCCAAAATCCATGTGCTTTCACACTATGTATCTTTCTTAGGTAGTTCTTCTGTTGGCAATATTCTTTCCTCTGTTTCTACATGGTAAACAGAAATTCTTTCCTTCAAGACTTCAAGTGCCCCCTTCTCTATTAAGGCTTTCCTGAAAACTCCCTCCATCCCACCCCACCCCAGGAAGAACCACCTAATGGTCATATTCTCTACTCTGCCTCATCTACACTTGGCAGTTCTTTTGTCACCGTTGGTGCACTTATCTGCTTAATTACCTGAGCCCCCAGGTAAACTGAATTCCTGGAGTTCAGGGAATATATATTATCTCCAGAATCAAGCACAGGGCTTGACATGCTACAGCTCAATATATGCTTGCTGAATGAATGGATGGCAAAGTGATGACCAAGTGAATGCTGGAAAGAACAAATGAGCAAATGCTTATACTACTGCATGAATGATAAGTGAATGAATGAGTTACTCAGGAAGTAATGAATAAATGAATGACTGGATGAGAAAAAGAAGTTAATGAGTAAGTGAATGAAAAGTTCCTGTGCCAGTGAGGGTGTGAGAGAATGAATTTCCACCTGTGCCTTGGTTCAAACCTACCTGAAAAGTGCACACCTATTCTCCACCCATCTAAAGTGCATACCAGTGTTAACCTTTTTTAGATTATAAGGAACAGACACACTCAGCTTAGTAATGATTTATTGAAGCATTCACAGGGAAATAAGGAAGACAAAAACAGCTACACAGGCAGCCTCACAGAACAGAAACTTGAAAATGGTTCATGATCCAAAGCAGCGCTAGAGCCTGGCTTATCTTGTCACCCCCTCAGCTGCAGGCATCTGTTGCTCCCTTCTCTAGTGCTTCTCAAAATGGTGACTCAACTTCTTTCTGGCAGTGTTTATACTCCTCCTACTGCTACTGACTACCTTCTCTCTGCTCCCCTCCATGCCAGCCCGTGGCTTTCGGGGCACAGCTTCTGGGCCTCCTGGCTCCTGCAGTTTCCTGGCTTCTGGGGCTTCAGTTCCAATTAATCGGGGGCTTCTCTGTGCTGTAACTTCTGCTTGTCTGGTCTATCCTGCTGCCTCTTTGATTTTTGCTGCCTCACTGCCACACGGTTGCAGCTACCTTGAGGCTCTTGCAGTTTCCATTGCTTCTGCTGCCTCATGGATCTTGTCTGTTCAAGCTTTCTGCTGCTTCGTGGATCTCACAGATTCAGGGTTTTGTCTCATGGTTTCTGTTCCTCTAGGCTACTGCTACATTGTGGCTCCTATTGCTTCATGGCTTCTGTGTCCTTTTGGCCCATTGTCTTGCTGCTTCATGGCTTCTGCTACCTGTGGCCCCACATTCTCACATGCTTCATGGTTTTTGCAGCTTTTTCCTTGTTTTTGCTATTCAGTTTCTGACATCCCTCATCCACCACCACGTCTCTGCCTTGCTAAATTCTAATTGTTCACTTCTTCTGAATGCCTCACATTCAGCCTCCCTGAAAAAGGATCTGATTGTTTCATACATTTGTCATCTCATACAGGCCATGGCTAGGAGGTGGAGTTCTTACATCAGTCCACCTAATAGGCCATCGTCCAGCTTAGAGACTGGCTGTCCATGAATAAGATACTATCCCAACTTTGTCATCTTTGGCCAGGACTGTGAGGTCACATGGTACAGAGCATGGCAACTCATGCTTAAGAAGTCCCTTAAAAGGGACTGTGGGCATGGCAGGTCTGCTGAGGGCTTCCAAAAGGGAGCAGTGTAACTGGCAAGCTTCTTGTTTGCCTGTCCAGTACCAGTGACCTTCAAAGGCCAACCTTCTCCTTGACCTTTTCTGCCTGTTCTGATCTGCAATGGGAGAAATCAAGGCTCTAGGGGCAATGTGGAAAGGGAACTTAGGTTCCAGTTCTGGCTCCTACATTTCCTAGTAGTGGGGCCTTAGGCAAGTTTCTTCCCCACTGAGAGCCTCAGGAGGGGACTGGACGAAGTCTGTAGGTTCCCTTACAGGTCTGGTGTTTGAGTTATCTCCCTTTAGGTTACTGTATAAGGGATGTAAGTCTTGTCTGGGGAAGCCCTCAAAAACATCTGAGGTAGGAAAGAGGGAGTCAGAGTTCCACCTTGGAAGGGCACAGGAGGTGCTTAGCCAAGATTTATTGAACTCAATGAATGAATCAATGGCTGGGGAGGAGGCGGAGACCACACAGCACACATAGAATGTTTACTTAACTTGAGGAATTTCAATTGCTGAGGAGGCTGGAAGGAGATTCTGATTCAAATGAATGATGAAGGAGAATGACTGGGACAGAGTAGGAATCTTGGCTATTAACGAGCATTCATTCTATCCTCCCAGTCACACTTCACATCCAATAATCAGTCACCAAGATGAAGTACATCTCTTCCTTTAATGGCTCACACCTTATCATCTCCAATCCAGTCCCACTGCCCTTGCCCTTCAGTAGCCTAGTATTTTCAATAGTTCCCTAACTAATCTGTCTCCATTTTCTCCTTCACACAAGCATTCATTCATTCAAAAACTATTTTTTGGATGCCTGTTTGGGGTCAGGCACTGTGCTTTTTGCTGGGGGTATACTAGTAGCAAGATAGCCCCACACCCACCCCTGTGGGGCTTATAGCTTATTTGGAGAGAGAAAACAGGCAAATATAAAACAATGTGAGAATTGAACTGGGAAACTAAGGGAGCATACAGCTTGAGCATCTAACCTAATCTGCTTCCACACTGGTTAGCCAGAAAGGGGTTTGTTTCTTATCTAGTCTCCTCTGCTGTCTCCAACCCACAGTTCCCAAACCTGGCTGCACCCTAGACATCCTCACATTTATAAGCTCTCCAGATCCTGAGGCCCCCACCCAGTTATGGAAACTCAATTTTTAGGTGGGGGGGGTGTCGTCCAGGATGCACCCTGTGTTTCTGGTATACAGCCAGTTAGGGAACCAAAGTGTTCTATGAGGTAAATCTGTTATATAGCCAGGTTCTTACGACTCACTTCAAATCTGGTTCCTGACTACCTCTCCAGCTTCACTTCCTGCTACTTTTCCCCAGCCCAGGAAACCTTATGGCTCAGTATTTCTGAACTGGTGGGCTGTTTCTTGACCGGAGGTCTTGTGCATACTGTTCCCACTATCTGGAAATCCCTTCCAACTCCTCAACTGGCTAATTCCTACCAGTCCTTTGAGACTCAGCTCAGGTCTCACCTCCTAGACTAGAGGATGTCTTCCCTGAACCTCTACCTAAGCTAGATGCCCTTCCTTTATCCATGCTCCTGTCACAGTGCTAATCACATTGCTTTATAAATTGCCTCCCCAACTAGACACTGAGATCCTCAAGGACAGGATAAAGATTTGATTCATATTTGTGTCCCCAGACTAAGGCTACTAGATCCAGAACATAAGAGAGTCAACCTAGTGTCCTCCAACTAGCCCTAGGGATTTCACTCAGGTCCACCTGGCTCTTGGAAACACACCAGTGTCCGCTCTCTTCTGGGCACAGCCTGCACTGAGTTTGTGTTGTCTTGTGATGATAGGAGGCAGTGTGACACAAGAGAAAGCACTGGGCAAACAGAGAAGATCCTAGTTGAAGTCTAGGCTCTGCAACGGAACCACTGGGATCTCAAGACAAGTCATCTCACCTCTCTGAGCCTCAGGATTTAAATCCTTTGTAGCATTTGTGTTCCTATGTGCCAGGGCCTTAGCCTGAGGCAATTCATGTAATGCTTTCTACCTCATGAGGTAGGGATTAGTTACCCAGATTATCATCCACACCTACTGAATTAGATTTCCAGGCGTGGGACCAGAGCAAGGAGCTCCACATCCTTTGGACATGGGAGTGCAGCAAGGAACTGCTGCTTTTCATTATAAGCCCTTCTGTATTATTTTATTTTCCAACTGGTGTATATATTGCTTTGATTGTTAAAAAGGAAAAAGAGGGAGTTCACTGGTGGCCTAGTGGTCAGGATTCTGGGCTTTCACTACCACAGCCCAGGTTCAATCCCTGGTTGGGGAACTGAGATCCTGAAAGCCACACAGTGCAGACAGAAAAGAAAAAAAAAAAGGAAAAGAAAAAGCTTCACAGGTGATTCCAGTGAACAGCCAAGGTTGATAACCACCCTCACAATGGAGAAAACACAAGACTGAATTGGAGGGCCTGGGTTCAAACCTTCACTGCTACCTCGTAGCCGGGTTACTTCACCTTCCTCGGCCTCAGTCTCCTCATCTGTAAAGTGGGAAGAATAGCAATTACTACCTTTAAAAGCCTGTGATGACCTAGATGTCAGCCAAATAGCTTCAGATATATTTCATCTTCCTTACATGGCTGCAAGGTAGGTGTATATTATCTCCTTTCCTTCGTGAGGAAACCGAGGCTCAGGGAGGTGAACTAACGGGCTCAAGTTTCTGCAGCTAGGATTTGAATCAGGGTGACTCCCAAATTGTGCTTTTCCACATATGCCAGCATTTCCCGAATTATGGCACACACACCACAAGCAGTATGTGATTTCTTTGGTTGAGCACAGATAAATTTGTTTTGATAGTTGTCCCTTTTAATATGAATTAGAAAATTACATACTTAGCACATCAAACCCATTGTTTCACGGTTATCGCTACTTAGGATGAAACTAAGTAGATAACAATATTAGACCTAAGACAATCTCAAGGAAAATACTGGGTAAATAGCACAGGAGGGCAATTTGAAAGTATCTATTAAAAACAAAAGTATAAATAGCCTATGACTCTGCAATTTAGTTTCTAGTAATCCACCCTAGGTAAGTTTTCACACACACACACACACACACACAAATGCTCCTGCTTAGCATCCTATAAAAGCAAAAACAGAAAACAGACTATCATATGAGAAGTGGGTAAATAAAATGTGGTAGAGTCACATAATGGCAATCTACCTAACAATTACAAAGGATGAACTGCTTCTAGATTTAGCAACATGCATAGATCTCAAAAATATAGCTAGGCAAAGAAAGAAAACTGCAGAATGAGTCAATACATCACCTGCATTAAACACAATATAGTCAATGAATTCACATGTAAAAGTCTTAAAGTTAAGATGGATGTACAACAGACATTACAGCAATTAAGATGGAACGGGGAATGGTAGTTGAATGACTACCATTATTTGCAACAATCTAATTTCTTAAAAAGAAAATTCACTCATTACTTGGGCAATTACAATTGATTAAACTTTTAAAAAACAAAAATGTAGTATACAGATCAGGACAAGGTGATGATGGTCTGATGATGTGAAGAAGCAAAGACTGATCTCATGGCAGCACACTGAGCTACCTCTGCAACTAACACAGTTATTTCCCAAAAGGAACATCACACGCATTCAGCCAGGATGTGGCCCAGGCTACCTCTCCCCTACCTCCTCACAACCCAGGTTGAGATCTAGGCACTCAGTTATATGTGATTTAAGCTATAGGGTTCCTTAGGCCCTCCACTTACCAGGTAAACCCCATCAATGCCCTGGAACTTTTACAATAACCAGAACATTCAGCATCTCCCAAATCTGGAGGCTCCTTCTGTCCTTAACCACTGGGATCAGAAGCCCTCAGGCGTTAGGCATGTGAAGACTTGTATTCTGAGGTGTTGGCACCTACTGGGCTCTAAGCAAGGATAAGGCCTCCAGTGAGGAGTTTGACATCATTAAATCCTATGAGGTAGGTAAATACTGTTAGCCCCATTTTATAAATGAGGAAACTGAGGCACAGAAAGGTCAAATGACTTGCCCAGCGTCAAACTAGAAAGTAATAAAAAATGGGACTAGAACTGTCCCCAGAGCCCAGGCTCTGCTCCTAGTACCCAACCAAATCCTACCAACTTAAGGTCCAGCTCAAAAGTGACCTCCGGAAAGCCTGGAGGTGATCGTCCTCTTCAAATTCAAAGCACCTTTACCTGATTCAGCTAACCATGGGAACTCATGAATTAGCATCTTCCTAATAGGAGAGTAGAGATCATGTCTGACTCAGTTCTGTATTCCTAGCATAGAGTCTGACAAAAAGGTTTTCAGTATGTGTCTGACGAACACACAAAATGAACGAAAACATGAATGAGGGCGGTTTCACGTAACTGCCTGAATCCTATGAGGTCCGGAATACTTCTGCCCAGCTCCGGGGTGCTGTCATACTAAGCTCTCTTGGAATCAAATTCATCCTAGGCTCCTTCTAAAATGGGTCTCTAATATCTGTATTATTTTGCAAGCACACCCACATGCGCATATGCGGACACATATACACACGCATACATACCCACAAACAAGCAAAATGCAAGGGGGCCCAAAGGACCCATGATTATGGATGATGGGAGAAGGTCTGGAAGGGAGGAAAGGGGGATGGACAGATGGCCCTGTTCAGCTCAGTTCAGCTCAGCTCAGCACCTCCTTCCAGAGGCCAGGATGCTCCCTGAAGCTCAGGAATTTTTGCTCCAGAACTAACATCACCTCTGTTCCTCTTCGTGCTTGACAGCAGTGCCTAAATCCCATGATTATACCAAACAGGGACAGGAAGTAGGGGAAGGTTGGGAATATCCAGAGATTGGGAGAGGGGCAGCTTAAGGATCCAGACAGGGTAGGAGGGCAGAACTACTGCTACTGCTCATTGGGGTTGGGGTTGGCATCTGGGTACTTGGTGAGGTCGAAGGTCAGGACTTTGCTGATCACACAGTCCCCTTGCTGAAGGAGGAGGGAGAAAAAGAAAAATAAAATTGTAAGGAGAGAATTAAGAGGGGTCTAGTGCCCTAGGACTGGGGAGCTTCAAACCCTCCTCCCTACATACCTGCCCAAAGCCTAGGCTCTGGTTCTCTGGGTGTGAGAAGATTTGCTCAGTCCCATGTTCCTTCTCTACCTGCCTATTTCTGCACTTTTGTCATTTTCTCTCTCTGGGTGCCTCTGCCTTGCCTTTCTATCTGTCCCCAAATTCAATGGCCCTGCCCAGCTGGCCTGGTAAGCCTCCAGGACAGGGCTCCAACAAGGCTGTTCATGAACTGAGTCCCTATGCTCCCCCACCCCCCGTGCCCCTCCACTGCAGCCTTCCCTTCCTGCCCTGGGGTGTCAGGCAGGGAGTGGGGGCTGGCTCCTGAGCCAGGCCCGCCCTACCTCAGGGTAGACTCCAATGAGGCTCTCAGCCTTGGTGTAGAACTCCTCCTTGAGAGAAATGACGATGGCCTGGAAGTTGCAAGTTGACTGCTCCTTGATGTAATTTGCCACCTGTGGGAGGGGCCACCGAGCATTTAGTAGGGCTGAAGCCCTAATACTCCCTGGCTTATATCAGAACCAGAGGCAGGTGGGGTAGGGTAGGGGGTGGAGGGTTGGGGGAAGAGAGGCTGAGAGGAGGCTACTGACTAGTACAGTGTGGATGACCCTCGGCCCAGCCTCCCGGGCACAGAGAACAGGCGGCAGGAACGGCTAGGGCACACTCAGGAGTTGTTCCCTGAAACCCAGCCCCGAAATGGGGGCCTCTTTCCCGGGCCCCACTTTCCTTGTACCCACCTTGCCAATGTTGGTGTTATCCAGGGCAGCATCGATCTCATCCAGGACGAAGAAAGGGGCTGGCTTGTAGCTGGGAGGGAACCGGTAGGTAAGCTGATACTGATGGGAGCAGAGGCAGGGCGTGACAGCCCTACAGCCCATCACACAGGCCGGCACCCCCTTCCGTTTCTTCAGAGACTAAAAACCCCAGGTCTGAATGTTGCCTGAGTCCCTAAAGGCCAGTACACCAACGGAACTCTCCTTTGCATCCATCTCTGCGCTCCAGGATCCCGCAGAACCAAAAGACATGGTCCTCTCTGGAGTGTCCAGGTTGGTTGAGGAGATAAAGCTGTCCTAGGCTCTGGTCATACTGACCAAGCTACCTGGAGGTCGACCCTCACCTACCCACTCACACCATGTCTCCCTGTCTCTGCCTTGGAATGCCTACTGGTCTCCCTGGCTAACTTCTACTTATCCTTTGCATTTCCTGCTCAAGTGTCACCTGCCCTTGAAAGCCTTTCTTGGTCACCCATACCCTCCCAGATTGGGTTGGTAGCTCTCCTCTGTGCATCCAATAGCATACACGCTCACCCAGTTACAACATTTAGCTCACTGTCTGTTTACACATCTGGCTTCCACTAGACCATGAGCTCCTCAAGGATAGAAACCATGTCTGACTCATCTGTGTCCCTAATCCCCCAACAGGGTCTGGTAAAGAGCAGCCATCAAGAAATGTTCACTGACTGACGCTGTACAATCAAGCACTAAGTTGTAGGGGGGAGTCAGATTCAAGTACTACTGGCATTTAGGAAGGGGATATCAGGGTATGCCACAGTGGTTGAAGCAGGCGTCCTAGAAGAACAGGAGGAGGAGAATGCAATGTGAAGGGGTGGTAGGTGATGGCCAACCTAGATTTGCATGAAAGGGCTTATGAGCCAGCAACCATGTGAGCAAAAGCTTGGAGGTGGGACTGAATACATGCAGGGGAGGGCATGCTGAATGGATGAGGGTGGATTGGGAAGATAAGTCCGGGAAACCAAGGACAGATATGCTGCAGCAGGTAGGGAAACAGATGCAATCCAGAGTCCACCAGATCATCTTCACCTCTGCAGATCTATGCATATCCTTGGACCCCAGAGCCTCCAGTGGCCTCAGCACAGTCTCCACCAACTGCCCTGCAGGAGGCACAGCCTTACCTGTGGATGGCAAAGAGCAAGGCCAGAGCTGCAACTGTTTTCTCCCCCCCTGACAAGTTGTCCATGGGTCGGAAGCGTTTGCCAGGAGCCACACAGTTGTAGTTTATGCCATCCAAGTAGGGCTCCTCAGGGTTCTCAGGGCCCAGGAACGCCTAGGGGGAAAGGAGATGGGTCACGTCTAGATTGGGATGAGAACAGGAAGCCTAGAGGGAAGGTCAATGAGGATGGGTAGGGGTCAGTTGGGCAAGGGGCTCCAGCCTACCTGAGCACTGCTGTTACGGGACAGGGCCTTGTAGATCTCATCAATGTTGGTGGCCACCGATTCAAAACAGGCATTGAAGCGGTCAAAGCGTTCCTTCTTGATCTGTTCAAATGCCTGCTTGGCCTTCTTGGCTCGCTTTCGGGCCGCCTCAAATTCTACCACAAAGGAAAGACAGGCGACCCCTCAGTACCCAGGCTCTGCCAAGGCTGAGATCCATGCTCTGGCAAAAACAAGTGACTATACACAGAGCAGGGACATCCCACAGGGAGAGGAATGCCTGGGGAGGGGCCCAGGAAGACAATTCCACAATCACCTGTGTCCAGTGGGCTGATCACATGCTGTGTGACCTTAAGCAGGTCATTCATTCTCTAAATCTCAGCAGTTCTCTACTCGAAAACAGATGTGATAATCCCTACTACTTAGGGTTCTTGGGAGTTTTGAGTAAGAAAGCATGTAAAAACAGGAGCTGTTGTTTTGTACAACAGGCCCCTGCCATAACTCCAGACTCCTGCCTTCATCTTAGGCCTGAGTAAAAGAAGAAACTCTTACCGTCTGAGGTCTCTTGGAACTTGTCTCGGACACTTTCCAGCTTTTCCATGGCCTTCATGTTGGGGGCAGCAATACGCTGGAGCACACTCTGCTGCTCATTCAGCTTCTGCTGCAGCGTGTTCATCTCCTGTTTGATCTCCTCCTCAGCCTGGGCATCCTGCAAAGCCCAGGCCCAGCAGCATTAAGAAGGGCCAGGCCCCACAGAGATACCTGATCCAGCGGTGGCCTGCTCCCATGCAGAAGGTCCATGCAGGTTCTTTTTCCCAACCCTGCTCCTCTCATCAGATCCTGAACAAAATAACCATTTCCCACTGTCCCTAGAAATTACAGGCTCACGTCACTTTTCGCATCTCTAGCCCTTCCCCTTTGGACTGCAAGGAGATCAAACCAGTCAATGCTAAAGAAAATCAACCCTGAATATTCACTGGAAAGACTGATGCTGAAGCTGAGGCTCCAATACTTTGGCCACCTGATGTGAAGAGCTGACTCATTGGAAAAAATCCTGATGCTGGGACAAATAGAAGGCAGGAGGAGAAGGGGACGACAGAGGACAAGATGGCATCACCAACTCAATGGACATGAGTTTGAACAAGCTCTAGGAGATGGTGAAGGACAAGGAAGCCTGGCGTGCTGCAATCCATGGGGACGCAAAAGAGTTGGACATAACTGAGCATCTGAACAACAATAATAAAGCTCTTCCCCCAGGCCCTGTCAGCCTCTCCATTTCTCAGCTGATGGTACCCCTCTCTGGCTCTCAGCCAAGGTCATGAGCGAGCACCATCTCAGGGTGACCTACAGGCTCCCACACAGGCTGGTCTGGACTCCATTTACAGCTCTACAATGAATAAGGCAACAACGACATTTTCTGCTCAGATCACTACACCTGAGCAAATTCCACTTGAACTTGGTTTTAAGTCTTATGGATACTGCAATGCATATCTGGGCTTGTGCCTTTCTGTCACTTTTAGTCAATAAATATTACTAAATGCCTTCCAACACCAGGCACTGGCCCCTCATATCCTGTGAGCCCAGGCTCCTGTACTAATAGAGCTCATGGAGTAACAGAGGAATGTATATAACTAAACAATCTCATATGGTGAATACCCAAACAGTGATAAACAGACGGTGATGGGTGAGCACACAAATGCACTTACTCAGATATGGGCTAGGGAAGGCTTTCAGGAATATTTTTAAGCTCAGGCCTATAGGATGAATGGTGAGAATGGAGAGAAGAAATAGTCTTCTATGCAGATATCACATGCAAAACCAGGGTTTATCCATGGTTCATTCAAGGAAATCAAAGCAATTCATCATTCAAGGAAATCAAAGCAATTCAAAGAGTAACCAACTTTAATGAACTTCAAAAGCCAAATGGGAATTCCCCGGTGGTCCAGTGGTTAGGATTTGGTGTTTTCACTGTTGGAGCCTGGGTTCAATACCTGATCAGGGAATTAAGATTCTGCAAACCAAGCGGTGCAGGAAAAAAAAGTGCTAAACAAAGGGCAATTCAACATGGCAACAGTAGCAACTGTTGTGTGTGTGTGTGTGTGTTTGTGTGTGCATGCGCGTGCGCACGTGCACTAGAGGCAAGACTGGAGGCACATGAAGAAGCCCAATGATAAAAGTGTCTTTTATGCCTTGTGTAAGAAATTTGGGCTTTATCCCAAGGTAGGTGAGGTACCACTGAATGACTTTAAGCACAGGAAGGATACACACACACACACACACACATATATACATATATATATTTTAAGAAAAGCCTTTTTGAACATCCCTGTCTCTATATATTGCTATGGAGCGATTCATGGATTCAGTAGAAATAAAATATGAAAGGTACACAACAGAATGCTATCTTTTATCTAGGAGAGAGAATGTGAATATATTTGCATAAAAGTATGTTTGTATTTTAAAAATACAACAACAAAATGATAAGCCAAAAACTGAAATGGTCACACATAGAGGGAGGTGAAGTTAGACAAGAAAAGAAGCTAAACTTCTCTTCACATGCTTTGTATTATACTTCTGGTTTTAGAATCAAATGAAGAATTTATATAATTATAAAACAAAATTAAGCTGAATCAAAATGTGAAAGCCACTGGGTTAAAAAAGAAATGTTAGGGGAACAAGATATTCACAAGATGCCAAAAAGTCACCCTAAAGATTCCTTATTACTTACAATGGGAAAAGTGTACGCTTAGTATTGAGGGATCTGGCAATAGATACCTTAACTCAGGCTCAAACTTAGCATCATGCATAGTAGGACACTGACACGTGCCTCTGGAGAGATGCAATATAAAGTACACATCAGGGACTTTCCTGGTAGTCTGGTGATTAGGACTTAGCACTTTCACTGGCATGGCCCAGGTTCAATCCCTGGTCAGGGAACTAAGATTCCGCAAATCACTCAGCACAGCCAGGGGCAGGGATGGGGCTGGAGGATGGTATGCAGTGAAATGTTCTTGCCAAAAAATTACTTACCCCAAACCTATCAAGCCTCCAAAATAGTTCAAACTTCTAATTTATAGGAAATACAAGGTTAGGAGGAACAAATTAAGCAGTTATGAAAAGGAACTAACATATTCATAATGTACACATAACATATCTCGTTCTTCAAGACAACATGCAAACTGTTCAAAAGATCAATGTCATGAAAAAGAGTAGGGAGACTGCTCTACATTAAAAGAAAATAACTAAATAAATAAAAGAAACTAAAGAGAATAATCAAAAGCAATGCATGGGATTGACTGGATTATAGCTTAAAAAACTACTATAAAAGACACTAACAACTAGGGAAATTTTAATATGGGTGGAATATTAGATATAAAATTATTATTAATTTTCTTAGGTATAAATTTGAACTGTGGTTGTAGAGAAGAATCCCTTGTTCCAGCATGCTGAAGAACTTAGAGTTGAAGTCTACAACTTCCCTCAAAAGGTTCAGCAAAACCAAAAAGTGTGCAGTGCAGAGGAAGGGAGGGAATGAAGAGAGATGAGAGAGAAAGCAAACTGGGAAAATGTTCATTAATCAATCTAAGGTGAAAAGGCATATGGGTGTTCAACTGTACTATTCTTTCAATTTTCTGTAGGTTTGACAAGATTCCAAATTAAATTTGGAAAAAATAAAGCAGAATGCTAAAAAGCAAAATCCTTTAAAAACTGAAAACTAAACAAAATAAATCTGACTATATACTAAGCTGGTTAAATGCTCAGAAGATCCTTTCAAATCACTTTAAAACACAGGAACACAAAAAAAGCAAAAAACAAAAACATTGGAACACAACTGTCCATGCTCAGTAAGCCTTTAGCTTAAGGACCAAAAGAACATCAAGGAAATCTTAAACAGCACTCAGTTACTAATAATATCTTGGTGTGATTTTCTATATATAGGATACACTAAAATAAGTATACTAGATTTTTAGCAAGAATAATTGGAGACTCAAACATAAAATCAATATTAAACTGTAAAAACTACAATTTCAATTAGAAGTGTCAATATGAACTCATTTATTTTCCTTCAAAATAAAGTGTATTTTGTAGCCCAGTCTACTGAAAAGTTCTAGAAACACTGAGCAACCCGGCAGACATGAACATTCCAGTGTCCAGATGGTAGTCACTAAATAATAGCATTCCTCACAAAAAGTCACTGTGTTTATTTAACTTATATACGGAGTACATCATGAGAAGTGATGGGCTGGATGAAGCACAAGCTGCAATCAGGACTGCCAGGAAAAATATCAAAAACCTCAGATATGCAGATGAACCACACTTATGGCAGAAAGTGAAGAAGAACTGAAGAGCCTCTTGATGAAAGTGAAAGAAGAGAGTGAAAAAGTCGGCTTAAAGCTCAGCATTCTGAAAACAAAGATATGGCATCCGGTCCCATCACTTCATGGCAAACAGATGGAGAAACAGTGGCAGACTTAATTTTCTTGGGCTCCAAAATCACTGCAGATGGTGATCGCAGCCATGAAATTAAAAGACACTTGCTCCTTGGAAGGAAAGTTATGACCAACTTAGACAGTGTATTAAAAAGCAGAGACGTTACTTTGCCAACAAAGGTCTGTCTAGTCAAGGATATGGTTTCTCCAGTAGTCATGTATGGATGTGAGAGTTGGACTATAAAGAAAGCTGAGCATCGAAGAATTGATGCTTTTGAACTATGGTGTTGGAGAAGACTCTTGAGGGTCCCTTGGACTACAAGAAGATCCAATCAGTCCATCCTAAAGGAAATCAGTCCTGAATATTCATTAGAAGGACTGATGTTGAAGCTGAAATTCCAATACTTTGGCCACCTGTTGTGAAGAACTGACTCATTGGCAAAGACCCTGATGCTGGGAAAGATGGAAAGCGGGAGGAGAAGGAGATGACAGAGGATGAGATGGTTGGATGGCATCACTAACTCAATGGATATGAGTTTGAGTAAACTCTGGGAGTTGGCAATGGACAGGGAGGCCTGGCGTGCTGCAACCCATGGGGTCGCAAACAGTTGGGACACGACTGAGTGACTGAACTGAACTAACAAAAAGAAGTCAGAGCTTCTCAGAGAAATGGCTAATTCCATATCTGGGGTGGAAAATGTAAAGGATGAGCCTGGATGGACACACCAGAAATCAAGGAAGATATCAAAGAGTACAAGAGTTGTGTCAAAATTATTCAGAAGCCAATTTGAATGAGTCCCCACGGGCCAAAGATGCCAACAACTTCATGCAACAAGAAGGATAATAATCCTAAGAGTGCAACACGTCAAATGTTTAAATCTAAAAGTTCATAACAACATGAAAACAACTCAGTGCCCATATCTTGAGAATGCCAAAAAACCAACTCATTATAAACTGATAAAGAGAAAGAATCTAGCACATATATCCTGCCTTTCCTATACAAAATACCCCAGGGTAACCAAAAAATTGATGAGAGAAAATCTCTTTACAGTGTTCTAGCTAATAAAGAAAAGATAGAATAAGATGACCATTTTGCAACTCTTGACAAATTATAAAATGGGTCTAGGCAATAACCATCATGGCTGCAAACTACACAAAAAGAGCCACTGACCAGATGTTATAAACTTCTTGATAGAAGTAACGACCTCATTTGAAGCAGTCTTGACCAAATAAACCCCCAAACTTGAATCTAATCAAACCTCTAGATTTGAGCTGTCCAATATACTGGCCATAAGCCACACATCACTACTGAGCATGAAAAATGCACCTAGTGTGACTGAGGAACTAAAATTTTTATTTTACTGAATGTTAGATAATTTAAATTTAAAAACTGATAATTCAGTTACTACGAAACTTCTAAGTATATTTGGAACAACTTGGGTATGTGGTTCTCCGTTTTCAAATGTAAATTTTAGGATATCTAAATACAGATCAAGTATTTTTGAAGAAAATTTAGCACCCAAATGGAGATATGCTAGAAGTGTAAAACAGATAATGAATTTTGAAAACTCAGTACAGAGAAATGGTCAAATATCTCATCAATAAATTTTATAATGTTTACCATTGAAATGTTAATTCTTTTGGATATACTGGGTTAAACAAAATATAGTATTAATATTACTTTCACTTTTTAAAAGTTACACATGTGAGTCTGTAGTTAACAGCACTGATCATCAACCCACTTACAGGAACTATAGGGTCTAGCAGAACTCATTTTTTTGCTTTGTTCTGGGGCAATATTTTAAAAATCACAGGACATAATCAACAGTATAGAACGTAGAAAATCCTTCAGGAGAAATAAACAAATTTCTTCAACAACAATAAACATTGTAGAGAAAAATAAAAATAGACAGGAGGAACTTTTGGATTAAATGAGACATCAACCAATCACTAAATCAATTATCTGTTTCTTTCATTTTATTTGACTCTCAATTCAAACAAGCAAAGAGTGAGTGTGTGTGTGTGTATAACAATCTGGGAAATGTGAATACTGATCATAATATTAATATTAAGGAATTATATAATAATATATAACTCCAATGTTAAGCTATTGGGTTTTTAGTATGATAATTCTAAATATTTTAAAGAATTTTCTCTTATAGAGACACATTCTGAAATATTTACAATACAAATGAAAAGACACAGTGTCCAGAATTTACTTTTAAATATCCTAGGGGTGGGGAGGATGGAAAGGATGGCGTGTGTGGGGGTGCACATGAAACAAGTTTGGCCATGAGTTGATAACTGCTGACACTGGTGATGGCCATGAGGCAGCACTGTACTATTTTACTTATGCATATGAAGTTTTCCGTAATAAAAGTCTAAAAATAAGAACAGCAAAAATCAACGTGAAGTGGCTCCCAATGGCCAAGAATGGGATAATATGAGTATCAAAAAGAAAAATGACTCCAAACAGACTGAAAAATACCAAAATATGTTTAAACACTAAGTTCATAAAAAATATAAATTAGAAACCTTACTGGTCACCTTTAAAGGTTATAAGGGCAACCAACTCTAAAAGCTGAGAAATAAAAGCAAAGAATTAAGTATTTATCCTACCTTCTCTGTACTAACTGTATTTCAAAGGAACTAAACAATTGATGGGAGAAAGTTCTTTTTAGAAATCCAATTAATAAACATAGGAGGAATAAAAAAATCAGAAAATTACCATTTTGCAGCCCTTAATAGATATAGGCAATGATCATTTGTTAATGACTGCTAAAACCTGCTATGAAAGGCTGATAGGGAACTTGATAAAATTCCCTTATAAAATTGATGGGGCCAACAACACCTTAACCTGGTGATCATGATTGTTTTTCCTTTTTTAATTTTACATTATGTAAAACTTGAAACATTCACAAAAATGCAGATAATGATAAAATGAACCCCCACGTGCCTATTATCAGCTTCAATAATTATCAACTCATGGCCAATACGCTGCCATCTACACCCAATTCCTTTCTATCTTCAATTATTTTCAAGCAAATCTCAGACATTTCATCCATAAATAATTTCAGTATGTATTTATAAAATAGGGATTCTGAATCTCAGCACTAATATTTTGGGCCAGATGATTTGTTGTTGTGGGTAGTGTTCCTTGTGTACTGTAGGATGTTTAGCAGCATCCCTGGTTTCTATCCACTAGATACTGGCAGTAACCTCTGCCCTAGTTGTGACAAGTGGGTGTGAAAAGATTATCTCCAGACATTACCAAATGTCCCTTCGGGGGGCAAAATCTACCCCTCCCATTGAGAGCCACTGTTGTAAAACTAAGAACGTTTTTACCACAATACCATTACCACCTAGAAATATTAACAGCAATTCCTGAACATCCATCATAAACTATCTACAGTGTTCAAATCATCCTGATCATGCTACGTAAAAAAATTTTTTACAGGTTTTTCAAAGCAGGTTCCAAATAAGGTGCCCACATTACACTTGGTTGTATGTCTCTAAATTCTCACTTAATCTAGAAATTCCCCTGCCTCTCTTTTCTTTGCAATGGATTCAAGGGGGGTCTACAAATTTTAACCGGTTGATTTGTCTCATAAGTCTATAAAAGTTCTCCCTTTCTGTTTATTTCTTTCTTCCCATTTATTTATGGAAGAGATCAGGTCTTTTGTCCTTTTGAGTTTCCCACAGTCTGGATTTAGCTAACTGTATCCCTGTGCTTTATTTAACATGTTCCTCTGGCATCAGTGTTTCATATAATTAATTGGTGGATATAAAAGCTTAATATTTCATAGGTAATGTCGTGTATTCATCAAATCTTATCACTACAAAGACAGAATTGATATTCAGTGTCTACTGATGTGATGCAAAAGGAAGTTTACAAGTTTACAAGTACACATATACCTATGATATATTCTTGCCAAAAATAAAAAATAAACCTGAATCCAATCAAACCATAGATTTACCAATCAGTTAATAGGGAACACAGGGATGGAAGAACATGTTAAATAACACCATGGGACATAATCAGTCAAATTCACAGTATAGAAAATTGTACAAGACCAATGACCCACTTGGTTTTTTTGGGGCTCCAAAATCACTGCAGATGGTGATTGCAGCCATGAAATTAAAAGACGCTTACTCCTTGGAAGGAAAGTTATGATCAAGCTAGACAGCACATTAAAAAGCAGAGACATTACTTTGTCAACAAAGGTCTGTCTAGTCAAGGCTATGGTTTTTCCAGTGGTCATGTATGGATGTGAGAGTTGAACTATAAAGAAAGCTGAGCACCGAAGAATTGATGCTTTTGAACTATGGTGTTGGAGAAGACTCTTGAGAGTCCCTTGGACTGCAAGGAGATCCAACCAGTCCATCCTAAAGGAGATCAGTCCTGAATATTCATTGGAAGGACTGATGTTGAAGCTGAAATTCCAATACTTTGGCCACCTGATGCAAAGAGCTGACTCATTTGAAAAGACCCTGATGCTGGGAAAGATTGAGGGCAGGAGGAGAAGGGGACGACAGAAGATGAGATGGTTGGATGGCATCACCGACTCAATGGACGTGGGTTTGGGTAGACTCTGGCAGTTGGTGATGGACAGGGAGGCCTGACGTGCTGCGGTTCATGGGGTCACAAAGAGTTGGACAAGACTGAGAGACTGAACTGAACTGAATGACCCACTTTCTATCATAAAGAGGAAGAAAAAAATAAAAAGGGATAAGAAAATGTTATAGACCATGAGAAACCAATTTTAACACACGGACCTCACTTGAATCCTGATTTAAAAACACAAACATTTAAAAAAAATATATTTATGGGACATTCATGGAAATCTAAACATTTATTGACTATTAAGGTGACACTGCAGAGTCAGTGCTAATTTTTTGGTACGATATTATGGCTACATTTTTAAAAAAAGATTCCTGCCAGAGATATATACTGAGGTAATTATGAATGATACCTAGAATTTGATTTTAAATGTGCCAATGAGGATGGGGAAGGGTATAAAAAACAGGATTGACCATATACTGCTAATTATTGAAGCTGAATGATTGGTACCTGGGGTTCATTATATCATTCTCTCTACTTTGGTATCTGTTTGAAAGTTTCCATAATAAAAAGGTTTTTTTTAAAATATCAAGTTCCCCTGGCTATAATGATAGCTTGGAAAGCATCAGCAACTATTCAGGGGGCTCCTGTAGTAGTCCATGTGAGAGGTGAAAGCAGCCTGCACTAGATTACAGTACAAACAGAGAAAAGTAGAATTCAGTAGACATTTGGAAGGTAGAATTGACAGGTTTGCTAATTCATTAAATATGCAAAGTGAGAGAGAGAGTCAAGGACACTGAAGAGGCAGATTTGGGGAGGAAGGCTAGGGCTTGAGATACCTGTGGGACCTAGCATAGAGATAGCAGCTGAAGTCCTGGGAGAGGAGATACGAAGGATGAGAACCCCACATAAGGAAAGGATGCCTGGGACAGAGCCCTGAGGAACCTCCAGAGTTTATCTCTTCACTGTACAGGAGCTTGTTCTCCATGTATCTAGGCTGAGTTGTGTACACAGGTGGAAGGGGAAGACTGGTAACAGGCAGGGATGGGAGCAGCTGCGAGTGGGGGGGTAGAAGATGTGCCTGTGTCTGTGTATGCATATGAGGGGAGAATCTAGATCACAACTCCACCCCCCTTGCCAGCTCACCCTTCTTTCCAGACATGGTCTGTCTCCATAGGGCCACCAGATGGGCTGACCCTCTCTCTGGACAGCTGGGAGGATGTCCCCACCCCCAAGGCTGAACCTCACCTTCAGATCCTCACACAGGTCGCCGTAGTCAATCTCGATGAGAGCCTCTCGAGCATAGATATTGGAAGTCCGTTGGGAGCCACTCACTGAATCCTCCCCTTGGGAGCTACCCTGCAGTAGTGAGAGGGAGAGTCAAATGCAGCTGACTGGCCATAAGAGTACTCCTCTACAGTGGGCTGGAGAGGGGGACTTCTTGGCAGCCTTTGAGAAGTACCTTGATAGAAAGCACTTGTGGTAGAAGGAAAAGCAGCTTTGATGACAGAAAGACCTGAGTTCAAAATTGGGCTCTGCCACTGACTAATGGTGTGACCTTGGGCAAGACATGCTGTTGCTTAAATCCTCATTTAAACACACAAACCCTCATCTGTAACATGGGACCATGACTGCCTGGCAAAGCTGTGCTTAGGATTAGAAGTAGCTATATCGTGTGCTACCATGATGCCTGGCACACTGCCATGTGTTCAGAAGATTTTGCTGAATTAAATGGAAATGCAATTTGGGAAGAAAGGAGGGAGAAAGACATGTGGGACTGAGATACATGTTCAGGTCAAAGACAAGATATCTGCAGACCTCCTCTCAGTTAACAATCCTGTCCCCTTGTTATCAAGCCTCACTTCCAGTGGATAAAATGCCTTGGCTATTCTATTGGCTCGTGTCTTTCCCTTTCCCATAACTATGCTTCATCACCTTTGCACTGCTGCTGTCCCTTACCTAACCTTCTCCTGACCAACCTCTCTCACTGCTAAGTTACCATCCCTCAGGGCCCTCAACTTCCATCTTCTTTGGCTGTTGGGATGAGATGGTTAGATAGCATTACCAACTCAATAGACATGAATTTGAGCAAACTCTGGGAGATAGTGAAGGACAGTGAAGCCTGACGTGCTGCAGTCCATGGGGTCGCAAAGAATCGGACATGACTGAATGACTGAACAACAACCAATATCCATAATCTGCTGAACTATCTTAGCTCAGGTCCCGGAGGTTAATGAATGATTTCCTCTTCTACTGGCTTACCTCCTTCTCCACCTACTGACAAACACCCTACCCCCAACAACTGCCCTCTCACATCAAGGTTATTACCTTTCACCTCACCTGTCTTCACAGCCTCACCCTGCCTCATGTCCTCTGCATCCCTCCTTTTGTCACTCACCACCCTCACCCACCATCCTTCTCTCTCTCATCTGCCCTCCCTGGCCACCTTCATCCCCCATCCCTGGATATGTTGTTCACAGCCCACACCCACCACCAGCCATGATACTCACCTCTTCCTGACTAATATCATCCATGGTGCCCTTAGACAGTGGCAACTTGATGTCCTGCATCTTGCAGGCCTGTAGCAAGTTGTGGCGGTCACTGCGCTTCTGTTCAAGCTTGGTCTCAATGGCTGTCACCTCCTTCTGTAAATGGGTCATTTCCCTAAGAAGATTCAGGGAGATAGGTGAGATTCAAATCCAGCAAGCTGCCCATACTATGTACTTCCGCCAAGCCCAGATCTGAACCCACTCACTTGTTGGCGCCCCCCAGTTTCTTACGAATCTCCTCCATCTCGTGGTTCTTGTCATTCACCTCTGACTTCTTGGCCAGGTGCTGGTTCTTCAGGTCTTGTAGCTGGGCCATGGTCTCATCTATGATCTTCATATGTCTTTGCTCCTCCTGAGCCCAGCAGGGGGAACAGGACAAGAAGTGAAGGCTTTCCCTCCATTCCCACTGGAATGGAATAGAATCTTCTACCTCTGTGCCCACCCTTTCTACCAGGTAGTTTCTTGGAATCTATCTTCAATGAGCTCTGCTTTTACAAACCCCCATCACTCCTCTGACTTCTTTTACCTTTTTCCAAATTATTTTGTTGATCTCCCCCCAACCCCAATATACAAACTGCCTGCTGTAGAAATGTTCAAAGTATAAAAAAGTATGAAATAGGAGGAAAAAAAGAAACTACTTGAAATCCCATCAGGCAGAGGTAACCAATTAACATTTAGCCTATCACCTCCCAATATTACTTATGGATAAGTCTATATAGTTGAGACTAAATTATAATTAAAAATCTGTATTCTGACTTAATGTTATTTAAGCATCTTTTTCACATCAACATTACTGTCACGAGCAACATCAATATTTTTAAAAAGCATAATACTGTATGTTTTCCATAAGTATACTTAAAAAAGGACTTCCCTTGTGGCTCAGCTGGTAAAGAATCTGCCTGCATTGCAGAGACCTGGGTTCAATCCCTGGGTTGGGAAGGTTGCTGGAGATGGGAAAGGTTACCACTTCAGTATTCTGGCCTGGAGAATTCCATGGACTGTATAGTCCATGGGGTCGCAGAGTCGGACATGACTGAGTGACTTTCACTTTCACTTTTCACACATATAAGAATGTAATTAATGCCTATAAAGTCTGGAAGAATATATTTTATATGGGACTGGCCCTAGGAAGAGTAAAAGGACTGGGATTGAGAGTGGTCAGTCAATGGGGATTATAATCTTAGTTATTATGCTCTGATTTTTTTTTTTAAGGAGAACATTTTCATTTTGATCTGAAAGTCACAGAAAGGGATATATCTACAATGCATAAGAAATAATATGTATACAGAGTGCAAATGCTAATACAGCAAATAATGATTGATGAATCTTGGTGACAGGTAGATGGGAGTTCTTAGTACTATTTTTGCAACTTTCTGCTAAATTTAAAATGATTTCAAAATAAAAAGTCAAAAAGAAATAAATGATTCTGGATCATCTACATGTCTACCTACTCCTGCCCCAGGATTTACTACCCAATCTCTATTTGCATTGAAGATTGCAGTGACACCAAAGAAGACTACTTCAATCATCAGGGTTTAATGGAGGGAAAAAAAAAAAACCAAAAAACAAAACCATACAACCAACAACAAACAAAGGCAGATATAAAAATCAAATGATATACTTAAGCCAAGTGAGAATCAAATCACCTCAGGTAGGGATGTTGCAAGGAACAAAAGTTTCACAGCAGTTTAGGGAATTCCCTGGTGGTCCAATGGTTGACTCTACACTCCCAGGGCAGGGGGCCTGGGTTCAATTCCTGGCCAGGGAACTAGATCCCAAGTGCCACAACTAAAGATCCTGCATGCCCTAACTAAGACCTGTTGCAGCCAAAGAAATTTTTAAAAAATGTTCCACAGGAATTTAAAGAGAAGGGGTGTGGGTAAATGAGTCGTCAAATAACTGGTGGAACAGGCATGCTTGACTCAAAGAAACTGAGCCATGGCAGTCAGCACAGGCACACTGTGAAAAGGAACTCAGTATCAGCAAAACACCATCACCTGTTGCACTGAGTTAATGTGGTTAATTATAAAATTAATTTGGAAGTTTGTCCTGGCTTTTTGGTTAAGTGGTATGTTTGTACATATTTAACATTAAGGATATTTTAAGCCAACATAAATCTTTAAAAGAGGTCAGTATATTACTCAAATATGAAACTATTAAACTACACAAATACTTACATGAATGTAGCATAATTTGCTTCAATCCTAATTCCCAGGAGACACGGGACAGTTTCCTATATGGAACTATAAATATTTGCCACTAATTATCAACCTGTGTGCACAAAGCTATGCCAGCACTTTGGATCTCCTCGGGTATTAGTTAGGAGAAATGTATTCTGAAGACTCTCAATGGATGCTGCCACATGGCCTAAGAATACTGGTCTTGTGCAACATGCTAGTATCCTTTTAAAAAAAAAAATCTTGGGTGATGTGATAAGAAACAAATTACACATAATTATTGTTTTAATTTGCATTCCTTTGAGTTCTACTAAGGCTCAATTATGGATATGTGTTTACGGGTTATTTGAATCTCTCCTTGAACTGTTGATGCCACTCATTTTTCTATTTAGATCTCTATTTCTCTCTATTTAGGTCTCTAAATATTTTCTTATTTAGAGGATTTTATAAATTATGGATATTATCTCTTCTAATTTTTTCTCCTAGTTTTTAGTTTTTCATGTTCTCCTTTCTTACCTTCTTGAGCTTTTCTATCTCATTTTCATCTTTTTTCACTGTCTGCTCCCACATGTGTACTTTATCCTGGTCCTCCTTCAGTTGGTTCTTTTCAAAATCCAACTGGATACCCAAACGAGTCTTCTGATTCTCAAACTCCAAACTGTGGGGAGAAAGGAGAACTAGGCCTACGGCACAGGCACTCAGTTACTGCTGAATATAAGTCACCACTGAGCTCATCCACACAGATCCATATAAAACCGTCCCCTCAAGTTACAGAACTAAGTTCCCTGGCCTAGCTTTGTAGGTATGGCACAAGGCAGAGGAGATTGGGTCAAACTCCGTTAATCTTCTTTTAAACACTGGAGCCCTTCCATGACAAGTTCCTAGAAGCAGATATAAAAAGGTCCACTTGAATCCACTAGCTATGTTAATTCTTATTTATTAAGCTTCTGTGTAGTTTACATACATTACCTCTAATCCTCTAACGAATAGCTCTACAAGGCATTATTATCCTCATTTTACAAAAAAAAAGAAACTTGCGCCAAGAGGTAAAAGACTTTGCCCAAGGCCATACAGCTAGCAAATGTGAAATCAGATCCCAGTCTAAACACCAAAACCTGGGATTCTTCTCCTATGGCATCCTTACAGTAAAATGTGGTAGGATAAGAGAACTGGTACCCCAACTCTGCCATTTACTGGTAGTGAATCTCAGGCAAGTTAATTATATCTCTTTACCTGTTTTCTCAACTGAAAAATGGAAATAACAATAGTACTTACCTCAGTCATTGGGAATTAATATGTATAAAGTCTTTAGAACCTTGTCTGGTACACAGTAAGTACTCGATAAATTTTAGTTATCATCACCATCTCCAGGCTGACTGACTGTATTCAGTTCATGGGCTTTGACTCTTTCCAACTACCCAAACCCCTGTACATACCTCTGCCCCAAGATTCCAGAACTTCTATGGGGGCAGAGATTGGATAGTTAAAAAAAAAATGGAGAAAACAGATCCCTGGTAGTTTCCTCCTAACTCTTTAGAAATTAAAAAAGTATGCAACTAGCATACACAGATATTAGCAGGACAGGCAGGGCTGACTTCCAACTGCCCCTCCACCCAATATGGTGTGACAGATGTTGCCAGGTGTCACGCCAGCAGCTTAAACCTATTAGTCACTGTAATCCAAATAGAATGTAATTAACTCTGTAATTTTGAGCTATGCAATTTTAAGTTCAATCTCTTAAGAATGACTCATAAAGCCTTCTGTGATCTGGCCCCTGCTGACCTTTCCAACACCCCCACCTTCCTCCTGACCCCATTTTTCTGCTCCAGGCATTTAATACTTAGTTTACAGAACAAGGCATGCTCTCTCACACCTCTGAGCATGCCGTTCTCACTGCTTGGAACTCCCTTCTGTGTACTGCCTGGCTGGCTAAATCACTCTACAGGTCTCCAGTTCATCACTCCTTGTTCTGTAAAACCTTTCCTGAGGATTGCGAACAGGTTCTTTGTTTCTATTATACTTTGTTGGGTTCCTCCCTTTTGGGTGCAGTTGAGTCAATCATACCCCAGAGTTCATATAACTTTTATGATCACTTTCTGTACAAGACCTTTCTCTTGTCTCCTTGGGTTCAATCAGATTTCTACTCCTATTATGTTCCCTACAAATACATACACCGAATGTATTTACAAATACATTTACAAATACAAAATACATGTATCTACAAATACAAATGTATTTACAAATACAAAGCAAATACACCGAAGTGATGTACATTACATACAGATAGGTAGACATATACGTATGTATATAACCTTAAAATGCATACTTGTAATATGTCGCTTTTAAATTTACACAAAAGTACAGTGTCATAAATTTATCCTTGTTACTGCCTGTAAATCTAGTTCCTGTCTGAACAGAGTATTCCATAGTCTGTACAGTCATCACATTTAACTTGTATTTCCCTGCAGTGACAGCTGTCCACATTGCTATGAACGTCACACTATTACAAAGTACGCCAAGATGAACAACTCTGAATCTGTCTCTTTGAGACCCGGTGGCCAAAACTCTCTCTGGGATACAGACCCAAGGAGTGGCTTTGCTAAGTCAAAGGGCTCATGTAGACTTATTTTCACCAAATGCTGCTAGGTTGTTTTAATTTGCATTTATTTGATTAGGAATGAGACTGAACATCAACTCACGGTTATTAGCCATTCGAGCTTCTCTTTCCATGAAATGCTATATATGACTACATCCTGTCCGTTCTTCTACTGGGTCTCTAGGTTTGTTTTTTTTCTTCTTGTTGATCTACAGTTCCTTGAACATTTTCCTCTGTACTTTCTATCTACCTAAAGTACAGCATCATTCTGAGATTGCTAATCTACTTATTTGTCTCCTCCACTACCCCAAAACTCCCTCAGGACAGGGACAGTCTCTGATTCAATTCTATATCCCTTGAGCCTGGCTTGGGGGTAGGAGACCAAGGAACTGTTACAATATGGGTGATGGGCTGACTAAGCCCAGGATTCAAGGGCTGACCTCCTTCAGAGAGACTGTCATGTTCATCTATCTTACCCTCATCTTCCCACTGTTTCCAATACCTAGCACAGGACAACTTGGCACAAGGTTGGTTGAACAAAAGAATAATTAAACTGGGAAAGAAGAGAAACTTGCTTTGTTCTTACTATTCTTCCAACCTAGAACTTTGGCCCTCCTCTCACTCATCACCTATTAGGATAATGACAATAATAAAAGTATCTATTGGGAGTTCCCTGGGTGGTTCTAGTGGTTAGGCTTTCACTGCTGTGGCCTAGTATCTGCTGCTTTTAGTAGGTGCTAAGTATCACACTAAATACTTTATAAGGATTAAGCCCAACCTCTGAGCCACCTGTCAATCTATGAGATAGGTATCATTATTATCCTATCTGATACATAAGGAAACTGGGGCTTAGAGAGGTAAAGGAACCTTGGAGCTAGGATTTTAATCCAGGTAAACCATGTTTAAAGCTGGCACTCTTAATCCCTATACTGTGACACATGCTTCCCTGATGTCTCTGTTCTTTAAAGGTGACTACAATAAATGTCCATCATTCTAAAAGCCGCTCCTTACCTTATGATGGCATTTGACTCCCCAGATGTTAGGCTAGGGGCTCAAGGATACCTTAATCTCCCCCTTCTACCCAGACTTCCACCTACCGCTTCTTGGCGATTTCATTCTGCCGCTTCACCTTCTCTTCCTCAAACTCCCGGATATTGCGCACACCAATCTCCCGACAAAACTCTTCAAATACCTCATCCTCTACCTAAGGAGAGAAGCAAGGGAGAGAAAAGGCCCTTTGGGTCAGAGTACTGTTTCCAATCCTAGTCCTGCCCGTGCTGGGCAGGTCCATCCTCTACCAACCTGGTTCATCTTCTCCTTTAAGTCTTTCATTTCCCTCTCTCGGCTCTGGATGATCCTCTTGATATCATTGATTCGAGGCCCAAAGTTGGCAAGCTCACTCTCCAGCTTGGACTTTTCCTGTAAGAAGCGGAGTTGAGAGGACAAAAGAGACCAGGATCCTTAGAGAAGAAAAGAGCCACCCTGTGTGTACCAGTCCCATGGACAAAAAGGGCTAACTCTCCACACACAGAACCTGAGTTAGCACTGCTCCACTCAAGGCTGCATCATCTCTCACTTGAACCATCATATGGCTTCCTTCCCTGGCCTCCAGTCTGCGAGCTTCAATCCAAAAGACTGGGCACACAATAAACATCGTTATTTACAGGTCTACACTTCCCTCATCTATAACCCCTGGGGCCAGGTGTGTCCTGGAATTTAGACTTTTTGATTTTAGAAAAATGACATATATACTACATATTACATAACACCTCCAGAGTGGTCTGGAGAAGCACCTATAATCAAACACATTAATATAGCTAGAAAAGTACCTCCACTCACAGGGACTGAAATATCTGTAGCTCACTTTCAAAACTCAGAAGAAACTCAAATATTTGTTGAATGAATTAGGTTAATAGCACCTAACATTTACTGAACATTCATTTGGTACAAGCAATCAGTCTAAATACTTCACATGTATTAACTCATTCAATCTGTGCAAGGACCCTATAATTCTACAGATTATTTACAGATTAAGATGAAAAAATGGACACTGAGGTTTGTTTGTTTTTGTTTGGTATTTGTTTCATTCTGTTTTTTGAGTATCTATAATACATACATTTGAAAAAGACGTTTCTGGAATATATTTTTCAAAAAACTCTTATAAACCAATATAAAAATGAGCAAAAGATTTGAACATTGAGAGGTTTAGTAACTTGCCTAATATCATAGAGCCAAGTCCTAAACCCCTGACTGTCTAACTCTGTGCCATCTATTCCTGGTTTCCAGGAACAGACTGGGAGGAGAGACGGAAGAGGGACAACTTCCCCACCCCTAGAAAAGCCTAGACCAGGAATATGAGGATGGCCATTGGTGAACAGGGCTGAAGGTCAGGCCCCACCTGCAGATTAAGGGCCAGATGCCGTGTCTTGGTCTGTTCTAGGTCACTCTGTGAGTACTTGAGCCGCATCTGCAGTCCGTGGGCCTGAGACTGCACCTGACGTAGTTCTGCCTCTTTTCGCTTTGCCTTCATCTGCTCCTGAAGTGGACAAGAGGGAAAGGCTAAGTGGTAAGAAGGTGGCCGGCTGGCCTGGGCTTAGGACCCCCATTCCTAGGGACAGCCCTGCCTGTGGTTTACCTTCAGCTCTTCTGTCAACCGCTCCTTCTTCTCTTTCAACTTGTCTACTGCTTTCTCATCCCAGCGTCGGGCCTTGGCCTTCAGGTCACTGGCCCCGCCAGAGATCACCCCTGACTTCTGGAACAGGGTCCCATCCAGTGCCACTGTCTAAATACAGCAGGGAAAAGAGAGGAGGGGGGAGAAGCTGAACAAAGGAATCGCCAATACTAAGCCTATCCAGTTACAATGTGGCAAAGGAATCCATACCTTGTGGCGCTGGTGGCCTCCAAAGGCTATGCGGCGGGCATCCTCCACATTGTCACAGACAAGGGCATTGCCACAAGCATACTGCAGGGCCTTTTTGATGTGAGGTGGCTCATAGCGAATCACATCAATCACCAGCTTTGCCCCCTTCAGCTCCCGGAGTTTCTCATCTGTAGGTTTTACCTGTGAGAAAAAGCTTAGTTAAGTGGCTGAACATGGAGGGCTAGGAGGAGCAGCCCTCTCACAATGCCTTGGCCCCATCACCACCAGCCTCACCTCCAGGTAATCAAGAGGCAAGAAAGTCTCAGGCTCCCCACGCTGCTCCTTGATATACTGAATGCAGTCCCGGCCTGTCTTCTCTGAGTCCACAATAATGGCATCCATGTTCTTGCCCAAAACCTTGGTTACTGCAATCTGATACTTCTTTTGTGTGGGCTGGCAGAGGTCAATGAGGCGGCCGTACTAAGGAAAGTCAGAAGAGTGAAGCATGAAGTTTTTGAGAGCTGGCTCAGGAACCCTAATTCCCAGTTTAGAAGAGGGATGGCAGGTCAGAATCTCTATCAGGAGTACAGCCCCCAAACTATGGAAAAAAGGCCTACTCTGGCCCCAAAGCAACAACAACTTCAGGCAGTCATGTCTGAATCCAGAATCATCTTCCTAAACCTCACTTTAACCATTTCACAGACCACTGCCACCACAGGCATTATGCAACTTAATTGGGTTCCACAAATAAAGAGCACAATAAATGCAATGCACTTGAATCATCCCATATTACATTTATTGTGCACTTTATTTCTATTATTATTACATCAGCTCCACCTTAGATCATCAGGCATTAGATACTGGAGGTTGGGGACCCTTGATCTACAGAAATGATCAAGAAATATTTGTAGAACCCAATTAAGTTGAACCCAGGGATGGAATTACAGCAATAGAGGGATAATATTCAGGGAATCTGGGAACTCAGGATTTCGTTCAAGAGGCCAAGAGATCTGATAAAACCTAGTAAATGAGCCGACTGTTGTATGTCTAAGGAGCTCACACTGAAGCCTGCACAGAGCTATTGATACATCCTGGGAACTAATTCCTGCCCTGCAGACCCCTTCCCTTTCCCAAAGGCCTCTTCACTTTCTCCATCTCCCATAAAGGAGTGGACACAAGCAAGACAAAACTTTCAGAAAGATACAACTGGTGTGAGGAAAAGAACACAAGGTTAAGAGTCAGAACAAGTTGGGTTTGAATTGCAGTTCTTATACATGTAAGCTATGCTGTTTTGAGCAAGTCATTTAACCTCTCTGACCCTCAGTTCTCCCCAGTTGTAAAAATGGGATTAGCAATCCTGTCCTCATGGGGCTGCTGGGAAAATTATCTGACAGTGAATATGAAAGAAACTGGTTAGGAAATGAGTTCCCTTTCCACTCTTACCACGGAACCAGGGTACAGGCGCTTGATGCTTTCCATAATTTCTGCCTTTCGCTGTTGGCGGCTGCTCTCCTGGCGGTCGATGCGAGCATCCCCCAGCTGCTCCATTACCTGGTTCAGCTCCTTATTAATCTCATCAATACGTCTCTTGGCCATCTCCACCTCCTCTGTCAGCTCCCCCTCTAGTTTCTTCTGTTCCTCTAGAGACTGCCTACAAAGTAAGGAAATACCAGGGTTATCCTGGCTGGCCAGAAAATATTCCTGGCCAAGAGGGACTATGAGGGTCCTTCCTGGGGAGGGGCAGGTTCACAAGAACAGGCCTGGAGGTAAGAGGGAATGTTACAAAGCCACATACTTGCTGGTTGTGATGTATTCCTCTAGTTTCTCAATCCGTTTCTGATTCTCTTCAATCTCCCGCAGCTTTTGCTTGATCTTGGCCTGGGAGTGAAACAAAGACACTACATCACCATAGGCTGAGCAAGTTAAGGCCAAGACCATGGAGCCCTGGCTCATCCCCCATATGCCTACTCATCCTAAGAGCCTAACAATCACAGACAATCTGTCACTAGTATAACAGGCTTATTAAAAATCAGATATACAGTGTTCAGTGTGCTTCTGCTAACTGATGGGGCCAGCATGGGCCCTATGAGACCCTCTCACAGATGTTCTACCCAGCCTGGAACATCTTCCTCACCAATCAGGGAGGCTCAAACCAAGACAAAGTAAAGTTTTCTGGGCCTTTCTGCACTTCTGCTTTCTCATCTATAAAATGCAGGTAACCTCCACTTCATAGAATACACCATAAGTGCTTAACATGTATTAGTCACTAATTCTATGTGTGTGTGCACTCAATTGCTCAGTCATGTCTTACTCTTTGCGGTCCCATGGACTCTAGCGTGCCAGGCTCCTCTGTCCATGGAATTTTCCAGGCAAGAATACTGGAGTGCGTTGCCATTTCCTACTCCAGAGGATCTTTTCGACCCAGGGATTGAACCCTTATATTCTGAACTGGCAGGCAGATTCTTTACTACTAGCACTACCTGGGAAGCCCCTAGCTATTAAATACTAATAAAATAGCTATTAATGCCTAATACCTTCTTTTAAACATTTAAAACTGCTTAGCACAATGTTTGGAACACTGTAGGCTCTTGGAATATTGTAATAACTTTCCATCATTCCTATTATTTTACTATTATTATTATTAGGAAGACAGTAAGTGAAGTATACTTGAAAGTGTGAGCTTCCAGGACTTACCTGGTGGTCCAGTGGCTAGGACTCTATCCTTCTACTGCAGGGGGCGCAGATTCAACCCCTGGTCAGAGAACTAAGATTCCACATGCCACAAGGTGCAGCCAAAAAACCAAAAAAGTGTGGGCTACACTGCCCAGGTTCATATCCCAGTTCTGCCAGTTAATAACCTTAGGCAGGGACCTCCCTGGTAGTCCCGTGGTTAAGAATTCACCTGCCAATGCAGGGGAGAGAGGTTCGATCCCTGGTCCAGAAAATCCCACATGCTGCAGAGCAACTAAGCCCATGTTCCACAACTACTGAGCCAGCATTCTGGAGCCCAAGAGCCACAACTATTGAAGCCCATGGGCCCAAGAGCCCATGCGCCGCAAAAAGAGAAGCCATTGCAATGAGAAGCCTGAGCACTGCAACTAGAGAAAGCCTGCAAGCAGCAGCTAAGAACCAGGACAGCCAAATAAATAAATCTTTTAAAAGATGACTGCATATATGTAAAAAACAGTGCCTAGCACACAGTAAGAGCTTGCCTTTTGTTGTTTAGTCGCTGTGTCCAACTCTTTTGAGATCCCATGGACTGTAGCCTGCCAGGCTCCTCTGTCCATGGAATTTCCCAGGCAAGAATACTAGAATGGGTTGCCATTTCCTTCTCCAGGGGAATGCTCCTGACCCAGGGACCAAACCTGTGTCTCCTGCATTGGCAGGCAGATTCTTTACCACTGAGCCACCAGGGAAGCCCCATGCTAGATGCTAACTATGGTCATTACTGTCAAGACTATCGTTACTTCCATTTCTCTGGACCATCACCCCTAATCTTGTAAGGCATGCCCACCTCTGTCTCTACTTTCTTCCGTTCTTCCAGATCCAGCCGGTCCTGGTCGGCCTTCTGGTCTCGATTGAACTTCTCCAGCTCCTGGGCAAGGGTAGCTGCTCTCTTGCTGGCTTCTTCTTTCAACCGGTGATATTTCTTCACCTGTGTCAGGAACAGGGATGACCAAATCAGTCCTGTCAGCCTAGCAATCTATTTGCCCATCCCTCCACCCCTCAGAGCTTACCTGATTCTCCTCCAAGGTCAAATCTCTGCCCTGACTCTGACTTTCCTCTTCCATCCGTTCCTCAAACTCCTGCCGAGCTTTCTCCACTGACAGCATCTCCTTTTCCAGCTCATCCATGTCACCTTTACGCTTCTTATAATGCTTCTGAGCATTCTGTAGTGACTTTTTGGCTGCTTCCAGCTTCTTGATTTTGTGGGAAGTATTTTCCTTGGCCTTGATGTACTGAGGTCGCTTCTGGTTCAGCTCTGAGTCCTTCTCCCTTTCACCAGAGGGGAGGGGGAACCAATTAGCTCAGTGGGAGAAGGGAGGGTTCCAAGGCTTTTTAATCCAAAGGGGGATTAGACACTTCCCTTCCAAGCCTCAAGGAAGTGCCTAAATGAACAGGGCCGATGTCCCACAGATCCTGTGATGGCTTCAGCCTGGCATTCCAGCCACTCTAGAAGGTAAAGCTACCACCCCTGCCTCAACCCTAGCCAGGACAGACCTCTTAGTAACAACTCCCAAGAGTACCCTGTGTTCACGTAACTGTTCCCCATCTGATCTAACTTTTTCAAATTTCTGTTCTTTGACCTTCAAGCTCCAGTTTTCCTCTTCTAGGAAGGGACTATCAGTCACGAGTGGCTTCCCATCACTTCTTGGCAAAGACACCACCCTTTTCAAATTCTCCTCTTCTGAGTACCCATCTACATGGAGTCTGAGTACTTAAATACTCTACTTGTCTAACATGCAAGTCAAGAAATATGCCTGATTCTAGCCAAAGCCAAGTCAAGGGGAAGATGCTTTCCACAAGTCGCAGGCTCGGTCCTGCCACTTACTTGATCTCCTTCTCAATCTGCTGTTGTTCCCGCATCATTTTGCCCAGCTCCTTCTTCTTCTCCTTCAGCTCATCCTCTACCTTGTCCATCCGCTTCTTGTCCTTCTCTATCTCCTTGTTCTTAGAGGCCAGTTCTTTGTTGAGCTTCTCAATTTCCACTTCATTATGATAAAGTTTGAAAAGCTGCAACTGTACCTGAGCTCGCACCACCTCATCCTTCAGGCGCTGGTAGCGGTCAGCCTGTGCAAATAGGGGTGTGGAGGCAGGGGTGCATCAGTGAGGCACTGGCTTCATCCTGGCCTCTCAGATCCCAGAGGCAACCTGGCCACCTACCTCTTCTTTTTCTTGTTTGGCCTCCTTGCGTTCTGCTGCAATGTTTTTTTTGCGATGGTAATTAAACTGTGTGTCCTCTTCAGCTTTTACCATTTCCTTTTTTCGCTTGTCATATTCCTGGGCCAGCTCCCCAGAGCGACTGATCTCTTCAAAAAGAGCTGTCCTCTCTTTGGGGTTCTTCATGGCAATGGATTCCACAGCACCCTAGTAAAGGTCAAAACACTCTCCCCACTTAGACCCTATTCAGTTCAGTTCCCCTACCCACTTCATCATTCAGAAAATGTTCACTGATCCCTTCCCCACACTGGGTGCCACATTTCACCACTGAGCTTTGAGGACATCCCCTGTCTTTTAAGGTACATGGGGAACAGAAGAAATAGAAGCAGAGACAACACCATGTATTACGTGCAGTGACAGCAGGAGCACATAAAAAGAACTAAATGAAGCTTGAGGGTAGATGACTGGTAGGAGTATCTATGTGGGAAGGTTTCCCAAAGGTGACAACTGTGTCTGGAAGATGGGGAAAAAACTAAACAAAAAAGTGAGAGAGACGAGGTTATTCCACATAGAGGAAAATGAGCATTGCAACGTCTGCAGGCCAAAGAAAGCAGGCAAATTTGGGGAACTGTAAAAAAGTTTAATTAGGCTGGAGTGCAGGGCTAGAAGAATATTGGCAGATGAGGGTAGTGAGGTGAGCAAGAGCCAAAGCAGGGCTGTTTCATGAATGACAGGAGTTGGATTTCATGCTAAGGCAACAGTTCTCAAATTTTAGTGTGCATCATAATAACCTGGAGCTCTCGGAAAAACACAAACTGCTGGGCCTCACCCCAGTCTCTGCCCCTATCGGTCTGGGGTAGGGCCTGAGAATGTGCAATTCTAACATGTCCCCAGTTGATACCAATCTGGCGACTACAATTTGAGAACTGCCATCAGACAGCAATGAGAAAATCACTGAAATGTTTTAAGAGGAAGGAATATTTGTGCTCTCATAAGATGAATCTTAGGGGATGAATAGGAGGGGGTTAGACTGGAGTCGGGAAGCCCAGTGAGGAAGCTGCTACATTAGTTCAGAGAGAGGTGATGAAGCCAGAGATAGAGCAAGTCCAGTGGGGATAGGAAAAAAAGTAGATAGCCAACAACTGTTAAAAGTGCCCACCTGAAAAGAAGCCACCACAATGAGAAGCCTGCACACCAGACAGGCACACACACACAGCAGGTCCCGCTTGCCCAACAAGAGAAAAGCCCAAACAGCAACAATCATCCAACACAGTCAAAAAAAAAGAAAGAAAAGCCCACCTGGAAGACGAGGAAGTTACGAGCTTTGATAAGAATGCCCAACTTCTCTAATTCCTCACTGTACTCATGTAGCTGGACCACTTTGTTGTTGATCTTGTACTCAGAGGAACCTCCTATAAGACAATGCATGAGTTAGCCAAGGGTCAGGCCTCCCTCCTACCCCAACAAACTAGTCGAGCCACCCCTGTGGACCCAAGGAGAACCTTCTGGCCAGCCTCACCCACCTACAATGACACGGGCAAATGTGCGGTCCTCAGCACCCTCTTCAGAATAGACCATGCTGACAAAGGCTCGGTTGGCTGCTGGTTTGCCCACAGGAGCTCCGTGGATCAGGTCCCTTAGGGTCTTTACCCGCAGGTTGCTGGTTTTCTCACCCAACACAAAGCTGATGGCATCCATGAGATTTGACTTACCTAAAGGAGGACACGACAAAGTAGAGGAGGGGAAATAAGGGGAGGGGAAAAGGAATAAAAGAAACACTGAGAACAGAAATGTCCTCTAGACTGTCAGGAGGACAAAATACTGTTTTGCCCCTGTAAAGACTGGGCCTGACCAAAGCCCTGGCTCAAAGGCTTAGAAAAATAGCTCCTTTGAAGCTACTACTTACAATAGCCAAAAACTAGAGCCCCATTTACGGAAATAATATATTCACAAAATAGATCATTCTACAATTTTTTTTTTGCCTTACTGCAAGGCATGTAGGATCTTAGTTCCCCAACCAGGAATTGAACCCACATTCCCTGCATTGGAAGTGCAAGGTCCTAACCACTGCACTGCCAGGGAAGTCCTCTACAACCTTTGATGACATGGGAAGATGCCCACAAACAGGAGAAACAAGCATGATAAAAAACTCAACATAGTTTGATCTCAACCAAGTTTAAAAACAAACAAACAAACAAAAAACACAGGTGATGAGGGAAGGAGGAAAATGCAGAGCTGTTGTTTGACAAGTATAGTCCTTTGCAAGATGAAAAAGTTCAGAAGACTGGTTGCACAAAAATGTGAATATATTTAACATTAGTGAATTGTACACTCAGAAACAGTGAAGATGAAATTTTACGTTATGTGTATTTTAACATTTTTAAAAAGGCATGTCTTTATAGTGATACAGGAAGTACACAGCATCACTATGAAGTGTGTTTCCAAAAATATTCAACCTCAATCTAAACAGACCTTTAGACCTACGCCCCCCAGTTTATAAGAAATACAGCATCTAGAGAAACATGGTACATGACAGCATTAGGAAACCTTAAGGCAAACACAGAATGTGGAATGTTCTACAAGACAACTCTTTTTAAAAAATCAATGTCCTCTGGGGAGGACCATTCCAGAATATAAGTGATTACTGAGCTTCCCTGGTGGCAGAGTCGGTAAAGAATCTGCCTGCAATGCAGGAGACCCGGGTTTGATCCCTGGGTTGGGAAGATCCCCTGGAAAAGGGAATGGCAATCCACTCCAGTATTCTTGCCTGAAAAGTCTATGGACAGAGGAGCCTGGCGGACTACAGTCCATGGGGTCACAAAGAGTCAGACAGGACTGAGCAACTAACATTTAGCTGACTTTCCTTCCCCTCACCTGGGAAATCTTAAAAACATGACTCAATGGGTAAGCACATAGTTCTCTGTGGGAGTGGCAGCAGCACAGGTGTATCAGGCACAAGTTGTGATCCTGGCTCTGAGAATTAAGTATGCAGGTGATCACAACCTGTTGTGCCTCAGTATTCTCATCTATAAAATAAAGATGACGGTACCTCCCTCCTAGGGTCACTGTGAGAATTTAAATGTAAAATGTCCCAAAAAGTAAAGTACTGATACTTGTCACATAGTTGGGGCTCAATAAATGGCAATCCTATCCTATCCAAACCAGGTCTGAACTCTTAGCTTGGTTTCCCTCATCAGAGCAGGACTAGCACAACATGCAGATGAGGAGTCAGTCTTTTAGGCAACCCATTTCCAACCTTTGGGCTTCTCCCATGCTCTCCAAGGATGACAAGAACATCACACAATCAAAGGCCTCCATACCTGCAACCACTCAATATTGTAAACATTTTTATAATATGCATTATGATCTGAACAATGATAAAATGTTTCAAGGAATGTTCTTGGGGAACTCCACAGGCCAATGATGAAAATACCAAAATATATACCATGAATTCAAGAGAGAAAAAAAGTTAACATGTACCAGGTGTCTAGAGCAGAAATTCATTGAAGGGAATCAAGGCAAGTTTTGTGAGTTGCACACTAAAGAACAGGTAAGGGAGGGCCAATCAGACCAAGGGTTTTTTTTGGAATACTTGCGCATACAAATTTACCCATGTTGAGGGGACTGAATGCCAAGAGGTGCATCCTGGCTCTTTCCACAGGGGCCACCACACCAAAACCCTAAGAAACTGCAATGGAACCCCAAGCATTAGCCATCTAAGATGGGGGGAAGTGGAGTGGTTTTGCCTCTCCCCCCAGGGGACACCTGGTAATGTCTAGAGACATTTTTGATTGTCACACCTGAGTCACGGGGGTGGGGGGGGGTGCTACTGTCACCTAGTGGGTAAAAGCTAAGGAAGCCACTAAATACCCTACAATGCACAGGATGGACTCCAGAGCAAAGAATTATCTCACTGGAAATGTCAATAGCGCTGCTATAGAGAAACCCTGCTTAATTGAGAGCGAAATCTAGGCAAGTCTCCAGGGAAGGTCATCAGTTAGAGCTACTTCAGCAAGGGCAGTCCCTCAGGCTAGGAAGTGATTTAGCTAGAAACACCTCTGAGATGGAGGAACATAGCAGGATTCCAAATAGATAGCTAATTCGGGCAGACAGGAGGAATCCTTGGTGTATGATTTAGAGACAGGGAATTTAGATATGAAATAGAGATTTTACCTGACTACCCTTTCTTCCTTTTTCCTTTTCCCCCCAGTTTTAACAAGATGTAACAGTTAAGCTATTTCAAATCCTAAAAGATGATGCTGTTAAAGTGTTGCACTCAATATGCCAGCAAATTTGGAAAACTCAGCAGGGGCCACAGGACTGGAAAAGGTCAGCTTTCATTCCAATCCCAAAGAAAGGCAATACCAAAGAATGTTCAAACTACAACAATTGCACTCATTTCACATGCTACCAAAGTAATGCTCAAAATTCTCCAAGCTAGGCTTCAACAGTACATGAAATGAGAACTTCCAGATGTTCAAGCTGGATTTAGAAAAGGCAAAAGGAACCAGAGATCAAATTGCCAACATCTGTTGGATCACAGAAAAAGCAAGAGACTTCCAGAAAAATACCTACTTCTGCCTCATTGACTATGCCAAAGCCTTTGACTGTGTGAATCACAACAAACTGGAAAATTCTTCAAGAGATAGGAATACCAGACCACCTTAACTGCCTCCTGAGAAATCTGTAAGCAGGTCAAGAAGCAACAGAACCAGAAATGGAACAGACTGGTTCCAAATTGGGAAAGGAGTATGTCAAGGCTGTGTATTGTCACCATGCTTATTTAACTTATATGCAGAGCACATCATGCAAAACACCGGGCTGGATGAAGCACAAGCTAGAATCAAGACTGCTAGGAGACATATCAATAACCTCAGATACACAGATGACATCACCTTCATGGGAGAAAACAAAGAACTAAAGAGCCTCTTGAAAGTGAAAGAGAAAAGTGAAAAAGTTGATTTAAAACTCAACATTCAGAAAACGAAGATCATGGCATCCGGTCCCATCACTTCACGGCAAATAGATGAGGAAACAATGGAAACAGTGACAGACTTTATTTTGGGGGGCTCCAAAATCACTGCAGATGGTGATTGCAGCATGAAATTAAAACACGCTTGCTCCTTGGAAGTAAAGCTATGACCAACCTAGACAGCATATTAAAAAGTAGAGACATTATTTGCCTACGTGTAGTCAAAGCTATGTTTTCCATTAGTAGCGTATGGATGTGAGAATTGGACCATAAAGAAAGCTGAGCACTGAAGAATTGATGCTTTTGAACTGTGGTGTTGGAGAAGACTCTCGAGAGTCCCTTGGACTGCAAGGAGATCAAACCAGTCAATCCTAAAGGAGATCAGTCCTGAATACTCATTGGAAGAACTGATGCTGATGCTGAAACTCCAATACTTTGGCCATCTGATGCAAAGAACGGACTCACTGGAAAAGACCCTGATGCTGGGAAAGACTGAAGGCAGGAAAAGAGGACGACAGAGGATAAGATGGTTGGATGGTATCACCGACTAGATGGACATGAGTTTGAGCAAGTTCAGGGAGTTGGTGATGGACAGGTAAGACTGGAACGCTGCAGTCCATGGGGTTGCAGAGTCAACGACTGAGCGACTGAACTGAACTGAACTGAACTGAACTGACATACAACACTGTATTAGTTTCAAGTGTACAATATGATTCCGTATTTGTATATATTGCAAAATGGCTGCCCCAGTAAGTTAACATCCATCACCTCACAGTTAATATTTTTTGTGACTTTTTTAAGATCTACTCTTAGCAATTTTGAAATGTACAAGAGTATTGTTAACTAAATGACCACTCTTCCTAAAGAGCCATTCGAGTCACTTATCACATCATCACTTTATTACATCAGTCTAATTTCCTGCACAGCACTTATCACAGCCGAAAAATAACTTTATTTTCTCCTTTATTATCGTCTTTCCCCTAGAAATATAAGTTCTCTGAAAGCATGGCTTAGTCTATTCTCCGCGGTTTCCAAAGCACCTTAATTGAATAAATCCTTATAAAGCAGTAAACATTCAATAAATTTGACAAGCTAAAGAGTTCTGACTTCCGACGGTTTCAGTGGTAGGAAAGGGGTGAATTTGAGGCTTCCCCACTTCTCAGTTGAGGATGGGGCAGGGGGTTCAGACCCCAAGCACTACCGAGCCTGGAGCACGGAGTTCGAAATTCAAAAGTGCCGCCTCCAGAGAAGAGTTTTTAAAAGACAGAAGGGAAAAATTAAAAAAAGGAATTGGAGTGTCCCAGCGCGAGGCGGGAGGAGGCGCTGGGATGAAGCAGAAGTATACCATTTGGCCCAGAGGCCAGGAGCGGCCCCGCATCTTCCTGGTGGTACAAACAATGTGTGGGGCCGGATGCAGGTGCGCCGGCAAGGAAATGCGTGGCCCACGACTGAAGCCTGCTCCGGACGCGCGACTTCTGGAGGCTGGGGGCAGTGGGCGGGGTAACGTATAGCTCGGCCCGTACCACTCAGGCCGGGACGGGGGTCACGCAAAGAGCGGGCAACTGACACCTGGGAAAGAGGTTCGAATCAGAGCACCCGAGCGGGAAAAGCGGGTCCGGATCGAACCCCTTAGAAGGGCAAGGAACCTGCTAGGGTTCGCGACATTTCAGGGTGCAAAGGCTGGGTTGTACTACTCTGCTGCCAGATAGGGGGTCCAGGCTGGGACTTGCGCAGGGCCGCAGCCGGGCTTATCTCACCAGAGCCATTGGGTCCAATGATGGCGGTGAACCTCTGAAATGGTCCGATAATCTGCCGACCCTTGTACGATTTAAAGTTCTCGATCTCAATCAGCTTCAGGAACCCCATTACTGCGGCAGCGCCGCCAGCGCTAAGAAAGGCCGCGCCGTTCGCCCGCCAACTGGGATAGCCCGCGCGGGAAACACCGCAGTGCAGGCCGGGCGGACAGTAAACCTCGCGAGAATAAGTCGAGGCCTAACGGGATTTTCGACTTCCGGCGCGGGCGGGAACCAAGGGGCGGGGCATTCGGACAGATGTGGCGGTTTTGTTGATCGGTTGCCAAGGCGCGAGGATACAACTGGCGTTCGGGCCCCGCCCCCTTTTCTTGTTGCTTGGCAATGCAAACCGCCGCTACTGGCGACCTCGCAGTTGAGAAAGCAAGCAGTGCAATGAGGTGTCTGCAGCTTTGGGGATCCCGGAAAGCTGGCTGACGAGGCCAACCCTTGCTGAGACAAGTCAGAAGTCACAGGCAGGGCAAGAGGAAGGTGGGGTCTCGGCTGCGGCTTTTGCCTGGCCGGCGGGAACATTCAGACAAGAAAAGGGTCGGGAATTGGAAAGATCCCAGGGAGGGGAGGAAGGAGGGGCCAGCAGGAGGATTCCGAGTTAGAGGAGCTCAAATCTTGCTGAGGGTAGAGTAGGTTGGAATTGGAATGGAGTGGAGTTATACATGGGATAGGGTGTTAAGGGGGATGGGGTGTGAATGGAGACGAGGGAACTCTGGAACGACTGGGATGCGGGCTGGGGAAAACTGTGGCCAAAGGTACTACCCCTACCCCACCCCACCCCCGCCCCCCGCCTCCCTCCTTTTTCTCCAAGCAGAGTTCAGAGGCTGACGCTATAGTCTTGGACCTAACCTGGGAGCTTCACAATTGGGACTCCTTGATGAGAAAGGTATTTTGTGTGAACCCCTGGGAGCCAGGGTCCCTAAGCCTGTGCTCTTCACCTCTTATCCTTCTTCCCTTCCCCCTCTTTATCTCTGTCTTTTCATGCCTCACTCCCATCCCATTCCCTCCTCTCCATTCCCCCTCTGCCCAGTCCCTTGCTTCCCTTCCCTTTCTCTGCTCTGTCCTCCACCCCTATCTACCGCCCTGTTGCCCTCCTTCCTCTTTTCCCCCTCTGCCCCTGACCTTTCTGTCCCTTTGCCGTTTTCCATCTTTTCTATCCCTCTGCTCCATCCCATCATACCCCATTACCTTATTACCTGCCCTTTACTAAGCCATGACGTTAGCAGTTCAAGAAGCTGTCTGTGTCATCTTCCCCTTCAGTTTGACCTTATATTGTGGTGACAGATGGAATATAAGCAAGCTGGCGTCAGTGCTGGGACTTAGACATGGAAAAGGTCTGGTGGTTGCTACAGCCATTCCTGTAACTAATTTTTAAACGATGTCTGGAGGCTGGGAAGAGTCTTAGGACAAGTCCAGAAAAGTGAGAAAGCCTGGTTGATGCAATCGAGTAAATGAAGTTCAGTTGGGAGATACTGGTGTGATCAGACTGAGGGGATAAAATGACCAAAGGACAGCAATCTCATAATGGACAGGAACCAGAAATCCCATGAATGGAAGAGCCTGGCGGGCTACACCTTGGGGTGGCAAAACAGCCGGACAGGACCTAGCAACTAAACAACAACAATAACTTCCATTTAAGAAGATGAAATGTAGCTTTTTGGAGAGAAAATCAAATTGGATCCATACTTCTCACACCATATACAAAATGCAATTCCCAAATAGATTAAAAACTTAAATAAGAAAAGCAAAACTTTAGAAATTTTAGGATATATAGGAGAATATCTTTATCACCTCAGGGGATTTCTCAGATGATAAAAACTTCTGAACTTAAAGGAAAAGATTGGTAAATTTGACGGCATTCAAATTCCTCCAAATTATAACATAAAGTGAAAAGATGATAAGTGCACACAAAAAGCTTCTAAAGTATCAATCTGGGTTCTGTGGAGGGTTTGCAGGTGTTCATTTTGTTGTACTTCATAACTTATATGTGTTAACCATTTTCCTTTGTATGTATCAGTCATTAACATAAATTATTATAAAATAATAACAAAGTGAAAACACAAGGCACAAATTGAAGATGTTTGCCACAGGTAAACTAAGAAATGATTGGTGTGCAGAATACATAAGAAACTCCTAAAATTAATAAGAAAAGGACATTTTTTAATGAACAAAAGATATGAATGGGTACTTCACAGAAGAGAAAGAAAAAATGCCTAAAACACACATGAAAAGATGTTGCAACCTCATCAGCAATAAGGAAAATGCCAATTAAAATAGATAATTATAACTTTATACCCACAAGTTGGCAAAAATTAAAATGTCTGTAACATTAAGTGTTGCTGAGGATGTGGAGTAGCTAGAGTTTATATACACTATAGTGAAAGTATAAATTGGTGCAGTCTTCTTGGAAAACAACATTATCTTGTAAAGTTTAAATAGGCTGATGCCCTATGATCCAGCACTTCCACTTCTAGGCATATGCTAGGGACACTTTTCCAGCTGTATATATGTCTCTCTTAATCTACAAGTTCCTCTTTTTTTTTTTTTTTTTTTTGCAATTAACTAAACTGGATTGTTTGTGCTGCAGAGTCCTAGTCTCTCTTGAACCCACTTCAGTCAGGCCCCACCAAAAATGTTCTCATCAAGGTCAGAAGCAACCCTCCCCTTCAAATCAGTCAGTTCTCAGTCCTCATCTTATTTAACCCATCATCAGTTGCTCACTCTCTCCTCCCAAAAGCACTTTCTTCACTCAGCTTGTCAGGGAACTCCAGTTTTTACGTCCATTCCACCTGGCAGAGCCTAAAGCAACTGAGCGACTTTCACACTTCACATCACCTCACTGGCCACTCAGCCTCCAGTGCTGGCTCCTCCTCTCTCTATGTCCCCTGAGGCATTCTTATCCACCTAGAGTACCTTAGAGATCTCTTACTGCCTCATAGCTTTAAATTCCTTGCATCAGTAAGGACGGGCTGAATTATGCTGAACTTACAACCTCAAAATCTCAGCGGCTGTATGTGGAAGCTAATACATACAACTAGTGAATATAATACAAAAAGAGCAGACTTACAAACTAGTGGTTAACAGTGATGGGGAAGGGGTACTATAGGGGTAAGAGAGTGGGAGGTACAAACTATTGGGTGTAAGATAGGCTCAGCTATGTATTGTACATCAGGGGGAATAAAACCAATACTTTGTACTAACTGTAAATGGGAAGAAACCTTTAAAAACTATTAAAAAAAAAAACCTAAGGACAACCAATTCAAACACAGTCAACTAGGCCTTCTCAAATAAAACAAGCACTTCATCTATAGCCAAGCAAATAATTTCCTTGTGTTCCATCTCTTAAACATCTTTCCTTAAGCTCTTAACCACTTCTGGTTTGGCAGTGCCCAATTTGTTTTTTGCCCAAATAAACTCATAAAAAAATGTTTCTAAGTCTCAGCAGCTCATAAAGACAGGTTTCTCACTCCTGCTTCTTGTCCATTGTGGGTTGGCTACATCTCTGCTCTGTCTTCACTCCAGGACCAAGGCTGAAGGGACAGTCCTCACCTGGGACATTGCTGGCCCCACAGCAGTAAAGAGAGAACATGGCTATCACTAATGGCTCTTAGTTCTGCTTAGGAATGGCACTGTCAATTCTCACTTTCTAGAGGGCAAAGCAGATTATGTGGCTAATTGTGAGGGCAATATGATAAGAATATAGAATCCTGTAAGGAGGAACAGCAAAAAAAACTTTTTGGGGGCCTTGTGAAGTTTTAGTTCCCCACCAGGGATCAAACCTATGCCCCCTGCAGTGGAGGTGCAGAGTCCTAACCACTGAACAGCAAGGGAATTCCCAATAGCATATCGTTTTGAAAAATAACAAAATTTTCCATACTATCTGTTATCTATCAATGGGTGTCAACCTCTCAAACTCAACACTTCCAAAACCAATCTCCAGATTCTCATCCTATTCTATTCTCCCCATACAGACTATTTAGTTGATAGCAACGCATCTGACTGCCCCAGCCCAAATCCTTGAAGTCATTCTTAACACTGCTTCCTCACAGCACACCCAATCCCATCAGGAAGTCCTGTTGGCTCTGTCTTCAAAATATATCCAGAATCTGACCACTTCTCCCTACATCTGCTGCTACTAACCTGGCGTGATCATCATCTCTTGCCTAAACAATTGCAATAGCCTCCTGTCTGGTCTCCCTGCCTCTAGCCTCCCTTCCCATCCCCTCCAGTCTATTCTTAACACAGCAGCCAGAGCAATCCTTTACAAATCAAAGACAGGACACATCACTCCCACTGCTCAAAATCCTCCAATGGCTGCCCATTTCTCTGAGTAGAAGCTGCAGCCTTTACAATGGTCTGTGAAGTCCTACATGCTCTGCATCTCCCCACCCAATCTAATGTTATTTCCCACTCCTTCATTCACCCACTTGCCTCCCTGCTGTCCCCTTGAATGTGTGTGTGCCTCTTGTGTGCACCTTAAGGCCTCTGCACTTGTTCCCTCTGCCTGCAGTGCTCTCCTAGTTATCTGCATAGGAAACTCCCTCACCACCTTCAAGCATTTCTTTCCGTTATGCCTCCCCTGACTTCCATATTTAAAATTGCAACACTCTCCCCATTTCCTTAGCACTTCCAATTCCCCTTATCCTACTCTATATTTTTCCCAAAGCACTGATCATCTTCTTACAAACTATTTAATGTACTCTCTCTAGTCTTGTCTGCCCCCACTAGAAAGTAACTTTCACAAGGACTCAGATTTTTGTCACTTTTGCTCCTTGATGTCTCCCAAATGCTTAAGGGATTGTCTGTCAGTAGGCACTTCACGAATATTTGTTAATTGATAAATGAACATGGGTGAAAAAAGCAAGATGCAGAAGAATGCATACTATGTAATACTCCATCAAGTTTCAAGACAAAATGTTTTAAAATATTGTTCAGGGAATCATACACACACATAGGGTATATTAGTGCATATTACTAAGGGAATGGTGACATTTTGGATAGTGGTTCTTCTTAGGGTAAGGATGAGGGAGAACAGACATAAGACACTTAAATAGTATTGATCATGGTCTATTAACTAGGGAGTTGGTTCATGGGTCTCTTTTATCATGCTTCCTAAGTTACATATGGCTTATATATAATTCCCCTGTGTGCATCAAATATTTTAGTTACAAAATGGTTAGACAGTGAACGAGCAAGGTTGGAACTAGCTGTAGGAGTTGATGAATGGTGTTCCAAAGGAATGCAGTGTACAAAGGCCCTGAGGTGGGAACGGTTGTAGTGTTGGAGGACTTGATAGGAAGCCAGCGTACCTGGAGAACAGTAAACAAGGAAGAGGGAGGCATGAGATGAACTGGAGAGGTGTGCAGGAACTGGATCTTGAAAGCCCACAGTAAGGGGTTGGATCTAAGTGTGGTGGGAAGCCAGTGGAGGATTTTAAGCAGGTGCAAGACATGATCAGATTTATGTTAGCAAGAGATTTTGGCCGTGGCTTTGGCTGGGCTTCCCAAAATACAAAGGAATACAGGCAAATTTAAACCTTTAATTTGACTAGAGCATAAGTAATAAAAATAAAGGGGGAATGGTGGTGGCATTTACTGAAACAGAAAAAACTAAATAGAGCGTAATGCAAAAGGGATGTTGTAAATCAGTTTGAGACTTGGAAAGGTGAGCAGGAATCAGATCATGAAGACTCATAAAACAAAAACATTGGGGAACTATTTGCTTTATGCCATGCGTGCATGCTCAGTCATGTTCAACTCATTGTAGCCCACCAGGCTCCACCATCCATTGGATTCTCCAGGCAAGAATACTGGAGTGGGCTGCCATTTCCTCCTCCAGGGGATCTTCCCTCCTGCATTTCCTGCACTGGCAGGCGGATTCTTTACCACTGAGTCACCTGGGAAGCCCACTTGCTTTATAGATGCTTTCAAAGGTTTTAGGCTGAGGTGTGCCATGGTCAGATTTGCTTTCAGAAAAATCACTTTGGTAGCCAAGGCAGAGAAGCAGTAGAGAGCCTAACACTGGAACAAGGGAGCCCAGTGAGGTTCCTGGGAACATTATTTAGCACCAACTTGTGAGGCCTGAATTAGGGTTGAGACAGCAGAGATAGAGAACACAGATATGAAATATGTCAGGAAGTAAAATCAGTAGGAATCAATAGCTGGTAAGATAATGTGGGGAGAAAGGAATGGGAGTATGGTCAAGTATGATGGTTAGCACTGACTGGCCATCCAACTCGCCCTTGCTCCAGATGTATAGCATAGATCTGCCACCAGATCCCAAGGAGGTGGCAGCCATCGAAGCTAGAAGAAATCGAGAAAAGGAGCGACAGAGTCGATTCTTCAATGTGCGGACCAGAGTCATGGGGGTGAGTGGGCAGTGGGGACTTTCTCTGGACCAGGGGTCACCTCACTCTTATACCAGGAGAGGAACATAGCTGTACCCATCACAGCCCCTCCCTGATTCGAGCAGACTGCATGGTTATAAAGGAAGGAGGAAGGGAAAAAGGCACCCACCCCCACGTGTGGTGAGGACCTGAGAAAGAGGCCGAGAGGTGCAGGGGAAGAGGAGCCAGTGACAGGTGACTCCTCCAGTCAACTCTGGGCCAAGTGGTCTGGTTTTCATGAGACAAGTAAATGGAGCCAAAAGAAGTCTATAAAGAATATTTGGTATCGCATGCATATGCCAAAACTCTCTGGAAGGTTACATAAGAAACTGGTAACTGATGGGAGGGGCACTTACTCTTGACTAAACTGTATTCCCTTTTGCACTATTTTGAAATGTTTTAAATGAATTATAATCAAAATAAAGAGAAAATATCGATAGTTTAAGAAAAAAATAGATTGCTGGGTGGGTGGATTAGTGTGACTTGAGATCTAGTTGGCAAACGTTTCAAGGCCTGTTCTGTGCCAAGCACTGGGTTAGGCAATAGGGACACAAAACTGACTAAGGCTCAGTCTCTGCCCTTAGCAAGCTCACAGCCTAGGAGACAATCAATAGAGGCAAAGTTCAAGGTAATGTGGATAGTGGGTCCTAGGTTCTGTGGGAGTAGCACCTGCTGGAGGGATCAGGAAAGTCTCAGCTGGTCTTAAGGGATGAATAGGAATTTGGGTAAAAAGGAGAGGAAAGAGTGTTCCAAGTGGAGGGAGCTGCTGGAGCAAAGGCTATCGGTATGAAACAGCGTAAGAAAAAAAAAAAAAAGAAACAGCGTAAGATATGTAGAGAACTGTAAGCAGAGCTTCTGAGGGTGGGAGAAGGGAAAAGGGTGAGAAGAGGCTGGAGGCAGAGGCTAAACCACTGAGGGACTTACAAACCATGGTCAGATGGTGGGACATTATCCAGTAGATACTGGGGATCCTATAGGAGGATTTTGAGGCGGGTAAGTTCTGAGCAGTCTGTGTTAGAGCATTCGAGGCCCACTGCTGGGCTTCTACCTTGATTTAGCCCATTTCTTTGGGATCAGGTGGATGTTGAAGCCCTGAACAACCAGGTGGAAGAACGAAAGCTTCAGGAGGCAACAGAACGGAGCAAGGAGGCAGCTTATGGTAACAAGTCCAAGGCCAGAGGCCAGCCAAGGGGGAAAAGCAAGGACCTGAGTGGGCTAAGGCAGGGCAGTTCTGCTCTGGAGTGCAGCCTGAGGTCTGGGGGGTGTGGCAAGACAAACCAGACAGGCCTTTGGGAGCAGTGGCTGTGCTGACTAGACTGTCTCTCCTGTGGGGCCTTCTCCATGCCCCTACCCACCACCCCCAGGTACCAAGCAGGTGCAATATGATCTGGTGGTTCAGATGCTAGAGAAGGAAGAGGCAGAACGGACACGTCGGCTGGCCAAGAAAGTCCAAAACTTTAGAGAACAGAGGCAGCAACTCAAGAACAGGCGTGAATTTGACTTCTGGGATTCAGACCGACTCTGGAGGGAGTTTCCAGCTTATGTTGGTGACAATGCTCCCTACTATGGCCCAGTCAGCCTGCAGTACTTCTCTGAGGAAGATCTGGAGAGGGCTGAATGTCTGAGAATGCAGCAGGAGCAGTTCCAATACAGCCTGGAGAGGCAGCTACAAGAGCAACAGCAAGCCAGAGTTGATGAGAACTGTGCAGGTAAGCAGCGAGGCCCTCCCGGCTGTGACCTGAGGCCTAGTGGGGAGCCATCCTAAGCTGAAGACCAGAACTGTGTGGGCAGGTGCAGTTTCACATAAGGGCTGATGCTGAAAGGTTAGACTGAGCAGGTCCCAACCTCCTTCATCAACTGACAGTGTAGCCATTGATCCCTGATCAGCCTGGCACTCCATTACCTGGAGACAGCAGAGTAAAGACAAACCTAATGGTCCTGCCACTTACTAGCTAGTTTGGGCAAATGAATCCTCCTCTCTGTGCTTCAGTTTGCTTATCTTTAAAATGAGAAAATTATCCATACCTCACAGCTCATGTGAGAATGAAATGAGACACTGTAAGTAAAGCACAAGCATCAGTACAATAGTAGCTACAATAACCAGTAGCTACTATTACTCTGACATCTGTGGCCATGTTCCCCTCTTCCATTAGAGTAAGGGCAAGGACCATCTCTTACCTACTCACACCACTCATCTTTAAAACCACCCCTGTTGTAGCACCCTGTTTTGTTATACCACTTACCATAGAGGTATTTGTGGAATGTCTTTCTCCCCCAAAATGTCAACTCACTGAAGATGAACCACGTCTCTCGTTTCCACCACTCTATCCCAGTTACCTAGTACATTGCCTGCCAGTGTCAGGAGTTCAATAAAATCATCATTGAATGAACAACTGAAGACCAAAATAAACAAGACAGGCACCCTGCCCTCCAGGAACCCACAGAACCAGGACTTCCAGAAAATCAGTTTAGAGTAAAAGGAAAAAATACATGCACAAGTTATTTACCAGCAAAAATCTATGCTTTAACACTGCATTAGGCACTATGACAGGTACTGTGATAGAAATATATACAGGACATCACTCAATCGTGTCTGACTTTTTGCAACCCCATGGACAATACAGTCCATGGAATTCTCTAAACCAGAACACTAGAGTGCGTAGCCTTTCCCTTCTCCAGGGCATCTTCCCAACCCAGGGATCGAACCCAGGTCTCCCACATTGCAGGCAGATTCTTTACCAGCTGAGCCACAAGGGAAGTCCAAGAATACTGGAGTGGGTAGCCTATCCCTTCTCCAGAGGATCTTCCCAACCCAGGAATTGAACCGGGGTCTCCTGCATTGCAGGCGGATTCTTTATCAACTGAGCTATGAGGGAAGTCCATAGAACACAGAGCGAACATCAAGATGGGAGTGTCAGTTCTCACAGGGGAAGGGAGGGACGGTAGGGGGTTGGCACAGGCCAGCTGTCAGGAACCAAATTTTAGAAAGCCGGGTACAATTTTGGCAAGGCAGAGAGTGAGAATGAGAAAAGGCCATTCTAGGCAGAGTGGGTAGCAAGAGGAACAGCTAACCTTTATTGAGTACTTACTGTGTACCAGACACTGTGCCAAGCTTTCTACCATGTATTAACTCATTTCATCTTCAACAACCCTATGAGGCAAGTACTAGTAATATCCCTATTTTCTGTGGAGGAAACGGAAAGAACTGAGAACAGAGATATTAAATAAGTTGCCCAAAGTCATACAGCTAGTGGGTCATGGAGGGGGGAAGTGAACTCAGGTGGCAGGTTGGCTTCAGAGCCCGCACTTGTGATTGCTACACCATACTTGCTCTGTCACCGTGAGAAAATGGGGACTCAGGGACCAAGGGAGGTTTCAGAGAGGGAGTCGTCAATAATGTCAGATGCCCTCAGAGAAGTTCAGATAGGAAAAGAAACCTATCAGATTGAGAAACTAGGAGTATTTGGTGATTTTTGTCAAAGTAGCTGCAGTGGCACCAGGGGCCAGCTGCCTAGTGACAGCAGGCAGGTGTACAAGAAGGTAGAGTTAGGCAACAGAACAGCAGAATGCTGGGGGAGAGTCTGTGTAGTGTCATGAAAGGAGCATGAGCTGATTCCTTGAGAGATCTGGATTCTAACTTACTAAGTGCTGGCTGTGTAACCTTAGGCATTTTACTTCACTTCTGGACCTCATCTGGAAACATGGGGTGACCTTTCCTCTTTGAGTTGCTATGAAGACCGAAATGAAACCAGGCACCCCTATCCTCCGTTCCCCTGCCGTCCAGTCTCTGTGGTCTGTCCCTGTGCCTCTCCAGAGCCAAGCCTTCAGCCTATGCTCTGGACCCCATTCCGCTTGCCTCCCATGTAGGCTGTGCTCCCTCAGGTACGCCCTGGTCCTGAGGTTCTCAACACTTTCCACTGGCCATATTCTGTGAAGGCTGTAAACATGCTTATGTCTAACCCTTCTTTTTAAAAACTTTTTAAAATTTTTATTTCTTTTTGGCTGTGCTGGGTCCTTGTTGCTGTGCAAGGACTTTTTCTTGTTGTGGAGCATGGGCTCTAGGGTGCATGGCTTCAGTAGTTGTGGCACATGGGCCCAGTTGCCCCGAGGCATGTGGAATCTTCCCAGACCAGGGATTGAACCCGTGTCCCCTGAATTGGCAGGATTCTTAACCACTGGACCAACAGGGAAGTCCCTGTATAACCCTCCTTAAGAATAAAACAAAAGCCTCTCTCCATTCTGATTCCCCTAGATACTATGAGCTAGCTCTTTTCCTTTACAGCCACACTTTTTGAAAAATCTGTCTCTACTTGCTGTCATTCCTTCCTAACTTTCCAGTCACACTTCAACTCCTGAGATCTCATTTCTCCCCACACACCTGCACTGACACTACTCTTACAAAAATCATCAATGTCCTTTGTGTTATCAGGTACAAGAGGCTCTGTTCAGTCTTTTCTCTTTTACTTGGACTTTCTTGCTACACTTGACTCTTACCATATCTTCTTTTTCTTGCTACACTTGACTCTTATCATATCTTCTTTAAACCTCTCTCTTCCTTGGCTTCTGTGACAGCATATTCTGCTATAGCTCTCCGATCATTCCTCTTCTGTCCACACTTTGTGGATTCCTCTTCCTTCTAGAGACTTTGTCCTTGGCACGCTGCTCTCCTTACCCTGCATACTTGCCTCAGGTGCCCTCAACCCTCATTTTGGTTTTGGCTACCACATCACCATCTCTATGCTGAGGACTCTTTACCTGCAGTCAGGTATCCAGGTGGCTGCTGACCACCTCCAATTCAGCTTCCTAAAGAGAATTCATCAGTGCTCCCTAACCTGCTCTGCATTCTGTATCCTCTAGTTCCAGAGGTGGCCACATCATGCACGGAGTCATCCCAGCCAGGACCCTGGGAAGCATCCAAGTCTTTTGCTCTCCCTTACTCCCTAATCCAATCCATCAAATTCTGCTAATGAAACCTCCATTTATTTCCCCTGCATCCTTTCCATCACTGGCCTGGTTTCAGCCCTCTTAGCCGGCCTACTGCCATAGCCTCCAAGAGGGCTTCCCTACCTCCACTGTCTCCCACCAGCCTCACTGTCCTCTATACTGGCACCAAAAGGAGCCTTCTAAAATGCAAATCTAACCATGTCACCCCCTTACTTAAAATCCTTCCATATTCGCCATCACCTTCAGGGTTGTTTCCAGTCCTTAGTCTGGCCCATGTAGAGTTCCCTAGTCACTTGCATTTTATGCTCCAGCAAGAGCAGACTACTTGTAATTTAAGATACAGATCATGCTGTTTCTTCACTTCCTTATTTGATATTTACCAAGCACCCAGTATGTACCAGGCTCTGATATAGGTGCTAGTGTATGGCAGTGGATAAAACAGATAAACGTCCCTGCTTTTACAAAGGTTACCTTGTAGTGAGGAGAGAGACAGGCAATAGACAAAAATAATTAAGTAAAATGTAAGGTATATTGGATGGTGATAAATGCTGGGAAGAAAAATAAATCAGAGGAGGAGGATAAATTTTGAGGTCAGGCAGGTGGCAATTTTAGGTAGGAAAGACAGAAGGCCTCACTGAGGAGCAAAGTGAGCAAAGATCTGAAGGAAGCAAAAGAACATGAGACAAGAGCAACATTTATTACAAATCCCTAAGGCAGAATTGTCTGGCATGTTCTAGTAACAGCATGGAGACCACTGTAGCTGGACTGAAGCACTTTCAATGCTTTTGCTCATGCTATGCCTGCAGCCTAGCCCTTAGTCTGAAGCTCAGAGATGAAATAATTTCCCCAGGTCACACAGCTCCGAAGCAACAGAGCTGGCATTGAGACCCAGGTCCATTGGAAGCATATTTCAGTTGTGGCTGTCACTTTTATTATCCCTAGCCCCAAAGAGTAGCTGCTTCCACACATCCCTGCAATGAGGACATTACCCCACTCCCAAACATACATACACATAGCTTCCACATACATAAACATACATTTACAAAGCTTGCTGAACAAATGGCTGAATGACAGTGCCCTGGCCATACTTCTTTGTGTAGACATGCTCGATGAGCAGCTACGCCTAGCTATGGACATGCGGGCCGCCCAACTGGCCAAGCTGGAGGAGTCCTGCCGCATAGCCATGATGGCTGCCACGGCCAATGCCAACAAAGCCCAGGTATGTACAGCATAAGAGCCATCCAGGGCACCAGGCTCTCCCCAATCTACCGATCAAACCAGCCCTCTCATCTACCTGGGGACTTCCCCCTTCACCCTAGGGCCCTCTTAGGGCAGGAGGTCCCCTTCCCCACCTCCAGGCTCAGGATGACCTGAGAACAGAACACTGCCCTCCCTTCCCCAGTCTCTCAGTCTAAGGGCTTCCAGAAGGCAGAGGAGTTCCCTGCCCATTCCACCCCTTCCCCCACCTTAAGTCACTCAAAGGCCATGCAGTATCTCTTCCTCCTCTCCCTGAAATGGGGGAGAGTAGGGCCATGTCTCCCCCTCCCCCTGTGACTGAGAGCTCCCTGAAGTTGAGCATCCAAACGCTCACATTCGGGGACCCCACCAGGCAGCTGGGCTGGCTGAGCGGCAGCGCCGTGAGCATCAGCGCCAACAGGAGGCGAACCACGTGGAGGTCCAGAACCAGATCACAAGTGACCTACTGACTGAGAACCCCCAGGTTGCCCAAAACCCCGTGGCTCCCCACAGGGTCCTGCCCTATTGCTGGAAGGGCATGACTCCAGAGCAGAGAGCCACCATCAGGAAAGTACAGGAGACACAACGCCATGAAAAGGAAGCACAGCGCCAAGCTGAACAAACACTGGATGCCAAATGGGAAAGCCAGACCATAAACTTGGCCCAGGCAGCAATGGAGCTAGAAGAACAGGAGAGGGAGCTGTGTGCTGAATTTCGGAGGGGACTGGGCTCCTTCAACCAGCAGCTGGCTAAGGAGCAAAAAGCCCAGTGAGTTCTAGGGGGTGGCATGAATGCTAAGGGAGGGTAGGGAGGGATGGCAAGAGCCAGGGAGAGAGGGAAAGCCCATTAGCTGAAGCCTCTGGATTTCTTTCACAGGCAGAATTATCTGAATTCAATAATCTATACCAATCAACCTACAGCCCAATATCATCTGCAATTTAACACCAACAGCCGCTGAGCTCAGGATGGTCCTCTCCCGTCTCCAGCATCAAGCTCACAGAAACTAACAGAGAGAAAAATGCTGCAGCACCCCCCCCAATCCATTTCCCAGTGGGAGAGAGCTGAGCCACTACCCCACCTCTGACCCTGGGTAATAAAGTTGTTCATTAAAATCAAGGTTACATGTTGTAATAGGACACAAAAGGTGTACGGTACTGCCATTCCCACCCCACCCATGGGTTCTGAGCATCCAACCCTGTCAGTCTTCACCCATTCACATTTATTCCCCATGCCAGCTCCCCCAGCACACAGTGCTGCTCACTCCTCTGTGAGAAACAGAGACTTTATTAGGCACACAGGGTGACTGATAGGCAGAGGTTACAAAATGGCTACTGGGCTTCCTTCCAAGCTGGAGTAAGCACTCCAGGAGGGGGAGGGACAGAGGAACCTTTGTTCTCTCTGCCTTCCCCCTTCAAGGCTGCATGCGGATGGCCCCATCCAGCCGGATGACTTCTCCATTGAGGAATGAGTTCTCGATGATGGCCTGTACCAGATGAGCATACTCAGCAGGGTCACCAAGTCGGTTGGGGAAGGGCACCTGGCTGGCCAGGAAGTTGCGCACTTTATCTGGGAGGGTGGTCAACAGCGGGGTGCCAAATAGGCCTAGATAAGACAGTCAGAATCAGAGACCCGCCCTCACTTTCATATTTACCTGGTCCCTCCTCACCGTAACTCTACTTGTGGTGCTTCCTTATATCCAGAGATAGAAGGCTGCTGCTGTTTAGATGGTAGATACCTTCCCTGCTCAATTGCCCACAGATCCCACCCAATCCCAGGTGTGGCAGGGAGGGGATATGTCTACCTGGAGCAATGGTCATCACCCGGATACCCATGGGAGCCAGATCCCGAGCAATGGGCAGTGTCATCCCCACTATGCCCCCCTTGGAAGCAGAGTATGCAGCTTGTCCAACCTGGAGAGGGAGTGGAGGTCTTAAGGGGCAGGGCCCCCAACAAGTCACCAAGGTACAAGCCTTGACCCTACTCACACACCTGGCCCTCAAAGGCAGCTACGCTGGCCGTGTTGATGATGACCCCACGTTGGCCTCCCTGGTCTGGTTCATTCTGGCCCATCTCACCAGCCACCAGGCGGATCACATTGAAGGTGCCTATGAGATTCACCTGGAGGACCAGTAGAGAGGTGGTATAGGATTTGAAGCACAGGTAGCCTTTTGTGGGTGTGGGGACACTCACAGTCAGATACTTCTTACTACTACCCCTGGAGAACCTCTAAGGCCTTACATTGATAACTCGCTGAAAGTCTTCCAAGGTATGGGCCTGGCTCTTCTTTAAGTTATATGTCTTGCTGGCCACTGCAATGCCTGCACAGTTGACTGCCACATCCACACGGCCAAATTTTTCTCTTGCTAGAGTCAGGGCTGCTTGCACATCCTTCTCTGAGGTCACCTTCAAAGGGAAAAGTGGAGAAGGTATTCATCTACCATCATACACATACCACTAAATCTTGCGGGGGGGGAGGGGGCGCGCAGGGCAAATCCAGTCTTTGAGTGACAACAGAATTGTGTAAGCAAGGGAGAGGCCAAGAAAAAGAAAACTCTAGAGTGAGACAAAGGTGAAAATGTTAGGTATTATAGAGCAGTGTTTCAAAACATTTTTGAAATCTATACCCTCTTTTGAAAAACTTACATACCCCTGGAGATTCTCAACTGCTGTGGATCAGACAAGTTGTGAGAATTATTAATATGAAGATAAACTAGCTTTTTGGTACCCCTACTTGCTAATACGATTTCATCAAGCTTTACTTTCTGTAGTTTGTTTTATGATAAGTTTTTTGACTTTGTAAATATTAAAATTACAGGGCACAATAACTCTACATATCTCCTTGAGGAGATTCTGATAAGGCTAATCCGCAACCTCCCTCCCTGCCCTCCTCCCTGTTGTGAATCACAGCTTTAGCAATTCTTTATCTGGAGGCGTATGAAAACGGCTCAGACCAAAAGGGAAAAGGAGATGGGTCCATTGCCCACATAGACAGGCACCCTCATGAAAAGGAACCCCATGAGAGAGTTGAGGTAACCCCACTTACGTCGGCTGGGGCAAAGGCGCAGCTCTTCCCTAGCTTCTTGGCCTGGGCCTCCCCATCTGAGTTGGGCAGGTCCAAAAGTACAGCAGTGGCCCCCTGCCCTACCAGTCGCTCCGCTGTGGCCAAGCCTAGGCCTGAGGCTCCGCCGGTTATTAAGGCAACCAGACCCTGTGAAGAGGAGCTCGGTCAACAACTACACTGTGCGGACCACCCCCACCCATTCACCAGGCTTCTGCGAGGGAGGCTCCCGGTCACCGCCGCGACTTGACCCCCATCTTAACGATGGGACCCTCTGGGCGTCTCATCCCTAGACAGCCATCCAGTCACCCCACATGCACGTGCCCCGGAGAGTTGACCTTCACCTCCCGAGCCCCGCCGTCGCAATAACAGGCCTAGATAAGAGTGACGCTTTCTCCCAGCACCGATCTCTCCCCGCTGGTTCTACGGCTGCGCCGTCCCAGTGGGTGCAAAAGGGCGAAAACCCGATTACCTTCACGCTCCGACATGCAGCTGCCATCTTGCTCAGGCCTCTCTGCAGGCAGGACTGCCGGGCACTCGCTGATTGGCCGGGGCGGGGCCGCGGGGCGGGGCCGGCGAGGCGGGCGGCCCGCCGCTCAGCCAAACAAGAGGGCGCCGGCCTCTCACTTCACCCGCCGCGGGGGCAAGGCCGGCCGGGGCAAGGTCCAGGCAGAGAGTCTTTACACCCAGGGAAAAACAACGAATAGCCGCGTCGCAACATTACCACACCCCCGGGCCTTTGGTCAGGCCTGCAGCTCTGCTTGGGGGAGGGGGACAGGAGATTGAAAATGTGTTCCTTACTCCTCGGAAAAAGCCTCAGTTCAAGTATAAACATATCAGAGAGACCTATATGCCAGTCTCCGTGCGGGGCACTAAGGATAATAGAGGAATAATAAAATAATCAGAGGAATAATAAAAGGTTCATGCCTTCCGAGAGGGAAGTTGGAAAGTTCAGTTGGAAAAATAAATAATTTCAGTACAGACACAGACAAAGGAAGGGACAAAGAACCAGATTCTAGAACCCAGGCATGGATATCCAAAGATGGTGATTGTGAGAGCCACATACAGAGAAATATGTTGAGGAAGAGACTGAGAAGAACAGAGCTGACCGACAGGTTCTCAGAGATACAGATATGGAAAGCCATAACAAGAGAAGTTAGAAAACGACATTCTGAGACAGCTGCTGAGAAACAAACCCAAAGAGGCATAAGCAGAGAAGCAAAAAACATCTTTGAGCCTTTGGTACTGTCTTCTATGTCTAACACCTATTTTAAACCCCAAAGCCCAGATCACACATTTCACATTGGACCTCAACCAGAGACTGTCATTTAAGACCCAGAATACCCTAAAACATCTTTTCACCAGTATCCTAATTATAATTCTGAGCCTACCTTATCTGACTTCTTTATACACTTCTCCCCAAGCCAAGGTCTTCAGACCATAACCTTAGTCTACATTTTCAGCCTCATTGAGCTGTGTATTTCCTTTATTTTAAGTATCTCCCTATCTGGGTTCCCACCCAGGAAGACTTCCTTCTGGGCCTCCTAAATGTTGACTTACTACCACACTCATGGTCACTACACAATATCCATGAAAGGATTTAGTACCAGATTCACAATCTTTCAGACAACATGAAGCGCCCCCATCCCTCAGTGATAGCACTCTTAACGGAGCCAAATATGGTCCAACCACAGTGCCCTCTTTGTGTTCTTTCTTTTGTTTTTAATTTTTATTGAAGTATAGTCTATTTTCAATATTAGTTTCAATGTTAGTTGTGGGTTACAGCAAAGTGAATTAGTTATATATAAACATATATCCACTCTTTTTTAGATTCTTTTCCCATATAGGCCGTTACAGAGTATTGAGTTTCCTGTGCTATACTGTAGTTTCTTATTGGTTATCTATTTTATACATGTTGTTGTTTAGTCACTCGGTCTGTCCAACTCTTTTGCAACCCCATGGACTAGAGTCCACCAGGCTCCTCTGTCAGTGGGATTTCTCAGGCAAGAGTAAGTATTGGAGTGGGTTGCCATTTCCTTCTCCCAGGATCTAGGACCCAGGGATCGAACCCGCATCTCCTGCTTAGCCGGTGGATTCTTCACCATTGAGCCACCGGGGAAGCTATTTTATGTATAGTAGTTTGTATATATTAATACCAATCTCCCAATTTATCCTCCCACCCCAGCTGTGTTCATCTTTGAATTAGCTATTCTCTATGCTTGAAATGCTCTCCTTGTTCTGCCCGTAGTCCGAGTCCCCGGTTGGGAAAGAAGACTCCTCGAAACAATGCAACTCGCAATAGGGGAATTTATTACTGACTCGAGCCAGGGCCTCCCAACCCTCACCAGGTGTGTGAGGACGAAAGGCCCCGAGCCCCAGTTCTCTCGGGTATTTATTAGGTCAAAATAAGCAGCAGGTAGTTGGTGCAATCGGATTGGTTACACAGTGGGTAGTTGGCGTAAGTGGATTGGTTACACAGTTGCAAGGTAATTTTTGTTGGCCCTACGTGGGGCTTTCAGCTTTCCCCTGATAGCTTCCCTTTCTTCTGGCTAGGCATATGTTGATTGGCTGGCTCCAGGAGGCCTGATAATTATGTTACCCCAGGAAACCAGGCCTACTCCTACTCTAGGCTGCCTGCCTTGGCGTTAGCCGTGACAGTCTCACATCCTGATCTTTGCATGACTGTATTTGTTGCTGCTATTGTTGCTATTGTTTGGTCATTCAGAACTAAGCTTCAATGTCACCTCCTCTCCCTCACCTCTCAAGCTGTGAGTCACTTAGTTGCTATTCCATTGTGTTGGAGGATGTCATCAAGAGTACATAACCTCAGGTTAACCACACAGCTGGACCCAGGCATTGGGACACTCCGTACCCCACTTTTGTCCCTGGAATATGCTCACTGTTGCCACAGTTAGAGCTGTTTCAAGGACATGGCCTTGAGAGAGTAAGGTGTTGTTGGGACCATCTGAACTGAATACCACCTAACTGAATCCTGTGAACACCTCTATATAAACTTTTAAGATTCTGGCAGATAGGTGTGGAGATCTACTAGTCTTTTGGTCACCCAGAACAAACCTTAGAAGTTCCCTTGCTCATTAAATCTGCCACCTACCAATCTGGAATAGTCTGCCTCTTTCTTCAGTCTCTCCTTGCCCTTCCTGTTCAGGGGCCAGTTTTTTAATCAACACATTGCATATTTGAATTCTCTGCATAGTACTTACAGGTCCACCGTCTTTTTCCAAACTTGGGGCCAGATATGCTTTGGAATTAGAAATTTTTTCAATTCTGAAGACACATACCCTATATTACATACTTCTATATACTGCATATACTCTATACATAACTACCAAGAAAAGTCTGGGGTGTCACTTATAATTAAACATTAATAGTTCTAGAGGCAAAAATATGAAAATTTACACTGAGTGAATCAAGACAACAAATAGCCTTATGCTATTTCAGGTCCTGTTTTGTCACCTAATGAGTTTGGGCTCCAAAGTATGAAAAAAGAGCCTGATACTTCCCAGAACTTTTGGCATTGTGGAATTGTGCCTTAAGGATTTTGAGTCTTGTCTAACCTGGCCTTGTTTGTGTGAGTGTTTGTGTGTTCTCCGTGTACTGGCAGGTAAACCCCATGGCAGCAGAGTCTTGTCCTTTACCTCTTGGCTACCTCATGCTAAGAACACTGCCTGACATGTACTACACACTCAATACAAATTAAGGAATAAATCAGCCAGTCTTGGGAGAATTTGCAGGCCCAGCTGCATGATTCTTTCATGAAGAATTATGCTCAGCTCCAAGGACCTCCTTTCTACTCTAACCACCTCTGTCTAAACCACACTGTTAACCTTGTCATGTCCTGGAATGATTCCCCCACATCTACAAACCACCGCCTCTGACTCTGACCATGTTCTCCCAGTTACCTCAGGTCTTCTCTCCACCACTTCTTTTATATCCTTGAACCCTGTTGATCTGTGGGCCTTTCTATTTTCTCCAGCCCAGCAGCTTCTTCCTACTTTTCTCCTGGACAGTGTAGACCCTCTCTCATTTCTCCTCTCTCTTTACCCATTCCCACCAGTGTCCTCAACCCATTTATCCCTTGGCATCCTACCAATTCAACTCCTTGAAATTTCAGCACAGACTCTGATAGCAGAGGTCTGGGTTTGAATCTCAGCTTCATCATTTGCTAGAGATGACCTTGGGAAAGCTACTTGAATATGCCTCTTTATCCTCTTCCATAAAATGGATATAATCAAAGTACCTCCTTTGTAGGGTTGTTAGGAATATCATGCCATTTCTCGGATTTAACCTGGCTTAAACAACCTCGGCTCGGCCCCCACGAGGCGGAGCCCAAGCACAGCAGACGCCCAACTCAGCGAAAGTTCCCATGGTGGAAGCTGAACTCAAGAAAACCCAGCTCAGTGGAAGTGACAAGGATTCCAGCGTGCTGGAAACTGGGACAACAAAAACAAACTCCGCAGAAAGCTCACACAGCTCAGTCTCAGATTCCAGAAGACCTCTGATTAAGGTAGGAGGTCCTTGCTCCTATGACTGGAAGGACATATGACTAACAAAATCTTAATTCCCTTACAGTCTCTCGTTTCTTATTTCCTCAACACCCGCCCCCCCTCACCCCCACAAACAGGTGAGTGGCTGTGGGTGCAACTGAGGGACTCTGGCAAGGGCTACTCTACTCCCCAGTGTGTCCCAAAGTTTGCACCATCTGCTATGCCCTAGTAGCTGTTGCCCAAGTGGGTGAGCGTTCTTCTGTCCTTAATCTCCTTTGTGCCAAGGATCAGGCCAATGAAAATTGTGGGTACAGGTCAGGTATTTAGCAGATTTTCTGGCAGATTATGAAGGGGATTCCTCGGCACATTTTTCCCACTGCTTTTTCCTCCTATCCTCCAGCTCCTCTCTCCATCTATGCCACTGCTTACAAAGTATTAGGCAGGTCATCATCTTTCCATTTCTGAAAGTTGTGCTTGAAACCGTTTACCTAAGATTGGGACTCAAACCCACGTGGCAGGGACTCTGTGCTATGCTTAGTCACTCAGTCGCATCCAACTGGGATTTGAGCCTGGCCAAAACCCATGGTGCCTGGTTTCAGGATCTAATGAAGCTCAGGTTCTTGATGTCTCATTGAAAAAAAAAAATTCAGTGAGAGACACAGCGATAGGTAAGAGGTAGATTTGTATGGGTTCAGAGAGAAGCACTCTACAAGAGTGTGGGCCATCACAGAGGGCAAGTGCGGTGGCCATGGAATGTGGTGTGGTTAGTTTTCTTGAGTTGGGTGATTTCATATGCTAATGAGTGGGTCATTCCCCCACCCACTCCTCGGTCTTTTGACAGTGCCTTGGAACTGTCCTGTCACCTCTGGGTGTGTCATTTAGCTTGCAGATTGAGGATCAAGGTTTAGTTGAATTTGATTTGTCATCTTGGACCCATTTTGATTTTAATCAGTTTATGTTATGCCCTTGGGCTGTGTCATTCTTTCAAAAGTTGTGCCCTGCCCCCTTCCCTCCTGTTTCATGCTCTTTTCCTGGGCCCACAATGTTGCCCCTACAGTCTTCTGGAGGGTCAACCAGAAAATAGCTGGCCCTTGAGAAAGAAATACTGTATAATATCCAATCTCTCTAGGTATTCATGCCTTCATCTTCCATGTTTCCTACAGCATGTGCAACATTTCTCAGTGAACCCGCTAGGGCGGGTGACAGGCACACAATGCCTGCTAGAAGTCCATCTATTGGTGGCATCCCTTCAAGGGCAATTGGGCTTCAAGGGATAATGTTTGCCACCTTGGGAGTTAGCCCTGCAGGCTGTTTGGGCCCAAACTCTTACCATGTTCTCCTAAAGTTACAAACATACCCCCAGATCAAATCTTCACTCCACTTTTATAGAACATCTGGTCTATTGCCTCTTATCAATTTGTTCTTAAGCCACTTAGTAACTCCTACAACCAGAACCCTGCCCCCTTGTAAGTAACATCACTCCACCCCACTTATTATTAAAATACTCTAATGCCCTAAACAAGACCAAATAGCCCACTCCTTTGTCATTACTTCTGTTATTGCCTAAAGTGGGTCTATGACAATGAAATGTTTACCATTGGAGACACCCTAAATTGCTCTTATGGAGGACTAGGGGAGGAAATCAGTGACTTACATTCCCTCAGAGCAATAAGAGGATAAGGCTTATGGCTGTTTTGCCAGGTTCCCAGTCTCAGGGCACAGGCTTGGATTGCTTTACATCATGATATCTATTCCCATCCTCAGTGGACAAACCGGCAATGAGTTAAGATTACAACCCCTTAATCCTACCCAGCACTGGTCATGCTGGAGACTGTGGGGATGCCCAACTCCAGTCCGTGGGTCCCAGGAGGTCGACCTGCCTTGACCTGCCTAGGGATCTGGTCCTCGGAAGGTTGTAACACGTCAATCTGCTCAGGGATCTGCCAGTCCAGGGGTCCCAGGAGATCGACATGCCTCAACCTGCCCAGGAACCCAGTTCTCGGGAGGCCAACATGCCTTGACCTGCCTGGGGATTCCATCTCCAGGAGGCTGTCATGCCTCAGCCTGCCTGGGGATCTGCACCCTGACCCAGGGACGCCTGGTTCTCAGGTTGCAATGGTACTGGGTAGGATAAGCTTCAGAAAGACTAACCCCTAAGGAAGTCCACCCATGGAAATAGAAGGAAGCCTATTAGTTGTGGGACTGTGCTTGGTCTCAGCAATAACTCAGGAGTCCAACAAGAGCACCATTGCCTTTCTGGAAAGTCTAAAAGAGGCCTTCCAAAAGTTTACCAATCTGGACTTAGACTCTTATGAGGGACAGCTGATTTTAAAGGACTAATTCCTGTCCCAGTGTGCATCAGACATCAGGATAAAGTTACAACAGCTACAGCAGCAGGACCCTGCTGCCTCTTTAGATGAGATGGTCCAGACAGCCACCAATACCTGTCCTAACAGAGAACAGGAGAAGGAGGCCAAGGCCCAGGAAAGGGAGAAAAGGAAAGAGACAAGGCATGCCCAGATGCTGGCCGCCCTCCAGGGGAGCCCTGTGGCAAACCCCGAGTCCTTGAAGGACAAGGCACAAGGCAAATGTCTAATCTGTAGACAGGCGGGGCATTTGGGCCAAAGAGTGTCCAAACCGTGACGAGTCTCCTAGAATGGCTTGCCACAAATGCCATCAATTGGGACACTGGGCAGCACTCTGCCCTCGGGACCCAAGAGCCTCAAGGTCAAGTGCCAAGCCTTCCCTCATGATGGTTCAACAGGACTGAAGCCGCCTGCTCCAGCCAGTCTGCCTGTCACAGATAACCATCATGGGGCTGGACCCGAGGGTGCAACTGGATGTGGCAGGTAGATCCGAGAATTTCTTGGTTGATACAGGGGCTACCTACTCTGTCCTGACTTCCTTCTCCTGAGCCTTCTCCTCCCAAACCTGTACCATTTTGGGTGCTATAGGGAAAGCAATTACAAAAAGATTCACTGAGCACTTGGCTGTTGGGATGGACAAATATTTTCCCACCAGTTTTTGGTGGTCCCTGAGTGTCCTCTTCCCTTATTGGGAAGAGATCTTTCCCTGCCTTCAAAATCTTGCAGCTATTGCAGTCCTGATAGAAGATGCTTTAAAACTCTCTCTTGGGGGCAAACTATTTTTACCAGCCACCAAGTGAAACAACTCCTGAATGGGAGAGGCCATTTATGGATGTCTGATCAAAGGATCCTCAGATATCAAGTAGTGTTCATGGAAAATCCAGGCCTGACTATATCCGCTTGTGAGGTTCTTAACTCAGCTACCCTCCTGCCTACCCCTGAGGGCTCTCTCCCCTTTCACTCTTGCCTAGAAACCTTGGACCACTGGACAAAACCCCGAGAGGGATTGTCAGAAGATCTTCTGACCAATCCTGAGGAAATCTGGTACACTGATGGAAGCAGCTTTGTCTTTGATGGAAAAAGAAGAGCCAGATATGCAGTAGTCTCTAAGTTTGAGACCATAGAGGCTAAACATTTGCCACCAGGTACTTCAGCCCAATTAGCTGAGCTCATAGCCCTGACTTGAGCTTGAGCTGGGAAAAATGAAAAGAGTAGCCATTTACACTGACTCCAAGCATGCCTTTCTGGTGCTACATGCACATGCTGCTATTTGGAAAGAAAGAGGCCACTTGACCACCCGAGAGTCCCCAGTCAAATATGGTGATCAAATCCTTAGGCTCTTGGAGGCAGTCCATCTACCCGCTGAGGTTTCAGTGTCCTGTTATAAAGCACACCAACAAGGGAGCACAGAAGTGGCATGAGGGAACCAAGCAGCTGATCAGGCAGCTAAGAGAGCAGCATTACAGAACAATGACCTGATAGGGATTGCCACCTTAGTTCCACAGACTAATTTGCCAGAAACTCCTTCATATACTGAAGGTGAGACTCTTAAAGCTAAGAGTAAGGGCTTTCAAGAAGATCATGTAGGGTGGTTCCACAAGGAAGGACTCCTTTTTCTGCCTGGGAACCTCCAGTGGAAGTTGGTTAACTCCTTACATGCCACCACTCATGTAGGGGAGAAGGCCCTCCAAGGATTACTAGAAAGTTCCTTCAGAGGAACAGGCCTCCAAATGACTATAAGGTAAGTGGTCTCCTCTTGTCCCACTTGCCAACTGAACAACCCCCAAGGAGCTCGAAGACCCCAGCTGGCCCAGCCTGTCCAGTGGCATGGGACCTACCCAGGAGAAGACTGGCAGATGAACTTCACCCAGATGGCAGTTTCTCAAGGGTATAAATACCTATTATTCATGATAGATACAGTCAAAAGATGGATTAAAGGCTTTCCTACCCAGACTGAGAAGGCTGAGGAGGTGGTAAAAAAAAAAAAAAAAAAAACTCCATGAAACCATTCCAAGATTTGGTCTGCTCAGGTCATTACAAAGTGACAATGGGATATCATTTACTTCTAAGGTCACCCAAGGGGTCTCTAAAACACTGGGCATTACTTATTATCTCCACTGTGCCTGGAGGCCTCAGTCCTTAGGAAAAGTAGAAAGAGCCAACCAATTCTTAAAATCAGCGATAAAAAAGATAAACCAGGAGACCTTCCTTGGGTGGAAGGAGGCTTTACCAATAGCTCTCCTCTGCACCCGTGTTGCCCCTAAGGGACAGGTTGGTCTTAGTTCTTATGAGATGCTATACAGGAGACCTTTTGTTTAGGTCAATGACCTCTTCCTAGATCGAGAGGCTCAGACTCTCTGGTCTTATACCATGGCCATTGGGCAATTCCAACAAGGATATATGCTTGTGGGGTATCAACCAGGACCCAAAAGATTCTAAAGAGCCACCACTATATGCTCCAGAGACTCAAGTCCTAATTAAAGTCTGGAAAGATGGGTCCCCAAAGGCTCAACTCCAGCCCACATGGAAGGACCCCTACCTGTAATACTTTCTACCCCCACAGCAGTCAAGGTACCAGGACACAACTTCTGGATTCACTACTCATGAGTCAAGCCATGGAAGAAAACAGAAGAGGACACTCAATACATCTGTGAGCCCCTGGGAGATCTCAGATACCTATTCAGGACTACAAATGAGTGACATTCTAATGAATACCCCCAAAATTAAGTTTCTGAGGATAAGATTTCTCAGGATAGCTCTAAAAAGCCAACACATCTGGGCAGGGGTTGTACTCCAAAATAGACAGGAGATAGATCTCCTGATCCCTGAACAAAGAGGGATTCAAACCTTCTCAAATGAGACTTGTTGTTTCTGGGTAAATACCACCAGCTAAGTTACAGAATGCATTTGAATGCAGAGTTCCGAAGAATAGCAAGGAGAGATAAGAAAGCCTTCCTCAGCGATCAATGCAAAGAAATAGAGGAAAACAACAGAATGGGAAAGACTAGAGATCTCTTCAAGAAAATTAGAGATATCAAGGGAATATTTAATGCAAAGATGGGCACAATAAAGGACAGAAATGGTATGCACCTAACAGAAGCAGAAGATATTAAGAAGATGTGGCAAGAATACACAGAAGAACTATACAAAAAAGATCTTCACAACCCAGATAATCACGATGGGGTGATCACTCACCTAGAGCCAGACATCCTGGAATGTGAAGTCAAGTGGGCCTTAGAAAGCATCACTATGAACAAAGCTAGTGGAGGTGATTGAATTCTAGTTGAGCTATTTCAAATCCTGAAAGATGATGCTCTGAAAGTGCTGCACTCAATATGCCAGCACATTTGGAAAACTCAGCAGTGGCCACGGGACTGGAAAAGGTCAGTTTTCATTCCAATCCCAAAGAAAGGCAATCCCAAAGAATGTTCAAACTACCGCACAATTGCACTCATCTCACACGCTAGTAAAGTAATGCTCAAAATTCTCCAAACCAGGCTTCAGCAATACGTGAACCATGAACTTCCAGATGTTCAAACTGGATTTAGAAAAGGCAGAGGAACCAGAAATCAAATTGCCAATATCCACTGGATCATCGAAAAAGCAAAAGAGTTCCAGAAAAACATCTATTTCTTCTTTATTGACTATGCCAAAGCCTTTGACTGTGTGGATCACAATAAACTGTGGAAAATCCTGAAAGAGATGGGAATACCAGACCACCTGACCTGCCTCTTGAGAAACCTGCATGCAGGTCAGGAAGCAACAGTTAGAACTGGACATGGAACAACAGACTGGTTCCAAAGAGGAAAAGGAGTACGTCAAGGCTGTATATTGTCACCCTGCTTATTTAACTTATATGCAGAGTACATCATGAGAAACGCTGGGCTGGAAGAAGCACAAGCTGGAATCAAGATTGCCTGGAGAAATATCAATAACCTCAGATATGCAGATGACACCACCCTTATGGCAGAAAGCGAAGAGTAACTTAAAAGCCTCTTGATGAAAGTGAAAGAAGAGAGTGAAAAAGTTGGCTTAAAGCTTAACATTCAGAAAACTAAGATCATGGCATCTGGTCCCATCACCTCATAGGAAATAGATGGGGAGACAGTGGAAACAGTGTCAGACTTTATTTTTTTGGGCTCCAAAATCACTGCAGATGGTGCTTGCAGCCATGAAATCAAAAGATGCTTACTCCTTGGAAGGAAAGTTATGACCAACCTAGATAGCATATTAAAAAGCAGAGACATTACTTTGCTAACAAAGATCCATTTAGTCAAGTTTTTCCAGTGGTCATGTATGGATGTGAGAGTTGGACGGTGAAGGAAGCTGAGTGCTGAAGAATTGATGCTTTTGAACTGTGGTGTTGGAGAAGACTCTTGAGAGTCCCTTGGACTGCAAGGAGATCCAACCAGTCCATCCTAAAGGAGATCAGTCCTGGGTGTTCATTGGAAGGACTGATGCTGAAGCTGAAACTCCAGTACTTTGGCCACCTCATGCGAAGAGTTGACTCACTGGAAAAGACCCTGATGCTGGGAGGGATTGGGGGCAGGAGGAGAAGAGGACGACAGAGGATGAAATGGCTGGATGGCATCACCGACTTGATGGACATGAGTTTGAGTGGACTCTGGGAGTTGGAGATGAACAGGGAGGCCTGGCGTGCTGCGATTCATGGGGTCACAAAGAGTCAGACACGACTGAGCGACTGAACTGAACTGAAGTTACAGAAAGTTTCAGAGTCCTCAAGAAAAACATTCAGATCCTATAGGGTGTCAAAGAATGAGATGAAGGGTTCTCAGGGTGGCTACAATATCTCTTTGGGGGATCCTTCTCCTGACGGGAGGGAATTTGGAGTTGGCTAATGCCCCTACTAATCCTTGTTATCACCATACTGATGCTGCTTATGATTGCTCCATGTATTATCGATTGTCTAACCCATTTTTTCTCTGCCCAGGTCAACAAGCTACAACATGCAGTGCCAGTTCAACAAGGATATATAAAACTACAGCCAACCATGGAAAATATCACTCACCCTTAGATGGACACCGCTATAAGGACTCTGAGGCTTGAGACTAGCAAGAGGGGGAGGCTCAATGCCCCTCGCTGTCCCAGTTCAGCAGGAAGTAGCCAGAGAGACCTTGATGCCCCATTCCCAAAGAATTGGGCCTCCCATCTCTTGAGGGGGGAATGTTAGGTAGTTAGAATAGGAAAAAGGAGTCCATAATGGCTGTAGCTAAAAGACAAAGAAAAGAAAAAGCCCGTGAAAATAGAACAAAGAAAGTCCCCCCCCCCCCAAAAAAAAAGACAAAAAAAAAAAAAAAAAAAAAAGAAAGAAAGTTCCAAGGACCAGAGTGAGAACCTCAGGTGAAACAAACAGCCCTCCTGGCTAGCCCAATTTACATAGGGCAGGCTCAGGGGGAGGAGAAAAAACATATAAAAAGAGGAACCAAAATTGAGCTGGCTTCTCTTCTCTTTGTGTCTTTTGGGTCGGCCCACCTTCATGCCTCAAGGATGTATTTTCCTTTGCTTGCCAAAAAAGACTGAGCTGTAACACTGATCTGTCCATCACTTCAAATTTTTGCTGCACCAAGACAGAACCGAGGAAATGACACACTCCCCTGACAGTAACAAATAATATTAGTGTAAAAAGCAGTGGAAGTGTTACTTGCTCAGTCATTTCCGACTCAGTGACTCCATGGACTGTAACCCATCAGGCTCCCCTGTCTATGGGATTCTCCAGGCAAGAATACTGGAGTGGGTAGCTGTTCCCTTCTCTAGGGGAGGTTCACAACCCAGGGGTTGAACCTGGGTCTCCTGCACTGCAGGCAGATTCTTTACCATCTGAGGCACCAGAGAAACCACAATATTAGTATAAGTATGTCCCTAATACTGTCTGGGAGATATTTATACTAAAATTTATTTGTTGTTTATCTGAAATTCAAATTTCATTACTGAGCATCTTTTATCTTACCTGGTAGCACTACTGTGGGGAGTTATAAAGTCACATGTTATTGCTGAAAAGTAGTGTTGTACAGGCTGAAGTCAGACAATCATAATGCAGCAACTTATGGAGAGGCCTAGAAGTGAGAGAGAACCAGTCAAAGGGTTTAAAGCAAGGAGGGGGTAACATTAAAATTTTAGCTTTAGGAAAAGGTTCCTTCTGGCTTCTTGGAGGCTTCTTTTAAGAGAAACAACAGGGAGATCTCACTAGTTATAATAGTACAGACAAGAGATTTTGGGTTGTGATAGGAGGAAGATATAGAGGATGTGCCAGATTTAAGGAGGATGTAGGCATTAGATCATGATTTGGCAGCTGGTTAGATGGAGTGAAGAGGGCATCATTCCCAGGGTCCAGTTGGGGTGTCTGGGAAGATGGTATTGCTACCAACTGAGATAGAACAGATGTTGGAGGCAATGATTAACTTTAGTTTAGGATATGTGTTGGAGGTGCCTAAGGAACATCTGGTGTAGTGGGACAGAAGATGATTGGCTGTCTCATTCTGAAATTCAGTGGAAAAAATGAGCCTAGAGAGTGGAAAGTCCTCAGCACAGGGGCACTATTGAAATCAGGAGATAGATGGGCTCCCCAGAAAAGGAACTCAGGGAGAAGGCCAAGAAGAAACAGAGAAGCAGGGGGAATCAGGAAAAAGAGGTGTCATGAAAGCTAAGGGGTAGTTTCTAGGAAGGAGAGTTGGTCAACCATGTCAAGTGCAGTCAGAAAGTTCTGATTACACAATGGCTGAACAATGGCCATTGATTTGGGCAAAGGTAAAGTCATCATGACCTTAGGCTGGCATCACACAGGCTCATTTAGACCTCAGTTCAGTTTATACAAATGATAAACACTTGGTTAGCATGCGTCCTCAGCATGTTCTTAGATGTTCACTGCAGTCATTCTCACAACCCACACACCCCTTCAGAATTTAAACCATTCATTTCAATTGTGCCCCAACTCACTCAAATTATAGGCACATGTTCAGTTGCTCTCTACACTCATCTGCTGGGGTTCTTTATATTTATCAATGTCATCTCAGAGTCAGAGCTAGTGCCTTTGCCAGGATATCCGCAGGCACCCATAAAGGTTAAATGGGTTATCCTGTGGCTTTTATCTCCCAGGAGTAAAGAAAAACCTTTGCTCTTCTCTCACCTCCTGGTAGAGCTAACCCTAACCTTAACTCTGGGTAATGCTGGATGTTGCTGGTTCTGTTGTCCCTGACATGCCTCTCGGCTCACCTCTGGCCCTCATGCACCCTAACTGATGAGTATCTATCATGTGCAAAAGTTGAGTTCACTCTGTTCCCTATTTTTTAATTATCTTGAGACAGAGGTTCAAACAACAAAGAGAGGAGATGTTCAATGGCACAATTCCCCAAGGAAGTGGGAGAGGTTGAGACCAAGAGCCCAGTGGGAAGGGCAAGCCCCAGATAGGAATTCTCTTCTCTTCTCTGAGACCCGAGGAAAGACAGTAGGGGAAGAGACAAGGTTGGAAGTGACAAGAGAGGAAGTGTTCAGCTAATGGCTCCATTTAAATGCAGTAGTTCTTAACCCAGGGTCCAGGGCCCTTTCAGAGTCTCTAGAGAGAATTTAAGGAGCACATGGATTTGGGGGGGGGGGTTGCATCTTTATTTTCACTATCACTAACAGATATATAGCATGTCATTATACAAAATGTGGGTAACAAACTATAGTAGTATTAGCAGTACCTGTGGCTTTGTAACCAATAGAAATCAGATTTTCATAGCATATCATAGTTGTTTCAGGTCTCTCAAATTACATCACTATTTTGAAATTATGTTAGTCACTAAACCTGTTGATAGAGTTTGGTATTTAATATATTAATAAAGAAGTACTTATATAACTATGTTACAGATATCTTTCTTATTTTAGTATTTATATTTCTTTTGTAATCTTTATTTATCTTATGCATGCATTATTCTGGGAAGGGTGTCTTTAGACTTAACCAGATTGCCAGAAGTGTCCTTAGCATAAAAAAAGGCTAAGAGACACTACTCTGAAGAGTAACAGTAGCTAATATTTACATCAGTTCAGTTCAGTGCAGTCGCTCAGTCGTGTCTGACTCTTTGTGACCCCATGAATCGCAGCACGCCGGGCCTCCCTGTCCATCACCAACTCCCGGAGATTACTCAAACTCATGTGCATCAAGTCAGTGATGCCATCCAGCCATTTCATCCTCTGTCATCCCCTTCTCCTCCTGCCCCCAATCCCTCCCAGCATCAGGGTCTTTTCCAGTGAGTCAACTCTTCGCATGAGGTGGCCAAAGTACTGGAGTTTCAGCTTCAGCATCAGTCCTTCCAATGAACACCCAGGACTGATCTCCTTTAGGATGGACTGGTTGGATCTCCTTGCAGTCCAAGGGACTCTCAAGAGTCTTCTCCAACACCACAGTTCAAAAGCATCAATTCTTCAGCACTCAGCTTCCTTCACCGTCCAACTCTCACATCCATACATGACCACTGGAAAAACCATAGCCTTGACTAAATGGATCTTTGTTAGCAAAGTAATGTCTCTGCTTTTTAATATGCTATCTAGGTTGGTCATAACTTTCCTTCCAAGGAGTAAGCATCTTTTAATTTCATGGCTGCAAGCACCATCTGCAGTGATTTTGGAGCCCAGAAAAATAAAGCCAGCCACGGTTTCCACTGTTTCCCCATCTATTTCCCATGAAGTGATGGGGCTGGATGCCATGATCTTAGTTTTCTGAATGTTAAGCTTTAAGCCAACTTTTTCACTCTCTTCTTTCACTTTCATCAAGAGGCTTTTAAGTTACTCTTCGCTTTCTGCCATAAGGGTGGTGTCATCTGCATATCTGAGGTTATTGATATTTCTCCTGGCAATCTTGATTCCAGCTTGTGCTTCTTCCAGCCCATAGCTCTTCCTAAAGGCCAGGTACAGTTTTAAGTATATATTTCTTTTCCTTATGTAGTTGTTAACTCATTTATTCCTGTTACGTAGTTAGAATAGGAAAAAGGAGTCCATAATGGCTGTGGCTAAAAGACAAGGAAAGGAAAAAGCCCATGAAAATAGAACAAGGGAAGGTTGGAGGACTGGAGTGAGAACCTCAGGTGAAACAAACAGCCCTCCTGGCTAGCCCAATTTACATAGGACAGGCTCAGGGGGAGGAGAAAAAACATATAAAAAGAGGAGCCAAAATTGAACTTCTGGCTTCTCTTCTCTTCATGTCTTTTGGGTCGGCCCACCCTCATGCCTGGAGGATGTATTTTCCTTTACTTTCCAAATAAAACTGAGCTGTAACAGTGATCCATCCATCGATTCAAATTTTTGCTGCGGTGAGACAAAACTGAGGAAATTACACACTCCCCCAACATCACTAATGAAAATTATTTGTTATTTAACTGAAATTCACATCAGAGTGGGGCTCTCTTTTTTTTATATTCTAAATATGGCAACCCTACCACACAGATAACCCCCTGGATGGTGAGATATTCCTCCTCAGGCTCCCATGGCTCTCTATGCCCACCTCTGCACCAATACCTACCCTGATCCCTGAGAGTTCAGGGCTGTATTCTGATCTCTGTATCCTTCATTTGCCATTCAGGGTCTGGCAAAGAACACAGTTTGTTGAGTGAATGAATGCATATGTGTGACATCCCAATAAACCTGCATCATTTGGTGGAATCAATGTCTTGATTAGTACACTGCCTCAGTTCCACTTGTATCCACCTTGTCTTCACATGATTGACACATCGACCCAGCAAGCAAGCTGGTAGGAAAGCAGGAAAGTGAGCAGGCAGGCATGAAGGCTGAGAACAAGGAGCCAGCTGGCGCCAAAGAAGCTGGAAGTGACAGCTGCTGCCCTCAGGGGGCAGGAGCCTGGGAGGAGGGAGGTAGTGAGGGTGGAAGCATTCTTCTCCCTTGGGGCTCCTCATCACCCCTCCTCCAGGAGGTGCAAAGCACCCCCGCCCTGTGCCTGGCCAGAGGCCAACCCAGGGCTGGCCCTCTCAGGGCCTCCCAGCTCTCCAGCCCTGGACCTAGACTAGTTTCTCCAACAATTCTGGTGGAGAATTCTCCAATAATTCTCCAACAATTCTAGTGGTTTAGTCACCAAGTCTTGTCTGACTCCTACAACCCCATGGACTGCAGCCTGCCAGGCTCCTCTGTCCATGGGATTTTCCAGGCAAGAATACTGGGAGTGGGTTGCCATTTCCTTCTCCGGGGGATCTTCCCAACCCAGGAATTGATCACAGGTCTCCTGCATTGCAGGCAGATTCTTTACCTACTGAGCTATGAGGGAAGTCCGGGCCTTCAAATCCCCTCCGTGCCCCCCAGGGTTGAGTTAGGAAAGACTGAACAGAACAAATGGGTGCGAGGGAGATGAGTCAGCCCAGGCGAGGCGGAAGTGCCAGTGAAACTCCTGCCAGTGTGGCTGGGCAACACCCAGAAGTGGGGGGCCTGCAGAGCGGAGGTTCCTATTCCAAGTGTGAGGATTTAGAGGCACTGTCTGTGATAAGTCTTGACCATGCACCCACTGAAGGGGTGGCTGTGTGATCTGGGTCGAGTCGTCTTTCTCTTCTGGCCTCAGTTTCCTCCTCAGTGAAGTGGGTCGAATACTCACTCTATCCTAGTACAACATATCTAGTATAAAAGGTGTTCGGTCAGTAGTAACTCTCATGCGTAGCGCTTGTGCCCTCCACCCTAGCCCATTTGCACCATGTGAAACTGTCCCATTGGCGGGGATGTGGGACACAGTGAGGAGACCTTGATCACAGGGAGCCCATCACAGGGAGCCCAAAGATGGCTCAGGCCCTCGAAGAGACTGGCAAAGGGGATCGGAAGGAGGGAACCCAAAAAGTCCAGCGAAGGTGCTCAGCAGGGGACAAGTTCCCGTTTTATTTCTGCCACTCCCAGGTGAGGAAGAAGAGTCGCCTGCTCTGGAACCAAGGACTGGATGGTGATAAACAGGCTGCACCCATTCTAAGCAAGTCAACAGATTAAATATGTTTTTTATTAACTCAGTCTTCTTTTTTTAGAGGGGTTGCTAGCTAAACGGAAGGATTCACACTAAGATTCCGATACGCGGCTGTCCTACAGTCCTAACCGAGTGTAGGAAGATAAGACTCAGGGAGAAGGAGGGCAGCAGGGGCCCGGAGATGAACAGGTCTGGCTTTGCAAATACCCACCCACTCAGCCCATCTTCCCTTCCGGAGAGGTTCGCCGCATCTGCGCATGCTCCTTCCGCCCCTACCAGGCCCTCCAAGGGGGTCGCGCTGTGCTCTGTGGAGGTGGGGTGCGCGCATGCGCGTCCTGCTCGCCCTGTTCTGCCAGTGGGGTGGGGGAGTCCCTTGTGGAGCCGGCCAGCGCGATTGAGGCGAGGACTGTGGCCCGACCCATAGGAAGTGACTGTTAGGGGATGTGGACAAAGCGGCGTGCGACAGCAACAGGTCACAGAGAGAAGAGGAGGGGTGCGGCCTCCCAGGGCAGTTTAGGCAGGCACAGAGTCCTCGAGGGTAGACAAGCACCTGTGGGTCCTCCTTTCTTCCGGATTGCAGTTGGTGGTGCCCGCGGGAGGCAGAAAAGCAGAGAACGGAACGGGGTGGGTGTGTTAGAACCGGAGGAAACCCCTCTTGATCCCGTCCTCACATCTCCAAGGCCTAGAGAGGACTCAATCTTAGGTTCATTGGACCCCATATCATCCCCCCACCCCGAAGAAAAGCTAAATTTGCACAGTAATCGCGCCAGACCCCACCCTCAGTCTTTCAGACAGTTACAAAGGGCTCATCCACACTCCAGGGGACTCTGAGTCGAAAAGGGGGTCCGTGGAGCAGGGTGGGACCACAGCAATTAAAAAAATTGCTCTGGAGCCGTCTCTGGCCTGGGAAAACCGCTGCTTCCACAGATAAGCCGAGGGAAGAGGGGAGCAGGCGTGGGGCGCAGAAGAGTGACTTCAGACTACAGAACAGGTAGTGAAGACTGAATGAGGTACAAATTGGCCCAGTGAAGACGGAATTAGATGCTAATGGGCCCAATCTGAGACTGGGTTAATAACTGACCTCTGACCTCCAGGCCTCTGTAAGGACAGCGAAGGGAGCCTTTGACTGCTCCAGCCACAGGTGTGAAGTCACAGAGGCACTGGGGCTCTTGAAGCTTGATGCTTCTTCTGAATGAAGACGGCCCAATCATATTATGTAACATGTATATATGAGGTGCTGTTTTGAGTATATTTACTTTGTTAGGCCTCAGGGCAACCCTATGAGGTAGGAATTACAATCACCCTTAGTTTACAGATAAGAATGTGAGTGCTTCTCTAGTAAGGAGTAAAGCAGGACTTCACATTCAAGGCAGTCTGGCTCCAGAGTCTGCACTCCTCTAAGAGCACAACCTACAGGCTTTGGGTAAGAGACCAGATAAGGGAGACCCACTAAAAAGGCAAACTTGTAACTTATTTCCTGAGCACCTACTCTCATAGTGCTGTGTTTCTCATACACTATTTCAGTCTTCCCAATAATCCTGTGCAGAAGGAATTGCTTGGATACAGAGACAAAGAGATGTTTCATATGCTGCCCCAGATTACACAGATAGTAGTTGAACCAAGTTGATGAAGCAACTTGACTCACATAACAAGTTAACCAAGACAAATGAGGAGACTAAAATTTAGGCCTTTTATCTCCCAATCTTGGGGTCTGTATGGTCAAAGACCACTTAAGATGGCTGTTCTCTTGCTCTCTGTACATCCCCTGCTGGACCAGTGCCTGCTTCACCTATACCCTACTCACATGACTGACTTTCCCACATACTTGCCCCAGGCCCCAGCTACTGACGAATGTTCTTATCAGTGGGGCAGTGAGGGGCGTGCTCCTCTGCTAGTTTCTGGTAACCAATGAGCCAACCTGACGTCAATTCCCCCTATAACTAGCAGTCTCCCCTTCCCCAGAGCTAAGACTGCAGCCATGTCCTGCCCGCCATCCGCAACGCACGGTGAGGTGTCGTTCCAGGACCTTGCTTCAGACATGTAAGATCTCCCATCCAGTAAACCACTAATGTTTCTGTCTTGAGCTCTGGGCTCTTTCTTCGGTCTTGAAGCTGGGCATGCACAGGCCTTGTAGGCCTGTGGGGTAGCAGCCCAACAGGGTCTTTTTACTACACGCATTTTTAAAAAACATTTTTATATTATCTATTTATGGCCGTGCTGGGTCTTTGTTGCTATGCGCTTTCTCTAGTTGTGTCGAGCGGGGACTACTCGCTAGTTGCCGTGCGTGGACTTCTCATTGTGGTGGCTCCTCTTGTTGTGGCTTGTGGGCTCTAGAATCCACAGGCTCAGTAGTTGAGGTGCACGGGATTATTTGCCCCATGGCCTGTGGAATCTTCGCAAAACAGATTGAACCTGTGTGCCCTGCATTGGCAGGCAGATTCTTAACCACAGGACCACCAGGGAAGTCTCCTACTATATGCATTTTAACAAACATTTATTTGTTCAGTCAGCAAATGTTTGTTGTGCCAGTCATTCTTGGAGGCACTTAGGATTCAGCGGTGAACAAAACAAACATGGTCCCTTCCCTCTGAGGGAGGGTGAAGGTAGAGAGTGTAAAATATCAACAAAGCTAGACTTTAAAGCTAGACAACAAAGCTAGACAGAGGATGAGATGGTTGGATGGCATCACCGACTTGATGGACATGAGTTTTTGAGCAAGCTCTGGAAGTTGGTGATGGACAGGGAAGCTTGGCATGCTGCAGTCCATGGGATTGCAAAGAGTCGGACATGACTGAGCAACTGAACTGAACTGAGACTCTAAAGCAGTGAAAACAAATTTTGTTCAGTAAGTACTGACAGTAGGGGAAAAAGCTGGGTTCCATTCCGATTTGTGCAGGGTGTTTTAAAGGGAGAATGAGAGAGGAAGGGGAGGAACAAGCAGGGGCTCAAGTAGAGTGAGGGAAGTGAAAAATTTTAAAAAGACAGTTGGTCAGCATAAGAGCGATTATGTTACTTAAAAACTGGGTTTTCTTCCTGGTGGGTGTCAAGCCAAAAGACATAACCAAGGCAAAGAGCAGGAGAAGGAAGGATTTATTATTACTTGAAGCAAGTAAGGAGAACAGTGGGGATTTTTCCCAAAGCAGTGTCTCCCTGAACAGCAAAATTGGGGAAGTTTTAAGCTGAGGGTACATAAATATTCTATTAGGAGATTGTATGGTGTGTGTATATCCATGGCAGGGTTGGGGTGGGGGGAGCTTGAGCAGTGGAAAATTCAGCGTAGAACTGGGGCAAAGGTTGTCAGAGTCCAAGCTATAGTTGAAGCCATGACTGTCAGCAAAGGTCAACATCATCATCCCTTAGGTTCCAGTTGATCTGGTGGTTGAGTGCTGGAGGCAGGGTTGAATTCTGCAAAACAGCTCAAGAAAGTGCTTCAGGCTAATCTTTACCTTTGAAACAGAACTGAGAGTCTTTACAGCTGATTCATTATCTTTGCTATTATTACTTCTCTTACCTGACAACAGTTGTTTGTTCTTTTGTTTCCATAAGAAACATGTTTTAGAGCAATCATTGTGACCAGGCTTACATATATATGGCATATTCTTTTCTATTATGGTTTACTACATTATATTGACTATAGCTCTCTGTGCCATACAGTAGGACTTTGTTGTTTATCCATCCTATGTATAATAGGTTGCTTTCGTTAATCCCAAACTCCTAGTCCTTCTTTCCCCTACCTCTCCCCCCGTTTGACAACCATAAGTCTGTTTTCTAAGTCTGTGAGTCTGTTTCTGTTTCGTAGATAAGCTCATTTGTGTCATATTTTAGATTCCACATATAAGTGATATCATATGGTATTTGTCTTTCTCTTTCTCTCTCTTTCTCTTTTTTTTTTTTGGCATGCCTTGCGGCTTTTGGGATCTTCGTTCCCAGACCAAGGAACCAGGCTCCAGTGGTGAAAGTGCTGAGTCCTAACCACTGATCCAGCAGAGAATTCCCTTCTTTCTCTTTCTTGATATACTTCACTTAATATGATAACCTCTAGGTCCATCCATGTTGCTGCAAGTGGCATTATTGCATTCTTTTTTATGACTGAGTAATATTACATTATATACATTTACTACATCTTTGTCCATTCATCTGTCGATGGACATTTAGGTTGCTTTCATGTCTTGGCTATTGTAAATAGTGCTACTATTTCTCTGAATATATGTCTGGGAGTGGAATTACTGGATCATATAACAACTCTTTTTAGTTTTTTGACTTAAAGCAGATTTATTCAGGGAGATACATACTCTATTGACAGAGTAGGCCATTTGAGAAGGTGAGAAACCTTTTTAGTTTTTTAAGAAAACTCCATACTATTTTCCATAGTGGCTGCACAAATTTACATTCCTACCAACAGTGTAGGAGAGTTCCCTTTTCTCCACACCCTTTCCAGAATTTGTTATTTGTAGACTTTTAAATGGTGGCCATTCTGACTGGTGTCATAAAATGGCTTCTCTTATGTCAAAAAGCTGTATCTGGTTCTTTTCTTCTGGGGATGCCCCCTACCCTATTGGCTTACAATTAGGCCAGCTGTGTCTGTTAGCTGGCAATTATTAAAGTTAGGATTATTCTATCCTCTCACAGTTACTGGGAAGGAAACGGAGACCCTATCCTTCCTTGATGATTATATTTCAAAGGACTGGCTCTCAGGACCTTGAGAAAGATGTTTCTGAGTCCTAGGAGATATATATATATATATATATGTGTGTGTGTGTGTGTGTGTGTGTGTGTGTATGTGTGTATATGTATATATATATATATGGGCTTCAGTGGTAAAGAACCTGCCTGCCAATGCAGGAGACATAAGAGACTCAGGTTCGATCCCTGGGTCAGGAAGATTCCCCTGGAGGCGGGCATGGCAACACACTCCAGTATTCTTGTCTGGAGAATCCCATGGACAGAGGAACTTGGCAGGCTACAGTCCATAGGGTCCCAAAGAGTACATCTCAAAGAGACAGAGGAATTCACAATTGTAAGCCCTTTTTAGTAAATGCTGTAAGAAAGAGAGATCAGCGGCCTGTCATCAGGTGTTGGCTAGAACAAATGGTAGCTTGTTTTGACAACCCTGAACTTTTTCAGACAGGAACTTGAAAGGAAGCTATGTCATCCAGGCACCTAGCCTTAGGCTGTTAGAAGTCAGGCTAAAATTTGGGCAAGTCCCTTAATACAGGGTTTGGGTGGGAGGGGTGGTGATGTTTGAATGGCGTGTTCTCTGCGGAGAGATTTCACAGTTCTCTAGGGAGGTGGAATCAACAATAAACTTGTAAATAAGACTTTCAGAGGGTAGTGAGGGTACTGAAGGCCTGGGAGACTTGGAGAAAGGATTGGCTATATTGGTGAACTGAAAACCCTGATCTGCAAAGGTTTGGGAAGTAAAGAAAAGTGGGAGGGGCAAGGCGGGGAGAGCAAGTGAAAAGCCCTGAGGCAGGACCAGGCTCCTTTCAGCCAGGGCCAGAGTAAAGGCCAGTGTCTTGGGAATGCAGATAACATGCAGTGAAAGCAGTGCATGAAAGTAGGGGAGGGTGGGACAATTGAAGTGTGAGATCTTGGGGATAGTCAAGGGCCAAATCACAAGTACTTATTTTATGTGTCAGCAGTACTGCCCTATAAAGTCATGCAAGTTTTCCCTGTACAGAGGACATCTTGTGCTGAGGGGGTGAGGATGGAGGATCATTTTTTTTAACTGTCTCATTTTATTTATTTTAAAATTTTATTGAAGTGTAGTTGATTTACAATATTGTATTTAGTTCCTGCTGTACAGCAAAGTGACTCAGTTATATATATATATAGTCTTTTCATACTCTTCCATTATGGTTTATCATAGTATATTAAATATCATCCTATATAGTAGGACCTTGTTTTTTATCCATCCTATGTATAATAGTTTGCATCTGCCAATCCCAAACTCCCATTCCTTCCTTCCCCTACCCACCTTCCCCTTGGCAACCACAAATCTGCCTTCTATATCTGTGAATCTGTTTTTGTTTCATAAATATATTGATTTATATCATATTTTAGATTCCACATATAAATGATATCATATAGTATTTGTCTTTCTCTTTCTGATTTACTTTGCTTCGTATGATAATCTCTAGGTCCATCCATGTTGCTGCAAATGGCATGATTTCATTCTTTTTTATGGCTGAGTAATATTCCAGTGTGTGTGTGTGTGTGTGTGTGTGTGTGTGTGTGTGTGTGTGTGTGTATGTATGTGTATACTGTATTCCTTTGTGGCTGCACCAATTTACATTCCTACCAACAGTGTAAGAGGGCTGCCTTCTCACTACACCCTCTCCAGCATTTGTTATTTGTAGACATTTTAATAATGGCCATTCTAGCTGGCATGAGATGGTACCTCATTGTAGTTTTGATTTGCATTTCTCTAATAATTAGTGATATTGAACATCTTTTCATGTGCCTTAAAAGCAGAGACATTACCGACAAAGGTCCATATAGTCAAAGCTATGATTTTTTCAGTAGTCATGTATGCATGTGAGAGTTGGACTGTAAAGAAAGCTGAGCAACCGAAAAATTGATGCTTTTGAATTGAGTGTTGGAGAAGACTCTTGAGAGCCCCTTGGACAGCAAGGAGATCAAATCAGTCAATCCTAAAGGAAATCAGTCCCGAATATTCATTGGATTGACTGATGCTGAAGCTGAAGCTCCAATACTTTGGCCACCTGACGTGAAGAACTGACTCATTGAAAAAGATCCTGATGCTGGGAAAAATTGAAGGCAGGAGAAGGGGACGATAGAGGATGAGATGGTTGGTTCAATGGACATGAATTTGAGCAGGCCCCAGGAGTTGGTGATAGTGAAGCCTGGTGTGCTGCAGTCCATGGGGTCACAAAGAGTCGGATACAACTGAGTGGCTTAACTGAACTGAATTGGCCATATGTGTGTCTTCTTTGGAGAAATGTCTATTTAGGTCTTCTGCCCATTTTTCGACTGGGTTATTTGTTTTTGTGTGTGTGTGTTATTGAATTGTAGGGGTTCTTTGTGTATTTTGGAAATTAAGCCCTTGTCAGTCGCATCATTTGCAAATATTTTCTCCAAGTTCGTAGAATGTCTTTTTGTATTGTTTATGACTTTCTTTGCTGTGCAAAAGCTTATAAGTTTGATTAGGTCTCATTTGTTTGTTTTTGCTTTTATTTCTATTGCCTTGGGAGACTGACCTAAGGAAACCTTGGTATAATTTATGTCAGAGACTGTTTTGCCTATATTCTCTTCTAGGAGTTTTGTGGTGTCTTGTCTTATATTTAAGTCTTTAAGCCATTTTGAGTTTATTTTTGTGTATAATGTAAGGGTGTATTCTAGCTTCATTGATTTACATGCCAAACTTCCCAACACCACTTGCTGAAGAGATGGTCTTCTCAGGATGAGGGATCTTAAAGTCAACTGTTTCTATGTTCACCTAGCTGTGCTGTGGATCTTGGTGCAAAGCTGTGCCAGCCAGGAGAGAGGGGAGCTTTTTCTTTGCTTTTTTGCCTTGCAGAATGTGGGATCTTAGTTCCCCCACCAGAGATTGAACCCTAGTCCCCTGCACTGGAAGCATGGAGTCTTAACCACCAGGGACCACCAGGGAAGTTCCAGGGCCTTTTTCTAAAATCCACAGGCTAGCCACACTGAACCCAGAGGAGCTGCCTCTGCCCAGGAGGGCGCCCGTGTCTGAATCGAATGAAAGTGCTACACAGGCTGTAGCTTGTTTGCCAGGCCCGTATTTTCCAAGTAGCCAATCAGTTCTGAGGTTGTTGAAAAAGCTGAGCAACTGTCTTGAAAAGCATTATAGGGACTTCCTTGGTGGTCCAGTGGCACTCCCATTGCAAGGGACCTGGATTCCATCCCTGGTCAGGGAACTAGATCCCACATGCAACTAAGAGCTCACATGCCACAACTATAGATCCTGCATTAAAAAAATAACGAGGATCTATGTGCTGCGACTAAGACCTGGCACAGTCAAATAAATAAATACATAATTAAACAAAAAGAGCACCATGAACTGTGACTTTGTTACCTTATTACAGAGCCCCTAGTGGCTGCACAGTGGAATTGTTCGACCCCTCTACAAGAAACTGCAGCGGCAACTGAACAAGGGAGAGGATGTTAGTTGGGTACCCACTGACACCTGAGAATGACTTCATCCAAGTGAAGGAACCCCTGTTCCCTCTCCCCTTCAGGCTCTTCCTGGGTCTCTCCCATTCCTTTTGTTTTCTTCAAGGAAACACACTGAGCATTCATTACTTGGTGGAGTGCATGCAGAAATGTCCTCAACAACATATCCAAAATCAGGTAGAGGAAACAGACAAGTTTAAAAAAAAATTATTGTTATTGATTTATACATCTGTATCTTACAAAAAGAATTTGAAGCAGCTGTCAATTCCAAGCTATATCATTTCCTGACACTATACCAGGGTGGACAATAAAATTAAGCTAGGACAAGATGATGATAAAAATCCCTTTGATTTATTTTGCTTTAAAAGTGTTTGTATCTTGGAACTTCCCTGGTGGTCCAGTGGTTAAGAATCTCTCTTGCAGTGCAGGGAACACAGATTCTAACCCTGGTTCGAGAACCAAGATCGCACATGGTGTGGGACAACTAAGCCCATGTGCCACAAGTACTGAGCCTGCACTCTACAGCCTAAGACCTGCTACTACTGAAGCCCATGTACCTAGAGCCTGTACTCTGCAACAAGAGAAGCTATTGCAATGAGAAGCCCACAACTAGAAAAAGCCCCTGCTCGCTGTAACTAGAGAAAGCCCATGCACAGCAACAAAGAGCCCATGCACTGCAAGGACTTAGTGCAGCCAGAAAAAGTTTATGTCTTTCTCTTGTATAGTTATTTTATCATCTTCTTTTCAAGTGTACAGAAAAGTAGAGAATAATATAAAACACCGCTAGTTTTATCAAACCTTCACATTTTGTCATAGTGCTGACAAACCTTCAAATTTGGCTTTTAATTTATTTTATTATTTTGGCCACACTGTGCAGCTTGTGCGATCTGTTTCTCGACCAGGAGTTGAATCCAGACCATGGCAGTGAAAGCACGAATCCTAAACCCTGAACCATCAGGAATCTCCCCAGGTTGTGTGTGTGTGTGTGTGTGTGTGTGTGTGTGTGTGTGTGTGTGTGTGTGTGTATTTGGCTCCACTGGGTCTTCATTGCGGTGCTCCGGCTCTTCACTGTGGTAGGAGGGCTTTCTCTAGTTGTGGTACGTGGGCTTAGTTACCTTGTGGCATGTGGGATCTTAGTTCCCTGACTAGGGATTGAACCCATGCCCCCCTGCAGTGAAAACACAGAGTCCTAACCACTGGATTGCCAGGGAATTCCTGATATGGTCTTGTATTGCATGAGTGGTATTAACACTGTATGGCCCTTATGCTGGTTGTGCAGCTCTAGATACTCCCTCGGAGAAGGCAGTATCACCCCACTCCAGTACTCTTACCTGGAAAATACCATGGATGGAGGAGCCTGGTAGGCTGCAGTCCATGGGTTCGCTAAGAGTCGGACACGACTGAGTGACTTCACTTTCACTTTTCACTTTCATGCATTGGAGAAGGAAATGGCAACCCACTCCAGTGTTCTTGCCTGGAGAATCCCAGGGATAGGGGAGCCTGGTGGGCTGCCGTCTATGGGGTCGCACAGAGTCGGACACGACTGAAGTGACTTAGCAGCAGCAGCAGCAGCAGCAGATACTCCCTACATCTCCACAGTGCTCTCCAGCACCCAAAGAACTTTAGGGTCTGTTATTTCCTGTAGTCCTCACACAAGCCTCTTAAGAAGGCAGAACAAGTAGCATGATCTCCCATTCAACTCAAGGGGAAACAAACATCCAGAATGAAGGGCTAAGACCACAAAGGGGCAGAGACCCAGGCTCAATGCAGGCTTTCCCAGCTCAGTGCTGTTTCCACTACTCAGTTTCCATTCAGGCAATATCAAGGCAATAAATGTGAATGACTGGAGAACAAGCCAGGGGGAGTGAGAGAAGAGGAGCATGGAGACAGGGTATGAAGAAAGGGTCGAGTCGGGAGGAAAAAATAAGAGCAGAGCCAGTGGCAGGATTTGTATGGTTTCAAATCTACCAGTGACTGTCAAGCTTGACAGCTGTTTGGGATCACCTGGGTAACTTCAAGAAGCACTGATGCCTGAGGCCCACCCCCAGAGATTCTAAAGTAACTGACCTGCTAGGGCTCCTGAGCAGCAGGATGTTGAAAAGCTCCCCAGCTGATTTTTGAATATATAGCCTAGGTGAGGACCATTGACTAAGCAGAGCTATTTGTCAGGCAGTGAATTGGTTGAGGGGGCGGTACTCAAAGGCTGGCTTGTTAACCTTAATAAGATCTTAGACCTCAAAGCCTGGCTTGTTAACCTTAATAAGGTCTTAGACCTCAAAGCCTGGCTTGTAAATAAGGTATTGAGATCTTAGCCCTAGATCTAAGGGCTATGGACAAAAGTGGGCTAAAATGAAAGGTGATAATCCAGTTTCCTCAGTGCTGTTCATACTAACCTTAAACTATTTTGTTCAGTTATCAGGGCTTTAACTTGAAGGGGAGGCTAGCAATTTTCAGAATGAATACCAGTAAACCCCAACAGAGCAATAGAATTTGTCATACATTCTCTAAGTACTTCCTTTGTGCAGGTTCTGTGCTATAGGGAAGTTAGATGGAAAAATCACAATCCTTGCCCTCCAGAGGCTCAGACTAACTGGTAACCCAGACAAATACATGACAACACCATGTGCTAAGTGTTAGAAATAAGTCCAGAGTGCGAGGGAATAGAGGGCAGAGAATACCTAACTCTACCTCAGGGGGACTAGCAGAGGGGCTCAGAGTAGGCGTCATAGGAGTGCTATATGAGCTGGGCCTTGAAGGATGAGTAGTGGTTGGTTAAGGGTATGGTTGAGGCTGGGGGTTTGGAAGAGTATGTGCAGCAGCTCAGGCATAAGTGTGGCTGCAGAAGAACAAGTAGTTTGGAATGATACAAGGACAGGGACTAAATATGTGGTGGAGAAGAACTTTACCCTGTAGGCAGCAGGGAATCATCAAAGAGAGGAGTGTGTGAAAAACAGCAAGGTCCTTATGGAGGACAGGGCATCTAAACTAGGTCTTGGAAGATGAGTAGAAATTCAACAAGCATGGATGTGGGATGGAGAAGGCTTCCCAAATCAAAGTGGGAGTGGGAGGGGGAATAATGTGGGCAAAAGTGCAGAGGCAAGAATGAGTCTGACATGTGTCAGGTGCATTGAGGGAATCAATAATCTGGTAGGCATGATCAAAATCATCTGGGGTGCTGTTTAAAAATGTCAGTGCCTGGACTGCACTAACCCCCTTCCCTAGAGACTCTGATTTATATGGTCTTGGGAGTGGGGTCAGGCCTCAATATTAAAAAAAAAAAAGTCTCCAAGGTGATCCTAATTTATAGCTGGGCTTGAAAGCCACAGCTGTAAGGAAGTTGTTGAGGACCTGGATGAGAAGGTAGGCTAGAGCCAGGTAAATTATGATGATAATTGAGCTAAGATTTATTGAATGTTAACTATGTGCCAGACACTCCATTAATCCATTAAATCCTCATAACCCTATGAGGATAGGTACCGTTATCTTGTGTTGAGGTGAAGAAACAGTAATTTGACCAAAGTCTTATACCAAAGTGTCAGGAAATCTGGGTTCAAAGCATTTCCTAGAAGAACTTGTATTCCAGGCCAAAGAACTTGGGTTTTCTTCAGTAACCATCTTTGTTAGTTTACTGTGTATCTGTCCAGAATATTTTTATACATGTACAAACAATTATGACTAGATATCACCCCCCTTTCTTATACAAAATGTAGCATACTAACTAGATACACTGTTTTGCATCTTGCTTTATTAACCATATATCCTGGAAATCTTTACAAGTCAATACATAGAGAACTTCCTCATTTTTTTATACTTCCTGAACTTTCGTTTGTGTGTATGTATCATAGTGTATTTATTCTTGGGTTGTCTTCAGTTTCTAATTATGAAAATACTGTAATAAATAATCATATATGCATTGTTTTGCACATTCCCAGAAATGTAATTACTGGGTCAAGAGGTATATGTGCATTTGTAATTTCAATGAATACTGCCAAATTGTTCTCCATAGGTCTTATATTATTTTGCATTCCTACCTGCAGTACATGACAGTATGTAGGCGCATTTTTTTCATGAAGTTTTACTAATCATTTCAAAGGTCAGTAGAATTGAAAATTTTCTAGCAGGACTGATCAAGAGGGAAAAAAGTGAATATTCAAATTACTAACACCAGGAATAAAAATTAGGACATCACTACATATCCTACAGATATATGAAGGATAATAAGTAAATATAATAAACAAGTTGAACAATTTGATATCTTAGATAAAATGGGCAAGTTCTCTGAAAATAAAATGACTAAGAATGACATTAGCAGAAATAGATACTCTTAATTGTTCCGTAGCTGTTAAAGAAATTGGATTCAACAACATTCCCCTACAAGAAACTCCAGGCCCAGATGACCTCATCAGTGAATGCTATCTAACCTCTAAGGAGGAAATATCAATTTCACATGCTTGTTTACAGAAAATAGAGAGTGAGGGGATATTTCTTATCTCATTTAATTCAGCTTACCATGATCAAAACTTGACTGTCTATATCTTCTCGTGTTCATTTGGAGAGCTTTGTTTCTCAAGGAATTTGCATATTTTCATCTAAATTGGGAAATTTATTTGCATAAAAGTGTTCATAGCTCTGTTTTTTGTTCTTTAAACTTTTTAATTGGTGGAAAATTGCTTTACAATATTGTGTTGGATCTGCTATACAACAACACAAATCAGTCATAATTATATACAGATCCCTTCCCTCTTGATCCTCCTCCCCTCCCCCAATCCCACCCCTCTAAGTCATCACAGAGTGCCAGGACAGGCTCCCTGTGTTACATAGCAACTTCCTACTCACTGTTTTACACATGACAGTGCATATATGTCAAGGCTACTTTCTCAATTTGTCCCACCCTCACCTTCCCCCACTGTGTCCACTAGTTCGTTCTCTACTAGGTTCATTAGTACCATTTTTCTATATATCAGTGCCATTTTCCACATATATCATTAATATACAATACTTTTTTTTCTCTTTCTGACTTACTTCACTCTGTATAAGAGACTCTAGGTTCATCCACTTCACTAGAACTGACTTAAATTCATTCTTTTTTTATGGCTGAGTTATATTCTGCTGTATATATATACCACCTTTCTTTATCCATTCATCTGTTGATGGACATCTAGGTTGCTTCCATGTCCTGGCTATTGTAAATATTGCTGCAATGAACATTGGGGTACATGTGTCTTTTAGAATTGTGGTTTTCTCAGGGTGTGTGCCCAGTAGTGGGATTGCTGGGTCATATGGTAGATTTAGTCCTAGTTTTTTAAGGAATCTCCATACTGTTTTCCATAATGGTATCGGTTTACATTCCCACCAACAGTGCAGGAGGGCATTGTTGTTCAGTCCTCAGTCATGTCTGACTGTTGTGACCCCACGGACTGTAGCATGCTAGGCTTCCCTGTCCTTCACAATCTCCCAGAGCTTGCTTAAACTCATGTCTGTTGAGTCAGTGATGCCATCCAACCATCTCATCTTCTGTCACCCCCTTCTTCTCCTGTCCTCAGTCTTTCCCAGCACCAAAGTCTTTTCCAGTGAGTCAGCTCTTCCCATCAGGTGGCCAAAGTTTTGGATTTTCAGCTTCAGTGTCAGTCCTGCCAGTGAATATTCAGGGTTGATTTCCTTTAGAATTGACTGGTTTGATCTCCTTGCAGTCCAAGGGACTCTCAAGAGTCTTCTCCAGCACCACAGTTCAAAAGCATCAATTCTTTGGCACTCAACTTTCTTTATGGTTCAACTCTCACATCCATACATGACTACTGGCAAAACCATAGCTTTGACTGTACAGACCTTTGTTGGCAAAGTGAAGTGATGTCTTTGCTTTTGAATATGCTGTATAGGTTTGTCATAGTTTTTCTTCCTAGGAGCAAGCATCTTTTAATTTCATGGCTGCAGTCACTGTCCCCATTGATTTTGGAGCCCAAGAAAATAAAGTCTATCACCGTTTCCATTTTTCCCCCATCTATTTGCCATAAAGTGATGAGACTGGATGCCATGATCTTAGTTTTCTGAATGCTGAGTTTTAAGCCAATTTTTTCACTCTCCTCTTTCACTTTCATCAAGAGGCTGTTTAGTTTCTCTTCACTTTCTGCCATAAGGGTGGTGTCATCTGAATATCTGAGGTTATTGATATTTCTCCTGGCAATCTTGATTCCCGCGTGTGCTTCATCCAGCCCAGTGTTTCTCATGATGTACTCTGCATAGAAATTAAATAAGCAGGATGACAATATACAGCTTTGATGTACTCCTTTCCCAATTTGGACCTTTCTGTTGTTCAACAACCAGTCTGTTGTTCCATGTCCAGTTCTAATTGTTGCTTCTTGACCTGCATACAGGTTTCTCAGGAGGCAAATAAGGTGGTCTGGTATTCCCATCTCTTTAAGAATTTTCTGCAGTTTGTTGTAATCTGTATAATCACATAGTCAAAGGCTTTAGCATAGTCAGTGAAGCAGTAGTAGATGTTTTTCTGGAATTCCCTTGCTTTTTCTATAAGCCAACAGATGTTGGCAATTCCCCTGTTTTAATACTTGCAATGTCTATAAGACCTGTGGTGATATTCTTGTTTAAAAAAAATTTATTTGGGACTTCCTTGGTGGTTCAGTGGTTAAGACTTTGCCTTCCAATGCAGGGGGTGTGGGTTCAATCCATGCATGGTTGGAGAGCTAAGATCCTATGTGCCTTGCAGCCAAAAGACCAAATCATAAAAAGCAGAAACAATATTGAAATACATTCAATAAAGACTTTAAAAATGGTTCATATAAAAAATATATATATATATCTTAGGACTTCCCTGGTGGTCCAGTGGTTAAGAATCTGCCTTCCAATGTAGAGAACATGAGTTTGATCCGTGATTCAGTAAGATTTCACATGCCAAGGAGCAACTAAGCCTGGCACCGCAACCACTGAGCCCATGTGCCAGAACTACTGAAGCTTATGCACCTAGAGCCTGTGCTCCACAAGAGAAGCCACCATGATAAGAAGCCCACGCACTGCAATGAAGAGTAGCTCCCACTCGCCACAACTAGAGAAAGTTTGAGGGCAGCAACGAAGACCCAGCATGGCCAAAATTAAAAATATATGAATAAATAAATAAATAAATAAATAAAAATTTAAAAAAATCCAAAGCAATAGCAAAAAGGAAAAAAAAGGAAGTACAGAAAGCAATACATAGGAAACAAATATGTAAAAAATATTTATTAATAACCAAGAGTTGGTTGTTAGAAAACTTATTTAAAAATTGATAAACACCTAGAAAAACTAATCAAGAATGAAGAGAGAATATACTAATAACAAATATCAGGAATAAAAAGGACATCACTACATGGGACCGCCCTGGCAGTCCAACAGTTAAGATTACATGCTTCTAGTGCAGGGGCATGAGTTTGATCCCTAGGTAGGGAACTGAGATTCTGCATGCCTTGTGGTATGGCCAAAAATAATAATAATAGATAGACAATTTTTTTTAAGATTTAATTTTTTAAATGTTTTTATTTATTTATTTTTGGCTGCACTGGGTCTTCATTGCTGTGTGTGAACTTTCTCTAGCTGTGGCAAGCAGGGGCTATTGACCAGGGATCAAACCCACGTTCCCGGCATCGGCAGGCCAATCCTTATTCATTGTGCCACCAGGGAAGTCCTGCCTTGGGTTTTATTTACTCCTCATTTTCTAGTTCCTTAAGATGAAATCTGAGGTTATTTAACTTCAAGCTTTTTTTTTCCCTACATATGCACCCAGGCTTATAAAAGTACAGCTTTGGCTGTATCTCCTGGTTTTATGTGGGTCTTCCCTGGTGGCCCGGAGGTTAAAGTCTTTGCCTGCAGTGTGGGAGACCTGGGTTTGATCCCTGGGTCAGGAAGATCCTCTGGAGAAGGAAATGGCAACCCACTCCAGTATTCTTGCCTGGAGAATCCCATGGACGGAGGAGCTTGGTGGGAGTCCATGGGGTCATGGGGAGTCCATGGGGTCCCAAAGGGTCGGACAGGACTGAGCGATTTCACTTTTCACTTTCATGCTCATTATCATTCAGTTTTCTAATTTCTAACTTGATTTCTACATTGACCCATCTGTTATTTAGTGATGTACTACTTAATTTCCCAAAAGTTCTAGATGTTTGTCATCATATTGTTAGTTATGATATCATGTATTTCTTTTTTTATATGTATTTCATTTAAAAAATAATTTTATTTATTTATTTTTGGACGTGGTGGGTTTTCGTTGCTGTGCTGGCTTTTCTCTAGTTGCAGTGAGCAGGGGCTACCCTCTACTTGTGCACAGGCTTCTCATTGTGGTGGCTTCTTTTGCTGAGCACAGGCTCTAGGGTGTATGGGCTCAGTAGTTGCTGCTCCCAGGCTCTAGAGCACAGGCTCAATTGATCCGTGGCATGTGGGATCTTCCTGGATCAGGAATCGAACCCATGTCTCCTGCACTGGCAGGCAGATTCTTTACCACTGAATCACCAGGGAAGTTCCTATTTGTTTCTTTATTTGGCTGGGCCATGTCTTCATTGTGGCATGTGGGGTCTTTTAGTTGTGGCATGTGAACTCTTTTTTTTAAAATTGTTAACATGCACAAAGTCTATTTTGTATACATTTCTTATTTCCTCTGGCCTTGTCTTAAGGTTCCATGGCATGCGAACTCTTAATTGTGGCAGGTGGGATCTTTAGTTGCTGCATGTGAGATCTAGTTCCCTGACCAGGGGTCAAACCTGGGCCCTCTGGATTGGGAGCACAGAGTCATAACCACTGGACCACTAGGGAAGTCCTGATACCACAAATTTCTACTATTATGGGAGGATATGCTCTGAGATATTTAAGCACTTTGAAATTTATTAAGCTTACTCTAAAACTCTGGACGTGGTTAATTTTGATAAATGTTCTATATGCATTTCAAAAAGTTTATTCTGCTGTTATTGGCTGTAATATCCTGTATATGTCAGTTATTAATAATTGTTCAGATCTTTTATATCCTTCCAGACTCATGTGTTTGAACTGGAGATGTTTGGGTCTAAGTTCTTATTTTTTATATCAAAGTATATTTGATGCACAATATTATTTATATAAGTTTCAGATGTACAACATAGTTATTCAAAAATTTTAAAGATTTTATTCCATTTATAGTTATAATAAAAAATTGTCTATATTCTCTGTGCTGTACAATATATCCTTGTAGCTTATTTATTTTGTACATAGCAGTTTGTACCTCTTAATACCCTACCCCTCTCTTGTTGCCCCCTCTCTCTCCCCACTGGTAACCACTAGTTTGTTCTCTATATCTGTGAACCTGTTTCTTTTTTGCTATATTCACTAGTTGTTTTATTTTTTAGATTCCACATATAAATGATCTCATACAGTATTTGTCTTTCTCTGTCTGATTTTATTTCACTTAGTATAATACCCTCCAAGTCCATTCTTGTTGTTGCAAATGGCAGAATTTCATTCTTTCTTATGATCAAGTAGTATATATATGCATCACATCTTTATCCATTCATCTTTGATGGACACTTAGATTGCTTCCATATCTTGGCTATTGTAAATAATGCTGCTATGAACATTGGGGTGCATGTATCTTTTCTAATTAGTGTTTTCTTTTTCTTTTTCAGTTAAATACTCAGGAGTGGAGTTGCTGGGTCATGTGATAGTTCTTTTTTTTTTTTTGGCTGTGCTGGGTCTTTGTTGCTGCACTCGAGCTTTCTCTAGTTGTGGTGAATAGGGGCTGCTCTCTAAGTTTCAGAGCGAGGGCTTCTTATTGTGGTGGTTTCTCGTGTTATGTAGATTAGGAATCTGGAATTCAGTAGTTGCAGCTCATGAGTTCTAGAGTGCGGGCTCAATAGTTGTGGCACAGGGGCTTAGTTGCTCCACAGCATGTGGAATCTTCCTGGACCAGGGCTCAAACCGGTGTCCCCTGCATTGCAAGGTGAATTTGTAACCATTGGACCACCAGGGAAGCCTATTTTTTGTTTTTTTGAGACACCTCCATACTGTTTTCCCTAGTGGCTGCACCAATTTATATTCCCAAGAACAGTATACAAGGTTTCCTTTTTCTCTACATCCTAAGCAAAATTTGTTATTTATAGACTTTTTCAGTGATAGCCATTCTGACAGGTGTGAGGTGAAATCTTATTGTGATTTTGATTTGCATTTCTCTGATTAACGATGTTGAGAATCTTTTCATGTTTTGGAATGCACTCTTACTTCCAGAGTATCTGATACTATTGATTTCCGAGTCATTTGGGGATTCCACTTTTAATATCATGCTGATTTTTATCCTCCCAACTGCTAGTATGTAATTTTGATTTTTCTGTTCTGCTATTACCACTCATCCACATGCCTCCTACACCAAAATACATTCCAGAATTTTCTTCTCCAATTCTTGTCCTCATGGGTTGATGTCTTTTATTTTGGAGGCACAATTTGAAGAATTACTTAAATTTGGAATAGGTGATATGCATTTACTTAGAAAAATGAAGATTAACAGATGTGCAGTGAAAAGCTTCCTGCCATCACTGTCCATCTACTTAGTATCCACCCTCCCCCACATTGTTGTTGTTCAGTCACTAAATCGTGTCTGACTCTTTGCAACCCCATGGACTGCTAACATTATTCTTTTTTTTTTTTTGGTCACGAGGCTTATAGAATCTTAATTCTTTCACCAGGAATTCAACCCCAGGCCATCAGCAATGAGAGTTTGAGTTCTAACCACTGGACTGCCAGAGAATCCCCTAAAATTATTCTTTATTAATAATATTCTAGTGTTTTCATTCTCTTCCCCCAACTCAACTCTCTGTATCTCATAGAGATTTTTAAAAACTTATTAATAGAACTTGTCATCCATACACAGAAATAAAGAATAATTCTGAAAGGAGGAACAGTTTGAGTCTTATGAACTGTCAAAACAACCACACTGGAAATACTGGGAACAGAATCCAGTGTGAGTAGGAAGAACATAGAATTAAAGGAAAAAGAAGGTCCAGATAAAAGTGAGAGTAGGATAGAAACCCTAAGATCTCAGAGAACAAGTTCCCACAGTTTTGAGCTCTTTACAAAAACAGAAGAGGGAGCTATAAAGCCATGAAGTTAAAAAAGCAATCCTGAACCATGCTTCCTTTCTAAACATTCAAGAAAATTGATTTTATATAAAAGAAGGAAAGTCAAATCTCATATAATATTATTACAAGAAAAAAGAGGATAAGGAGCAGAATAACATTCCTATGGATAATAAGAAAATGTCAGAAAGACAAAAAAAAAAAAACCAATGAAACTTCTATCCTAGTATTTCTAAATGAACTAAGAGATTAATAAATGATATAAGATATGAAAGAGCAGCTTAATAGGTTGTTGGATTCTGTTTGCTAGAATTTTGTTAAGGATTTTTGCATCTATGTTCATCAGTGATGTTGGCCTATAGTTTTCTTTTTTTGTGGCATCTTTGTCTGGTTTTGGAATTAGGGTGATGGTGACCTCACAGAATGAGTTTGAAAGTTTACCTTCTGCAATTTTCTGGAAGAGTTTGAGTAAGATAGGTGCTAGCTCTTCTCTAAATTTTTGGTAGAATTCAGCTGTGAAGCCATCTGGTCCTGGGCTTTTGTTTGCTGGAAGATTTCTGATTACAGTTTCGATTTCCGTGCTTGTGATGGGTCTGTTAAGATCTTCTGTTTCTTCCTGGTTCAGTTTTGGAAAGTTATACTTTTCTAAAAATTTGTCCATTTCTTCCAAGTTGTCCATTTTATTGGCATAGAGCTGCTGGTAGTAGTCTCTTATGATCCTTTGTATTTCAGTGTTGTCTGTCGTGATCTCTCCATTTTCATTTCTAATTTTGTTAATTTGGTTCTTCTCCCTTTGTTTCTTAATGAGTCTTGCTAACAGTTTGTCAATTTTGTTTATTTTTTCAAATCCAAAAGTCTACAAGCAATAAATGCTGGAGAGGGTGTGGAGAAAAGGGAACCCTCTTACACTGTTGGTGGGAATGCAAACTAGTACAGCCACTGTGGAGAACAGGGTGGAGATTTCTTAAAAAACTGGAAATAGAACTGCCATATGACCCAGCAATCCCATTTCTGGGCATACACACTGAGGAAACCAGATCTGAAAGAGACACGTGCACCCCAGTGTTCATTGCAGCACTGTTTATAATAGCCAGGACATGGAAGCAACCTAGATGCCCATCAGCAGATGAATGGATAAGGAAGCTGTGGTATATATACACCATGGAATATTACTCAGCCATTAAAAAGAATTCATTTGAATCAGATCTAATGAGATGGATGAAACTGGAGCCCGTTATACAGAGTGAAGTAAGCCAGAAAGATAAAGACCAATACAGTATATTAACTCATATATATGGAATTTAGAAAGATGGTAATGATAACCCTATATGCAAAACAGAAAAAGAGACACAGATGTACAGAACAGACTTTTGGACTCTGTGGGAGAAGGCGAGGGTGGGATGATCTGAGAGAACAGCATCGAAACATGTATATTATATATGGTGAAACAGATCACCAGCCCAGGCTGGATGCATGAGACAAGTGCTCAGGCGTGGTGCACTGGGAAGACCCAGAGGAATCGGGTGGAGAGGGAGGTGGGAGGGGGGACTGGGATGGGGAATATATGTAAATCCATTGCTGATTCATGTAAATGTACGACAAAAACCACTACAATATTGTAAAGTAATTAGCCTCTGACTAATAAAAATAAATGAAAAAAAAAGAAAGAGTAGCTTAAATCAGAATGAGAAAAATCCAAAAATGAAGTAATAGAATTAAAGAATTAGAAATGACTAGAACTCATTTCAGAAACCAAGACTGAGCATAGAAGGACTGAGCAAAGAAGGAGAAAAATAACACAACAGATAATGGCTTAAGAAAAAGGGATGAAAAGGAGGAAAGCTTTTAAGATAAAAAATAAATGAAAAGAGGGGCTTCCCTAGTGGCTCAGTGGTAAAGTATCTACCTAGACAGGAGACACAGGTTCAATCCCTGACCCTGAAAGATCCCACATGCTGTGAAGCAACTAAGCCGGTGCATCACAGCTATTGAACCTTTACTCTAGAGCCCAGGAGCCACAACCACTGAGCCCACGTGCTGTTACTACTGAAGCCCTCATGCCCTAGAGCCTGTACTCTGCAACAAAAGAAGCCACCCAATGAGAAGCCTGCACACTGCAACTACGGAATAGGACCCGCTCTCTGCAACTAGAGAAAGCCCACACAGCAGTGAAGACCCAGCACAGCCAAAAATAAATAAATAAAATAGTTTAAAAAAGAGAGAGAGAGAAAAAAAACGTTCTTAAAAAGAAATGAAAAGACTTCTGGTTTCAACTTGGACACGTAAGGAACTGAAGAAAAGTAACTCCTATCCTTACAACAAGAAAGAAGTTGGACAGAGAGCAAATTAACAATAGCATGAACTCATCAGAGAACTGAGATCATAGGACAGATGGTCATCCTGAAATCTGGGGAAAAAAAACTAGTGCCTGCAGGGAGCGCAGGACCAGAGCATTTGCTCACCTGGGGCAGAAGCCACCGGATGCTATATGAACTGAGAGGAACGTTAACTAGAAATTTTGACAGATTGCTGGAGGCTGAGTGCAGGCTAGAGAGAGAGTGTGAAGCTTCTGGGGGTTGCAGGGCAGGTTTTACTCCAGGAACCCCACCAAGCTCTCACAGTAAGGATACGGGTGAATCTGGAGAAAGTTCACTCTCTGGCCCCGTGGCGGGAGGGGGGAGACAGCAGCCACAACACCAGACTACCTACACTGTCACCTTTTCTGCAGGGGGCAGAGTAATGCTTCTAGGCTCGCTAAGGGACAGTGTCCCAGGTGTGAGATATCTTAGTTCTTTGGGGATCTGTATCCTAGGGTGCAGAGTCCATGAACTATTTGGGACTCTGCTTCCCAGTATGTGAAGACTTTGAGTACTTTGGTCTATGTTTCCAAGGTGTGCGCATGCTTAGTCACTGAGTCATGTCTGACTCTGCGACCCCATGGACTGTAGCCCACCAGGCTCCTCTGTCCATGGAGATTCTCCAGGCCAGAATACTAGAGTGGGTTGCCATTCCCTTCTCCAGGGGACCTTCCTGACCCAGAGATAGACCCCAGGTCTCCTGCATTGCAGGTAGATTCTTTACCACTGAGCCACCAGGGGAGCCCATTTGGGGGTTTCTGACCCACAGTCTAAGGTTCTAAGATGTTTGGGAGTCTGTGTCACATGGATGTGAGGTCACTGAGATAACTGTGTTTCTTTGTCTCAGGCTGTGACTTCCTTTGGCTGTTTGGGGGTCCATATGTGAGAATGTGTGGTCTCTAAGCTGTATCTCGGGCTGTGAGGCTTCTGAAACCTTTGGGGTTCTACTTCTCAACGTGTACCTCTCACACTTCTGAGCACGTGCAAGTCTGTGAACTGATTTGTATTTGACCATGGCATGAGTTCTCTGAAATCTTTGTGGGTTCATTACCATGGTTGTGAGGTGTTTGATATTTTGAGGGTTGGCATCCCTGACTATTAACATCTCTGAATTTTTGAGGTTTTCTCCTTAAATTTGAGGCCACATTGCTGTTCCAAGGTATGTTTAGCTATGTGCCAGGTTTCTGAGGTGATTTAGCTGCTGTCTGAAATGTGAGATCAATAAGCTTTCTTAAAAAAGATTTTTTTTTTAATGTAACACTTTTCTTTCCTTTCTTTTTTTTTCTTTTTTTTTTTTTTTCTGGCTGTGCTGGGTCTTGGTTGCGGCACTCGGGCTCTTTAGTTGCAGCATGTGGGATCTAGCTCCCTGACCAGTGATTGGACCCAGGCCCTCTGCACTGGGAGCATGGAGTGTTAGCCACTGGACAACCATGGAAATCCCATCAGTAAACTTTTTAATGTCTCTTTGCAGTATGTTGAATGTGCAAGTAATTTTGGGAATCTTGTCTTCCAAGTTGTGTAATCTCAAAGGCTGATGGGGACATTTTATTATATGGTGATACTAGGTGCTTAGGGGTTCTGTGTCCCAGGGTGTGAGGTGTCTGAGCTGCTTGAGAGTCTTTGTCTATGTCATGATATCTTTATAGTTTAGTATGTTGAGTCTCCATCCATGGTGTGGAGTATCTGAGTTACTTGGGTCTTTGTTCCACAGAATGAAATCTCTTAGCTCTTCTGGGTCCCATGGTGTGAGGTCTCTGGGCTTTTGGGAGACCTTTGTCTGAAGTATGAGGTTTCTAAGCTGTCTTGTGTCCTATTTTCTATTTTTTTCTTGGCCATGCTGTGTGGCGCATGAGATCTTAGTTCCATGACAAAGGATCAAACCCATACCCCTGAGGTAGAAGTATGCGATCTTAAGCCCTCTTCCACCAGGTGTCCTGTTTTCTAGGTTGTGAATTCTTTTAAGCTGATTTGCCCACTTTCTACCTGAGTTTGAGGCCTCTGAGCCCTTTGTGGTTTTGCTGTCCAGGGTGTGGGGACTGTCAACCTTTGTGAGACTTTTCCCTGATGGTGAGGTTTTGATATTCTGTGGGTCTGTATCCCTGAGTATGGAGGCTTTGGCATTTTAAGGTTTGCATTGCTGGTTCCTGTTTAGATGTATGTTTCAGGGCTCTGAGCTGAGGTAATTTAGTTTCCGTGTCCAGAATGTGAGGTTACTCAGCTGTCTGGGTTTCTGTTCAAGATAATAACAACCAAGCAATTTGTGGGTAGATATCTTTGGATGTGTAGCATCTACAGTTGTTTGGGGGATTTTTTTTTGTAGAATGAGCTGTCTCTCCTCTGTTTGGGATCTGTTTGTAGGATGTGCTGTCTCTGAACTCTTTCTATGGCTGTGTCTCTGGGTGTTAAGTTCTCTATGATACTTGTGTGGATATGGACTATGTATTGAGGATCTTTGAGCTGATTTAAGTATTCTGTCTTAGGATCTGATGTTTGCATTCTTTCAGGGTTTCTGTGTCCCAAGGTATAAGGTTATAAATCTTTTTGGGATTCTGTGTCCATGGTATGAGATGTGTAGCCTTCTGGGGGTCTGTGCCTGCCACATGTGGCCTATGAGCTTTTGGAGGATTTGTGATTAAAGATGTATAGTTTATAAGGTGTTTGGGATCTGGTGTGGGATACCTCTGAGTTCTTTGAGGGTTTGTGTCTGATGTGTGAGGTGTCAGACATGATTGGGGTCTCTGAGGTTTGAGCAGGTCTGTGTCAGGGTTGGAGGTCTCAGAACTTTTGGGGGGTATGTGTCTAATGTATGAGGTATCTAAGTTGTTTGCTGGTCTGTTCCTGAGGATGAGGTCTGTGTTATTGGTGGTCTGTGCCTCAGGTTGTAAAATTTCTATACTCTTGGAGGGTCTTTATCCCAGGGTGTGAGGTACCTGGGGGATTGCAGGGTTATGAATTTGGGGGTTCTGTCCATGTGGGAGATAGCTGAGATTTTCATGGATCTTTGGCAGGATTTGAAGTCATAATGATTTGGGGGGGGATGTTTTCATGGTGACTTGTCTCTGATATGCCTTGGTGTCTATATTCATGGGTGCAGAGTCTTTAAGGTGTTTCAGTGTCTGTTTCTAGGGTATAATGATTGCTGACAGAAGTCTGTATAGTCAAAGCTATGGTTTTTCCAGTAGTCATGTATGGACGTGAGAGTTGGACCATAAAGAAAGCAGAGCACCAAAGAATTGATGCTTTTGAACTGTGGTGTTGGAAAAGACTCTTGAGAGTCCCATTGGACTGCAAAGAGGTCAAACCAGTCAATCCTAAATGAAATCAGTCCTGAATATTCATTGAAAGGACTGATGCTGAAGATCCAATGCTTTGGCCACATGATGCGAAGAGCTGACTCATTAGAAAAGACCCAGCTGCTGGGAAAGATTGAAGACAGGAGGGGAAGGGGACAACAGAGGATGAGATGGTTGGATGGCTTCACTGACTCAATGAACATGAATTTGAGCCAGCTCTGGGTGATGGTGAAGGACAGGAAAACCTGGCATGCCGCAATCCATGGGGCCACAAAGTCGGACACAACTGAATGATTGAACAACAACAGCAAACGATTGGTTGGGGTACTAGAGAGAATGAGCTGAAGCAATGGGAAGAAATTCTCTGAGAGTGGGGTAGATGAACTTAATATTGTACATATTCCACTTTGGGTGATGATGTTAAGGTTATTTCTGTGGGAGTGAGTGAGGAACTGGGTAGATCACTGGAGGAGTGGAGGTCAAGGAAGGGAGGGCAAGTCTCTATGCAGAGGTGGAAGGGTCATTTAAACAGAAATCAGATCAGCAAGGTTCAAAGGAGGGTTGGTATTGGAGACAGGGATAGCAATCTAGGAACTAAAGTTCTAGAGAAATGAAAATTGGTAGATGACTTCAACCAAATTGGGATTCTTATAACATGAGCATTAAAACTGAAGGGTTTTAAGGGGGAGCTATGAAATCATGTATCTGAAACTTTTGAAAATAGATAGAGGGCCTGAGGAACTATGGATGGAGGTTCATGACATTGTACAGGAGGCGGTAACCAAGGCCATACCAAAGAAAAAGAAATGAAAAATGGCAAAATGACTCTCTGAGGAGGCCTTACAAATAGCTGAGAAAAGAAAAGAAGTGAAAGGCAAAGGAGAAAAGGAAAGATATACCCATCTGAATGCAGAGTTCCAAAGAATAGCAAGGAGAGATAAGAAAGCCTTCCTCAGTGATCAATGCAAAGAAATAGAGGAAAACAATTGAATGGGAAAGACTGGAGATCTCTTCAGGAAAATTAGAGATACCAAGGAAACATTTCATGCAAAGATGGGCACAATAAAGGGCAGAAATGGTTATGGACCTAACAGAAACAGAAGATATTAAGATGAGGTGGCAAAAATACACAGAAGAACTATACAAAAAAGATCTTCATGACCCAGATAACCATGATGGTGTGATCACTGACCTAGAGCCAGACATCCTGGAGTGTGAGGTCAAGTGGGCCTTAAGAAGCATCACTACAAACAAAGTTAGTGAAACTGATGGAATTCAAGCTGAGCTATTTCAAGTCCTAAAAGATGATGCTGTGAAAGTACTGCAGTCAATATACTAGCAAATTTGGAAAACTCAGCAGTGGCCACGGGACTGGAAAAGGTCAGTTTTCATTCCAATCCCAAAGAAAGGCAATGCCAAAGAATGTTCAAACTACCACACAATTGCACTCATCTCACAGACTAGCAAAGTAATGCTCAAAACTCTCCAGGCCAGGCTTCAACAGTACATGAACCGTGAACTTCAAGATGTTCAAGCTGGATTTAGAAAAGGTAGAGAAACCAGAGATCAAATTGCCAACATCCACTGGATCATAGAAAAAGCAAGAGAATTCCAGAGAAACATCTATTTCTGCTTCATTGACTACGCCAAAATCTTTGACTGTGTGAATCACAACAAACTGTGGAAAATTCTTAAAGAGATGGGAATACCAGACTACCTTGCCTTCTCCCAAGAAATCTGTATGAAGGTCAAGAAGCAACAGTTAGAAATGGACATGGAACAATAGACTGGTTCCAAACCTGCTTATTTAACTCACATGCAGAGTACAGCATGCGAAATGCCAGGCTGGATGAAGCACAAGGTGGAATCAAGATTGCTGGGAGGAATATCAATAACCTCAGATATGCAGATGATACCACCATTATGGCAGAAAGCTAAGAGGAACTAAAGAGCCTCTTGATGAAAGTGAAAGAGGAGAGTGAAAAAGATGGCTTAAATATGAGCATTCAAAAAACAAAGATCATGGCATCTGGTCCCATCACTTCATGGCAAATAGATTGGGAAACAGTGGAAACAGTGAGCGACTATTTTTTTTGGCCTCCAAAATCACTGCAGATGAAATTAAAAGATGTTTGGTTCTTAGAAGGAAAGCTATGACAAACCTAGACAGTATATTAAAAAGCAGAGACATTACTTGGCTGACAAAGGTCCATCTAGTCAAAGCTGTGTTGTTTTTTTTTCCAGTAATCATGTATGGATGTGAGATGGACCGTAAAAGAAACTGAATGCTGAAGAATTGATGCTTTTGAGCTGTGGTTTTGGAGAAGACTCTTGAGAGCCCCTTGGACTGCAAGATCAAACCAGTCAATCCTAAAGGAAATCAATCCTGAATATTCATTGGAAGGACTGAGGCTGAAGCTGAAACTCCAATACTTTGGCCACCTGATGCGAAGAGCTGACTCATTGGAAAAGACCCTGATGCTGGGAAAGGTTGAAGGCGGGAGGATAAGGGGATGTCAGAGGATGAGATGGTTGGATGGCATCACTGACTCGATGGACATGAATTTGAGCAGATTCTGGGAGTTGGTGATGGACAGGGAAGCCTGTCATGCTGCAGTCTATGGGGTTGCAAAGAGTCAGACACAATTGACCAACTGAACTGAACTGAACTGATAGACTTTAAGGAATTATTCAATAATGTTTTTAAACTGAGGGACTTTAGGATAAGGGAGGGAGAATTGTTTGAAAGTAATCTCTGTGTAACAAGAATTTTAAAAATAGCTCATATTGAACAAGGAATGATGGACTCTCATCACTTGCATACCCCTAAATGAAATAGTGAACCCAGGCAGTGGCTATCTAGGGCCACAAAGTCACGAGACCCAGTTGTACATGCTTTCTGATGGAAGAACTCACAGCACCATGTAGGAAGGATTCTTGCCCCCAAACTGAATGTGTAGTAGGTCAATTTATAGATCCAACTACCAGTTTATAGATATCCAGACATCAGAGGAACATGTCAAACAGGACCGTGGGAAGCAATCAGCCTAATAATCCAGGCTTCCTTCAGGTCTCTGATTGAATGTCACTTCCTCAGTGAGGTCTGCCCTGACCATCTCATATAAAATAGCAAGACCTCCTTGTCTCAGTCACCCAACACTCCCTCTCCCATTGATCTGATTTGCACTCAGTATCATCATCTGAGTTTCTTATTTTTATTCAGTTCAGTTCAGTTGCTCACTCATGTCCGACTCTTTGCCACCCCATAGACTGCAGCGTGCCAGGCTTCCCTGTCCATCACCAACTCCCAGAGCTTGCTCAAACTCATGTCCATCAAGTCGGCAATGCCATCCAACCATCTCATCCTCTGTTGTCCCCTTCTCTTGCCTTCAGTCTTTCCCAGCATCAGGGTCTTTTCCAATGAGTCAGTTCTTCGCATCAGGTGGCCAAAGTATTGGAGTTTCAGCTTCAGCATCAGTCCTTCCAATGAATATTCAGGACTGATTTCCTTTAGGATGGACAGGTTCGATCTCCTTGCAGTTCAAGGGACTCTCAAGAGTCTTCTCCAACACCACAGTTCAAAAGTATCAATTCTTTGGGGCTCAGCTTTCTTTATGGTCCAACTCTCACATCCATACATGACTACTGGAAAAACCATAGCTTTGACTACATGGACCTTTGTTGACATAGTAAGGTTTCTGCTTTTGAATATGCTGTCTAGGTTTGTCATAGCTTTTCTTTCAAAGAGCAAGGGTCTTTTAATTTCATGGCTGCACTCACCATCTGCAGTGATTTTGGAGCCCAAGAAAATAGTCTGTCACTGTTTCCATTGTTTCCCCGTTCATTTTCCATGAAGTGATGGGACTGGATCTTTGTTTTTTGAATGTTTAGTTTTAAGCCATCTTTTTCATTCTCCTCTTTTACTTTCATCAAGAGGCTCTTTAGTTTCTCTTCACTTTCTGCCATAAGGGTGGTATCATCTGCATATCTGTGGTTTTTCATATTTCTCCCAGCAATCTTGATTCCACCTTGTGCTTCATTCAGCCCATGATTTCACATCATGTACTCTGCATATAAGTTAAATAAGCAGGGTGACAATATACAAGCTTGACATATTCCTTTCTCAATTTGGAACCAGTTCGTTGTTCCATGTCCTAACTGTTGCTTCTTGACCTGCATACAGGTTTCTCAGGAGCAGGTAAGGTGGTCTCGTATCCCCATCTCTTTAAGAATTTTCCAGTTTGTTGTAATCCACACAGTCAAAGGCTTTGGCATAGTCAATGAAACAGAAGTAGATGTTTTCTGGAATTCTCTTGCTTTTTCTTATTTTTTAAAAAATTAATTAATTTATTTTAATTGGATGCTAATTTCTTTACAATATTGTAGTGGATTTTGCCATACATTGACATGAATCAGTCATGGATATACATGTGTGCTCCATCCTGAACCCTCCTCCAACCTCCCTCCCCATCCCATCCCTCAGGGTTGTCCCAGTGCACCAGCTTTGAGTGCCCTGTTTCATGCATTGAACTTGGACTGGTGATCTATTTCACATATGGTAATATACATGTTTCAATGCTGTTCTCTGAAATCATCCCACCCTTGCCTTCTCCCACAGAGTCCAACAGTCTGTTCTTTACATCTGTGTCTCTTTTGCTGTCTCACATATAGGGTCGTTGTTACCATCTTTCTAAATTCCATATATATGCATTAGTATACTGTGTTGGTGTTTTTCTCTCTGACTTACTTCACTTTGTATAATAGGCTCCAGTTTCATCCACCTCATTAGAACTGATTCAAATGTGTTCTTTTCAATGGCTGATTAATATTCCATTGTGTATATGTACTACAGCTTTCTTATCCAATTCATCTGCCAATGGACATCTAGGTTGCTTCCACATCCTAGCTATTGTAAACTGCGCTGTGATGACATTGGGGTACATGTGTCTCTTTCAATTCTGATTTTCTTGGTGTGTATGCCCAGCAGTGGGATTGCTGGGTCGTATGGCAGTTCTACTGACAGTTTTTTAAGGAATCTCCACCCTGTTCTCCATAGTGGCTATACTAGTTTGCATTCCCACCAACAGTGTAAGAGGGTTCCCTTTTCTCCACACCCTCTCCAGCATTTATTGCTTGTAGACTTTTGGATAGCAGCCATCCTGACTGGCGTGTAATGGTACCTCATTGTGGTTTTGATTTGCATTTCTCTGATAATGAGTGATGTTGAGCATCTTTTCATGTGTTTGTTAGCCAGCTGTATGTCTTCTTTGGAGAAATGTCTGTTTAGTACTTTGGCCCATTTTTTGATTGGGCCATTTATTTTTCTGGAATTGAGTGCATGAGCTGTTTGTATATTTTTGAGATTAATTCTTTGTCAGTTGCTTCATTTACTATTATTTTCTCCCATTCTGAAGGCTGTCTTTTCACTTTGCTTATAGTTTCCTTCATTGTGCAAAAACTTTTAAGTTTAATTAGGTCCCATTTGTTTATTTTTGCTTTTATTTCCTTTACTCTGGGAGGTGGGTCATAGAGGATCCTGCTGTGATTTATGTCAGAGAGTGTTTTGCCTATGTTTTCCTCTAGGCAGTTTTATAGTTTCTGGTCTTATATTTAGATCTTTAATCCATTTTGAGTTTATTTTTGTGTATGGTGTTAGAAAGTGTTCCAGTTTCATTCTTTTATAGGTGGTTGACCAGTTTTCCCAGCACCACTTGTTAAAGAGGTTGTCTTTTCTCCATTGTATATTCTTGCCTCCTTTGTCAAAGATAAGGTGTCCATAGGTGTGTGGATTTATCTCTGGGCTTTCTGTTTTGTTCCATTGATCTATATTTTTGTCTTTGTGGCAGTACCATACTGTCTTGATGACTGTAGCTTTGTAGTATAGACTGAAGTCAGGCAGGTTGATTCCTCCAGTTCCATTCTTCTTTCTCAAGATTGCTTTGGCTATTCAAGATTTTTTTTATTTCCATAAAAATTGTGAAATTATTTGTTCTAGTTCTCTGAAAAAATACTGTTGGTAGCTTGATAGGGATTGCATTGACTCTATAGATTGCTTTGGGTATTATACTCATTTTCACTATATTGATTTTTCTGATCCATGAACACGGTATATTTCTCCATCTATTTGTGTCTTCTTTGATTTCTTTCATGGGTGTTTATAGATTGATGGCCCAGGATGTGATCTATTCTGGAGCATGCTCCATGTGCACTTGTGGAATTCTCTTACTTTTTCTATGATCCAGTGGATGTTGGCAATTTGATCTGGTCCCTCTGCCTTTTCTAAATCCAGATTGAACATCTGGGAGTTCACAATTCATGTACTGTTGAAGCCTGGCTTGGAGAAATTTGACCATTACTTTGCTAGTGTGTGAGATGAGTGCAATTGTGTGGTGGTTTGAACATTCTTTGATATTGCCTTTCTTTGGGATTGGAATGAAAACTGACCTTTTCCAGTCCCGTGGCCACTGCTGACTTTTCCAAATTTGCTAGTATATTGACTGCAGTACTTTCACAGCATCATCTTTTAGGACTTGAAATAGCTCAGCTTGAATTCCATCAGTTTCACTAACTTTGTTTGTAGTGATGCTTCTTAAGGCCCACTTGACCTCACACTCCAGGATGTCTGGCTCTAGGTCAGTGATCACACCATCATGGTTATCTGGGTCATGAAGATCTTTTTTGTATAGTTCTTCTGTGTATTTTTGCCACCTCATCTTAATATCTTCTGTTTCTGTTAGGTCCATAACCATTTCTGCCCTTTATTGTGCCCATCTTTGCATGAAATGTTTCCTTGGTATCTCTAATTTTCCTGAAGAGATCTCCAGTCTTTCCCATTCAATTGTTTTCCTCTATTTCTTTGCATTGATCACTGAGGAAGGCTTTCTTATCTCTCCTTGCTATTCTTTGGAACTCTGCATTCAGATGGGTATATCTTTCCTTTTCTCCTTTGCCTTTCACTTCTTTTCTTTTCTCAGCTATTTGTAAGGCCTCCTCAAAGAATCATTTTGTCATTTTGCATTTCTTTTTCTTGGGGATGTTCTTGATCACTGCCTCCTGTACAGTGTCATGAACCTCTGTCCATTGTTCTTCAGGCAGTCTGTTTATCAGATCTAGTCCCTTGAATCTATTTGTCACTTCCAGTTTATAATTGTAAGGGATTTGATTTAGGTCATACCTGAATGGTCTAGTGGTTTTCCCTACATTCTTCAATTTAAGCCTGAATTTTATAATAAGGAGTTCATGATCTGCGCCACAGTTAGCACCTGGTCTTTTTTTTCCCTGACTCTGTAGACTTTCTCCATCTTTGGAGGCAAAGAATGTAATCAGTCTGATTTCAGTATTGACCATCTGGAGATGTCCACGTGTAGTCTTCTCTTGTGTTATTGGAAAAGGGTGTTTGCTATGACCAGTGCATTCTCTTGGCAAAACTCTACGAGCCTTTTCCCTTCTTTATTTTGTACTCCAAGGCTAAACTTGCCTGTTACTCCAGGTATCTCTTGCTTCCTACTTTTGCATTCCAGTCCCCTATGATGAAAAAGACATCTTTTTTTGGTGTTAGTTCTAGAAGGTCTTGTAGGTCGTCATAGAACTGTTCAGCTTCTTCAGCGTTAGTGGTTGGGGCATGTACTTGGATTACTGTGATACTGAATGATTTGCCTTGGAAACGAACAGAGATCATTCTGTCATTTTTGAGATTGCACCCAGGTACTTCATTTCAGACTCTTTTGTTGACTGTGAGGGTCACTCCATTTTTTCTAAGGGATTCTTGCCTACAGTAGTAGATACAATGGTCCCTGGAATTAAATTTGCCCATTACAGTCCATTTTAGTTCACTGATTCCTAAAATGTTATGTTCCCTCTTGCCATCTCCTGTTTGACCACTTCTTATTTACTTTGATTCATGGACCCAACATTTCAGATTCCTACACAGTATTGTTCTTTACAGCATCAGACTTTACTTCCAGCACTAGTCACATCCACAGCTGGGCATTGTTTTCACTTTGGTTCTGTCTGCTCATTCTTTTTGGAGTTATTTTTCCACTCTTCTCCAATGACATACTGGGTACCTACTGACCTATCTTTCAGTGTCATGTCTTTTTGCCTTTTCATTCTGTTCATGGGGTTCTCAAGGCAAGAATACTGTAGTGTTTTGCCATTCCCTTCTCCAGTGGACCACGTTTTGTCAGAACTCTCCACCATGACCTATCCACTTTGGGTGACCCTACATGGCATGGCTCATAGTTTCATTGAGTTAGACAAGGTTGTGGTATATGTGATCAGTTTTTATTCACATAGCATAATGTTTTCAAAATTCATCAACACTATAAGATGTATCATATAGCATGACTTCATAACTTTTTATGACCGAATAATAGTCTGTAGTAAGTATATACTGCATTTTGTTTATCCATTCATCTGCTGATGATTATATGGGCTATTTCCATATTTTGACTACTGTGAATAATAATGTTGTTAACACACATGCATATGTATTTGTTGAGTACCAGTTTTCAGTTCTTTTGGGTGTTTACCTAGGAGTGGAATTGCTGGATTAGGTGGTAATTCTTGTTTTTTGAGGTGGGAGGGGCTGTGCTATGTGGCATGTGGGATCTTAGTTCCCCAGCGAGGGATCAAACCTGTGTTCTCTGCCTTGGGAGCATGGAATCTTAATCACTGACCTTCCAGGGAAGTCCCTGGATCAGATGATAATTCTATGTTTAGCTTTTTGAGGAACTGCCAAACTGTTTCCACTGTGCTGAACCATTTTATAGTTCTGCTAGTTGTGTATGTGAAAGTTGCTCAGTTGTGTCCAACCTCGTTGCGACCACATGGAGTCAATTGCTGTCCCATACAGTTCATGGAGTTCTCCGGGCCAGAATACTGGAGTGGGTAGCCATTCCCTTCTCCAGGGGATCTTCCCAACCCGGGATTGAACCCAGGCCTCCCATGTTACAGGCGGATTCTTTACCAACTGAGCCACCAGGGAAGCCTAGCAGTGTATGAGGGTTCCAGTTTCTCCACATCCTCACCAACACTTACTTTCTGTTGTTTGTTTGTTTGTTAAATATAGCATTTAATTATAGCATAATTCCCATTGGGAATGGTACTTCATTGTGGATTTGATTTGCATTTTCCTAATTATGAATGATGTTGAGCATCATTTCGTGTGCTTTCTAGCCATTTGAATATCTTCTTCAGAGAAATGCCTGTTCAAGTCCTTTACCCATTTTAAAAATAATATTTTTTTGTTTTTGTTGAGTTGTAAGACTTTTTAAAAATATATTCTGGATGCTAGACCTTTATCAGACACATGATTTGCAAACACTTTCTCCTATTCCAAAGGTTGTCTTTTTGCTTTCCTGATAATGTTTTTTGGTGCATAAAATTTTTTGTTATCAATGAAGTCCAATTCATCTATTTTTTCTTTTGTTGTGTGTGCTTTTGGTGTCATACCTAAGAATCCATTTTCTGTTTTTAAAAGTTTATTTTATTGAAGTATAGTTAATTTACAGTGTGATAGCTTCTGCTGTATAACAAAATGATTCAGATATACATATACATATATTTGTTGGTTTTTTGTTTTGGCCACACAACATGGCCATACATTACAGTATCTTCCTCATCCAGGGATTGAACCTGAGCCATGGCAGCGAAAGTCATGTCTGATGGTTTGCAACCCCATGAACTGTAGCCCATGAGACTCCTCTGTCCACGGGATTTTCCCAGCAAGAATACTGTAAGTGGGTTGCCATTTCCCCCTCCAGGGGATCTTCCTGACCCAGGGATCGAACCCATGCAGGCAGATTCTTTACTGTCAAGCCACCAGGGAAGCCCTAGGCCACTAGGGAGCCCTCTATGCATTCTTTTCCTAGTCTTTTCCATTATGATTTATCACAGGATATTGGATAGTAGGATCTTGTTTTTTATCCATTCTCTATATAACAGTTTGTATATAGAGTTTGTTGCTAATCCCGAACTTCCAACCCATCCCTCCCCCATCCCTTCTCTCCAAACCCCTCTCCCCCTTGGCAACCACAAGTCTGTTCTCTGTGAGTCTGTTTCTGTTTCATGTATATGTTGATTAGTATCATATTTTAGATTCCACATAAGTGATATCATATGGTACTTGTCTTTCTCTTTATGACTTGTTTCACTTACTGTGGTAATCTCTAGGTCCATCCATGTTGCAAATGGCATTATATCATTCTTTTTTGTGCCCAAGTAGTATTCCACTGTATATATGGACTTCATTTTCTAAGAATCCATTTTTTAAAAATTTAAATTAATTTCTTTAGGTTGTGCTGGGTTTTTGTTGCTGCACTGACTTTTCTCTAGTTGAGGCAAGTAGGAGCTACTCTCTATTGCAGTATACGGGCTTCTCATTTTGGTGGTTTCTCTTGTAGCAGAGCATGGACTCTAGGGCACGTAGACTCAATAGTTGTGGTTCAAGGGCTTCAGAGTGCAGGCTCAATAGTTGTGGAGCATGGGCTTAGTTGGGCTTCCTTGGTGGCTCAGATGGGAAAGAATCTGCCCACAGTGCAGGAGACCAGGGTTTGATCCCTGGGTCGGGAAGATCCCCTGGAGGAGGAAATGACTACCCACTCCAGTGTTCTTGCCTGGGAAATCCCATGGACAGAGGAGCCTGACAAGTTACAGTCCATGGGGCCACAAAGAGTCAGACACAATGCCAGGTCTAGCAAACATAGTGCTAGTCCTAGATTAAATATTATGGAAAAAAAAATTGCAAAATATAAAATAAATAAAAAAAGGAAAGGAAACTTTGAACCTTATGTACCGAGCAAATGCCAGGTCTAGCAAACATAGTGCTAGTCCTAGATTAAATATTATGGAAAAAAAACATTGCAAAATATAAAATAAATAAGAGTCAGACACAACTAAGTGACTAACACACACACATGCACACACCACACACGTGCATACACACACATGTGCACGTGCGCACACACACACACACACACACACACACACACATTGGCTTAGTTGCTCCATGACATGTGGGATCTTCTCAGACCAGGGATTGAACCTGTGCCTCCTGCATTGGCAGGCAGTTTCTTTACTACTGAGCCACCAGGGAAACCCTAAGAATCCATTTTTAAATCTAAGGTCATGAAGATTTACTGGAGCCTCTTGGGGTGGGGCTCATCTCATGGTTCTTGGTATGTTGATATCTACTCTCGTGGTCACTTTCTAACCCAACTCTACCCCCTATCCTGGGTCTCAGTGGGAGAGGCTACTTTGCCACCCAGGATCCTCCCCTTGATGATCAATTGCTAAGTGACCAAGGTAACCCATGCCTAGGGATTCCCCCCTCAAGATTTTGCTTTATTATCATTCATGCTGCTGCCTCTGGCTTTAGAACAACTGCGGTGAATTGACCTAGACTTGATTGAAGGTGCTTTTCTGATACCACCCAGAACTAGTGTGTGTGTGCTAAGTTGCTGCTAAATGCAAATTATTTCCAAATCATCAAGAATTCAACACATTGATTTTTCAGCAAATTAGCTTTCATCAGTTGAGTTTTAGGAGATTTGATGGTTTGGTGAGTTGGCCAGCTAGTCTATTGGTTTGTGTGTGTGTGTGTATAAAGACATTTCTTTTGTAAGGAACTGGGTCATGCCATTATGGATGCTGGGCTTCTGAGAACTCTGAAAGCCTCTGAGTTTCTGCCACTTTCAGGGCCCAGGGGTGGTGGGAGAGGCAGAGAAACCCTCCCTAGAGGGACTGGGCCTGACTGGGCAGGCAGAGGCTCCTCTTAGCTCAGCAGCGCCTCCTTGCTGCTGATCAGTGCAGGCACTCTTAGGACCACAACCCTATCCAGCTCCTGGGTATAAGGTCCCTAGGAGCCAAGGGTGGTTGCAGGGAGTATGCCCAGTGTGGGAACTGTTGGGTGTAGGGCTAGCTCAACACTCCTGACCTGACAGGTACTGTGACTTCACCTTTGACCCAGTCTGCCCTGCCCTCCTTCAGGGCCGTGAGCAGTGAGGCTAACAGCCAAGGGTGGGGGAATCTGACATCTCACACTGAGAGATCTTTTAATTCAACCAATCAATTCCTTACTGAGCATCTGCACTATCCTAGGTGCTGGGGACACTGTGGTGAACAGAACAGATAGAAACCCCAGGATGCTGTCATTCTGGCAGGGACAGCAAACAGTGAACAAAGGAATCAGTACATGATGTCAGAGGGATTAATGCCCTAAAGAAAGTAAAGCAGGGAGGTGAAGTAGAGAGGCCTGAGGTAGTGATCACTTACCAGTGGTGATCAGAGAAGGCCTCTCTGAGGTGAAACATGAACTGAAACCAGAACAATGATCTGAAGGAGCTAGCTATGCATTGGTCTGGGGGATGGGTGTTCCAGGCAGAGGACAGCAGAAAGGTCCTGAGTTGGGAATAAGCTCGGCTAGTGACAAGGATGCAATAAGGGCAGAGATACTTCCGGCTTGGGTTTTTCCAGGTACACACTCCATCTTGGCTCAATGTGGTAACACAGGGGAGAAGGAGGAAGGGGACAGGAGGGAGGAGAGAGGCTCTCTTGGAGTGGGGCTGGTGAAGGTGGTAGTGGGAAGATAAGCACAGGAGGTAGGTGTGGATATCTGGCATTTGGGTGACTCCGCTGGGAGTGGGGCCAGCATAGAGTTTATCCTTGAGGACTCAGTAAGTCAGGATTAGAATGGGGAGGGTGGAGGGGGATAGGAAGTATGGGGCACTTCTGGACTGTTTGGAGGGCCCCGGGGAGCCACCTTACCTCCCTCCCTCCTTCATTCATTCTCTCCCTTCCTGGGGGAAGCTCTACATCTGGGGAGAGCCCTGGATACAGGTGGCAGGTTCTTCCCAACCAGTGGATCACCTAACTCTTGCAGTTCATGCCCGAGCTGTAAGATGGTGGGCTTGACCTGTAGGATTGAAGATTCTAGATCAGAGTCATCTTGCTGTCTCTCTCTTTTAGTCAGAGGTGCAGACACAGCCCCCTAAGTGACCCAGAGACACCCATGTACAGTGACCATGGGTTATTCACACAGCCACAGCACGCAAACCCAGACATAGGCACACAGACTCTGACATACGCAATAGCAAACTATGCAATAGCAAACAGAGACACCCAGTATTGTGACCATCAGTCACTCACAAAGGAACATAAATCCCGTCGATACCCACGTGCCATGTGGAGACACACAGCTCATGAGCACAGGTATGAGCAGAGCCTATGTAGGCTAACACACAGCAATGCCTAACCAGAGCTATACAGACACAACCACACAGGTACATACACAAGAAAAGGTGCTGAGAAGCAAAGGGGCGTACAGACTGGGGTCACACACACTCAGAAGCAGCCATAGAAATTCTCCTGAAACACACTGCCAGACATAGGCACATGGAAGGGAATATGTTTGTCACATCTGGTGATGGTGATATCCAGTATGGTCTTTTTGGGATGTGGCAATCATTAGTGATCACTGCCTGGATCTATATTTTCCTTAGGAGGTAGGCTGTAGTGAAAAAAATAAGAAGTAAAAAAGGCACAATCAAACATAATTATGGACCATAGCTTTTAAGCTGGGTAAGGAGGGAAGTGAGGACATGAGAGAGGTCTGAAACAGTGAAAATGTAGTAGGGTCAGTAAATTCTGGGTCCTAATAGGGTTGAAGGATGTGATGGTTAATTTTATGTGTCAACTTGACTGGGCTGTGGGGTGCTTCCTATTCCTATGACCATGTGCTCTGCTGGCCTAGAGGCCTTAGTTCTAAAAGGAGGAATGCTTCCATCAGGAGATGCAACAATAATTCCACTGAAATGAAAGTTAAGACCTACTGCCCTACTGCTTTGATCTTTTTGTGCCTCTGAATCAAAGGTAAAGAAGGGAGTTACTAGGGTGACTGATTCTGACTACCAAGGAGAAATTGGACCACTACTCCACAATGGAAGTGAGGAAAACATCTGAAATACAGGTGATCTCTTAGTAATATGAGTAATATAGGTAATCATCTGATGATTAAGGACAAAATGGAAAAATTACAACAACCCAATTCAGGCAGGGCTATTAATGGCCCAGATCCTTCAAGAATAAAGGTAAAAACCACAACCAGCTGATGTTCTTGCTGAAAGCAAAGGGAATATGGAAGGGGTTGTGGAGGAAGGTGGTTATGAATACCAACTACAAGCACGTGACCAGTTACAGAAACAATGATTGTAATTGTGAATACTTCCTCCTTATTTTGTACCATACTGAATTTTTGTGCCCCTCAGAATTCATATGTTGCAACGCTAATCCCCAATATGTTGGACTTTGGTGGGTTTTTTTTTAAACTTTTACTTTCTTTATTAAAAAATTTTTATTTTATATTGGAGTATATAGCTGATTAACAATGTTGCATTAGTTGTTGGAAGAAGAGGTGGTGGTCAAAGAGGGAGAACCTTGAAATTGAGGTTGTAGAGAGGTTGCAGTTAATGTTACTGATACAGGTTAGGGTATAATGATGGGAGTGGGTGGCTAAAGGAGGATGAGCACAATTTTAATGGAGAAGAAATGCTCATGGAATGGAGAGACTAGAGGTTTGGAATGTGTATTTTGTGTTTTTAAAAAAATTTAAATACTTATTTATCTATTTTGGCTGCACTGGGTCTTAGTTGCAGCACATGGGCTCTTCGTTGAGGCATGTGGACTCTCTACTTGTGGCATGTGGGCTCCAGAGCCCACAGGCTCAGTAGTTGGGGTGTGTGAGCTTAGTTTCTCCGTGGCATGTGAAGTCTTGCCATGGACTGAACCCACACTCTCCACATTGCAAAGCTGATTGTTAACCACTGGACCCCCAGGGAAGTGCCTGGAAAGTGTATTTTGAATCCACCATCATGCAGATTTTGAAATCACCAAGGTTCTAAACAAAAGAGGAATTGGAGAGGGTGACAGTGAGCCAGGGAAAATAATCCTCAAAACCTAAAGAGGAATGATGAAGGGTGTGGCAGATGACTGTAACAAAGATGCAGAGAAGTCCATGTAGACTGATGCTTGTGCCTCAAAGGAGCTGAAGGGCTTCCTGAGTAGGGAGAGAGCATGATCTGGGGGCTGCACATGAAGTGCAAGGACATCTATGCCTCTTAAATCACTGGTCTGAGAGCTGTGGGAGTAAATTCACTGCTCAAGAGCGCTTCACAACTGTCCAGGAAGATTCGTGTTTCCACTGGAGCAAGAAGGCAAATTCAACCTTCAGGGAAGAGGTTGAGGGTGGAGGGATTCTGCTGATGACTAAGTGTGAGTTCTAGAAGGCAACTTCTCACAAGATGGGTCAGAAAAGAGAGTTTGGGGACTTCTGTCTCCAGCCATGATGTACTCCATCCAGGGACTAGAATTACCTTCTTGCCTTAACTAAAAAACCAGATAAAATACATGGAACAATGGTTTATAGATATTAGACAACAGGAAACATGAGGCCATGTTTCCTCAGAGAAAGCAAACAAATGAATGAACCATATGATTACCTGGAGAGAATTTCCATGTTCAATGCAAGGATGTGTGTGGGGGGGTGGAGGGGGCAAGGGGAGGACTCAAAAATAGCCAGGTGGTCTCCCTGAATTTAGAAGACACAGTTAAGAGTCTGTGGCAGTCACAGCAGCTAGAGTTCTCAGAACAGGCAGAGTGCTATGGAGGAAAGAGCTGTGCACAGACAAAAAGCTGTGGAGATCTACAGAAGGTTCCCTTCAAGTCTTCAACCAAGTACCAATAAGCGTACATATATGTGATGAAACTGCCTGAGGCCAGAGAAAGGCCACTGAAAAGGATCAGGAGGAGCAATTATCAGAGACAGGAATAGTTCATCTCCAGACCAGCTTAAGTGGAAGAACCTCCTAGTATGTGAGGCATTGAATAGAGAACTCAGGAAGGTATTGCCTCGGTACTAAAGTGGTAGTGGTGGTTTAGTCACTAAGTTGTGTCCAACTCTTGTGACCCCATGGACTATAGCCTGCCAGGCTCCTCTGTCCATGGGATTCTCCAGGCAAGAATACTGGAGTGGGTTGCCATTTCCTTCTCCAGGGGATCTTCCCAACCCAGGAATCAAACCTGGGTCTCCTGCATTGCAGGCAGATTCTTTACCGACTGAGCTACGAGGGAAGTAGCTATCAATCAAATTAGCCCTGGACTAAAGGCTATTCAGGTCCTGCCTAAAAAAAACTTAAAAGCAAGCCTTAAAAGGATCAAACTGATTAACTGTATCCTAGAACAAAGCTCAATCCCGCCCCCCAATTTTTTAAGTACAAAAAAAAAAAAAAAGAGCACTCACATTTTACTCATAAAATTTACAATGTCTGGCATCCAATAAAGCAGAGAAGCAGGAAAGTACAACCCATAATAAAGGGGAAAAGAATCCATAGAAAATGACCCAGATGATAGAACCAATAGATAAAGAACATTAAAACAGCTATTACAATCATAATCCATACGTTCAAGAAGGTAGAGGAGAGCATAAGCAGGGTTGAAATACAGCACCCAAGGAAGACCCTACCCCACCCTCTGCTCCCCTCAAACTCAGAGCTGAGATCCAGTCCCTATTGGAGAGAATATGGTTGTGGTTCTCTGAGTGGTGGGACTTGCTAGAAATCTGCTTTCTGGAACTTGGCAGAAATCTACCCTCTAGGGTGCCAAAGAAGGCTGTTCATGGGGAAAGTGTGTCATTCCAGGCACTCTGCTACAAAGCTACCTGAGGGAGGGTGCCGGGTGGGAGGCGATGCGGGGAGTTGCTGGCCACTGGGCACTGCTGGTTGTCAAGTGTGTTTGTTGCAAGAACTAGAGATGCTGTGTGAGTGCTTCACAAGCAGAAGCAAACTGCTACAGGACTGGCTGATGGGGGATTCCAGGGAGGATCAGCTGGCCTCTGTGCTGGTGGCCACCACGCACAGCAGGAGCCAGGCACTGGAGGGTGTGCGGGTGCTTCATGCCCCTAGTGCTGGAGAAAGGTGTGTATGCTGCAGAACCCTGCAGAGTGGACACCCCAGAACCAATAAGCAGAAACCATTTTCTTCCTTGTAGTGTCTCTCTAGCTCTACTGGCCAAAATTCAGGGCTGGCTGGCAAAGGAAAAAAATATTTAAATGGACCAGATCCATTTGTGCAGAGCAGGCAAGTATAGAGAGTGGATTTGAAGCCAAGAGGAAAGAAACAATACGTGGCACAGCCCACCCCTTTGACTACTCAGCTTCTGTGTGCACCCTTTTGAATCCTTGAATTCTTGCACAGCAAAACAGGAGCCTGGTGGGCTGCCATCTATGGGGTCACACAGAGTCGGACACAACTGAATCGACTTAGCAACAAGATATAGCTGTCTCCTAAGAGAGGAAGTTATGACTCTGTCCCCCAAGTGAGGAGACACACAGGCCCAAAGCCATTGTGTCCATTGGCTGTTGTATCCATTGTATCCATGTACATTGTATCCATGGCTGTTAACTATTCCTCAAATTTAATCATAGTTCCATTGATACTCCATTATCTAAAGACTAAATTAGAAAATTAACTTCTAACAACTATTTGTACATAAAATAAAAATCAGGAGAAAGAAAAAGAAAATGGCTAGCACATACAAATAAACAAATAAAACAAGCAAAAAGAAAATAGGCAAAGCTACAGTAATACTTATTTCTGTGTTTGATCATGAGGCTGAAGTCACCATCAATGACTTCTTCCACTACCCATTCTGTATTTCACCTGCCTTCTTCCAGAACCTCAGATGCTTTTTCACCTGATGGAGTGGCTCAGACTTTCATTCCCGAGTCTTCAATCATCCTGCCAGTTTTTGGTTGCTGTAGTTCTCTATTATTTTTTACTATTGGGCATATAAGTACTAAGAGGCACCCCAGATAATCCTCTGGGTTGCAGACATAGTCCTTATTGCCTTTGTTGTATAGCAGCAACCTGATTTCCCTTTGGTAATGAAGATCAATCATTCCAGCCAGTGAATTAACTCTATGTCTCCCCCCTCCCACACTTTTATTTTGGCCTATAGTTTCATCGCCATAGAGCCTAAAATGTCTCACTTTCCCATGCAATGGACCCATTGATGTACCCCCTGGTAGGGGCATCTTCCACTGGCAGAGAAGACTCATCAGAATTTAGAGCATCCCCAGGTCCAATAGAGTCTTCCCATATGTACCCATTCCATCTTAGAGGATCCTATTCCTTCCTCATCAATGCCCTTAGTTTCATAGTAGACACCCTGTGAGGCTAGGAGTTCAACTTGCATTGTAATTCAGCCAATCACAGGATGAGATTCTGTGTCTGATTTTTCAGCAGGAGATGACTGATGTTCCAGCTCAAAGATAGTCAATCAGGCAGTGAGGAATTAATTGTCCATCACTCAGCCTTTTTTTCTATTCTAGATTTCAGTTGATTGGATGAGGCCCAATCACATTGGACTTTACTCAGTCTATCAATTCAAATGTTAATCTCATCCAGAAACACTCTCAAAGGCATACCCAGACTAATATTTAACCAAATATCTGGGCACTCCATGGCTCTGTCAAGTTGACATATAAACATCAGAGGGACTTAGATATCCAAACGAGCAGAACTCAGAGTTGCCACGATGGGAAACAAAAATTCTGCAAGTGAGTTATTAGGTGTAATAATTAGAGGGACCACTCCTAATTCTACCCCTTGATTTCAGGACCAATTTATACTAGCTGGCGGGAGACAGCACCGTATAATGATCTCTGATTCAGAGTATATACTGCATCCTATGAAACTGAATCCCATCCTTTTAAGGTGTTATTTTACACCTAGCATCATAATTGAGTCTTCAAAACCATTTCATCTCTCAATTAGGCCAGCTGCTTCTAGATGATATGGTAATACCAGTCAATTTCATAGGCATGACCATTTTGCTACATATTCTTTGCTGTGAGATGAGTTTCTGGACCAGATGCAAGGCTGTGCAGACGAGTCCATAGATGGTGGTGCTGGCACAAACCTTATGGGTGGAAAAGGGAAAACTATATCTAGACAATGAGTCTAGTGCTGTGAAGATGAATCTCTGTCCCCCTCCATGATAAAAGAAGTCCAAGATAATTAACCTGCCACCAGGTGGCTGGCTGGTCCCCACACAGAATAGCATCATACTGGGGACTCAAACTTTGGTCTCCATTGATGGCAGATTAGTCACTCTGCAGTAGCATTAACTACACCACCCTCAGTAATGCAAAGACCATATTGTTGAGTCTGGGCAATTCTATCACTGCCACTTCATCCATGGGCTTCTATGGACTGAATTGTGTTCCTCAAAATTCATGTTGAGGACTTACCTGGTGGTCCAGTGGTTAAAAATCCACCTGCCAATGTAGGAGAGACATAAGAGGTCAGAGTTTGATCCTTGAGTTGGGAAGATCCCCTGGAAGAGGGCATGGGAACCCACTCTAGTATTCTTGTCTGGAGAATCTTGAGAATAGAGGAGCCCGGTGGGCTACAGTCCATAGGGTCGAAAAAAGCTGGACATGACTGAAGCAACTTAGCATGCACCCACAGGGCCATTAATCTGTGCATTCCCCCAGGGATGAGTTATCACTTCTGGTTTACTAATTTTGAAGGGAGTGGAGATTCACTTCCATTTAGCCTTTCTTACAGTAATGCTTTCATGATTATCAACAAGTTGATGTGGGGATTATGCCAGTTTCTAAGTATGTATATCCCAGGGATAAGCTCCAAAGTCTCATCTAAATATCATCTAATTTAGATATGGATGAGACTCAAGGTACAATTCATCTTGAGGAAAATTGCTCTCCAGCTATGAACCCAACAAGTTATGTGCTTCCAAAATGTGGTGTTAGAACAGGCAGAGGGTAGACATTCCCATTCCAAAATGGAGAAATAAGAGAGAAGAAAAGAGTGACAAGGGCCTGAGCAAATCCAAACTCCAAGGGGCCAATTTCATTAGACCTTAAGGCTTGAGAATAATGCTCTTTGGCCAGATGCTCTGCTCTCCAGGCCCACTGGGGTGGAAGTCCATCTTCTAGATAACAGTGGGGTGAAGCACAATGGTGTGGCTTTGCTGGGTTGGGCCCTCAAGGCTTTGGGCAGCCAGCTCCCAGGCCTTTCTCCACCAGGCTCCCATGGCTCTTGCATCTGGAGTCCTGAGCCTGCAGCTCTGCCAGGAGGCCCAATCCTTTGAAATCTAGGTGGAGGTACCATATTTCCTTTGTTCTTGTGGATGTAGCCCATACTACCACAGGGTGCTGGAGCTGCACCTGGGAGAGACCAATGCCGAGTGAGGTAGCAGAACCCACCACCATATGAGGTAGTGCCCATCAATGTGCTAGTGGCTCCTCCTTTGAAATTACTCTGCCCCCAGGGCCTTTGTGCTCTGGGCCTGTGATCAGAGGGGCAGTCCTGATGATCTCTGGATTGCCTTCAGGGTTAGTTTTCCCTTACAGTCATTCCTGGCCCACAGAAGAGAGCAACCACAGAGCTTTCCAAGGGTGCAGGTACACATCTCACTAAAGGGTTTCTCAATGTCTTGGTGAAGTTAGTGTATTCTGAGTCTTGTCATGGAACATAGTTGGGGATTGCATGCAAGTCTTACATGATAAATCCTGTCCAACATTCCTATTGCTCTAAGCCTTCGGATTTCCGCCTCCATATCATGCCAGGACACCTCTAACATCTCAGCCTCATTAATGGTAAGCCACAATTGAGTCTCAGTTTCAGTCAACCAACCAAGAAAGCACTTAGAGCATGTGCTGATACATTAAATCCAGAGTCTCAAGTAAGCGTACCCATATCAATGAATTCTGCCTAATCTAGAGTTATATTTTGCCCTCCTTCATCTAACACCCATAGAATCCTCTTCTGCACATATTCCCCAGGTTTCTGCCACTATATATTAGCAAACTCTTGCAATTATTTTGGTGTATAAGTGATTTCCAGCTTGGTCATAATGTGCACTTGTTCCCCATGCTTAGATTTGACCTCATTTATGGGTATGTCAGTGTAGGGGGTGGTTGTGGTGGGTCTTGAGAATGAGCATCTCTTTTCAAGGCACCTGGACCAGTTGAGTTTATCACAGCATTTTCAAAGAGAGAAAGGTTAGTTTCGGACACTGAAAGGCAAGCTACTTCCATTAGTAAGGAAGGCTCAGAACGACTTGGTAGTTCAAGACTGTGAGTTTCATCTGGGGCCAAACAGATGTTCCCATTCCAAGTTTCAGGATCCCATTCTTTACCAGTCAATACCATAACTTTCACATGAGAAATTTGTCAAGACTGTGAATTCAACTGACATTGTAATTCAACAATTTATACAATTAAACATGTGTTAGATGTTTAACAATATTAGCCCTGTTGCTAGCATCAGGAAAGCTTTCTGGTTCTTGGGTTGTGACTTGAACTGAGAAATGAATGGACCCAAGCTTGTTATTTTTCTCTTTGTAAGTGCTCAAGTGCATTCAAAATAATCACGATATTCATAGTCATGGTCACGACTATAACAGTCAAGTGCAGCAGCCATTTTGGCTTCCAGGACATGTGCTTCATTTGGCACTTCATCACAGTCAACCATAGGTTGATTAATTGTGATGCCTCTGTTACTAGCACCCATCTCTCACTGGCAAGGAGTTCAGCACTGTGAGTAAGGCTTAGAGGAATGAACAAACCAATCATGAAGTCCCATCTCTGCAAATCTATTTCCTGGCACCACTCCCCGTAACAATTCTGTATCAGCCTGAGCTCTTATCTGGAGAGAGGGACAACACGGGAATTTGAATAAGGAAAGTTAATATAAGGAATTACCTATAACAGGAGATTGGAATAATGAGGGTTAGTAAGATGTGAAGGGGACTCTAAAGAATATAGAAAGGGCAGATATAAGAAGTAGTCACAGGGGAATTCCCTACTGGTCCAGTGGTTAGGACTCAGTGCTTTCACTGCCAAGGGCCAGGTTCAATCCCTGGTCAGGGAACTAAGATCCCAAAAGCCACACACCTCTGCAAAAGAAGTAGTCACTATCCCTAGGCTGACATAGAATGCCCCTGGGGCTGAGATCCAGATCTTATTGGAGAGGCGTGATGGTAGTTTTGCTTCAGGGCAAAGTCATTGTGATGCCATACTGGTGGAACTTGCCAGAAATCTGCCTGTTGGGAGGCGGAAGAAAGCTGTTCACTGAGTGCTGCTGGCCTCTGTGCACCGGGGGAACCAAACCCTGGGGAAGCTGTGAATGTGGCAAGATCCAGAAGCATTCTGCTTGCTTGCAAACTGCCTGAGGGTGAGTTCTGGAAAGAGGGGAAAACTGCTGGTCACTGGGTACTACTGGTCACTATGCACTGTAGAAGTCAGGCCCTGGAAGAGTTGTGAGTGTTGCAGGAGTCTGATGCTAGAAAAAGCCATGCAGAAAGAGTCTGTCAAGCGAGCATGCAGGAATCAGGAAGGAAACCTCTTTTCCTCTTGCAATATCTCTCCAGCACCCTCTACTGAGAAAGCTTCAGTGCCAGCTGGCAAAGGGAAAATAGTTAAAATTGTTTCTTTATCACAGAACAGGCAGAAAGGGTGAATTTGAAGTTGAGTGGCAATAAGTTGATAGCCAGCACACCATGGGTCAAAGACGAAATCCTAAGAAAAATTAAAAAGTTGAATGAAATTAAAATGAAAATATAATATATCAAAATGTATGGAATGTAGAAAAGCAGTGCTTAGAAAATTATAGCATTAAATGCTTATACTAGAAAATAGTCTCAAACCAAATAACTCAGCTTCTTCTTAAGAAATTATGAAAAAAAGAGTAAATCAAACCTAAAGCAGAAAGTGAAAGTTGCTCAGTCATGTCCGACTCTTTGCGACCCCATGGACTATACAGTCCATGGAATTCTCCAGGTCAGAATACTGGAGTGGTTAGCCTTTCCCTTCTCCAGGAGATCTTCCCAACCCAGGAATCAACCCGAATCTCCTGCATTGAAGGTGGATTCTTTACTAGCTGAGCCACAAGGGAAGCCCAAAATAAGCAGAAGAAAGAAAATAATAAAGAGCAGAAATCATTAAAGTAGAAAACAGAAAACAATAGAGAAAAGAAGAGAAACCAATAGCTGGCTCTTTGGGAAGATCATTAAAACTGATAAACTTCTAGCCAGATTGATGAAGGAAAAAGGAAAGAAGATCCAAATGACTCATAATAGGGATGAATTTTTTTTGGCTGTACCACATGACATTCAGGAACTTTACTTCACTGAGCAGGGATTGAAACCACGCCTCATGCAGTAGAAGTGTAGTGTCAACCGTTGGACGACCAGGGGAGTTCATATCCTACAGAAATTAAGATAATGATAAAGAATTGCTACGTATTTGTATTTTTTAACTTTATTAAAAGTATAGATGATTTGCAGTGTGTTAATTTCTTCTGTATGGCAAAATGACTCAGTTTAACATATATATATACATATATATATATATACACATATATATACATATATATATACATATATACACACATATATATACATATATATATATGGCTTCCCGACAGCTCAGTGGTAAAGGATCTGCCTGCAATGCAGGGGACATGGGTTTGATTCCTGGGTTGAGAAGATTCCTTGGAGGAGGAAATGGCAAACTACTCTAGTATTCTTGCCTGGGAAATCCCATGGACAGCGGAGCCTGGCGGGGTGCAGTTCATGGGATTGCAAAGAGTCAGACACAACGACTAAACCATTACTATATATATATATATATATATATATATATATATATATATATATACACACACCCACACACACACATATACATACACACTTTTCCATTATGGTTTGTCACAGAATATTGAACATAGTTCCCCTGTGCTATACAGAATTACCTTGTTATTTGTGTGTGTGTGTGTACTAAGTCGCTTCAGTCGTGTCCAACTCTTGCAACCCTATGGACTGATCCAGCCAAGCTTCTCTGTCCATGGAATTCTCCAGGCAAGGATACTGGAGTGGGTTGCCCTCCTCCAGGGGATCTTCCCAACCCAGGGATCGAACCCACATCTCCTGCAGCTCCTGCATTGCAGGTGGATTTTTACCACTGAGCCACCAGGGAAACCCTACCTTGTTGCTTATTCATCCTATATATAATAGTTTGCCTCTGCTAATCCCAAACTCCCATTCCTTCTCTCCCCTACCCATCTTCCCCTTTGCAGCCACAAATCTGTTCTCTATATCTGTGAGTCAGTCTTTGTTTCATAGATATGTTGATTTGTATTGTATCTTAGATTCCACATATAAGTGATATCATATAGTATTTGTCTTTCTCTTTTTGACTTCACTTAGTATGGTAATCTCTAGGTCCATCCATGTTGCTGTAAATGGCATGATTTCATTCTTCTGATGGCTTAATAGTGTTCCACTGTGTGTGTGTATGTGTGTGTGTGTGTTTATGTTGTTGTTGCTCACTTGCTAAATCATTTCTGACTCTTTGCGACCCCATGGATTGTAGCATGCCAGTCTCCTCTGCCTCCACTATTTCCCAGAGTTTGTTTGAATTCATGTCCATTGAGTTGACGATGCTATCCAACCATCTCATTCTCTGCTGCCCCCTTCTCTTTTGCCTTCAGTCTTTCCCAGCATCAGGGTCTTTTCCAGTAAATTGGCTCTTTGCATCAGATGGCCAAAGTATTGGAGCTTCAACTTCAGCATCAATCCTTCCAATGAATATTCAGGACTGATTTCCTTTAGGATTTATTGGTTTGATCTTCTTGCAGTCCAAGGGACTCTCAAGAGTCTTCTCCAACACCACAGTTCAAAAGCATCAATTCTTTAGTGCTCAGCCTTCTTTATGGTCTAACTCTCACATCCATACTTGACTACTGGAAAAACCATAGCTTTGACTAGACAGACGTTTGTTGGCAAAGTGATGTCTCTGCTTCTTAATATGCTGTCTAGGTTTGTCATAGCTTTTCTTCCAAGGAGCAAGTGTCTTTTAATTTCATGGCTGCAGTCACCATTGGCAGTGATTTTGGAGCCCAAGAAAATAAAGTCTCTCACTGTTTTCACTTTTTCCATGTCTATTTGCCATGAAGTGAAGCGACCAGATGCCATGATCTTAGTTTTTTGAATGTTGAGTTTTAAGCCATCTTTTTCACTCTCCTCTTTCACCTTCATCAAGAGGCTCTTTAGTTTCTCTTCAATTTCTGCCATTAGGGTGGTGTCATCTGCATATCTGAGGTTATTGATATTTCTCCTGGCAATCTTGATTCCAGCTTGTGCTTCATCCAGCCTGACATTTCATATATATTCTGCATATAAGTTAAATAAGCAGGGTGTCAATATACAGCCTTAACATACTCCTTTCCCAATTTTGAACCAGTTCGTTGTTTCATATCTGGTTCTAACTGTTGCTTTTTGACCTGTATACAGGTTTCTCAGAAGGCAGGTAAGGTGGTATAGTATTCCCATCTCTTGAAGAATTTTCCACAGTTTGTTGTGATCCACACAGTCAAATGCTTTAACTTAAGTCAATGAAGCAGAAGTAGATGTTTTTCTGGAATTCTCTTGCTTTTTCTAGTAACTAGATTCATGTTTAATTAAATAACTGAGAGAAAGTATATGTACATCAGGGGCTGGGAATGTTGGAGGCTGTATTAGAATTCTGCCTACCACAAGGAGGGCATATTTCCTGACATATTCTATGAGTTCAGTATTTACCCTGAATGAAAAAAAACATGAAAATGTTAGTCAGTCTGTTGTGTCCGAGTCTTTGTGACCCTTTGGACTGTAGCCCACCAGGCTCTTCTGTTCATGGGAGTTCCCAGGCAAGAATACTGGAGTGGGTTGCCATGCCCTCCTCCAGGGGATCTTCCCAACCCGGGGATCAAACCCAGATCTCCCTCACTGTAGGCAGATTCTTTACCATCTGAACCACAGGGAAGCCCGGTATTACTCTAATCTTATTTCAAAACCAGACAAAGAAATCCATGGAAGTTTTTTTATGGATATCAACAAACAGATTCTAAAATGTAAAATGGAGAGGCAGAAGATCTAGTATAGCCCAGTCAGTATTGATAGAGAAGAACAGATTTGGAGTATTGATATTACCTGATTTTAAGACTTACTATGAAACTTAGTATTTAAGACAGTGTGGTACTGGCAAAAGAATAGACAAATAGATCAGTGGAACAGAGGGGAGAGCCCAGAAATAGACCCACATATATGTGGTCAAATGATCTTTGACAAAGGAGCAAAGGTAATAACAATGACACAGAGACAGTCTTTTCAACAGGCTGTTGACACCTGTTAGGATGGCTATTTTCAAAAACAACAACAAGGACAACAAAAGTGTTGGTGAGAATAGTGAGAAATTATAACCCTTGCACACTGTTGGTGGGGATGCAAAATAGTATAACTACTATGGAAAAACAGTATGGCAGGTTCTCAAAAATTAAAAATAGAACTATCATAGGATCCAAAAATCCCACTTCTGGTTATTTATCCAAAAGAATTGAAAACAGTATCTCAAAGAGATATGAACACTCCTATGTTGATTGTAGCACTATTCAGAATAACCAAGATGTCTAAACAACCTAAATGTCCATTGACAGGTGAATGGATGAAGAAACATGGTATATACATACAGTGGAATACTGTTCAGCCTATAAAAATAAGAAAATTGCACTATGCAACAACAGGGATGAACTCTGAGGACATTATGCTAAGTGAAATATGCCAGTCACAGTAGGAAAAATACTGCATGAATCTACTCATATGAGGTATCTTAAGTAGTCAAATTCATAGAGTCAAAGAATAGAATGGTGGTTGTCAAGGGCTGGGGCGAGAGGAAAATGGGGAGTTAGTAATCAATGGGCGTAAAGTCTCAGTCAAGCAAGATGAATAATCTTTAGAGAGCTACTGTGCAACATTGTATCTATATAGTCAGCAATAATAATAATTTGTACACTTAAAAATTTGTTAACAGAGTAGATTTAAGTTCAAGAGTTCTTATCACAAGTCTGTTCTGTACAATAAAATAAATGGTACTGAAACAACTGGACATCCACATGCCAAAAAAAGCAATCTAGACACAGAACTTATACCCTTCACAAAAATTAACTCGGATGCAATGAAAACACAAAATTATAGAACTCCTAGTGTTGCAGAATCCAGTAATCGAGAAACCAAGCATCACACTTGGAGAGTTGGAGAACTCAGGTTTATTACGCCGGCAGGCCCAGAAAAGTTAACACTCCAAGCTCTGAGCCCCGAACGAAGGGGTTACAGAGTTTTTATAGACAGACTATAGTGGGCAACATTAGCTGTTAATAGGCTGGTTTAAACTAAGGGGTTTCACGTGAGTGTGGGAACAGCAGTCAAGATAGAGAGGGGGATGCCTGACCTTTACACGGACAGGCATGATTAAGCAGGTTTGCAGGGGCTGGGCAGTTCCAAAAAGCAGGACAAGGGTGAGTGAGATAAGCTCCAGTTCCTAGTATTGTAAGTCCCCACTTTCTGAGATGACCTTTGTGATCTAGACTTTGCAAGGAGCAAACTGAGTTACAGAGGCAGAAGGAGCAGGAGGTTATGTAAAATTTTAACTTTTTCTCTTCACTAGAACATACTATAGGAGAAAAATCTAGACGACCTTGTGTTTGGCGATGACTTTTTAACTACAACACCAAATACATGATCAACGTAAGAAAGAATTGATAAGCTGAACTTCTTTGAAATTAAAAAGTTCTGCTCTGTGAAAGACAGTGAGGAGAATGAAAAGACCAGTCACAAACTGGGAGAAAATATTTGAAAAAGAGATATTTGGTAAAGGAATATTATCCAAAATATGCAAAAAATTTATGTCTTTGTATACAAAATACACAAAGACAACTTATGTCCATACAAAAACCTGCATGTGGATGTCTATAACTGCCTTTTTCATAATTACCAAAACTTGGAAGCAACCAATATGTCCTTCAGTGGGTGAAGGGATCTATAAACTATGGCACATCCAGACAGTGAAATACTTTTAAGTGCTAAATAGAAATGAGCTATCAAGCCATGAAAAAACAGGGAGGAACCTTAAGTGTATATACTAAGTTAAAGAAGCTGATCTGAATAGGTATGATTTCAAATACATTACATTCTGGAAAAGGCAAAACTCTGGAGACAGTAAAAAGATAGTGGTTGCCAGGGCCTAAGGGGAAGGGGTGAGGGGTAAATAGACAGAGCACAGAGAATTTTTAGAGAAGCAAAAATACTTTGTATGATATTGTAATGGATGCGTATTGTGGAGTGTACAATACCAAGAATGAACTCTAATGTAAACTATGGACTGAGTGATTATGATGTGCTAATGTAGGTTCATCAGTGGTGCAGGATGTTGTTAATGGGGGAGGCTATGCACGTGTGGGGGCAGGGGATATATGGAAAATCTCTGTACTTTTCTCTCAGTTTTGCTATAAATCTAAAATTGCTCTAAAAATAAAGTCTATTAAAAAAGAAAACTACAGATCAAATATCCCTCATAAACATAGATACACAAATGAATGAATAAAAAGATGCTTTCTTTCTCTCTCTATATATATACATATATTATACACACACACACACACACACACACAATAAAATACTACTCAGCCTTAAAAAAGAATAAAATCTTGCCATTTGCGACAACATGAATGAGGGCCTTAAGCTAAGTGAAATAAGTCAGATGGAGAAAGACATTTGTATGATTTCATGTGTGGAAATATGAAATCAATATTCACTCATGTGGAATATTTTAAAAAACAAACAAGCAAAACAAAAACAAAGTAGGTATAGAATACAGATTGGTAGTTACCAGAGGGGAACAGGTATGGGGATAGGGAGAAATGGGTAATGGGCATCAATGCTATGGTGCTGGATAGAAACTAGACTTTTGGTGGTGAGCATGCTCTAGGGAACAGAAGTCTAATTATAATGTTGTGCACATGAAAATTATATAATGTTGCAAATCAATGTTATTTCAAAAAAAGAGGAGTGACAGCTATGGGGATCCTTTCACGATGTATATAGATATAAAATCATGTTGTAAGACTTTAAATACATGACAGTTTTGTCAATTATACCTCAATAAAGCTGGGAAAAAACCCACATATAGATGAATTTTTAACCAAATTCTACCAAATCAAATCCAACACAATATATGAAAAGAATGATACATAATGACCAAGTGGGTTTTAATCCCAGGAATGTAAGGTTGGTTTAGCACTTCAAAACCAATCAGTGTAATTCATCATATTAATGAATTAATAAAGGAAAATCATGTGATCAGCTCAACTGATGCCAGTGAAGTGTTTGATAAAATCCAACATCCATTTCTGATTAAAAAAAAAAAGAGACAAAAAGGAATCTCTTAGAAATTTAGGAATTTGGGGGCTTCTTTAACCTGATAAAGGGCACCTACATAAAAACTACAACTAATTTCATTTCTTTTTTTTTGGCTATGCCATGTGGCTTGCAGGATCTTAGTTCCCAGACCAAGGATTGAACCTGGAGCTATGCTGAATCCTAAATGCTGGACCACCAGGGAACCCCCTCATCCTTTCTTTTTAAATTGAAATATACTTGATTTACAATGTTGTGTTAATTTCTGCTTATAGCAAAGTGATTCAGTTATATATATATTTTTATATATATTCTTTTAAAATATGATTTTCCATTATGGTTTATCACAGAATATTGAATATACTTCCCTGTGCTATGTAGTAGGACCTTGTTGTTTGTCCACTCTCTATATACTGGTTTGCATCTGCTAACCCCAAACTCCAACTCCATCTCTCCCTGATCCCCTCTTCCCCTTGACAATCACAAGTCTTTTCTCTATGTGTGTTGGTCTATTTCTGTTTTGTAGATATGTTCATTTGTGTCATATTTTAGTTTCCACATATAAGTGATATCATATGGAAGGGATGCTTTCAATGTTTCCCTCCTTCCTTTCCTTCTTCCCTCCTTCCCTCCCTGATGTCTGCTTACCTGGGGCTGTGTCTCTGGTTGAGTTCATGGGGCCGGGCCCTCAGGCTGCTCTCCCACCAGATGCTAGGCTGTTTATTTTATTTTAATTTTATACTGTATTGGAGTACATAGTTGATTAACAATGTTATGTTAGTTTCAGGTGTACAGCAAAGTGAATCAGTTACTCTTATATCTGTATATGTTCTTTTTCAAATTCTTTTCCCATTTAGGTTATTACAGAATATTGAACAGAGTTCCCTGTGCTCTGCAGTAGGTCCTTGTTGGTTCACTGAGGGATCTTAATTCCCTGACCAAGGACTGAACCCCAGCCCCTGGCAGTGAGAGCACCAAGTCGTAACCACTGAACCAGCAGGGAATTCCCTAGGCTGTTTATTTTTGATTGTAAAAATACATGCTCACAATAGAAAACAGTGAAAATGCTGCCACTGCCACACGGTACCACCACCACCACCACATTAATAAAGATACAGATAGGGAATTTCCTGGCGGTCCATTGGTTAGGACCCCGAGTTTTCACTGCAAGGACCCAGGTTCAATCCCCGGTCAAGAACTAAGATCCCACAAGCTGCAAGCTGCACAGCCAAAAAAAAAAAAAAAAAAAAAAAAGTTACAGTACAGATAAAAACTTCAAGCATCAATGTGACACTCTGGCTCCCCCTCAGGCCCCCAGTCCCCTATCCCCTCCCTTAACAACGCCTTATATCTTGCCCCCATGCATACATAAGCCTATTAAAGACTCTTTCCAGTGTCCTACCTGGAAGAAGGCAGCAGCAGCCTTTTGGGGCTTTCCTGGCCTTCACGCTGGCCCTTCCCACCCACTCTCCAAGGAGCCACTGAAGAAGTCTCACATCACATCTCTGCACAGTACCCTTTGGTAGTTCCAACTTTACTCAGAGTAAAAGATCCAGATCTGGCCCCTGTCTGCCTTCCTGATCTCAATTCCTACCATGCTTGCCATCACTCATCTCCCTAGAGTCACACTGGCATTCCCTCAGCCTGGAATACTTCCTTTTCCTTTTTTATTAAATTATATTGACATACAATATTAGTTTCAGGCATAAAACATGATGCAATATTTTTATACATTACAAAATGACCACCACATTAAGTCTAGTTACTGTCCGTCACTGTACAGTATTATTGAGTATATTTCCCATGTTGTACATTAGTTCCTTGTGACTTATTTTATAACTTGAAATTTGTACCTCTTAATCACCTTCAGCTATTTTGCCTAAGCCCCCCATCCTACTTCCCTCTGGCAACCACCAGTTTGCTCTCCGTATCTGTTTTTTTTTTTTTTTTTTGGTTGTTGTTTTTTGGCTGTATCACATGGCATGTGGAATCTTAGTTGCCCCACCAGGGGAACCTGTGCCCTCTGAAGTGGAAGTGTGGTGTCTTAACCCCTGGACTGCCAGTGAAGTCTCTGTTTCTGTTTTTTGTTTGCTTGTCTGTTTTTGAGATTCTACGTATAAGTGAAATCACATGATGTTTGCCTTTCTCTCTCATTTATTTCACTTAGCATAATACCCTCTAGGTCCATGCATGTTGCTGAAAATGGCACTATTTTGTTCTTTTTTATGATTGAGTAACATTCCATTGTATATATGTACCATATCGTCTTTATCCATTCATCTGTTGATGGATACTTAGGTTGTTTCCATGTCCTAGCTATTGTAAATAGTGCTTCTATGAACATTGTGACATATGTATCTTTTTTTTAAAAAAAAGATTATTTATTTGACTTTGGTGGGTCATTGTTGCTGTGCATGGACTTTCTCTGGTTGTGGTGAGTGGGGGATAACTCTTCATTGTGGTGCATGGCTTCTTATTGTGGTGGCTTTTCTTGTTGAGGAGCACAGGCTCTAGGCACGCACGCTTCACTAGTTGTGGCACAAGGACTTAGTTGCTGTGTGGCATGTGGGATCTTCCTGGACCAGGGATTGAACCAGTGTCCTTTGCATTGCAAGGATGATTCTTAAGCACTGGACCACCGGGGAATGTATCTTTTTGAATTAGTGTTTCCGTTTTCTTTGGATGAATACTCAGAAGTAGAGTTGCTGAATCATATGGTAGTTCTATTTTTAGTTTTTCTGAGGAACTTCTGTACTATTGGGAATACTCTTCCTTGAGTTCCCCTAATGGCTTATACCTTTGCTTCTTCCAAGCAGATCTTTCAAGGTCAAATATCACCACTTCAGAGATGCCTTCCTCTGACCACCCTGGCTAAATTATGTGACTTTTCAACTCTACTCTTTTGTTTTGGTTTATTTTTCTTTGTTGTTCAGTCACTAAGTCCTGTCTGACTCTTTGCAACCCCATGGATTGCAGCATGCCAGGCTTCCCTGTCCTTCACTATCGTCTGGAATTTGGTCAAACTCATGTCCATTGAGTGAATGATACCATCCAACCATCTCCTCTGCCCCCGCCTTCTCCTCCTGCCCTCAATCTTACCCAGGATCAGGGTCTTTTCCAATGAGTCAGCTCTTCGCATCAGGTGGCCAAAGTATTGGAGCTTCAGCTTTAGCATCAGTCCTTCCAATGAATATTCAGGGGTTGATTTCCTTTAGGATGGACTGATTTGATCTCCTTGCTGCCCAAGGGACTCTCAAGAGTCTTCCCCAATATCATAATTCGAAACCATCTCTTCTTTGGTGCTCAGCCTTCTTTATGGTCCAACTCTCATGTCCATACATGACTACTGGGAAAACCATGGCTTTGACTATACAGACATTTGTCAGCAAAGTGATGTCTCTGCTTTTTAATATGCTGTCTAGGTTAGTCATAACTTTTCTTCCAAGGAGCAAGTGTCTTTTAATTTCATGGCTGCAGTCACCATCCACAGTGATTTTGGAGCCCAAGAAAATAAAATCTGTCACTGTTTCCACTTTTTCTCCATCTGTTTGCCATGAAGTGAAGGGACTGAATGCCATGATCTTAGTTTTTTGAACGTTGAGTTTTAAGCCAGCTTTTTCACTCTCTTCTTTGACCTTCATCACGAGGCTCTTTAGTACCTCTTTGCTTTCTGCCATTAGAATGGTATCATCTTCATATCTGTTATTGATATTTCTCCTGGCAATCTTGATTCCAGTTTGTGATTCATCCAGCCTGGCATTTTGTATGATGTTCTCTGCATATAAGTTAAATAAGCAGGGTCTCAAAAATGACAAAATGATCTCAGTTTGTTTCCAAGGCAAACCATTCAATATCACTGTAATCCAAGACTATGCCCCAACCACTAATGCTGAAGAAGCTGAAGTCAAATGGTTCTGTGAAGACCTACAAGACCTTCTAGAACCAACACCAAAAAAGAAGTCCTTTTCATCATAGGGGATTGGAATGCAAAAGTAGTAAGTCAAGAGATACCTGGATTGCATTGAATCTATAGCATACTAACACATATATATGGAATTTAGAAAGATGGTAATGATAACCCTATATGCAAAACAGAAAAAGAGACACAGATGTACAGAACAGACTTTTGGACTCTGTGGGAGAAGGCGAGGGTGGGATGTTTCAAGATAACAGCATCGAAACATGTATATTATCTATGGTGAAACAGATCACCAGCCCAGGTGGGATGCATGAGACAAGTGCTCGGGCCTGGTGCACTGGGAAGACCCAGAGGGATCGGGTAGAGAGGGAGGTGGGAGGGGGGATTGGGATGGGGAATACATGTAAATCCATGACTGATTCACATCAATGTATGACAAAAACCACTACAATATTGTAAAGTAATTAGCCTCCAACTAATAAAAATAAATGGAAAAAAAAAAAGAGATACCTGGAGTAACAGGCAAGTTTGGCCTTGGAGTACAAAATGAAGCAGGGCAAATGCTAACAGAGTTTTGCAAAGATACTGCACTGGTCATAGCAAACATCCTCTTCCAATAATACAAGAGAAGACTCTACACATGGACATCACCAGATGGTCAATGCCAAAATCAGGCTGATTATATTCTTTGCAGCCAAAGATGGAGAAGATCTATTCAGTCAGCAAAAATGAGACCTGGAGCTGACTGGCTCAGATCATGAGCTCCTTATTACTTAAGGAGCAAAATTCAGGCTTAAATTGAAGAAAGTAGGGAAAATTACTTGGCCATTCAGGTATGACCTAAATCAAATCCCTTACGATTATACAGTGGAAATGACAAATAGATTCAAGGGATTAGATATGATAGACAGAGTGCCTGGAGATCTATGGACGGAGGTTCGTAACATTGTTCAGGAGGTGGTGACCAAAACTATCCCCAAGAAAAAGAAGTGCAAGAAGGCAAAGTGGCTGTCTAAGGAGACTTTACAAAAAGCTGAGAAAAGAAGAGAAGCAAAAGGCAAAGGAGAAAAGGAAAGATATACCCATCTGAATGCAGAGTTTCAAAGAATAACAAGGAGAGATAAGAAAACCTTCTTAACAATGCAAAGAAATAGAGGAAAACAACAGAATGGGAAAGACTAGAGATCTCTTCAAGAAAATTAGAGATACCAAGGGAACATTTCATGCAAAGATGGGCACAATACAGGACAGAAACAGTAAGTACCTAGCAGAAGAAGAAGATAGTTAAGAGGTAGCAAGAATACACAGAAGAACTGTACAAAAATGGTCTTAATGACCTGGATAACCACAGTGGTGTGGTAAGTCACTTAGAGCCAGACATCCTGGAGTGTGAAGTCAAATGGACCTTAGGAAGCATTACTATGAACAAAACTAATAGAAGTGATGGAATTCCAACTGAGCTATTTAAAATCCTAAAAGATGATGCTGTTTAAGTGCTGTATGCATATGTCAGCAAATTTGGAAAGCTCAGCAGTGGCCACAGGACTGGAAAAGGTCAGTTTTCATTCCAATCCCAAAGAAGGGCATTGCCAAAGAATGGTGAAACTACCACACAATTGTGCTCATTTCACATACTAGCAATGCTCAAAATCCTTCAAGCTAGGCTTCAACAGTACATGAACTGAGAACTTCCAGATGTACAAGCTGGAAAAGGCAGAGGAACCAGAGATCAAATTGCCAACAGCTGTTGGATCACAGAAAAAGCAAGAGAATTCCAGAAAAACATCTATTTCTGCTTCATTGACTACTTGAAAGCCTTTGACTGTGTGGCTCACAACAAACTGAAAAAAAATTTTTTTTACAAATAAATAATACAAATATATATTAGAGAATTATCTAGCTACTTTCAATATACTAACATTAAAAGAAAAGAGAAATAGAGCAGAGACTACATCACCAAGTTGGTTTTTGACCAACATCCAGACTTAAACAGTGCTGGGAATTCCTGAGTCACAGTACATCTGGAGTCCCAGTTGGGAAAGGGTCCCAGGCAGTATGTCTGCTCAGTGGGTGAGACTTCCCAAGCTGAAAAATTCTTAAAGAGATGGGAATACCAGACCACCTTACCTGCCTCCTGAGAAATCTATATGCAGGTCAAGAAGCAACAGTTAGATCCAGACATGGAACAATGGACTGGTTCCATATTGGGAAAGGAGTACATCAAGGCTGTATATTGTCACTCTACTTATTTATTTTTCTTTAGAGGAAAAAATATGTTACTTACTCTCTGGCATATTTGTTTATTGTCTTCCTTCTTCATTAGAATATCAGCTTCTTGATGGCAGGGCTTTATGTCTGAAATATTCACTGCTGCATCCCCAAACTCGCACACAGTAGGTATTCAATAAATGTTTTTTTGAATGAGTGAACAAAGCAGGAGGGTATAAGGAGTAGTGGTTCTCATGGGACCTGAAGAAGCTATGTCCACCCCAAGTCATTCACATTAGCACATACACACATGCATCCTTGCAGACATGCACCATATTGTGTCTGCAATTCAAAAAGTTTGGGCTGCCAGTTTCCATCTTGTGAATATTAAAAAAATTGAAGTATAGGATACATACTGTTTCAAGATTCTTCATAGTGTCAGCACCTCTGTAGCCAAAGGCCATGGGCACAGACTTGTCCTGAGTCAAGCAAGTTGGTAGTGAGGAGAATGCCCAGCATGGGAGCCTATGAGTTCTCTCAGTAAAAGAAAAGATGTATCATAGAATTTGGGCTTGTGTTAGGTGGTTTGGGAACAGTTTAAGGAAGTGATGTTTTACTCTAGATTCAATATTATCCAGAAGTGGGGGTAAGTGTATAATTGGGTATGCTAATACATCTCTATAGAGAGGGCAGACTAGAAAGAGATTGAAAATGTAATCGGTTAAAAAAAAAAGCAGCCACTCATATTAATCAGGATAGGGGATGTTTGGTTACCTTTTGTGGTTTATATTTTGTCTGTGTTCAGATATGATTAAGGAGTGCCGGAGCCTGCCGGCAAACGAACTGGTGGAGAACGCAATTACCAGAGTACCTAGGAAAAATAAGACTCAGAAAGATGGGGTTGAGAGGGACGGAGTCTGCTTGCGTCTGACTCCGCCAACTTTATTGAAGAATACCACGCCTATATATACGCTAACAGGAGTTACTAAGAATAGATCGAGGGTTTGCATACGTGCAGAGCTACAGATGTTTTAAATTCCCACACTCAAGATCAGTAAAGCATTAATTACCCTAGCGCCCAACATGATTAAGATCCATAGAACATTAGATAGAAAACAGGCTTCATCAATAGAACATCATCTAGATGGAAAACAGGTTTCGAGCATGATGAGTTTATCAGCACCAGAAAAACAGGCAAAAGGTCACCGGGGTGTTTTTTCCCTGAAGGAGATAAATGCCAGTATATACTTTAACAAGAAGGGGTGGCAGGACAAAGAGAGACCACCCTTTGTTCTCTCTTAGAGCTGTAAGGGGCCTGTACGTTCAGGCCGGCTCCTTGCAAGGAGTGGTCTCAATTTTGTCTTAATCTATTGTAGTCACAGAGTGGCCTCGTCTGATATTGATGTTCCGTGTTCATGTTCAACAGAACACCAAGTCCTGACTGTGAACACCAGGCCAGCTCTCAGAAGTCAGGGGCTGTTTTTTCTCTTTCTCGGTAGATATTATAATATCACACATCAGAAAGGTGGCGCCAGTTTCTCAGCAGTATATAACAGCACCTGTTTCTTCACATTCTCTCTCACTCATGTTAATACATACACAAACACATGCACATGTATATATTTCAGTTATACATATACACATATAATTTTTCAGATTATTTTCCATTATAAGTTATTACAATATACTGACTATAGTTCTCCATGCTATACAGTAAACTTGTTGCTTGTTGGATATCTGTTGTTTCTTTAACAAATTAGAAATCTAGCATTCTGTTCCTAATCGGGAAAGGAGTATGTCAAGGCTGTATATTGTCACCCTGCTTATTTAACTTATATGCAGAGTACATCATGAGAAATGCTGGACTGGATGAAGCACAAGCTGGAATCAAGATTGCCAGGAGAAATTTCAATAACCTCAGATATGCAGATGACACCACCCCTATGGCAGAAAGTGAAGAAGAACTTAAAAGCCTCTTGATGAAAGTGAAAGAGGAGAGTGAAAAAGATGGCTTAAAACTCAACATTCAGAAAGCTAAGATCATGGCATCTGGTCCCATCACTTCATGGCAAATAGATGGGGAAACATTGGAAACAGTGAGAGACTTCATTTTTTCGGGCTCCAAAATCACTGCAGATGGTGACTGCAGCCATGAAATGAAAAGAAGCTTGCTCCTTGGAAGAAAAGTTAATGACCAACTTAGACAGCATATTAAAAAGCAGAGACATTACTTTGGCAACAAAGGTCCATCTAGTCAAAGCTATGGTTTTTTCAGTAGTCAGGTATGGATGTGAGAGTTGGACTATAAAGAAAGCTGAGTGCCAAAGAATTGATACTTTTGAACTGTGGTGTTGGAGAAGACACTTGAGAATCCCTTGGACAGCAAGGAGATCCAACCAATTCATCCTAAAGGAAATCAGTTCTGAATATTCATTGGAAGGACTGATGCTGAAGCTGAAACTCTAATACTTTGGCCATCTGATGTGAAGAACTGACTCATTTGAAAAGACCCTGATGCTGGGAAACATTGAAGGCAGGAGGAGAAGGGGACAACAGAGGATGAGATGGTTGGATGGCATCACCGACTCAATGGACATGAGTTTGAGTAAGCTCCAGGAGTTGGTAATGAACAGTGAAGCCTGGTGTGGTCACAAAGAGTCAGATACGACTGAGTGACTGGACTGACCTGAACTGATTCATACTAATTTGAACAAATGAAATAAAAATATCATAAATTTTTTAGCTAGGAGTCCCAAATTCATAAATTTTCTAAAATACATATATATATATGTGTGTGTGTGTGTTTTCTACTACACTTGATAAAGGCTTGAGAAAAAACATTTAAAAAAAGAAATGGAGAAATTGGAAAACATAAACTAAATTAAATGGGAACAATGAATATGAAATATAAAAAGTGAAACAAACCAGATACAAGTAAAAGATCATCATATAGTCCAGTTGTTTTTAAACATGGCTGGTCATGAGAAACACATCTGGAGCTTTGAAGAAAGAAGCATACCTGGGCATTCATATTGTTTAAAAAATTTCGAGATAATTCTGATATACATCTGGATTTTAAAAAGTGATTACAGGTTTTTAAAAAAAATTAAATGGTAGTTTTGGTGATATAGAATCCTATTATTTCCTGTTGCCCAATCATGATACAATGGTATTGTGAATAATAATTATGTAATCATCATAGTAAAAGATGTTGTTTTTTAGTTTTCACAATCAATAGCCAGACAAAAAATAAAAGATAATTACAGTTGCAAGCCACAATGAAAACATGACTAACCTAACAATATAAAATAATCACATACAATTTGGGGAGTTAAGTACAGTGATGTGGTAAGTGGAAGTGCATACATGCACATGTTTTCATCCACCCAGCCAATCTATGTCTTTTGGTTGGTGCATTTAATCCATTTATATTTAAGGTAATATTGATATGTATTATCCTATAACCATTTTCTTAATTGTCTTGGGTTTATTCTGTGTAGGTCTTTTCCTTCTCTTGTGTTTCCTGCCTAGAGAAGTTCCTTTAGCATTTGTTGTAAAGCTGGTTTGGTGGTACTGAATTATGTTAACTTTTGCATGTCTGGAAAGCTTTTGATTTCTCCATCATATCTGAAGGAGAGTCTTGCTTTTGAACTGTGGTGTTGGAGAAGACTCTTGAGAGTCCCTTGGACTGCAAGGAGATCCAACCAGTCCATCCTAAAGGAGATCAGTCCTGGGTGTTCATTGGTAGGACTGATATTGAAGCTGAAACTCCAACACTTGGCCACCTGATGCAAAGAGCTGACTCATTGGAAAAGACCCTGATGCTGGGAAAGGTTGAGGGCAGGAGGAGAAGGGGATGACAGAGGATGAGATGGTTGGATGGCATCACTAACTCAATGGACATGGGTTTGGGTGGACTCTGGGAGTTGGTGATGGACAGGGGGGCCTGGTGTGCTGCGGTTCATGGGGTCGCAAAGAGTCATACATGACTGAGTGACTGAACTGAACTTGCTGGGTAGTGTTCTTGGTTGTAGGTTCTTCCCTTTTATCACTTTATATATGTCATGCCATTACCTTCTGGTTTGTAGAGTTTCTATTGAAAAGTCAGCTGATAACCTTTTGGAAATTACCTTTTATCTTATTTGTCATTTTCCCCTTGTTGCTTTTAATATTTTATCCTTCTTGGATTTATCCTGACTGGGACTCTGTGCTCCCTGGACTTGGTTGACTATGTCCTTTCCCATGTTAGGGAAGTTTTCAGCTATTATCTCTTCAAATATTTTTCTCAGGTCCTTTCTCTTTGTCTTCTGCTTCTGGGACCCCTGTGATGCAAATACTGGTGCATTTAGTGTTGTCCCAGAGGTCTCAGGCTGTTTTCATTTTTTTTTTTTCTATTTTCTGTTCTGTGGCAGTGATTTCCACCATTCTCTCCTCCAGGTCATGTGTCTGTTCTTCTGCCTCAGTTATTCTACTATTGATTCCTTCTAGTGTATAGTTCATCTCTGTTTTTTCTTTAGTTCTTCTAGGTCTTTGGTAAACATTTCTTGCATCTTCTCCATTCTGTTTCGGAGGTCCTGGATCATCTTCACTATCATTGTTCTGAATTCTTTTTCTGGGAGGTTGTCTATCTCCACTTCATTTAGTTGTTTTTCTGGGGTTTTATCTTGTCCTTTCATCTGCGACATAACTCTTTGCTTTTTCATCCTGATTAACTTTCTGTATTGTGGTTTTTGTTCTAGCTGCTGTGGGACTGTGGTTCTTCTTGCTTCTTCTGTCTGCCCTCTGGTGGAGGAGCCTAAGAGGCTTGAGTAAGCCTCCTGATGGGAGGGGCTGGGTGGGAAGAACTGGGTCTTGCTCTAGTAGGCAGGGCCTTGCTCAGTAAAGCTTTAATCCCAGTTATTTGCTGTTTGGTGGGGTTGTGCTCCCTCCCTGTTAGTTGTTTGGCTTGAGGTGACCCAGCTCTGGGGTTGTGCTGGGCGCTATGGTAGGGTTAATGGTAACCTCTGAAAGAACTTATGCCAAGGGATATCTTCCAGGACTGCTGCTTCCAGTGCCCCCGTCCCTATGGTGAGCCCCCGCCAAACTACACCTCCACAGGAGACCTTCCAACACTAGCAGATAGGTCTGGTTCAGTCTCCTGTGGGATCATGGCTCCTTCCCCCTGGGTCTTGGTGGGTGCAAGACTTTGTGCCCTCCAAGAGCAGAGTCTGTGTAAGTCCTATAACCAAATCCTGCTGGGCTTCAAGGTCAGATTCCCTGGGGATTCCCAGTCCCTTTGTTGGATCTCTAGGCTAGGAAGCCTGACATGAGGCTCAGAACCTTCACAACAGTTGGAGAACTTCTTTGGTATTATTGTTCTCATTTGTGGGTTGCTCACCTGGCAGGTATGGGATTTGATTTTATTGTGATTGCATCTCTCCTACTATCTTGTTGTGGCTTCTTGTCTTTGGACATGGGGTATCTTATTTTTGGTGGGTTCTAGTTTCCTTGTGTCGATGGTTATTGAACAGCTAGTTGCAATTTTGGTGCTCTCACAGGAGGAGATGAGCACATGTCCTACTCCGCCATCTTGAACTGGAAGCCTAAATTCTGGTGTCCGATCTTAGACTCAGATTCTTTGTGTCTCAGCAAGAGACAAATAGGTAGAATATTTAGAATTATTTAGAGAGAAACGCATTCCACAGACAGTGTGGGCCTTCTCAGAAGGCAAGAGTCACACTTGTATGTATTTCAATTTGAGAAGTGGTTTTTATTGTGCTTTTATTGGTGTCTTTGTTGCAGAGATAATAATTATCATAGAAACAAAAATAATATATGTTGAGTGCTCATTTGTATTTCTTCTTTTGTGAACTGCCTTTTCATATCCTTGGATGTTTTTCTGTTTGGTAGCTTGTCTCTTAGTGATTTGTAAATTATATATATATATATATATGTATATATATATATATATAGTCATAGATGGTTAGAGATGTATTTTTTCCTAGATTGCCATTGCTTTTTAATTGTTTATGGTGTTGCCAACATTTTAGTAGTCAAATATGTCACTCTTTTCCATTAATAATGTCTTTTTTAGTTTTTTTGTGTTAGATTTTCTATATTCCAGATTAGTTGTTATTTTCCCCCCAAAAATAAGTTCATGTTTTTCATGCTTGAATTTTCCATTTGGAATTTATTTAGTGTGACACGCAGAGCAAACTTTCTATTTCTCCCCTTTCCAATACTTAGGCAAGTTTCCCAAATTTAACACTGACAACACTATTTCTTCCCCAACTGGTTCTTGGTGCTTCATTTTGTCTTTATAGTAGACCACAGCACACAATATTCATGGCTTGAAGCCATTATCTGTCAAATCTGCTCATTTCAACTCCCACCTTGCTTAGCATGTCAGCAAAGTCTTAAGGCCAGCTATTCTTATCTTTTAATGCAAATAAACACAGTAAGCCTGCTCATTTAGTTGCCTCTTTTTATGCCTCTCACAAGTTTTGCAGCTTTCTTTTTCACGAGTCCCAAACACTGCTTGAGGTTATTCCTAGGTATTCTTTTTACTATTATGAAGGGAATCTATTTCCTGTTGTTTTCTAACTGGTCATTGCTTGTATTTGAGAAAATGTTTATTCCTGTTACCCCTGCCTATAGAGTCTCTTTGTGTACCCAATGCCCTCTATACTTTCCCAATACCTGCTCCTTTCCCTAGTTTTAAAGTAGAGACTTCACAGTGTTGTCAGCACATGGTAAACGCCAATAAAAATGTTTATGTTGGGTAATTGTTTCCTCAGCCAAATGTCTCATAAGAGCCATACATCCCAATTTATCTGGCTTTGCTTGCACTGTGGCCCAGCATAATTTTCTTTTTTGTGTGTGTCTGTGCTGTGTGGCATATGGGATCTTAGTTCCCCAACCAGGAATCAAACCCACGCTCCCTGAAATGGAAGCATGAAATTTTAACCACTGAGTCTCTAGGGAAATCCCACAGCCTAATTATTAATAGTACTCTTTACTTGAAAACTTGCCCAACATTGAATGATATCTGTAAGGTCTATCTGTAAGAGGACTATTTTTTTCTCTAGCTGTGGTGAGTGGGGGCTACTCTCTAGTTGTGGTGCCTGGGCTTCTTGTTGCAGTGTTTTCTCTTATTGTGGAGCATGGGCTCTAGGGTGTGTGGGCTCAGTGGTTGAGGCTCCTGGGCTCTAGAGCACAGACTCAATAGTTGAGGCACATGGGCTGAGTTGCTCCTTGGCATGTGGGATCCTCCCAGACAGGGACGGAACCTGTGTCTCCTGCATTGGCAGACAGATTCTTCACCACTGAACCACCAGGGAAGCCCAAGAGGACTATTTTAATAAGGTGATAACCAGTAGTAATTATAACACACACATCAGTGAAGGGAACTATTAGGGGGCAAGAGACATGTTTAATCATACCATGAAAGTAGCTATTAACCTTCACATAGACTTAGGCCTGTTATTGAGTCCCCTGATACCTGCTTCAAATGCATTGTGAAATTTAATAAATTGTCCATCTAAAAAAACTTATTATGAAATATCTCAGGTGTAGAAGTTATAAATATTATAACATTATAAGGAATACCTTATATTGATCTCTTAGGAACCAGAGATCAAATTGCCAACATTCATCATCAAAAAAGCAAGAGAATTCCAGAAAAACATCTACTTCTGCTTTATTGATTACACCAAAACCTTTGAGTGTGTAGATCACAACAAACTGGAAAATTCTTCAAGAGTTGGGAATACCAGACCACCTCACCTGCATCCTGAGAAACCTATATGCAGGTCAGGAAGCAGCAGTTAGAACCGGACATGGAATACAGACTGGTTCCAAATTGGGAAGGAAGTCAAGGCTGTATATTGTCACCCTGCTTATTTAACTTATATGCAGAGTACATCATGGGAAATGCTGGACTGGATGAAGCACAAGCTGGAATCAAGATTGCTGGGAGAAGTATCAATAACCTCAGATACGCAGATGACACCACCCTTATGGCAGAAAGCAAAGAACTAAAGAGCCTCTTGATGAAAGTGAAAGAGGAGAGTGAAAAAGCTGGTTTAAAAATATTCAAAAAACTACGATCATGTCATCTTGTCCCATCACTTCATAGAAAATAGATGGGGAAACAGTGGCAGACTTTATTTTCTTGGGCTCCAAAATCACTGCAGATGGTGACTGCAGCCATGAAATTAAAAGACTCTTGCTCCCTGCAAGAAAAGCTATGACCAACCTAGACCACATATTAAAAAACAGACATTACTTTGCTGACAAAGGTCTATCTAGTCAAAGCTATGTTTTTCCAGTAGTCATGTATGGATGTGAGTTGGACTATAAAGAACGCTGAGTGCTGAAGAATTGATGCTTTTGAACTGTGGTGGTGAAGACACTTTTGAGAGTCCCTTGGACTGCAAGGAGATCCAACCAGTCCATCCTAAAGGAGATCAGTTCTGAATATTTATTGGAAGGACTGATGCTGAAGCTGGAAGTCCAATACTTTGGCCACCTGATGTGAAGAATTGACTCATTTGAAAAGACTGATGGTGGGAAAGACTGAAGGTGGGAGAGGGGTACGACAGAGGATGAGATGGTTGGATGGCATCATCGACTCAATAAACATGAGTTTGAGTAAGCTCTAGGAGTTGGTGGACAGAGAAGTTGGTGGCCATCAGAGTTGCTGATGGACAGAGAAGCCTGGCGTGTTGCAGTCTATGGGGTCACAGTTGGACACGACTGAGCAACTGAACTGAACTGACTGAAGGAGTACCTATGTACCTAGCACCACCAAGCTAAGAAATGAAAACACTTAGCTGGTCTACGGTCATACCACCCTGAACGCGCCCGATCTTGTCTGAAAACACTTAGTTTAAGGCCTCTGGGTGTTGCCTTTTGTCCCCCACAGCTTATCCTGAACATTGTGCAGTATTGTTATACTTATGCATGGGCTTCCATACATGTGGATATGGCTTTTCATGTTCTTTGTACACATGCATGTAGTATTGTTTTTAAACAGGCAGGTCTCATACTTTTTTGCTTATCTTTGAGATTGTGTGCATTGATATATGTGGATACATTTTTACTATTGCATAAAATTTACCCTATTATTTATACTTGCTGGACAACAAGGACTTCCCTAGTGGCTCAGTCAATAATCAGCCTGCAATGCAGGAGACCGCCTGCAATGCCAGAGACCCATATTGGATCCCTGGGTTGGGAAGATCCCTGGACAGAGGAGCCTGGCAAGCTACAGCCCATAGACTCACAAGAGTCAGACACAAATGCTTACACGAACTGTTTTGTTCATTATAACCAGGCCTCTTGCTGGACTCACTTAAGCTCTAATAACTTTGATTCTCTTGGTTTAGCAAAATAGTTTCTCTTCAACAGCTGTACCTTGTTTCCTGCCTTATGGAATGGTTAGAGCTTGCAGAACCGTGTTGGTGATAACTGACCACTTTATGCTTGCAGTGTAATGCTGGCTGTTAGTCTGAGGCTACCTTATCAAGTCAGTATCTTTACCTTTAAAAGTTACCATCATGTAAATCCATGACTGATTCATGTCAATGTGTGACAAAAACCACTACAATACTGTAAAGTAATTAGCCTCCAACTAATAAAAATAAATGGGGAAAAAAGTTACCATTTACTGTCAAAAGTTTATTTCTCTTTTGACATTGAGATGATGAATATCACACTATAAGCATATCCAAACGACAAATCATACTCAGTCACACTAGGTTCTGTGGTATGTCATTGAGTTAGATTCATTTATTTCCTTCAGGATTATTCCATCTGTACTCCCAACTTCCACACCCAACTCCCAACCCTTGCATTCCTTTCAAATTTAAATGGTCAGAGTTTTACTTTTTTACTTTTGATTTTTTTTATAACTGGTTCCTAAGTATACTGATCAATTCTACTGTATTTCTGCTCATCCACTCATTTTAAAGCCCTGCTGGACTCCCAGCCTCATCTCAGGCCACTATTCTTCACTCAAGCCTTGTCCTAGCAACTGAACTCCTGCTGTGTTGACCCTGATTACCCTCTCCTCCTTAATCTTCACTCTCACACAGCCTTCTGATTCAACCCAAGTGCCACTGACAACAGAAAGCCTTTCCTGATCTCCCAGGCTAGACCAGACACTTCTGCTCTGTGTACCCAGAGATCCCCCTTCCAACATCTGGACACAGAACTGATCTGTCTCCTCCTCTTGACTAGAAGCTTAATAGGAGGGTGGAGGGTTGATTCATCTGTCCTCTCAGCAGTCAGGAGGGCCAGGAACAGGCAAGTGTGAATGCACGAAGGAAAAAAAAAAGACTAGTAGCTATTTGCATCAAGACCAAGGGATCAGGTTAAGAACAAACACACTGCTTTCCTAGATCCACACTCTAGGACATGGTCAAGGGAAAAACTTTTAAGTAGAGCTTTAGAGACTGAGAAAAACCACACAAAGCCAGTACCACTGTGTTTACTAAACTTTTATTACTTTTATCTTTGAAGGCTGGAGCCATCAAAGCTCTTAGATCAACTTTAAGTGCTGGATGGAGTGAAAAAATCCACAAGGGACTACTGGTCGATCTGTGAACAGATCCGACAAGAAAATGCAAAACAGAACCAAAAAGGATGCAAAGACTGTTCTGGAGAGCCAGTCAAATTATTTATTAAAATTTCTTAGACGTAAACTAAAACATTAATAAATGAAATCAAAATTTTAAACTGAGCTCCAGACTTGAAACTGTTACAAAGGCTCAGGATATAGAACCTTCGGTTGGGTTGAGAGAATTCTCTTAACAACCTGCTGGTTTGTTCTCCTAGAGCAAGGCAGTGCTTTGTCCTTAGCTACAATCTCTAACACCATCACCACTCCCAAGTGTAGATGGCATTCTGAAAAAGATCCCCTCAGTTCCTGATGACCGTGAAGGAGGAGGATGCACCAGTGTGGTAACAGAAATGGCTTTCTGGAGATTCCATTTGGATTTTTTCTCCAGTCATCTAGCATGTGTTCAAGAGGTGCTTATTTTTTTTAAACTTGAAAAAAACTCCATTGTGAAAAGTGAGTTATGAAGAGTGCTCTTTATTTGAAACCTCCACAACACAGACGCCAATCTTGTCTCGCATTGAATCATTAGCTGTGCACATCAACACATTCCAAGCACAAATTAAGAATTGCAAACAGAACAAAAAAATATATATATATATAATTTTTTCCCCTATCCAAAGGTTTCAAGTCTCAATGCAGCAAATCCTTCTGAACACAGAATCTGAGGAGCACACTGTTCAAACAGTTGGGACAAACGGGTCCCTGTAAAGGCTACTGCCTTTTTAACACATGGGGGTGGGGGATCATGGACGGCATGGAATGGGGAGAGGAGGTGAGGAAAAGGGAGCCGGTAGAGAGGATGAGCAGAAAAGGGGGAACGGGTATGCGCTGGGGCAGCTGGGACACACACATGGTGAGTTGGTGAATTTCATTTATTGGTTTTTGACATTTCTTTCTGGTTCTTTTTTGTTTTCATTTCCCCCTTTCCCAGGTCCAACAATGGTTAAAAAAAAAACCCTACAGTAGTGGGTGTGACCCTTTTAGGCCAGCCCAAAGCCTTCAGAGCACTCCTGGATGGCCAATAGTAGCATGTGGCGGAGCTTCTCAAAGCTCTCATAGGCAGGCAGGTCCAGCTGATTAAAACTAGGGAAAGAAGACAATTCGTGACAAAAGATGATACCCAAATCCCTGTGTTCTCATGGTGCCCACCTGATTTCTGCCTGTACACTCCCAATCTTGTCCTAGCCTTGTCTGCCCTTCTCAGATCTGGCCCCACTACTGGCTACCAGGCACCTAAAATATAACCTGACCCTATCACTCCTCCTTAAATACCATGGCCTACCCATGGTATAAATACCACCTCCCTAATACCATACCCCTTGGAGCCCGAGCCTCCAAGGAGGCATTCAGGGTCACTGGTCACCTCTGCTGAGTTCTTTAGCATTCTGCTCCCTGCAACTTCTTGCTCTGATCATGCTGAGCCCTGGAATACACCTTGTTCTCACAGGGCAGTTTTCACCTGCAATATTTCCCCAGCCCCACTGTGAATCTGGGTCAGCTTCTCATCTCAAACACCATCATCTCCACAAAAACCACCAAACTGTAAGCTACCCGTAGGTTCAGGGTAGCTGGGGCTTGATCTGGCTTCTTGACTACTCCTGACCATGGTAGGGGTACAGAAGTGGCAAATATGCAAGCTCAATCCAAATGCTGAAAAGAACAAACCCTTTCTCTTACCATGTGTGAGCTGAAGGCAGGCGGTCTGTGGACCTGTCATCTCGATGGATTTGAAACTTCTGAATGCCATTCATGCCTTCAAGGGCAGCAAAACCTTGCAGGGGCACCTTGGAAGTACCTGTGACAAACTGGAGGAACTTGGCACGGTCAGCTTGATCGAAAGAACGCAATGCTCTCCAGAACCACTGGATCTATGGGAATGAACACAAGAAGACAGCATTAGGTAGAGAGCTCCTGGAAGAAAGGGGGATGGGATATGGAATGTTAGGCAAGTCCCTTCTGTGGGACAGGTTTCAGTTCTTCCATTCACATGATGACATCACCTGAAAACTGAAAACTCCAGGAAAGTGAGGTTAGGTTCAGGTAAGCTATCACTCAAAACCCCCCTCCCCTAAGAGTACCGGTTTATTTGGTTGTCATACAAACTAACGCTGCTTAAGGATACAGGGAGGGATGCCAGCATCAGCTTACCTGAATAGAGTTGGACTGGTACTTGTGATATTCAGTGTTAGATTTCAAGTCGTCAATGTCGATTGTGGGCAGTCCTGATATAAGTAGCTCTAACTCCTGCTCAGTGAAGATGGAAATGAGGCGCTTTGGAATGATCTCATAGAAACCTTCTAAGAAAGCCGCCAGCTGTTTGCGAATGGCTCCTGGGGAAAGAACCAACAAGCCATGTGGCATCTGAACTTGTACAACTGTCAGAGGTCAGAGATCCCTAATCCAGGAGGATGCTGACTGATCTTCCTACCTCACCCATCACTGCTTCTAGGCCCTGTATGAGGGTGGACAAAGGGAAATATTTTTTGGTCAGTTTTTTGGATTCCTTTTATGCAAGGCATTTGTGGCTGGCATAGGGGAAAAGAAGAAACAATGTCTGTGTAATGAGTGAGGGCTGACCTTGGTTCCATTTTGAACAGTTAGGGGGTCTGAGAGACATTTCCCCTACCTGTCATTCTCATCTGGCACACCAGGTGTACATATTCCTTCTTATTTTCCTCTGTTACCAAGATGTTGGCCCCATTGGGTTTGAGGTCACGAACTTCACAGACTCCAAACTCTTGGACCTAGAATACCCAAAATACCAATAATATGAATCAGGCTTGGTCTAGGATGGGACTTACATAGATACCTAGAAACATACCCTAAACTCTCTGCTGTATCCTGGGCAAAGAAATGAAGCAAGGTCATAAAAAAAAAACAAAAAAAAAAAAAACAAAAAACAAGACACAGTGACTTTTCTCATGAGCTCATGAATCCCTAAATGGAAAAGGCCAAGGGTTTAGTCCTAAAACCATACGGAAATTGTCAATAGTAAAAGGGAAAAGGTCATGGATAACATAATGTAATACAAAAAAAATCTTTGTGTAAAGCAATTTTGGGGAAGCATAACCTTGAGATTTTTTTGTTTTTCATCTATCTCTATTTGCACAATTTTTCTACAATGAAGTACCTTTGGGAATGATGAATAGTGTACTAGAGTTTTTTTTTCCCCCCCAAATATAGGGGAAACTAGTATTGTTTTACAAATTCTGGTTTTTCTGTTTGTGGTGTCTCATGCAAATACTCACTGCTCTCTGACAGACGGGGAACGGGGCATGAAATTTTAAGACTGATGTATTAAGAGGTTATCCAATGTCAGTTCAAGAGCAATCCCGTAATGGGTTTCCTAAACTAGTTGGGGTGTGCCACAGTCAGGATCTCCTGACCTACCTCAGTGCTGAAGGTGAGATCATAGCCTAGTGTGGAGACATCATTTTCCAGCAGATAAACCAGGCCCTGGTAGAAGTGGTAGTCTTCACTCTCCATATCTGTATATCTAGATAAACACAAACAGGGTCTTGGATTGGGGTGGCAGAGAGGCAGCTTAGGGATGGGGCACAAGGACCAGATTTCCAGGACTGTGGACAGTCCCAGGGTTGTGCCACATCCTTACCTGACAGACTTGCCCAAAATGTGTTTGTAGAAGGACCGAGTAAAGTAGCACTCCAGGAGGCGGTTGTCATACACAGCTTTGGCCACGATGCGTCCGACAAACTTGAAGTAGCTGAGGTGGTTGGGGTTGCAGTGAGAAGATGGATTGATGGTGTATGTGACCCGATCACCAGGTGAGGTACGGAACAAGGCATACATAGGGTTAAACATCTCCCGAGAGATGATCATATACCACTCCCGCAGGAGCCCTCCAGCATCCTGCCCTTCTTCTCCTTCAAATACTATATACCTGTTTAAGAGAGCAGAAACAGGGATATGCAGAAAGCCCAGGACAAATCCAATCTTCTGCACAGCATGACCTGAGTGAGTGACTGAGTGAAGCAGTAGCTGGGGAGTGCAGAGTCAGAGGACAGTGGTAAATGCAGAGTGCCAGGAGAGCCCAGAAGAGAGATGGGAATCTGGGACAGAAAAGGGCATCACTGATGGAAGAGATGTTCTGAAGTGTCAGTAAAGGCTCACTGATATCCCAGAAAACACTAATAGGAAAGATATAAAGGCCTAATAAGGCCTTTAAACAGGAAGGAGTCATCAAGTGGTATCAAAGAGAGCTGAGCTGAGTTTGATGTCTATTACGATTTAGTGGTGGAAGAGTAGGATTCAGTCTGTTTTGGAAGATTCTCTGAATTCCTGTGTGACGACATGGATAGTGAGTCCATGCCACAAGGGGAGGGAGGAATCAAGTTCCTGAGTTCAAGAGCATCATCAAACGACTTCAATAGGTCTATCATCTCACTGGCTCCCATGACACATGATACTGCAAACTGCCAATCTCCTCTAGGTGGCGTCAGAATCACCAGGGAGTGATTACCAATTTGGTGGGGAGTCACTCTTGCAAGTGTGGTCTCCCTCAACCCAGGGTACCATTTGCTCAGCAGGCTTCCCGTTCCTAGTGTAACAATGGAGAAAAGCTCTTTGTGAAGCCATCAAGTGTACTTTTGTAAATTCCACAGACTCTCCTATCTGTATAGGAATTGTTGGGCAGCTCAGCCCAAGGGCCAGCTAGCCAACAGAAGATCAGTCTCATGAGACTGGGCAGAGAATATGGACGACAGTTCAGTGATAGCTAGAGTCCTCTTAGGAATTCCTACCAGGGAGGGCAAGCACCTCTCTAAGTTCCCCTGAACATGTGGGCCCCAAGTAAGCCTTCACTACCCAGTAGGAAGGGTCAGAACCACCCCATCCTGTTTTACTCTCTGCTCTGGGTTCTTACAATCGATTCTTCATTTCTTCAGGGGATTTCCGGTGCAGCTCACGATAGGAGTCTTCAAAGACATGGTCACGACGAACGTGCACAGCCATGTCTTCTTTCCGGAGTCCCTCGTCTAAACGTTCCAGCTCTTGGCGGAAATATCTTGGGAAGTAGGAAAGAAGGGAAAATAAGATTGGGGTGGCAGAGCAAATTTCTGTTTGCCTGATTAGGATGAAGACCCACAGTGATGTTCCCCTCATCCTCCAGACACTTTGACCTCTGCTCGCCAACTTTTCTATTTTTTTTTTCCTGCGGAAATGCCCAGTATCTTCTGGAGAAGAGAATGGCAACCCAGTCCAGTATTCTTGCCTGCAGAATCCCATGGACAGAGGAGGCTTGTGGGCTACAGTCCATGGGATCACAAAGAGTTAGACACGACTGAGTGACTAACACTACTACTACTTGGGAAAGGTAGGTCATTCACTACCAACTCTAAATTTTCTCCATGTCCATCAAATAGGGGCCCACAGACATTATGGCATGGAATTTCTGCAATAAGCAGGTAAGTATGTGTAGGTGCACAGAAAGAAAGAGAAGAGTAAAAAATGACAGAAGTGCTGTGGAGGCCTTCTCGACCCTTCCAAGCCCTGCTGTTAATATACTATGGCTACCTGCATCTCCTGTATTACCCCAAAGGATAGACAGGGATTTTAGAATTCATGTGGTTAAACAAAGGCTTGCACTTCTCTGATGAAGAACAGAGACTAGGTTGGAGAGCACCAAGGAATATTTAGGTACAGTGGCACTTGGTGGCAAAGATGAGTCTCTTCCCCCTGTTTAGCACCATTCCAATCCAGGAGCTGCCACCGAGAACTTCTTTCTCTGGAAACATCACCCCTGGAGGATGTTTGGCTCCTTTTTTGGAGGGGAGATACTATTTAGAAAGCCCACCCCGCCCCAACATCCAGGGCACATACTTGCGCTTGACATCAAAGTCAAGGACACGAATGTAGTCTACCAGGACAGCAAAAGGCCCATCAGCAAGATGGGTGGTGGACTGCCGTAGGATCTGGTTTAACACAGTGCGATGAGTCTCTGAGGGGAGAAAGGACAGCAGGAATCAGCACATCATGGGTCATGGAAGAAGGGACGTAAGTCAGTCAGTCAGCAACTCTTCCTTGTTTCAGGGGAAAAAAGTGTGGCATAAAAAGACTCCCAGACCCAGTCCCTAACTTTTAGTCTCACTTTCCAACATACACACACACACTCACCCTGCAAATCAGCTGACAACAAAATATATGAAATGACCCTGTAGAAAAATGAAGCCTTCTACATTTGGGGGTCTAAGAGTTCCCTGTACCTGCAAAGCGAAGAAACTTCTGTGTGTCAGGGGGCAGGCTTGAGGAGATGTGCATAGACGAGGGCTCCCGGGAGAAGAACGGGTCAAGGGAGGAAGGAGTGGCTGGGGTTAAAGGGGCAGGGGACAGTGGAGGCGGCTCGTCCTTGATGTGTGCCAGCTGGCTCTCACGGGTGTCCCGGATAGGAGGCTTGCTCTCCCGCTCTGTTGCATGGACCAGAAAGAAGGCCTCGACAGCAGGTTGTAGCACTGGGGGTAGGAATGATATAGGACAGTGACATTTTACTTGATAAACTTTAACATATAAACCTCTTCCTCCTCAGAATCAAATTTCAAAACTACTAGATGGAAACTTGCAGGAGATACATAATGGTGCCACAGAGGAAGTCAGAGCTTCCAAAGAAAAATGGGATAGACAACCAGTTATAAAGATTCCCTTAGTCTAAAGAGTAAAAGATAACAGCTACCAAAAGAGAAAGCGAATCTTTTTTTCTGATAATGAAGTCAGAGAAAAAATCCTCTCCTTTGAACTCTCATGGAAACCTGAGGGAGAGGAGTAATCTGGAAGGAAGAAAATTAAGCTGGCAGAAAGGGCCCCAGAACAGATCAGTGGGCCTGGGCCATCAGGCCACAACTTACCTAGCACCGCATGCTGGTCATGGGATTCCTCCAGTTCCTTTAGACACTCTCCCAGCATGTCCCACAGCTCATCCAAGTTCAGTTGCTCACTGAGCAGGGGTAACTCAGGTGGCCTCTCCTCCTTCTCCTTCTCCCCCTGTGGAGTTCCATCTGAGCCTAGACAGCACACAGAGGAGAGATTCAGGAAGCTTTTTCTCCATTCAGACCAAATGCATAGGCCATTAGAGAGGCTAAATAGACTGGTCCACTGGCCACTGAGTAACATTTGAAAGCAAGCTCTAGCCCTACACTGAATGGCATTTAAGCAGAATAAAATATAAGAAAAAGTTTGTCTAGTTGCACTAGACACTTTTCAAGCCCTCAATAGCTACATGGAGCTAATGGCTACTGCAGAAAAATTCTACCACATAGTGTTGGTCTTCTCATTGCCTTAACAGCTCCCAGAAGACCTATGGATTATTAAATGATCTTCTTGTTGTTGTTCAGGCATGTCCGACTCTTTGCAACCCCATGGAATGCAGCACACCAGGCGTCCCTGTCCTTCACTATCTCCTGGCGTTTGCTCAAACTCATGTCCATTGAGTCGATGATAAGCCAATCATCTCATCCTCTGTTGCTCACTTCTCCTCCCACCCTCAGTTTTTCCCCAGCATCCGGGTCTTTTCCAATTAAATGATCTAATATTTTTTTAAAAACAGATGTCCTATGATGACACTATCCCACAGGAATCTGTAAAAGGGTGCCCAAAAGCATTCTATATGAAATTAACCTTGAGAAATGCTGCTAATAATAGCATCCACTGTGTTCTAGGACTGCTTTAAGTGTTATATATACACGTTAACGCAATCCTACCTAGGAACATCCCTACTTTAAATGAAGAAACTGAAAGAGGTCCCAGAGATTGTAAATGGGGAGACAAACACATGCTTTCTCCACACAGTATTGTCACAGTGTCTTTAAAAAAGTATTTATTTTTGGCCATGGTGGGTCTTCATTGCTGTGTGGGCTTTTCTCTAGTTGTGGTGAGTGGGGGCTACGCTCTAGTTGTGGTGGCTTCAGTAGGTACAGCACCCGGGCTCTAGAGCACAGGCTCAATAATTGTGGTGCGTGCGCCTAGTTGCTCTGTGGCATATGGGATCTTCCTGGATCAGGGATCGGACCCATGTCTCCTGCAATGGCAGGAAGATTCTTTACCACTAAGCCACCAGGGAGGCACCTATTGGTTTATTTGGCTGGCCCATGTCTTCATTGTGGCATATGGATCTTTAGTTGTGGTATATGGAATCTAGTTCCCTGATCAGGGATTGAAAGTCTTAGCCACTGAACTACCAGGGAAGTCTCGATATCACATATTTCTACTACTATCAGAGGATATGCTCTGAGATATTTTAGCACTTTGAAATTTATTAAGCTAAAGCTCTGGATATGGTTAATTTTGGTACATGTTCTATATGCATTTCAAAAAGTTTATTCTGTTGTTATTGGCTGTGGTGTTCTGTATATGTCAAAATTATTAATAGTTTTTCAGATCTTTTATATCCTTAGTAGGTTAGTCACCCAGAGCATGTGGGATCTTCCTGGATAAGGGATTGAAGCTGTGTCCCCAGCGTTGGCAGGTGGATTCTTTACAATGGAAGCATCAGGGAAGCCCCATAGTTTCTTTATTACAGAAATTGCAGTGTGTGCTAGGATTCTCCAATGAGGACCAGGTGGTGATGGTTAGTGACTTTAGTTGACTGGTACGGGTCTATCAATATACAGAAACCAGGGGTGAGACACCCATTCCATGAAGATTGGCTCTCCCTTTTGTTGGGCTGGAAATAGGAAGCAGTACTGACCAATGGACTGAGTATCTTGAGCACTGGGAGATGGCTGGTCCACATCCATGGGTGACTCCTCCCTTCGGACAGATGCCTCTGACTGGCTTGACTCCGACTGGATAAAAGGGAGACAAAGTCACATAAAGGGTGCAACTAACTCTGTTTTCCTCAGGGATAGGCTACAGGCTGTCCTACAATCTCTTACACATCATTAAGCTTGGAAAGCAGCCTCCCATATCTCCCCATATGGAAAGAAGTTTCCTTAGCTCTCCAGCACAAAAGAATGGCCTTCCCAACTCCTCTGCTGTCTTCCACCCTGAGCTAGCATGCTTTTCCAAAGAGCTCCCTGGATGCCTGCCATTTGCCTCTATTCTATTCCAGGCCTGAGTCCAGTCAGGCACCAGCCTCCTGGACTTCAAGACTTCTAGGAACAGTTTATATGTGTGCGTGTGTGTGTATACAGCGCAGATGGGCAAAAGGTAGGTTTGCTCTTTGTTTATACGTTTGTGTGTGTGTATAAAACTCAGATGGGCAAAAGGTAGGTTTGCTCTTTGGAGGAAATAACAGGGGAATGAATTAATGCAATCTCTGATGGGTGGGATTGGCTTTTTAAACCAACAGGCCTCAAGATATCCTTATTTCTTGGATCTTGGGAAGGTAACTTGCATGTTGTATAAGGACAAGCAAACAATGAATGCCATAGTGTATATACATGATGCCAGGCTTTTCCTACAGTCACTCTATGCTGAGATCCTAACAATGAACTGGCTACCTAGGAACCTGAAGGCTTCCTCCTAAAAGAGCCTGAGTGCCTGGGTGTCAAGGGAGTATGAATAATAGAGGCAGAGACCAGGGTGGAGGGACCAGCCATTGCCAGAAGAGACTATGTGGGAAGTGTACCAAGCTTGGGAGACTTTCAAGGGCAGGATTCCTGATATGTCTCTGATGCACTTGCATTGTTCCATGAGACTGAAAAATCTTTATCCCGTATCCCCTCAGGACCTAGACACTTAGCATTATGCAGTTTGCAAAAGCGCCACTATTGACTGGATAGCTGGGAGTGGGGTATGATGGCCAAGCTTTAAACCAACTCAAACCAATGAACAATCAAGAAAGCACCAAGAGAAATTAACTCTGTTGTCCAGAAGCATTCATATAGCCAACTTAATGCAAAAGCATACAAGGTAAGGGCAATGATATCCCACTGATGATATGGTGGGAGAGGGAGGAGAGACAAATGAATGAGGGGCCACAGGCATCATGCTAACCGTTGCTGCTTGTTGCTGTCTCCGCGCCCTCTGACCCTCACGTACCATTTGTATAATGGCATCAGCCTCAGCCTCCAGCTGCCGAACAGCTGCCTGGATGCTGCTAGCTGAGCCTAAACTGGAGGAACCTGGGCGAAAGAAAAAAGAAGGTAAGATGTAACCTGTGGAAAGAGGGACTGCTCAATCTTCTGTGTCCCATCTCCTGAGCCACCACAAGCATCTTGCTGAGGTCTTTGAGCTTTACACTCAGTTAGTCTCAGAGTGCTCACTGTCAGGCACTAAGAGCTACCATTACAGGTAAGGGCAGGGGACATGGGGCTAGGCAGATGGATGGTGGCAGGTGAGAGTTCTGTAGGACAGAGGGAAGGATTTGGCAGGCCATAGCTGAGGTAACATGGCTACAATATTTTAGCCAGGAGTAATCAAGGAAGCAGAGAGGAGACAAAGACAGTGAGTTAAATCTTGTTCACCAAAAGATCTGTCCCCAGTTTTCTTGTCAGATTTCCAGTCCCTTTTATTCCCACTTGCCCTAGTGAAATTTCCTATGTAGACGGCTTGAGTGAGATACAGAATACAGCCACCAACATTTTAAGAAAGGATCATCACTTCCTTTAGAAAAGGTCAAACAGGAAGGAGACACGACATTAAGTCCTGCCCTCCTGGGTCTCTTGTTTTTCCACCACCAAACTTGCCCCTCAACTGGACACCCCAGTTCCATACCTAGCCTGCCTGTCTGCTTGGCCTTCTTGTTAGCACGGCGCGTGTCATCCCGGAGCTGGATGATGACCTGCAGTACCCTCAAGAAGAACTTCTGGGTAGATGTCTTGGATGTCAACATGGACATAGAAGGCAGTTGGAGTTCCCGGCCACCCAGAGGCCGCTTCTGAGATGCCACGATTACCACATTCTCAGCCACGTCAAACCTGGATAGTGTAGAGGTGGCTCGCATATATTGAGAGCATCAAAGCAGAAACACCCAGAACAAGCAGGGCTCTCTTGTGTCAACCAGAGGGTATGGAATTTCAGAAGGAAATTACACATGTAGGAAAAATAGGGCCATGTGCATATAGGAAAGAAACAAAATTGGCTCAGAGAGGAGGGAAAAAATAACAACTAGAAAATCAGGAAGAACCACTTTTCATAATGTCCCAGACCCCAACTCCACAGCCAGATGGGCAGCTGCCACCTACCTGCTCTGCATTTTGCCTTTCAGCTTGGTGGTCTGTGGCTGTTCCTCAGGCAGGCCATCAGGGGAGAGGGTTTCACACTGGGCTCGCCGCTGTTGTTCCAGATTGTATTCCCGCAGCTCAGCCAGAAGGGTTCCTAGGCAGGCAGAGAAGCCAGAAAAGTGTTGAGACTTCCCTACTGAAGCAGCTAAAAGCCCAAAACTTTTCAAGAAACCTTCCCAGGCCGTCCTCTTTGCTCAGCTGTACTGAACTTGGCAGTGTACAAGAATTTTGCTCCATTCATTTTACTGTGTACTCATGGATCAGCTGCTTAAGGGCCACTGGTTTACCTGGCCTCAAGGATTTGCTGAATCTACATGAAATGCACCTCAGTGCAGAGGGGAAAAGTATCTCTTTTGAAGCCTGTATACCTCTCAAACTTCTGAGGTTTTTGTGGTAGTTTCAGCAAATTACTTAACCTCTTTCCCAATTTGCTTACCCATTTTAATAATGGGGGCTAATATTGCCTAACCTCACAAGGCTGCTTTGAGAATTAGGAGACAAGTGTCTAGAATAGTGCCTAGGACACTGCCTGGCCTAAGGGTGCTGAATAAACTGGTGACAGTCAAGAGGTCTCATCCAGAAGAACTTTGTAATTCTCATGCAGCAAAGAATATCCTAGGTCATATAGTCTAATTGACTCCCATATCACCTCAGCTCCAGCGACACTGTGAGAAGGATATAACTACACAAGTAGCTGAGATCTAGTGAGACCCATGAGTGGGATGGAGGTGGGAGAGAACAAAGAGAGTCTCTATGCTGAAAGCAAATCTGACTCTACTCCTTGATTCATAATCACTACACCATCCCGGGTTTTAGTTTTCTTCTTGGCAAAATGGGAAAAAGACTGAACTAGATGATTTTCTTAGAATTTTTGTACCCTCAAAACTGCACAAAGGCAGAGGGTATTATTCTCTCAATTCCTAAGCCTGAAGGTAGTATAGGTGCATCTCTCAGGTGGTGAACTGCCTCAGCAGATTCATCATAGGGCTCTTATGAGAGCCCAGATTGGGAAAGCAATGCCAGTCCTATGGATGCTCATTTTCCTTCACTAAGCGACTGCTGTGTGCCAGCGAATATAGAGAGAAGGCTAGCCTTGCTCTCAGAGAACAAATGAACAGAGGAAAACAGATTCTGACAACCTAGTGATATCAGTGCTGTGACAAAAGCATGCATGGAAGCTGTGCTACAGATGTAGAGTGGATATGATTCAGCCTGGGGGTTCAGGAAGGCTTCCATAAAGAGGTGACACCTAAGTGGAAGGTTTCAGAAAGACAGGGTACTTTATTCTTATTATTACCTATCTGTTTACAAAGCGTATAACCCAGATGGCGGGCTCCATTCAGTAGCAACTTCAAAACAGTGTCCCGGGTCCCAGGGTCCCCCCGAGAGAGCTGCAGTAACACATTGGCTGCATCCTCTAGGCCTTCTTCAGAACAAGAATGGGATGTCAACACCTGGGGGAAAAAGAAGGGAGATTGGGCAAGCCCCAACTTGAGAACTAAAACATTATTCACCCCAGTCAATCCTAATATTATCCACCCCCATTGACTCTTTCTCCCCCAACCTTGGGAGGTCAGAAAAGCTTGGACTTACTTCCACAGAGAGCTGGAGCTGATTTTCAGTGAGGCCAGAGGATACCATCTTAAAGTCTGTGCTGCTGCCGCCGCCGATATCACCAACTTTAGCTGGAGATTTGCTGGCCTTAGTAGTAGTAGCAGCTTTGAGAAACAGAATACTGTAAGCCTCTGAAACTCACTTGCTACAGACTTAAAGTGGCAGAGTCAAGGAATCACTGCACTGCCCAGGGTTTCAAAATGGAAAAGTAGTGAAAATGATGATCCACCCCCTCCCCATGGCCAAATCCAAATGACTTGGAATGTCAAGTACTCTTATGGTACCTTCTAAAATGACAAAGAATCCCAGATATTTATCTCAACTATTACTCTCCCTAAGAGGGCCCTCTGAAAGCCCCCTCCTTCAAAATCTGTTTCTTCAAATGATTCTTATTAGTCTGCTGCAAAGCTCATTCCCTTTACTTCCTGGGATGGCCTGGTTACTTGATCCTACCATGATTCACATTGCAGCCTGCTTGTTTTTTTTTTTTTAAATCCACACTCTATTTATTTGGCTGTGCTGGGTCTTAGTTGCAACATGTAGGACCTTTAGTTATGGCATGTGGGATCTAGTTCTGACCAGAGATTGAACCTGGGTCCCTGCATTGTGAGCTCCAAGTCTTAGCCACTGGACCACCAAGGAAGTCCATATCCTGCCTGCTCTTGAGCTGTTTCCTCTGAGAACTGGCTCCCTCAACCAGGCTAGAAAGATTGGGGTTTCTTTAAAGACAGAGACTTTCTTCCCCTCTTCTTTTTTGTGCTTAGCCTAGGGGAACCCATATTCAGTGGTCTTCATAGGAGAGAGAGAGAGAGGGAGGGAGGGAAGGAAAGGAAAGAAGGGGGGAAGACAGAGAGAGAGAACTCTGACCAATGAGGGTGAGAATTAACATACTTGGCTATCATAAACACAAACCAAGGTGATTGCTGTCATTCAGGGAGGAATACCTGGATGGAGGAGTTGAGAGTGAGGTGGATGTACACACCCCACAGCTCCCAGCCCACATCCACACTTACTTGAAACAGTAGTGGTAGCAGTTGTGGGGGTAGTCACTGTGGTTGAAGTGGCTACGGCAATGGTGGATATAGCTGTGGCAGCAACCAGGGCTGGAACAGAAGTGACAGGGGTGGTTGCAGCAGGCGGAGTGGACGTGCTGGAGGTGGCAGTGATAGTGGTGGTAGATGTGGTTGAGGTGGCAACAGTGGTGGAGGAAGCACTGCTGCCAGAATTAGCCTGTGCTTCTGACACTTTGTTTTCTGGGAGAGCAATTGAGATGAGAGAAAGGAGTCTGAGAAGCTTCTCAGTTAAGAGAGAGCTCCGGCGGATGACTGGGTGTGACAACATGTTCATGAGTTGCCCCAGTGGAGAGGCTTCGAGGCTGTATGGGGAGGTTTCCCCCTCACCACCAGCGCTCACTGGCACTGACTTCACAGAGTTCTTGCCTTTCCGGCTGACATTCATGTTGTCCAGTTTTACCAATAAGTCCCAGAAGTCTGTGCAAATGCCACTGCTGGTGGACTGTGAAGAGCATGGGCTGCAGGCCTTACTGCCCCTCTCCCGATCACTCTCACAGTTTGTTTCTTTGGTCCGCTGCTGTGTGAAGTGACTGGGAAACACCTGCCAGGAAAAGAAAGACAGGTTTGGTCTAGGAGGTCTACACAGAAACTATCTTCCTGACAAGGAAAGACACTGGCTCCTAGTCTCTCCACTCCTTAGGACAGCTTTGGTAACACTGGAGAGATGTAACATAAGAGTTTCATCCAACTGAAGCAGCCTAGACAAATGAACAAAAGCTCTGTAGGGAGACAAAGGATTAGTAAACTTTTCTGAGCATTGATCTCTGTACTTAAAAATGGTGGTGGGGGGAATACCTGTACCATCATGCAAAATTGTTGAGATTAGAGGTAATGTATTTTGCATAGTGCCTGGTACAAGGCAGGCCCTCAAAAAATGGCAGCAAAGCTTATTAAAGAGAACTGTATTAAGTTCTAGGTCCAGTCATCTCCATCACTAGCCACATGACAAAGCCACTAAAGATTTCGGCATCCCAGTTTCTTCATCTGTAAAATTGGGACCATACAGACCACTGAAGGTTGATGAATGAATGAGACAATGCATAAAAATTGTAAGGAGAAAAAAGCCCCCACAAAATTATTTATTGGACAATTCCCAGAAACAACAGACAATCTCAACACCAAGAGTAAGGACCTGTGAGCTCCCTCAGAGTTCAGATTTTACTAGGATATGGATGACACCCCTCTTTCATCCCCGGGAGTTGGGTTCCTCTAAACTCCTCACCTTGGCCAATTGAATGAGTGTATCCAGAACATGTCTGCAGACAACAGGAGCAGCCTGGGGGTGGATATGGACAGTGGAGCCACTACTCGCATGTTTCTCAGTATGTTTGCGACCCCCTGAACGCTGGATCTGGAATATATTAGTCCTGCAGCCTAGGGCTGCATCCATGGATACTGAGAGCCAGGAAAGCTGGTTGGAACTCTTAGACTCCATCTTGTGTAGCAGGTCCAGGGGCCGGTTCTCGTGGCTGCTTGACCCACAGCTCTTGCTGGACTTTTTGCCCTTTTCCTCACTTGAGGAGAGCTTGGGTGTTTCAATGCAAAGCTCACTCTCACTGCTGCGCTGCAAGATGGAAAGCAGGCTACGGATAACCCAGTGGCGGGTCTGGGCATGGTAGCAGAGATTTCTCAGTACTCGGTGAAGACGGCTGGTATTGAGTTTTGGCTCATCCACAAAAAGTAGGACCAGGAGACAAGACAGGGCTTCGTGATCCAGGAGGAGTCGTCCTCGGAGACGTAGGAGGGTGTCCACATTACTGCCAGAAGGCCTGGAACAGAGCATGGTTTCTGGGTAACACTTCGGCTAGAGCTCTGGGATCAGGTGTAGCCCTAGGGGAGGGGGATGAGCTGATACATCCTAGAAGGCTTGAGAAGAGAGTGTGTCCAGTTCAAGAACTGTAAGTGCTCTTTATATAGTACTAAGAGCTTTTTCAAGTGCCTACTATGTACCATATACTCTATAATATCTGTAACAACTTCCTCCAGGGCCGCTGTAAAGATCAGAGAACCATCCAGTTTTGAGATGATGAGCAAGAGGCTCAGACAGATTAAGTAACTTGCCCTTCATCACATGACGACTGAGAAGAGAGTAGAGATTGCAGGACAGGTCTGTATTATCAACTGGTAAAATTGGACTGCCCCTAGTGCTAGAAAACAATGCTTACTTTGGCCTTCTATAGACTAGCAGGATGTTGCCTAATGAATAGGGACTGATCACTCCCTTCATGTTTTGGCATGTTAAGTCTATTCTGCTTTGGCCTGATTAAAAATGAAATCTTCTGCAGTCTAGATGCTGTAGTCTCAAGACAAGTGGCTCTTGCTATTTTCATATTTGTGTGGGAGACAGGTGGCTTCCTTTGCTGTAATTACAGCTACAACCTGGTGCCTGCCTGCCTTACTTTGTGCTTATGGTCTACGGTAGCTACACTAACCCAAAATTGTGACTTTTTTGAAGGGAGAGTTCAAAAATCTGGCTTCCCCATTCATTCAAGTAAATACCCTAGAGAGGTCATCCAGCCTTTCCACCTAGAAATAAAGGGAGCTGGACGACTAGTAGACATGAAAGGTGGTATGGCAAGGAGAGAAAAGACAGGCAAAAGGTACCTATTATGGCTGCTGCTACCCCCCATCTGGAAGGTGCCACCTCTTTGGACAGCAAGGCGAGTGTATTGGACCCCACGGTTGCCACTCAGGCGACTGGTGAAGGCTGGAAGGAAAGAAAAAGGAACCTGAAATTGGGGAGGGGACATGTGCTGAACTGGGCCCAGGTAATACAAAGGGGAACAAAGAGTTTCATGTGGCCAAAGCTAGACATTACAGAGCCCTCCCACTTGCCTCCCTCTGTACCTGGGCTTCGGAGAATGGCAGAGAGTGCAGAGGTGCTGCTGTGCCCAAAAAGTCGCTCATGCATGAGCTGCCTCTGCCGGGCTTCCTGCTCTCGCCTCAGGGCTTGAGCTTCAGCTGCAATGTCAGGTGGCATCACGGCCAACACACTGTCCTCCATGTCCTCTAGGACACTACGGCGCAGGTCTGAGGGCAGAGTCTGGATGAAGGTCACAGGGTCCATGGGGGTGTCTGAGCTGGCATTTTGTGCTAGTTCCCGTCGCTGTTGCTCAGCTCTCTGCTGTGCCAGTACCTACAGAGCAGAAGTCGTCAATGGGGCATACCATGGTTAGGTAGCCTGGCCCACCAGCCCCCTACCCGCCTCACATACTTCCTCCTGGATGGCCGGAGGCAGGGCAGCCAGGAACTCAGGGCTCACTTCAGTGACACCAGGATTCCCCACCACTGCAGGAGCTGAGTTATTTGTTGAGGGGGTAGTTCGTGTTGGTGGACGAATGCCCAGCTGGTTCTGTAGGACTTCTCGGCGAATGTCATCAGGCAGGGCGGCCAGAAAAGAGGGGTCCACACCTTCGGGGAGACTAATACCTGAGGGGAGACACAAGATGTGAAGGGACTCTCACTTCTACTGATCGAAGGAAATCCATGGCCTTGCATGAGCTTTCTGTCCTCATTTTATAAAGGACACAGGACATACAGAGAAGGACAACCCACCCTTCCTTAGGCTCAGAACAGTTTCTTGTTATGTGCCAAGTTCTGTGTGTGTGCTCTCAATTAACCTTCATCAAGACCCCACCATGTAGCTATCATCACCCTTTCAGTATCAATGAGGATCAGGGAAGTTAAGCAATGGCTCCAGGTCCTATAAGTAGGAGGTGGCAGAGAGGGGATTTGAGCTAAGATCAGTTTGACTCCAAAGGCCTGGGCTCATTCCATTGTGTAGCATCAGCATCGCCTTACTGCAGGTCCTCCTCCTACACATATGCCACCCTTTATCTGGATGGAACCACATGACTGGTGGGCATTTCCACACCAAGGGCTAGTAGAAGCCTCAACAATCCCAAGATGGCCTGAGCACACATGGAGCTCACCTGCAAGAGGATCTTCTTCTTCACTGCTTGTTGAAGGCAGTGGCTCTTCCAGGATTCCCCGGGAATCTGCTCCAGAAATGGCCACCGCGGAATCTCTGGTGGAAGAACTCTCAGAGGATGCAGGGGGAGAGCTGAAGGAAATCATTTTCAGGTTGTTCTCTGAACCATATTTTCCAACTTATAAAATACTCCTACAGTACCCCTTTTCTCATAGAAGTCAAGTTGATTCCCCCAGTATACAAAGCATGGACATTAGTTACTAAATATGAATGTGGCTTGAAATACCTGCTAACACATCCTTCCCTTCTCTCACTCACACAGTGCTTACCTGTCCTCAGGGGGCTGGGTAGGTTCCCCTGACCCATCACCCCTGCCTTGTACTTCTGTCACAACTGGTGGGGCATCCCCAGGAGTGGAGCTGCCTGCTGTCGGCTGCTCAGAACTGCCAGTTGCTGGGGCGTCACCCACAGCCTCCTCTAGTGTACAGGAAGCCAGGCTGCTAGTATCCATGGGAGAGCCTTCCAGTTGACTGCTGACAGCTGTCAGAGCATCAGAATCTTCAGCTCTCTCTGGGGAAAGAGAGGCTAGGAGGAAGTCACATGGAGAGGTTAGATCTCTGCTTCAGGGGGTGGGGGGGGGGTTGTGTGTGCTGAATTAAGAAGCAGCCAGATCAGACTTCTTTAACTTCACTTCAGACACTGGCCTGATGCTCCCCTCTCAATCTCATTTGCTTTAAAGAACTTAGCTCAAACCCTTTCTATCATTTGTTGAACATTTATGGTGTTCCAAGCATGCCTGTGCAACATCTTCTCTAGGCATCCCAGATAAGGGATCCTGTCACTTTCAGATTCCCTACAGACATCATTTGCACAAGCACTTTGGTTCTGCTTATCTAAACAAGCAAGGGTCCTTAGAGGCAAAAACCCCTACACCCAAAGGTTTCTCCAGAGTAAGTCATATGCAGTATGGTAAAGAGCATGGATGGCAACAGGTTTGTTTACCCTGTTGGAACATTGCTGAGAAGAATTTTGAGGCCCCATTTCAAACCAGTGGAAAATAGTGCCATGAAATAAATGGTGTTGGCCAGGATGGGAGAGCTGTTTGTTATATGTGTGGTCACGTGCTTGCCAGTCCTAGAAACGCTGAAGAAAAGCAAGCTTTAGAGTTACAAAGATCTGGATTTTAATCACCGCTCAACCACTTACTGAGTGACTTGGGCTAACTGTTTCACTCTGAGTTTCAGTTTATTCATGGAGATAACAACCCTCTACTTCTTTTTAAAGAAGCCTTACATGATAGCCAGGAATAGAGTGATCACCTCAAACTGTTGGTGTCAATAAGGCATTCATATATATATATATATATATATATATATATATATATATATTCACTTGAGGACACAGAGAAGAAACCTCAACTCTAGCTAAAAGGGTAATAATGTACAATTTGTTGTTGTTCAGTCTCTAAGTAGTATCCAACTCTTTGAGACCCCATGGACTGCAGCGTGCCAGGCTCCTCTGTCCTTCACTATCTCTCAAGAGTTTGCTCAAACTCATGTCCATTGAGTTGGTGACACTATCCAACCATCCCATCCTCTGCCGCCCCGTTATGAGACCTAATTATGAGGACTTGAGCTTCTACTTTAGAAATTCTCTAAAGTAAGAGAGTAAAGAGAAACTACAAAGATGTCCATTCTTCCCTCCTGTTTTACCCCTACCCTCAAACCCTGAAATTCTACTTACTTATAGTGGGAGCTGGAGATAGCTCCATCTGAGTTGTTTCTGCTTCTCCACTTGGCCTTGTGGGACCCAATTCCTCTGGCTCTACAGGCATCAATAGCTGTGTAGAGCTCCCACCTTCTCCAATTGGGGACTGCAGCTCTTGAGGAATCTCTCCCAAGGCTGGTGGGGTTGGGAGTGTTGGTTGCTGTTGGGAGGGCTGCAGAGTGACAAGGGTCTCCCTGGGCTCAGATGTAGCTACATCAGTTGAAGATGGGGTTGCTGGGTAGCTGTCAGGCATAGGAGTCCCATCTTTCTCGGAAAGAATGACAATAAGGTTGTTAAAGGGCAATCAGTCAAGGACAGGGGGAGCCACTCAATCAGTACATGTGGCATGACAAGTATTCCACTCAGTGATGCAGCATTCCTCTCAACCACCAATTGCTCCCAGGAAGAGCACCTGGCTGATCTGGTATCTCTGGATGAGGGCTAAGGCACAGTGCCATTAGTGCCAAGAACCAAAGATCTGACTCTTTGTTGACCCTAAGAATTAAATCCTTTCTGTGCCCCAGGTGGAGGGGGAGAGTTCAAGTCACTTTATAATATTTGGCTCACACTACCTATCACCTGTCCCCTTCCATCTCCTTTTTCTTGCAGTCCTAATTATCCAAGCAGCATCTACAACTCTGATGGAAGCAACAGTGTTAAGACTAAATGTGAATGTGCTACACACCAGGGAAAGTAGTAAGTTGTATAGTTATCTTCTAATTGGGGCCTAAAATCCCTACCCCACAACAATACAACTTACTACCTCACCCCAGCATGAGCAGAGTCCTCTAGCAACAGCAGCAGGCAAAGGGCCATTTTACCTGATGACAGACCCTTTCAATGACCTTCTGCCAGATTCAGGGCACCAGGACACCTATCCTCTTTCACTGCTTTAAAAAATATTGTGTAGGCTTTAGTACAATCATTTCCCAACTCAAGTGCCGAAGGAGACAGAAGGTATAGGGTAGCAGAAGGAAGTTCTGAGGAAATAGGGGTAGGGGAGACATATAATACCACATAGACCAGTTATTAGAATCACAGTCACAAAATGGCTACATTAGGCACATTAGAAGGAGGAATCAAAAGTATTTAGTAGTAATACCATTTAGCCCACAGAGCTACCCTCCCCAAAGCAAAATGCACAAGGCAACATTGCTAGATTTTTAGATTCCACAGACCCATGAAATCTATATAAAAAGAAAAAATAAAAAGAGACTAATACAGGGTCACCAACTTTTAATTTAACCACGTAAGAAAAAAATCCATTAATATCATTTAATAAAAATATTCTGATACAAAAGAAGTAGGAAATACATCATCTCTGTAATTTATAACAGTGCTTTAAATTGAACAAGTTCAGCTTTCTGAAAAAGTCATTAAACCTCCCTTATTCTGTTAACTTCCACTGAAGACTAGCATTTAGGAACCACTGTCAGGTGTTCTCATGAAGCACCATACCACAATGGTCACTAAAAGGGACAGGACACATAGCCTCACTACACATGCCAGAACGCAGTACAGCATAATCAGAATGAGAACCTAAACGGAGTACGTTGAAGGGGAAGTGCACCACCGTGGGAAAGACAGTAGACTGTATAGTTATCTCCAAGATGGGGTATGACCCTAAAACTATACAATCTACTACCTCATCCCACAGGGCACCAGTGTTCATCTTCAGTCTACTTGGGCCAGCTACTTGGGTTAGGAAAAAGAATCAACCAATAATTAGCAAGAAGGAAAAATGGGAAGGAGAGTTACCTGAGAGGTTCTGTTCAGTGGAGTCATTTGTCTTAGATGCAGTACACTGCAAAGAAAATGGACAGACCAATGTGGGACTTTGCAAGCACATGAGATAGAGGTCAACTCTAATAGTTGCCATCTCCCACATATGACACATATGACCCGGATGGAAGATAAGCACTTTAGCATGAAAACAGACCTCCAATTTCTCTAATATAAACTCATGTTTGAGATGGCTTGGAGGTAAGGGGGAAGCTGTCAGGGAGCTGACTAAACAATGAGAGGAAAGGATAATAAAAACCACATTGGAGCTGGACTTGGGCACAGGACATGATCTGAACACACATTGTTGAGACCAGCAAGAATTCATCTATCTATATTTCCCTTCTTTGGGCTTATTTTACACTCCAGGTTTTTCAGTCATTCACCACTCTTGCTTATTTCCCAACCCTTTTAACGTGTTTGAAACAATGCTACTGTTTATTAAAAGGTCAAAGTTCTCTACAAAGATGTCAGTTAGATCAAGCTTGTTACCATAATTGAACATTTCAATATCCTTTTAAGTTTGATATTCTGACTGTTGAGTGAGGTATAATAAAATCTTTCACTCAAGTTTTTCAATTTTCTTGCACTTCTATCAGCATTTACTTTATATATTTGAAAGTTATACTATTCAAGGTTCCAAAATTTTCAGAAAAACCAAAATCATGTTAGAGATTTCATATATTGAGCCCTAGAAAATGCCATGTGGTGAAGGGGTTCAAGATAAAACGTTTTCTCTGATTTGAAGCCTAAGCCCAACTTGTTCAAATGTTGGAGTGGAATCCTATCAGTAAGGTTTCCCTGACACTTGGGAAGGCAATCCACTGAAATGGAATTGAAACATTAAAAGCATGGGCTTAGTCAAAGTCATTCTTCTTGTCTAACTCTATAAGTCACTGAAAGTAGAGACTATACAGTGTATCTGCTAAGTTAGGAGCTCTGGCTTTGGTTGGTCTTTCCCCTAAAAGCCATATGCGTGTACAGTGAATTTGGAGTGGATCAGTTCTCAGGTTCAATGTGAATGTCTTAGAATCTTTAATGACTCTTGGGACCAGCCACGTGTATGCTAAAGCCGCGGGAAAGTTAAAGCAGACACAGCCAAAGATGAATCCTCCCAGCTCATGGGAATCACCTGTGCACTCTGATCCCTGTTCTCCTTATCTTCTTTGCCTTTGTCAGTTATCTTTGTTTCTTCCTCAGCTAGTTGTTTCCTCCTTTTCTCCCTCCTCTCTTCCAGCTCCTCATCCCTCAGGAATTCCAGATGATTGACAATGGGCACTTTAACAACTGGACCAAAGAAGCAAAAGATCAGAGGTTGCTCAGGGGAGGTAGGGAGAAAGCCAAAAGGCAGAGCTTGTGGTCACAGAAAATGAGGGAAACAATTTTCCATGCACTGTCTCAGCCCTTGAAAATTCACTACTGCCCTGATAACCAAGCTGCTACACACCTGAAACACAGTCATGCATGCTCTCAGCATCAAGAACTTTGCATTCCTCTGTCCAACGAGTCAGGGCTGTGGGGATACTGGATAGGGTCCCTGTAGAGAAACCAAGGAGAGTGACACTCTTAGCCTTGTCATGCATCAACTGATCCAAAAATTGCAGCATTTCCCTAACAGGACCCAATGTCTATCATAAGGTTTGGCACATCACAGGTACTAATGTCTTTGGCTAAATCACCGAGTGGTTCTGGTTCCTGTAAAACGGGGTTTCTCCAAGCAGGGTGGATACTATTCTGCTTTTCCTCAGCACGGAAAAAGAACCAGACAAACGTTACCCTCTTTTTCACCACATAAACTTGCCTGCTTGGCTGGTAGCTGTGCTCTGATCATGGAAAAAGTCATCCAGTAGTTCATCATCAGACCGGGCGATGATGTGGACGTCATCGTTGCCCACTAGGAGGCGGGCTCGGCCTCGGCTTTGTAGTGGAAGGCTGCTGCTCAGCTGAAGGATGTCAGCAGCAGCAGAGGGACCAAGCAACCTGTAGGGTGATGGTGGGGTGCCATTGTCACCGTATATTCATAGGGGCCCTGCAACCTGTTATTGTGAGATCCTTTCTGTATCCTCTAGGAAATGCATAACATTATTATGGACCTGATCATGTTGCATATAAGTCTTACTTTTCTAACTACTCCATTAGTCTGCCAACTTTTTTTCGGTTGAAATTGCATATTACTCCATAGTTCCTGCAACAGAGTGAGCATCAATGATATCAGGCACTGTGTTAGGGTAGGGGCTCCCCAGGTGGTGCTAGTAGTAAAGAACCTGTCTGCCAATGCAGGAGACTTAAGAGATGTGGGTTCAATCCCTGGGTCAGGAAAATCCCCTGGAGGAGGGCATGGCAACCCACTCCAGTTTTCTTGCCTGGAGAATCCCATGGACAGAGGAGCCTGGTGGGCTACAGTCCATAGGGTTGCACAGAGTCAGACACGACTGAAGCGACTTAGCACGGTATGGCACAGCATGGATTAGGGTATATCTCTCTTGTACACCCACTACTATATGTACATTGACCATTATGACATCTATACTTCTTCCTTCCACCTCTAAAAATTGTTTCTCCCTAGTGCGAGAAACTAAAAGCCCAAGGGCAGGGATCCTCTCCTGACTGTATCTTAAGCTCTAAATATAGCATAAGCTTAAGCTTATCATATGAGATACTTAATGATTGCTGAATCTACACACAGGACACTTAAGCAAAAGAACATGGTATACAATTTGGTATTTCCCCAAAGGCTGCACATATAATCCACAGAGAAACAGGGCAAATACATTATTTGTGTGTGTCACAAGAACATTATCCCGTCAAATCAAAACAATGCTAAAGCTCAGTGAGCCCAATAATCTTCCTTGTAACTCACCTCTGGAGTATAAGAGGAGGATTGGGTTGGCGATTCCCAGGGTAGTGAACGTGGATGGTATGACCTGTGTTGGCCGTCAGCTGTCTCAGGGTCCTCTGACTGCGCCCAATGCCCTGGGTGAGACGTGTTGTAGAGGAGCCACTGCCCAGTGTCAGGGAACTGTGATCTGCATGGCGTACCATCAGTGGGTGGGTGGTAGGGATATTTCCTGGGGATGGGGGGATGTCTGCTGCAAGGACAATATGCAAAGGGATCAGTGCCAAAAAGAAATTTCTCCATGGTTGTTCAGGCAGAACCATGTCTCCTGGGCCTTACTTCCTCACACGGAAACCTGAGCTTTGTCCTTTCTCCCTCATTCCCACACCTCTTCTAGGATCACTGATACTACCATGGCTTATGCCACCATCTCTCACCTAGATACTGCAACAGTCTCCTAAGTAGTACCTTATCCCAGTCCATTCTTGACACTAAGCCACAGTGATGCTTGTTGGCACCTCAGAAACATGCTGTTCTTGCCGCCTTGACAACACCTCTCCCCACTTTTCACCTGTTTTGTTGTTCTTGGCCTAGAGATTACTTCTGATTCTACAGATGGGCCTAATAACCAACCCTTTACTCTCTGCTTTCTTACCATACTACAATGTAATGCCTGCTTACTCATAATTCTTAATAGACCATAATCTCCTATGAGGGAAAAGGACTGTTTTCTTTTTTACTGCTATATCCCTAGTACCTAGAATACAGTAGGCACTCCTCAAATATTTGTTCAATTTGCTGAATGAACAGAGGCTCAACTTATAAGAAAGACTGATGGAAATCACAAAAATGCAAAGAAAACCACAGAATAGAAAGTATCTTGAAAATTATGTAATCCACCCCATTTTTTCCACATTTTTCATTTACAGGTGACAAACTGAGGCTCAAAGAGGTAAGAGACTACTTGGCCAAGACAACAGACCAGAACAGTTCAGTGTTTTCTGCTGTATCATGCTTGTGATTTGGGAGTAAAGACCTGCCTTCTCAAGACAGTTTGATTTTAAGAACTTGATGCTAAAACGGAACTTTGATGTTGATGGTGGAGGAGGGAGGGAAGAGATTCACTCTCTCCTCTGAAAAGATGCATCCTTGATGAACAGAGTGAATGTGTTCAAAATCTACTCCCCAATGCCATGCTCAAAGGTGTCCATCGAAACTCTCAAGATCCAGTGTTACAGACAAAAGGATTAGTTATTGCCCTATGTGCACATGAGTGCCTGATGCAGTCGGCCTTGGTCTCTCTTTTTTTGTTAATTCAAGCAAATCATCAAGTTGTTCAGGCTCTAAACTGGCTGCTTATTTACTGAGGTGGAGCCTCATAATTTATTTCTTCTTCTAGGTATACACTTATTCAGAGAGATGGATTCAGATATCCCTTGCCCCAGGAAATCAGCTAAGAAGTGCTTCCTGTATCAGATTGAGAGCTGCTCTGGTTCAGGGTATAAGAATCAAGAGAAAAAACCCAGCTGAGCCCCTGTATCTTACTAGCACTGGAGAACATGTTGTCAAACTCAATGATGAGATCATCCTCCCGGTCAAAGCGCTCAAATCGGACCAAGGGAGAAGCGTTCATATCAGGGTAATCCTCATCCAATTCCATTTCAGAGCCATCGTCGTCATCGTCTTCATCTCCCTCTTCACCTTCATCATCCTCCTTAAGGGGAAAATAGGAGATGGAGAATTGCTGGAGGTAAGGATTTCTGAAGTCTGGTGTCATGGCCACATTTGCACATGAGGGAGGGAGGTGCTGAGGCTAGCAACCCGGACTGTTGGTTTTCTCCAGTTCTGTGTTCCCATGGAAGAGGTTGTCTGAACCAACCCAAACACAGTCCCCCCTCACCTGATCATCTTCCTCATCTTCCTCCTCCTCCTCCTCTTCATCCTGACTATCATCCTCATCCTCGTTACTGCCACTGCTGTCCTCTTCCTGAGTGTGCTCCTCCTCATCCTCAGGGTCCAGGATATTCATGGAATCTAAAACAAAGGGAGCACATTGGAGGACTATACTGAGTAGCTAGAAAACAGGCTACTGTGCAGGCCAGCAGATTGAGTGGGAAGGTGATGGGGTATTTGACTCTAGGAGAGGAAGAACCAGATCTAGGGTGATGTACAGACTTAGTGAGCCAGCCCCGATTTCCTAAGAGTGCCAATCAGTGCATCCATATGCTGAGCCACGTGGCTGAATGTGGAGGCTGGCTATAGAGTGGTGCTTGAGAAGCCATGGTCTAGGACTTGGCCAAGTCTATTCGTGCCCTCTTGCCTTTCCAGCCCTACTTTGCTACTGACTGCATCCTATTGGTAAAAGGGAATCTGGAGCGATGATAGCAGGTGGGTGAGAAGAAAGTGAACCAAGTAAGAAGTGACAGACTTTTGGGCAAGCAGTAGTAACATGTTACTCGAAAAACTGGATGAGGATAAAAGTGGATGGTGTAGGTCAGCGCATGCAGACAGACGCTTCCTTATTTTGCACATGTGGGCAGCTGCCTCCAGGAAAACCCTAGTGTAGTGTCTGTCAGACGTGCAGGGCAAGAAGGGAGGCCTTGCTGGCCTCAGCACTCTCACCTTCTCGGTTGGCCTGCAAGGTGGAAGCTTGGCTGAGGTTGGAAGGAGCTTCATCCATCAGCACGTCCTCTTGTGATTCATCCTCTCCACTTCTGCTCACTGAAGGTTACAGAGCAGAGCCTTCACTGAACAACAGAGGACTTTCCTTTCCAGATTGGGTGCACTTAATGTAGCTATGTACACCCAGCAGATATCCATTCTTTTTTTTTTTTGGATGAGGGCGAAGACCTGGATTCGCTGCTGTTGACTAGCTAGGTGAGCTTGGCCAGTCACTTTACCGTCTGAGTCTCAGTTTCCTCATCTGTAAAATGGGATGATCACATCTGCCCTGCCAATCCCACTAACTGTGAAACCACAGAGGATAATGGGTGTGAAAAAGCCTCGCCAAATTTAAGAATACATGTCGACTTCAGTTTATCATTTGATTTCCTTCATCAGTAAAATAAAAACAAGTAACATATACCATTGGAGCATGGTGACAGTAGAGTACCTTTGTCATTTTCCCTCTGAGTTGTAAAAAGGGCTATCCTTAGGGAATGCTCACTCTTCTTACACTACTGAGACTGAGAGGCAGAAAGCCCCTGGATTCACTGAAGAACTGAAAGGACAGCACTTTCTCATCCTACAGCCTCTATAGCCTCCTCTAAGCCTCCATGAATAAACACTCTTGATGTGCCTGATGTATTATCTATACTGACGGCCACCCCCTCCACCTCCCCTACACAGGCAACACTTCAGACCAGCCACAGGTCTGTAGATGGCTTGTGAATTTCTCATCTGTAAGACTGTCAACATCGAGACAAGCAGCTAGGCTGGCTATGAGCCCTTAGGCAGAGCTGAGCAAGCAGATGATGAGAAAAAGGGTCCTCCCAAGAGAGACTGAGGCAAAGGAAGAGGCTATACTCAGTTCTGGGGCTCTCACCTATAATTGTACTGTTCCCAGATCCGCCATCCCTCTCAAGCAACTCATCTATCAGGTCCTCCAGCTCATTCTCAACCTGGAGAGAAATAGAACATATATATGGATGCACACAAGTCTATCATTGTGCTAGTGCTAAAACCCTAAAAAAAGCCAGCAAGGGAGCATATATTTCTAGGGTAATATGTGACAGAGGATGTTACATAAGCACCACACACTTGGTGCTAAGAGCACAGAAACTACCATGTGCTGCCAATCTACACTCAAGACTGTCTTTCAAATGGGTACATCCCAGTTATATGAGACCAGATTAAGTCTTTATACTCTTTAGGAATGCAGGTATACATGCAGATCTCCTTAGAGCTAGCAGCTCAGGACTGTAGGCCTCATTTCTTACCACTGCTACCAGCTCCAGAAATTACAATGCTTTCTATAGGGTCTTTAGAAGACTGCCATTTGAATGCTCCAGTGAGAGCTGGTGCTATAGGCACAACAGTGTTATTAAAGAGCATCCATTAATGACCAGAGTCAGGTAAATCAAGACCCTGGGCCCAAAGGGCTCAGACCAGCTTTCTGTGTCAACATTTCATCTGTGCCTGTTTTCTTACTGGAATCAATTCCATTTCATAAAATGGCATCCTGGCCCTGTACCCACCCCTCATTTAATACAATTCAGACACATTTACTGAGCATCTACTAAGCATATTATCTGTGTTCCTCTGCAAAACAAGACAGCTAATGGCAAAGATCTAAAGTACTCACCCACCCACACCAGTTGGGGGTTTGGTTCAGCGCCACAGTAGGGGTATATGCTGGGTGATCTGCCTCCCTACCTGCATCTCTTGTGAACTGAGCACCTCAGGCTGCCCAGCAATCACCACTGAGTCGGTTTCAGCCTCCCCATCCATGATATCCCCATCTGCCACCTCTGTCTGAGTGACATCATGATCCTCCTCCTGCACTTCTGTTTCCCCAGGCTCGCCTGAAACAATCAACCAACCAGCAAAATAATCAAAAGAGTGCCTATGTGCAGGGCACCATGAGGAAAGCATGAAAACAATAAAGTCCCTTCCCTGGGCAAATTTACGAGTTCTCAAGAGAATAAATGAATGGGTGACAAAGGAAAAGACAAGGCTACGTGTGAGGATAGCCAAACAAGGCTGCAATTTTAAGGAATTCTTTGTGGGGCAGATTCCCACACTACTATGACAGATCTGTGGAAGGCCAGCAAGTTCCCAGGGAAACAATACCAAGCCAGAACAGCTGTGATGTCATGCCCATAAAATAACTATGACCACCCGGCCAGCTCTCCAGTCCATTGGCTCTGATTCCCTACCTGGGTCCTGTTGGTTGCTATTAGAGTCCTGAGCAGCTCCTTGGGCATCCTGCTCAGACTTGCTCTTGCTAGAAGCACTCTTACTGCCAAAAAGGCTACTGGGCTGGTTCACAATCCGGGAAAGTGTTTCCAAAGGCTTCAGAGCAGCATTGACTGTGTTGGCCATGTTGGGACTGAGATAAAGGAAGATACAGAGATGAACTGAGCACAGAAATCCACACTAAAAAGGAATGGCGGCTCATCAGAGTAACAACTGATTCCAGGAATGGAGCATGGAAGGTACAAGGTGAGCCTGAGACAACTTGTTGTGCCAAATGGCCTTCAAAATCAAGTAGGTTTTAAAAAATTAATGGGGTCATTACAACAGGCCAAATCTGAGCATCAAACAAAAATAAAGATGGTAATGGATTATACACTATAAGAATGCTAGCTAATAAACAGGAACAAGAAAATCAGAAAACTGTCACTTTGCAACCAACAATGTTAAGTGATCTAGGCAAAGATCACTAATGAATGCTAAAATTACTGAGTTAAAAAAATCTTCAGGGCACAGGATAGTCACATGAACTCAAAGCCATCACCTCACGGATGACCTGTTAATATAAAGTATGTTAGTCGCTCGGTTGTGTCCAACTCTTTGAGACCCCATGGACTTTATATAGCCCACTACGCTTCTTGGTCCATGGAATTCTCCAGACAAGAACTGGAATGGATAGCCATTCCCTTTTCTAGGGAATCTTCCTGACCTAGGGATTGAAACCAGGTCTCCTACATTGCAGGCAGATTCTTTACCATCTGAGCCACCAAGGAAGCCTTGTTAATACAAAGGGGAACTCTAACCATTAACTAATGTGATAAAACTTAGCATCACCCAATAATGGGACAAATTGGCATTGTGTGTCTCCTGATGTGAAGCACTGAGAAACGCAAACACCACCTATGTGGTATTCTTGCCAAAAAAGTTTACCCTGAATCTAACCATGAAGAAACAATTAGGCAAATCCAGATTATGGGATTTTCTATAAGACATCTGACATTCTGGACTCTTAAAAACAGTCAAATGTCATAAAAAATAAGAGATACATGACAATCAAATGCAATGAGTGATGCTCACTGGATCCTCGATCAACACACTCTCCCCCAGGCTATAAAGAGAAAGACATTCTTGAACTAATTGGGTATGTATTAGTATGAAGTATATAGTATCATTATATATATGTATATATATAAATTTCTTAGAGGTAATGATGGTATTTTAGATATGTAAGGGAATCTTTGCTCCTAGGAGACACATGCTCAAGTATTCAGAGGTTAAGTGTCATGTTTATAAAAACCTTTAAACGATTTAGCTCATGAAGAGGAGGGGAGGGAAGAATAAAGCAGACAGTTCGGAATGCTAACCACTGGTTAATCTAGATGAGGCATACAGTGCTCATTATACTACTCTGAGTTCATAGTTTTAAATATTTTAAAAAGTTGATGAGGTTTTATCAAAAGGACAGAGAAGTCAGCTTGAAGAGGTCCCACAAGCTCAAAGGTGTAATGAAAAAGAGCATGAAGGATGAGCATGCAAAGGATAACTGTAATGATCTAAATAATTCAATCAGATTTTAAAAATCAAGGAAAATTCATGAGTCCATACTACTACTTAGAAAATAGAAAGCCAGAGCTTGTATTTGAGGTGGAGTTTGGCCCATTTTTGGTTATTACATTTTGACTTACTCTGAAGATTGGTGACTGAAGGGAAAAAAAAAGTTTTTAATCTTCCCTTTTTAGTAGGAACTGTATTATAGGGTAACCAACTTTCCCTCTTGAACTGGAGCTATAATCACAGAAATATAGCAGCTAATAACAGAAGGAATGATGGAAATTAGAAAGATGTCACTGATAACCCTCTAAGAAATTAAGACCATTCACTAGGAACATGGTTAATAGGGAACCAGACATTTGTACAGTGCCAAAGTAACAACACAGTTTTCTACTAAGAAGGAGAAAAATAGTACAATGATGATTATCACTCTACCCTAGTAGTCAATTTTACCATGACTAAATGGAAGTTCAGAGAGATGCATCCCCCCCGATACAATATGAGATGTACACCATCTATGATACAACCTAGTCAGTAGTGTTTAAATTGCTTCACTAAGTCTCTACCTTCAAATGTATAGCAAACAGGAATAAAGGGAACAAGTTAAACTATAATGCATATAACCAAGTGAACCAAACCTAGGAAAAATGTTCTGCAGGTCAAGTCACTTCAACAAATTAATTCATGAACAACAACAATAAAATGAAAATTAAAAAAAAAATTTATTGATCCAGTCAAACTCTTGAGTTTTCAGCAGATGAGAAAATGAAGGCCCCACCCACCCCACCCACCCCACCCCAGGAAAGTGCCTTGCTTAAAATTAAAAGCAACAATACCGAGAACTCAGGTTTCCACCTACATCCAAACTTTCCCTATCATACTGGCTAACTACTTATCTGACAAGGATACGTAAAACACTAGGCAAATGGAGAAATATGCAGCATGATTAAAGGGAGAGCAAAAGTCTGGGGCTGGAGCTCAGGAATAATTTTACCTGGACAGGTCCAGGCTGTGAGGCACTCTGGCCAGGTCATTAACCAGTCCCTTCTTCAGGAAGAGTCGAATGATGTTGTTCATGCCATTGTGTTGGGTCTTGGCTGTTGCACTGCTGTAGAAGCTGGAGGTGGAGGGGCAGGACTCCATGATAGTACTGATGATACACATCACTGCCTGAAGTCTGGGAGAGAAGTTTGACATCTCTTTCATGTGAACACAGACCATTTTTAGGCCATGTCTTCACTAACCTGACTCAGATAACCCTCTTCCCTTTGTGTTTCCATCTGGAAGTAACATCTAATCAGGTAAGAACTCACTCCCTGGGTGGAGGCATTGTACATTTTCTTCAAACATAATTTAAAAAAGTAAAGTTGAATAACCTCCTCCACTTTTTGCTTGAAGACCCTAGTAATATAATGAAAACATACATTTTTTTCCCTCTAAGTCATTTACATACTTCCTCCAAGTGTCATTAGTCCTTTGGGTATTTTGTAGCACTAGAACTATCTGAGAACCAGAGAATGTACAGTGCCAGTATGACCAGAACTGTTGTTCAAATGCAAGGAATTCCATGGGCCAAGAATGGAGTTAGGGGATGCTATTGTTTATCAGCACTAAGTCAGGCATGGATTTTACCTGGCATGTTTCTCTGTACTCTCAGCCATAGCCAGTGCCCTTCCCAGGGCTGCTTTTACTTCATTCACAAGGGCCACCTGGGCATCTGTGCCACTCCCAGAGGCAGCCAGGCTTGCGAGGAACAGGCGGGCCAGCGCAGGTGTGTCCTTGTCTTCTGCATTCTGGGTATGCGGGAGAAGGTGGTCCAAGACAAAAGCTAGCACACTGCAGTCCTGAAAAGTCATTAATCATGACATTTATTCACAAGCATGATTATGCCATACTGTTTGCACATCAACAAGGTGCATGCACACAGAACTGATCCTCACTCAGTTAATGATTATCAGGCCCACTTTATAGATGAAAAAAACAAAGCTTAAAGGTGCAAGCTAAGTGAGTAACAAATATAGGTTTTTTTTACTCCTCTCTTTTTCTTTTTTCCATTTATTTTTATTAGTTGGAGGCTAATTACTTTACAATATTGGAGGGGGGTTCGGGATGGGGAATACAAATATAGGTTTTATGCTTCCAAATTCCGTTCATTTCTCACAAGTTTACATATCTTCATCAATCTGAGGCCCAAAGAAACATGGCTTGCACAAAGAACTTAAGTCAGTGGTGATGATTCAAGCCTTGAATCCTAATTCAATGCTACAATTACTCCACAGTTTCTAATAAATTGTAGTACTGAAACCTACAATGTGCCCAGGATCCTGAGCTAGAAATTGGCACGTGATGAGAAACACACAGCACAATCACAGATATGGATATGCAGAAATATTTAACACAGGGTTACCTAAAATAGCAAAAAAGGTCCAATAACAGGGGAGAAAATTAAGTCAGACTCCCCAACCTCTAAAAATGATTTCTGACCTGATAATTCTGTATCTTAGAAACTTAGCTCTGTTGTCATTCATGTAGATTTTGGATCAAAACACACTAGCAATTTTGGAACTAGATACAAATGATGGTTGCACAACACCGAATGCACTAAATCCCAACAACTGTATACCTTAAAATGCTTAGTTTTATGTGCATTTTACCTCAATTTAAAAAATGCATTGAAGAATTCTAGGCGCTGTGAAATTAGATAGGGTGACTCTGGTTAAGACAAAACTACTAGAGATAAAAAAAATTCCCAGTAGTGAATAAAACACAAAGTTAAAACAATTTTCTGAATAAAAGTGTGACATTATCAGTAAAAACTGGAATAAAAGCCTTGCAATTTGGGCAACAATTCCTGAGTGGAATCATGTATTCGTGACTGAGTGGAAGGAATATGGATTTGAAACCAGAGATCTGGGCTCTAATCCTAGTCCTGCTACTCTGCAGTGTGGCCTTGAGTAATTTATTGACCCCTCTGAGCCTTCTCTTTTTTCTCTTAAGGAGAGCAATACTAACAACCTTGCAGCGCTGAGGTGAGGATTATCAATAGTATCTGTAAAGCACCTATGAGTATCCAGCACCAGTAAGTAGGTCCCTTGATACATTAAATTGCACAAATTTGCAATTAAATGTCTTATTCCACAAGTATGCTATTATTATAACAACAACTGGCATAAGCTTTGAAATAGATGGCTAATGTATATTTAATACACATACTCCATAAAGGACTTATATCCAGAATATATAAAGAATTCAGAAGAAAGTAAGAATAAGACTTGGACACTTCACAAAAGAGAATATAGCCAAGAAAGACAGGAAATTTTAACCACAATACAATACCAGTATGAACCTATTAGAATAGTTAAAATGAAAAACAGGAATACCAAGTACTGGCAAGGAGGTGAAATAATCCAAACACCCATAGGCTGTGCTGGTGATTATATAAATTGACATGACTGCTCTGGAAAACTTGACACCTGTTGCTAAAGTTTAACAGACCAAAAGCAATTCTACTCCTACGCATATACCATCCAACAGAAAATATATGAATTCATGTATTAATTTATAACACATACACAAAAATCAATGAACTTATGTTCACCAAGACATGTATAAGAGTTGATTATAGCAGTACTACTTTATAATACTTCTAAAAGGAAAATTAGTCAAATGTCTATAAGCACTAAAATGGATAAGAAGATTGTGTTACATTCATATAATGAAATTCTATACAGCAATGAAAATAAACTACAACTACACATAAAGATGAATCTTGCAAACACGTTAAGCAACAGAAGCCAGATATAGGAGGACATACTATAAGATTCCACTTATAGAAAGTATAAAATCAATTTATGAACGTAAAATAATGGTGACTTTATGGAAGTTTAAAGGGGAAGGGGAGATGTGCAAAGATGTGCATGGGGTAGCTTTTGTGGGGTTTCTGATGTTTTATCTGAGTGGTACTCATCCAAGAAAAATTAATTGGTGAATCACTTAGGAGTTGTATATTTTTGTATGAATTTTAAAGTTTGGATTAAGATAAAAATAGCTTAAAAATGGAAGCTGCTTTGTCTGCAACATGATTGCCTTTGTTCTACTCACACCCTTTACTGTTTACTAACCATAAAATAACTATGTAACTGTCAAAAGAAGGTCTCCTTTGTGAAAAACCCTCCTTGGGCACCCCTCTTACATATATGGGAACATGACATGGTTTCTTGAAGTGCCCTTTCACTTGAAAAATACAACCTGAAGATAATTCTGTATCAGGACATATAAAATATGACTTCATTCTTTCCCATGCTCTACTGATGAACATTTAGGCTTTTATATTCTATTTATTACCAATACTGTTACCACATCAGGTGTCTTTGCTCAGGTGTGAATACATCTGGAAGATAAACACCAATATTGTGTATTTCATTTATTCTCCTGTCTCCTAGATACCTTTACGTAGGTGACCCACAGATACCTCTCATATTCCACATTTTCTCTTTGAACCATTTCCTCTTCTAATGAAAGATAAAAAAAAACATAAAACAAGAAACATCTCTTGAGTTCTTGATTTCACCTTTACCCTCCAAATCCAATCTCATCCATTTCTACTGTTAAAATCTCTCTTCAACTCATTCATTTCCCCCTCTAACTTCATCAAGATCCTATATTACCCTAGATTACTATATTAGCAGTCCTGACTGGTCTGACTACAACCTTGCCTTTTGCAGTCTAATGCAGACCAAGTGATTTTCTACAAAACAAAGTAATAAACTGTATTAGCTCATTCCTTGGCAAGTGAGCCTGATGGCTCCACATCATGGAAAAAAAGGCGAGCTCATTAACATGCCTTAAGAGGCCTCTGCCTCTCACCACTGGGCTAGCATGCATGGATTCCTAACAAAGTATCCAACACATAGCAGGCATCCAAATGATGCAAGTATAAAATATTAAGCAAAAATTAGAAATATTACCTCTTTGATCAGCTCAGACTGGCCCACAGTGTAGCTGTAGTTGGCAATCAGGGTAGCAATACCAACATAGGATCTCACCAACTCTGCCAGAAGCCGAAGAATAGTGGAGGTGGGCATTAAAGGTTTGCTGCCCTTGCCTTTCTGCTTGCCTTCCTCAGAGGCCCGGTCCCCTTCTTTATCTTTCTTCCCATCCCGAGATTCCTCCGGAGTTGACACTGTTGAAAAAGAGCCAAACACTGGTTCAATTCCACACAGGAATATTGGCAAAATCAAGTCGTCAGTGGAAAGGATATCACTTCAGGCCACTAGTGCAAATTGAATGTCCTCCTCCTACTGCAGTAGAAGGACAGATAACTAAGATGTTCAGGTTTCAGATGTAATCTGTGGATACAGTATGTTCACACATCTTCTGCTATTTCCCTCCTCTTATAATGTTCCAGAAATACAACAGTGCATGTTACCCTCACTAGACAAAATTCTTTAAGTGCAGGGAACCAGTCTGATTCATTCTGGTGTCTCCTATAGTCCAACACGGCTTCCCTTGTGGCTCAGTGGTAAGGAATCCACCTGCCGATGCAGGAAGCATGGGTTTGATCCCCCGGTCAGGAAGATCCCCTGGAGAAGGAAATGGCAACCCACTCTAGTATTCTTGCCTGGAGAATCCCATGGGCAGAGAAGCCTGGTGGGCAATAATCCACGGGGTTGCAAAGAGAGTCAGACATGACTGAGCGACTAAACAAAAACACAGTCTGTCACACAGTAGGCAATGATGTTTCCCTTGAATGATACTACCATCATCCATACTATATACTACATACGAGCAGTAAGTCCAACAAAATGAACTAACCAATATTTTATTAATTACTAGCCTTTTAAACTTATCTCCATGGACTAGTCTGGTATTAAGGACAACATCTTAACTTGGATTTCAAAGCTCTTTCCTGTCAAGAAGCAGCAGCTCTTGAACTGTCTCATCCACAGGACATTTCTCTAATTCTTGGCAAGTAGCCAATGGGCTCTGTTGAAACTGCTAGAAAGTAAGAATTCACCATGCAAATGTTATAGCTAGAAGAGTGTCACTGGCACAAAGGTTCTATAATAAGTCTTAGTGGAAGCTACCAAAAGAAATATATGCAGAGGTTTCAAGAAGAGAACCAAAGGATGTTACCATAGCAACCACTACTGGGTTGTTAAGTTACAGTTCCATTGGCTTTATTTATTTATTGTATTTCCTTTTGAATTTCAGTGCCACACAAAATTATATCAGTTATAGGTGTATAATACAGTGATTCACAATTTTTAATGGCTATACCTCATTTGTAGTTATTAATATCCTCGTAGTTTAGTTTATACCTAATAGTTTGAATTTCTTAATCCCCTACCCCTATACTGCCCCTGCCTAATTTTCCCCACTGGTAATCACTAGCCTGTTCTTTGTATGTTAATATGCTTCTTTTGTTATATTCACTGGTTTTACTTTTTAGATTCCATGTAAAAGTGATGTCATACAATATTTGTGTTTGTATTTATCTTATTTCACTTAGCATAAGCCCTCCAATTCCATCCATGTTGCTGCAAATGGCAAAATTTCACTCTTTTTTATGGTCAGTTCCATTAATTTTAGCATATAATGAGGGGTGGGTACAGGGCCAGGGTGCCATACTATGAAATGGAATATAGCTCAATTAGAAAACAGGCATGGGTGAAACATTGATACGGAGAGCTGGCCTGAGCCCTTTGGGTTCAGGGTTTTTGATTTACCTGGCTCTGGTCATTAATGGATGCTCCTTAATAACACTGTTGTGCTGCACCAGCTCTCACTGGGGCATTCAAATGGCAGTCTTCTAAAGACCCTATAGAAAGCATTGTAATTTCTGGAGCTGGTAGCAATGGTAAGAAATGAGGTCTACAGTCCTGAACTGCTGGCTCTCAGGAGATCTGCATGTATTTCTGCATTCCTGAAGAGTATAAAGACTTAATCTGGTCTCAGATAACTGGGATGGACCTTTTGTTTACAGAATGCTGAGCTCATCCCCAACAAAGTTCACTTAGGCAAGTAAACATGACAATTATGCCTGTATTCCTCTACTGCCTGTCAGGACACCCAGTTGCTTCAAGTTGTCCTCTCAATGAATAAGAACAAAAGAGAAAAGTGAACCCATTACCTTCTCCTTGGGATGCCCCAGATGTGGAAGTCTCAGTGGAGGCACCATCTGCAGCAAAGACCTGACTCTATGGAAGAAGAAAACTCCTGAGCCATTATTAATTTTAAAGACAATTGTCCCCAAGTGGCAGGACTCCTTTTCAGGGTACTGGTTGTAAATGTTATTGACTATCTTTTAACCACCTTTCCCATCTATATACTATAACTTGTGGGAAGGTATCATTATAAACAGCCACTAGAAGACTGGCAGAAAAGAGAACAGAGGAAGATGAGAATGAAAAATGAATTAAAGAAACATTTCTAATCCCAGGAGAAAAAAGAAAATCCCAGGGACAACCCAATCTTCACTTTTAGGAAATAGATAATTTATAGATACATCAAAATTAACACCTTTGAAATATTCTTGGCATAACCCTTTATCCCATAATAGGTACCAAAAAGAAGGAAAATCAAAGGTTGGAACTGACTTACATTAATGGAAAATCCTGACTGTGTATCAAAGTCACTGCTCTGACGGGTAAGTGACCGGTACTGCTGGTATACATCATCACCCATGTCTTGCAGGAGCTGGCCAACCTCTTGAGTCATACCCCCTGGTTTAGGATCAGATTTGTCTGCTAGAAAAACAAAAACAAAACAAAACTTTTCAGACTGTGCAATGTTAATGCCCATCTGGTAGCTTGGTCAATTTTGCTTCAAGTTGCTACAACTGTTTACATAGTAATATTGCTAGGCTTTAAGAATGAGAAATGTAGAGAAAGCAAGATTGAAAGCCTCATTCTATCAATAGTTTTGTGATCATTGGCAATTTAGTCTCCTCACTGTCCTTAGCTGTCACTAAGCTTAAATGAACATACCTGACACTTTGCCTAGTACAGTGGGAAGTCAATAAATGGCTACTATAAATAGCTAAATTATTTTTTAGGGGGGAGGAGAGTTCAGGAGGTGGGTAAAGGTCTTCCAATTGTGGGAAAAGCAAGAAGCTTTATAAGGATCAGAGTGCTGTATAAATGAAAAGCACTCAAGTAAAGACTCAGATTTTCTTGACTTGCTAAATGCACTATTCACTAATTTTTGGCAATTCTGTGGGACCTATCAAATAAATATGTCCTGAATAAAATCCAGAAGTATCTGACTGGAATAGAACCTTGGGTTCCAAGCAATTCATTTATCACTTTCCCAATACTTAAAAGCAGCACCTTAACTAAGGACAAAAGATAGGGATGGTGGTTTCAAAGGTCAGGAAGCCTAGCTATACCTTATAATATTGGGCAACAAAGATGTTTTGTTTATGAGAACATTACAGATAACTTGGTATTTTATTTTCAACCTGCTCATAAGATGCTATTATCTCCTTTTTAATCTTTGTTCACTCTTGCCTGTATGGGATGTGGTCTAATATAAAAGAGTTGGGCAATCTCCTTATCCTCATCATTCATTTTTGTTCTTATTCAATCGCCAGTTGTGCCCAACTCTGCAACCCCATGGTCTGCAGCACGTCAGGTTTCCCTGTCCTTCACTATCTTCCAGTTTGCTCAAACTCATGTCCATTAAGTTGATGATGCCATCCAACCATCTCATCCTCTATCGCCCTCTTTTCCTCCTGCCCTCAATCTTTCCCAGCATCAGGGTCTTTTTCAATGAGTCGGCTCTTCACATCAGATTTTGCCGAAGTATTGGAGCTTCAGCTTCAGCATCAGTCCTGCCAATGAATATTCAGGGTTGATTTCCTTTAGGATTGACTGATTTTATCTTCTTGCTGTCCAAGTGGCTTTCAAGAGTCTTCTACAACACCCAGTTCAAAAGCATCGATTCTACGGTGCTCAGCCTTCTTTATGGTCCAACTCTCACATCAACACATGACTACTGGAAATGCCATAGTTTTGACTATATGGACCTTTGTCAGCATTTTATCATTCCTTGGTCACATGCTTTGTCAGACTGTTATCATTCATACTGTATAACTATTAACTTCTTTAGAGAAGGGGGCTATGTATCTTATTCATCTTGATTCCTAGAGCATGGGGAAATAGTTGAGTGCTCACTAAGCCATGGGTTGGTTAAAGTGACCTAACCAAAGTGCCAGCCTCCTCAGGTGGGCTAGTTACATACCTTCCTCTGGAGCATGGTATGCAGCCAGGGCATTTAGCATGTCATAGATTACTTCCTTGATAGTATCAGGAATGACAGGCAGAGGTGAGGGCTTCAAAGGGGTTGTTTTCACCAGCTGTACAGCATTCGGGCCTTTAATTCTGAGATTCTCAAACTCATCATCTGAAGCTAAGTCAAAGTGAGACAGAGAAAAATCAGTCAATAATGAACAGGTACCTACATCTGGTAGCTGATAAAGACTAAGAAGTGGAGGGTCACTTCTAAACAATGTTTAAGGAGTCTACTTAGAAAAGTTGGCTTTTACCTTCCCTAAATCCCATAGGATTTAACACAGCAGTATCAAATAGTAAAAAAAAAGAATACAGGATTTGGATTTGGGGACATTTGGCTTTAAAATCAAGTTCTGTGACAGGATCTTGGCCAAATTATTTCAATAAACCTCAATTTTCTCATTCTTGAAAATTTAGGGATTAAAAGAGACCACGCATGAGAAATGCCGAGCACAGGCAGGGTCAGGCTGGGGCTCCCAAAATAATCAGTCCTTTTCCTAACTTTTAATTTAAAAAACAAACCAAAAAACCCCCAAACCCCAAAGAAAAGTTGAAAGGTTAGTACAAAAATATCCATATATATACTTTTCATCTAGAATCACCATTTTCCATTCCTAAATACATCTACCTGAATCTAAGGATCAAGGATATTCTCATATACAGCCAGAATACAATAATACTCAAGAAATTTAACACAGATACAATTATATTATCTTTTACACAGTAAATATTCTAATTTCTCCAAATCTCCTTTATCTAGAGTCAGCATCCCATTAAGGTTGCTGGTTTCTCTCATTTCTTTTTATCTAGGAGATCCTTGCATCCCCCCCCTTTTTGACATTAATATTTTGGAAAAGAGTCTAGGCCAGTTGTTTTATGGAATGTCTCAAATTTGTACCTATCTAATTTTCCCCTCATAATTATAGTTCAAATATTTTTGGCAAGAATATACTGATGATACTGCGTACTTCCTACTGTATAAGTCACATGTCCACTACTTATCCCTCAGTTATCACTCTACCTGTAAACTATTCACTCCATTTGTAATCCCTGTTGTCACATTAAGCTAAATTCTTTGAAGGCAAGGACTAGACTGAATGAGTTCTTGGCATCTCTGGCAGGAATTACTACAGGGCAAAGACCAGAGAAGCTACTGAATTACCTCTGAATTGACCCATATGATCAACAAGCCAATGTTCCAATGCCTGCTTACGGAAGTTTTCCAAGCTACAGGCTTCTTCACAGAAAAATTTTTGAGTTATACTAAGCCACAGACCTCAATGTCTCAAAGGCCAGAGAAGGGTAAACTTACCAGTTCCTGAGCCTCGAGGGGCTGGAAGGGCAATGCGGATACAGCAGTTGGCCACTTCTGTGAAAATGTCTGGGTTGCGGCATGCAGCTGGTCCAAGGACACGAAGGATGTAGTTGATCTCCCGAGAGCCGAGGCTGCCAGATACAACACCAGAGGTAGTGCTACCAGCTCCACTTGTAGCTGCTGAGCGAACAACCTAGTAAAGAGGAGGACACTCCTGATTAAAGACCACTTTCTAAAACAAAACTGCAGTCCAGGAAGTTACCAAGGATTAAAATACCAACCAAGCTCTCCCTCAAGACAGTGGATCAAAGTCTTTTGATCTTTGGGAGGAAGACATACTTGGGTCTTTTGAATTTTAGTCCTTCACAATTCAAAAAAATGTGGCTTATAAAAAAGTTACAACATTCAGCATACCCCCCCAAATCATCAACTATTAGACTAGATGATATGCAATCCTTATACAAACTGGGAAACATATCTAGTTCACAGATCATTCCTCCAAATTAAAGCTCCCAAATTTAAGTGCCAGTTCTGAGTCTTTCCACATGCAGTCCCAATTTTAAATCAGAATAGTTCAAACTCTAAAAATATGTAATACTGACACCCATTTTGTATAAGAACAAAACTAAAGCTTCAAAGTCAATCATCAGTCTTGGATAATGACAGCCAGGAGTATAGGTTTCTTGAACTAAAACTTGTTAGTAAGGGACTAGGACACCTCTCACCAAGTTCATGTTTTAAAGATCATTCCCTGTAGGATTACTTCACCCAAGAGCCTATTTTCCAAACACTGTGTTTTCGGGTTGTAAAAGTACAGTTGACCCTTGAATAACAGGTCTGAACTGGATAGGTCCACTTATACGCAGATTTTTTTCCAATAGTAAACACTACAGCCATACCCTTCAGTTTAGCATAATAACCTCCATTATCTTGCCTGTCAGGCTCCAAATCGTAAAATAACTCTGATTCTTTAAATACAGAAAAGTACAATTCCACTATGTGCCATTGTTTATTTATTCTGTCCTTTGTAGGGCATTGGATGTCTAGTCTTGGTATTACAAGCAGTTCTACAGTGAACATTCTTGTATATGTACCTTGGCATACTTGACTTTAGTTATCAGATAAATTCTTGGCCACAGAATTTCTAGGTCAAAGAGTATCTTAAACTGACAATACCAAATTACCCTCCAATGTGGTTGTATCAATTTCCACTCCTGCAAAAAGTAAGAGTATGCTTAGTTCTTCACTCCTGTACCTGCAGTGGATATTACCAAGTATTTACATTTTGCCACTCGATACATTAAAATTGCCACTGATATTCCTTTGTTCCCTATACCCCCAAATAAAATTTCCTTTAAGTTTAGAAAGTTTTCTGTTACCCAACAAGAACCTGTATTTTTTTCCCTAGCATTCAAAAAGTTGTTTAAGCTTTAAACATTTTAAAAGTGTTTTTAAGTCAGAATACTATCTGTGTATATAGTTGTTTCTTCTCTGCTGGGCTGTCTCCTAACATTGGATCAATGTACATGCTGTCTTTAACAGCCCTCCTTCTTTTGGCTTTGCTCCTATCAGGTGAAATCAAATAAGCTGACTGAGGAAGAATTATCTGAAGAATGTGAGATATATACTCATATACACAAAGAAGTATGAAGTGGCACCAAAAGAATTTATAACTTTTGATCAAATTTCTAGGCATTTATAAGAAAAATAATCGTAAATATAACAAAGCTATGCACAAAAATGTGAATAGCAACACTACATATAAATGTGGGAAACAAGGTTCCAAGAGAGGAAATTGGTAGAGAAGTTCAGTAACATTCACCTGATGACTGCTGACAAAGAACTAGCAGAGGAAAGAAGAGTCTGTAAAAAGTATGGTGGAGAAAAAGCCTTACTAGTAAGATGGAAGCCCCTAATCCTTCTGTTGTAGTCTTAAGTTGATGTCATAAAGGTTTTTATTTTTGTAATTACTTTCTTCTATTGCTTTATGTGTTTCCTAAAATTAACATATAAACCTCAGTTTTTATGTGCACAATGTGTATTTGTAAAAAGCTTTTCCTAGTCAACGCTTGAATATTGTGGGTGTTAGGGGCACCAGCCCTCCATGCTGTTGAAAATCCATGTATAACTTATAGCTGGCTCTCCATATTTGAGGTTCTGTATCTGCGAATTCAACCAACTGACTGTGGTAGTACTTTAGTGTTTACTATTGGAAAAAAAATCTTTTATGTAAGTGGACCCGTGCAGTTCAAACTTGTTACTCAAGGATAAACTTTATTTTTACAATTCCCAAAACACAATGGTTGGAAAATAGGCTCTTAGGTGAAGAGGATTTTCTGGATAAGAGCTATCACTATAGTAATTTAGGGGTAAAAAATCCTATTTTCTAGTACTTTTTAAATGTCACTCAATGGGATTATCTACCATATCTAAGCAAGCACCTGAGGACAGAGCTGGGAAATCTTGCTGGGCAGAGCATATCTATAGCACATAGCTATATACCCGAAGAAGAACCAGAAGTCAATCTGTTCTGAGACCAAAGAGAACAAAGTATGATATAAAGCTAAACCAGCATCGGATTCCAAAGTCTTACCTTTTCCATGGTATGGCGCAGGGTGCAGGGGTCCTCAATGATGTGTCTTAAGAGAAGGGTGACCAGGGGAGTAAACCCATTGAAGCCTGAACTCTGGGTCAAATTTAAGATCATGCGAGTACTCTTCAGCTCTGCAAACATCATGGCATATTTGTGGTCTCGGGTGAGCCTCAGGCATAGGCGAAGGGTGGCATGCAAAGTGTCTGGATCCACAGGGACGCCTAGCATGCTCACACAGGCCCGGATTAATACAGTCACCATATCCTCTGTCAGGCCCTGGATCAAGATCTCCCCAATTTTTGTTTCTTCCAGGCTTGTCTCCTTTTCAGTATTTGTACTGTCTAGGGCCAAGGGGGTATCTACAAATGGGAAAAGTAAGTGTTCAGACAGTTAACTTGACATTTCCTTCCATCCTCTCCCTCTGAAGTAACCAAACACTTGGGTCCTCTTAAAACAAATATACCAAACACCAATTCAAAGACCAGATGAAAAAGCATATAAAAATGAGAACTATGTGTCTTTAAGTAACCAAGCAATGTGAAGGGTTAAGAAATCACTCATCATGAAACTGGTCAGAATTTAAGCCATAAAGGCACATTAGCTTTATTGTAAGACCCTCCTTGAAAGATTCAAAACTGAAAGTCCATACCACTGGTTTTATTTTCTTTACGTTTGATATCCATTTCTTTGCTTTCTTCCAGTGTCTTCTCTAGTTCCTGTCCATTGCTGTTTTTAGAATTTTTATTCAACCGTGGTACCCTCAGGAGTGTCAGCATCACAGGACGCCGGTTCCCTGTTTCCTCATTAACCTAGGAATTCAAGCAGACAAAAATATCTCTACAGAAAAAAGAATTGTAAGGGGAAATGTGGGAATTGGTACTCAGTGGCAAAATGCTGTAACAGGAAGGAATTTTGGCAATTTATCCCATCCCTGTTATTTACAGAAAGAAAGTCTGAAGGTCCTAAGAAAGAAAATGGTATACACAAGGCTCTACAGCAAGTTATGAAACTTTCCAGTAGAGGAGACCCCATATCCCAACAACTCCCTAATCCTTGACTGAACACTTAAATTGATTTCCAGGTGGGACAGTATCAAATTGCCAAGACTCCTGGCCTAAAATATAGCTTTAGAAAGACTCAGTTTTCTGAAAACTACACCCCATTTAGTAACGGTGAAAGTGTAAGAAAGTGAAGTCACTCAGTCGTGTCCAACTCTTTGTGACCCCATGGACTGTGGCCTACCAGGCTCCTCAGTCCGTGGGATTTTCCAGGCAAGAATACTGGAGTGGGTTGCCATTTCCTTCTCCAGGGGATCTTACTGACCCAGGGATCGAACCCAGGTTTCCCGCATTTTAGGCAGACGCTTTACCGTCTGAGCTACCAGGGAAGCCCATTACCATTAGTAATGGTAATACCGTCCTCATAACATGTCAGGACTGCTGGTTCTGGAAGAAGCAAATGGAAAGGCATACTTAACACATTCCTCTCCTTCAATCAAGTTTACAGCATTGAGAGAGCATGTACCTGTACCATTGTAGTGAACTGGACAGTGTATCTTCTTCGGCCTGCAGTGAAACGCACACTGGTCTCTCCAGATTTCCAGGCAGAATCAATAGTGCTATTGTTGCTTGCACTGTAACTACACCAACGTCCAGAGCGGTCATCAAACCAGCGCCAGTTGTTGTTGTTAGATTGTAGGTACTAAATACAAGAGCACAAAGTTTTACTGTATTTCCTTATAATGTTGACTATTAGAAGAAATAGTAACTTCATTAGTGTTCATTGCTAAAGCTAACCCAGGAAAAGGAAATATACTGGACATTTATTATACTTTGCAAACCAAGAGAGCAGTTTTCATATACCTTATCCCTCACATCACTGAGCCTCTCCACAGGCACAAAACACTCTCTACTCTTACCCTATGATCCTTTCCTTTTGTTTCCAACTATTTTCCACAAAAGGTAAACATTATTTTAAATGTACTGGAACAAAAGTTCTGTTTCTGAGAAGGTACTGAGATGATGTAGCATATATAATTTTTATATAAGGAGCACTTGCTTCTGGAGGAACTGTTGCACAATCAGCCCTTCACATAACAGAAGAGCCACTCCTCCTCTGGAGACAGCACAATTCTTTAACATTCACTTCCAGGGTAAATTCTTGGACCTTTTGGCAAGCAGCTCCATAAAAAAACTAAATTCTAATTTCCAATTCAGAAGAGAAATCTAATTATCAAGATCCCAAGAGATTTATGCCTTGATCAGAGAGCTTTATATTTTTTTTAATACCACTATCCCATATTCTCTTCTGGTCTATTCTTGTCTCAAGAAGCTCAGCTGTTCGGCTCACCATATACACGGTATATAAAACCGTTTTATATATATACCGTTTTATGTACCTTAGTCATTTGGGCTCTCCTCTTTGAGGAAATGGCTGTTTTTTCATAGAAATCAATCAAGAGCAACACTGGAGTGATCCACCTAAAAGAGAAGAAATGATTTACTCTGGGCAAACCAGAAACCTCTGCGACATGGGAAAATTTACCTTGATTTTATCAGGTACCACACAATTTTCAAACCATAAAAGGTATCCAAGATTCATCCCATACATGTCCCAGGAAACTGCATGATTCAAGTCCTAAACTTGAGGGCCCAAAGGCCCAGAGAAATAGAAATGAAACCAGGAGAGATACAGGGTCACTCACTTTGGGGTCTGGACCTCCTTTTGTTCCTTGGCGGCCTGTAGGCAGGGCTGAACCACTTCCAAGAGTTTGATTAGGACATTAAGGATGCCACTAGATTCAACCACCCAAGCACAAGGTAGCTTCAATTCCTGATTGATTAATCAAAGAGAAAACAAATACCAACTTCTACTCAGTTTCAAGGATTAGTATGGTATAAAACAAAAGAGTGAACACTAATGGAATTGGTTGAATTCAAATCCCACTTCCATCACTTACCAGTGTGATATGAGACATATTATTATTTAAATTCTCTAGGGCTTAGTTTCCTCTTGGGTCAAAGGGAATAACAATATTTATATATCCAGGTTAATAGCAATATACAGTGCCAACACAGTGTACATTAGTATGTGCTTACTGTGGAAACTATTACTAGTATGATTAATATCATTAAGAACTGTCATCTAGGCTAGCTTAAAAGCTTCTGATTTACAGAGAACCTTTATAATCATCCAGGGAAGATGGAATAATTAAACATAGCAACAAAGTTAATCGTTCCTCTTACAGGGGCTACGTAAAGCATTATTGATGTAATTGGAAATCACTAGGAATAATTTAAATAAATGGCCAACAATACATGATACTTAAACTAGGGGACATTGAAAAGATGGAATAATATATACATGACATGGTAAATACTCATAATACTTGAAGGAACACAAAACTTTCTAAACATTCTGATCCTGACTGTTTAAACATATAAGAAAAAAGACCAGAAGAGACTGTCATTTGTGATTTTTTCAAAAAAAGGGGGGGGCTCATGAGTAATTTCTCTTTATATTATAATGTTATTGGCAACCCCCAGCATTCAGAACTTTGCAATCTTTCCCACAAGTATCTATTCACAAGCATTATATAATAAGAATCACCACTTCCATTATAAAGGAAAGCCCCAAGACTGTAGACATAAAGTATGACACATATTGGACTTAACTCCAATATGCTATAAAGGGTTTACTCCATTTAATCCAGGTTTTACCATTAAACATGATAAGCTAAAAATGAAGAGTCACTTGTTCAAGGTTAGTTGCCTCCTAATTCCTATGTTGGTTGTAACAAGAACATCTTTACCTCAAATAATCTGCTGATTGACCAGGTCAGAAAGACAAGTCAGATTCTATCTGACACTTATTACTAAATTCCATATCCTACCCCACTGCTAGTTAAGATTTCCTCAGAGAAGCCAAAAGAAATCCACAACTTATAGTCATTCTAAGTACCTTCTTCTAATTACACCCCACCCTCTAGTCCTCTAAGACCAAATTCAATTAATTAACATTTGTTCTGAGAAGCACTTCTCTTATTATCCAGAAGTGATGTATACTGACTTCCCTGAACTCGAGATTATTACCATTCATGTAGCACAGAATGTTGTATTTTATACTTAATTATGTGCATTAGTGGGCTTCCCAGGTGATGCTGGTGGTAAAGAACCTGCCTCCCAATGCAAGAAACATAAGAGACACGGGTTTGATCCCTGGGTCGGGAAGAGTCCTGGGCGGAGGGCATGGCAACCCACTCCAGTATTCTTGCCTGGAGAATCTCTTGGACAGAGGAGCCTCACAGGCTACAGTTCATAGGGTTGCAGAGTTGGACATGACTGAGTGACAGCACACACGCATTACAGCCTATTAGAAACTGTAGGTTCATGAAATGCAGACATGTCCTATACTTCTCTATACCTTCTTCAATGTCTCAAATGGTAGGTGTTTGATGATTCTTTGATGAATGAATAACAGGGACCAAAAGGTCTAAATCTTACCTCAAAAAGCAGTGTTAAAAGCAAGATTCTAGTGGCCAAATTAGAGGCCTGGGGTAGAGTGGCCATCTGACTGATCCACTCTGATACAGTTTTTGTGTCACTCGTTGTCAGGGGAAGAGCAGCTTTGATCAATACATCAGCAGCTTCCCACACCTAGAAAAGCAGGAAAGGAGCCAAGTCAAATAACTGTAGATAGAGTATGATGAGGTTTGTCAAAACATCCTCAACCTTGTAAAATACTCCCTCCACCTCTAACACATTTGCTGAAGGAGATTGGGTAAATATTAACATATTTACTATAGGCATTTTGTGTCTGTATCAAAAGAAGATGTATGTTATTAAAGAAACACCTCTAAAAATTATTTTCTTAAGACTAACTATATTACAAGAAGTCTAAATTCTAAGTTTAAAATATGAGTGTTTAAAAAATTTCTGGTGCACATATACAGTCAACTCTACAAACGTTCTACCCACTTTAAATCTTTCATTATACCCACTTCAGAATTATCATGAAAAACAGAGGAAAAACCAAAATAAAACAAAACCTCAGCATGTTAGAAACATTGGTCATGCTTTAGTATGCATGTTGAAAATCTCTTGTAATGAATTTTATATAATTGCTCCTTTCTATTAAGGTTTGTTTTCTTAAAATCACTTCTATAAGCTCTTGATATAAAGATAACTAAAGATTGGTCATATCGTGTGGGGAAGAAAAAGCTTTATCCAGTTTGCCTTTTACTCTTGTGATGTTTCCATACACTAAAATTATGTTTAAATATATCAGTTTTTAATTTCTTCCTGTCTCTCAACTTAAAAAAATGTATAAAATAAGATTCCAATGATTTAAATACATAAATCATAAAAAGAGTAAAGGAAATATAACCAAAATGTTAACTGGCTATGTGGGTTTATTTCTTATTCTATTTCAACAACTAGCATACATTAATTTCATAACGAGAAAAACACTGCTTAAAAAAGACAAACAACAGGTCACAACTACTGATCAGAATGGGGACTCATCTGTCAAAAGATTATTACATAGGAGGAGAGGGAAAAACATTTAGTTAGTTAGTTCAGGGGACCTAATATGGCTCAAGAGTGAGAGACATTTTTGACATTTTAGATGAATCTAAGAAGTGATACATATAAAAAGAGAGCTTTGTTTTTTCCTTTCAAAGAGTTTCTGGCCCCTGGAGAACTTACCTGATTGACTACTTGCTTCAGAATCATGTCTCGATAGTCTGCTCCATTTCGTTTGATTGCTGTCATGATCAGATCACACACTCGGTATACAGTGTCTGGCAACTCATCAAGAAGGTGAAAGCAGCCTGGCAACATTGTATCTGTGAAAGTGTGGAGCTCATCTTGCTCCAATGGATCAGCATCCTGGAACTTCTCTAGACATTTAGCTTCTTCCTCTTCCTGCTTTTCTCGAGCTTTCCGTTCTTCCTCTTCTTTTCGGCAAGCAACTTCCTAGAGGCAGGGAAGGAAGAGTGAGAGGATATGGGACAGTTGAAGGAAGAAAGTGAAGAGACTCTAATAATGTATCTGCCCTACCACATAAATATTCTATACCTTCTCCTCAATCAGGTGGTACATTCATTAGGGTGTGGCAATGAGTATAAAGGCAGCTATATAGGCTAAGGTAAGATAGCAGGACACCTTCAATCCTCAAAGTGCTGGAAACTTTTTTGCATCATTTGACATCACCTCCCACAGAAATCATTTGTAGGCAATTGTCCTGCATTCTCTGCAGGTAGCAATTATTACCTAGATTCCAAGGTAATAGAGATAGCCAAGTTTGACCTAATGAGCACTACCAAATACATTTTGGGCCTCTTATTTGACAATAATATTAATGCTTCATCTGTTTCATATAAAGCTTCAGGTCAATGTAATGTAGACTAGTGATGGCAAAGTTGGGATGAATGAGTAGTCCCATGTCTTTGTTTAGACTTTATTTCCACCAATTACCCAACAGTAATAGCAGAATGTTCACTGAAACACTAAAATTACTGTGTCAGACCCTCTTGGAAGCCCCATTTCTGAGTTACCTCAGGTGACTCTGCCCTTTGATCCATTGGGATATCCTGTCCCAGAGACATGGCAATCGCTCTCATCATCTGGTCCTCTTCAGACATACTCAGATCCTAAAGAGCAACAAAAGAAAATCCAGCAACTACACATATCCCAACTCACAAGGAATCAGACATCCTGGGCTCAAACTTTAGAGAACAGAGAGGGCTCTGAATGCTGCTCTGTAGAATCAAATTCAATTAGGCTTACCTGGTCACCACGAGAACAAGAGGGAAAAACCACAACAAAATTAAAGGATCTTCAATGTGACCACCTATTTGGCATTTCAGAAAAGAGAGCCTCTCCTGTTACTTTCTGTCTATGGATAATTTAAGAGTTCTTCTGCAAAGTACAGTAAAATTTGCCTGACTAAGAGATAGAAAGCTTCTGCTCCTTATATTCTAGAGTTGTAAGAGTTAGCATGTAAAGAAAATATTGGCATGGAGAAGTAAAGCACATTAGCAGCCATACCAACACCCTGAGAGATCAGAGCCCCTGAGCCAACTCACCCGAACAACTCCTCCCATGATCGGGGGAGGGTGGGTTAGAAGGTACTCTGTGGCCTGCTCCATGGTGCTGGTGTTCAACAGGGCCTCCATGGCATGTTCCCTTGTGAAGCCCATGTCCATGAGCTACAAAAAGAATGCAGGATCTCAAAGAACCATGGTAAGAGAGAAATCCAAACACATTGTAAAAAAAAAAAAAAAAAGAGGAATCCTTTTTAGATGGAAACAAGTTTTTCTAACTTCATAAGAACTGAGAATATTTATAAAGCTAAGTCAGTTAGATAACATGAATGATCCTTTCTGCACGGTGCTTCCATACCATTTAAACAGAGCTACATAATGAGACGAGGAGTCAAAGTGATTCCCAATTCCATCCTTCAAGAAAATTCAGCTAGATGGTTATTTTCCTTAGCAAGATTATTCTAAGACTGAGACTCACACACAGAAGCAAAACTTGGTCCCACTTTTCTTGCAGACAGACTGGCAACAGAACAAGAGCCTGAAAAACTGACCCAGGAAACCTACAACTAGGAAATAATTATGAGATGCATAGAAAGATTTGTAGAGAATGAAGCTATACACCACAGCTTTACAACACCAAATAGTAAGAAAATCAACATACCCAGCAATAAAAAAATGACTAAGAAGTAAAAGACCTATTTTCTTAAAGACAGCAGTGTAAGTCTACGTTCTGTATGATACTGCTAGGTAAAAATCAGGCACAGAATTAAGTGATGAAAAAAAGGATACAATGATTATCTTGTGTGGCAACATTATGAATACCTTTAGAAAGTATTTTGGTATATTTCTAAGTTTTCTTAAAGTGAACACTTAACTACTATAATAAAAATGTGGCATGTACATACAGAAGACGTTTGAACAGGACTCTAGATATAATGCTGTTTGAGACTGAAATGTCAGGTTCATAAGGGTGCACCCCTCCCCCACTTCTAGCCTCCAACTATTTTAAATTTAAAAAATGAAAACGGTTTTGTAGGGGACTAAGGTTTCCAAAAGCTCTTATTGGAAAATAAATATGGGTCACAATGTCCCTTCTCTTTACAGATCCATTAGAAAGTAGCTGAGGATGGTTTGCCTCCAAAGAACATGGCAACCACAGTCTACTAAGAATACATAAAAGAATTCCAATACTAAACAACACGCTTGGGAGGACACAGATCTTTTACCTATTAGGAGTACTGAAACAACAAACACTTCAGCTTTCTCGGGAGAAAAAGAGTAAGAAAGAGAGCAAATTTAAACCTATCTCCTAACAGGACTGGGTATTTAGAAACTTAGAAATCCCATAGACTGTACACTCTCAGGTGCAAAGTCTGGGCCCTGGAGTGTGAGGTCAGAATCCCACCTGTTGTAGTTGTTGCTGGTTGACTTGAGGTTCGCGGCGAGAGCCACCTTCTTCTTGTCCTGTATCCTCTTCTCCTCGAGATCCCTCCTTTTCTTTGCTCAGTCTCTCTCGAATCACAGGTTCTCCTCGGAGGATGTGGCACAGGATGGCTAGCATGGACTCAGCCATTCGCCCACCATACACTTTCAAGGGTTTCCGGTTCCACAGGTTCTTGATGCAAGTAAAGGCTGCCTGTAAGTCATTTGAAAAGCTATGTGAAGACCATTTTGTCTCAATTCAAAACCCCAGGAAAAATAAGTCAAAGATCTATGAGACAGTCCTTCCACAATCAATGCCAACAACAAAATTTCAGGCAGTACTGAGGAGGTCCAAGGAAGCACAGAGAGGGGGCAATAAACCCAACCTGGAAGTTGCCATCTGGAGTTTACAGTTCAAAGGTTTACACCACAGAAAATTATCAAGTGGTCTGCAATCCATTCTGCAAGGCAGCCTTATCTGGGAGTAGGATCCAGTGGTTCTGCACCAAACTATTTCACTAAGGAGGACAAAAGAGAGTGGGAGCTACCTAGCTGGCATGAGAAATTACTCCTGGTTTTAGAATGCTGAATACTCACCTTCTGAGTTACCACAAGGAAGCGGAGGGCACTGAACTGTGGAAAGTTCTGAACACCTCCAGGCAATTTGGCAGGCAGTGAATGCGGAGATTCAAGCACCGTGGTGGGATTTACCATCTTCTCCACCAGCATTAGCCAGGCATCTAGGAATTCTCCTGTGCCATCAGGTAAGTCTGAATGTTCTAATCCCTCAGCAACAGGAACTTTTCCTCCCATAGATAGAGCCCAATTGAATGTTCTAAATTCAAATAAGAGAAAATGTGAAGATGGAATATTAGTATTTTAGACTGGGGGTGGGGGTAGAAAGACAGGGACACATTCAAAAGCTTCCCAGTTCCTCTTCTTGGAGATACTGCTTCTAGTCTGTCCAACATTTATTAGCTTTACCCTTTTCAAAAAATTGTAGTATAGTTGATTTACAATGTTGTGCTTCTGGTATACTGCAACGTGATTCAGTTATACATGTATTCTTTTTCATATTCTTTTCCACTATCAATTATTACAAGACACTGAATATAGTGCTTTATCTTTTATTTGTGTTTTTTTCCATCCTTATTGATATATTATTGACATATAACATATGTAAGTTTAAGGTGGACAAAGTGATAATTTGTTACACATATTTAGGGTAAAATTAATACCATTTCCAATTTTATTTTTAAGCTACAACAAACAACAAAAAAAAACCAAAGTGAAACTTAGAATCTTCTGACCAAAAGCAGCAGAAAAATTATCATATTCAAAGAAATAGTAGGAAAGGACAAGTCTATTAGAAAAATATGTACAAGACATTGCAATCCAAATGAAGAAAAACAGAGACTGTTACAAAACAGCCCAAGGACAGGCTGAATCCTACCCTCCAGGAAGATGGAGATAACACAACGAGTTCCTAAACCATGAAAAGGTACAACCAATGGCTCTCTCTATGTATCCCATCATCACAGGACAGGTGGCTTAGAAAGTTGTGGGCTGCTGAGGCAAACAGAAAAGACCAAACTCCAAACAATGCTTCTCTGAAAAGCAACATGATCCTTACTCAAAAAGGGCATTGTGGCCTCCAGAGCAGAGAAATTTCTGCAGCATGAGGTGGTAGGGATACTTCCTCTCATCAAACAGCATTGGGGACGTAAAACCAACTGAGCAGATGAAGAAGGTCAGCCTGGAAGAGGGAAAAAGCAAAAATTTAACCTTCTCTAGGGCAGCCAGAGAAACAATGGGAAATTCAAGTAGAAGCCAAGAGTAAAATTTAACACTGCAATGAAGTGACTGACTGACTAGAATGCAGGTGGGTGACTAGTTTGGATATTAAAATTTCTAAGGCAAAAAAGGGTGACAGTTTCCACCTACTATTAAACACAAGGTTACTGAAATGCAGTCTGATTATAAATACTTTTAAAAACTTCTGTATTTTAGAGCAGGTAGAACCAAGACAAGTACCTTAAACTGTATCTGGGGTACACATTTAGGGTAAAACAAGGGACCTCCAAGTCCTCTAATTCAGCGATTCACTCTGCATTCAAGTAGAGAAGGAACCAATTAGATTCTGCATCTCAAGCAGAACCTCACCTGAAGCGCGGAGTAGGCGTATATGGTGGAGGCTGCCATGATAAGCCTTTTGTGAGGAGCTTAGTGAGGGCTGAGGCCGTTGATCGAGCAGCAGGTGTTGGTGCTGTGGTGGTGCTGGCAGCATGATGGCTTCTTCTCTGGCGGACAGGAGACCCCACACAAAGTTTAACAAGGAGTCCAAACAGCTCAGCCAGTGCTCTGCCTAATCTAGAGGAAGCTGGAACCCAAAAGTCAGAATAAGGCTGTACAGTGTTTCCAGAATGGTTTCATTATAAATGACACATTACTGTTAACACATTTTAATGACTGACTACTTCCTCCCACATAATATTCTATGAAACACCTGGACTTGTCTCTACATATGATATCTGAAAAGAAGTTCCACAGGGAATAAATGCCTCTTTTGAAGGCAGGAGATGGAGAAGTATATTGGCATTCAATATATAGCAAATATGAAAGACAAACAAGTACTCACACTGTTAGTGGAGATATAAATTGAAACCACCTTTGCAGAAAGCAATACACAATATGAACTAGTTAAGTAAATGGTATATCTATAATATGTACTAAACTATGGAGTCACTTAAAATGCCCGAGAACTTTAAAACTGGCAAAAATGCTAACAACCTAGACCAGAAAAGAATATCATATGTATACCAACATTAAATGTATGGTCCCCAAAGGAAAAAAGATTGTTTGCAAAAGCATAAAAATGTAAAAAGTGGCCTTCTTATAAAAATCGAATAAGGTATTACATAGATTACAAGTATTTCAAATTTTCATCTTTGTAGGATGCTTTTTGGTATATATTGCTGAACCAAAAAGGTAGAATCCAAATAAAACATGTAAAAGGAGATGTATAGAAAAAGAGAAAGAAAATATATCTAAACATGGGTATTTTCCTGTTTTTCTTAAAACATTTCTCTGTACCTTTTCTACAGTGAATATTTATTACTCTTAAAATCACAAATGAAAATGCTGTCACAGTATTTCTGAAAAAAACATTCCATCACAATCCAGAGATAAGACTAGGTCTGAATCAGAGCACATCTCTTAATTACATACATATACACATGAACCCAGGCTTCTCTGGTGGTTCAGTACTAAAGAATCTGCCTGCTAAGGCAGGAGAGGTGGGTTCGATTTCTGGGTTGGGAAGATCTCCTGGAGAAGGAAATGGCAACCCACTCCAGTACTATTGCCTGGGAAATTCCATGGACAAAGGAGGCTGGATGGGGTCACAGAAGAGTTGAACACAACTTAGCAACTAAACAACAACATATGAACCAAGTGTGAAAAAATAGGCTCTACTTGAACTGGTGCCACATACCATACCCTCCCCCCCAAATTCAGTTAAGTTCTGGGATATACAGCTTAAGAAAGGAACAAGTCTTTCTTCTTCCTAAATGAAACATAATAGGATCTCCCAATTATAATGAGGGAATAGGCTATAGATACTTGCACTACCTGACTGGAGGTTGGGTGTGCCCAGACTTTGAAAGCCTAATGCATGTAAACATTAAATTTTTACTTTTCCACCACTGCTTTCAAGTGAATAGACAGCAAAGTGGCTCAAAAGTAGTCAGCAAGGATAAAAGAGAAAAACAAAAGGCCAGTAAACACAGAGAAACAGACATCAAAAGCATGGGCTGGGTCCACACAGAAACCCTAGAATGTTCAAAAGTTTCAGAGGTGTAACAAAGAAAGGAGAGGTAAACATCAGCATCTTCTTGGATGGTCAATTTTCCTTCAATATGGGGAAAGTGAAAGTAGACTTTCAAATTAAAACAAAGGAGTAGAATTAAGCAAATTAGAATGGAATGTAAAATTCAACAGGGTTTAAAATAACAAATGGAAGCACCAAAGGCCATGTTTTGCTTTCCTTTGGGCAGAGCTCCCAATTCTCAAGACTTGTCCTCATTTTCCTTCACAGTAAGGGGTCAGAAAGTAGGAAACATACAAAATTGGTGTAGGCATACAAAATAGGTTCCCCAAAAATTAAGGGGTGAAAGATGGTGAAGACATGCCAGGGTATTTTTTTTTTTTTTTGGCTGCACTGCACAGCATGCAGAATCCTAGTTCCTTGACCAGGGATCAAACCTGCACCCTCCACAGTGGAAGCAGTCTCTACCACTGGACTGTCAGGGAGGTCCCCAGTGCACATCTTTAATATGGTCTTGTATCATGTTATTGTAGTTTCCACAGAGGTGGCAAGGTAACTATTAAAACACAAATCAACTGTGTTACTTGCCAGCTACACTTGAACGACAGAGAAAGGAAGAGGAGACTTGAGTACAGTAAGTAGCCAGACAGGTAAGAGGTAAGCAGGTGGGCTTAATATCACAAAGCCAAGAAAAGAGTATTTTGAGAAAGGTGTTAGGTCAACCATTGTGCTGCAGAAAAGTGAGGAGACTGAAGAGTATCCAGTGGACTTAGCAACAAGCTTAGATACCTTGGTGAGACATTTTAGGGAAATGGTAGGATCAGAGGTCATGTGTAGTAGCGGAAGAGTAGAAAGAAAAGGAGGGGTGGATTTGGCTTTCAGAAAGCCACTCTCTCATCTCTGTCTCCCTAACAGTTAGTACAGAGCCTGTCAAATAGCAGATACCTGAAAATGAGCCACCAAGTTTAAAATTTCCTTAAAGGGAAACAATACAGCCATAACGGGCTCCAAAAGATATAGAAGGAAGAGAATCACTCACCTGACAACAATGGCTTGATTTGCTTGATTCTGGCAGCCATGGCAGGTGTGATTTTAGATTTGCCCTTAGAGTCTGAAGCAGTAGGTTCATCTGTCTCCATAGGAGCCAGTGTGTCACCATCAAGCCCAATGCCTTCCAACAAGCCCTGGGTAGAAGCATCCATACTTCCGGTGGTTCCATCCTGTTCCCCATCTGTAGCCATAAGAGGGGAGCAATAAGACCATGGTAAGCCAAGACTTAACTGGTTCCCTGCTCTGAAGAGTTCCAAATGAGAGCTACCTATAGTGCTTGTTACTCTTTAAATGGCCACAACTTCCTAAATCTGAAAAGAAAAACCCCCACAAAACTGTACTTCTAACTAGGTAACACTGATATCCATCTTCCAATGGGAGCGTGTTAAAAAGTCTTTATGCAGGGCTACCCTGGAAGACTGTAAGCATACTGCAGGACTCAGAAACTTCGTATAGATACAATGTGCATGGTGACCCACACTCTCAAGGCACACACCCTGCTATAATTTTGTAGCTCATTAATAAACTCAAATCAGACATCATAGATCACTACTGGAGAAATATATTTCCTAGAATTTAAGATTTTTGCATATGAATGTGAGATGTGTCTTTTTTGGGGGGGTCACGTGTGCTCTTAGATCTAAGAATCAACATTAGGCAAACTATAAAACATATCACCAAGTTTTCTTTGCAATATTCTGGAAAAACTATATGTGTAAATTGAGTTATCCTTGTTAAATTTGTGAAAAAAACTGCTGGGGCAAAATATATCTAAATTGTTATGCAAGGCAATTCTTTGACCAAAGTCTAATTTTGTTCCTGATTCTTAGTAAATTATTTTTTTGAGTTAAAGTTGGTACACTTTGGCAAAACTTGATATTCTAACTTCTGGTTTCATACATTCTCTACAAAATTAACCTTGCCAGAAGTTTGTGTACATCTTATTAATTCTGTCCCATTCTCCCACAATACAATAACTAGCTGTCATATGTCATTACTTATTTCAGAACTTATGTCTGCTTTATTAGTTCCTTAACATTTTCTCTATTTTTAGTAATCTCAATACAATTTTTAAGCATAGTTAATAGGCTTTTATATATAGAACTGTCTTCATTGTTTTCTTTAAATAGTTCATCAAATTTATTTTTTCCCTGATGCAGAGTATAGGAGAAAAAAACTTTCTAGAAAATCTGCTTTTATTAATTTTAGGTTTGCTCCACTAGGGTCAGAAGACTGTATGATTTCTTCTTCTTCTAATTTTATTTATTTATTTTCCACTTGCTGGGTCTCTGTTGCAAGCTTTTCTTCAGTTGTGAACAGGCTTCTCACTGCAGTGGCTTCTCTTGCTGCCGTGCACCAGCTCTAGGGCATGTGGACTTCAGTAGTTGTGGTACATGGGCTCAGTAGCTATAGCGCATGGGCTTAGTTGCTCAATGGCATGTGGAATCTTCCCAAATCAGGGATTGAATCCATGTCTCCTGCATTGGCAGGTGGATTCTTTACCACTGAGCCACCAGGGAAGTCTAAATTGTATAATTTCTGCTTATTGCAATTTGGAACTTCTATTTTAATATAATGTAAAATCTATTTTCTAAAATGACATTGTGCAATAGAAATATAATGTGAACCACATAGATAATTAAAAATTTCTACTAACCACTTAAAAAGTTAAAAAAAAGCTATAATTTTTTAAAACACTGTGTAACTCAATATTATAAAAATTGCTATTTAACATATAATCAAATATAAAAATGAGATTATACATTTTTATATTATTTTTAAAAGGTAGCTATTTTACACTTACAGTACATCTTAATATAGATATTTAATTTTCCTTAATTGATTTATATTTCATACAATTTACTAGGGGATAAAAACCAATTCACACACCCAAGTTTTCCCAACAAACTTTAACGTCTTTTAACAACTGAACAGAATAATAGTTTGTTACATTTAAATTAATAAAAATTAAAAATTCAGTTTTTTCCATTCAACCTATAGTAATTTCTAAGAATCAATCTCAACATTTGCAAAAAACTACAAAGATGGTCAGTTTTCAAAACATTACATTAGAAACTTAATAGGGAATGGTTAATTCATGGTACCTTTACATAGCACTTAATATTAACATTAAGTGAAGAGAGATCTATAAAATATGTCTAAGACAATCACAACTATGTTAATAAAACATATCCTCAGGGAAAAATGTTAATAAAACATATGCTCAGGGAAAAAGATTAGGCAGACACTTTCAAAATATTTTCTGTGGTATAAATATGGGTTATTCTTCTTTCTACTATGTTTTCTAATTTTTATCATTGTGGATATGTATTTTTTCTTATAGAGGAAGTAATTGAAAATAATTTAAAATATATAACTAAAAATGAATGAATGGAAAAATGCCTGAAGACTACAGATGTTAGAGCTAACTAAATTTTCACAATAAACCTATGAAGACACCGAGACAGAACTTAAAAGAATTAATGGCTGGGACTTTAAGTTTCTTGGAGTTACCTGATCTTTTTCCGCCCTGGGTCGTACCTGTCTTCTCATCCTTTGGAACCAGTTTCTGCATGTCTGCCTGGCCAAATTCACACCCAGATGGCAAGCTGCAAGAAGAGAAACAGTGAGCAATAAAACTTCTGATAACTCATTTTTTTATATGTTGTGCTTGGTCTCTGACCTGCTTAACTGATACCATTCCCTTCCTACAGCAGGTAAGTTAACCTAATAAAATATCTGCAATGATGGAATTCCTGAGGTTTGGTTTCTAACTCAACTCTTTAGACCTGTCTAACTACAGGACCAAATTGTAAACACCCACCATGCTGACACAGCATAACTGGGATATCACATCAAAGATGCACAGCACATTTGTAAGCAAGCCCTTTGGCTGGTAAGTGGGAAGGACAATGCTACTGGTTAAATGCTTGTGTCTCCTCAAAATTCAAATGTTAAAATCCTAATGCTCCACAAGATAATGGTATTAGTAGTAAGGTCTCTGTGCATATTAGTCACTCAGTTGTGTCCGACTCTTTGTGACCCCATAGAATATAGTAGCCTGCCAGGCTCCTTTGTCCATGGGATTCTCTAGGCAAGAATACTGGAGTGGGTAACCATTCCTTTCTCTAGGGGATCTTCCTGACCCATGAATCAAACCTGGGTCTCCTGCACTGCAGGCAGATTCTTTACCATCTGAGCCATCAGAGAAACCCAAGCCTTTGACAGGTGCTTCAGAATAGAACCCTCATGAATGGGACAAGGCCCTTATAAAAGAGGCTCCAGAGGGATTCATAGTCCTTTCCACCATGTGAGGATACAATGAGAAGTCTACAATGTGGAAAAAAGCCCTCACCTAACCACGCAGACTTCTAGCCGCCAAAACTCTGAGCAATAAATTTCTATTGTTTGTAAGAACCTGATTTGTGGATTTTGTTATAGCAGCCTGAATGAACTAACAGAGACAAGAAAGCCTCTGAACTCTTTACCTTTCTATCCTTAACCAAAGCAATCCTCCAGGCTCACTAAGTTTAGTTTCTCTGTTAGGAAAGACAACAGAGATAATAAAAGAGATGACCATTCATTCCCTTACCTGTTTGGGGTACAGAGGGAGAGGAGGACAGTGCTTTCCCATACCAGGGAACAGTATAACTGGCTCAGCTTGCTCAGAACACTCAGACCCAACTGAGAGCCCCACTGGTTTACGGAGATGGAACGAATTTCACTCTGTAACCAAAGTGAAAAAGAAGGTGATCTTTGGGATGCCCTCTGAACGATCAAAATGAACTTTCAGCTATTTAAGGATAAGGGATTCTATTTTTCCTTCCTCATTATTCTCAGAGCTATCAACTTCATCAAAATTTCCACACTGAAGATCACAGGTATTCTCTTTTAATATTTACAATCTATCTCTAAGATCTCATTGTTTTTTGGTAAGATGAAAAACAGGAGTCATAGGCAACTCCGTTTTTCTAAATCAAAGAAACAGTTTTACAGATTCACAGACAGCTTCCAAATTTTTTAGATGGAGAAGGGACTTGTTATTTCACATTTCTTTATTTCAATAAATAAACACAAAGTTTTGTTGTATTATTACTTTCTAGATAATTTATAATTGTGCTTTCCAATTATATTTTTTCAAAGAACACACTCAACAGCATAAAACAGGCCTGCTAAAAACACACTATTAGTCTTTAGATTGACAACTAAAGGTAGCAAAACTGTGAACACTCAAAAAATAACCTCTCACAAGCTCAACTTTCTGGAAGCACAAGAGGAGCCTCACATGGAGTGCAAACATAGGGGGTGATATTTAGGAAATCTTTAGTAATCTGTTAATTACCATTGACTTAAAAAGTTCTCTGGTCAAATTTCCTTCTTGCCATCTTATTATCAAGTCTACATGCATTTGTAGAAAGATTAGGAAGTAATAAGGCTAGATGAGCACCCAACTGAGGCTTGCTTGCTAAGAGGGCTAATTATACATCCCCAAGGCCTATATGAATGCTATAGATCTATTAACACCTGTATTCATCTCAATCTCTTTTACTCTCAAGAAGGTCCAGTTCATGAAACAAGTTATATTGTCACCTTACTTCAAATTAAAAAAATACTAACGGAAAGTGAAACTAGACAGCAACTTGAAGCATAAACCTTAAATCACCCATCCAACCCAAAAGAACTCACCAGTCAGCCTCGGTAGAACTGCTTCTAAGTACACTAAGATGCCAGGTATATGCCCTAGGTATTTTACTGACTTTAAATCAACATGTTCACCCTTAAGATAATTCTTACCTGTCCAACCCTGCAAGTATGAACAAACATCATGATGTAAGCGTGGGCAGCAGTAAGTGCATGTAGTAGAGGTGTGGCTTGAGCTGAGAGGGTAGCATCAGCAACATTGCCAGCACAAGCCAGTTCTCGCAATAACACTGAGCCCCCGGGGGATTCTATTGGGCGGTGTAAGGGCTCCAAGGAGGAAAGAATGGAGTCCAACTGAAGGAGACCTTCCTGGAGGACTTTGGGTTCATGTGACAGTGTCTGAAATAATAATAATTAAAGCATTAATGTACAATAAACTTCATATGCATATGTCTTAAAAGTCACAATGAAAGAAGTGGAAGACTCGACTCACAAATTTTAGACCTGGCCATGGTCTCTCACCTGGTAAATGGTGGAACCAAAAATGAATGCAGGTATGACATACCTAAACACCTCCTTTTAGAGCAGCACAAACTTCTCTTAAATGAGAGACTTTCAAATGTGGTAAGTCAGTCAAATTTAAACAATTGTGATGGCCAAACTGGAATACTGTTATAGCAAGGACTCCATGCTGTAAAATTAATTCCAAATTTTGCACAACAGGGAGCAATATTAGGTAAGATTCTAAAGCATGGAAATGAACCACTGTTACAAATATTTTTTTTTTCTTACCACAATAAGAGAGACAAGTCTAGGACAGGCATTAGCTAGGCATTTTCTTATTTTGGAGATAACTCAAGGATTATATGGCCCTTGTAAATTTTTTTTGAGTCTGAAGAAAAATCTTTACAGTGAACACTATCACTTGCCATTCAAATAGGAGAACTTATGTCCCTTTCCTATGGTTTTAAATAAATCTATCCACCCTCACAGTATCTTAAAGGTACAATAAACATGGAGCAGCCTCCCTTCCCCCTATCTCTTATGAATAGAACTTAATTAAATATTTGCAAAAAGCAAAAAAAAATTAAATGCAAATGTCACAATTATGGATTTTTCCAAGTCCTCAAGAAATTCGATTTCTGATTTTTAGCAGAAATTACTTATTGCACAACTCAGCTAACAAAGAAATGTCAAAGATATAATCCAATTCCTATAAAGATCCCAATGACTTTTGTTTTCAGAAACAAAAAAATATCTCTCTTGAAATTCATACAGAATCTCTAGGGATCCCGAATAGATATAACTATCTTACACAGCAGTATTTGCATAAAGACAGACAGACATCAACACCAATGATTACAGAGTTCTCAAATAAACCCTTGGATACATGGTCAAATGATTTTTGACAAGGTTACCAAGACAAGGGTGTAATAGGGAAAGGACAATCTTATCAACAAATAGTGTTGGGAAAACTGGATACCCACATGAAAAAGAATGAAGTTGACTGTTACCTTACTCCACATAAAAAAATCAACTCAAAGTAGATCAAAGACCTAAATATAAGAGCTAAAAACTATAAAACACCTAGAAAAAGCCATAGGACAAAAGCTGCATGACACTGAATTTAACAGTGATTTCTTACGTATAACACCAAAAGCACGTGCAATGAAAGTAGAGCAAAAACAAAACAACAAAAAAACCCCATAAAAACCAAACTGGGACTTCATAAAAATTAAAACATTTTTTCACATCAAATGACACTATCAACACAGTGAAAAGCAACTCATGAAATGGGAGAAAATAATCTACAAATCATTTATGATAAGGAATTAATATCCAGAATATATTAAGAACTCCTGTAACTCAACAAAAAACAAACCCGATGAAAAAAATGGGCTCTGCCTTATCCTTAGAAACTCCAGGCTTATGAGAGAAAGAAACCATCAGGCAACCAGGGGGGTGGAAAAGTGCTAGGCTATGTAGAGAAAAAGTGAAGAGTTACTCCAGGCCTATGAGAAGAATTAGACAAGAAATACAGATGTGCCAGCCTGCTGAGAAACAAAAAGCCGGCAACACCTTACTTCTTTGAGACTGGGGAATGGCTTCATCTCTACTCTTTTACCTGAAAGGGAAATCTATGCCAAAAATAATTTGATAAATGGAGGACACACAGTTACTTGTGAACTGAAGTGAAACGCACAATCTCTTTGAGCCTTGGTTATTTCGAAGATTGAAAAATCTTGTTCCGTATGGGTGACCACCAAAAAACAATCTAAAGCCATCTACATATGTCACAACTGAGACAAACTGTGAAGTCTGTTGTCAAATAAAATGTACTGTTTTGGGGGAAAAAAACGTACTGTTTTGGGAAAAGGACCCGAACAGACATTTTTCTAAAGAAGACATGTGGCCAACAGGCACAGGAAAGATGCTCAACATTGCTAAACAACAGACAAATGCAAATCAAAACCTTGAGATTTCATTCCATACTCATTAGGTTGGCTAGTATCAAAAAACTATAAAATAACAAGAGTTGGTAAGGATGCAGAGAATTTGTTGATTGGAATGTGGAATGGTGTAGTTGCTGTGGATAATAAAATAGTTTCTCAAAAAATTAAAAACAGAACTACCAAATGATCTCGCAAATCCTATATCTGGGTAGATAACCAAAAAACTGAAAGCAGTGTCTCAGGTATGATCTCATTTTAAAGTCAAACTTAGAACCAGAGAGTAGAATGGTGATTGTCAGGGGCTGGGGGATGTTGTGGAGATGCTGGTCGAAGGGTACAAACTTTCAGTTATGAATAAATTCTGGGGATCTAATGTATACTGTGGTAACTATAATTAGCTAATTATATATATATTATATATAAAAATACTATGTTATATATCAGAAATTTATTAAGAGAGTAGATCTTAAGTGTTTTCAATATATACAAATGCAGAGTCTGGAGGACACATCCACGTTTGCAGCAGCACCATTCATAAAGGGAAGCAACTAAAACTGTCTATCAATAACAAAATGCAGTTTATATATACACTGGACTATTATTCACCCTTAAAAGCAGAAGAAAATTATGACATATGCTACAACATGGATGAATCTTGAGAACATTATGCTAAGCAAATTAAATCAGTTATATAAAGAAAAATACCTTATGAATTCAAATTACATGACATACCTAGAGGAGTCAAAATTCAAGACAGAAAGTAGAATGGCGGTTACCAGGGTCTGATAGGGAGAAGGGAATTGAAAGCTGTTTAAAGTGTAGAGTTTCAGTTTTGCAAGATGAAGAGAGTTCTAGAGATGCTTTTCACAACAATGTGTTGTACTAAACACTATTAAACTATACACTGAGAAATGGCTAAAGTGGTAATTGTCATGTTATGTCTATTTTACCACTATTTAAAGCAACTTCATTTTGGGGCAAAATTTGAGCAATGAACTACAGGTCAACCATGCTTAAAATACACAACTATCAAGCCTGACAAAGGAAAAAAAAATACATGGTGAAACAGTACCAGATTGTGTTAAAACCCACCTCCAAAGCTTTCTTGGAGCTACATTTTCCCTTCCAAAAAACTTGTATGTTAGAACTACATATCAAACTCAGGGAAAAAGAACACTTGACTTTTCAATGAGAAATAACATGGCACACTATTAGTCACAAAATCCACTTGTAGTACATAACCACAAATTTCTTCATTATGTTTTAGTTGAAGGGGAGACCATGGTAAAAACATGTATATAGAAGTACTGCAAAATTGATTTCTAAAAGAAATGAAAATATTTGGTCAGATGCTTCTTACCAATATGGATTTGCAGACACCTGCAACAGCCTGACAGGCTGCAGATGTGGGAAAGTCAATGGGCAGATTGGGAAGACCCAAAATGGTAACCAAAGGCAAGAGTCCTTTCTGATTCACAAATTCCTGGCAGTGGTCATCAGTTGTATTGTTGCTCAGAATAGATTCCACAAATTTCATCTGGGTAATGAAAATTTTAAATAAAGTTAGAGCCTGACACTTGGAACTAAAATGCTAGCTTGGAATAAGGATAGGGGTGACCTCATAGTCATGAAATCAGTATTTCCTAGGATAATCAGGTAAATAGGGATAGGCATATTATATGAAACCTAAACATTCAGAAAATAAGGAGTAATTACAACTTCCTCCCAATCCATCTTTTCAGCTACACCTCAAGTCACATAATTTGAGAGCACAGAGAGGCTAAATGACTTGCACATGGCCACACCATGAATTAGTGACAGAATCAGGTTTAATCTCTTAAATTGCTTGTTTAGTTCTTCTTGCATGATAATATGTTGCCTCTCCCTGGAAGTAAACACCATAGATACTTTCCTTCAAATGTGCTCATAATGCAAATGAAACTTAGAATCCTGGAACACTGATCCAGACCAAACGAAGTATTCTGTAAGGGTAAGAAAGTAAAATATGGCCAACAAATACACAGCCAAAAGACAAACCATCTCTGGACGTCTTGTCTGGAAGTGCTTATTGGGCTAGAACAAATGCTAAGTGGGCCTCCCCTTACAGATAATTCTGGGAAAACTCAAACTTTTTTTCCTGTGAGACACACAGCAAGTTAAAAGAAAACATCACATTAAATTTTTCTTTTTTTTGTAAAAGAGAAAGAAGTTAATGAGAAAAATGGCAAGTAATGGGAAAAAAATATGTTGGGACACATTCAAAGAACATAATACTAGATTGGCCTAACAAAACCCATTGTCCTTTTGCTTGGTTTCCCAAGGGAAATGAATAGAAAATTGGAACTCTTCAAAAAAGGGACTGCTAGCTAAGTTTTGGCAAATCAATCTCACAGAACAAGTTTTGTATATCTTTACTCACTGCTCTGAAGTTTAAGGGCCCCAGTAAAATTAAAGTCATCAACTTATTTGGTAACCCCACACATTTTCCAGAAAAACACACATCTTTACTCAGTTTGCCCTACCATTAATCTTACCACATTAAGGATGTAATCCATGAGGGGAATAGGAATACGCTCCTCTGTACCAACAACCCTGTTAAGGGAGAAAAGAGTGAGTTACACAGAAATTCACAATACCAGTGTAAGAGAACAAAGAGAAGAAAAGGAAATAATGAAATTCTAGGCTTTTCTCTCAGTTAAGACATATCCTCTAGTATACAGCACAGAAAAAAGGGAAAAGAGGTGAAATCAATTCTGAAGGTAGGTCTCCTAGCCTGAGTAGGTTGAGAGCACAAAAGGAAAAACCAAACTTTCACAAACACAGCATTTGTATGTATCTCAAAAGAAACTTCTAAATTAGGCAAACTACTCTAAGAAGAATTCATCAATATGAAAATATCAAAAATAAGCAAGGTCAATTAAGAGACTATTTAAATATTTGCTTGAAGAAAGGAGCTAGAAAGAAATACACAAACATCTTAACATGTTCTTACATCAGATTTAAAGTTATAAAGAATAGGAAGTGGAATTTAATTTTAGTCAAGATTCCATGCTTAGATTTATCAATTATTCAGAACAGATGAAGTTAATCCAAGATGGAGGCTATATCCAAGGCTGCCTTTTCTAACAAGCTTTTCCTGAACTATCTATAGATTGTGAAAATGTCCTTTTGCTTCATATGCTTCAATGATGCATTGAAGATAAGAAGGCTGCAATAATGTCACAGCTGCAGAAAATGCAGTCTTTAGCCCATCTTGGCTTTTGTAAGAAGTAAACAGAGTGAAAAAACCCCAAAAACTAAAACAAAATATAACTAAAAGATAAACCCTAGGAAAGGACAAAACTTGAGGCAAATAAGGAAAATTTTGGACATAGGCCTTTGGGAGAAAAGGGCAGAAATGGAAGAAGGGGGAGAAGGCAGAAAAATTGACAAGAAACTAGTAATTTTCACCTCTGAGCAAGATAAAATGTGAACAAAGATTTGCCAGGCATAAGGATATTTGGCAGCAAAATGGAGACTAGGCAAAGAGAGTGGAGAGGCAAGATGAATGGCTTTAGAGCTAAAACATCCAGAGCGAGAGCTTGGGTAGGATGCTGTGAACATGCTCAATGAAGAATCTGGGGAAGAACTTTCTACAAAGGGAGGACCTATATATATGTCAGGAATGAAAGGATTCCCTGGGAAGACTGCAAACCTTTCCCTGACTATAAACCTCCTCAGAACCACTGCTACTTACATCAATTATACACCACCCCAGCCTAAGTGCACCTTCTTAGGATAGAATCTCTACAACTAAGAATTACAGGTGTGGCTCTATCTAGCCCAGGGAGATACCTGCCCCTTTGCAGAAGCCAAATAAAAGGGCAAAGAGCCAAAGTAACTATCATGAAATGGGACTTAGGTACTTTCTCCACTTGCTAGATGGAAATTGGGGAGAACAAGAGAGAAAACATACCAACAGTGGTTCTTAAACTCCAAGAGCAAACTTGTTCAGTAACTACTTTGCCCCCTATCGTCAACTTTTTGCCTTCCAGGCTCAGGACATCATATAGGAATAGTAAAAATGATCAACTCAGAAATCTCCCTACTAACTGGTTTTAAGGAAATCCTAACCTCATATGAAACTTTGACCCATAGCATCTTTGAAACAATGAAAGACTGCATTCCTATAATGAACAAAATAATTTACCTTAACTGTCAAATTAAAAACTGCTTCTCCCCATTCTCCAAAACAAACATTCCCAAATTTAATTTTACATGTGTATTTAGGATGCTGGAGCCTGTAATCAGATGTAGAGGAGGATTCCAATTGAGTGTAATAGTACCTGGGTATAGGACAGGAGATGTCATGTTTTGGCTTTTTGTGGGGAGGGGAGTGGATGGGTGGGTAGGAAAATCAGGTCTTTCTTCCCACTTCTGAGGAGACACAGCTGCCTCTGGCAAAAAGAGCCCTTTCAGTGGGCCACAGGCAACCCACTCCAGTACTCTTGCCTGGAAAATCCCATGAACGGAGGAGCCTGGTAGGCTGCAGTCCATGGGGTCGCTGAATCAGACATGACTGAGTGACTTCACTTTCACTTTTTACTTTCCTGCACTGGAGAAGGAAATGGCAACCCACCCCAGTGTTCTCGCCTGGAGAATCCCAGGGACAGCGGAGCCTGGTAGGCTGCCGTCTATGGGGTTGCACAGAGTTGGACACGACTGAAGTGACTTAGCAGCAGCAGCAGCAGTGGGACACAATTCAGGGAACTGCTTCTCTGCATTTGATGCCTTTAAACTCAAACAGTTTTCATTCAAGTTTCAAAGGGCACATGGATTTATATCACCCATTTCTTTCAAGTTGTTCAGGGTAGGTGGTTAGGCAAAATAAATGAAATCAATCACAAAAATAAACCATGGTGCCCAACTGAAAAGCTTGGTTACTTACTGGCAAGTATATTCACCCCTAGCAATGTCAGTTTTGCTGAGCTCAAACAATGTAGAAGGCAGAAGAAAGAGGCCAACAAATAAGTATTTAGTACTACTTGTGGTGAATGTCTTTGAATGTAGAACAGAGCTCCATGTATTTGGGGTAGATTGTAGTGCCTAACTTTCCTTATTCCAGATTTCTAGCACAAATTACGTGTCTCAAGATCAAATACAATCACTTTTTTCAAATACTGCTGATTTCAGTGGGAAAAAAACAACAAGGGAAAAGAACACTGTCTTAGTCTGGAAAAAAACCGAAAACTTGAAAGTTTATCAACAGGCAAATGGATAAATGTTGTAGTATATTCATGCAATGCAATACTACTCAGCAACAAAAACAACATACCGATGGACAACACAGATGAATCTCAAAACCACACTATGCAACAAAAGTCAAAAATAAGAAAGCATATGCATTACGTATGATATACATGTAAGACTCCATTTATTCTATTTATATGTTCTATAACAGGCTGACTTGCTCTATGAATGACAGAAATAAGATAGGTAGCTGCCTCATTTTAAGGCAGGGAAATGTAAAATTAATTAATGGAAAAAATTACCTATCATTTAAGGCATCAGAAAACAGATGGAGGCATGGGAGACAAGAATTTATCTGGGGTTTCACTGAAGAATTCTGCACAGGGTGGGGGAGGGATACAAACATACTTTTGAGGAGGGGGTGGCACTCACTGCAAATTTTTCTACCATGACAACTATCTGGGATAGGGAGATAAAAGAATTTGCCTTTACGAAAATAAACAAATGGGACCTAATTAAACTTTAGAGCTTTTGCACAACGAAGGAAACTATAAGCAAGGTGAAAAGACAGCCTTCAGAATGGGAGAAAATAACAGCAAACGAAGCAACGGACAAAGAATTAATCTCAAAAATATACAAGCAGCTCCTGCAGCTCAATTCCAGAAAAATAGACAACCCAATCAAAAAATGGGCCAAAGAACTAAACAGACATTTCTCCAAAGAAGACATACAGATGGCTAACAAACACATGAAAAGATGCTCAACATCACTCATTATCAGAGAAATGCAAATCAAAACCACAATGAGATACCATCTCATGCTGGTCAGAATGGCTGCTATCAAAAAGTTTACAAACAACAAATGCTGAAGAGAGTACAGAGAAAAGGGAACCTTCTTACACTGTTGGTGTGAATGCAAACTAGTACAGCCACTATGGAGAACAGTGTGGAAATTCTTTAAAAAACTGGAAATAGAACTGCCACAGTCCATCAATCCCACTGCTGGAGATACACACTGAGGAAACCAGAATTGAGAGACACGTGTACCCCAATGTTCATCGCAGCACTGTTTACGATAGCCAGGACATAGACGCAACCTAGATGTCCATCGGCAGATGAATGGATAAGAAAACTGTGGTACAAATACACAATGGAATATGACTCAGCTATTAAATGAATGCATTTGAATCAGTTCTAATGAGGTGAATGAAACTGGAGCCTATTATACAGAGTGAAATAAGTCAGAAAGAAAAATACTAATACAGTATATTAATGCATATAGATGGAATTTAGAAAGATGGTAACAATGACCCTATATGTGAGACAGCAAGAGAGACACAGATATAAAGAACAGACTTTTGGACTCTGTGGGAGAAGGCGAGGGTGGGGTGATTTGAGAGAATGGCACTGAAACATGTATATCATCATATGTGAAATAGATCGCCAGTTCAGTTCGATGCATGAGACAGGGTGCTCAGGGCTGGTGCACTGGGATTACCCTGAGGGATGGGAGGGGAGGGAGATGGAGGGGGTTTCAGGATGGGGAACACATGTACACCCATGGCTGATTCATGTCAATGTATGGCAAAAACCACTACAATAAAGTAATTAGCCTCCAATTAAAATAAATAAATTTTTTAAAAAAGAATTTGCCTTTAATAGATAGTGGTTTTCAAAATGTAAGTTGAGTTTAGGTAGTCTTTTGCATTCTCTCCCAGCCCTAATAATCCTCATATGACCCAAACCAAGCTTGTGAAGGTGGCAGAAGTAGAAAAGTACACATGTATCAATATTTGTGAGATTCTTAGATTAGCAGAGCCTGGGCATTAGGGTGCATGGGCTTAGGTAGTTGTGACTCCTAGGGTCTAGAACACAGGCTCAATAGTTGTGGCAAATGGGCTTAGTTGCTCCATGGCATGTGGGATCTTCCTGTGTCTCACACTGGTAGGCAGATTCTTTACCACAGAGCCACCAGGGAGGCCCCCTAATCTGATACTCTTGATTCATTCTATCAACCACTAAGTAAACAGTTATTGACTGATTATCTACTATATACAAAGTGATTAGGATATAGTGTTGGATGAGACACTGTACTTGCCTTTCGAGAAGTATACAGATTAGTGGGGGAAACCACTAGAGAATATATAAATAATTTTTAACAAAACTGTTGGGAGAAAATTTCCTGTAAGAATAAGGTATTTGAGTTGAACTTGCAGGAATTTGGCAGATAGAAAAGGAGAGAAGATAATTTGGGGATGGGGATAAATATGAAGATAATATACAGTGACACATGATACTACACTTGATCTTAGCCAAAAGGCCGAGAAGCAATACAGTGACACATGATATTCCAAGAAGAGTGTGCAGAGTGAAGACATTTGAAGATTTGAAAAAAAATGTCAATCTATCAAGGCAGCTTAAAATCTGGGCATGTTAGACAAAAGACATAAGGAGTCTTGGTAGAAAAGTTATATGCAGATGAATGTGCATAGTTTGAACTCAAAACCACCACATATACTAACATTCAGGAAATCATTCCCTCGTTTGTTGTCAGGAAAGAGAACTCTATGCCAGCAGGATGGCTGACAATCCAGGATGTGGGAATGAAGCATTAAGATTCCAACTCCTTTGCAAGTGAAGTCCTGCAATCTTTTAGTGTATCCTCCTTTCTCCTTTTCCAGAAAGAGAACATTTTAATCAAAACAGAAGAAGATGGCATTAGATGAAGGTAGGGTTGCCTTCTCAGATAAGGAAACTATATCTGACTAAGAAAGCAACATACTTCATTACTTTCTAGAGTTTCAAGAGGGGATACTTGTTTTGGATTCTAGACCTTCACTCCTGGTGTCTATTCCACCATAATCTTAAGTCCCAAGTCACCCTTCAAGATCAGCTCAAACCCATTCATATCCACGCCTAAAATGATCATGCTTTTCTCAAAATGACTTCTATATACATCAAAAGAGCACCTATTAAATAAGTGAATGCATGACTGTCCAGAGGGATCACACCTACTTCTAGCATGAAAGTAATTAAGAGTTATAGCAACAGCTATTGCTTTTCATCCCTTGCATGCAAACATGGTAAGCTCAAAGAACCAGGTCCACTGGCAGTCTTTATCATCTCTATCCCCATCTTACCATCCAGGAAATCAATTTTTATGTAGAATAAACCTCAAATATATAGAAGAAGGAAAATCTACTGTGTCTGACTACAATCATTTAGTACATTCCAAAACCTTCTGATTTATCTGGAATGAACAGATCAAATAAACAAAGACCAATCAGCAAATCCCTGTAACTCCTAAAAATTTCTTAGGAGATATATGCTCTCTTATGGAAACAGTCAAGCAGTAAATGATGTGGAATACAAAATCAACAAATGGAAATCCTCTGAGGAAGGCCATTTAATTTGATATATTGAATTCTGACTGAATTTCATGAACAGCGTTTAAGAAAGCAAGCTTGCTAAGGCCACCAAAACAAACACCAAAGCACAAACAACACACAAGAATCAAAGAAAGAAAAATTATAAGACATTTGGGGCTGGAAGAACCTTACAACCAGATCTAATTCAACTCTCATCTTTAACAGGTGAAAACAACATGCTCAAGATCACAAAGCTAGAGAACTTGTCTTGTGAACACTTACTGCTGATTAGGCTCAGTTTCACTCTGCTGGGTAGAATTAAAGCTTTGCATGGCCTGTACTTCCTCTTCCTCCTCATCCTCACTAGAGGCCTCTTCTGCAGCATGGTTAGATCTTGGGGGAGGAGCAGCGGCAGTGCCATCTGCCTTCTGGATTGATGGCTTCTGACAGATGTATTTAGGATCTCTTCCAAGATTACAGATTTCTTCAAGTAACTGAAAGGGAAAGGAAGCAAGATTATTAGTAATTAAGGAATGGGGAGATGACTAACATTTTTGGAACACTTTCTATGTGCTATATACAGAAGTGCCCAAACACTTTTGTTGTTTGTTCAGTTGCCCAGTCATGTCCGACTTTTTGCGACCCCATGAACTGCAGCACGCTAGGTCTCCCTGTCTCTCACCATCTCCTTTAGTTTGCACAAATTCATGTCCATTGCATTGGTGATGCCATCCAGCCATCTCATCCTAACGCCCTCTTCTCCTTCTAAAACACTTTAACTAAATGTTATATACACTATTTCTGGCATGTAGCCATTAATTTCATTTTACAAGAAGGAAATTGGAAGTCCTATGAATTTAAATAACTTCTTCAGGATCACATGGCTGTTAAGTGATTGACTGACTGACCTGACTCCATGTTCTAATTCACCAACCACCAGTAACTCATATACCAGTTTCAATAATCCTAAGAGACAACTAGTAAATGTGAAATAAAAAAAACCCAAACAAAAACCCAAGCAAGAAAGATTAGAAACAGTAATATGCTTTTACAAACAGAAGCTAAGCCTCAACAACTTCTTAATATCCTATACAAGAATGCAATACTTAAGTGACTCTTTTGGGGGGGAGAGACAAAGGACCAACCCAAGGACTTGGAGGAAATGAGGCAGACATAATCCTCTTATAGGCACAGTCTAAGAATCCAAATGACCTCCAATATACCATGCCTTTTCCTAAAAACTCCCACTCCACTGCTTTCTCATGCCCATGATCTTGGCTGTATCACTTCCCACCTTGATGATCGCAGTCGTTGCATCTGTTTTGAGGGTAGGCTGATGTCTCATGAGTTCATCTACAGCACTTCCTAGGTTGGAGGCAGTATCCCCTTAAAGCCAAAAATGGAACTGTTAGACTGTAGAAAACAGTTTGAACTATTTTTTTTTTTTTTGGTGTCAATTTAAGGAGGAAAAGAGAAATTGAGTTGGTGGTTGTTGATTTTCTAATGTCATGCTTTCTCGAGTGAAATCATACCAACTTCTACAACCAAATCACTGGAGAGCAGTCTAGTAAACACATTTAAAAGTAACCATGTATACTACATTATACTCTAAGTACTCTCTACTGACAAGGTCTGAGTTAGTAGTGAAGAGAGCGTGAGAAAAGAAAGGAGCATAAACCGTTAACCCTGACTGCCCTGATAAAGAATGATAATGGCTAAGATGCTACAGTGGTGACAAAGCACATTTTTGAAAACTGAGTTCCTTCTGAAACTCTACCTTATTGCTATGCCTCAGTGATCTGGTCTCAAATACACTGAGCAGGAAATCTATTCATTTGTGACTATCATAGGGACTTCGATATTAGAAAAGAAAATTACCAGGATCTCCTGTTGGTGAAGACTAGATGGTAGACCTGAAAATCTACTGCTGGTTTTCTAATATCTATTCCTCAACAGCGCTGTAACAGTACATTTAACAGTGAACTGCTGAGAAGTAAGGAAATATTATGAACACAGGTAAAGGATGAAATAATCTTTTCTATCTGCAATAGAATGTATGGCGATAATTCCCAATAAACACATACCTAGCCAGAGACATGAAGTGAGATCAAGGAAGAAACAATTTCCTTGCCAATTGGTGGCTTGGAAATCACCTCAATCTTGGCACAACAGCAAATCAATTATTTACTGTAAGCAAATTCTCATGAATTACCTAGAGGATCAGAACTCCTCCTCCTCCGCATGGCTGGGAGGTAATCTGGAGACAGGAGAACTTTGAAGAGACGTTCAAAAGGCTGACACTGTACAAATGACTGCAGACCTCGGGCATTCAAGCAGAGTGCACTGAATACATTTGGGAGGGAGCCAAGGACTTCACGGGTAGCAGGAACCTAGAGAGAAGATAAAGTGAGCTTGAAGACATTTAGAAGAGTCCAGGCAGACTTGGGAAAACATTGGCCAGGGGTACTGCACAGAGAGATAAAAAGAATCTTGATGACCAGATCCCAATAGTTTCTTTTCTTTTTAAAATACTTTTTATTTTATATTGGAGTATAGTTCATTAACAATGTTGTGAGTTTCAGGTACACAGCAAAGTGATTCAGTTATACATACACATGTATCTATTCTTTATCAGATTTCTTTTCCCATTTAGGTTGTTCCATAATATTGAGCAGATTTCCCTGTTATATAGTAGATCCTTATTCGTTATCCATTTAAACTACAGCAGTGTGTACATGTCATTCCCATACTCCCTAACTATCCCTTCCCCTCATCCTCCAATAGTTTCAATACTACATATAGAAGAGAGAATTTTCAAGCCATAAGACTGCTTTTGGTGTGTGTGTGTGTATTTTATAGAAAGGGGTTATGCACTGAGAATTCTTTACAGAGCAGCAGAAAAGACTCACGTCTTTGATAAGCAGTGCATGTAGCATGACATCTGTCAATCCATTGTCCTGGAGTGAGGAAAGCAATGATGGTTCTTGAAATACAAACACAGTCACCACTTCAGTAGCTAAAAAGAGATGAGAAATATAAGAAACTGAGAGATTCTTCACAAGTATTAAAAGCAAAATTTCAAAGGTTCAAACCAAAGTAACAGCACCATACATAAAAAAATCCCAGAAGTCAATGTACAACATTTAAATGTACACAATTAGTATGAAGCAAAAATTCTTGATACTGCTCATCAGAGACTGATCACTATTAGGAATTTAGTGATTAATCTTTTAAGATTTGTATGGAGCAATGTATAGCTATGACAATTATATATAGTTAATAATACTGTATTGAGTAGTATAAATATGCTAAGAGAGTAGATTTCAGATTCTCTCATCACACAAAAAAAGGAAACTATGTGAGGAGATAATGCTTAACTGTAGAAATTATTTTACTGTATATATCAAATTGTGTTGTACACCTTAAATATACAACATTTAAGAAAAAATATATGACTAAAAACTGAAATTTTAATTTTTACAAGAATGAGGTTAACTTCATTTTTCAATTGTAATACACGTGATATAATCTCCTTTATCCTCCCCATTTCACTACAACTCATTCAATTTGAATGGCTGTATACCATTCCACTATATACATGTACCACCCTGTATACAAACCAGTCCATAGTGGAAAAAATTGATAAATTTAAAAATAAACTCTTTTTTGTATGTTTATGCAGGAAACAAATATATGATGCGGTTGTGAGTTTGCTGAGTTAAAATGAATGTAAATTTACAGATGAAAATGGACAAAATATCTTCTAAAAAGCTCTTCCAGCAATTTAAAAATAACAGCAATGTTAAGAGTCCTTGGGTATTAATCTGACCAATTTTTGACAATATTGAGAAATGTGCCCTAAGACTTCTATTAATGATTCTAGAATTTGGCAAAAAGTATATGCAAGAGGAAACAGTATAGCATTATTGCATTCATTAAAAAGTAGCCAAAAGAGAAGCTAGAAAAAATACTTAGTAACAAAAAAAGCAGAATTTAGTGAAACTACAAGCAAAAAGCACAAATAATTAAAACCAATAACCAGTCTTCAGGAAGGACTGAAAAAAGTTTACAAACTTAAGGGAAATCTAATAAAGAGTAATATATATTAGCAATGAAAAAAGACCTAACTGGATTCAGAACAAATAACATTTTAGAAACTATGTGAAGTGCATGATGAAGTGCAGTGCTTTTATAGGATGTCATAAAAATCAACTCTCAAGAAATGACAGCAGATTAGACTATTACAAGAATTTTTAAAATAAAAAATACTCCCAGGTAATAGAAAGGAATCAAGCCAATCAAGCCGATTCTAGACATGTTATTAAATCTTTAGGAACAATTAAAACAAGGCTTTCTAACACATGAGATTTTTTTTAAAAGTTTGCTTTTAAAACTTAACAAGGAAGGTACATGCATATACAATATCCATAAGCCATGTATAAAACAAACTCACAATTGCTGATACCTAAGATCTAAAAGAAAGCAGAGGATTTTCAGTTCAAGACAGTGAACAGAACTCCTCTCATCAAATATTAATGAAATGGCAGATACATGACAATTACTGGGACCAAGAGTTATGAATGGCCTTTACTATTTCTGATGAGCTATATAAACTTATGGAAATAAGTCCTTTTTTGGGTTTCTATTGGTATATGAAAGCCTCTTCAATAGACAATCATTTGTACAAATTCCTTAGAATTTAGATTCTAAGGAGCTATTAAAATTGAGTATTCATAAACTAAAATTAGTGTTCTATCATCAAGTCTGTTATCTTGAGGAGGTCTAACTGTAATGCTGCATCACAATGCTACTGTGCAACAGGGTCATTTTGAGGAGGTCTAACTATAATGCTGCATCGCAATGCTACTGTGCAAGGGGGTCAGTTTAAATACTCCTTTAAAATTAATAGATGATTAAGAATTAGAATGAACACAGAAAAACCAATCAGCTTCAGATGGAACTAAGCAACTAACTCTTAAAAGAATTTAGATAACTCTTTAAAATCAAATTCTAGAATCCACAAGCCCATAAAATAGCAACAATCCAAGACAAATGGTCTCTTAAAAATAAGGAAATAGTTGGCTATCAAAAACACCTGTAAAAAACACTAAAGATTTGACAATACAACAGGCATCTTAAAAGAGCATACAGAGAAATTCTCTCAAAAAGTTGTGACATGAGATCTTATGGTAGGCTAAGAACAGGGCATATGCAGACTTGAACAGATTAAACTGTGGCAAAGCTAAAACAGGAGATGAGAGAAAAGAAAGGGCAGTTGAGGAAGTTAAAGGGGACATAGTTGGGCATAAAAGAGTGCCAGAAAAGCCAGAGGCAGAATTTGGGAGGAGGCAGTCTTTACTTAGTGGGTTTCAGCATGGACAGCAGCAGGACATTACAACCTCACCAACTGCTTCCTCACTTACTTCCCCTTCAGGTTCTTCCTAGTATTCCACCAACTGGCTACAGAAGGGAGACATCAAATACCAGTGGGACATCTTTTTACCTTTTATACTGGGCCTCATCACCATCTTTGGTGTTACAGACAGAAGTTTAGGCGTCTTCATTCTGTAACAGATTCATCTTCTAGAGGCTACACAGGTAACTGCCCAACTCCTGGCCAACTACATAAACTGAACAGCTCAGGTCTTAGAAGCCCTTAATGAGGGACAAAGCAATCTACTTGCTATGATAATTGATAACAGATAAGCATTAAACTACCTATTGGTATTTCAAAGTGCAGCTTGTACCTTAAAAGGGGACTCCTGCTGCATGTGGGTTAATAGAATAGGAAAGATAGTTCAACAAATACAACAACAAACCAAAACAGCTAATTATATTACTAAAATACTCCAAGAGATTCTCAGTCGCCCATTAACTTCTTTCCCTGGCCATCTCCTGCATGGGGTGAAAGGCTCTACACTATCATTTATGGAGTTAATAATTGTTGAACTAATCATTTTGGGTTGGATTTACAAATTTCATCCCTCTCAAGTACAAGTTTATTTACAGGGAACCTGTCAGGTTGTTACGCTAACTCAAATGCCAGGGACGAATTAAGACTTTGAAGAAGGAATTCTGCTTTTATGCTTCCTGCATCATCCTGAGAGGGCTCACCTGCTCTGCACCCCTGACCACAAGAACAAGTATCTTCTTGCTGCTTCTTTTAAACTTCCCCTTTATAAATAAAGGCTTGCGCATTTGCTTTTCTGTTTGGGGGATTTCTCCCAAAGAGAGACCCATCCTTCCCTGCCCCTTTACTTGGGACTTCTCCAACTGAGTAACAAATCTTTCTTTGATCATACCAAACTACTGTCAGGAGTTTTTCCATCTGAAACTAACCTTGGGAGGAGTCTCTCCACGTCAAAATGGAATTGCTGTAACACAAGGGAACACTCCCTCAATCTGATTAAGAGGAGCAAAACATTCAACACAAAATCTTCTGCTGACCTCAAACTTTGTTTTAAAGCAAAACTCAAACTTAATGGTGAAATACTGACTGAATGCTTTCCCCTGAGGTCAGGAACAAAAAGTAAAATAAAGCATAAAGATTATAAACATAAAATCATTTGTAGATGATGACTTTATAGAATATCTTAAGAGATCAACAATTATGAACCACTAATTTAGCAAAGTCACAGGATACAAAGTTAATATACAAAACCCCTATATTGCTTTGGTGAGGGAGTTAAGTATCTGAGCCTGTAGTAGCTAGAACTACTCCCTCCAGACACTCTGGAGTATTAAAATATGCATGCTACTGGTACCAGGAAGCATTCTCTATTTCTACACCTTCCACTAAATCCCTTTACAGTTTTAAGGGGAATTCTAGAAGCATATATATCTCGTTTATTGTCCTGAATATGTAAGAAACAATTTTCTTTACTACAGCTTACAGGTTTGACATTCAATTCTGAGAATGGAAAACATTCTGATTGGGCTTTTTAGACCAAGGTTAGGGGCTTAAAAACCAGGGGCTTCCCTGGTGGCTCAGAGGCAAAGAATCTGCTTGTGACGCAGGAGACACAGGTTTGATCCCTGTGTCTGGAATATCCCATAAAGGAGGGCATGGCAACCACTCCAGTATTCTTGCCTGGAGAATCCCATGGACAGAGAAGCCTGGCAGGCTACAGTCCATAGAGTTACCAAGAGTCAGACATGACTGAAGTGACTGAGCCCGCAAGGGTTAACCACTGAATAAAGACATGTTTCTTATTATACCTGCAGTGTTTAAGTGTAGCACAAAAAGCCAAGTGTACAATAGTATTACTGATTGCAATACACTGAAGAAAAGTTTCTGTAGTGTAATGGTTATCATGTTTGCCTGACACAATACATTGCAAATGGATAATTATTTGATAAGGAACTCTGATCTTTCTCTATTTCATCACCAACTAGAAAGATACAAAATCATACAGTGGACAAATATTCTGCAAGGATATAAAACATACACACAGAACACTGCCAGGTTATTCCAGCTTGGTATAAACAAGTTCAACTCCAGTTACCTAGGAGAAAGAGTGATGGGCCATAGTATTCCGCATTGCTGATGATGTGTTTCAGGGAGGTAGGCAGAGAACCATCCATCACTAAGAGAAAAGAAAATATCAAGAAGAATATGATCAGTCCAGTAGTAGTTTGATGGGTGGTGATGATGGATCAATACATTACATATACCACACAGTAGTAAACAAAGTCTATTTTGATTCCTTAATGGTATCTACTTGTCTCCTCCTAATATTTTATTATTTATTCTTTGTCTATGCAATAACCTTTTAACAGTAGATCAAAGAATAAAAGAATACAGAGACGGAGAGACAGGGTGGGGTAGCAGACTGGAAGTGAACACATCTAAAAGCTGGAAAAGGAAAAAAATAGATGAATCACTATTAAAAGAGTTGAACAATCCTTAGGTCCAGGAAAAGTAACACTAAAGAACTAAAAGCTATTCAAAATGGCATGTCCTTTTCCTACGAAGTATGAAAAGGACCAATTCTTGAGAGAGTCAAACACCCTTCTAGAAAATATCTAGCATCCAATACCATGTCGTATGCCATCTGAGAAAGCAGGATCTTGAATGGCCTTCTTGAGGAAATTCAACATGGATTTGAGAAGTGCGGCTCGTTGTGGAATACACTGGACTCCTGGCAAGGGAGAAAGAAGATTATACTGGTTCACCATTATGTACAATCAGCAGGTACATAAAACAAATTTTTAGGAGATCCATATACACTATACCAATACTAGCAGACATTCGAAGTGAAATCTCTGGATGCTGGGAAGAACATTTACCTAAGCTTTAAAATGAGAAAAAATAAATCACCAAGGACCACACAAAATTATACTAGAAGTCTAAAGTATTAAGGAGAAAAATCACAAAGTAAAAAGATTAACTCTAATACTTGTTTCCCATTTTGAGTATTATCTGCCCTCAAACATGGATGTGTTGATAATTTAATCAATACGTGAAGAGTTGAAAAAATATAATACTATGAAATAAGTATTAATTACGAGAAAATGAACACCAGAATGCAAAGTAACAGTCATAGTCATAAGAAGCAAACCTCCAAATGTACTGCTTAAGCTCCCCCAAAGGACCATGCTTCACTAGCTTAGTATTTTAATCACTGTGATTGGTTGTGTCTCTATATGTCTACACACCAGGACGAGGGCCAGGGCCAGAGGAGATGCCAGTGCTGCTAGAACTTGATGCCCTTAATTCAACATCCAGCCGGTGCTCCACAGAGATGGATGAGCTGGGACTACTTTCCATAGTCACATCTGTAACTGAAGTAAAAGTTATGATAAAGAAATTAGAATAAAACAGACCACCAAAGAAAAGTTATTTGAGAACATTTTTTTCTTTATAGTGAGATGAATCAAAATGGAGAAGGATTAAAATACTGAAACCGAAATGAAAACACAATTGATCCTTAAACTTCACGAAGGTTAGGGGCCCTGACCCTTCAAATAGTCGAAAATCTGCATATAACTTTACAGTCAGTCCAACATACCTGAGGTTCCAAATCCATGGAGTCAATCAACTGTGTACAGTATCTGTATATAGTGTCTGTAGTACTATACAGATAATATATTCACTGAAAAAATCCACTTATAAGGGGACCCATGAAGTTCAAACCCGTGCTGTTCAAGGGTCAACTGTACCTTTCCACAAAGACTAGAAAGGTATTTAATATCACTAGTTATTCAAGATATGCAAATTAAAAATAGCCCTACAAAAGAAGTCCTTCAATATTTCTCACCCAACAAATTTGGAAGGGAAAAAGGTGGTAAATATGTAATTTCTTTACTACTGGTGGGTAGTAGGTACAGTTTTTTTGGAGGGTGACTTAAATATAAGAAGCATAAAGACTGATATGGAAGGATGACTATGATACACTGAATGAACACTGCCATGTTAATGTTCTCATCTTCTTGTTTTATAAAACTATATACTTATATCAACATATATTTGAATATGGATAAAAGACTGAAAAGAACTACACTAAAATAGCTATGGTGGCTGGGAAGTGAGTTATCATTTCTACTTTTACACTTGAATAATTTTAATCAATCAAGTACAAGATACAAAATTACTTCTTACAGCATATAAAATACAATAAAAAGCTCCATTAGTGATAAACCACTGCTTACATTTTGAAATATTTTCTTCCAATCTTTTAAATATATATACAGACATACAGGACATAAACTCACGGTTCTGTAACCTGATTTTCAGTGAATTTTCTCTATAGGTACATCATAACACCAGAATTAGTTGTTAAAAACGTAGATTTCCTAGTCTTCACTTTTAAACTTACTAAATTAAGCATTACACTAAATCTTTAGCAAGTACTTTAATTTATTCCTATTCTTATGGTTTCTTATGTTTGACAACCACTGATTTATTGTGAACAGTCTTTAAATCATCTTCTATACCACAACATTTTGGAGATGTCACATTTTAATCAACACATTTTAATTAACACATGACCACACCCATTACCTTAAATGCCAAGTTCCCCATTGCAAACTAGAGATAGAAATTGGGTAAAGGGCCCTCTAGGGACAGCATGTACATAGGTAATTGTGTTTGGGGGGAAAAAAGGAATGAAAACTTATGGATATTTAGTGTCAAGAATGAAAACCATTATAAAAAATTTAATATCATTATTATTAGCATTGTTACAGACATATGTAATGACATCCTGGGTCATGAAGACAAGATTAAATACTAAGAAAGCTGGTAGGATAGCTGTGAAACAATTTTTTTTTTTTTTGGTGAAACAATTTTTTATTTTGGGTACTATTACTAAGAGCTATGCACCAGGGGAAGTTTTTAAAAAGGACATAATCTGATTTACACTAAGATTAAGAATACTTGGTCTTCTTTCAGATTTTATGATTTAAAAGTTGTTCCTTACCCAACAACTTTTCCACCTCCCCCTTCTCAGAACAGCCAGATAATTTCACAGGGTCCCATTTTAGTGTCTATATTCTCCTTATCTTTTCGTAATATATATTTAAACACCTATGATATACATATCAGGCACTATTGAAGATTATACCAGTGAACAAAACAGCATCGTGATCTCATGGAGCTTACCCTTTAGTGGGAATAAGAAGATACTGAATCAATAATGAACCAATACTAATAGTAATTATTAATTACCATCCATATCAGTTTCCATTTCTTCTCCTTCTTGTGCAGTACTGGGTCTCTGGATCTTTGGCTTGATCACAAAAGGGCATTCTTTTCGGCACAAATCAACTTCATGCTATGATCAAGGGGGAAATAGTAAGATAATCTTACATATATAATACAGATTAAAAAATTATAACAAGAGAGTGTCACAGGCAGATTACAGAAATGGTTTCTAAAAACAAAAAAGGGATAACATGGCTTTTTAGGGTTATTACATTAGTTTCTAGGCATAGCAATCACTACATCTAAGTATATGCAAAGTACTCCTCATATACCTCAAGTCTATAAATGAAGATAGAAAGTCCACTATGGGATTGAAAAGCTGCCATGTCCAGGTTGGTGATAAGGTCAACCACTCTGACAGCTCTGGTGACAAATGTTATCTGGTCCTGTTCATCACCAAGAAACTTTATGACCTATTAGGGAAAGAAAAAAGTAAAACCAATCAAATGAAAGCTGTAATAATATATTCTTTTGGAAACATGCAGTCTAGGGTCTCAGGGAGGCACCAAGGTACAGCAGGAAAAAATACATGTTTGATTTTTGGTGCTTGCCAAATGACAGCTCTATCACTTCTGAGACTCAACTGCCTGAGGTAATAGGGACATAAATTACCTTTCAGGATTAAATAAAATATTCAGGGAGAAAAGAGCTGGTGCCTGGGGCCTAGCACATGGCAAAACCTATCATGCTTAAGGTCAGGAGGAGATGTGGCAATATCTTAATTAGTACCCAGGGCCTCCTATTATACCATGCTGGACTATGATCAATTCTTAATAATGGAAATAGCTGATCTTAAAAGTTGTTAATGAGAAAACTAGAAGGCCAAACTTGAGCATCAAGCAAAACATTTTCTGGGTAAGCTTTCTTATGCTAACTATCCTCACTGTAAACCACTTCAAACTTAGTTAATTTCCTCCCAAATGTACTTATTTAAAAAAAGTAAGTAGAGCACCTTCAATAAGGCTTCCATCATTCCACAGGAGACCAAGGCTTCACCACCAGCATCATAGCTAGCCAGATGGTATAAAAAAGAGAAGAGAGCAGTGGCAAACTGGTGAGGGTATGGATCCATGGAAGGGTCTACAAGGGAAGTTGAGAGAGGAAGAGAAAGAGCAAGTTCAGAATTTGGTGTTAAGTTGGCAGGATGTTAAACAAAGGCAGACAAAGCAGGGGGTAGGGTTCCTTTAGGTGCCCAGGATAATAACCACAAAAACTTACCAATCATGGCCTGGATACAGTTTCGCACAAGTACAGGCAAAAATCCATGGTAGGAGGCAGTTCCAGTACAGTCAATAATACTGCTGAGTTTGGGAGTTCTCTCCAAGTGGACAATTGATGTTAACGTTCGTAAAGAAGCAGCTTTAATCTCCTATGAAAACAGAAAGTAAAGTAGTTCAGCTGGTAAAGAACCCACCTGCAATGCAGGAGACCTTGGTTTGATTTCTGGGTCGAAGATCCACTGGAGAAGGGATAGGTTACCCACTCCAGTATTCTTGGGATTTCCCTGGTGGCTCAGCTTGTAAAGAATCTAATAGATACTTACCATAAGCTGCTTATCTGTTATCTGAAGGACATCTACCAACTCCTCTATCAACCCATTATACAAGATACTGTTTGCTGACTCCTGCAAGGCATTGGAATACACTGCAAAAGGAGAAATAAACACTTTAGGCAAGAAGGCAGTGGTCAAGCCACTGCCCAATGACAGACCTTCTGGCATCTACTGGTTCTGGGGAAGGACTCCCTCCCTTCCCACCAGCACTGGAGGACAAAATCATTGAATTCCAGAAGATTGGATCAAATATAGTTATAAGTTCCAAACACCCACCAAACTGATTCTCCTATTAATGGTATCAATTGTCTTGAGCAAGGATTTTCAGAAACTTAAGTGCAAAAAGAGAAGAATTAATTCTTTATAATATCACTACTTGATAACTCATGTTTCTGTTTTACACTGGAAACTTACACAAACTATAAAGAACAGAATTTATGGACTACTGCAGACCAAATCAGAAACTTGCATGACACTGCAGTAAAACTTGAAGAGTACTTTATCGGTTTTTTCATTTAATGCTCAGATCAGCTTATAAAATACATACTGTTCCAACATTAAATCAGGAAAGTGAGGCCAAAAGGATAAACAGGTGCCTAATAATCTACAAAGTCAGGGTGAAAGCCCAGGACTGACTCTGAAACCAGTGAGATTTCCACTATACCACTCTACAAGAAAAAGTAAAATGCACAGTATTATTTAATCAATTTCAAAATTCACTTCAAAACTCCCAAAAAGAGAAAGATGAACTGCCAAGAGGAAAAATAGGGTCTAAGGGAAGATGACTACCTGAACACTTATAAAAAAACAAAACAAAAAACACCCACTAAACCTATGTGATGTATGAATCATACATATCCTCTTTCTGATCCAACATTAAGGAGCCCAAGAATGATGAATACAGTGAACACTAGAAATGCTGGCAATTTGACTACAATTTAACTTGCCACCTAGGTAACTACCATAAGCCCATAGCAACGAAGACAGATGAAGTTCAAAGGAAATCAAGTCTAAACTGTCTAACCAGGACCCATAATGTGTTATTCTCTTACCTAATATAGATATTGCATGTAGCCTGGCCTGAACAGCTTGCAATCGCTTCCTGTGATTAGAAAAGCCATGGGCTAGCCGTATGTGTGTAAATAACAGCATCTGTAGAGACATAAGACCTAAATTAGGAAACCAATGGAAAAGGTGACTATACTTTCTGAGGGAGGGCTAAGTCTTACTCATTTGGCAAGAGCTCTGATTATTAATCAAGTTAAATATCTGATCACCATTACAATGAGCAGAAAAAATATAACACAACTAAATGTTTTCTCCTTTGGTAGCCAAGTGTTAAGCTACCACCTCTTAGATATTCACGGTGAATAAAGCTGCTTCTGTTTTCCTCAAACTTCATCAGGACCTAGGAAGCCAATAAGTGTTGCCCTCATAAAAGATGAGGAAACTAAGGCACACAGAAGCTAATTTGAACATGGTCTGATTCCATTCTTTCTGCTATGCTATCTCCCTACTCCAGCAGAACAGTCTGATCTATATGGATATTATTTAGATATTTATAAGACATATCATACCTGCTTATCCTTAGGAATGCTGTACATTTTGGTAAGAGACTCCATTATTTCAGAAGGGCTTTCTGAAATCTACATTAGGAAAAAAGATAGTTAGGAACAAAAAGTGAACTAAATGTTAGAACTAACCAATAGTTAAATATTCCTCTTACCTTGTCAAGTTGTTCTATGTGAATATAATGTAGTGTGTTACTAGATGTCTGAAATTAGAAAGATAAGAGAGTTGTTAGGAGTCACTGTATACCTTAGCTTCCCCATGCCATAGGACTGCCAAGAGCTATCTGAAAAACAAGATGTCACCCTACATAGAAGACTCAACTGTAAGCTCTCAAAAATCAAAGTGTTCTTTAGAATCCCCCAAATGCTCATGTTATACATTCTCAGCAAACTTTCTTTGAAACCAGATTAAAAATAATGTAAATAGCCAGACACATTTCATATTCTTCTTTATCCCTTTTAAACTTATTTAATACACACAGCCTTCGTATTCACAGCAAAGACTGAATCCATGAAAACGGGTTCTCTCTAAATATGCATGGAGAAGGCAGTGGCAACCCACTCCAGTACTCTTGCCTGGAAAATCCCATGGACAGAGAAGCCTGGTAGGCTGCAGTCCATGGGGTCACTAAGAGTCGGACACAACTGAGCGACTGAGCATATATTTTAAGTAGAAGGAAGAAAAGATCTTATTTATTAGACCACTTCTAAACCAAAGTGAATTTTGCTATCTCCTCAAAGATTATATGAAATGACCAGATAATTGAAGCAGGGCCCTATAAACAATACACAGACTTCATGCAGGCTGGCTTCAGCATAGAAAGTTGAACCAATCACTGTCGAGACTATCATATTGGGTTGGGCAAAAATTTTGTCTCGGTTTTTCCGAAAACCAGAAGAACTTTTTGGCCAACCCAATACTAAATGGTGGAATTTTCAACTGAGACTGAGAAAAATATACCAGTCCTAACACTGCCTTATAAACAGAGTCCTGTCTTTTGACAGTTCCAACGTAAGTAAGATTCAAACCTATCAGCTGGGCAAACAATGAACACTTACTCCTGAGAAGCTGCTGGATATTTTTATCTTGGGAGGGCGCAATGTATCTCAACATCATTCTCTAATTTTACTGAGGAGTCCTAGAAAGTCAACCATAGGTACAGATCATTGACTCTATTAGAAAAAGTGTGAATGAGACTCACCCTTTTCTCGATTTTGACCTCAGCCCCAGGGTCTGCATAGAATTCAAAGTGTAGTGTGGTGGCACTGGGTGGGTATTTCTGCGTAAAAAGCACATGAAAGAATCAGATACCATCTTCTCCCAAATCTTCCCTCAGTCTTAGCTACCTGTCCAACTCGGTGTGACAGCAGAATCAGCAATGTCATCAGCAGCTACAGTGCCTGCATTCCTTGTTTTAACAAAGCTCAGATGTCTTGTAACACAAAATCAGGACAGTGGAGCCCACAGCTCCAAAAGCTTTCATATTCCTTACTGATTTTCTTTCTTTCAAGAGATCAATTTTGACTGCAGCTATTCTCAAGAGGGAAGAGAGAGGCAAGCCTGTCCCAATAATGAATAAGAATTCAAGGGTGAAGGACAAACACAAGGGTCTAGGTACTATTTGAGAATGGAAAAGAACATTCTTATGGAAATCTTAGTTAATATCATCACCTTTTGAAATATTTTATTCAAACTCTGCCCCATGGGCATACCTTTGTAAATCTTTAAATGCATTTTTCCATACCATCCTGTATCATTTCTCATGATATCTAATTGCTTTTCTGCACAGGCAGATACCAAGTCAATATAAACCAGACCCTGACAACAAATGCTACTTAACTCTAGAAAAGCCACATGACAAATAAGACTGCAATAGCACGCCCATTAAAGTGTGTCTTTGAAAGAAACCAGTAGCAGTGGTTGCCTCTGGGGGTAGAGTATTATTATATACCCCTTTGTATTCTTAGAAGTTTTAAAATATGTACTACTTTCTTTTAAAGTACACAAAATTTTCAAAGTCCCATGACATGCCAAATATCAATAAATAAAAGGGTGGATGATTTCTTAATATAAGTCAAGATGAACATGGTAACAGACACCATACAAACCTAGTAGTATATCATACTGTTTTGCTCAAGTGGCCAAGAAAAAGCTTGATATACACAAGGAGCCTCAGAATTAATCAACTAAACTTTAAGATGAAAAATAATTTTCTTAGAATTCCAAACTGAATACCCTTTAAAATTTACACAGCTTTAATTATTAAAACAGATAACACTCATCTCCTATATTACCTAATATTCACTAATATAAAGAAAGCATACCAGCTAAGGTGGAAAAGTAATTTGTTCTATTTATAGTTTTCTGTGACCAGAAAAAGAACCATTCTCCTCGGGGGAAAAGGCTTGCTAAGATAATTTCACTAAATTTCATTGCATCCATTTGTCCTATACATGACAAGCTAACAAAAGAAGCAGTGTATGTGTTGGAAAATATAGCTCCTTCTTGGTGTGGAATTGTATTATAGTAATTCAATTGTGCTTTGTGGTTCTATAGCAACGTATCAAAGCAGAGGGGAGGATGGCTTGAGTTCATAATCTAAACATAGCTTAAAGTATGAGCAGGACAGGCATGAGGGGTAAACATGGAAAGCACACAAAACATTGCAAGTTCTCAATAACCAAAATGGGAGACCTGTTTCCCAAGCGGTCATTATTACAATCACGCCAGACTACCCAGAGTTCTGTAATTCCAGTGAGAAAATGCAAGGAAGTGTAATTTCTGGGATTTCTCATCACTTTCAAGATGACTCAACAAAAGCAGTTTCTTATTCAAGAGATCGTAGGATCATATACTGTGTTTCTGAGATTCTTCAGCTACCACCAGCCCATTAAGGACTCAAGCATTTCTTAGAAAAGGTATGCTATGTCTCAACTGATCTCAGGTTCCTCAAAATCCTGATGTGAAGTGACAACTTTAAATGCCATATATATATATTGCAAAGTAAGGCTCAAAAAGAGATCACACAAGTTCTGTCAAAAGATACTCAAATCTCAGAGTTACTTACCATCATATGCAAGTCTCTGCAACATTCTGCTAGTCCAAAGCCATTTTCCTTACCACCCCAGCTCTTGGAAAAGGAAAAAAGACAGTATTAAAACAGTGCTTAAGGTAGTTTTGTGTATAAAGTATTTAAGAGTATGTTGCCGCTTGGAACACAGTGTTGAAAAGACATCCAACATTAAAATCAAACAAAAAGAGGGAGCAAATAGAAGCAAGAGCTTAAGACTCAAGGCAAGATGGTCTGCCTAAAGGTGATTTCTCCAATGAGACCAATTTCATTGTTCTGTGAGGATGGTACTGGGAAGAATATAAGAAGCTCTTGCAAGTAAATGCATTTGATATGCCTGCAGTCATGCTTGCTGAAAGGTCAGTCTTGACCCATTGGATCTTCAGTACTGTACCAGCCTTTCCAGGCTCAGCCTGATCACCTCTCTCATAGGGTGAAATCACATGCTCTTCAGTTCCTTACTTTTTGACATGAGCCAAAGTGTAAAGTAGAAGATCCTGCATTGCTTAATGTTATCGTACTCTGCCATGACAACGTCTAAAAAATTCATCAACAAGTACTAGTCCCTAAGTAATGGGGGAGAATGGCTCAACTGTACAATATTATTGAGTTCCAAACAGAAAAAAAAACTCAGCCATACAATTTTGCTTAAAAATTAGCCTACATTTTCAACAGCATTTGAGGTAATCTATCATTTTTGCCTAATTCAAAACTCTCCCAGCAGTGGGGATGGGCATTTGTTGATAACACTGAAGACTAAGTACATACAGTTGGGATAATTAATAGACAAACAGAAAAGCTTGGAAAGAAAGGCTGAGGAGTGTGATATTTGGGGGAATAAGGGCTTTGAAAACTTCCACACACTCCTGGAAATCTAGAAGGCCATGTATGCCCAAGGTTGGGCACATTCTCAGAAAAACCTAAAAAAGCACTAAGTTCCTACATCTCTAGCTGACATGAGGCTCTATGCAAGGGAAGGCTAAGCCAGAGTTGTAAACTTTCTGGTTCAGTTCAGTTCGGTTGCTCAGTCGTGTCTGACTCTGTGACCCGATGGACTGCAGCACGCCAGGCTTCCCTGTTCATCATCAGCTCCCGGAGTTCACTCAAACTCACGTCCAGTGAGTCAGTGATGCCATTCAACCATCTCGTCCTCTGTCATCCCCTTCTCCTCCTGCCTTCAATCTTTCCCAGCATCGGGGTCTTTTCCAATGAGGCAGTTCTTTGCATCAGGTGGCCAAAGTATTGGAGTTTCAGTTTCAGCATTAGTCCTTCCAATGAACAGTCAGGATTGATTTCCTCTAGGTTTGACTGGTTTGATCTCCTTGCAGTCCAAGGGACTCTCAAGAATCTTCTCCAACACAACAGTTCAAAAGCATCAATTCTTCAGCGTTCAGCTTTCTTTATGGTCCAACTCTCACATCCATATACTACTGGAAAAACCATAGCTTTGACTAGACAGACCTTGTTGGCAAAGTTATGTCTTTGCTTTTTAATATGCTGTCTAGGTTGGTCATAGCTTTTCTTCCAAGGAGCAAGCATCTTTTCATTTCATGGCTGCAGTCACCATCTGCAGTGATTTTGGAGCACAAGAAAATAAAGTCTCTCACTGTTTCCCCATCTATTTGCCATGAAGTGATGGGACTGGATGCCATGACCTTAGATGTCTGAATGTTGAGTTTCAAGCCAGCATTTACACTCTCCTCTTTCACTTTCATCAAGTGGCTCTTTAGTTCTTCTTCGCTTGCTGCCATAAAGGTGGTATCATCTGCATATCTAAGGTTATTGCTATTTTTCCCAGCAATCTTGATTCCAGCTTGTGCTTCTTCCAGCCCAGTGTTTCTCATGATGTACTCTGCATAGAAGTTAAATAAGCAGGGTGACAATATACAGCCTTGACATACTCCCTTCCTGATTTGGAACCAGTCAGTTGTTCCATGTCTGGTTCTAACTGTTGCTTTTCGACCTGCATACAGATTTCTTAGGAGGCAGGTCAGGAGGTCTGGTATTCCCATCTCTTGAAGAATTATCCAGTTTCTTGTGATCCAAATAGTCAAAGGATTTAGCATAGTCAATAAAGCAGAAATAGATGTTTTTCTGGAACTCTCTTGCTTTTTCAGTGATCCAATGGATGTTGGCAATTTGATCTCTGGTTTCTCTGCCTTTTCTAAATCCAGCTTGAACATGTGGAAGTTCACAGTTCATGTACTGTTAAAGTCTGGCTTGGAGAATTTTGAGCATTACTTTGCAAACATGTGAGATGAGTGCAATTGTGTGGTAGTTTGAACATTTGTTGGGATTGGAATGAAAACTGACCTTTTCCAGTCCTGTGGCCACTGCTGAGTTTTCCAAATTTGCTGGAATATTGAGTGTAGCACTGTAACACAGCATCTCTTTTTAGGATTTGAAAGAGCTCAACTGGAATTCCATCACCTCCACTAGCTTTTGTTGTAATGATGCTTCCTAAGGCCCACTTGACTTTGCCTTCCAGGATGTCTGGCTCTAGTGATCACACCATCGTGGTTACCTGTGTCATTAAGATCTTTTTTATATAATTCTTCTGTGTATTCTTGCCCCTCTTCTTAATACCTTCTGCTTCAATTAGGTCCATACCATTTCTGTCCTTTATTGTGACCATCTTTGCATGAAATGTTCCCTTGGTATCTCTAATTTTCCTGAAGAGATCTCTAGTCTTTCCCATTCTGTTGTTTTCCTCTATTTCTTTGCACTGATCACTGAGGAAGGCTTTCTTATCTCTCCTTGCTATCCTTTGGAACATTGCATTCAAATGGGTATATCTTTCCTTTTCTCCTTTGCCTTTAGCTTCTCTTCTCAGCTATTTGTAAGGCCTCCTCAGACAACCATTTTGCCTTTCTGCATTTCTTTTTCTTGGGGATGGTCTTGATCACTGCCTCCTATACAATATCACAAAACTCCATTCATAGTTCTTTAGGCACTCTATCAGATCTAATCCCTTGAATCTGTTTGTCACTTCCACTGTATAATTGTCAGGGATTTGATTTAGGTCATACCTGAATGGTCTATAGGTTTTCCCTACTTTCTTCAATTTAAGTCTGAATTTGGCAATAAGGAGTTCAGATTTGACCCACAGTCAGCTCCGGGTCTTGCTGACTGTAGAGAGCTTCTCCATCTTTGGCTGTGAAGAATATAATCAATCTGATTTCGGTATTGACCATCTGGTGATATCCATGTGTACAGTCTTCTCTTGTGTTGTTGGAAGAGGGTGCTTGCTATGACCAGTGTGTTCTCTTGGCAAAACTGTTAGTCTTTGCCCTGCTTCATTTTGTACTCTAAGACCAAATTTGCCTGTTACTCTAGGGATCTCTTGACTTCCTACTTTTGCATTCCAGTCCCCTATAATGAAAACGACATCTTTTTTGGGTGTTAGTTCTAGAAGGTCTTGTAGATCTTCATAGAACTGTTCAACTGCAGCTTCTTCAGCATTACTGGTTGGGGTATAAACTTGGATTACTGTGATACTGAATGGTTTGTCTTGGAAACGAGCAGAGATCATTCTGTCATTTTTGAGACTGCATCCAAGTGCTGCATTTCGTACTCTTTGTTGACTATGTGGGCTACTCCATTTCTTCTAAGGAATTCTTGCCCACAGGGACTCTTAACTTTCTGGTTAAGTATTGAAGATAGTGAGCATTGACATCAAAGATACCAATATGTACACAGAACTCACCAGCAAAGACAGAGAGAATTTGGTTCCAGGAATAAGGCAAATCACTAGCTGACCACTATGCTAACCAATGACCACATAAAACAAAGAATTCAGAAACCAGTTCAGAAAAGTCTAAATAAAAAACAACAAATCTTAACAACAAACCCTAGGGAAGGGTGAGAATCTGATTTCCAGAGTTGCCATGTTGTAATATTCAAAATGTCCACTGTAGCAATGTAAGGAGTGGCCTTAGCAAGGTAGTGCAATAAGATGGTTTTCACTGTGCTCCATCCCTCGCCCCCACAATAACCTGGCACCCATTCATAGAGAAAAGTACCTTTATGGAAGCTGTGGAATCCAACATGCAAAGGGACCTGGGAGAAGTCTCACCCGCCAGTTTGTTGGAAAAAAGGACCCAAGCTGTGGATCCTGCAGTGGTCTGTGAATTGGTTGCAGCCACTCTCAGCAGGTGTTTGAGAACCCCGAGAAAATACTATCTTAAACAATCACCCATGAATGATAAAAGTTAATGGACAAAAGTTTCTTAAAAATTATAATCAAAAAAATTTTTTTAATTCTAAAATAAGCTGTTAATGAATACACAGTATAAAAAGAGGCAAACTGTGACATCAAATCATAAAATCAAAGGGGATTAAAAGCCTTAAATTTTTCATATGCAATCAAAGTTAAGTTGCTATTATATCTATGTTTTATGTAAGATTCATGGTAACCACAAAGCAAAACTTAGGTTAGATAAAAGAGGAATAGAAGGGAATTGAAGTACATGAAAAACCATTATTCACAAAGAAAGACAGCAAAAGAAGAAAGGAGCAAGGGAAACACAAAACAATCAAAAAAGAATTAATAAGATCGCATAACTAAGTCCCTACCTATTATTAATAATAATTACTCCAAATGTAGATGAATTCATTTTCCCAATCAAAATGCATAAAGTAGCTGGATGGAAAAAAAAACAAGACCCAACTACATGCTACCTACAAGAGACTCATTTCAGCTTTAAAGACACACATGAGTTCAAAGTGCAGGGGAAGAAAAAGTCATTTTACAGAAGTGGAAACCAAAAAAGCAAGGATAGCTACCCATATCCGACAAACTAGGCTTTGACTCAAAACCTGTAATGGGAGACAATTAATTAAGGTCACTATAAAATGATAAAGGGGTCAATTCAAAGAGGATATAACAACTGTAAATTATATGGACATAACACTGGGACATATTAAATGTATAAGTAAATACTAATAGATAAGAGGGCTTCCTAGGTGGCTCAGCGGGTAAAGAATCCACCTGTTACGCAGGAGATGCAGCTTTGATCTCTGGGTTGGGAAGGTCCCCTGTATCAGTTAGAACCCACTCCAATATTCTTGTAAAATCCCACAGGCAGAGGAGCCTGGCAGGCTACAGTTCATAGGGTCACAAAGAGTTGGGCATGACTAAATTGACTGAGCACACATACAGTAGATATGAAGGGAGATATGAGATGGTTAGACAGCATCACTGACTCAGTGAACATGAATTTGAGCAAACTCCAGGAGATAGTGAAGGACAGGGTAACCTGGCATGGTGTAGCCCATGGGTTGTAAAGAGTCAGACATGACTTAGTGACTGAACAACAAATGAAGGGAGAAAGAGAGAATACAATAATAGGAGGAGATGTCAGCATCTCACTTTCAACAACAGATAGACTGTACTGAGAGAAAAATCAAGAAGGAAACATTGGATTTGAACTCTACTTTAGACCAATGGCCCTTGTAGGCATATGTATAACATTTATTCAACAGGAGAATACACTCTTCTCAAACCCACATGGAACATTCTCCTAGAGAGATTATATGATAGGTCATAAAACAAGTCTTAACAAATTTAAGACTGAAATCATACCAAATATTTTTCTGGACCCTAATAGTATGAAACTGGAAATCAGTTACAGAAAGAAAACTGGAAAGATTCACAAAAATCTGGAAATTAAGCAATACACTCCTGAACAACCAAAGGGTCGAAGGAAGAAATCAAAAGGGAAATTAAAAATATCTTGAGGCAAATAAAAACACAAAATATCACAATGAATAGGATGCACCAAAAGTACTTCAAGAGGGAAGTTTATAGGAAATAAATGCCTACATTAAGAAATATCTCAAACAACCTAATTTTATACCTCAACTTGAAAAAGAATGAACTAAGTCCAGAGTTAGTAGAAGAAAGGAACAAAAATCAGAGCAGAAATAAATGAAATAGAGACTAGAAAAACCACAGAAAAGATTAATGAAAGTAAGAACTTTTAAAAAACTACTCAACAAAATAGTTTCAAAACTTTAGCTAGACTGAAAAAAAGGCTGAAGACCCAAATAAATAAAATCAGAAACAAAAGAAGAGACATCACAACTGATACCACAGATACAAAGGATCACTAAGAGACTACTAGGAACAAAATGCCAACAAACTGGATAACCTAGAAGAATTGGATAGAACTCCTAGAAATATATAACCAAAACAGAATCATGGAGAACAGAAAGTATGAAGAGACCAATAATGAATAAACAGATTGAGTCAGTAATCAAAAAGACCCCCAAGAGAAAATTCCAGGACCAAATGGTTTCCCTGGTGAAACATTTAAAGAATAACCAATCTTTCTCAAATTTTTACCAAATGATTGAAGGAGGAACACTTTTCAACTGGTAATTGGGAAAATCGCCATTGTTTGGCCAAAGTTACCCTCATATCAAAGCCAGATAAGGACAATACACGAACAGAAAACTAGAGGCCAATACCCCTGATGTACAAACTTGCAAAAGTCCTCAGTAAACTACCAGGAACTCAAATTTAACAGCACTTTAAAAGGAACACAGATCCCAATTTAAGTGAGATTTATCCCTGGGGTGCAAAGATGTTTCAACACATGCAAATCAATAAATGTGATATCACATTAAGAAAATGAAAGACAAAAATCACATGAGCTAATCACATTAGCTCAGAAGTTGTAGAAAAAAGTAATGACAAAGTTCAATATCCTTTCATAATAAAACCCCAAAAACGGGGTATGGTGAGAACATACCTAAACACGATAAAGGGCACATATGACAAGCCCACAGTTAACAGCATACTCAACGATGAAAGGCTGAAACCTTTCCTTTTAAGATCAGGAACAGGACAAGGTGTTCATTCTAACCACTCACAATAGTGGAACACAGCACTGGAAATTCAGCACAATACTGGAAATTCTAGCCAGAGAAAAAAGACATACAATTCAGAAAGAAAGAAGTCAAGTCCTGTTTTCACTTGCAAATGATACACAGAAAATCCCCAAGGAGCCACCCAAAAACTTAGAATAAATTCAGTAAAGTTGCAGGATACAAAATTAACATACAGAAATCAGTTATATTTCCATACACTATCTGAAAAAGTAGAACAATCCCATTTACAATACCATAAAAAAAAGTAAAATACTTAGAAATAAATTTTACCAAGGAGGTAAAATCTGTACACTGAAAACTACAAAACACTGATGAAAGGAATTAAAGAAGAGACAAATATCCAATGTTCATGGACTGGAAAAATTAGTATTGTCAAAATGTCCATAGAACTGAGAGTAATGTATAAATTTTAATTACTTTCAAAAATCCAATGACAGTTTCCCTAGAAACAGGAAAAACAATCCTCAAATTTATATGGAATACAGAAGACCCCAAATAACTAAAGCAATCCTGAGACAGAACAAAGCTACAGATATTGTACTTCCTGATTTCAAATACCATTACAAAGCTATAGTAATCAACAGTATGGTATTAGCATAAAAAACACACATAGCCCAACGGAACATAATCAAGAACAGAGAAATAAATCCACACACACAAAGTCAAATAATATTTCAAAGGGAGCCAATAATCAATGGGGAAAGTACAGTCTCTTCAATAAATGGTGCTGAGAAAACTAACATACAGGGAAAAAAAAATGAAGTTGGACCCCTATCTTATACCACTAAAAAAATTAACCTGAAATGAATGAAAGACTTTAATATAAGACCTGAAACCATAAAGCTCCTAAAAGTAAACATGAGTAAAAGCACACTGACACTGGTTTTGGTGACAATTTTTTGGACATGATACCAAAAGCAACAAGGGCAAAAATAAAGGAGACTGAATCAAACTAAAACATTTTAGCATAGCAAAAGAAACAATCAAAATGGACAGATAATCTGCACAACAGGAGAAAATATTTGCAAACCATTATATCTGAAAAGAAATTACTATCCAAAATATAAAGAACTCATACAGCTGAGTAACAGTAACAAAAACCAACCATCTGATCTTAAAATGGGCAGAGGTGCCTCTGTTTTCACATGGACTTGTCTGTCTGTGTTTCCTTCTCTTTTGTCTCTTATAAGGATGCTTGTTATTGGATTTAAGCTCACTCAGATAATCCAGGATGATCTTAAGATTCTTAATTACATCTGCAAAGACTCTTTCATAGTCAGAGGTTCTGGGGTTTAGGGCATGGGCATATCCTTTTGGGGACTACCATTCAATCCCCTACACTCCCCCGCTTCCTTCCCTGAACTCAGATCCTAGGTCTTGACAAAGACTCTCTTTGACCCAAATTTGCTCAGGCTCCTGTGAGCAATTTTCTCAGCGAGTCCTCAAATTTGGGCTTTTCTGGGTCCTTCCCTGTAGAATCTAGTTTCAGCAAGAAACCAGTTAAGTCAGGGGAACCAGAATCTCCCCTACCCCTGACACTTCCTCTTAATAACTCCACCCACTGTGCCCACCCCAATCCTGCTCCTTGGCTGCAAATGCCCATTCTGCATTCAGAATTAAACCCACTTCTATACTGCAGTCTCTTTTCCTCTATTGTAATAGTTGTTTTAAAAAATAAAATTTATCTTCATCTCTTTAAAAAATAAATAAATAAAATGGACACAGGAATTAAACAGACATCTTTTCAAAGACAATACACAAATGGCCAGTAGTTACATGAAATGGTGCTAAATATCACTAGTTATCAGGGAGATGCTAATCATAACCACAGTGATATATCACCTCACACCTGAGAGACTGGCCATTTTCAATAAGACAAGAGATAACAAGTACTGGCAAGTATTTGGAGAAAAGAGGATGTTTGTGCACTGTTGGTGGGAATAAAAATTGGTATAGCCTCTATCTATCTATCAGTCCATGTGATCACAAAGACTGGACATGACTCAGTCACTGAACAACAACAACAAATAGCCTCTACAGAAAACAGTACAGCAGTTCCTCAAAAAATTAAAAACGGAACTATTATGATTCAGCAATTCCAGTTCTGGCTATCTATCCAAAGGAAAGGAAATCAGGAAAAAGAGATATCTTCACTCCAATTTTTATTGCAAAATTGTTCACAGTAGCTAAGGTATGGAAACTATATACATACCCATCTATGGATGAATGGATAAAGATGTGGCATATATGTGTGTAAAAAAATTTATGTGTGTAAAATACATGTATGTAAACACAAACACACACACACACACACACACACACACACACACACACAATGAGAACACCTCATTTCTCAGCCATGAGAAACCAGGAAATCTCACCTTTTGAGACAAACATGGATGGACCTTGAGGGCATTCTAATAAGTGAAGTAAATCAGAGACAGACAACTACTGTATAGTATCACTTATACATGGAATCTACAAAAGCTGACCACAAAGAAAGAGCTTAGAATGGTGGTTGCTAGGGATTGGGGGAAAAGGGGAGATGTTGGTCAAATTGCACCAACTTCCAATTATATAATGAAAAACATCAGGGGATCTAACTTATAGCATAGTGATTATAGGTAATACTGTACTATACACTTTAAAATTGCTAAAAGAATAAATCTTAAATATTCTCACTACAAAAAAGGAAATGGTAATTATGTGAGGTGATGGAGATGTTAATTAATCCTACTGTTGTGATCACTTTTCAATATACAAGTGTAACAAATCATCATGTTGTATACCTTAAAGTCACACAATGCTTTATTGCAATCACTGGGTTAGCCAAAAAGTTCATATGGGTTTATATATCCCTATAAAACTGGAAAAAAATTAGTTGAATTAATTCCTGAAGAAGTTCAGTCATTGGATTTAGGCAAAGACTTTAAATAGTCTACTTTGAATATGCTTAAAGAGCTAAACCAAATCTTATACAAAGAACTAAAGGAAACCATGAGAATGATGTCTCATCAAATAAAGACTGCCAATAAGAAGTTATTTTAAAAAAAGGAAGTAAATAGAAATTCTGTAGCTAAAGCACAGTAATAGAAATGAAAATTTCACTAAGTGGTTCAACAGCAGATTTAAGCACGGAGAATGAATAAATGAATGTGATGGTAATATGTGCTACAGAGAAAAATGAAGCAAAGTGTAATAGGGAATATGGAAAGTGTTCTGATTTTAAAATAGGATGGTAGGAAGACGTCACTGAGATAGTGGTTTTTAATACTTAAAAGAAGATGAGGGAGCAAGTCATAGAGACAACTGGGGAAATAGCTGCACGGAGGCCTTGGAGCAAGAGTGTGCCTGGCACCATCTAGGAAAGCAAGGGTGCGGTATCTGAAATGGATTGAGTATTGGGGAAAGACATGTAAGAGGTGGTCATGTTTGATTTTGTACACATTACAATTAATATCCAGTAGAGATGTTTAGAAGCCAGTAAACATACAAGCTTGAGGTTCAAAGAAATCACGTAATTTTGGGAGTCAATGGCCCTTAAAACCATGAAACTGGGCAAGATCACATAGGCAGAATATAAATGGATAAGAGACAGAATCTGGGGTGAAGCACTAAGCCACTCCAACACTTGGAGGCAGCAAAAGAGAAGGCACCAGTCAAGGGCACCAATCAATGGAGGACCAGGAGGGTGGCTTGGAAACTAAGACTGTTGTCCAATCTTTAAAAATCTTAACACTGTGGGAAAATACTCACCATAGGTTACATGATGGGAAAAGCAGCATATGAAACACAATGTTATTTTATCTACATGGTGAGAGCCGAGGATTACTGTTATTTTCATTAAAATTTTCTTTTGTGTTCTTAATTTTCAACACTGAACATGTATTATTAGTTTGATGCAAACGTAATTGTGGTTTTCACATTGCTAAAATCTGCTGTTTGATATCAGAATACATTCTAAAATAAATGTCGTAATGTTATACACCATTTTAATGTGCTTTTCTCACTTTATATTTTTTTGCTAATGATTTATTTCTTGCTGTTTATTTTATATTTAGTTTGGACTATGGAAATGATTTTAGACAAAAAGCATATTTAAGTGATTTTCTTATTTGAGTTCAAAATGGGTTGTAAAGCAGCAGAAACAACTCAACATTGACAATGCATTTGGCCCAGGAACTGCTAGGGAATGTACAGTGTAGCGGTGGTTCAAGAAGTTCTACAGAGAGGATGAGAGTGTTGAAGATGAGGATCGCAGTAGACAGCCATTGGAAGTTGACAACAACCGATTGAGAGCAATCACTGAAATTGATCCTCTTACAACTACAAGAGAAGCTGCCAAAGAAAACATTAACCATTCGACGTTCATTCAGCATTTGAAGCAAACTGGAAAGGTGACAAAACTCCTTAAGTGGGTGCCTCATGAGCTGACCAAAAATTAAAAAAAAAAACACATTGTTTTGAAGTGTCTTCTCTTATTCTATGCAACAATGACAAACCATTTCTCAGATTGTAACAAGCGACAAAAACTACAGTTTAACAAACAACTGGAGATGATCAGCTCAGTGGTTGAATTGAGAAGCTCCAAACCTCATCCCAAAGCCAAACTTACACCAAAAAAGGTCATGGTCACTGTCTGGTGGTCCACTACAGCATTCGGAATCCCACTGTAACCATTACATCTGAGCATTACATCATGCTCAGCAAATCAACAAGATGCACCCAAAACTGTAAAGTCTGTAGCCTGCACTGGTCAACAGAAAGGCTCCAATTCTTCTCCACGACAATGCCCAACCGCATGTCACACAACCAAAAGTTGAACGAATTTGGCTAGAAAATTTTGCCTCATCCACCATATTCACCTGACTTTCTTCAGCATCTTGACAACTTTTTGCAGTGAAAACGCTTCCTCAACCAGCAGGATGCAGAAAATGCTTTCCAAGAGTTCTCTGAATCCTGAAGCATGAATGTTTATGCTACAGGAATAAACAAACTTATTTCTTGTTGGCAAAAATATGTTGATTGTAATGGTTCCCACTTTGATGAACAAAGATGTGTTTGAGACTAGTTATAATGATTTAAAATTCACGGTCTCAAACCACAATTACTTTTGCGCCAATCTAATACTTTTGTAAAAATTCTGACAAATTTATTTGAAAATAAATATTGGAAGGTGAAAAAAAATCAATGAGCCTGAAGATAGGTCTATTCAGATTATCCAGTCTGAGGAGCAGACAGAAAAAAGTAAATGTAGGTTAAGAGTTCTGTGGGACTTCATCAAGTATACCAACATATACAAAATGGGAGTCCAAGGAGAAGAGAGAAAGGCAAAGAGATTACTTAAAAGAAATAATAGCCAAAACATCTCAAATTTGACAAGAGACATGAATCTACAAACCCAAGAAGCTCAATGAATTTCAATAGGATAAAAATACAGATTCACAAATAGACATAATCAAAATTTCAAAGACCAAGACAGAATAAACTTGAAGGCAGCAAGCAAGATGTGATTTGTTATATACAAGGGATCCTCACAGCTGATTTCTCATCAGAAACCATAGGTGCCAGAATGAAGTGGGAAAACACATTCAAAGTACTGAAAGAAAGTAACTGCTAATTAGAATTCTATAACTTGCACAATTATCCTTCATAAATGTAGGAGAAATTAATATTTTCTCAGATAAAAGCTGACAGTTTGTTGCTAGTAGACCTGCCTATAAGAAATGCTAAGAGAGCAGATATCAAAGGATATGCCATAGTAACCTGACTCTATATGAAGAAATTAAGAACACCAGTAAATTAACTACACAGGTAAGTATAATGCATAATTATTTTTGGTTTGTAATTCCTTTTTGTTCTGTGTGTTTTATAACTATAAAATAGTTAATAGACACACAATATATAAAGGTGTAATTTGTAACAACAACATAAAGTGAGAGGAAAGTGCTATATAGGAGGAAACTTTTTGTCTACTCTTAAAACTAGGTTGGTACTAACGCTTTAAAACTAAGTTGGTACTAACGCATATATATGGAATTTAGAAAGATGGTAACGATAACCCTATATGCAAAACAGAAAAAGAGACACAGATGTACAGAACAGACTTTTGGACTCTGTGGAAGAAGGCGAGGGTGGGATGTTTCGAGAGAACAGCATCAAAACATGTATATTATCTAGGGTGAAACAGATCACCAGCCCAGATTGGATGCATGAGACAAGTGCTCCGGCCTGGTGCACTGGGAAGACCCAGAGGAACTGGGTGGAGAGGGAGGTGGGAGGGGGGATCGGGATGGGGAATACATATAAATCCATGGCTGATTCATGTCAATGTATGACAAAAACCACTACAATATTGTAAAGTAATTAGCCTCCAACTAATAAAAATAAATGGAAAAAAAAACTAAGTTGGTATTAAGTTAAACAGTTCATTAATGAAGATGTTAGTTGTAATACACAGGGAACACATAAATAACTAGACAAAAGATAAAACAAAGAAATATAAGACTTGAACATTAAATCAACTAGACCTAACAGATATATACATATATACACATATGTGTACATGCATATATATGTGTGTGTGTGTGTGTGTGTATATATATATATGGAACAATCTACCTAACAAACAGCAGAATATACATTCTTCTAAAGTACAAAGAATTAACAGTCTCTCACATAGACCACAGGTTAAGCCACAATACAAACTAAGAAATTTAAAAAAATAAAATAAAATCGTACAAAGTATCATATCCAGTGACAATGGAAAGAAATTAGAAATATGTAGCAGAAGGAAATCTGGAAAATTCACAAACACATGGAAACTAAACAATACACTCTTAACAAACAATGGGTAAAAGAAGAAATCAAAAGGGAAATTAGAATATTCCTTGAGATGAATGAAAATGAGAACATTTCATATCAAAACTCATGGACTATACCTTCTGTGATAAAACACTATACAGAGGGAAATTTACAGTTGTTCATTGCCACTATTTATTGGTAAGAAAGAAAAATTTCAAATCAGTACCCTAACAGTCCAGCAAACTAAACCCAAAGCAAACAGAAAGAAGGAAATAGTAAAAGTGGAGTAGAGATAAATGAAACAAAATAGAAAAACAGAATCAATTAAAGCAAATTTGGACTTTGTTCTTGCTCTCTCATGCTTATTCTTCATTTTTCCAACATTTGCTCACTTCATGTCTCTGTGTGTCATTTGGTAATTACAGCAATATTTCCAACTTTTTCATCATTACATTTGTTATGATGATCTGTGATCAGTGATAGTTGCTATTACAACTGTCATTGTTTTGGGGTGCCATGAATCACACCCCTACAAGATGGCAAATTTAATGGAAAAAAAAATGTGTGTTCTGATTGGCATCTCTCTCCCTCTCCTCAGGCTTCTCTATTCCATGAGACACAACAATATTGTAATTAGGCCAATTAGAAAACCTACAATGGCCTCTAAGTATTCAAGTAAAAGGAACAGTTCCAAGTCTCACTTTATATCAAAAGCTAGAAATGGTTAAGCTTAGCAATTCTTACATGTTACATCTATATTTGGAAACTTTCCATTATCATTACTATACAAGTTTAACTTCTTTTAGCTTTATAAAAAAAGACTAACAATAGGAAAAGTACTTCCTCATTCCATTTTCAATATTTTCTTCATTATTCCCCAGACTTCCATTGAAGAAATAAGGAATTTGCTGAAAACTGTGAGGATAAGGGATATATAGACACCTGATGGTACTTACAGGTGACAGGTAAGTCAAAGCAATGATCTGCATTTGCAAGACAGAATAAGCTTGAAAGGCTATATACATCTTCACAATTACTTTCCTTCTGTTTCTTCTGTTGTCACAACTACCTGTTTTAGAATACTTCTACTAATATTGTCATCCACAAATTTTTCTATCTTTTGTGATCTAATAAGACTCAAGCACCAACAACAAGAAAGTTGTAGTAAGCTGGGATCCTTAAAAGACCATGTCAAGCCAAACCTGATTCATTAAAGTCTGCGATGTTGTGACATATCTGAGATGTTACCATTATCAAATACAAAGAAACATTTCTCACAAAATTATGTAAAGTTAATATGGGAAAACACTGGATACTAGTACATTAAGTAAATAAAGCAGGATATAAAGTTACTTACATGCATTCAGATATGTAAAGAAATATGCCTGAAGACTAATGTACCAAAATGATGAGCAGATACATATATCATTATAAATTTTCTTCTGTATATTTCCAAAATGTTAAAATACTGAGCATATATTTTTATTATGATAAAAATATGATAAAAATATATGCCACCAAGATAAATCTATGGAATGTTTAAGATTCCAGGGTACATATTAGCTAGTACTACTCAGAATAACTAGTTCTTTGTCCTTTTAATTATACATATATATCACTTTCTCAACTACCATGTGAGGTTTTTTTTTAAAAAAAAAAAAAGAAAAAAAAGAACATGTTTTACACACTAGATCCAGCACAGGATTAGTCATATACTTCTTGAATGTTATCAAGTGGAAGATGTGGATTCAAGGAGCTGAGTTTCAGGCTGACACCCATGTTTGGGATAAAAACCATAATCAACACTAGAAAGAGCAGATATCACATCGCACACTTTGGCTAAAAGTTCATAGGCTTTTCCTAAAAGTAATGTAACTTCTGAATCTCACTGTCCTCACCTACCAGAGTCACCATGTGATCCTGGCAATTAAGAACACATAGCATATTTGATACTACCTCACTAGATGGGATTTGCTAGAGAATGGGGAAAAAACAGACATCAGGGGAAAAGGTCTTGATGCCTTTGGAATGCAACTATAAGAATCTGGTTAAGATTCTGCAACTTTACCCAATAGGATAGACTATACCAATGTTTTGGACCAGTAGCCTCACCTGAAAACTTGTTAGCAATGCATATTACCAGGCCCTAACCTATGCTTTAATAAATCAATTCTTTCTCATGCATGGCCAAGTCTGAGAATCAGTGTCCCAGACCCTCATAAAAACCAAACCAACTGGTTTTTAACAGATTCAAGACTTCTTGGAGTACCTCTGCTACATTTTTAGTTCAGTAATATCTGTGCATATTAACAACTGGCTCACATCACTGAGTTAACTGAGTCACTAAAAAACTTCAATGAGAAATGGTTAAAAAAATCTCATCTTTGCAAATCCAAGAAAATATGCTCAAATTTTAAGGGAGGCTACATCTAGATGAATAACTGGTGACTATTCTTTTTATAAAGTTTCCTATACATCCTAGAATTTTTGTGTTATATTTATAATCATGCAGAAATGATTTTTAAGTAACCACACACCTAAAACTAACCTGAAACTCGAGTTTTATGACTTGTGAGGTAACTTTATATTCTGCTTTTATTAATAAAAAGTTAGCCCTATCAATTTTCTTCCAAGAAACCTTTCTAGCAATGGTTATCTCTCAAATCTTAGTTATGTATTATCAATTTGTCCCTAGGAATAGTAGACAACAGTTTGACTAAGCTGAACTTCTAACATGAGTGTTTTTTGCCTTCAATAACAATTACTACCACCACATCATAGCACTAAGAACCCTACATTTTATTCTGAAAATACTCTTAAGGTAGACATAACTAAATTCTCAGATGAAAAAACTGCTATCAGAACTAATAAGGTAGGTAGGCCAGGACTCAAAATCCAGATTTTTGCAGCCAGTATTTCCTTCCAAGTAGAATCTGATTCTAAACTTTCTTTCCAGAAGAGAAGTGGCATTTTTGAACAAAGAGAGATTCTCTTTTTGAACAAAGATCTATGAAATTTCTCAAAATTACTTCATAAAATTGAGAATACTTCCTAGGATTTTGGGGGGAACTTAGCTTCTAAATGGTCCCTGATAGTTCTCAATTAGGCCAGTAAAGTTAACTTAGGGCTTCCTATTCATTTTGACACTGCAAGAAACACCTGTGAAAGGGAATAATAGGGTCCAAATTTTGTGCTCTTTTGACTCTTCACCCACAACTCACCTCTGCCAAATGCTGCAGCCGGGTTAGCAGTGGGGTTCTCTTGTCAGATCCAAGGCGTGTGATATAATTTGATCTTTTGCTAAACACATACAGAAGGTTGAGGACTGCCAGCACCACTTGCATATCAGAAGAAGCCAATAAAGTTGTCAAATGCTACAGGGGACAAAAAGGTGGGGGGAGGGTGGGGGGGTTCATGGTATCAGGCATACAAGACTTTGAAAACTTGAAACGCCAACAAAGTAATAGATTTATCAACAATTACAAAGCTATCAAGAAGTTTAACAATGTAAAAAGATTTGTAAATATTTGAGCAGCTCAACATGCAATCTTATGCTCAAGAAGCTTACAATCTGGCAGAATGAAAGTCCAATTTAAGTTAAAAAAATGTAAACAGAAGTTCAAAATTACATAGGCATCTCCACAGCAAGAAACCAATGACAAGAGACAAATGTGGTATTTTAATACAGCAGAACTCAAAACATTAAGTCTCCAACTAGACTAAAAGTAGAGTAAGATAATTTTTGCTCATTCTGTATCCTTTACAACAAATATAAAATTGGAATTAGATAAAATACAGGGTTCTTTATATAGAAACTAAAAATAACAGTCGGTGGCACTTACAACTGTTACAGTGTATTTAACAATAACCCAAGAGTAACTATTTTTTCTTTTCAATACAATAAAAATTCACCAATATACTGAGACATTCGGTTAGTGTTAAAATCAGTATGTAATTTAGTTGGAAATGAACCAAAGCATTTCTGACTGCTGATTATCCAGAAAGCTATGGATTTCCTTTTGCAACTTATCTATTTCATCTTCAACAGACTGCTCAGGTGCTATCTTTAGTTCAGTTATTCCATTTCTCTTCTTAAGTTATTTACTTTCTACCTGTTTGTTCTGATTCTGGTTCTTTAATGAAGACAGGAAAAGTAACACAACAATCAACAGGGCACTAAATCAACAGCAATAAAAACTCTAAAGTTAGGCTAAAGGAAGAGTACTGCTTCTTATACTGATTCCTGATGAATTCAAAAGTTCACTAATTCCCATGCCCACTATACTCTTTTAAGAATACATAGCATGCTATTAATATATATTTTGGGGAGAGGGGAAAAGAGGCTGAAAAGCAGCACACTAAAACTTAGAAGAGCACCAAGTCCAGTGATGTGTCAAGGTAATCAAATTATGTTGTATTAAAGTAATCTGGGGCTGCTCTGATAACTTGGGACAAAAATCAATTCCTGAAAATTCCCAAGAATACTTCAATACATGTATTACATTCTCATTAATTTCTTTAATCTTAAAAGACGAGGTGAATTTGACAGTAAAAAAAACCTTCTCATCAACCCTGTGAAGGGTTTCTTTAGCCAAGAAACATCTTACCATTGTCTTTGATGCTGAAAACCCCAGAACTTCGTAATGAAAAGGAAAGAATCATCAGAAAGAAATAACAATTTCACTATTCTGGACATGAATAATTCTAGTAAAGAACAGATTGTATAGGCTTAAACCTCTCCTACCTCTATGGAACTATACAGATGCCGGGAAAAGCTGTACTCAATGAGTAAGGCTGTGAAGTTCAACACAGCCAAGAGAAGCATTTTCAGTTGTTCTTTTTCCGGCCTATCACACACGAGCATCCATGACATATTCTCCACTGTCTGTCCAGCATCTGCCAGAATCCCATCGAAGCGGTCCAAAAGATCCACCCAGTGATATAACTCGCACTGGAGAAGGGAAAAGAAAGAGGAATATATAAGAATAAGGTAAAAGTACTGTGTGGGTACTTTGCAGCTGAGGTTTGCTACAATAGATGCTGAGCATAATACGTAGACAAGTTCACCTCCCACCTTTGCTTCTCTTCAATCCCCCACTAATATAGAAACCAATGAGAAAAATCATATTCTGAGCCACATGAACCTGAGTTCATTATTTGTTTTTTTTTTTCTCTTTTTTTCCTCTGGCATGTGGGATCTTCCTGGGTAAGGGATTGAACTTGAGTGTCTTGCATTGTCAGGCAGACTCTTCACCACTGAGCCATCAGAGAAGCCCCCTGAGTTCATTGTTTTATTCATCAAAACATACATGTTCTAACCAGGAGGCACCACAAAATTTCTGTAGCAGGTCTTCAGAGAGAGAATTCTGGGTATACTCTGAGGTCTAAAAACACAAGGACTTTCTTTGCTAAAATCCATTTTATCTGAAGTACTTCTTATTAGAGTTACCAAAAGAAGAGTCTTTTAAACTAAAAGTAAAAATCTTGAGACTATCTCAAACTCATATTGTCAGTTAAACTAAAGGAATTTTGTGGTTGAGATTATTTATCATCACCTGTATAAGCAATCTTCACCCTCAGTGAGCAAATTTTTCCCTTTACATTTCTTTCAAAATTTCCTTGGTAACCATTCACAGGCTAAAATTACCAGTCTAGAGATGTGCAAAACACACACACACACACACACTAGATGCTTATTAAGCAATTGCTGAATGAGGTCATCTCATTATGGTTTCTCTTTTGGGAGCATGGGTTTACATACCTTTCCAATGTTCCATGTTTTGATCTGTTGCAGTTCCAAAAGAAGTTGCTCATCATTACAAACTTTGAGTTTGTCTATTAAGGCTCTGCAGTCTGCAGGCTGAGAAAAACAGATATTCACAAAAGGGTGTTTGGGGGTATGAGGGAGACACATTGACAAAGAACAGGGGGAAAAAAACACCCTTATGTCAACACAGACAACAATTAAACTTTTGATAGAATGCACTTAAGAAAAATGGAAAATTTCCAGACAACCATTTGAGATTAATATGGAAACCTTATAAAGATACAAGCCATTGGTGTTATTTTTTTAAACCAGGATGAACTTGTAGACAAACTACTTGGAAGGGTACAAACAAAAGAAATAAAGGAAACAAGCTAAATATCAATAAAAACAAAATGAAGGAATCTGTATCATGGTCTGAAAGTTAACCAAAATGACTAGAAATGTACAAATAGAGAAACACTGAGGAGTCATAGTGAATTCACAAAGGTGAAGATTAGCATTGACTATATTTTTCACAATATTAAGCCATCCAATTATAGGAGGCAAAGACCTTCTGAACTGAATAAAACTAGGACTCCATTCTTATTTGTGGTTCCCATTTCCATATATTCCAGCTCTCTTTTTACTGATAAAAGGGCCTGTCAGGTACCTCGTCAGGTAACAAGGTGTGGATTCAGGGTTCATAGTAAGTTTTCAAAAGCTGGATGGCGGGGGGTGGGGCTGGGGGCGGGACAGGGAAGGGACAGAGAAGCTTCTATTAATGGAAGGTAGCTGGAAGTGATCATGCTTGCTATTTAACTCTGCAAAACAGTATGGTATGTTGTGAATGGGCCTAGATTTGGAACCAAACAAATCTGGGTTCAGTTTTTTGCTCAATGTTTACTAAGTTGTTTGATCATGGGCAAATCCAACCTCTTAGCCACAATTTTCTCATCAGGAAGAAAGTCCTTTTAAGAACTACCTTGGAAATGTGACGCTCAAGTGTTTGCACATACATAAAGCACTTATCTCACATAACAGGAGCGTAAATGTTGAGAGACAGCATACTGTTACAAAGAACATCAGGCAATTCAGTCGCTCTGTCGTGTCCAATTCTTTGCGACCCCATGGACTGCAGCAGACCAGGCTTCCCTGTCCTTCAAGAACTCCAGGAGCTTGATCAAACTCATGTTTGATAGAGTCAGTGATGCCATCCAACCATTCTCATCTTCTGTTGTCTCCTCCTCCCGCCTTTAATCTTTCCCAGCATCAGGTGGCCAAAGTGTTGGAGTTGCAGCTTCAGCATCAATCGTTTCAATGAATATCAGGACTGATTTCCTTTAGGATTGACTGGCTTGATCTCCTTGCAGTTTAAGAGACTTTCAAGAGTCTTCTGCAACACCACAGTTCAAAAGCATCAATTCTTCGGCGCTCAGCTTTCTTTATAGATCTCCTGACTTCTCAGCTTTTGCATTCCAATCCCCTATAATGAAAAGGACATCTTTTTTGGGTGTTAGTTCCAGAAGGTCTTACAGGTCTTCATATAACATTCAACTTCAGCTTCTTCAAAATTCCTGGTTGGGGCACAGACTTGGATTACTGTGATACTGAATGGTTTGCCTTGGAAACGAACAGAGATCATTCTGTCATCTTTCAGACTGCACCCAAGTACTGCATTTCAGACTCTTTTTGTTGACTTTGAGGGCTACTCCATTTCTTCTAAGGGTTTCTTGCCCACAGTAGCAGATATAATGATCATCTGAATTAAATTCACCCAATCCAGTCCATTTTAGTTCACTGATTCCTACAATATCGATATTCCCTCTTGCCATCTCCTGTTTGACCACTTCCAATTTACCTTGATTCATGGACCTAACACTCTAGATTCCTATGCTATACTGTTCTTTATAGCATTGGACTTTACTTCCATCACCAGTCACATCAACAACTGGGCGTTGTTTTTGCTTTGGGACTGTCTCTTCATTCTTTCTGGAGTTATTTCTCCACTTTTCTCCAGTAGCATATTGGGCACCTACCAACTCGGGGAGTTCATCTTTCAGTGTCATTTCTTTTTGCCTTTTCATACTGTTGACGGGGTTCTCACAGCAAGAATACTCAAGTGGTTTGCCATTCCCTTTTCCAGTGGATCACGTTTTGTCAGAACTCTCCACCATGACCTGTCCATCTTGGGTGGCTGTGGGCTTTAGAATTAAGGTAGTTGGTAAGCTACATCTTGGACTCTCCATATCCTCTTTCACAAAATAAACTAACACAACCTATTTATCTAGCAATGCTGTGAGATTTAAACTAGGGGCATTTTCAGCAGCCAAAACTGAACGTGGAACAAGAGGGGCTCAAGGGCAAATTTTTTTTAAAGCTAAGTCTGATATCTTTCCTCTCTCTAAAGTAAGCATTAAGAACTATCTCAAATTTCTGCGAAAATTAAAGGCATTAAAAATTCTTGGCACAAAATTCTTCCACAAACCAGATGTGCACCTTTTCTTTCTTTAAGTCATACACGTTGAGGGATAGGTATGAAGCAGCAGAAACAGGTAACATAGGAGTGTGAACTAACTGCTCATGCAGTTAACTTGTGCCTTTTGAATCTACTTGAGCCTACTATCAATACCACTTCAATTTCTAATGGCCAAACTCTACCTCCTAGGTCTTAAGCTGTTATTCTCCTATTGGGGCTTGCCAGAGGTATCACATAGTGCCTTCGGCTGACATTAAGGTAGACACCTGGATCTACCAGACCATAATGTCCATGAAGTAGGGCAGTTTACATCATAGCTTGAAACTTTTGCAGTCTTTTCTAGATCCAAACATTACTGTCACCCAAAAGTTATCCAGTATATGGATCAAAACAGCATGTGTAAACATGACATATGCTGCCTCCAAAATCTAAAGAGCCATTGCATATACTGTTCCTCTACCTTCATGGTGTGTGGTACAAGGTGTGGAAATATGTCTCATTTGAGAAGGAAATTTTGACATTTCCCAGACTTCTGGCAGGCACTCAACCTTCAAAGGGCATTCTCTGGCACATGTATGTCTAAGGCATCTTAAGTACTTGTGTTTTCTGTTCACAAGCCCCAGTTAGCATCAGTTCAGTTCAGTCCCTCAGGCGTGTTCGACTCTCTGCAACCCCATGGACTGCAGCATGCCAGGCTTCCCTGTCCATTACCAACTTTTGGAGCTTGCTCAAACTCATAGTCATAGTCAGTGTTGCCATCCAACCATATCATCCCCTGTCATCCCCTTCTCCTCCTGCCTTCAATCTTTCTCAGCATCAGAATCTTTATTCTAATGAGTCAGCCCTTCGCATCAGGTGGCCAAAGTATTGGAGCTTCAGCTTTAGCATCAGTCCTTCCAATGAATAATCAGGAATGATTTCCTTTAGGATTGACTGGATTGATCTCCTTGCAGTCCAAGGGACTCTCAAGAGCCTTCTCCAACACCACAGTTCAAAAGTATCAATTCTTCAGCACTCATTTTCCTTATGGTCCAACTCTCACATCCATATACAACTACTGGAAAAACCATAGCTTTGACTAGATGGACCTTTGTCTGCAAAGTAATGTTTCTGCGTTTTAATATGCTGTCTAAGTTTGTCGTAGTTTTTTTCCAAGGAGTAAGCGTCTTTTAACTTCATGGCTGCAGTCACCATCTGGAGTGACTTTAGAGCCCAAGAAAATAAAGTCTGTCACTGTTTCCATTGCTTCCCCATCTATTTGCAATGAAGTGATGGGACTGGATGACATGATCTTCATTTTTTGAATGTTGAGTTTTAAGCCAGCTTTTTCACTCTCCTCTTTTACCTTCATCAAAAGACTCTTTAGCTCCTCTTCACTTTCTGCCATAAGGGTGGTGTCATTTGCATATCTGAGGTTATTGATATTTCTCCCGGCAATCTTGATTCCAAGCTTGTGTTTCCAAGCCTGGAATTTCACATGATGTACTCTGCATATAAGTTAAATAAGCAGGGTGACAATATACAGCCTTGATGCAGTCCTTTCCCGATCTGGAACCAGTCTGTTGTTCCATGTCTGTTTCTAACTGGTGCTTCTTAACCTGCATACAGATTTCTCAGGAGGCAGGTAAGGTGGTCTGGTATTCCTATCTCTTTAAGAATTTTCCACAGTTTGTTGTGATCCACACAGTCAAAGGCTCTGGCATAGTCAATAAAGCAGATGTCTTTCTGGAATTCATTGCTTTTTCTATGATCCAATGGATATTGGCAATTTGATCTCTGGTTCCTCTGCCTTCTCTAAATCTAGCTTGAACATCTGGACATTCTTGGTTCATGTATTGTTGAAGCCTAGCTTGGAGAATTTTGAATACTACTTTGCTAGTATATGAAATGAGTGTAATTGTGCAGGTAGTTTGAACATTGCTTGGCATTGCCTTTCTTTGGGATTGGAATGAAAACTGACCTTTTCCAGTCCTGTGGCCACCACTGAGTTTTCCAAACTTGCTGGCATATTGAGTGTAGCACTTTAACAGCATCATCTTTTATGATTTGAATTTATTATGCTAGTTAGCATAATAGCATCAACTTAACATACCAGAACAATGTTGTTTCATTGGGAGTATCAAGGTCCCTATGGACCTTGGAGTTTACTAAATACAGCAGGGAAAAAAGTATATCTTTACCATCTTGTCTCTGCTATACAAATGCAAACAGACTGAGATTTTCCTTACTCATGGTAATGCAAAAGAAAGCACGTCAGTTCAATGGCTGCATATCAACTGCCACAGTATATACTGAGTCACTCCAATAAAGATGTCAAATCTAGGGGAAAAAGTTCTTCACACAGCTACTAATACATCAAGTGATCAATAAGTGTGCAGCCACTATAGAGAACAGTATGAAGGTTTCTCAAAAAATTAAAAACAGAACTATCATATGATCCAGCAATTCCACTTCTGGGTATTCATCTAGAGAGTGAAAACATTAACTTGAAAGGATATATGAACCCCCATGTTTACTGCAACATGAACAGCCTAGATATGGAAACACCCTAAGTGTCCGTTGATAGAAGAATGGATAAAGAAGATGTGGTACCTATATACAATGAAATACTATTCAGCCATATAAAGAAAGAAATCTTATCGTTTGTAACAATATGCATGAACCTGGAGGGCACTGAAATACATCAGAGAAAGACAAAATACCATATAAGCTTACTTATATATATGGAATTTAAAAAACAAAAAGCAAACAGCAAAAGAAACCCAAGCTCACAGATATAGAAAATAGACTGGTGGAAGAAATGCATAGAGGGCCAAATAAATAACGGCAAATAAACACATGCTTTCCTTAAAAATAATACCTAGTATTGATCACAGTATGGGAAATTGGGCTTGCTGCCTGAGGAAAATAGGCATCTTCAGGCCTTAAAAATGTACATAGTCAATGGTCTAAAAATTCCATTTCCAGTTTATCCTAAGTAACTTACTAATAGCTGTCAAATAACATGAGTCAGGAATTTGCACATAAGTATGACTCCAAGAACAAATCCATAACAAACTACTAAGTAAAAGATAAAGAAACAATTTGAATTTCTCTGATTATCTATAAGGTTGAATTATGGAAGTTTAAGGACATCTTGCAAGTTTTCTCTTTGTTCTTCAGTTTTGAAAAAATTTGAGTATATAATTTCAAAAATTCTTGATGTCAAAACATATCAGAAACCATGAAATGTTGTGAAGTAATTAGCCTCCAACTAATAAAAAAAAATTAAAAAAAAAAAAAAAAAAGAGCAGATATAATTCAGAGAGGCTATGAAACAGGAAAACAAAAGTGAAGGTCTACATTGGGTTTCTTTTTGTTTATATCTTAGGAATAAATGTGCTGCTTGTGAATCAAATAAAAAGAAAATAATAAATGTATATTATTTTAAGCAAAAAAAAAATCAGAAACCAAATGGAAAGGAAATAAATGGGTATGTAAAATATATACTCAGTATATACGGCATTCAGTAAGAACTGACATTTCAGTGTCAAATACAAAATAAAACAGCACAAGCAGATAACTGGCATAAGGCCAATAAATGTGAAAATATATGTATTAAGGCATGCAATTAGAACAGTGAAATACTTTTTATCCACCTATTAACAAAAATTTAAAAGATAACCTGCAATGCTGGAGATGTGGGAAGACAACACTTCTCAAACTCATTAGTGCAAAACTGAAGGAAGGGTAGTTCTGCCCATGTAATAATCTTTTTTTTTTTCCATGTAATAATCTTTCAAGGACTGGAACAAATATCAGTAGTGATACCCATGGGTGATACCTGCTATGTAGTTCCAGTTTTTAAAAAACCAAGTGGCCTGTATTTAGAAAATAAACTTATTAATTATGTGCCCAATACTTTGTTGAAAACCTGCTTCACATCAAGGAGTGAGGAATTATCAATCTATTTTATTTATTTATTTATAGGAATTAGCAACCCTATTTTATAGCTATGGAAACCAGGCAAGTTAATAAACTCTCAGACACAAAAATCTAGTAAAGTTCAAACCCATGTCTAAATTCCAAAGCTTGTGATCCTTGAACTACAGCATAAGAAGTCTACATGAATGTCAACAATGTTTCAAGACAAGTTGCTGTTTTATTACATTGTATCTATGTAAGTGATAATATGTTTGGAAGATCAGTACCAGTGAACTGACTGCAAAGAATTTTTTCTGAAATGAAAAAAAACCAGGCAAACTTTGGATACTTACAGCCTCAGTAGGAGTCTTTTTCAGTTTAGTCCTGTCTACTTTCATGTTTCCAATTTTTGTTTTATGATCTGAAAAGAAAATTTCCCCAAAAGTGAGAACTTAAAGTTGCAAACTTGAGCTTTACATGCATGGACACAGAAAATACAGAATAAATAGCATGCAAAATTCTTCAAGTAAAACCAGAATCATGATGCAAACCAACTCAGAGGCATAGATATGAGGTACGGAGGGATAAAGAATCTCTCCAGATAGAGCTGGCCCACCAGCTTGTAATCACTTTAAGGTAAAATTAAAATGCCCCCCACCCCTCACTCTCAAACTCATACTTGAAAATAAGAGTAAAAAGTTTTCTTAAACACACCTCAGGATGGAAAAAATTCACCATATCCTGCAATTTTCTGGAAAACTTAGCAATCCCACTTCTGGGAACTTACCCAAAGAAAATCATAAAAGTGTATACAAATATTTAATCACAAGAATCCATACTGCATGACCATGTCTAACAGTGAATTGGAAAGAAGCAAATATCCAGAATAGCGTTGGTTTAAAACGGAGCATTACACAGCTGTTAAAAACACTGCACAATTCTATAACAGTAAACATGTTCACAGTGAAATAAGGCTACAAAACAGAATAAACAGCATAAACCCATGTCTAAAGAAAACAGCTTAGAAGGGGTATGCATCAAAATGTTACCTTAATCTAACCAAACGGATTATGTTTCTTTTACTTGTGTTTTTCTGTATCTTTTACTGTTCTACAGTACAGTAAAATAAAACAAGAAAATCAAAGGATATTTTTTATCAACAAATGGTACCAGATCAAGTAGATAGCTATAGGCAAAAAGATGAACTCTGACCTCAGTCTCATATTTTAATATATAAAAATTAACTCAAAATGGATCATGAGACAAGGATGTGTAGCAAAGGGAACTCCTGTGCACTACTGGTGGGAATGTAACTGGTGCAGCCACTGTGGAAAACAGTATGGAGGTTCCTCAAAAAATTAAAAATACGATCCAGCAGTTCCACTTTTGGATATTTATCCAAAGGCAATGAAAAAACTTGAAAAGATACTCTGGTATTATTGTTCAGTTGCTCAGTCGTGTCTGACTCTTTGCAACCCCATGGACTGCAGCACTCCAGGTCTCCCTGTCCCTTACCATCTCCTGAAGTTTGCCCAAGTTTATGTCCATTGCATGGGTGATGCCATCCAGCCAGTTCATCCTCTTACACCCTCTTCTCCTTCTGCCCTCAATCTTTCCCAGCATCATGAACTTTTTTCCAATGAGTCTGCTGTTTGCATCAGGTGATCAAAATACTGGAGCTTCAACTTGGGCTTCCCTGGTGGCTCAGTCAGTAAAGAATTTACCTGCAATGTGGCAGATCTGGGTTCGATCTTTGGGTTGGGAAGATCCCCTGGAGAGGGGAATGGCTACCCACTCCAATATTCTGGCCTGTAGAATTCCATGGATAGAGGATCCTGGCAGGCTACAGTCCATGGGGTTGCAAAGAGTTGGACACGACTGAGCGACTTTAACTTTTTAGCTTTAGCATCAGTCCTTCCAATGAGTATTCAGGGTTGATTTCTCTTAAGATGGACAAGTCTGACCTCCTTGCTGTCCAGGAATCTTCTCCAGTACCAGGAGTCTTTGACCTCAGGAGTTTTCTCCAGCACCACAGTTCAAAGGCATCAATTCTTTGGCACTCTGCCTTCTTTACAGTTCAGCTCTCAAAACCATACATGATCACTGGGAAGACCACAGCCTTAACTATATGGACCTACGTTGGCAGAATAATGTCTCTGCTTTTCAACACACTGTCTAGGTTTGTCATAGCTTTCCTGCCAAGAAGTGACTGCCTTCTGATTTCATGCAGTCACCACCCACAGTGATATTTGAGCCCAAGAAGAGGAAATCTATTACTACTTCCACCTTTTCCCCTTCTATTTGCCATGAAGTAATGGGGATGGATGCCATGATCTTTGTTTTTTTTTTTTTTTTTAGTATTTAGTTTTAAGCCAGCTCTCTCTTCTTTCACCCTCATCAAGAGGCTCTTCCCTGTCATTAGAGTGGCATCATTCGCATATCTGAGGTTGTTGATGTTTCTCCCATCTATCTTGATCCAGCTTGTAGCTCATCCAGCCCGGTATTTTTTAGGATGTGCTCAGTGTATAGGTTAAACAGGGTGACAGCAGATAGCCTGTCATACTCCTTTCTCCCATCCAAGTACTAACCAGGCCCGACCCTGCTTAGCTTCTGAGATCGGGCGCGTTCAGGGTGGTATGGCCGTAGACGTCATACTCCTTTCTCAATCCTGAACCAGTTGTTCCATATGGGGTTCTAACTGTTGCTTCTTGACCCACATACAGGTTTCTCAGGAGACAAGTAAGATGATCTGGTATCCCCATCTCTTTAAGAGCTTCCCACAGTTTGTTATGATCCACACAGTCAAAGGCTTTAGTGCAGCTGATGAAACATAGGTAGATGTTTTTCTGGTATTCCCCTGCTTTATGATCCAGTGGATGAGAGATATATGCACCCCTATATTTACTGCAGCATTACTTTCCAATAGCTAAGACATGGGAGCAACCTAAGTGTCCACTGATGTATGAACAGTCTTACAAAAAAGAAGGAAACCTTGTCATCTGTGGTAACATGAATGAACCTTGAGGGCATTATGCTAAGTGAAATAAGCCAGACAGAGAAAAGATAAATTCCGTATGATTTCATTTATTTGTGGAATCTCAAACAAAACCACAAAACCCAAAATACAAAATTTACAGATACAGGAAATAGATTGGTGTTTGCCAGAGGCAGGGGTTTGGGGCTGGGTGAAATAGGTGAAGATAGTCAAAAGGCACAAACTTCCAGTTATAAAACAAGCCATGCAGATGTAATGTGCAGCATGATGACTACAGTTAATATTGTACTGTATATTTGAAAGTTGCTAGGAGTATATCTTAAGGGTTCTCATCACAAGAAAAAAATTGTAACTATGCTGATTGATGCTAACTAGACTTATTGTGATCATTTCACAATATATACAAATATGGAATCATTATATTGAACATCTGAAACTACTATAATGTCAAACATCAATTGCATCTCAAAAAATAGAAGATCATGGACTTAAATGTAGAACTTTAAAAACTACTGGGAGACATATTTGTAAACCACATATACTATCTAGAATATATAAGGAATTCTCAAACCCAACAATAAAAAAACCCACCACAGTCCTCCAAAACAAGAGCACTGATTAAAACTTATGCAAATAAACAACTTACAATGATTTTATAGTTTTAAAAAATGTAGATGAAGTCACTGGCAAATCTTCACACAATCTCACTTCAACTAAAGCTATTTTGACTTATTCTGTCAAGGGTCTGGGTGGAAAACAATGGACTCTGGTGAACTACAGTGAAAATATAATTTACTGGAAGGATAACTGATAGCTCATGCAACCGACAGGAAAGTTTAGAGATCCACATCAGAAAACAAGGAGCCGAGGAAGCCAGGCATCCTGGAACTACAGCCAAGGACCTCCCACAGACACAGCTTAGTTGGAAGTACCTATGCTGGAAGCCCAGAAGCAACTGCTGGCAGCAGTATGATTTCTAAATGGTCTTAGGTTATTTGCATCAGTGACTCTAGATGCAAAGTCCCAAGAATGACCATCTAATTGGTGAAGCTGAGGTCTCATGCCTATGCTCTAACTGTCAAGGTTCTGGGAGAGCAAGTGCATTCAGTTTTTCAGTTTTCACATTGTTCAGGTTCCAAACTTTTCATAAAGGATTCAGATGATAGGCACCAAAGTAAAAAAAAGTAAACAAAACAAGCCAAAACAATTGATCAAGCACATGTCCTCCTAGATGCAAAGTTAACCTGGCTTTTATAATTTTTTTTTGCAAGAAATACCAATAGTCTAAAAATAAAATATCATTGCCTGTGAGACATCAATTAAGAAAATTCAAGTTTTTTGTTGTTCCTAGTTATTCTATTTCTAAGCTGGTTTCACAGTGAGAAGGGAGAATACTTTTTGAGGGCTTACTACAAGCCAGACAATACTTAGGCTGGTATTTCCCAAAACATTTTTTAGAGCATCTTGTTCCACAAAGACTAGGTTCTTGGGAAACTTGAAGCCTGGCGTGCTGCAGTCCATGGGGTAGCAAAGAGTTGGAAACGACTTAGCGACTGAACAACAACAAATTTCTCTTACTTTAGGACAGTCACATGGCTGACTGACATTATTATCGGTTACAAGAAATTCTGGGTAATGGAAACTTATTAGGGCAGAGAGCCATCCCCTGCTCCCCTCCCCCAGTTGGCATCTACTGAAAGTCTAATTTAAGAATCTCAAAGAATATACCTTGAGACATGCTGCACAGGGGATTCATAAAATAGTCTTTAACACAACCCTCACCATTCAAGCCAAGTTCTGTCCCCATTTATAGAAAACTGAGGCTCAGAGAAATTAAGTACCTTGCCTGTTTAGTGAATGTTGGCTCCAAGATCTAAATCCAGGTCTTTCTGATTCCCAAGTCCATGCTTCAATAACATGCTATTCAAATATTTGCTAGTTTCATTACAACAATAAATACCTGCACATGAAAATACCAATTTGTGACAAATTCCCCTACATTGTTGGATCCTATTGTTCAAAAAAACATTGTAAGACGGGAAGCTGGGTCACAAGGTGAAAAGCTATTATCATTCTCACTAATGATGGAACAATAACTGGAGAATGAGTTCTACCTAATGTTTAGAAATTAAACAAATGAAAATCTCATTACATAAAAAAACCTCTAACAGAAAGAAGCTAATTCTAAATAAATTCCTGGAAATGACCTATTGCTTTTGTCATTCAGACAAGAACTCTGTATACCAAGCAATCTCTACACATAAAAAATATTTCTTTCTAAACTTAGGTTAGAAAGATCAACTTTCAGAAAACTAATGAATTATTATGAACCATCACCATGGTAATGGTAGCAATTACCATTAAACTTAAATACTTCTATTTAATTAACCATTTTTTCACTTCTTCACTCCCCCCCAGTTTCACTTATCTTTGAAGTTTGAATCTTGGTTTTGTAGGTTTTATATCAAGACAACAGTGCACAATTAAAATATACCAAGCGAAGTCATCTTTAAAGGCTAACTCACTCTATAGTAATCACCTCCAGTGGATCAATTTTAGGAAGACTTTCAATATTCAAATCAGCTTAAGGGCAGAGGACACTTGTAGTTCCAAACCTGGGTCAACAGCAGTTGAGTGTATTGGTAGACTGGCCTTATTATTCAAAGTATGGTTGAAGGATCAGCGGCACTGAGATCACTTGGGAGTTATTAAAAATGGAAAATCTTAGGCCCCACCTAGACCTGAAGAATCGATCTATATTTTAAGAATATCTTCTAGTGATTCATATATTGAAGTTGAGAAGCACCAGATCATAACATAGGCTCCAAATCAGGAAATTCAGATTAGAATCCCTGCTATATTATGTAATGTATGAGCATACGGACAAATCGTGTGATGTGCACTTCTGTTTCCTCACCTGTGAAATATGGATAACCAGTCTCCCTACTTCCATACTCACTTTTGTCCAATCCATTCTCCAGAGAACAGCAAAAGTAATCTTCTTGAAACATAAATCAGCTCAAGTTACCTTCCTTGTTTAAAACCTTACAACAGTTTCCCTAGAATTATTTCCAAATTCTAACCATGACCCAAAGAGCCCTGGCATGATTTGGCTCCTGGAACTCTCCAATCTCCTCTCTACACATATCAGTCTTTCAGTTTCTGGACTATTCTGAATTCTTTCTGGCCTCTAGACCTTTACAGGTGTGCTATTGCGACTGCAATGCTTCTGCTCCACACTCATTCTTCCCACAGCTACCTCTACTTCAGGATCTGACTTTAAACTAAGACCTAAAATGGCTTCCCAAGGCAATCCACCTAAAGCTGGTCTAACTGCTACTTTTTAATAATAGTGCCCTGCTTATTTCTCTCAGAGAAAATATCAATTAATAACTGGTTTGAGTGCTCGCTTCGGCAGCACATATACTAATAAGTGGTTTGATTTTCTACAATGTTAATTTCTCAGCATCTCATACAGCATTCTTCATGTGGTAGGTATGCAAATATTTGTAGAATTGAGTTCAGGAAAGAAGTAAGCACTGAGAATAAAATCTGTGATTGCAAGCATATAGACAGAACTTGAAGCCATGTGTCTGGAGATGATCACTTACAGAGAAGGAAGGAAAGAGACACAGAACTGAGTTCTTATTTGCTCTAACATTTAAAGGCAAGGCAAAGCAGAGATAAATCCACGCACCTATGGACACCTCATCTTTGACAAAGGAGGCAAGAATATACAATGGAGAAAAGACAATCTCTTTAACAAATGGTGCTGGGAAAACTGGTCAACCACTTGTAAAAGAATGAAACTAGAACACTTTCTAACATACACAAAAATAAACTCAAAATGGATTGAAGATCTAAATGTAAGACCAGAAACTATAAAACTCCTAGAGGAAAACATAGGCAGAACATTCTCTGACATAAATCACAGCAAGATCCTCTATGACCCACCTCCCAGAGTAGTGGAAATAAAAGCAAATATTAACAAATGGGACCTAATGAAACTTAAAAAGCTTTTGCACAATGAAGGAAACTATAAGCAAAGTGAAAAGACAGTCTTCAGAATGGGAGAAAATAATAGCAAACGAAGCAACGTACAAAGAATTAATCTCAAAAATATACAAGCAGTTCCTGCAGCTCAATTCCAGAAAAATAAATGACCCAATCAAAAAATGGGCCAAGGAACTAAACAGACATTTCTCCAAAGAAGACATACAGATGGCTAACAAACACATGAAAAGATGCTCAACATCACTCATTATCAGAGAAATGCAAATCAAAACCATAATGAGGTACCATCTCATGCCCATCAGAATGGCTGCTATCAAAAAGTCTACAAACAATAAATGCTGGAGAGGGTGTGGAGAAAAGGGAACCCTCTTACATTGTTGGTGGGAATACAAACTAGTACAGCCATTATGGAGAACAGAGTGGAGATTCCTTAAAAAACTGGAAATAGAACTGCCATACAACCCAGCAATCCCACTGCTGGGCATACACACCGAGGAAACTAGAATTGAAAGACACACATGTACCCCTATCGCAGCACTGTTTACAATAGCCAGGACATGGACTCAACCTAGTTGTCCACTGGCAGATGAATGGATAAGAAAGCTATGGTACAAATACACAATGGAATATGACTCAGCTATTAAAATGAATGCATTTGAATCAGTTCTAATGAGGTGGATGAAACCGGAGCCTATTATACAGAGTGAAGTAAGTCAGAAAGATAAACACTAATACACTATATTAACGTATATAGACAGAATTTAGAAAGATGGTAACAATGATCCTATATGTGAGACAGTAAAAGAGACACACATGTAAAGAACAGTCTTTTGGATGCTGTGGGAATAGGCGAGGGTGGGATGATCTGAGAGAATAGCACTGAAACATGTATATTATCATATGTGAAATAGATCGCCAGTCCAGTTTGATGCATGAGACAGGGTGCTCAGGACTGGTGCACTGGGATGACCCTGAGGGATGGGATGGGGAGGGAGGTGGGGGGTGGTTCAGGATGGGGAACACAGGTACACCCGTGGCTGATTCATGTCAATATATGGCAAAAACCACTACAATACTGTAAAGTAATTAGCCTCCAATTAAAATAAATAAATTAATTTAAAACAAAAAATACATAAAGGGAAGGCAAAGGAGGAGAATCCAGCAAAGGAGAGGCTGATGAGGTAGAAGCAAAACTAGTCCGTCACAGTATCATGAAAGGCAAAAGATGATTACTGGATCAAATGTCAAAATGAGGCATGTCCAGAAAAATTTTGTTGAAATTGGGAATAGAGATAACTTGTCAAGCACTAGTTTCAGTAGGGTGGCTGGAAAGAAAGCCAGACTGGAATGAATCAATGAATCACTAGGAAGTGAGGCAATATAGATTACATGTGTAGAATACTTTTTTGAAAAGACTGTCTGTAAATGAAAGCAGAGAATTATGGGGTCTCACTGAAAGAGTGTAGGGGAGAGGGGAAGGAAATAATGGAAGGAAAATTCATAAGAAAGTTGAGGGTAGAGGGACTATTTAGCCTCTATTTCATCTTATAGAGTGAACATTTATTTGGGTTTTGAACAGCAGAAACAGTATTAACCAGAACCAGGACAATCCTCTTCTTAATCTCTTAAAACTTGACTGAGTGTCCCTCCTATGTACTCACACTGTACCTTGTACCTATCACTTCCTGACATTAATGTGAAAATATCTGTCACAGAGTGAGGAGGAAACCCAACCAACCAATTCTGGGAAAAGAATATACAACATTATGAGTAGCTCCCTGTAGGTGGCAGGATAACACAGCTTTTTTACACTTTTCAGAGCCTCCAAATTGTCTATAATTATGCATCCATTTGTAATGAGAATTTTTCTTGTGTACAATTTTTCTTAAGGGAGAAAACAGTGGCCCCTGAGCCGAAGGGCTGCATCAAATTAAGAAAAATATTATCTAAACAAATGCCTTGGATTGGCTGCTGCTATCTGCTCTTGGAACTTCTTTCCTATACTTCTTGTTTTTTAATCCTGGTACACAGCAAGCACTCGATATTAATTTGGTTTATTATTGGCAGGTTAAGAAATGCTGCACACATGTATGGGAGTGTGGATTAATCAAAGTCAGCCTACCCATGGGGATGTAAGCTCCATGAAGCTGTGAGCATATTTCCTATTTGATTGTTTTGTTCACTGCTGTACACTTAGCTCCTATAGGAAATAATAAATATTGGTTAATTAAATGAAAAACAGGAAGACAAAACAGAAGTCAGCCTAAAATTTCCACTGAAATCATGGAAAAGTACTATGGCGGTTTTTAAGCAATGCTTTAGAGAATACTAAACTGTGATGTCCTACAAAGCAAAATACTTGATTATATTTGCCTTTTGCCTCTCTATAGTCTCTGAAAGTAAATTCGAGTGAGAAATGCCCAGATCATCCATCGTGTCAGGAAATAGCAAGCTGAATCCTGAAACCCAGCCTGCTATTCACCATTTGATTAGAGGCAGAGACATAACATTACCTAATTTGTAAAAGGGAATACCACCTGATTACCAGGCTTTTTCATCCAGTTTAGTTTCGGATTATTTGCATTAATACCCACTAAACAAATATTCTGAGAACTCATTTATCACCCATAATAACAGATAATACTGACCCCCTATTATTATCTGTTATCTCTAATCCTTATAACAACTTGGAGAAGAGGATCATTCCTGGTTTACTGAGGTCAAGAGTAGCAATATACCCAATAAGTAGAACCCAGATTCAGACCAGATTTGCCCTAAAACCCTACAGTGCACAAAATGTCAATATACACACTCCACTCCCCTACACTCCTCCTCCTATAGACAGCAATACTCCTATTATTGGCCACATTAAACATGACCCTGAGGACTGTTGACCTATATTTTATTGGACATTTATAGTAAGATGTAATAATAAAGCAACTGAGGTGTAGCCTTTGCTCACTCAAGACAAAACTTGAAATTATCTGCAGAAATATTTCAACAGGGTCTCTCCCTCAAACTCTGAAAACCCTATACATACCTCAGATACACTTTCATGCTTGCTCTCTGTGCTTTTCTACAGAAAAATATCTATTTCTGCTTCACTGACTATGTTAAAGCCTTTGACTGTGTGGATCACAGCAAACTGTGAAAAATTCTTCAAGACATGGGAATACCAGATCACTTTACCTACCTCCTGAGAAACCTGTATGCAGGTTAAGAAGCAAGTTAGAACCACACACTGAACAGCGGACTGGTTCCAAATTGGGAAAGGAGTACATCAAGGCTGTATATTGTCACCTTGCTTATTTAACTTTTATGCATAGTACATCATGCAAAATGCTGCACTGGATAAAGCACAAGCTGGAATCAAGATTACCAGGAGAAATATCAATAACCTCAGATTTGCAGATGACACCACCCTTATGGCAGAAAGTGAAGAGGAACTAAAGAGCCTCTTGAAGAAGGTGAAGAGGAGAGTGAAAAAGCTGGCTTAAAACCTAACATTCAAAAAATGAAAATCATGGCATCCGGTCCCATCACTTCATGGCAAATAGATGGGGAAACAATGGAAACAGTGACAGACTACATTTTGGGGGGCTCTAAAATCACTCCAGATGGTGACTACAGCCATGAAATTAAAAGATGCTTGCTCTGTAGAAGAAAAGCTATGACCAACCAATAGACAGCATATTAAAAAAGCAGAGACATAACTCTGCCGACAAAGGTCCGTCTAGTCAAAGCTACAGTTTTTCCAGTAGTCATGTACGGATATGAGAGTTGGACCATAAAGAAAGCTGAGTGCCAAAGAATTGATGCTTTTGAACTGTGGTGTTGGAGAAGACTCTTGAGTCCCATTGGACTGCAAGGTGATCAAACCAGTCAATCCTAAAGGAAATCAATCCTGAATATTTATTGGAAGGACTGATGTTGAGGCTGAAGCTCCAATACTTTGACCACCTGATGCGAAGGGCTGACTCATTAGAATAAAGATTCTGATGCTGGGAAAGACTGAAGGCACGAGAAGGGGATGACAAGGGATGGGACAGTTGGGTGGCATCATTGACTTGATGGACATGAGTTTGAGCAAGCTCTGGGAAATGGTGATGGAGAGGGAAGCCTGGCATGCTGCAGTCCATGGGGTTGCAAAGAAGTTGGATATGACAGAGCAACTGAACTGATTCTCAAGATAAGGGCAGGAATACCAAAAAGGAGGAATCTGACACCTCCAACACTGACGTTGGGGGTGAGAATAATGTCTGAGAAGGCATCCCCTAAACATCCTCTACCTTAACAGTCCTGGGAAGCTACAAATCCAGGAGTTATCCTTCTGGTCATTACTCCTAATTACTCAGGAAAAGATAAACTGGCATCAAAAGAATTTAGGCAACAAAATAAGGCCTGCCAAAGTTGCAAATCAATTTTGCCAGTAGAGAGGAAATGGCAGCATGCCAAGGAGCCCTCCCTTCCTAGCATTTCTAGAGGAAAAAAAAGAACAAAACAGCACTGCCTGAATAAAAGTTATGCTTATTAAGGAGTCTCCCATTCCCTTCCTTACTTGTGTACAAAAGATCAATTGTAACAATGACTGATTATCCCCTATCTCATCACATTCAATTTCAAAGATGGAAGTACTAAAGCTGGCCTACCTTTAATAGAAAATTAAGACAGCCTTTAAACTAATACTCTCTACTGAATTGTTAACAACTTAAAACACTCAAAAGCCTGCCACTAATAGATGAACTTCACCCAGAAGAACCACAAGCAGCATTCAGTGAGTTCAGGAAAACACATCCATCAGAGGTCAAAGCTAATTAAAAAATATCTTAAAAATAAAATCTATAGTTCTCAACCCTAGCTGCACAATATCTACTGATACTTATTTAGTAAAACTAAAAATGTCTGCCTATACAAATAATCTGACTCAACGGATATAATGTAGGAACTTTGTTTTTCACGCTGTGTATGCAATCTGACCACATAGCCAGATTTGAGAGCCCTTTATTAATTTTGTTATATATTATTAATTATGGTTTGCCAATCTGTAATTCACTTAGGAATTTGCTTTTAAAATAATGAGGGAGTGGGATACAAATAAGTACAGTCATGTGTTGACAACTGTTGAAGCTGGGTAACAGGTACATGGGGATTTAATACTATTTTCAAACTTTTGTATATGTTTGAAAATCTCATAAATTAGAAATATTTTAAATTAAGACTTTATCCTGATAGATCCTCCCATTCCATCCTCCACACTGTTCCCAGAGCAATCTTCTTAAAACTCAAAATCTACCTACATCGTTAAGTGTAAACTCCTTACCTGACCAGTATCCAAGACCTCTAGACCCAGTTCCTGCTTACCTCTCTTACCAGGGCCATGACATCATATATTCCTCTTGGCTCCCCACATGCTTTAACCATGTCAAGTTTTTACAGTCTGGCCACTATTCAAGACTTGATACCTTGACTCAAATTGTTCTCTCTGCTAAAATGGCTGCTCCCTGCATATACTCCTAGAGCTTAGCTTAAATGTCACCTCCTTTGTCAAGCCTTTTCAGATATCCCCTTCCCCAGAATAAAACTAATTACTCGCCTTTGTGTCCCCATTGTATCCTGCACATACCCTCAATCAACACACCTCTATTTATATGCCAGTTTCCCTACTAGGGTTGGGCTTCCCTGGTGGCTGTGTTCAATCCCTAGGTCGGATGATCTCCTGGATAAAGAAATGGCAACCCACTCCAGTATTCATGCCTGGAAAATCCCATAGATAGAGAATCCCTACTGTCCATGGAGTCACAAAAGAGTCGGACACGACTTAATTAATCAACAGCAAATTATGGAACAGACTTCCCCACTAGAGTGAGTTTTCCATCAGTGGGACTTGGTGTGTTTATTTTTGCATTCCTGTCACCAGCATAGGACCTGTCACTTAGTAGATTAATAAATGAATGAATGACTACTCAGTAAATGCTAAATGAAGCTAAAAAATTCAAATCACTTTAAACTCTTTTTGTGACATTTGCAACTAAGAAAACCAATTTATACTACTCAATCAACCTGCATCTTTCATCCAGCAAATAGTTACGAATATACTATATGCAGGGCATTGTGACAGGTGCTATGAGATGGCCAACTATAAATCAGAGAAAAAAAGATCGGAAGCAATGGTAATATGAAAGCAACAGAAATCTGTACACAGAACACACAGTTAAAGTACAGCTTCCCAGTGGTCAAAGCAAAACTGGAAACACAATCAATTACAAGATCAACACAACCCAATCATAACTCTCCTGATTTTTAAAAAATTTGGATTTTTAGAGATTAAAGTTGTGTAAAGTGGAGTATACCTTTTAGCAAAAGTGAAACAATTATCCCAACTTTCACCTTTGGGAATACTGCTTTGGTCTAGAAAAAAACTATATGTTCTAGGAAATATAAGCACAAACAGCAGTAATTTGGACATCCTCTTAATGACATGTTGGAGAAACTTTTAGATTTCTTCATGCCCTATACTGAGGGATCATCACAAAAATTTTATGAAAAAATTTCACGTATATGGGTATTTTTCTGAGAAGATAGTTGACAGCTTTCATTGGCTTCCTAAAGAGATGTGACCTGAAAAACTTAGGAACTAACACCCTCCAGAAATATCTCCAAGACACTGTCTGCTTAGCCACTACAATATTTTCACTTTCATTTATGAAACACAGGCATATGGTTATTTCCCCTAAAGCCACATGACAGGCCACTGTCAAATAAAATAAACACAGTACAGGAAATCAAAGAAACAGAATTCCAACTCTTCTGCATTATTCAGCTCCAATTCTCTCATGTCTGTAGGTTTATTATAAATAAATACATAGCATCTCTAAAATTAAATCTCCTCTATGTATGGGGGAATTCTGTATTCCTGGATAAAATCCTCTAGTTCTGTATCCTGAAGAAAAGTAGAGAAGGCACAATACTTTTATCAAAAGGCTAGATTAAGCATTGTTGTTCAGTGGCTAAGACCTGTCCAACTCTTTCTGACCCCATGAACTGCAGCATACCAGGCTTCCCTGTCCTTCACCATCTCCTGGAGTTTGCTCAAACTCATTTCCATTGAGTCAATGATGCTATCTAACAATGTCATCCTCTGCTGCCCCATTCTCCTTTTGCCTTCAATCTTTCCCAGCACCAGGGTCTTTTATAATGAGTCAGCTCTTCACATCAGGTGGCAAAGTATTGGAGCTTTGGTCCCAGCATCAGTCCTTCCAATGAAAATTCAGGGTTGATTCTCTTTAGAATTGACTGGTTTGATCTCCTTGTTGTCCAAAGGGCTCTCAAGAGTCATCTCCAGCACCACAATTCAGAAGCATCAATTCTTCAGTGGTCAGCCTTCTTAATGGTCCAATTCTCATATTGTACATGACTACTGGAAGAACCATAGCTTTGACTAGACAGACCTTTGTCAGCAAAGTGATATCTCTGCTTTTTAATACACTGTCTAGGTTTGTCATAGTTATTCTTCCAGGGAGCATGCATCTTTTAAAAATTTCGTGGCTGCAGTCAAGGTTCACAGTGATTTTGGAGTCCAAGAAAACAAAATCTGTCACTGTTTCCACTTTCCCCCCCACCTATTTGCCATGACGTAATAAGACGAGATGTCATGATCTTCATTTTTTAAATGCTGAGTTTTAAGCCAGCTTTTTCACTCTTCTCTTTCCCCTTTATCAAGAGGCTCTTTAGTTCCTCTTCTCATTATGCCATGAGAGTATCAGCTGCATATTTAAGGTTGATATTTCTCCCGGCAATCTTGATTCCAGCTTGTGATTCATCCAGCCCGGCATTTTGCATGATGTGCTCTGTATAGAAGTTAAATAAGCAGGGTAATCATATACAGCCTTGATGTACTCCTTTCCCAATTCTGAATCAATCTGTTGTTCCATGTCTGGTTCTAACATGCTTCTTGACCTGAATACAGGTTTCTCAGGAGGCAGGTAAGGTGGTCTGGAATTTCCAACTCTTTAAATAGCTCAGTTGGAACTCCATCACCTCCACTAGCTTTGTTCATAGGAATGCTTCCTAAGGCCCACTTGACTTCACACTCCAGGATGTCTGGCTCTAAGGGAGTGATCACACCACTGTGGTTATCCTGGTCATTAATACCTTTTTTATATAGCTCTTCTATGTATTCTTGCCACCTCTTCTTAGTCTCTTCAGTTTCTGTCAGGTCCTTACCGTTTCTGTCCTTTGCTGTACCCATCTTTCCATGAAATGTTCCATTGGTATCTCCAACTTTCTTGAAGAGAGCTCTGGTCTTTCCCATTCTATTGTTTTCTTCTATCTCTTTTCATTGTTCATTTAAGAAGGCCTTCTTATCTCTCCTTGCTATTCTCTGAAACTCTACATTCAGGTACGTATATCTTTCCCTTTCTCCTTTGCTTTTCACTTCTCGCTTCAGATATTTGTAAGGCCTTCTCAGACAACCACTTTGCCTTGTTGCATTTCTTTTTCTTGGGGATGATTTTGGTGACAGCCTCCTTACGACGTTATGAACCTTGATCCACAGTTTTTCACACGCTCTGTCTACCAGATCTAATTCGTTGAAATCTATTTGTCATAACCATAACGGATTTGATCTAGGTCATACCTGAATGGTGTAGTGATTTACCCTACTTTCTTCAATTTAAGCCTGAATTTTGCTCCTTAAGCAATAAGGAGCTCATGATCTAAGCCATAGTTAGTTCCAGGTCTTGTTTTTGCTGACTACATTGACACCTCAAGAGACTGATCCAGACCTGCCTATGAGTGTTTGACAGTTTCCCCTGGAGGCATGGATTGAAAGTGTCCTTCCACAGGGACAGGGCCCCTGGCAGTAGCAGTCCTGGGAATCCTGGGTTGGCTTTAGTCTTTTTTGGAGGTCGGCAGTAGCTCTAACATTGAGCCTATAGACTTTCCAAGACTGGGTCAACTCAGGCCAAACAACTAACAGCAAGGGAGCACAGTCCCACCCATCAGCAGAATATTGGATTAAAGATTTACTGAGCATGCCCCTGTCCACCAGAGCAAGATTGAGCATATTTCTTTTGCTTAATAAAAATAAAAGCTAGGTTTTAAAGCTTTAAAATATTCTGAAAAAAAGATAATTTATATAAGGGGGAGAGAACTTAGTAATGTATCTATCTGTTACTGTATGCTGTGTGATCACTCACCTAGAGCCAGACATGCTGGAATTCGAGGTCAAGTGGGCCATAAGACTAGAAAAGGTCAGTTTTCATTCCAATCACAAAGAACGGCAATGCCAAAGAATGCTCAAACTACCGCACAATTGCACTAGCAAAGTAATGCTCAAAATTCTCCAAGCCAGGATTCAACAGTACGTGAACCAAGAACTTCCAGATGTTCAAGCTGGATTTAGAAAAGGCAGAGGATCCAGAGATCAAATTGCCAAAATCCGTTAGATCATTGAAAAAGCAAGAGAATTCCAGAAAAACATCTACTTCTGCTTTATGGAGAAGAAAATGGCAACCCACTCTAGTATTCTTGCCTGGAAAATTCTATGGACTGAGGAGCCTGGTAGGCTACAGTCCATGGGCTCGCAAAGAGTCAGACACGACTGAGCGACTTTTTTTTTTTTCTTCTGCTTTATTGACTATGCCAGAACCTTTGACTGTGTGGATCACAACAAACTGTGGAAAATTCTTAAAGAGACAGGAATACCAGACCACCTTACCTGCCTCCTGAGAAATCTGTGCAGGTCAATAAGCAACAGTTAGAACCAGACATTGAACAATGGATTGGTTCTAAATCAGGAAAGGAGTGCATGAAGGCCGTATATTGTCACCCTGCTTCTTTAACTTCTATGCAGAGTACATCATGCGAAATTCCAGGCTGAATGAAACACAAGCTTCGAATCAAGACTACCAGGAGAAATATCAATAACCTCAGATATGCAAATGACACCACCCTTATGGCAGAAAAGTGAAGAGGAACTGAAGAGCCTCTTGATGAAGGTGAAAGAGGAGAGTGAAAAAGCTGGCTTAAAACTTAACATTCAAAAAATGAAAATCATGGCATCCGGTCCCATCACTTCATGGCAAATAGATGGGGAAACAATGGAAACAGTGACAGACCTTATTTTATTGGGCTCTAAAATCACTCCAGATGGTGACTACAGCCATGAAATTAAAAGATGCTTACTCCCTGGGAAAAAAAATACTATGACAAACCTAGACAGCATATTAAAAAGCAAAAACATTACTTTGCCGACAAAGGTCCATCTAATCAAAGCTATGGTTTTTCCAGTAGTTATGTATGAGAGTTGGACCATAAAGAAAGCTGAGCGCCAAAGAATTCATACTTTTGAACTGTGGTGTTGGAGAAGGCTCTTGAGAGCTCCTTGAACTGCAAGGAGATCAAAGCAATCAATCTTAAAGGAAATCAGTCCTGAATATTCTTTGGAAAGACTGATGCTGAAGCCAAAGCTCCAACACTTTGGCTACCTGATGCAACGAGCCGACTCTTTGGAAAAGACCCTGATGCTGGGAAACATTGAGGGCGGGAGAAGGGAGAGACAGAGGATGATGGTCGGGTGGCATCAACAACTCAATGGACTTGAGTTTGAGCAAACTCCAGGAGACTGTGAAGGACAGGGAAACCTGGCGTGCTGCAGTCCGGCGTGCTGTAACCTTTTGCAGGGTTGCAAAGGGTTGGACATGACTGAGTGACTTGACAACAACAATACAATTATGATTTTTTACTGGAAGAAAGTAAAAATGAAATAGAAAACAACACAGAATGGAAAGGCCTGGGAATCAGGCTGGGTTTAAATTCCATTTACTAGCTATATAATCTCAGAGAAGTCACTAACTCTTTAAGTCAGTAACCTCTATAAAATAAACAACACAGTCAATCTTATAGGATAGTGCCTGGCAAAGAGTACACTGTATTATTGTATCTTCTTTTTCTTTTAGCTCCAGATTAATCTAAGCACAGCGATCTTATGCTGGATATCACACACACAGGAGGATCAAGAGCCAAAAAGGTGTTTTTTCCTTAGCCTTTGTACATGTTATCTGTATATGAAGAACATAAATTATTTATTAATCTCCATATTGTTAGCCTTAAGTACAGGCATAAACTCAACTTTGATGACAAGATTAAGAAGCTCCAGGTCTCATTCTCAAGTTAGTTTGCCAAAGATTAAATGGTCTACTAATGTTGGAGCCATGCCACTTAAGAATCAGCAATTTTAAGTGTATCTCAACTATTCCGAGTTACTTTAAATGAATTTAGAAGGAACAAAGATTCTTTTATATGCTTAAAGGAACAAATTATTTATAGCAATTATCAGCATGGCAGCAAACTGCTTTCAGTACCATGAAAACAATTCCAACTTCCCAGGCTTGTCATGAGGATCAAACTAGTTCATTAACAAGAAAGTTTTAAAACAAAGCCTTTAGAAAAAATATTACGTCCCAACACATAGACAAAACTGGTTGTCTGAGTAAAGTTAGCACCACTACTTACAGCCGGGTGCATAGTCATTTCCAACGTTCTTTAAATAAACCATACAATGTGAACAAATCTGCTGCTTTAAAACGCTTATAATCGAAAGGTGTTTGCTGAAAATGAACGAACAGTATACAAAGGCACTCAAGTTCCCTGCCACAAACTGACTTTGTGATGTTAGGACAATCTGGGCCTCAAACACATGTAAAATGGAACTATAATATCCCTTAAAACACTATGACACAATGTTATATACATAGTGCTTATAACACTATGCCTTAAGTTCAAGACAAATGTTAAAAGTATTAAAGATGAGCAACCTGAATTATTCTCAAAACCTAAAGAGCAAAGAGTAACTAACTCAGTTTTCTACTTGGTCAAATTGTCAAATTAAAAAGTATTAGATAAAAAAAAAGTATTAGATAATGCAGGGAAATATTCCTGTAATCCTGGCGAAGAAACGATCTCCCAAGAAAGAGGTGCAACCTAGAAACCATAAAGAAAAGAATTTGACTACATAAAAATTCTAAACCATAAACATATTTTCTGCAACAGGAAAAGGGTTAATACTTATAACATACAAAGAACTCTCAGAATTCACTAAGACAAATAATCTGATTGAAAACCAAGCAAAAGGGAACTTGCAATTTGCAGAGATCATAACCATTTGCTTATCCTTATTGGTAACTACAATAATGCTAATCAAAGCAAGGACATGCAATTTCTCACTTAAAAACTGGTTAAAATTTTAAAAATCAATAATATCTTGTTTTGGCAAATGTAGGTGGAGAAAAGGACACTCACAAACACTTCAGTGGAAATGGCAATTCAATACAGCCTTTCTGGAGGTCATTTTGGCAGTACCTATCAAAAAAATTAAATGAATACCACCCTTTAACCCAGAATGAATCTATTTTCAAGGCTCAACAACAGGAAATGATGAAATTATAGCAGAATAATGTTGTGGGATGCAATGCAACCATGAAAAAGAAATGGAGTCCAGCCATATGTTCTAACATAAAAATATGCATAGTACGTAAATGGACAAACAGTATGTAAATGTTAAAAGGTATAAAATAATATATACATATATATTGTAACAGATATAAAGGAGACTCATTTGTGGGGGGGTACTAATTTTTAACTGAAATGTTTATTCTGTTTGAATCTTTTTTAAACAGCAAACAAATTAATTTTCTAATTTAAAACTGCTGAAATGGAAGGAAAAAGATGAGAGTAGAAAACCACTTTAATCTGAAAGTTTTACAAGCAGAAAGTTTAGTCACACTATAGATTTACAGCATGCATAAATATGCATGAAAACATGCAACCAAATCGAATTGATTCATGAAAAAGCTCCAAATTGACCTCATGTTGAAAAGTAACAACCATAGGAAAAGGGCAAAAGAAACAGAACTTTCTTTGGACTTCTGACTTCATTTACTTTTCTACTCCCTTAAATTTCCCCCAATTTGGGGGTTAAATTAACTTTCTTATAGGAATGGGGCCATTATTTTGCACTTCTATGGATGACACCTGCTGGTATATTTAGAAACAGAGATAAATTCAGTTTTAAGGAAAGATATAGCACAGTGGAAACATATCAGACCAGATAACTTGGGTTCAATGGCCAACTCTACCAGTAAGCAGCCATATTACCTTGGGCAAGTCTTCTCCCCCAAATCTGTGGCTATAAAATAAGGAGTTTGATATGGATAATATCAAATATTAGGGTCTTATCCAACTCTTCAGTTGGACATGGAAAAGACTACCATTTTAAAAGCCACTGGTAATTTGTTCTGCTAGAGGTAGGTATCTGAGTTCACCCATGCAGACAGCATAGCTCTACTTTTAAAAAGCAAAAAACTAAAATGCTTTGTAATAGGGGTGTATTCAAGTGACATCTGTACTTCTCAAGATCATATTTCCTTTTAAGGTTGCCCTCATGGAGATAGGTAACGAAATTTAAGAAAAGAGGCAGGGAATTGGAACCCCAGATTAGGTCAACAGACTGCAAGGCACTCTAAACTGGAGTAGTCAAACTAGCCTCTGCAAAATATAGCAGCAGTTATATAGGTATAAGGGGGGTCTTCTCTGATAGTTCAGACAATAAAGAATGTGCCTGCAATGTGAGAGACCTGAGTTTGATCCCTGGATTAGGAAGATCCCCTAGAAAAGGAAATGGCTAACCACTGCAGTATTCTTGCCTGGAGAATTTCATGGACAGAGGAACCTGGTGGGTTACAGTCCATGGGGTCGCAAAGAGTTGGACACAACTCAGTGATTAACACACACATATAGGTATAGTGAGAGAGGCATCTATAGCAAAGATCCTGGATATATCCAGGTTTATGTTCTTCTCTTAGACTAACGTATCAAGGCTTACCCTGAGGTGTTGTAATATTGTAAATCAACATGTATTATATGCTAAACATACCACAGTGAATAAAGCAGGATAGTATTTCTAAAGGGCAACATGGCAACAAGTATCAAAAGTCTTGTTACACTTTTGCATTCCAGTTTTAGAAATTTCTTGAGAAATAAACATGTATGTCACAAAGATTTCTCTTTAGGATGCTCCTATGCTTCCTTCCTTCCTTCCTTCAATACTTATTTACCAAATGCCTACTGTGTGCCAGAAAGCACTGATATTGTGAAAAACTAGGACTTAAAGGTTTGAACATAGGGAACTGGTTATAAAATTAGAAATCATGCATACAATAGCATATAATGTAGCCATTAAACACATTACAGAAGAGACTTCCCTGGTGGTCCAGGCTAAGACTCCACACTCCTAATGCAGGGGGCCCAGGTTCCATCCCTTGTCAGGGCACTAGATCCCACATAGCACAGCTAAGACCCAGTATAGTCACATAAATAAATAAATATTTTTAAAAATTATAGTAGTATAAAATGACAGGGAAAAGAGATCAATTTATTGGGTGGAAATCAAAATTTAAAATACCATGTCTATACTGGTTTGGAGAAACTGCCAAAAATTTTTGGGAACTGAGGAAATTTGAAAATGGACTGAATATTAGATAACATTACAAAAAGAACAAATTCCCTAGGTATGATAACAGTTATGTGGTCTGTAGGTACTTATTCTTAAGACATGCATGCTGAAGGACTTAAGGAAAAGGTGTCATTCTTACTTTATGTGCTTCAGAAAAATTAAAACATGTTTAGGTACATATGAATCAAATATGGCAAATTCTTAACTACTGTTGGATATAGCTGGTGATACACAAATGCTCATTGTGCTCTTCTTTCAGCATTTTTATGCTTGAAACCCATAATGAAAAGTTGGAAGGAAGGTAATAATTTCTTAAAAGACTGGTTTTGGAAAAAAAAAATATGGGCATGTTACACAGGCATAAAGAAAAACCTCGGAAAAATGAACTGTGTACAACACGTTAATAGTATTTCTCTCTGAAAGGTAGGATTTGGGGAGATTTCTGTACTTATCCATACTTTCCAACAATAAGCCATGTATACTTCTATAATCATGAAGAACATTACTCAAAAATAACTAAAGTTCCATTCCCAAAGAATTCTTAGTAAATCATTTTGCAACTCTAAAGCAGTATGCTAATTATGATACAAGCAATAACAGGTTGTTGGGTGGACACCACGTAGTTTTTGAAACTTCCACTTACATCAGTAATTTATACCACTCTCAAAGTATTAAAAACATCAAGCAATTCATGGTAATAACTGCAAGGAGAAGCAGAATGCTGGGTTAAATAAAGTATTATTACCACCCATCCCCAAAGACTTGAAGCAAAAATAAATGTTAAAAGTGATCAATTTGAGAGGGAGAGGGTAGGAAAAAGTTTTGGCCAAATTATTCTTGATACTGCTCAGGATATTTACAATTTCTTATAAACAGGAATGTGAACATTACAAAAAAAGAAAAAGCTGAAGTTCCTTGATCATTTCTCCCAAATAAACTTATCAACTTACTTTAGTTTAAAATATATATAAACAGCATCACACAGTATATGAAGTGACGTGAAGTGTTAGTTGCTCAGTTGTGTCCAACTCTTTGTGACTCCATGAACTATATATATATAGCCCACCAGGTTCCTCTACCCATGGAATTCTTTAGGCAAAAATAATAAGAGTGGGTAGTCATTCTTTTCTTGACCCGGGGACTGAACCCGGGTCTCTCACATTGCAGGTGGATTCTTTACCATCTGAGCCACCAAGGAAGCCCTCACATAGTATATATATGATCATGCAACTTGCCCAAATTATCTCCAAAATAGCTGTAGTAATTTGGACCACTTGTGGGCAGTATTTAAGACCAGATTCGTCCCTATGTTTTTGTCATGATTTGATATTACCAAATTTTTTTTTTTTTGCCAATCTAATGGTTTAAAGAAGATACCATTTTACTTTGCATTTCTGACATTTCGTTTGAATAGCCTTTCTTGTTACTAGACATTTTTAGCTCCTACTCTAGGAAAAGCCTGTAACTAAGCTATGGTTTTTCCAGTAGTCATATATGGAAGTTGAGAGTTAGATCATAAAGAAGGGGGAGTGGCAAAATATTGATGCTTTCCAACTGTGGTGCTGAAGAAGACTCCTGAGTCAACTGAACTTCAAGGAGATCAAACCAATCAATCCTAAAGGAAATCAACCCTGAATATTCATTGGAAGGACTGATGCTGAAACTGAAGGTCCAATACTTTGGCCATCTGATGCAAAGAGCCAACTAAATGGAAAAGATCCTGATGCTGGGAAAGACTGAAGGCAGGAGAAGGGGGCAGCAAAGAATGAGATGGTTAGATAGCATCACAGATTCAATGGACATGGATTTGAGCAAACTCCAGGAGATAATGAAGGATAGAGGTGTGTCTGATGTGCTGCAGGCCATGGGCTAAGTCAGACATGACTTAGTGAGCAAACAACAACAGTTTTCTACTGGATTTATTTTTAAAATGTTACTCTATTATTAAGATGGGAACAAACTAACCAAAATGTTAAGGTAACTGAGTATCACTGTGGGAATAGGAATCTTTTCCCAAAACAGCAACACATTTTCCAGTTTTTCCTAAATTAATTTAGCAATAGAAAATGATAAAGAGGGTAAGAAAAAATTCTTTTAGATGAAAGTATTACTTTCAGGGTACTCTACTATAGGAGTATATAACATCCTGGAAGAACTCATAAATGGGCTTCCCCGGAGCTCCAGTGGCTAAGACTCCAAGCTCCCAATGCAGGGGACCTGGGTTCCATCTCTGGTTAGGGAAAGCTAGATCCCACATGCCACCAACTAAGACTCGGCACAACCAAATAAATAAATAAATTATAAAAGAGCACATAAAATCTAGCTCAAAAAAATAAATACATCTAAAGTATAAGTTATGAGAAAATGAAATAATGGTTGAGGGTATTGGTTCATTTGGAATACATTTAACTAATTTTATTTGTATAGCATTTTTGAGTTGATATACTTTTCATGCATCTTGTTTAACACTAACAAAATTCTGTGTGATATTTTCTGATGCCTTCCTATAAACTGTTATAGCACATTCTGCTCATTCATGTTATTATACTGATTTCTTTGAGTATGATTTATAAGTCTCCTTCCTCTATAGACCATGCTGCCCTCCATTCTCCAATTACTCATCTCTGTATTCCTAGTACCTGGCACTACTGAGTATGTTCTCAAATATTTGTTGAATGAATGTAAAGGATGTAAAGGGTGAGGAAACTAGCTCATTGATGATGTAATTTGCCCCAAGTAACATAGGTATTAAGTATTTACATAAATTATAATGGCCTTACCTTTGTAGGGTACTCTATATAAAACATTTTAAAAAACATCATCTCACTTTAGTGCTCTATGAGGCAGGCTTTATGAATACCATTTTATAGATGAGAATGAAAATTTAGTGATAAACCCTAGGTCCACTCAAAACCTAATTTATATGAAGCAGTTTATATGAAGCTGTCTGTTTACATACTTGATAGATCACTGTGTATAGGAGCCTCTTTCTTTATGTAGTAAACATCTTGGGGGTGGTACAGGGAAGGGAAGCAGAAGGGAGAAGGCAAAATGAAGATAGTTAAAGCAATAAGACAGATGCTGGTGTAGGTTCATCTAAAGACCATAAACTGGTATCGTAGTATCAAACACATATGTCACTTTTGAAATCTAATCCTGACCCAAAGGTTTTCTTGATATTAACCTGTATTCATAGAATACAATTGTAGGCTTTCTCACCTATCAGCAGTTTCAAAGGTTGGGAAGGGATACAGAGGTAAGGAGGGTTTTGAAAAACAATAGACATTCACAGATAAAGCAAAGAAAGAAATGATAACACAAAGGAAAACCCTAAAAACTTTAAACATGTTTTGACATACAGTCCTAAACTGGACTGTAAGTTTCTCAAGGGCAGAGGTTAACTCTCATTCATCTTATGTTCCCAGATCCTTGTACTTTGAAACACTCAGTGAATGTTTGTTGAACTGAAGAGAGGTAAGATGTGTGAGAGAGAAAGAAGGCATAATATTAGCTACAATAACAACAAAGAAATCAACAATGGTTTCTAGTTTATTGAGCACTTACTATGTGCCATATGCTGTATTCTATATAATATATGAAACGGTAAAAGTGCTACTCAACTATGTTAACAGTGGTTAACAGTGATGACCATCAGGAAGACTCATGAGTTACTACGGTTACAGCAGAACCTTGAACAAACTAAAACAGTAGGGGGCTGTGTAGCTGGAGGGTGGGAGAGCAAGGCAATCAATGTATTGTACATCACCACAGAACTGGGTAAGACCCTCCAGAGGGTACGAATGTGACTCCAAAGGCTTGGCAATGTGAAAAACTACTCTGGTGGAAAATTTAGTTATCACTGACCAGAGATTTAGCCTCCAAATGATCAAGGAACAAATATCATTCCTCCCTAACCACAGACCTGAAGGATCCAGATAGGCTTTGCTTACTGACCATGAGTTCACCACCATGACTGTCCATCTTTGAGCTGTTAGAGGAATTAAGTGAAATAGTATGTTAAATAAATTACCATATAACCACCTACAGAATACACCTACACCTTGCATTTTCACATTTAAAACCCACAAATAAAGTATTTTCCCCAGATGGAGCAACTGATAGGTTATTAAGTTAACCTGTCCAAAGGGACAGAACTAGTTAAATTGCCAGAAAAACATTTAAAAGCCGAGCATTTAATTTGCCTTTCTTATATAAACTATAAATTATCCCAGCCAACATATGAAAACGAAATGAGAGTTAAAACACCATTTTGCAACTCCCAATGAATTAACAGAGAATCTAAGCTTTGGGTAGCAGTGGCTGTTAACATGAAATACAGAGAACAGAACATGCTGAACTATACTAAGTATGCAGTCAACAAATTTCAGTCTGTGGGAAATTCTACAGGTCAAATGGTCTGAGTTCTTCAATAGAAAGCATAAAGAAAAAGGAGAAAGAGAAGATATAGATACTTCTTGACAAGACAAACGAGTTTTAAAAAATGGACAAAGTAAATCACACTGTTCAGGGACACACACCTGTATGATTAAAACTATAAAAGAATGCAAATACGTGACTACTATGAAGTCAGAATAGCAGTTATTTTCCAGACTGAGGCAGGATGCTGTGATGGGGATGGGCACATGGAGGGGTTTCTATGGGTGAAAGGCAAAATTTTATTTCTTGACTTGGGTGGTAGTAACAAAAGCACTTTAAGATAATTTATTAAACCATAAATTTGTTTTGAGGCAGTTTTCCATGTTTGTTTTCTATTTTTCACAATAAAGGGAAAAAACTTTAATCACAGTAAAGCTTCTTACATATGCTAAGATTCCATTTTGTATGAGTGCCCAGAATAGGCAAATCTAGAGACATAAAATAGATTAGTGGTTGCTAAGGAAGGGGAGCCTGGTGGGCTACTGTCCATGGTGTTGCAAAGAGTCGGACATGACTTAGTGACTAAACAACAACATACTTTAAATGGATGAATTATATGGTATGTGAATTATACCTCAATAAAGCTATTAATAAAATTCTAAGACACCTCAATTAAGTCAAAACACACTTTTAAAACAAAACTGGTCTGGAGCCTGAGAGTCTGCATTTCTGACAGGTTCCCAGATGGTGATGTTGATCTGGGGACCACATTTTGAGAACCTCTGCAATGAAGGATTCCAAATCTGCCCAAAGCTGAAGGCAATACTAATCAGCACTGCAGAGTCAAGTGTTTTACTCAGGGACTGGGAAAGCAGTTCTGAAGAAAAAGTTAACACCTGTTGCCAAGCACTGTTCTATTTCACTTGTTCACTGACCATCAATACCACCATCTTTTTTTAGGAACTTGTCTGAAATGCAAAACATTGCCCCCCATCCCCAGACCTACAGAATCAAAAACTCCAGGGGTGGGGCCCAGCAATCCATGTTTTAGCAAGTCCTTCAGGTGATTCTGAACCACTGTTCTATGAACTTTATATGCAGGAACTCAGCTAAACTTCAGCTAGTAAGAAATGGAGTCAGAACTTCAATCCGGGAGTCTGGGTTCCTAATCACTGTGCTGAAAGACCTTTCCACCTATTAGAACTCAATCAGCAGAATGCAGTAATAAAGAATTAGTAGTGGAAGTTTAAAAAAAAAAAAGGCAAAGACCAGAAGATGGGAATTTCCTGGTGGTTCGGTGGTTATGACTCCATGCTTTCACTACCAAGGGCCCAGGTTACCTGGCTAGGGAACTAAAATCCTCTAAGCCTCATGGTATGGCCGGAAAAAAAAAGACCAGGAGAAATACACCTCTACAAAGACAGGAAAACAAGAAAACAATTGTAGCAAATAAGGTAATCATTAAAGCAATCTTCCAAATGTGTTCCAAAATATAAGCAGACACGAACCCAAGTATTTCCAGAGCAATAATCTCTGGTACCTAATTACAAGGACTTAAAATCTGTGATATGCTACAGATTGTACATAAATTCATGGCACTATGTTCACACTTACCAATCTTTAAAATCTAAATTATACTAAAAAGTCATTCCAGAATAATTTGCATCTCTACTTCTAGTCTCTTTTAGTCACTACTTGAAGATTAATGAAAAGGAGAACCTGCTTCCTTTCATCATCTAAGATGATACAATCAGAATCTTAGAGCTGAAAAACAATTTTCATATTCACCTAGTCCAGTTAGCAATCCAAACTAAATCAATCTACAATATCAATCTCCATTTAAAGAGACATTAATAAGAAGCTGAAAGAAATTCCAATTTTCTGTAAAATCACATTCTAGAACCAACCCATGTCACCACTGCCAACTTTCTGGGAGAACTAAAGTTGAAAATACTCAGATTAACAGCCCAAAGAAAACCTACAGTTGTTTTTTACTCAGAGAGAACCACTCCTTCACTAAAAGTGTTTCTATAACCAAGCTGGTCAACAAGTACATCAAGTTTTAGCAACTCAACGTCTATGACACATCAAATGAGAGGGCTTCCAAAGAATCTTCTGAGCTGAGTTATCCCGGACATTAACATAGAAACATCTGGCAACCAGTCATTGAGGAAAGGAGTCAGAGAACAATATAGCAAAAGACCCAATTGCTTGTGACTATCAACTTTACAGATAGTAAGATCGTTGTAAAGTAGCCAAATATTGTTACAGCTACACATCAGATTTTAACAATTTAAACAAACGGCAAGAGAGGTTACATGTAATGTGAAGGGCAAATGTTTTCAAAGCAACCAATTTTAGCATTTCAGAAATACTTTGAAATCCATGGTTGAAAACACACAACAAAAAGAAGTAAAAGAAACAGAATTTCTATTGTAAACTTGTAACTCTGGAAACAATTCAAATATCTAAATGCCTAGGGTGTGCAAAGCTCTGTCCACAAAATCTAGTTATCCTAGTTTCACAAATTCAGGATTAGAAGGTTTAAGGGATATTGTTCAAATTTCCTAGCTACAGAAAACTCAGAACAAGGGTAAATATTTAATCACTATATACAATGTGCTCAAATTATTTTGTTGAACAAATGGATTTCACTGTAATTCCCCAAAAATCACTTCTTTAATACTTAGTCAATTTACAACTAAGGATCTGATTTCTCCATTAATGAACAAAGAACCAAAAAGCCTGAACTCATGAACCACAGCACTGGTGATTCACAATTATATTTCATCTCATTATCTCAGAAAACCTTTTCTGTCCCTTCAACTTGTAACCGCACTCATTTTAAAGGTAAGCACAAGTGGCCTTGCTCTTCCCCGACATGTGCTTAAGTCAAAGGCTGGCTGGAGCATTCTAGCTTCCATTCCATTCCAAGTTCCATTCTCAGGTTTTGACCATGGAAGGGACATTTAGTAGATTTTATGATGGCCAATGCTGAACAAGGAAAGACATGAACAATTTAAAGGCCTCTTGCTGGGGGAACAGCATTTCCAGAAGGAATAAAATGAAAAAAATAACAGGAAAACTACAGCTGTGTATAATTGCTGAAAAATCAGGATGTTAGTGGAAGCTCTCAAAAATCGTTTAGTATTGCCACTTCAAAAACTATTACAGCCAGAAGAACTCATTACTAAGTCTTAATAGCTTAGAAGTTATGGGTCAGAGCAGCTGAGATACTAACATCAAAGTAATAAGAAGCAACATTATAAGATCATATACAGATAACTAAACCACCTAAGGAAATTGAAACCATGATGAAAAACCCTAAAGGCACAATCAGGTCATTATCTAGGAAACATTAGCTTCTTCCACAAGGAGGCCTACTTTCACATGGAGCAGAAAGCAGGGCCAAGACATGGAACTGAATTCAGATATCAATTAAATCAGACTTTGTCACAGAAAAAGGAATCCATGACTAATTATTTTGGGAGAGTGCCTAGGCCAGCAGTATCAACTCCAACTGGGATACAGGAGATTACTGCCATTGTTCCATTATAATGGGGTCCTCCAGGGTCTTTAACCTACTAAGAATGGGTCAGATACCACCGAGGATGTAATCACCAAATGTGGTGGGAAACTCTACAGGATGATTTCTTCAACAAATAAATGGGAAGAAAAAGAAAAGGGAGGGAACATGCAGACTAAAACAGATTTAAGAGATGTATCTATCATCCTTTGTGACAAAAAGACTTTCTTTGGATCCTGATTCAAACAAACTAAAATTTGAACACTAGCTTCATATTTGACATTTTAGAAAATCAAGTAACTTTCTGAGTTGTGGTAATGCTTTTGAAGTTAGATTTAAAAGAGCCTTTTATGTTTTAAATACAGTCCATGGAAGTCTCTAGGCCAGAATACTGGAATGGGTCTTTCCCTTCTCCAGGGGAATCTTCCCAACCCAGGGATTGAACCCAGGTCTCCCACATTGCAGGCAAGTTCTGTACCAGCTGAGTCACAAGGGGCCTGATCCCTTCTGTAGCGGATCTTCCCAACCCAGGAATCGAACGGGGCGGGGGGTGGGGGGGGTGGTCGTTACCAACTGAGCAATCAGTGAAGCCCTCAAATACAAATATTTTGCAAATAAAAAAAACAACAGCAGGGGTTTATTTCAAAGTAATCTAGGGGATAGGCATTAAGGGGCTGCAGTGGGTAGAAGTATAGATGAAAAAGAATGGCTGCAAGTTGGTAACTGTTAAAGCCAGTAATGGGGTACAGAGGGGGATCATTAGATTATCCAGTTTTTTTATGTTCGAAAAATTCCAAAAAGAATTGGTTAGATGTAATAACCTGCAATTTTATTTTTGAATGATGCTTAGGGTGATTAAAAAAAACCATTTACAGATAGAATTCATTTAAACTTTAATTTAGTAATGAGCTCCACTTAAACACAAGAAACAGCCAGTAGTACCACATCAGATCCAGACAATGGAAGAAACCAAAGTAGCCCAATTACAGAATGGAAACACATACACCCCAACCATCTCCATTCCAGGAAATAAAACACAAACACTACCCACAAAGATCCACAAAAACTAACCTAAAATCACAGCCAATCATACTCATCCTGGTGGGAAATCCCAACACTGCTCCAACAGCTTCCTGAACCTTCCTGACCAAGTTGGTCTGCTGGTTCCTCTGGAGTGCTAACCCACTCAGGTCAGACTACAGAAGGACCTACAAAAAAAAGAAGGGGAGAGACACACAACATTTATTAGGGTGTGGGGGAGCTAACCATTATATCAATGTTCAAACACAATCACAGTTATTACCTCTTAAGCAACAGTTCTCACACATCAAGTTGCGTTTTTTAGGAACTGCTTTGTTCCTAACTGCTTTGAGGAGCAACAACTCAAAACCAAAGTTAAAGCAATTCTTCTAATATGGCATTTAGACAGCACCCCTGAAAACTCTGCTCTCAATCCAAATGAAAGCACAGGGGATACTGATTATTTTACAGACAATTTTCTATTTTTGCTGAGAACTGACATTAAGACAATTTTAAACTTTTTGTGAAAAACATTGCACACATGAATTATTTTTCACCTTCATACATGCTTTTTGGCCATACTGGGAGACAAATGATAAACACCCTGAAAACTCAGGTTGAACTTTGTCACTGAATGTTAAACAAAGTTTTTAACTGGTATTGCCACTCTTTACTCTCTTCTCAGAGATCAACCTAGAATAAATTAAACCTTCTGGGTCACACCTAGATTGTCATTCCCATATTTATTCTAGTTCTGAATGACAAAAGTAAAACTGAGGTTTAATTTCTGAGCACTGCTAGACCCATTGTGTGTGAAAGTCGCTCAGTTGTATCCAACTCTTTGCGACCCCATGAACTATACATACAGCTCATGGAATTCTCCAGGCCAGAGTACTGGAGTGGGTAGCTTTTCCCTTCTCCAGGGAATCTTCCCAAGCCAGGGATCAAACCCAGGTCTCCCATATTGCAGGCAGGTTCTTTACCAGCTGAGCCACAAGGGAAACCCAAGAATATTGGAGTAGGTAGCCGATCCCTTCTCCAGTGGATCTTCCTGATCCAGGAATTGAACGGGGGTCTCCTACATGGCAGGTGGATTCTATACCAACTGAGCTATCAGGGAAGTCCCAGAACCAATGTGAAGAACAATGGTTATTCACATTCTTGTCCTCCAATGAAAAGGGGGGGAAATTATATGACTTCCAAAGCACTTCAAAACTAAATAAAGCACACACTAAAGCACAAAACCAGTGTCTGTGTATAGTTAATTACCAGATGGTTACCTATGGTAAAATTTTAATACTATGTAAACTTTTCACCATCATATTTCAAACCCCATTATCCACCCAAGGTAATTAGTAAAAAGCACTCAATTTAATACTGGCCTAATTAAAATATTAACAGTAAGGAAAACTACATCCAAATTGAATATAGTCACTTCTATTTAGTGTTGAAAAATATAATACAGCAAACACACGACAGGAAGTAGTGTATTAAAGAACTGTCAGCAATTCACTTTGGAAAAGAAGCTTGGTACCCCCAAACTTTTCTAAACCCTCTCAGATAGGAATTATCCTGCTCAGGTAAGGTCAAATAACAGATCCCTACTCTGATAAGGGAATGGCAACCCACTCCAGCATCCTTGCCTGGAGAATCCCATGGACAGGAGCCTGCAGGCTACAGTCCACGGGGTCACAAAAGTAGGACACGACTTAATGATTAAACCACCACCACCACTCTGATCTGAGGGACCAAAGAAAGGAGGTAGGGGAAAAGCATTTGAACACTTAAAAACTAACCAGCAGAAGTTCTGCTACTGTGAAAAGTACAACACCAAGTTTCATTACTTTTATAGGGTGAATGACAGGACAGACTACCTTTGAAGGAGTGCAAGAAGGGAGTAGGCAAGGGATGAAACATCCCTTCCAAAAGGTAGAACACTTGGGTGTGGTTCTTGACAGGAACATTATGGCTGGTGGTCACTCCAGGATGGCGATTCTGCACTAAAATTCCTAGACTAGAAGGTCAACATAAGTGGGAATCACATTCATACATAATAAACCACTGGAGACAAAAAGCTTGGCCTACAAGGAGGGAAAAATACACAAAAATGATAGGACTGGCCTAGCAATATACCAAAAATTAACAGTTCTAGAAATATACTAAATTAACAGTTCTTTAACTGTTTCTTTAAACAAAAGCCTCTTCTTTCCCAGGTCATAAAACTACCATACGACACAGATGCATCTGCCAACATATTCTTACACCAAGAAAAAGTAACCACAGTTTACTGTATACCTATCATAATCCAAGCACTTTATAAGTTGTTTAATTCTAGCAACTATTAAGAGCTACTATCCCCATTATACACATGAAAAACTGAGAATCTGAAAAGTAATTTCCCCAAGGTCACAAAGTTTGATGTGAACCCAAAGCATTACAGTGTTTCCACCATACCAGGCTGCTTCCCTTGAGTGGGGAATGTTGCTATCTTCTCAATACAGGCAACACTGGGGCTAAAAGAAAACAATGTTGGACATGTAATCTAAAAAGGAAACAAATGACAGGGAATTGTCTACAGTAACTGTGGAATGGGAAGGGAGTAGAATGGGGCAATGATTGTCAAGAGATAATCTATCAAAACTATTTTATTTTCTAGCACATGGAGGTGGGTAAATGCTATGGAGCCTAGCAAGAGGCTACTTTCTCTCTAGGGGATTCAGCTCCCAGGAAAACAGCATGGGGTCGGGTGTGGAAATAGAAGGATTGATTAAGAAATCCTTAATGATTACATGAGAAACATGTAAGAGGTGGTTAGCAGCAAAGAGATGTCCAGACCAAAAGGCCACAGGAACTCAAGAGCAAGGCAGGGAAAAGAGGTGGTCCCCAAGTTTGCAAAGGGGATGACGGGTGAGGAGGGAGGACAAAAAGTTGGTTTACTGGAGGGTTATTCTCTACAGTCTCTTTAAAAGTTTTCTTTTCCCTTTTTTGAGGGGAGTGAGTGTTATGGCAAGGGAGGCGGGTCTAACAGCCCCTAAAACTAAGAGATCACGAAGACAGCAATGATCCAACCACCAACCCAATTCATTGCTCACCTAAGAATGGTTGAGCAGCAGAGTTGGCAGAAATGAGTGCCCTGTACTCCGATCAGGGTTATACAAACGTAAAAGCTACTATGACTCTATCCACAAAGATGGAATAAATACAGGGAACAAGAAAGGGTCTCTGGTCAACGTCTGTGTCAAGGGGACCGATGAAAGGGGGAGGACGGGACAGGTTAGGGGACCTGGGCTAAGCCCTGCCTTAGCAGACCGGGGAGGGGTTGACAGGGAAAAGCTTTGACTTTCCCTCCTAAACACGAGCCTCAAATATTCATTTAGAAGAAAAAAATTCAATGGGATGGTGGAATTGGGGGGAGCATCAAAGCTTGACCTCCTATACCTTAGTTCAAAGACCATAGGGATTGAGGAAATAGAGCCTACCTCAAGTAAAACTAGAAGATTCATTTGTCCCCCTTCTTCCGAAGGAGCGGAAAATCGGGCCCACAAAAAGGTAGTGGGAGGAAATCAGTAGTCGTTGGATGGTCCCCTCTCCCCCACTGCCCAATCTAACTCCCAACCTTACTCCCCAACGAACTCTAGGACTCCTGCCCCCCATCATTCCCAACCCGCCCACTGCGGCGGCGACAACGGAGGCGTTGACCGATTGGTGGGGTAAAGGCGGGCCCACACGCGGCTGAGGCCCGGGAAATGGTGACGCCTCAACCTACTAGAGAAGGGGTGGTCTTCGCCTCAGGTTCGGCTTATTGGCACCTCGGCTTTTCGCCAATCGTCACCTGTTTAACGTCGGGTATCTGAGAAGCGTCACAAACGCCGAGAGCCAACTCCTCACTCCCTGGTCCTGGCCGGACAGGCATCAGCTTCCGCCGCCATCTTAACAGCAGGCAGACCGACCCTAGTCACTGCCCCCCCTCCCCGAGCCACCTCCGCCACCGCCAACGGATCCCTCGAGGACGTAACCCCGCTCCCGCGAGAACTCACCGGCTAGGTACAGCACGAACCTAAGACGCTGCCGCCGCCTCCGCGGCTACTGCAGTCTGTAGCCGAACCGCGGCCGCCTCCGCGCGATCCCGCGATAACCTCGACCCGACGGGAACAGCCTGAGCCCAGCCCTTCCCAGACCCCCTCCCCCACCAAAGCCGAAATCGCTACGGCTCCGCTCTCACCCTACGCGAAGCAAAAAGCAAATGACGCACAACCTCACGAAGAACCGAGGGGCGGAGCCAACCTGCCGCCACCGTCTCCCGCATGCGTCTTAAGAACTATCGCGATAGTACGTTTCTGTCTCTGCGAGACCTTCGAATTCACCGCAGGATGCTGCCCGCGCCTCGCCTTTAGGAAACACGAGATCTCGCGAGACTTAGGGAACTCTCCTAAAAAGGAGAGAGGCGGAGCTCCATGAAAATGACTGAGAGTTTTCAGGGGAAGGGAGGAACCTCCCGTCCTGCAGGGATCTCGCCTACCACGAGGTTTCCGACCCACTGCGGAGCTGGCTGCCAAACCTCGCGATGACACAGCTCAGCGCCAAATCTCGGCCATGTCCTGAAAACTGCCTCCGCCCCCGATCTAAGGTGTCTAGAGCCTAGTGCTTGAGGAAAATTTAAAAAGTCAACCTGTTTATTCTCACGCTTCTGAGCAGAGCTGTACCAATTACCAACTCCATTCTGGAAGAGGAGCAATAGATCTATTGTTACCTGCCTCCACGAATCACATATTATTTTGGACTAACATAAAAGACGTTCAATCTCACAATAAGCACGCAAATGCAAATGCAAACAATGACATAACATTTTTTTGCCCATTAGATAAGAAAAAAAAAATTTAAGACAGATAATATTCAGACTCTTTCGCTCGCCGCACTGCAGGCTACTGAATCCATCTTAATCTAACTAAAGGCTCATATCGTTAGTTCTAGTTCCGAAGCCACAAATTTTAACTCCAAAGGCTTTACCTTGGCATAGCCAAAAGATCCAATAAAGTGCTTTTCTCCAAACAAAGAGGTCTGCCCTCTTTGGAAAATTCAAGCTTCCAAGGGGGAGTTGGCGGGGAGGGGGGGGGGGAGTGCGTGCTTGAAGCTTTTAATATGGCAGTTTTTCCACGTCTAGCCAACAATGTTTCTCCAATAAATCTTGGAATCCGATTTGGCTCGATTTGTGGGCTTTCCTATTGTAATATATTATTCTGTCTATTCTAACTTATACATTGTTTCTTTAGAATACATTTTAACAGCTGGTAATACCCCATCCTTAGCTTTAAAATATTTTCTCGGTTATTCTTAGCCATCTTTTTTTCCGGATGAACTTTAGAATCATATTAAATTCCAAACACTTCGTATATTTATTGAAATTGCATGAATCATATAAATCAACACAGGAAAAAAGGACATCACTACAAAACTGAGCCTTCTTATCCAGAAGCATGGTATCCCCTTTTCCATGTATGCAAATGTTCTTTTATTACATTCCTCAATAAAGTTTTGTAGTTTACTTCTAGGTATTTTTATTCGTTTTTCTTGCTATTGCGAATGGGCCGTATTAAATTTCCAAAATGCTTACTGCTTATAGACTATTGATATTTAGTTTTGTAATCGGATAAATAAAAATATGTTCAGCTTCACTAGTAATCAGGGAAATGCAAATAAAAACAATGACATAACATTTTTTGCCCTTTAAATTAACCAAAATTACAAAGATTGATTATAATTCGTGTTGGCACAACTGTGGAAAAATGGGCACTCTCGCATAACATTGAACAGTGTAAATTAGTATAGCCTTTTGGAAAGAGACAATTTGGACGAATCTATTAAAATTCAAAACGCATATACATTTTGACCCAGCGATTACTCTTCTAAGAATTTCTCCTACAAAAATACTCATACATGAAATATATGTACACACACACACACACACACACACACACACAAGCCCATTCATTATAGCATTGCTTGTAATAGCCCCTTCCCTCCCCCCAAAGGGAAACAAGCCAATGTACATCAATCGGGAAATGGTTAAATAAACTGTAGTACAATCATACAATGCAGCTGTTTATAAATGAGGTAAATTTAAATTCCCTGATATAGGAAGATCTACAAGACATATTGTTAAGTTTTTAAGAAGCAATTAGCTGAAATGAATATGTGTGTGTGTGTGTAGTGCCATTTAGATACCAAAACCTACATGTACGACGCCTAGTAGTTACCCGCGAAGCCTGCCTGCCAGCCCCTCACCTTCCCCCTCCTCTGAGGCCGCCTTCCACGAACCCCTGAGAGAAATGCCGAAGACCCGGTCTTTACTCCCTCTCTAGGGCCATTTGGCCACGACTAAAGCCGGTACCTCGCATCCCCACTGTCGGCCACTCTCTCGCCGCACTGCCGGCCGCTGCCGGGCTGCCCCCAAGGATGCGGCGAGCTCTCACCACTGGCGCCGGCCGAGGCCTGGGGGAGGGGAGAGAAGGCGGGGTTGAGGGAGGGCTGAGGCAGGCCGCCGGGCCCCTTCACCAGCCTCTCCCTGGCTCCCCCAGGCCGCCACCTCCGTTCTTCGGCGCAGGGTCCCGTGGAAACAACCCCAGCGAGAAGCCGAGGACTGCCGCGAGAGCAGAGCCCGCCCCCCAACCCGGAGGAAGATGCTCACCTCCGCGGCACTAGCTCCGCGAGGTCCGCAGGAGCGTGCCGAGTCCGCGGCCCTGTTTCAGACCTGCTCCCCTCGCTTACCCTCCGCGGAAAACCTCCCCCTCCGCCTCTCCTCACACTCGGTCTGAGGCTCCTCCCCCAGCTCGAGAAACCCCGCCTCTGCCCCTTGGGAGGGCGCTCCCTCAGCGGTGAAACCGGGTGCCTTGGTGGCGATCGCGCCTGAGCTATTCCAGGCGCTGCAAACCCAACCATAAAGAATAGTAGGGTCGCTAAGGAATTTGGATTTGATTCGAGGTACGATGGAAACCGCTGAAGGGTGACGTGATTTGATTTGACTAATGTTTAAAAATTAATCTCTCTCCAGCTGCCTAGCGAAGAACGGGGGGCGAGAGGGTAAGAGGGGGACCCAATGTGGAGGGCGCCTACCACAGCGAGCTTACACGGGTAAACCCTTAGAACACTTACTTCAGGAACGTAGTGAGTCCTCAAAAAAATTCTGTTTTTCTCCTTGGTGTATTTGGGGTGAGTGCGATTGGCAAAGAGCTTATAGAGGATCTACATCTGTGAATGCATAGGAATAAAAAAGGATCAGGTAGGAGTTACCTCTATTAACCGTGCTTTTTCTGGGGTGCAGAATAACATTGAAAAGAGAGAAGGGAGCTTTGACTCGAAACTCTAGATACTCCTGTAAGGTTTGAATTTTTATCTAAAAGCATGTATTAACTTAGTACTTTAAAGGGTAGAGACAAAAGCACTATCTGAGGTACTCTTTTTAAAATTTAAAAATTTCAAGTTATTTTAAATTGGAGTATAATTGCTTTACAATGTTGTGTTGGCTTCTGCTGTACAACACGAATTGGCCATAAGTAGACATATATCCCTTCCCTCTTGCCTCCCTCCCACCCCCTTACAAGTATTCTTGAGATATAGAGGAAATAAAAACTGTAATTTTACCCTCTCGTTTCAATTCCAACCCTCCAGAGCAGTGGTTCATGCCTCAAATTGAGAATCTGATGAATGTATCCACTGCCTGTCAAATATATATATATTTAGACATAAACTTTTGTGTATAATCTCAGCATTACCAGGCCCTTTTGAGATAGACCTATTAATACACTTAAAATGCTATTTAAATAGGCGGCTGTTATTCAATTGTAATGCTAATTATTTAAGCAAGACTCAATGTTTGTGGCTTTTTTTAATTGTAAGAAATACAAACATGAAATTTGATGTAACTAAATATTTGCATATTTCTGAGACTTTTCTTAAGGAGAGATTTGTAGAAATGTAGTTAGGATCCCACCAGAAATATATGAGAATTCCAGTTTATTCAAATATTCCCATATTCTCACCAATATTACCATTATAGTTTTCAAAAAGCCTTTTAATAGGGACTTTGATTTTTAAATTTTTATTTATTTATTTATTTTTGGCTGTGTTGGGTCTTATGCACTGGCTTTCTCTAGTTGAGACAAGCCAGAGCTACTCATTACAGTGCACATGCTTCTTACTGTGGTGGCTTCTCTTGCTGTGGAGTACAGGCTCTAGGCACTCCGGGCTTCAGTAATTTCGCCTCCGGGGCTCTAGAGGATGGGTTTAGTTGCTCATTGACCTGTGGAATCTTCTCGGACCAGGGACTGAATCTGTGTCCCCTGCATTGACAGGAAGATTCTTTTCCACTGACCCATCTTGCGTGCTCCTACTCAGTCGCTCTCAGTCAGGTCCAACTCCGCGACTGCATGCACTATAGCCGGCTAAGCTCCTCTGTCCATGGAATTTTTCAGGCCAGGGACTTTGATTTTAATTCCAATCTCTCACAGCATCTACATTAATTCTGATAATCCATCGTCTCTACTCTTAATTCTAACCCTTACATTTCTATTGTCAATTCCTAGGCCCCACAACATCTAGTTCCCCAACTCCTAATTCTAAAATCTCACATACCTAACAATTCTAGTTTTAATTTTAGTCTGGAGCCCCCTTTAGTTCTCTTGCCAACTCCACTCCTTTTACTGTCCTAATTTCAACTAATATCTACACACACACACACACACACACACACACACACACACACAGACACCAGTTGTTTCTATTTTTTAAATTGTAGACTATTCAGAAATTATATGAAAGCATAAAAAAGATCCAACCCAGAGACTGAACCCACATCTCCTACGTCTCTAGCATTGGCAGGCGGATTCTTTACCAGTGAGCCACCTGGGAAGCCCCTATGCATTATATATATATATATTTTTTTCCTAATCAAAAATATCATAGCATGTTATTTGATAACCTAGTGAATATTTGTCATGTCATAAAATGTTTGTCAATAACATAATTTTAATGGCAACATGAAGCATTCCTTTCTTTAACATAATTTTAATGGCAACATGAAGCATTCCTTTCTTTAACATAGTTTTAATGGCAACATGAAGCATTCCTTTCTTTAACATAGTTTTAATGGCAACATGAAGCATTCCTTTCTTTAATGTGTAATTAGCTTTTTGTTCTTTTTTCATTTTAAAAATGTTTGCCTGATTACACATAAATGAATACATTGTTGCAAAACACTCAAAATAGAAACATGTAAAGTTCCTCTTATATACACATATAGAAATTTTGTTTCATTTTTTACTTTTTAAAAATATGAATGATGTTCTATTTTATGTATCATTTTAATTGCTGTATTTGCTTACTATGTATCAAAGTCTTTCCATGTCACTATGTATAAGTCTACCTCATTTTTTAACATACTGCACAGTAGTCCATTAAATGAATGTACTAGAGTTATTGGTAAGTCCCTGATGGCTCAGTCAGTAAAGAATCCTCTCGAAATGCAGGAGACAGCCTGCAATACAGTAGACCTGGGTTTATTCCCTGAGCGGGAAGATTCCCTGGAGAAGGAAATAGCAACTCACTCCAGTGTTTTTGCCTGGAGAATCCCATAGACAGAGGAGACTGGCAGGCTACAGTCCATGGGTTGCAAAAGTTGGACACCACTTGGCAACTAAACCACCATCACCACATCTATTGATAGATATAAATTGTTTTCAATCTTATACTGTTACAGTACTTTTTTTTATAGTGCTGCAATGAAGAATGCGTACATGCTTTTTTGTGCATATGCTAAAGTATTTCTATAAGATAAATATGAAGAAGTAAAATAGGTGGCTCAAACAGCACATTTTGGAATTTTAATAGGTAATGCCAAACTGCCATTCCAAAAGACCCAGTTTACACCTCCACCAGCAGTGAATAAGAATGACTATTTCCCTAAATTTTTATCCACGCCGGTATTATTTCAATGTTGTACCAATGTGATGGTTGAAAAATGTCTCCTTATTTGCATTTCCCTGATTATTATCGAAGTTAAGGAATGTTTTCATATATTTGTTGGCTATTTGCTTATGTTATTTTGTGACTTTGCCTATTCATATAATTTATCTGTTTTCCAATTCGATTGTTTGACTTATTATTAAATTATGTAGTCTGGATATGAGTATTTGTTACAAGTGTTGGAAGTTTTTTTTAATTAGAGGATAATTGCTTTTCAATGTTGTGTTGGTTTCTGCTGTACAACATTGTAAGTCAGCCATACATACTTCCCCTCCCTCTTGAATCTCCCTCCTATCCAACCTCCACCCCCATTGTGCTGGAAATTTTTTTGCAGACTTTCCTTATTTTTAAACTTTGCTTTTGGGATCTTTTGGTGTATAGATGTTTTAAATGTTGGTGTGTTCAAATTTATCAATCGTTTCTTTTATGGCTTTTGCATTTTAAATCTTGCATAAGAATACTTTTCTACTCCAAGATTAGAAACATTGCTTCTGTATTTCCTTGTAATACTTTAGAATTTTATAGATTCAACTCTAATTTGGGGGGATTTTTTTGGTAAATATTTTTCGGTTATATGTTCTAACAATGGTATGCTTCATAGGTGGATATCATTCCATTGTAATACTAATTACCTATTAGTATTTTTTTTATAGGGCCCTAAGCATTGATTGAACAGATTCATTCTTTCCATCTATCAAAAACCAATTTCTAAGGAGATATATATATATACATATAGTTTTGAATGTAAATTATCGGTTCAATAGTCCTAAAATCTATACCAGCATCAATACCATACTTTTTTTAAAAAAATATTTGAGCTTTAAATTATTATTTCATCTCTGCTAGGGCAAGCTCCCCTGTCTTTTTTCCCCACAGATTTCTTGGCTATTCTAGTACATTTTCTTTTTCAGACAAATTTTTAAATTAACTGGTAAAGTTCTATAAGAATTCCTTTTGGGCTTTATATTGAAAAAATTTATTTCATCAAATGGGCATAGGATATTATATTTGACAAACCAGTCTTTTATTGTCAGATACTCATGTTGTTTCTAATTGTCCACTGTTAATAAGCAATTCTCTAAAGGACATTTAGAAAAATCTTTCCTTACCACTATAATTATTTAAATACAATAAATTTTAGTAAGGCACAGCATATCCACATTTTGGGAGAGGTTGATAGGCATTGCTCAGTGTACTTTGAGAAACATTTTACCAATTTATTAATACATTTCCATGAGGTGTATGGGGTGTCATCTCCCTATCCTGCTCAATGACTGGGCCATTAATAGATTTCGAACTTTTGAAAATTTTATAGAACCCGGGTTTGATTCCTGGGTTGGGAAGATCCCCTGGAGAAGGAAATGGCAACCCACTGCAGTATTCTTACCGGGAGAATCTCCTGGACAGAGGAGCCTGGCAGGCTACAGCCCATGGGGTTGCAAGAGTCGGACACGACTTAGTGACTAAACCACCACCACCATACATCATTGTTTTGTTGATGTTAATGTATTTTGTATTTTTCTATTGTTGCATCATAAATTACCACAAATTTAGTCATGTAAAATAACACTTTATTAAAAAAAATAACATCTTATTGTCTCACAGTTCTGTAAGTCAGACATCCTGATGGACTTGGTTGAGTTCTTTGTTTAGGATCATACAATGCCAAAATCAAGGTGTCCCCATAATTGGCTTTTATATGGAGTTATCTGGGGGAAGAATCCACTCCAAATTCATTCAGGTTGTTGTCAGGATTTAGTTCCTTACCGTTGTAGGACTGAGATCCCATGCTCCCAGCTTCTAAAGGCTGCTCACATTTTTCCTTATGTGTCCCCTTCCATCTTCAAACCAGCCCTGGCACACTGAATCCTTTTTTTGTTTGGAATCTCTCTGACTTTCCATTCTACCACTAGCTTGAGAAAACTCTGCTTTTAAAAGATTTATGTGATTTAAAAAAAAATATGTAATTAGGTTAATGCTATTGGGGAATAATACAAGATAATCTCCCTATTTTAAGGGGAATATTACAACTGCAAAATCTGTTTTACCAGGTGATGTTAACATAATCAGCTGCATGGTATCTCATCACATTCAAAGTCCAGAAATTAGGGTGGGAAATCTAGGGAAATTAAGGTGAGGCTTTCTAGGATTCTGCCTATTACTATAGATTTATTTTCCTAAAAAAAACTACAGGAGTCATTCTGGTTATAAAAGATTCAGCCATTATGGAAATACTGTACATGGAGCAAAACATGAAAAGCATGTTTCACCACCTTTCCCCTTCACTATTACCTCTATTTAGAAGTAGCCTTTTATATATTTTTTGTGCATAATGGGACATCTTTTTGTAACTGGCCATCCTACTTACCTTCCTTGTTGTTATAACTTACCTTCCTTATCAGTTCTAATAGTTTTGCTGTTCATTTTCTTTGGTTTTCCAGGTAGATAATGATTTCCCCTCCTTATCATATTTATAATTCCTATATGCATTTACTTGACATATTATGTTTTATTGAACTTCAACAAAAAATGGTCAAATAGTAGAGGCAACAGTGGACGTCTTTGTCTTTCTCCTGGTTTAGTGAAACTTCTAGTACAGTGTTTCCCAAACTCATGTTCTGGGTGATAATAGATTTTTAATCTATTTAATTATGAATATTTCAAACATAGAGCAAAGCTGAAGGAGTTTTACAGTAAACACTGGTAAATGCATAGCATAAATTTTATCATTAATATTTTGTTATGTTTTATCACATAGCTATCATCTGTCTATCCATCAATTAAACCATATTTCTTGGATTTATTTTCCCATTCTACCACTTGCTATTCTCTACTTAATAAATTATTTTCAACTTTAATATTTATTAATACATTACTCTAGTTCTAAGTTTGATTTGCTGTTTTCTTTGAAATGGCTTATGTTAAATATATGGCTTATTCATTTTCAGTCTTCCTTACTTATTTCTAAAATAATTTAAGATTATACTTTTTTTCTACTTGCCTTTAATATATAATGCTTTCATTCTCATTAGTTTCTAGTCTATAATTTTGGTTTTGATTTCTTCTTTGACCATTAGTTATTTATAAGTATTATTTGATTTTCAAAGTGACAGCTTTTGGGGATGCTGTTTTTGTGCTTAGAAGTTAGTTGTATTGCACTGCGATCCAATAGCATGACTTCCATGATTCCTACTATTGGAAATGTATTGTGCTCTTTTTTGTAACTTATTTCCTTTTGTGATTTCTTTATATATTTTAATGGAATGTTATTTGTATGTATGCTTATGACACTAAGATATTCTTGGTAGATAGTATCTTTTATCAGTATCTCTTTTACCCTATTTAAAACTTTTTGCCTTTAATACTAATATTTCTAATGTTAATACAGTTGCTTACATATGTGTGTGTATATATATTTATATTTATATTTATGCATGCTAAGTCTTTCAGTTGTGTCAGACTCTTTGCAACCCTACTGGACTGTAGCCTGCCAGGCTCCTCTGTCCATGGGTTTATCCAAGCAAGAATTCTTTACCGTCTGAGCTGCCTGCAATGCAGGAGACACGGGTTCGATTTCTGGGTCGGAAAGATCCCCTGGAGGAGGGCATGGCTACCTACTCCAGTATTCTTGTTTGGAGAATCCTATGGACAGAGGAGCCTGGAGGGCTACAGTCCTTAGGATCACAAAGAGCCGGGCATGACTGAGTGACTAACACTTTCACTTTCATATTTGTCTTTATTGTTTCTTTTCTGATTAGAATGCCAGACAAATTATTCAAATAGAGTTAACAGTTGTTAGTATGGTATATAGTCTTCCAGATCTTTTTCTATCTATACACTGATAGATATATGTATTATAATATAGATTTTTTTCAAACAATAAAAAGGGAGAGAATCATGCTATATCTGTTTTACAATTTGCTTTATTAACAATGTATTCTTGACATGCTTTCTATATCACTGTATATACATCTACCTTACTTATTCTTTTTAACTGGTCTTTGGAGTGAACATTTATGCAAAGTGCCTAGCCTATCACTATCTTTTTTTAAATTCAAATATAACTTCACCAGAAGCCTTCCCTCACCCTGCCCCCCAAAACTAGACCAAGGTAGCCTATGATGCAATTTCATGATACTCTACTATTTTACTCCATAGGCACCCAAGACAGCTGTACAGTTGTGTGATTTATGTCTGTTCCCTCCACCACATACAGACATACATACACCCTAAACACACAGCTTATAGTGGACAGTAAGCATCTAGAGAGCAGGGAGGGACCATGTCTGTTTTGCTTATATTTGTACAATATAAATATAAACACCAAGCACAGTGCCTGAAAATTTTACCTGTTCAATAAATATTTTTGAAGGAATGAATAATAAACAATTCTACGAGGCAAGTATTACAGTTATGCCCATTTGGCCTTAGAGTACAGAATAAAGCAGGTCAAAAGCTAATAGCGTGCGGCCAAGAGAACGCACTTGTCATAGCAAACACCCTCTTCCAACAACACAAGAGAAGACTCTACACATGGACATCACCAGATGGACGACACCGAAATCAAATTGATTATATTCTTTGCAGCCAAAGATGGAGAAGCTCTATACAGTCAGCAAAAATAAGACTGGGAGCTGACTATGGCTTAGATCATGAACTCCTTACTGCCAAATTCAGACTGAAACTGAAGAAAGTGGAGAAAACCACTAAACCATTCAGGTATGACCTAAATCAAATCCCTTATGACTATACAGTGGAAGTGAGAAATAGATTTAAGGGACTAGATCTGATAGACAGAGTGCCTGATGAACTATGGACGGAGGTTCGTGACACTATACAGGAGACAGGAATCAAGACCATCCCCAAGAAAAAGAAATGCACAAAAGCAAAATTGCTGTCTGAGGAGGCCTTACAAATACCTGTGAAAAGAAGGGAAGTGAAAAGCAAAGGAGAAAAGGAAAGATATACTCATTTGAATACAGAGTTCCAGAGAATTAGCAAGGAGAGATAAGAAAGGCTCCCTCAGCGATCAATGCAAAGAAATAGAGGAAAACAATAGAATGGGAAAGACTAGAGATCTCTTCAAGAAAATTACAGATACCAAGGGAACATTTCATGCAAAGATGGGCTCAATAAAGGACAAAAATGGTAGGGACCTAACAGAAGCAGAAGATATTAAGAAGAGGTGGGAAGAATACACAAAAGAACTGTACAAAAGAAGATATTCATGATCCAGATAATCATGATGGTGTGATCACTCACCTAGAGCCAGACATCCTGCAATGTGAAGTCAAGCGGTCCTTAGGAAGCATCACTATGAACAAAGCTAGTAGAGGTGATGGAATCCCAGTTGAGCTATTTCAAATCCTAAAACATGATGCTGTGAAAGTGCTGCACTCAATATGCCAGCAAATTTGGAAAACTCAGCAGTGGCCACAGGACTGGAAAAGTTCAGTTTTCATTCCAATCCCAAAGAAAGGCAATGCCAAAGAATGCTCAAACTACCGCACAATTGCATTCATCTCACATGCTAGTAAAGTGATGCTTAAAATTCTCCAAGCCAGGCTTCAGCAATACGTGATCTGAGAACTTCCAGATGTTCAAACTGGTTTTAGAAAAGGCAGAGGAACCAGAGATCAAATTGCCAACATCCACTGGATCATCAAAAAAGCAAGAGAGTTCCAGAAAAACATCTATTTCTGCTTTATTGACTATGCCAAAGCCTTTGACTCTGTGGATTACAGTAAGCTGTGAAAAATTCTGAAAGAGATGGGAATACCATACCACCTGACCTGCCTCTTGAGAAACCTATATGCAGGTCAGGAAGCAACAGTTAGAACTGGACATGGAACAACAGACTGGTTCCAAATAGGGAAAGGAGTATGTCAAGGCTGTATACTGTCACCCTGCTTATTTAACTTATATGCAGAGTACATCATGAGAAACACTGGGCTGGATGAAGCACAAGCTGGAATCAAGATTGCCGGGAGAAATATCAATAACCTCAGATATGCAGATGACACCACCCCTATGGCAGAAAGTGAAGAAGAACTTAAAAGCCTCTTGATGAAAGTGAAAGAGGAGAGTGAAAAAGTTGGAACTCAACATTCAGAAAACTAAGATCATGGCATCTGGTCCCATCAATTCATGGCAAATAGATGGGGAAACAGTGGAAACAGTGGCTGACTTTATTTTTTGGGCTCCAAAATCACTGCAGATGGTGATTGCAGCCATGAAATTAAAAGAAAGTTACTCCTTGGAAGGAAAGTTATGACCAACCTAGACAGCATATTAAAAAGCAGAGACACTTTTTAGCTCATTTGGTTGCCGGGGCTGTTGTGTTTCCAGTTGCCAGGTCGCATATCATGACGTCCACCTTGGAGAACTACATCAACCGAACTGTTGCTGTCATTACTTCTGATGGGAGAATGATTGTGGGAACACTGAAAGGTTTTGACCAGACCATTAATTTGATACTGGATGAAAGCCATGAAGGAGTGTTCAGCTCTTCACAGGGAGTAGAACAAGTGGTACTAGGGTTATACATCATAAGAGGCAACAATGTTGCTGTCATTGGAGAAATTGATGAAGAGACAGATTCTGCACTTGATTTGGGGAATATTCGAGCAGAACCTTTGAACTTGTAGCACACTGAGGAAAAACTACATATATCGGACAGCTGTAAATCTTTGTACAGAAACTGATTATTCTGAGATTGATGGTCAGAATTTTTAGGAATATGTAATTGTGGATTTTGACTCCATATTGATTCATTGTAATATGATATATAAATTAAAATATTTCTACATTTTCTTGAAAAAAACTTTTTTTTGGCCTAAATATAAAATAAAAAGCAGAGACATTATTTTGTCAACCAAGGTCCGCCTATTCAAGGCTATGGTTTTTTGAGTAGTCATGTATGGATGTGAGAGTTGAACTCTAAAGAAAGCTGAGTGCAGAAGAATTGATGCTTTTGAACTGTGGTGTTGGAGAAGACTCTTGAGAGCCCTTTGGACTGCAAGGAGATCCAACCAGTCCATCCTAATATTGGAAGGACTGATGTTGAAGCTGAAACTCCAGTAGTTTGGCCACCTGATGTGAAGAGCTGACTCATCTGAAAAGACCCTGATGCTGGGAAAGATTGAGGGCAGGAGGGGAAAGGGACGACAGAAGATGAGATGGTTGGATGGCATCACCGACTCAATAGACGTGGGTTTGGGTGGACTCTGGGAGTTGGTGATGGACAGGGAGGCCTGGCATGCTGCAGTTCATGGGGTTGCAAAGAATCGGATACACCTGAGCAACTGAACTGAACTGATGGGTTACAAAGGTGTGCTCATTTAAGTAATTGTCACCCTTTAAGAATCTTTGAGAATCCTCAGAAATAAATGGATAAGGTAACAGTAGATTATAGGTTTTATAATATGTCAATTGGTGGCACTGGTGGCTCAGATAATAAAGAATCCGCCTGCAATGCGGGAGACCCGGGTTTGATTCCTGGGTTGGAATGATCCCCTGGAGAAGGGAATGGCAACCTACTCCATTATTCTTGCCTGGAAAATTCCATGGACAGAGTACCCTGGTAGGTTATAGTCCATGGGGTCAATACTTAAAGTTTTACCTTTTAAAAACTTAGTTGCACAAGGTGAGTGCTCCTTTGGATTGTTAACTGACTTTTTATTTTTATAGAATGCTAAAATGGACATCCTTGTAAATAGCTTTGTACATGTATGCACTCCTTAAAACAAATGCTGGAAATGGAATTGCTCCAGTGGGTATGCACATTTTATAATTGGATAGCTATTGCCAACTTGCCCTCTAAAAGAAATTATACAAGTTTAGATTCGTTGGACCAGAATATGAGAGTTATTTTCCCCCATACCCTTGCCAAAACTGTGCATTTTCATTCATGTTTTCTTTGCTAGTCTGTTATGTGTAAAGTGGTATGTCATTACTTTCATTATTTTTGATTTCTAGTAAAATTGAGCACCTTTTGTTTCTTAGCCATTTGTGTCCTTCCTTTTTCAAATGTGCAGCTTGTTTGTGTTGTTTGCCCATGTTTTCATTGAATTTAGTATTTCCTTGCCAGTTATGAATAGTTCTCTTTTTAAATTTTTTATTTAAAAATTTTTTATTGAGGTAACATTGACTTATAACATTATGTTTCATGTATACCACATTATATTTCTACTTCTGAATGCACACCAGCATGCTCACCACCAAAATTTATTTCCCATTTATCTTTATACACTTGGCCCCCTTTCCCCAATGTGCATTCCCCCCTGCCTCTTCTCCTTTGGTAACCACTACTCTGTCCCATATATACATGTTTGTTTTGTTTTGGTTTATTCATTTATCTTTTATTGTTTGTTTGTTTGTATTCCACCTATGAGTGGCATCATACAGTATTTGTCTATTTCACTTAGCATAATACCCTTATTACCCACTCATGTTGTCATAAATGGCAAGATTTCATCTTTATTATGACTGGGTAGCATATATATATATATATATATATATATATATATATATACACACCATCCTCTTTATCCATTCATCTGTTGTTGGGCAGTTAGGTTTTTTGCATATGTTGGCTACTGTAAATAATGCTGTAATGAACATAGGGGTATACATATCTTTTCAAATTGGTGTTTTTGTATTCTCTGGATAAATACCAAAAAGTGTAATAACTAGATCATATGGTAGTTCTTAATTTTTTGAGAAATCTCCGTACTGTTTTCCATAGCAGCACACAAAAAATGGACAGATATTTTGTGCTCATGGATTGAAAGAATTAACATTGTTAACATGTCCATATTACCTAACACAGTCTACACAGATTCAGTGAAATCCCTATCAAAACCTCAAGGAAATTTTTCACAGAAATAGAACATAAAATTTAAATGGAAGCACAAAGACCTCAAATAGCCAAAGCAATCCTTAGAAGAAAGAACAAAGCTGGAGGTATCACGCTATCTGATTTCAAACTATGTTACAAAGCTATAGTAATCACAGCAGCATGGTATTGACAGAAAAATAAGATATCTAGATCAATGGAACATAGTTGAAAGCCCCAAAATAAACCCATACATATAAGGAAGATTAATTTACAGCAAAGTAGCAAAGAATATACAATGGAGAAAGTTTAGTCTCTTCACTAAATGGTGTTATTAAAACTGGACAGCCACATACAAGAAAAAGAAAACAAAAAAGAAATTAGACTATTATCTCATACCATACACAGAAATAAACTCAAAATGGATTAAAAGCTTGAATGTAAAGCCTGAAACCATAAAATTCCTAGAAGAAAACAGAGGCAGTATGCTCATTGACACAGATCTTAGCAATATCTTTCTAGATATATTTCCTCAGGCAAGGGAAACCAAAGCAAAAATAAACAAATGGGACTACATCAACCTAAAAAGCTTTGCATAGCAAAAGAAATCATCAACAAAATGAAAAGACAACCTACTCAAGGGGAGAAGATATTTGCAAATCATATAGCCAATAAGGTGCTAATATCCAAAATATGTAAAGAATTCATACAACCCAACAACAACAAAACCCCAAACAACCAGGTTTAAAAATGGAATAACTCTTTTTATAGTGTAGATAATAACCCTTTGTCTTCCTGTTTCCAATATTTTCCTGAATTTGTTATTTGTCTTTAAACTTGTAAATTTTTTCTTGGAATATACAAATTTAAAATATTTTCTTTATTTTAATCAAATTGTTATTCATTTCATTTATAATAGCTGGTAAATGTACTATACTTTGAGAAGCTTTCCCTACCTCAAGATTATAAAATTCTTTCTCCATGTTTTTTCCTAGCACTTTTATGTTTCTAATTTTTTACTTTTGAATGCTTGTACCATATAGGTTTTTTTTTGAGGTACAAAACAAATGTAGATTTCCAACTTTAATTCTTCCCAATGACTACCTAATTGTTCCTACATAATTATGTCAAATTAAATTAAATAGTTGTCATTTTACTCATTCATTTGAAATGCCCCTTTATTAAATGCTATATCTCCTAGGTATTTTAGAGTCCATTTCTAGAATCTAATGTTCTATTGTGTAATAGTAAAGTGTGTAAGTGCTGAAGCCAGACTACCTACCTGAGTTTGTACCCAGTTCTGCTACTTATGGTTTCTGAATCTGTAAAATGGGGAAAATAGTATCCATATCTTAGAGTTGTGATCACTAGATAAGGTTCATTTAGGTACAATTATTAGAGTGGTCCCTGGCACATAGGGAGTACTGATATTTTAAAATATTTATTATTAAACTTTGCATTATCATTTAATCATTTTTCATAGTACATGATAACATCATCTGCATATATTTCTATTATCTTGTAGAATGAATCCTGTGCATGCTCAGTTACTTCAGTTGTGTCCGACTCTTTGCAACCTGATGGGCCATAGCCTGACAGGCTCCTCTGTCCATGGGTTTTTCCTGGCAAGAAGACTGGAGTGGGTTGCCCTCCTCTAGGGGATCTTCCCATCCCAGATATCGAACCCATGTCTGCTGCGTCTCCTGTGTTGCAGGTGGATTCTTTACCTGCTGAGCCCTTGGTGAAGTCCAGACTGCTAGGCAGCTTGAATAATTTGCAGATGACCTGTGGCAACTCTACTTATCCTCCTCTCTTATATTTCATCCACATTAGGCATCCTAATTCTAAGCAGTTAGGGATGGGGAGAAGAGGAAAGATTGTCTACACAGACAATCACAAATAAACATGTGTGTGCATGCACGCACACACACACACACACACACACACACACACACAAACACACACACTCATTCTCCTGGAACTAATAAATGAATTTAGCAAGGTTCAAAAATGCAAGATCAGCACACAGAAACCAATCACATTTCTATATACTACCAATAAACAATACTACTTATAATAGCTCCAAAAAATGAAATAGGTAAAGTCTAATAAAACATGTACAGGATTTATATGCTAAAACTATAAAAAGTTGATGAAAGAAATCTCCAAAGACCTAAATAACTGGAGAAATATACCATGTTTATGGACTGGATGAGTTGACTCCAAAATTTATGTGGACAGGCAAAGGAAATAGAATAACCAAAATTATGTTGAATATATTGATAAAGGTGGAGGAATCACACCATCTGATTTTAAGGCTTAACGTACAGCTCAGTAATCAAGACAGTGTGGTATTAGAGAAGTCACAGACGTGTAGAGCAATGCAACAGAATAGAGAATACAGAAATAGACCTACATAAATATGGTCAATTGATTTTTTGACAAGGTGCAAAGAACTCAATGGAGAAATGACAGTCTTTTCAACAAATGATATGTGTGATATTGGAATGATTGGATATCCATGTGTAAGAAATGAACCTTGACCAAAAACCTCATACCTTGTATAAAAATTAACTCAAAGTGGATCATAGATCTGAATGTCAATAATAAAACTATAAAATTTTTGGAGGAAAACATAGACAAACATCTGGAACTTTTATATTGCTGGCAAGCATGCAAAATAGTACAGCTACCCTGGAAAAGAATTAGGTAGTTTCATATAAAGTTAAATATACACTTAACATACATGTATGCTTCTGTGTGCTAAGTTGTTTCAGTCATGTCTGACTCTTTGCAACACCATGGACTGTAGCCTGCCAGACTCCTCTGTCCGTGGGATTTTCTAGGCAAGAATACTGGAGCAGATTGCCGGGCCCTCCTCCAGGGGATCTTCCAGACCCAGGATTGAACCTGCATCTCTTACGTCTCCTGCATTGGCAGGCAGATTCTTTACCACTTGCACCACCTGGGAAGTTAATGGTCCAATAATCCCAATCCTAGGTATTTACACTGGAGAAATAAAAATTTATGTTCACACAGATACTGTACACAAAAACTTAGAGTGTTCTGTTCATAATCACCAACATCTGGATAATAACAAATATCCTTTGTGGAATGAATGGATAAACAAACTGTGGTACATTCATCCAGTGGAATATTACTCAATGATAAAAAGGAAAGAACATGTAACAACTTGAATCAATCTGAAAGGTATTGTGCTGAGTGAAAGAAGATGATCTCAAAACATTACATACTGTATACTTTCATTTATATGACATCTTTAAAAGGATAAAAATATAGTGATGGAGAACAAATCAGTGGTTAGGAATGGGAAGAGGGTGTGACTTCAAAGCAATAGCACAAGTGAGTTTTCTGGGGCAGTGAAACTGTTCTGTATCCTATTTACAGTGATAGTTACACAAATCTATGTGTGTGTTAAAATGGAACTGTATACACAAAAATCAAATTTCCCATCTGCTAATTAAAAATAAAATACAAAAAAAGATGCTAGAATTAGAATGACACATGCTATGTCTTTTGGGTCAGTACACAACTGCAACTTTGTTTAACTGTTTTAATTTTAACAATTTCTTCTGAAAATTCTAAGCTTACTATAAAATATCCTAAGTACAGCTAGGCCTCTGTACTCAAGCTAGTTAACCCTGTCGTGTCCTGCAAGTGCATCAGTTAGAATTCTTTCAGTTGCAAGTAACAGCGAAGCCAACACAAAGTGAATCAACCAGTAAGGCCATTTGATTATCTCCCATGTATACATGTGCTCAGTCACTTAGTTGTGTCTGACTCTTTGCAACCCCATGAACGGTAGCCCGCCAGGCTTCTCTGTCTATGTATTTTCCCAGGCAAGAATACTGGAATTTCCTACTCCAGTGGATCTTCCCAACACAGAGATCGAACCCATGTCTCTCACATCTCCCACATTGACAGGCAGATTCTTTACCACTGAGCCATCTGGGAAGATCCATATATACATAGATGGAGGTATTCAAGAGTAGATGATTCAACAGCTCAGCAACATCATTAAGTACTGACTTACTTCCATCCTTTTCCACGATCCTCAGCCTATGGTCCTTCATCTCATGATGCTGAGATGGCCACAACTACTCAGTCATCATATAGTCTTATACCAACATCAAGAGGCTAACTGCCATGTATCCCTTATTATGACTAAGAGAAGCTTTCCCCATGAACCCTCTGCCTTAGCTCAATGGCCAAAAGTCATGTCTCATGCCCATGCTGAAGCCAACAATTTGGCAAGGTAAATAGAATTACCAAGATTAGTTGCCTTAGACAAGTGCCACTTGCATTATGGCCCCTGGACTGGTACTAGTCTGCAAACTGTTAGTTACCAACTAGGTTTAGAAATTGAGATTATACATTCAGGAACTTTTAAAAAATTGAAGTATAGTTGATTAACAATGTTGTGTTAGTTTCAGGTGTAGAGCAAAGTGATTCAGTTATATATATTTCAGTTATATATATTTTTATTCTTTTCCATTATAGGTAATTTTAAGATAATGAATATACTTCCCTGTGTTATACAGTAGGTCCTTGTTGGTTATTTATTTTATATAGAGCAGTGTGTATTTATTAATCCCAGACTATTGATTTATCCCTCCCACTTTCCCCCTTTGTTTTCTATGTCTGTTGTTTAAAAACTTTAATAACAAGTTGACTAAGTAGTTGTTATGTCTTTTGAATATAATAAAAATTGGGGGTTGGCATTTTGTAGGTAGGTCTTCACTTGAGAATCCCAGCTCCCAAGATGCACAGGATTACTCTAAATATTCACAAAAGTGGGGACTGTATTAGGAAGGAAAAAAGTGAAGGATGTCATTTGGGTAGGGTACCAACAATGTGGGCCATGCAAAAAAATTTATGGGAATGATGTTACTCCTAGAAACCCTGGAAAATTCCAGACAAGAACAGATTTGGGGTCCAGTGCTGCAGAGCAGTCTCTTCTTTTGGCTTCACTTTTATGTTTACCTGTGGTGCTACCAGTCTCAGGCGAGAGAGTCTTGAGCAGCCAGGTTGAGTTGTGCCTCTCCTAGGAAGCCACACCCCAAAACCTGTTTCCCAGTTGGCAACATTACCTGTGTTTTTTGTAATACCAGAAAGTCCTCCTTAGAAGGCTATAATTGGCCTACATCTGCCATTCTTACTCACAACAGCAAAAACAAAAGCAAAAGAGAAAAAATCCACTAGACATGCCAAATTAGGCACATACAGTCAGCTGGCCACGGTGACTCACTCTGTAGCCTGTGACAGGGGCTCTCAAACTTTTCTGAGCTCAATTCACAGAGTAAGAAATATATTTGACATCACAACTCAGTACACATGTACCTGCACACACATGCACAAACACATACCTGAAATCAGCGTTTCACAAAACAGTATTTACCGTGTGTAATACAACTCTTTTTAAAAAATTGTACTTTTTTTTTGTTAAAAAATTATGATCTCCATCCCACTAAATCAATGTCACTACCCACCAATGTGTTACAACCTATAGTTTAGGGGAAAAAAATGCCCTTAAGTGGGGAGATGTAATGGCTTTCAATTACAGAGGCCTTTAGAGTGGCTACCAGTGTCTCTGTGTGCAATGTTGTAGCTCCATCTGCATCTGTACCAACACTTGAGCCCTAACACCAAGACAGTGTTTCTACAGCCTCATCTTTCTACTCATAAGCTTCACTGACCTCAGAGCTCTGGCTTCCTAAATCACCTGCCTTAGCAGTAAGAAGGCCAGAGGCTCTCCAGGCTGTTCTTGGAGCCTGAGTTGCCCTAGCAACATTTGACTGTAATTGACTCCCGCTGTTACCTGCCTAGCCTGCTTCTCCACACTGCAGGCTATGGTCCCCTTTTCTTCTGCCTTTCGTAACAATCCTTCCATCCTTGTTACATAGACAGATGTCTGCTTATCCTTCCCCCTCCTGATACATGGTCAGATTCTTGGCACACACCTCCTTGGTAACCTCCACATTGCCAAATACTTGCTCTGATATGATTAAACACTTTTGGATATAGATGATTTGCATGTCTTTTCAAATCACAAACAATATCTTAATGCTGGGCAGTTTAAATCAGAGATCACAAGCTCAAATGTAGGCAAGGGCTAGGTAGGTCACACAAAAGTCTACATGGACACTGTGCTTCTTCCTAAGAGGAGCAATGCCTTTTCTGTCCAACTGATTTTGCCATACAGAAATGCACATCCATATGGCCAGAATTTCCTGACTTTTCCAGAGAAGCCATAAAATCTGAGTTTTTACATTTCTACCAATTTTTATATACTGACAAGTAATTTAAAAATATTTTTAAAAATTCTTATGAGCCAAATCAAACACATCTGTAGACTGGATCTGTTCAGCAGGCTACCAGTTTGCAAGCTCTGTTCTAAGCTCTCCTCTATCCTCTATCTTGCATTTGGACTTGAAGTCTTCTGCCATCTAGGGCAAAAGAAGAAAAACCACCACCAATAACTGGGCTTAAATTGACTTTAAACCTCTTTCTCCCAGATGGCCACAGTAATCAGGCAAGACTCTTAAGAGGTGTTCATGGAGTGAAAGCAGTAGGTTCCACTGTTTTTACTGGGCACTAGAGCACCCATTTCTACATATCACTGTGTTCTTATTTGTTCCAGTCATGTAGTGAGGATGTAAGGCTGGCCACTGGAGAAAGCTTGATCTCTTAGGGAGGGAGCCCTTCTCTTGGTGCCTTTGCTTTGACCACACTTATTAATTACATAGTATTTCCCTTCCAAGTATTCCCATCTGTACCTGAAATAGAAGTTTTTGTCCTTTCAGAAGTATTGGGAAGAGAACTTAGCACCTACTGTCCTACTCCTGCCTTTACCCACCTCCTTCCCACAGTGACTGATGGATGAGATTCCAAAATGTCTTTGCAGGCTTATTGCCCAGCCCCTGTAGAGCATTCTGCTCTCTATTTTTCAAAGATGCCTTGTTCATATCACGCTTGTGTCCTCCTCTCTCCCCCTCCATATGGTCAGCCCCACTTGGGTGAGCTCAGCAGGGTGAAGGTCTGCTGTACAAACCCACCTATTTCCTTGGTAAGTTGTAGTCTAGGCTTGGGATGAAAAAGTTGAAAACCTGATTCAGACTGCAGGCCACAGACCCATTCTCCAAGCCAGTCTTGTCAACAGTAACTTTCAATATTCATATATATATATATTTTTTCATATATATATATATATATATATATATATATATATCCATTAGTTTGAAATTCAAAGGGAGATAATGATGTGATTATAGGGCCTTTAGAGAGATCCCATGGGTCAAAAAACTCTGGAAATGGTTACAATGGCATTTGAGATCTAGAGTAACATTTGAGGGAGGCAGTTCTCCTTGTGGGAGTATGGTGGCTGGCATGCATAGGTGTTGCAACTGCTTTTTTTCCCATAAGAGTAGGCACCTTAGAAAGCACTGGCCATGCATATCATTGACTATGGGAACTTGCAGAAGTTTATATTATGATTGGCATCTGCAGGCGTACAACTGCTTCTAATAGATGGCAACTTTAGAAAGCATAGGCCTCATAGGTTTTTGACTTTACGACTGTGGCTGGTGTCTAAAAGCAGGTGGGCCCAAGTGGGTCCTAGTAAGAACAGACTGTGCATGCTTTTGTGGTGGAAACAGGGATTAGGGTTTCAGGAAAAGAATATTTTGGTACTTGTTAAGGTTTACCTCAAAACAGCTTCAAAGCAGCATCAGAGGACTGAAAAGTTTTTACTCCCTTTTTCTTAATTCTTAGCCAGGATCATAGACTGGGGTTTTTAACTACAAAAGTAACTTAAGCTCCAGGTGAGTACTAAGAAGTCAGATTATATCTGTACATTCAGTAGGAGGAATTCGATCAGCACTGTTATCTTGATTTGAATTACATCCTATCCCAGAGGCAAGGGAAAACTCTGGAGGAGCTGCCTTTTTTAATTTTTGCGGCACATCCACAGACTCCTAGACCACCACACATACACCATCTCCACATGATCTCAGGCTGGCTCTGGATTAACTAATAACATAAACCACAACCATGACTTTGGATTTCAAAGACCCAGACTATGGGCTTAACCTAGGAAAGCTGATGATTTTTATCAAGGTACAGCTAGAGAAATGAGAGTCCTTACCATATATAGGCTACAGCATCTTCTTGTATTGAGGTGGAGAAACATGTCTTAAAATTATTAAAATTCCAAACACTAAGCAAAAATACTTTAAAGACCGCCTTCTCAAAGAATATGGTTTGCTCACAAAATCAAGGTGCTGGGTTTCTTTCAGAATAATGTTTCACACTAATATATTTGTGAGTGATATGACATGATGTTTGAGATTAGTTTAATATTCCAGGCCACATTCTATAGTGGCTCAGACAGTAAAGAATCCACTTGCAATGCAGGAGACCTGGGTTTGATCCTTGGGTTAAGAAGAGCCCCTGGAGAAGGGAATGGCTACCCACTCCAGTATTCTTGCCTGGAGAACCCCATGGACAGAGGAGCCTGGCAGGCTAAAGTCCATGGGGTCACAAAGAATCAGACATGACTGAACAACTAACATTTTCACACGTTTTACACATGTATGAACCCCATTGTAACCAAAATCAAAGACCTATTAATACAATTGATACACAAAAACCAAAAAGAAAGAAGCAAAAACATACTACTAAATAAAGTCATCAAACCATATGTAGAAACAAAATGAAGAAGAAATGAACAGAGAATAATGACCAGAACCACTGTGAAACAGAACAAAAATGAAAATAAGTACATAATTATCAATAATTACTTTAAATGTCAACAGAATAAATGCTCTGATCAAAAAACTTAGGGTGGTTGATTGGACAAAAACAACACCCTTCAATATCCTGCCCACAAGAGATTCACTTCAGGGCTATTAGACACAGACTGAAGGAGGCAAGGATATGTCATTTGTTGGATCATAGAGAAAGCAAGGGAATACCAGAAAAGCATCTGCTTCATTGACTGTGCTAAACCTCTGACTATGTGGATCACAACAAATTGTGGAAATTTTTTAAATAAAGAGATGGGAATACCAGACCATCTTACCTGTTTCCGGAGAAACCTGTATGCAGGTCAAGAAGCAACAGTAAGAACCAGACATGGAACAACAGACTGGTTCAAAATTGGGAAAGAACTACAACAAGGCTATATACTGTCACCTTACTTATTTAATTTATATGCAGTGTACATCGTGTGAAATGCCAGGTTGGATGTATCACAAACTGGAATCAAAATTGCTGGAAGAAATATCAACAACCTCACATATGCAGATGATACCACCCTAATGGCAGAAAGTGAAGAGGAACTAAAGAACCTCTTGATGAGGGTGAAAGAGGAGTGTGAAAAAGCTGACTTGAAACTCAATATTTAAAAAAACTAAAATCACAGCATCAGGTCCCATCACTTCATGGAAAATAGAAGGGGAAAAAGTGGATGTAGTGACAGATTTGATTTTCCTGGGCTCCAAAATCAATGCAGACAGTGACTGCAGCCATGAAATTAAAAGATGCTTGCTCCTTGGAGGCAACTCTTGTGGATGCAGCTAGCACGAGGCTGTGGAGTGCTGAGCCAAGTGTCATGCCCTGGGCTGCCCAGACTAGTGAATAATACAGTCAAGATGGCTGAAGGTGATCCCGAGAAACCAAAGGGCAAGATGTCTGCTTTTGCCTTCTTTGTGCCGACATGCAGAGAGGAACATAAGAAAAACCCCGAGGTCCCTGTCAATTTTGCTGAATTTTCCAAGAAATGCTCTGAGAGTTGGAAGACCATGTCTGGGAAAGAGAAGTCTACATTTGATGAAATGGCAAAGGCGGATAAAGTGCACTATAATCAGGAAATGAAGGATTATGGATCAGCTAAGGGAGGCAAGAAGAAGGACCCTAATGCCCCCAAGAGAACACTGTCTGGATTTTTCCTATTCTGCTCTGAATTCTGCCCCAAGATCAAGTCTACAAACCCTGGCATCTCTACTGGAGATGTGGCAAAGAAGCTGGGTGAGATGTGGAATAACTTAAGTGACAGTGAGAAGCAGCTATACATCAACAAGGCCGCAAAGCTAAAAGAGAAGTATGAGAAGGATGTTGCAGACTATAAGGGTCCTGCTAAAGGAAGAGGATGAGGAGGAAGAGGAGGAGGAGGATGAATTAAAAAAAAAAAAACTGTTGATCTGTCTCCTTGTGAAAACCTTAGAGTAGCAAGCACCATGATTGACACACCTCTCACCCAAGACATGTCTGTTGCCCTCATTAGGTTTAATTACCCAACTGGATCATGATCATATCGTAGTCTCTCAAAGTGCTCTAGCAATTAGCAGTGGTTTACATGAAGTGGCCATGGGTGTCTGGAGCACCTGAAAACTGTATCAAAGTTATACATATTTCCTAACATTTCTAAAATGAAAAGGCTCTCATTTTCTCCTCACTCTGTGCACTTTGCTGTTGGTGTGACAAGGCATTTAGGATGCATGAGACAAGTGCTCGGGGCTGGTGCACTGGGAAGATCCAGAGGGATGGGATGGGGAGGGAGATGGGAAGGGGGTTCAGGATGGGGAACACATGTAAATCCATGGCTGATTCATGTCAATGTATGGCAAAACCCACTCCAATACTGAAAAGTAACTAGCCTACAACTAATAAAAGTATTTATGGCTTTTTTTTAAAATTTGTAAGGTGGTGTGTTAACTCTATGGTCATTGGCTAGAATTCCTGGGTTCTCAAGTGATTACATATCTATAGTTTGTAAAAAAAAAAAAAAAAAAAAAAGACAAAGCAACTGAGATACACTCTTGATGCTCCTTGCTTGGTGTGGAGGCTGTGGGGGTGATGCCTTCTGGAGGGGCCATAGCTCAGGGCATGCATTGTGAGGCTGGACCTGTGAACACTGGAGTGGGCCTCTAAGAAGATATACTATTTAAGGTGGAAAAAGAAGGATTTTCTTAGGAAAATGTGATCTTGAGAACAAACTACACAGAGAACAAACTACTTCTAAGGGAAGTAGAAGATACACTTAAGAATCTAAAACTTCTTAAAGATGTAACTAGAAAAACAAGGATATTTTAATTGTTACTAAGTCACAGAGGTTGTTTGGGTCCCAAAGAAACCAAGAAGAGATAGGGAGAGAAGAAAAAAAATGCTTTGGAATTACTCTAACCACAAGAGTCCATATCTAGAATGCTATGAGCAGTTATTCCCATAGAAAACTGTTCTCCAAAAGCTGACCCTAGACAGTCTATATTTAGAGCAACTGGGGGAAAACCCACATAATATAGGCAAAATGTGCCCTCCCCAAAGATGTTCACACTCTAATTCCTAGAACCTGTGAATATATTACACGGCAAAAGGGACTTTGCAGATGTAAATAAGGGTACAGATTTTAAGATGGGAAGATTATTCAGGTTTTTCTGGGTGGTCCAATTTAATAACAGGAGCCCTTTAAAAGCAGCAAACCTATCCTGGCTGTCAGCAAGAGAGATACAGCAGAAGTCAGAGGGATTCCAAGGGTAAGATGTAGGGGTCCATGTGCAAGAACTGGAAAGAGCCCTTTAGGAGCTAAGGGCTACCTTAGCCTGTCAGATGAGAGCTGACAAGGAATCACAGTCCTCAAGTCTACCAGAGTACAGAACTAGATTTTTAAAACAACCTGAATGAGCTTGGAAACAGATTCCAGAGCCTCTGATAAGAGCCCAGCTGGCCAATACCTTGATTACACCCTTGTGAAACTCAGAGCAGAGAAACCAGTTGAGCCAATCCAGACTGCTGACCTACAGAACAGTGAGATAACAAATTTGTATCACTAAATCTTGAAATCTGTGATAATTTGTTACAACAGCAATAGAAAAATATTATATGCCATAATATTAAGTGGATATAAAACAGTTAAACAGATTTATGAAAGGGAGACAAGAATATCATAAAGTACTTCAAGCATTTTATTTATTTTTTGGAAGCAATATAAAATATTTATTCAAATTTTATACATTTATAGAGATCTTTACTTCAAGCATTTTAGATGAGTTTCAAGGCAACGAAGTTATGTGTGAACATGTTCTCCTGGGCAGAAGTTTAGAACATGCATGGACTTAGGACACCAAGAGAAAGAAGCAGGGAAGATGAGACACATAACAAGAGAATGGGGCCAGACAGTAATAGATTGAGTTAAGCCTAGCGTAGACATTGATTTTAGTGGTGGAATTATGCAATTCTGGGAAGTGAAAGTAGATAAGAATCATTGAACTGTGGATTATTGATCTGCTTTTTCAGATCCAGAATTTCTTTTTTCCCCCTGCCTAGTTTTACTGAGGCATAATTGACATAACACTTTTATCACACCTTAGGAAATGAACAATAATATTCTTACAATAAAATTCTGATATCTTCTAATAATATCATCCAAGCCATATTAAGATTTCCCTAGTTGTCCCCCAAATGTCTTTTTTTCATTTTTAAAACCAGGAGCCAGTCAATTTCCTGTAATGTATTTTGTGGTCTCTTTAGTTTGTTTGAATTTGAAACATTTGTTCCACATTTTTAAAAATAGTTTTGAAGTTAAAGAAAATGGACAGCAAGCTTGAAAACTGACAACAAAACAAGGAGCTCCCCAGGGATCAGCAACAGAGGGAGCCCAGTCTAATCACAATCGCATGAGTCTTTAAGCAAATGAAAATGAAAACACAGCAACCCAAAAACTATAGGATTCAGGAAAAGCAGTGCTAAGAGGAAGGTTCATAGTAATACAAGCTTACCTCAAGAAACAAGAGAAACATCAAATAAATAACCTAACTTAATAGCTAAAGCAACTTGAAAAAGAAGAAATGAAGAATCCCAAAGTTAGGAGAAAGAAAGCAAACATAAAAATCAGAGGAGAAAAACTGAAAAAGAAAAAAAAAGACTATAGCAAAAATCAACAAAAGTAAGAGCTGGTTTTTTGAGAAGATAAATAAAATAGACAAACCATTAGCCAGACTCATCAAGAAAAAAAGAGAGAAATTAGAAGTGAAAATGGAGAAATCACAACAAACAGCACAGAAATACAAAGAAAGGATCATAAGAGACTACTATGAGTAACTGTATGCCAATAAAATGGACAACTTGGAAGAAATGGACAAATTCTTAGAAAAGTATAACCTTCCAAAACTGAACCAGGAAGAAATAGAAAATATGAACAGACCCATCACAAGCACAGACATCGAAACTATAATAAAAAATCTTCCAACAAACAAAAGCCCAGGACCAGATGGTTTCACAGGTGATTCTACCAAAAATTTAGAGAAGAGCTAACACCTATCCTACTCAAACTCTTCCAGAAAATTGCAGAGGAAGGTAAACTGCCAAACTCATTTTATGAGGCCATCATCACCCTAATACCAAAACCAGATAAAGATGCCACAAAAAAGAAAACTACAGACTAATATCACTGAAGAACATAGATGCAAAAATACTCAATAAAATTCTAGCAAACAGAGTCCAACAACATATTTAAAAGATCATACAACATGACCAAGTGGGCTTTATCCCAGGGACACAAGGATTCTTCAGTATTTGTAAATCAATCAATGTGATATATCACAATAACAAATTTAAAGATAAAAACCATATGATTATCTCAATAGATTCAGAGAGAGCCTTTGACAAAATTCAACACCCATTTATGATAAAAACTCTCCAGAAAGCAGGCATAGAAGGAACATACCTCAACATAATAAAAGCCATATATGATAAACCCACAGCAAACATTACTTTCAATGGCAAAAAATTGAAACCATTTCCTCTAAAGTCAGGAACAAGACAAAGGTGCCTACTCTTACCACACTATTCAACATAGTTTTGGAAGTTTTAGCCACAGCAATCAGAGAAGAAAAAGAAATAAAAGGAATTCAGATTGGAAAAGAAGAAGCAAAACTCTCACTGTTTGCAGGTGACATGATCCTCTACATAGAAAACCCTAAAGATACCACCAGAAAGTTACTAGAACTAATCAATGAATATGGTAAAGTTGCAGGATATAAAATCAACACATAGAAATCCCTTGCATTCCTATACACTAACAATGAGAAAACAGAAAGAGAAATTAAGGAAACAATCCCATTCACCATTGCAACGAAAAGAATAAAATACTTAGGAATAAATTTACCTAAAGAAACAAAAGACCTATATATAGGAAACTATAAAACACTGATGAAAGAAATCAAAGAAGACACAAATAGATGGAGAAATAAATATATCATGTTCATGGATTGGAAGAAATAATATAGTGAAAATGAGTGTACAACCCAAAGCAATCTATAGATTCAATGTGATTCGTATCAAGCTTCCAATGGTATTTTTCACAGAACTAGAACAAATAATTTCACAATTTGTATGGAAACACAAAAAACCTAGAATAGCCAAAGCAAACTTGAGAAAGAAGAATGGAACTGGAAGAATCAATCTGCCTGACTTCAGGCTCTACTACAAAGCCACAGTCATCAAGACAGTATGGCACTGGCACAAAGACAGAAATATAGATCAATGGAACAAAATAGAAAGCCCAGAGATGAACCCACACACCTATGGACACCTTATCTTTGACAAAGGAGGCAAAACTATACAATGGAGAAAAGACAATTTCTTTAACAAGTGATGTTGGGAAAATGGTCAACCACCTGTAAAAGAATGAAACTAAAACACTTTTTAACACCATACACAAAAGTAAACTCAAAATGGATTAAAGATCTAAATGTAAGACCAGAAACTATAAAACTCCTAGAGGAAAACATAGGCAAAACACTCTCTGACATAAATCACAGCAGGATCCTCTATGACCTACCTCCCAGAGTAGTGGAAATAGAAGCAAAAATAAACAAATGGGACCTACTTAATTAAACTTAAAAGCTTTTGCACAACGAAGGAAACTATAAGCAAGGTGAAAAGACAACCTTCAGAATGGGATAAAATAATAGCAAACGAAGCAACTGACAAAGAATTAATCTCAAAAATATACAAGCAGCTCGTGCAGCTCCATACCACAAAAATAAAATACCCAATCAAAAGTTGGGCCAAAGAACTGAGCAGATATTTCTCCAAAGAAGACATACGGTTGGCTGACAAACACATGGAAAGATTCTCAACATCACTGATTATCAGAGAAATGCAAATCAAAAACACAATGAGGTACCATGTCATGCTGGTCAGAATAGCTGCTATCAAAAAGTCCACAAACAATAAATGCTGGAGAGGGTGTGGAGAATGCAAACTAGTACAGACTCTATGGAGAACAGTGTGGAGATTCCTTAAAAAAGTGGAAATAGAACTGCCATATGACCTAGCAATCCCACTTCTGGGCATACACACCAAGGAAACCATAATTGAAGGAGACACATGTACCCCAATGTTCATTGCAGCACTGTTTACAATAGCTGTGACATGGAAGCAACCTAGATGTCCATCAGTGGATGAATGGATAAGAAAGCTGTGGTACATATACACAATGGAATATTACTCAGCTATTAAAAAGAACACATTTGAGTCAGTTCTAATGAGGTGGATGAAACTGGAGCCTTTTATACAGAGTGAAGTAAGTCAGAAAGAAAAACACCAATAAAGTATTTAATGCCTATATATGGAATTAGAAAGATGGCAATGATGACCCTATATGCCAAACAGCAAAAGAGACACAGATATAAAGAACAGACTTTTGAACTCTGTGGGAGAAGGCGAGGGCAGGATGATTTGAGAGAAGAGCAGTGAAACATGTATATCACCATATATGAAATGGATGACCAGCCCAAGTTTGATGCATGAAACAGGGCACTCAAAGCCAGTGCACTGAGACAACCCAGAGGGATGGGATGGGGAGGGATGTGGGAGGGGAGTTCAGGATGGGGGGACACATGTACACCCGTGGCTGATTCATGTCAATGTATGGCAAAAACCACTATAATATTGTAAAGCAATTAGCCTCCAATTAAAATTAATTAATTAATTAAATTAATTTTTTAAAAGTGAATAAGAATAGGTCAGAGAAGTATGTTGTGAGAAGGACCTGATCCATGTTGCTGACTTTGAAGGCAGAGGAGGGGCCATAAACCAAGGAATGTAGTTAGCTTCAGTTTATAGCCAGCAAGAAACTGGGGACGTCAGTGCAAAAATGACAAGGAATTGAATTCTGCCAACAGCTCATATGAGTACCAAACAGATTCTGCCCTGGAGCTAATAGACAGGAACAAGCCTGGTAACGCTTGATTTTTATCTGCTAGTAAGTCCTAAGTCACAACAAACTGTGGAAAATTCTTAAAGAGATAGGAATACCAGACCACCTTACCTACCTCCTGAGAGACCTGTATGCTGGTCAAGAAGCAACAGTAAGAACCAGACATGGAACAACAAACTCCTTCAAAATTGGGGAACGAATACATCAAGGCTGTATATTGTCACCCTGCTTATTTAACTTATATGCAGAGTACATCATGTGAAATGCCAGGCTGGATGAATCACAAGCTGGAATCAAGATTTCTGGGAGAAATATCAACAGCCTCAGATATGCAGATGATACCACCCTAATGGCAGAAAGTAAAGATGAACTAAAGAGCTTCTTGATGAGGGTGAAAGAGGAGCATCAAAAAACTGGCTTGAAACAAACTCAGCATTCAAAAAACGAAGATCATGGCATCTGGTCCCATCACTTCATGGCAAATAGATGAGGAAAAACTGGAAACAGTGACAGATTTTATTTTCTTGGTCTCCAAAATCACTACAGATGGTAACTCCAGCCATGAAATTCAGAGACGGTTGCTCTTTGGAAGGAAAGCTATGACAAACCTAGACAGCATATTAAAAAGCAGAGACATTACTTTACCAACAAAGGTTCATAGTAAAAGCTATGGTTTTTCCAGTAGTCATGTATGGATGTGAGAGTTGGACCATAAAGAAAGCTGAGTGCCAAAGAATTGATGTTTTCAAACTGTGGTGCTAAAGAAGACTCTAGAGAGTCCCTTGGACAGAAAGGAGATCAAACCCGTCAACCCTAAAGCAAATCATCCCTGAATATTCATTGGAAGGGCTGGTGCTGAAGCTCCAATACTTTGGCTACCTGGTGCGAAGAGCCGACTCATTGGAAAAGACCCTCATGCTGGTAAAGACTGAAGGCAAAAGGAGAAGGAGGTGTCAGAGGATGAGATGGTTGAATGGTATCACTGACCCAATGGACATGAATTGAGCAAACTTTGAGAGATAGTGAAGGACAGGTAAGCCTGGTGTGCTGCAGTCCATGGAGTATTAAAGACACGACTGAGCAACCAAACAACAGCGAGACCTGTGTGGGACATCTCACCTCCAGAACTGTAAAAGAGCACAAGTGTATTTTAATCTGCTAAGTTTGTGGTAATTTGTTTTGGCAGCAATAGGAAACTCCTTCAGCAATATTTTGAACCAAGCTCAGAGCCATGCTTATTTTAGGAGGAGGTGGCTGCTCACAAGAGTGTGAAGGCTGGGTCATCACACCAAGTTCATCCTCTGGCAATGTTGGGATGCCAGAAGCATGGTCTTCAAAACATGGATATAAGTGGTTTCAAATAGAAATAAAGATGACCTGAGAACTAGGGGTGTCACCCCAGAAAATCTCTTAACTTTTCAAGATGACAGGTTTGTGCCAAATGCCACTCTCCAAGAGAGAAAACAGTAACCATGCATGGAATTCCACTCTCCCCTATATGGCAAACAGCAGCATTGTTAATCTCTTGATAAATCCCAGGATGTTTAAATTGAGGGGTTTTGGACCCTAGCTTAGACAACTAACAGACTCTAAGTTGCCTCCTGTTGAGACTGAAAGCAATATGATTACCTCTTACTCTCACGTTTTCTATGGTTACCCTTCTTTCCTCCAGATATTACTGTCTTGGATATATGCTTTGCTTTCTGACAGTAGTGTGGGTCTGGACACTGTTATGTACTAGGTTCTAGTCACATAATTTTGCTTGGGATAGCTACTTCAAGAACTGAGTTTTGTTTGTAGCTAAGAATTTTTCTTTTAAATAACTATTAATACAGATGAAGTGCAGATGGAGTTTAGAAAATTAGACAATATAGACAAACAAAAATATAATAAATAATTAAATAAGCAAAATTTTCACTACCCAAAAATCACCACCTAGGTAAGTAAGACCTAAGGCATAACCTGCAGGATCCATCCCCCACCCCACTCTGTGTGTGTGTGTGTGTGTGTGTGTGTGTCTAGACATGCTCTTATTTTATTACCAAACTGAGATCTTACTACACATATTGTTCTATAGCCCACTGTTTTTCAGTTGTCAACCTTTGTTTTGCTACTTTAATAAATTTTAAACTTATCTAACATTTGGATCATATTTGTATTTCTCCAAATGTCCTAAAAATATACCTTATAGCTACTGCATCCAAAGCAGTACCGAATCCAGACCATGCACTGCATCTGGTCCTTATGTCCCTTAATCTCTCTTAATCTAGCACAGACACCATTTTTAAAAATTCATTTTTTAAAATTTTTAATTGAATGATAATTGCTTTACAGTCTTGTGTCGACTTCGGCCATACATCAACATGAATTAGTCATAGGTGTACATATGTCCGCTTCCTCTTTAACCTCCCTGCCACCTCCCACCCTTTCCCACCCCTCTAAATTGTTACAGAACTCCATTTTGAGCTCCCTGAGTTATATAGCAAATTCCCATTGACTATCTATTTTACATAGGGTAGTATATATGCTTCCATGCTACTCTCGCCATTTATCTCGCCCTCTCCTTTCTCCCTCATGCCCTTGTTCATAAGTCTGTCCTCTATGTATTTTAATGTTCTCTATGTATTTTAATGATACTGATTTGCTGATGATACCAATGGTTCTGCAGAATGTTCCATTTACTGGGTTTGTCTGATTACTTCTTTGCATTATTTTCTTCTGAAGTTTGTACATGTGGCATTAGTGCAGGGACAATCTTACCTGTCTGATTAACTTTTTGAACTCTTAGACATGTGAATCTTGGAGTTGGATTAATTCTTTTCGGGGGTCCTATGTGAACTTCACCTTTTCCAGTGGACAACAGCCCACTTTGCAGTTGCCAATGGAACTTCCACTCTCCTCACACCTCAAGTGAGACCCTTCTAGCTGAAAGTGAGCAGAGACAGAAATTGGAGAGGAAATGATTTTGGAGTTAAATTTCTTTGTAATTTTGGAATTTCTTTTCTTTCCAAGAATTTTAATTAGAGGAAAGAACTCTAGGATTGTTCATATCTAGGATATTTATATATTATTTGGGACATTTTAACGCTATCGCTTGGGCTGAATGTGTGACTTCTGGTAAACCATAGTGGACAATGTAGCTGGACTTAATTTAGGATAGGAAAATGCAACAGGGATAGATTTTACAGCCTACTATGCTGTGGGGAACTTGGAGTTACTTTGATTAAAGTCCTATTCTAATCCACTTCAGAGCCCTCTGGAGACAAAGCAGAAGTGCTCTACATTGGTCCTAGGAGGAGCAGAGGTTAGTACTGGGAGAATGGTCTCAGGTAGGTGAAACCTGAACTGCCCTATTTAACTCTACTCTCCTACCTCTGATGATAGCAGCCACACTCCAAAAGGATCATCAGTTTGGCTATTAAACCCAAGAGATTAAGAAAACAAAAAGGTTGAGAAGTCTTACAGGAACCTCTCCTTTGTAAACGGCTAAATTATACCCCTCATCCATTTGTATGTTGAAGCCCTATATTTGGAAATAGGGCTTTTAAAGAGGAAATTCAATTAACATAAGGCTGTTAAGATGGGTCTCAATCCAATCTTATAGTGTTATTATAAGTAGAAGAGATTAGGACACACAAAGATACCAGAAGCAAGTGAACAGAGAGGCAGAAAGAGCATGTTCATGTGTAAGCCAAAGAGAGGTCTCAGGAGAAATCAACCCTGCTGGAACCATGATCTTGGACTTCCAGCCTCCAGAACTGTGAGAAATAAATTTCTGTTTAAATCACCTAGTCTATGGTACTTTGTTATGGCAGCCTAATCAGACTAATACATTCTTTTTCCTGTGTTTCTGTTAGTCCATGATATAGAAACTTGCCCCCTTTCAGAAGTACCTGAGGTGTTTTTAAAAAGTACTGCTATTTGGGCTCCAAACCACAGAGATTCTTATCCAATTAGTCTGGGTGGTATCCTGGGTATCAGGTAATTCTAAAATGTTGAGAGTTTGAGAACTGTTAGGATAGGAGGTCCACCAAGAGTTATGTGCATAGCAACTGGAAATAAAGGAAAACCAAGGCTTTACCAACAAAGCAGCAGAATGGTAGCAATCCAGCTACCCCATACACATTTTAGGGAAAGCTGGTCCTATTACTGGGAATTTGGACTGTATTACTGGGAACTTGTTGTTCAGTACAAATTGCTTTCCCAGCATTCATAATTCTACTAGGCCTTTTATTATGCCCATAGATGTCAGTTTTTAGGGTTTAAGATTAAATAGTATTATAGAAATACTTAGGGGAATAGATTCAGCAGGAGCCTGAAAAAAAGTCATGCCCAGTACCCTCCTTACAAATTGAATTCTTGGCCCTGAAAAGGGCAGTCACTCACAAGTCTCATAATTTCATGTGAGGTGGCTATGGGAGTATGAACTAATAGGCACATAGTACTTCCAGATTAGCTGGAGACACTGTCCTCCTCTGTGGTCATGTGCTTGCATGCTGCACCAATGCACAGCCATAATTCACACATGGAAATTAGGTATTAGAGCACTCATATTCTTTAAATTTTTAAAATTCATTTTTAATCTACACACAATAAAATTTACTCTTATAGTTTACAGTTCTGTGTGTTTAGACAGAGCTTTTAGAGTCATATAACCACAACCACAATCAAAGTATAGAACAGTTCTTTCACTTCTGAAATTCCCTCACCAGCACATATATACTTGGTATGCATTCCCCTATGCCCCAGATGCTTAGAGCCTCTATGGACAATTTTGGCACAACATCCAGTTCAGTCCACTTCTGACTGTCCTAAAGTGAGCATATCAGGTGAAGATAAATAGGAAAGATGAGTCCTGATAATTATTAGAGGGGAGATGACCCCATAGCCTTCCCAGATAGATCCACATGACTGGAATTCAAAGTTTTAGCAAGGGGTGGCCCTGTTTTGGTCCGGGTTTAGGGCAATATTAGTACCTTATGATTTACGGCTAGATTCTGTACCAGAACTTAGAGAACCAATGGCTTACCACATTTCAAATATATCAAGGTAAACTTTGAAAACCTTCCTGCCAGCACACACTGGAGCAGCAGACTCAATACCAGGCAGTTATTGCATCATCTCAAAGGAAACATTCTTATAATCAATTAAGCTCATTATATTTGAATATTTAGTTCCTGCCAAAGCATATATTAAATCCCCATTTCAAAATAATATGTTCACAGAGATCAAGTCTACTATATACAGGATGTCATGAAATTATTTCAAGAATCATTATAAAGTTTTTTGCTGAGGCAAAATATCTTTAAAAGGGGCTTTCCAACATTGCTCATAACATATGTGCTCACTGATACTAAGCTAGATACTGTGGGACAGTGGTGGTAGATTTACTGTTTCTAATTTTAGCATTCATAAGAAAATGGGCAGCTACAAAGAATCCCCTTCAACTCTCCCTGGGGACAAACAAAAAGTCCTTGGGGACTTCTCAGAAGTAGGACAAGTTCCTGAAGGAGATATAGCTGTGTATCAGTCCAGATCTTTGATTGTAAGCAACAGAATTTGATTCTGGATGATTTAAGCAGGAAAAACACTCATTAAAAGGATATTGGGCAGCTCCCAGAATCAGCAGGTGGGCTGAGGAAGTAGGTTTCAGACAGAACAAACACTTGAACCTTGCTGCAGAGCTGATCTGGTGAGGAGCCCACTGCAGGACCTCTTAGCACTGAGTCTGCAGCTTTCACCACTGTTGCCCTGCAAGGAGCTCTCTCTCTCTGAATGCCAGTGCTGTCTGCGAGACTGCCTGTCTCCCTGATTCTTTGTCTCTAACTCTTAGGACAAAATCTAAGGTAACTGGTCCAGGTTATATGACAACACCCTAGTTGTGAAAGAGAGTAAATGTGGCATTCTCAAGTCTGTAGGGGGAGGCAGGCTCTGCTTCCTTCCAAGAATCATAAGATGGGGAAGTCCCTAACCAGAGGAAGTGGGTTCAAATGCATACCCAAAAAGAGTAGCAAAAGATCCAGCCCAGGCCAACGGTTAGGGGCCGCTTGGTGTCACGTGGCACCAAGTTAGTTACTGCTGCTTCATTTGGGGGCAGTGTAGAGGAAGATAGCACGGGCTGACCCTGAACTGAGGAAAGTGGTCAAAGAAAGAAACAAGGGCTCTATTTTCCTCAGGGCCTTACTAATTTCTTGCAAGTTTAGAGGGAATGAGAACTGCCTAATTGTTGGAGGTGAGGCTTTATCTGGAGCTTCAGTGCCCTGTAGAAGGCAGAGAAAGCAATCAGTGTAATCCTCCTTGTCTAAAGACTGTGGCATGATGACTTGGGTGAACTGGGAGCAAGTGGGTGGTGGTGGTGGGTAGTGGGAGAGAATTTAGAGTACTTTTCTCAGCAAGTCGTTGCCTTTGATCCCTTGATGAGATGCACCTGAACATATCTGGGGATAAAATCAGGCACCCTCAATGTATTTTCTGATTGTAGTCATTTGGCTCCAAAGCTAAGGGGTTTATGTGAAACGACTTTAGGAACTTCCTGCTCTAAAATTCTCAGTGTATGAACTCATCCCTAGATTTACATTTTCTGACAACAGTACTTCAATTAACTGGGGTGCAGAAGTTCAGGATGAGCCCCATTGTACCTGGGGAGACCCACAACTAGAGGGGTTTAACTAAATTTTAGTAAATAAATATATATTTGAGATGCTCAGGCTTGATCAGAAAATGCAGAGAAACCAATATGAGGCATTCTTGGCACACATCTGAAATGCCAGGAAGAATTAATGCATTAGGTTTTTCTGTTGCTTTTTGATGTTTGGAAAATACACTTGGCTGTTCATGGATCTCTGATTTGGAATGGGTGAGGGAGGCAAGACTATAGGGAACTTCACTGATTGTTCAACTGCCCTTAGAATCGTTAGTAGTGGCTGGTAAGTCAGTCACTTGCTGCCTCTTATCATTCAAAAGAGGAAAAGGCAAGCGAAACTACAGGATAGGGGGCCTGGGTGCTGCTGTGAAACTTGGGGCTGTGAGCAGCAACTTCCTAGCATGTGATAAGGAAACTTGAATCCCTTTACTGTGTACAAAGTGTAGTCAGAAAGTGGGGCAAGTCCAGATAAAGTGATCTACCAAAATAACTTATTGCTTATAAAGGAACTGGTTAGGAAATCTCCCCCACACATACACCAGTGTAGACAGGTAACAATCTTTCCATACCCAGAACAGAAGGCAAGAACAATGCTTTGAGGATTCCAGCTTTGTACTAAATTAAAGGAAACAGCACCTTAACCATCAGAGAATGAGAAAGTTGGATGGTAAATTCAAGTGGGGATAAGGAGACAGCCACCTATCAAGTTGCCCACCCACCTACAGTCCTGGAGAATCCTGTGCAGTACTCTTTGAACCAAAACAGTCCATATGTGGGAAATCTGGACATAGGTGAGTAAGGCAGATAAGACCAGTCATTTGCCCATATCCATTTCTCCATATTCCTCCTTGTTGGCATGGTCCTGAAGTGGTCATGTGCCTAGGGATGGGTCATACATACCCTAGCACCATGTTTAGGTGGTGATGGAATCTTAAATAGTCAATGCCAATTACTGGTGGCCTGATTCTCCTTGCCAGTGATTGGTTTAGGTGTGGGAACGTGACCCAGTCCTAGAACCTGAGGGAAAGTCTGCTGGGGAACTTTTGGGAATGGTTTCTTCAGTAGTAAAAGGAAATGTGTAAGAGGAAACTCCCCTCTTTTTAAACACAATATTGCTATGTCTGCATGCATTGCTGGAACTCCTCCAGCCATCTTACGACCAGGAGGAAAGATCTGCTGTCCGTAGAGGAAGGCAGAGAAAAAAAGAATGAAAGCCCCTGTGTCTTTGATGATGCCATTTGATTACTAACTCTATCAACCCTGAAACTACCATGCTGGAATTTTTGAACCAGTTTTAGAAAATGACCCATTCCTTTTTCTCATAAAGAGGGATGTGGGATGTGGAGTAAGTCTTCTTAGCAGAGGCATAAAGATTTTCCTTGAGAGCATGGTGTAGTAGGTTATGAGAGGTCAATGTGTCATTCACACATTGTGTCAAGAAGTCTTTGGGGTGGGGGGAGGCTGAGATCATGAAAAAATAAAAACATTTACCTGTCTTTTAATGGAGACCAGCTACTGGGTATAGTTACATAACTGGTTAGTGGCCAAGAAGGACCAGGTCATTAGATGAGGCATATTGCCATGAGAAACTTGGACCAGGGAACCAAACCCAGAACCATGGCCAAGGGCTAAAGTCTTAAGAGTACCCATTCCATGAATGGAAACATCACCTTATTTGTGCTTTGATATCTTGCCATCTGAGCATATGCATAAACGAACAGTTGCCACACCTGTACCTCCATACCTCACCTTCTCACTGCCTTCTTATTACATGAATGGAAACAAGATACTGTCTGTGCCTCAAGACCTTGTGCCAAAATCATCTAGCCAATGTGTGAGGATCCTTAGCCATGGCACTTGAAGGGGTGCTTTCTGGACATCTGCAGGTGTCAGAGAGGAGCTCTCATACCTGCATTTTGAGACAAGAACTGGAGCATGTTAGTATATCACTAGCTATGGACAGAGGGTCATAGACATTGTTATACACCTGACAACTGAAATAACATGCTTTAGTATCATCCTCAGTACCAGAAACAGTGGTTACATGGGTATTAAAATTATATGGTTGATAGGCAAAGATAAACTCAAAATGGATTAAAGACCTAAATGTAAGACCAGAAACTATAAAAGTCTTAGAGGAAAACATAGGCATGACAAGCAAGATCAAGGCAAGATCCTCTATGATCCACCTCCTAGAGTAATGGAAATAAAAACAAAAATAAGCAAGTGGGATCTAATTAAACTTAAAAGCTTTTGCATAGCAAAGGAAACTACAAACAAGGTGAAAAGACAACCCTCAGAATGGGAGAAAATAATAGCAAAGGAAACAACTGACAAAGGATTAATTTCTAAAATATACAAGCAGCTCACATAACTCAATACCAGAAAAACAAATAACCCAATCAAAAAGTGGGAAAAAGACCTAAACAGACATTTATCCAAAGAAGACAGACAGATGGCTAACAAACACATGAAAAGATGCTCAGCATCTTTCATTATCAGAGAAATCCAAATCAAAACTACAATGAGATATCACCTCACACTGGTCAGAATGGTCATTATCAAAAAGTCTACAAGCAATAAATACTAGAGAGGGTATAGAGAAAAGGGAACTCTCTTGCATTGCTAGTAGGAATGCCAATTGATATAGCCACTGTGGAGAACAGTGTGGGGATTCCTCAAAATAATGGGAATAAAATTACCATATGACCCAGCAATTCTACTACTGGGCATATACCCTGAGGAAACCAAAACTGAAAAAGACATATGTACCCCAATGTTCATTGCAGTACTATTTACAATAGCTAGAACATGGAAGCAACCTAGATGTCTGTAGATAGATGAATGGATAAAGAAGCTGTGGTACATGTATGCAATGGAATATTACTCAGCCATAAAAAGGAATGCATCTGAGTCAATTCTAATGAGGTGGACGAAGCTAGAACCTTTATATAGAGTGAAGTAAGTCAGAAAGAGAAAGAGAAATCTTATACAAATACATATATATGGAAACTAGAAAGATGGTACTGATGAATTTATTTGCAGGGCAGCAATGGAGAAACAGAGAACAGGCTTATAGACACGAGGCATGGGGAGGGGAGGAGTGAGAGGGTGAGATGTATGGAGAGAGTAACATGGAAACTTACATTACTATATGTAAAATAGATAGCCAGTGAGAATTTGCAGTATGTTTCAGGGAACTCAGACAGGGGCTCTGTGACAACCTGGAGGGGTGGGATGGGGAAAGAGATGGGAGGGAGGTTCAAGAGGGAGGAGACATATGTTTACCTATGGCTGATCCATGTTGATGTTTGACAGAAGACAACAAAATTTTGTAAAGCAATTATACTTCAATTAAAAAATAAATAAATTAAAAAAATTATGTAGTTGGACTTGACTATAAGACACTCATCTAAATCTAGAATCATAATTGTTGTAATTAGATTATTATAATAAGAAAGACAAAATTAAAATATTTTATGAAGAATTTGTAGACAACTGAGAATATATGTTTGGACTCCCTCATGGGCCATGGACCTTAGTTTGAGAAATATTAAATTCAGACAGTCTCAGAAGGAATTATCAATATGGGAAGAAATAATATTTAAGCTTAAATTGGACTTTTCTTTGTATTACATGAGGGTGGCAATTCAAGGCTTAATCCAATGTTCCCTAACTACAGTGTACCTAAGAATTACCTAGAATGCTTCGTGAAATGTAGATTCCTAGGCTCCCAGCAATTCTGATTCAGTAGTTCAGGGGTGAGACCCAGAAACCTGTATTTCAAACAGGTGATTCTGATTCAGACACATTAAGGATCATACTTTTAGAAACACTGAATCTGTGAACCAGAAGTGGGCCGCTGAAGTGATACAGTGATACAGTGATACTTCCCCAAGAAGAGGAATTCGCCCCAATAACCATCTTCTATGGGGCCAAGGGAGACAATAGGTTGGAGAAATTTTCCTAAGACAGACCCAGAGGCGGGAGCATATTGGTTCATCAAGGGATGCAGTCTACTGTCAGAAGAAGAGAACATTTGCTATCCCAGTAGAGTATGTACTGTTTTCTTTTTTCTTTTCCAAATGCAAATTTTAATTTCAGTTATCTGATTTTCCTTCCACCATTGTGCAACTGGGTATATTAAAGGTTGCTTAAATGTATCATTTAGACATAATTTGCATATCAGGGCTTCCCAGGCAAGAATACTGGAGTGGTTTGCCATGGCCTCCTCCAGGGGATCTTCCCGACCCAGGTATTGAACCTGTGTCTCATGTTTCCTGCATTGGCAAGCGGGTTCTTTATCACTAGTGCCACCTGGGAAGCTGTTGTTTTATAGTTCACTCATTTTTATTGCTGAGTAGAATTCCATTGTATGGATGTACCACAGTTTGTTTATTCAGTTCACCTTTTAATGGAGCTTTGGATTGTTTCCAGTTGGAGACTTAAAAATAAAGTGGCTATAAACACTCTTGTACAAGTATTTGTGTGAAAATATAATTTCATTTCCTTTGGATAAATTCCTAGGAGAATGGTTGAATCATATGGTAGATACATATATAACTTTTTATTTTTTTTTAATTTTTTTCATTTATTTTTATTAGTTGGAGGCTAATTACTTTACAGTATTGTAGTGGTTTTTGCCATACATTGACATGAATTAGCCATGGATTTACATGTGTTTCCCATCCTGATCCCCCCTCCCACCTCCCTCCCCATCCCATCCCTCTGGGTCTTCCCAGTGCACCAGCCCTGAGCACTTGTCTCATGCATCCAACCTGGGCTGGTGATCTGTTTCACCCTTGATAATATACTTGTTTCAGTGCTATTCTCTCAGAACATCCCAGTCTCGCCTTCTCCCACAGAGTCCAAAAGTCTGTTCTGTACATCTGTGTCTCTTTTTCTGTTTTGCATATAGGGTTATCATCACCATCTTTTTAAATTCCATATATATGCATTAGTATACTGTATTGGTGTTTATCTTTCTGGCTTATTTCACTCTGTATAATGGGCTCCAGTTTCATCCATCTCATTAGAACTGATTCAAATGAAATTTTTTTAATGGCTAAGTAATACTCCTTAACTTTTTGAAGAACTGCTGAACTGTTCTCCACAGTGGCTGGATCATTTTACATTCTGCTAGCAGTGTATGAGAGTTCTAGTTCCTCCACATACTCCAACAGTTGGGTTGGTTTTTTTTTTTTTTAATTTTAGCCATTCTGTAAGGTAGTATTATCTCACTGTGGCTTTAGTTTTCCTTTCCCTAATGACTATTGAGTGTCTTTTAATGTGATTATCGCCATCCATATATCTTCTGTAGTAGGGTCTGGTCAAATATTTTGCCTGTTTTTAATTTAAAAATTTTTTTTATTATTGAGAGCTTGTTTTAGCTTCTGGATTCAAGTCCTTTATCAGATACATGATTTACAAATATTTGCTCCCATTCTGTGACTGTGTATTCATTCTCTTAAGTGTCATTCAATGAGCAGAATTTTTTATTTTGACAAGGTTAAAAATAAAGAATTTTTGATTCATTATTTTAGTTAGAATTCCTAACAGAGGGACTTCCCTGGTGGTCCAGTGGCTAAGACTCCAAACTTCCAATGCAGGGGGCCTGGGTTCATCCCTTGTCGGGGAACTAGATCCCACATGCTGCAATCAAAAGATCCCATGTGCTGCAACTAAGATCCTGCTCAGCCAAAGAAATATATATTTTTTAAAGTTACAGAATTCAAAATGCATGTTTTTTTTAAAGAATTCCTAACAGCAAATGTAACTCAATAATAAAACAGTAAAGATAAGAACACTGTTTTACCTCATATAATTAGTTCTGAGCTAGGATGGCTCTGGTGTTTGCTAATTTAGCTACTCAACAATGTCATTAAGGATTATTTTCATTGTTTTGCTCTGCCATCCTTAGCCTCCTGGCTTTATTCTTCAGGCTGGTCTCCTCATAGTTCTCAGGTGGCTGCTAAAGTTCTGTGTATCCCATACAAACAGGTAACATCAAAAGGAAGAATCTGGACTGTCTTTCCTATGTGTCCCTCAGAATGAGAAAACTTTTCTGGGAAATCCCTCAACAGATCTTTCCTCATATCACATGACTGTCCATAAACTAGCATAAACCCCCTTAGATCAGGGATTGGCAAACTACCACCAGTGGGTCAAATATGGTCTACTGCCTACTTTTCTATGGTCTGTAAGCTAATAAAGGTTTTTAACTTTTTAAAGGGATGAAAAAGTGAAAGGAAGAATAATATTTTGTATCATGTGAAAATTATATGAAATTCCAATATCAGTGTCCAACAAACTTAGTTTCAGCTTGGAAATGTAAAGAGCTGGAAAGATGTCACTCTTACCCTAATAAGAAAAGAAGTTGGACAGACTGCAAATTAATGGCTCTTCATGAACCCCTCAGAGAACTGAGGCAATAAGTAAAAATGGAGAGACATGGGTGCCTGCAGGAAGACACAGGACCCAAATGTTTTCTTCCCTGGGGCAGACATTACTTGATGTCATGTAAGCCAGTAAGAATGTTGAACTAGAAATTTTGATGAATTGCTGGAGGCAATTGCTGGTGTGTGAGCTAGTGTGACAGTATGGATCTCTTAGGAGCTGTAGTGACAGCAGCATTCTCAACCTCTTGCTGCATTTTCCTCCAGGAATCCCTCCACCCTAGGTTCTCACAATAGAATGGAGAGAATCAGAAGTTCCCTTTCTCCTCTCTTTCCTTTTGTGATATTGGCTAGGGGAGTGGAACAGCAACCTCCGTTAAGTCCAAAACTCACCCAGACTCTTGCCCACGTCTCCTTTACAGAACAAAGAGCTTAATCTGCAGTATGTAGAGATCCCATGGAAGGCCCTTTTAGGGGAATCATAACCAACATCTCTAGGGGTTTGAAATCTGTGCCCCTTTCCTCAAGCACTGATCGTTTTTTCAGTAACATGTTTTGGTTTACTCTGGTGGAGACTGAATGCCTTGACCCTAGGTATACAATACCCCTAGGCATACAACTTAAGTTGTCTATCATGAATTTTTTTCTAATCTACTAAGTGATAGCATATGGCATTCCTACAAGTATTCCAAAATGAAAGCGAAGTGAATACAAGATTGCATACTAGCAGATCCTGGAGACACAAGTAAGTTACATGGTTGCAAGTTGCATAAATGCTGTTTTACATTTCTTGGATCCCACACCAATGAGATAAATAGGAATTATCTATGGCCGGATTATAGAAGAATAAAAAACTATTTGGCATAGTTTACAGATTGTTCCATGTGAAGTTTGCTGTTACTAGTTGGAAGTAGACTGCTACAGTGTTGCAGTTCCACTAAGGGATGGCCTTGAAAGACAGTGGTGAGGGAACAATTTATCAGTGGTTGTTTAATTGCCAGGAAGGAGAGATAAAGGTGTGAGATGTACACTAAATCATAGACAATTTCAAATGGTTTGGTTGGAGGCTTGGGAACTTGAAAGGAACAAGATTAGAAGTATAATGGCATAAAGACCTGGGGAAGAAGCATGCCCACAGAACCCTTTAAATTGTCCCAGAATTTAGGACTGTATATATAACTTGATAATACTAAAGCCCCTAGCTACAGAAGAGGCTCTCAAAAATCATACTATATGACCCATCTTGTGAACATCAGTCAACCTCTCTTCCCAAAAACCCATGCCTGCTCAACGTACTCGTGATCAAAAGCCAACTTCTCCTCATAAACCTGGACTTTTCTTTGCTGAGTTACTATTTTTTTGACCCTGATTGCTTTCCATGAGCTTCCAATGAGGAATTATGGCTAGTGAGGACAAACCAGCCACACAGTGGCATGTTGATTATACTAGACTCCTTACCTTATAAAGCAGGCAGTGATTTGTTGTCTCTGAAATGTCAACTTATTCTGGAAACGGATTTACTTTTCCTGCCCACAGTGCATCTGCAATTCTCACTATCCATGGGTGTACTGAATACTTCATTCACTGTTATGATATTATATAAAACATTGTTCTGGCCAAGGAATTCATCTTACAGCAGAAAAGCCAGGCAATGAACTGATGTTCACTGGTCTTAACCACATATCCCATCACCCCAAAGCAACTGGCCTTATAGAATGGGAAGGGAAGTTATGGTACTAGTTGGGAGGCAGCACCTTGTTAGGTTGGTGTGCCATTCTACAGTAACTGATAAATCTATGGTGCTTATTTCTTATAGCCAGAATACATGGATTCAGCAATCAAAGATTGAAGAGAGGGGTGATCTCTATCATTATTACACTTCATGAATTACTTATAAAATTTTTGCTTCCTATCTCTGTTACTCTGAGCTTTCCCAGTTAATAGGTTTTAATACTGAGGAGAAGAATGCTTCCCCTGAGGTATATTTGACAATAGCCACCTTGTCATTTTCAAGCTTCTCATGTCATTTGGAAAGCAGGCCCAAAAAAAGAGAGGAAGTTATTGATTAGGTTGGAATTATTGACACTGTCAAGGGGAAATAAGGTTGCTACTGATAAATGTGGCAAAGATGAGTATTGATGGCACCTGAAGGGGTTCTTCTGGAGCACTACCTGCTATTACCATGTCCAGAAATACAAGCTAGTGGAAGACTAAAGCAACTCGATATAGGCAGGACCACCAAGGGCTAAGAATTTAGAATGGATGTTTGGGAAGGGAAGTCATAAATACCAGCCACAAGCTCCTGACCAGTTATAGAAGTGAATATTTCCTTTTGAATATCTTTATAGGTTACACATATGTGTACATATTTATATACATTTTAAAATTATTTTTCTTTCACTCTCATCCATTGCTGTATGTAGATATCATGGATGTGATGGTGAGCTTCATTTAGTTCATAGGTTACAGACTATAAGATCAGGATGGAACTGGGGAAGGAAAGACATCACACAGAGATCCTGAACTTGGATCTGAATGTAATAACTGGTGAGACCTTTGTTGATTGTCTATGAGGAAAGAGTAAGTATAGTTTCAGTTGTACGTGGAATAGTTCCATTATGTAAGGGGTTGCATTATGCAAATTTTGAAATCATAGTTATAGGAAGTGGCTATTGGGCGAACAAAGTGTGGCCTGTGGTGGACAGCAATTGCTTTTGCCTGTGCAGCATCCTTCTTTTAGTAATAACTCCTCCTTTTTCCTATGGGAACTATCCCACTCCAATAATTACACACACTCTTATGGTATTTTTCTTTCTTTTTCTGACTTATTTTACTTAGTAAAACTTCTAGGTCCATTCCTGTTGCTATAAATGATGTTATTTCATTCCTCTTTATGGTAATAAAGAGTAATATCCCATTGTATATGTATATCCCATTGTGTATATGTACCTACACACATTCTTGATGAAACTACCATTTAAGTCCTCTTATTTCCTATGGAAAAGGGGCGAGCAAGTGACTTAGTTTAGGCCAGTAAGATTCTCTCAGGAACTTGGACCTTTGTGCAATAATACAAAGATAGGAAAAAATATCATTCTAGTAGATCCATCTTGACAACGGCACTTTGTCATTTAGAACTGACTACCTAGATCCTAGGAGTTGTCCTGATTCTTTTCCCTCTTAAGATTCAGTTGTTGGGATTTTTCAATTAATTCTAGGAGTTATCTCATTCTTCTTCCAGTAAATTCCTTTGGTTCTTTTGTTAGAATAAATTAGTTTTGGTTGCTTGCAATCAAGGAACCTTAATTAATATTCCAGTATATATTGCTGAGTGAAAAAGGCAAGTCATAAAGTACTATGAAGGAGAGTAGATCAAGATGGAGGACTAAACACATACTCTAGTATCCTGCTTCTACTCTAAATAACTGGAAAGGACAGAAATGATATATTTTTAAAAGAAGTATTGTGCTTGAACCCTGGAAATGGGAATGGGTATCCCCTCCAGTATTCTTGCCTGGAGAATCCCATGAACAGAGGAGCCTGGCAGGCTACAGTCCATGGCTTTGTAAAGAGTCAGACATGACCGAGTGACTAACACACACATAGTACTTGAAAACTGAAAGAGGTACTCCCAGTAGACCCAGAATTGTGAGGAATCTGTGGAAGATGGAAGGAAAATGTATTGGAAAGATAAAGAAAACCAAACTCTTAAGTCACAAAAATAGGCAAAAATTGTTGCAAAAGGTGGAGGCATCTTATAAGAGAAGATGTTATAAGCTTAGAGGTAATAGAAACGTGTAGCAAGAGAGTCAAGGGCATTGCTTGAAGGATGGAACAAGGGAAGCTGTTTGAGGAGAAGCACTTAGGCTGCAGAGATAAGGTAGTATCTAGACAGCTGATGTCCCTTAGAAGGCAAGAAATTCTCCTACCTCCAGAAGGCTACCTAGGAGTGAACTCTGTCCTGCAGGACCCTGACCCTTTCTCCAACACTGAGTGCAGGCTCTGGTTAACACAATGTAGCACTCATGCAAGATTCAGAGAAAATTTGAAATCAGTGTATAATATGATTACATCTATTTGCTCATTGTGAAAAGGGAAAAAACTCATCAAACCTATTTATGGAGAGTGTTAAATATATATACTTTTTATATGCATAACAAAGGGTCTGGGGAATTCCATGGTGATCCAGTGGTTAAGACTCAGTGCTACAAAAGCAGGAGGCACAGGTTCGATTCCTGGTTGGGAAACTAAGATTCCACATGCTGTGGGGTGCAGTCAAAAAAACAAAAACAAAAACAAAACAAAGGATCTGGAAAAATATACAGCAGCCAATTGACAGTGGTTATTCCTTAGAGGTGATCAGGAAACTACTTACATTTTTTTACTTTGTGGAATTATTTATTATTTAGATTTTTTCAAAAAGTATTTGTTTTTTTATTTTTTATTTATTAAAAAAATTTTTTTTATTAGTTGGAGGCTAATTACTTCACAACATTTCAGTGGGTTTTGTGATACATTGACATGAATCAGCCATAGAGTTACACGTATTCCCCATCCCGATCCCCCCTCCCACCTCCCTCTCCACCCGATTCCTCTGGGTCTTCCCAGCCCACCAGGCTCGAGCACTTGTCTCATGCATCCCACCTGGGCTGGTGATCTGTTTCATCATAGATAATATACATGCTGTTCTTTCGAAACATCCCACCCTCACCTTCTCCCACAGAGTTCAAAAGTCTGTTCTGTACATCTGTGTCTCTTTTTCTGTTTTGCATATAGGGTTATCGTTACCATCTTTCTAAATTCCATATATATGTGTTAGTATGCTGTAATGTTCTTTATCTTTCTGGCTTACTTCACTCTGTATAATGGGCTCCAGTTTCATCCATCTCATGTTTTTTTAAAGGTCTCTTTCATTATTATTTCTCATAAAATGATCTTGTTGAATTATTCACATATCAAAAATTCATTACTTTAAAGTGTACAATTTAATGATTTTTGATGTATTCACAAGGTTGTATAATAATCACTAGTATCTAATTCTAAGTATTGAATGTTCTAGAATATTTTCTTCATCCCATGAAGAAACTCTATGCTCCTTAGCAGTCATGCCCCATTTCTCCTTCCCCCAGGCAACCACTTCTACTCTCTATAGATTTGCCTTTTCTGGACATCTCATATAAAAGTAATTGTACAACATGTGGCTTTTTATGTTAATTTCTTTTATTTAGCATGTTTTCAACAGTTTTCCACATTGTCAGTGTATTAACCCTTCAATTCTTAAGGTTGAATAATATTAAATTGTATGAATATATCACATTTTGTCTGTCTATTCATCAATCAATAGATATTCAAGTTGTTTATAATTTGAGGCTATTACAAATAATATTCCTATGAGTATTTTTGTACCAGCATTCATGTGGACATACATTCTTAATTCTTTTGAGTATATACCTAGAAGTGAAATTTCTGGGTGATATAGTAATTCTGTTTCACTATTTGAGGAACTGCCAAACAATTTTCCAAAGCAGTTGCAACATTTACATTCCCACCAGCAATGTATGAGTGTTCTGATTTCTCCACCTTACCAACATTTGTTATTATCTAACATATTCGTTTTTGTTATTAAAATAATCTATAGAGGACAACTCCAAGAAAGACCACCCTAGATACACAGGTGTGGGCTTTCAGACACCAAGTTTATAAACATGACCCTGTTCTCTGGCCACAGAAGGTTGGACTGGGAGTAGGCATCTGATCCAAACAAAATCAGTAAGCCCTTTCTGTAGGGCCCTTGGAATTGAGACTAAGAGGTCCCAGTCTCAGTTTGATAACTCTCTTAAACGGTGGAGGAGATGGAAACTCTGAAACTGTTGGTAATAATTTCCCTCCTTGTGGACCAGGAAGCAGTGAGAATCAGTTGGCAGTGAGAAAGAGAAGAATGAAGCAAAAGAAAACCATCTTGCTTTGTTGGTTGAAATGCAAACTGATACAACCACTGTGGAGTACAGTATGGAGATTGCTTAAGAAACTCAGAATAAAACTACCATATGGCCCAGAAATCCTACTCCTGGACATATACCCTGAGAAAACCATAATTCAAAAAGACACATGTACCCCAGTGTTTATTGCAGCACTATTTACAATAGCCAGGGCATGGAAGTAACCTAAATATCCACCAACAGATGAATGTATAATGAAGTTGTAGTACGTATATACAATGGAATATTACTCAGCCATAAAAGGGAATGAAATTGGGTCATTTGTAATGACGTGGATGAACCTAGAGTCTGTCATGCAGAGTGAAGTAAGTCAGAAAGAGGAAAATAAATATCAACTATTAACACGTATATATGAAATCTAGAAAAATGGTACAAATGAACCTATTTTCAGGGCAGGAATACAGACACAGATGTAGAGAACAGACTTGTGTACACAGAGTGGGTAAGGAGAGGGTAGGATGAAGTGAGTAGCATTGACATGTATACACTATCATATGTAAAATAGATAGCTAATGGGAGGTCACTGTAAAGCACAGGGAGCTCAACTATCTCTGTGCTCTGTGACAATTTAGAAGGGTAAGATGGGGGGAGTGGGAGGGAGGCTCAAGAGGGATTCAGCTATATGTGTACATATAGCTGACTCACATTGTGGTACAGCAGAAACCAATACAACATTGTAAAGCAATTATACTCCAATTAAACAAAGAGAATGAAGCAAATATGTATTAACAGAGATTAGAGACGGAAAGAGAGGACTTCCTGGGTATTTGAGACTTTGATTCCTTACTGAGGCCCAGTTTCTTTCTGTCTTTGGATCTCTCTAACCACTGTAAATCTTTATAAGCTAAACTGAATTTGTTTCTGTTACTTACAACCAAAAGAACATTAACTACTACAGAAATAAAACATAAGATATTTTATAAAACAAAAACAACAGCTAGCCTCTTTAATCAAGGACAGGAAAATAAATCATGGTTTCTCTTTCCTTTTTCTCTCTAAGCCCACTCCATTCTTTTTCCTTCTGCAAATCAGATTCTTCCTCCCTTCACATCCCCACTACTCCACCATAATTTCAACTTGCTCAGTTGCTAAGTTGTGTCTGACTCTTTGCAACCCTATGGACTGCAGCATGCCAGGCTTCCCTGTCTTCACTATCTCCTGGAGTTTGCTCAAACTCATATCCATTGGGTTGGTGATGCCATTGAACTGTTTCATCCTCTGTCGCTCCCTTCTCCTCTTGCCCTCAGTCTTTCCCAGCATCAGTGTCTTTTCCAATAAGTTGGCTCTTCGCATCAGGTGACCAAAGTATTGGAGCTTCAACTCGCAGGTTTACAATGCTGGTGACTCCCACCTTGACTTTAAATGACATTTTGATTCAAATGCCTAGAGTTATCTCTCTGACCTCAGGGTCCCATTTCCAGCTCTCAGAATAACCTGATTGGCTCAGTTTGGGGCATGTGTCCAGCACTGGTCCAAAGAGCTATGGCCAGGTGTTTGGGGCCACTTTCCATGATATGCACAGGGTAGTTTCTGACAAAGCAGGATTGGGCCTAGAGGAAGTGAATGTTTCCATTCTGAGTCCCTGCATATCTGGGAACGTCTCTTTCTCTGCCCTCATATGTGAGTTGATAACTTGGTGGGTTATAGAATTCTGGTGTCACAACCTTGGTTTCCCCTAAAATTCCATAGATGATGCTCAATTGTCCTCTCATATTTTGTGATGTGAAAGAAAATCTGAGGGTGACCTGATTTTTCACCCTTTGTGGTTTACTTGCTTTTTTCTTTCTGAATTCTTAAAGGATTTCTTTCCTTACTCATGAAATGCTTTCATACTGCTTTTCTTTTTACTCATTATTTTCATCTTCTCATTCTTTTAGGTTATAGAAGAATTTCTTTAGTCTTTACTCTCAATAACTGACTTGGTTTGCAGCAAATTCAATGTACTGTTCATTATCTCCACTGTGTTTTCAAATTTGATGATTACTTTTTTTCATTTGAAAGTAAACTTGACTTGGTTATGAAATGTCCTCTCAAATCTCACTGAGAATATCTTTTGCAATTTTCTGAGGTTGTCACCTGTTTGTTACCTACTACCAAAGGTAAACAGTTCCTTAGAATGGTCGCCTCTCTTAAATTGTTAAATCTTTTTGTGAGCTCATTCCTTGTCTCTGACTGCTTATTCTGAAGAAAGGGCCTGTATTTGTCTATTACTGACATTACAGATAGATTCCCTAGACCAAGGGGAAAAGAGAAAATTTATATTTCTTGTAGTTTTATTTTGCTATATTGGGGGAATTCAAATGGGACACGAGCTACCAGAAGGTGATTATATACCAAGGAAGTAAACTGTTTTGTAAAATGATCAGTTTTCTCCCCAACCATTCCATGTGCCAGCACAATGTCCTAATGTCTCTCATGACTTGAATTTTCTCCCTAGACTGACCTTTCTTTCCCCTCGCTTCAGGCTCCTGCTTTCTGAGATTTGGAACTCCAGTGACTGGTCATAAGTCTAATTGCCCATATAAAATAGGGAGCCTAAAGTACAACAAGGAAAGTTCCTGGTGTACCAATGCTTATCATGATAGCCTGAAGCTGGTTGGGGCACAAGAACCCTTTTCTAACTGGTTCAACTACCTATTTTAGAATCTTGCTATGGTGATGCCTCCCATTTTGTTTGCCATCTGCAGCAGATGAAGGCTGGGGTCAGACTTCAATCTGTTAGTTCACATGTGGGATGCTGGAACAGCTACACCAATCCTTTGGTTTTTCTCCCTGGCACCTGTCCTATGGCCTGTCTCTGTTCCTAGTCCCTGCTGCTAACTTTGGACCTTTCCAAGGCTCTTTTGGGGAATATCTCTCTTACTTCTTACTACTTTGCCTGAATTGAATTGTAGGTTACTCACTTATTGAACTGTCATATAGCTGTTTTTAAAAGTTTCTGATTTATTCACTGTTATTAATAATTCATAAAGACTTCTTCCTATTTTTATAGTTCTTGGGTTGTTTCAATGGAATTATGAAAAAAGTCTTAAATACGTGTGCTGAAATCATTATCTTTTATTAAGTACTTTGTGCTAAAGTATATTGATGTCTCTAACTTACTTTGAAGTGCATCAAAAAGTAATACAGGGAGAGAACAAGATGCCGGAGGAGTAGATGGATGAGGAGTACATCTCTGTCTATGGATACATCAGGAATACACCTTCAGACCCAGAAGTGCATGCAGAACACCAGCTGAGAGTGAACAGGAGTACCTGACCAGTGGAAAAGAATATATAGAGCCATGCAAAACTCAATAGGATGAAGGAACTACGGGGGAGACAGGAATGTTAGTAGGACTGGATCTGCCCTCTGTGGGTGGGGGAACAGAAGCAGGGGTCCGATCCCCACATCGGAGCAATTGTCTGAGTCACAGGAGAAACATTTAAGGCTGAGAGTGAAACAGCTGATCTGTGGCAGCCTAAATGGAATGAGAATCAGACAATCCTTGCCACAGTCATACACATCCCGGACAGGGACACAGGTCCCCTGCAAGGTGCAGTGGCTAGGGGCTGGAATTTAGGGACTGTGGAGCAATCTCACGGTGAGGGCTGCTGTTGACTGTGGAGAGATGGATTGAGGGCATGTGAGGGAGGAGACTGTGGTGGCAAATGCCTATGGAGGAAAGCCGGGCAGCCAAGGCGATACTACTGAGTCACATGTAGGTGGTGGAGCCATCACCATAGCCTCATCTCTCCCTACATGCCACCATCGGCAGCTGAACAATAGAGAGGCTGGCCCATCAAATGCCTGACATACTGAACTACAGAGTGCCTGACACGCAGATCTACAGAGTAGGACCCCAGCAGGGGGGAGGGGGGCCCTATGTGCCTGACGTGCTGAACAACAGAGAAGGGCCTCAGGCAAGGGAGCCCTCTAAGTGCCTGAACAGGTGGAGCTACAGAGAAAGACTGGCCAAAGAGGCCTTCTGATCGCCAGCTACAAGAGGTTCAAAAAAAGACTCTGATAGAGCCATAACTTCTGCGGCAGAGGCAGTCTGTGTCCTTGGACACTTGGCACCGCCAGGGTCCCCACAAGCCAAGAAGCTGCACCACCTTCATGCTCAACTCTCACTGGGGCAGAGCTGCCACAGGCAAAAAAAAAAATCTTGTATCAATATACACAGGGTTGGTTCAGTCATGTCCAACACTTTGCAATCCTGTAGACTGTGGCCTGCCAAGCTTCACTGTCAGGGGGGTTCTGCAGACAAGAATACTGGAGCATATGGGCCAATACTGGTTGCCACACCCTTCTAGAGCACTGTATTTCCTGTTGCCCTAGCTGCCAACTCCTCTGAGTACCTGGTGCTGCCAGAACCCCTGTGACCCAAGCAGCTGCACCACCTCCACACCTGGCCCTCACAGGGCAAACCCAAGTCCTCCAGGGCAGCCTCAGGAGCAAACCCCCATGGATGACCCACATGCAGAGATGGAAATAAAACCACAATTGAAACCCAGGGGCAGTGTGGCTAGGGAAGAAGACCCAAAACCTTCTCACCAGCTATACAAGCTGCAGATTAAATCCACAATCAACTAGGCAGACTCTGTGTCTATGGAATATATAAAAGGACATTGAGAGCACCCACAAAACAAAATGACTAGTTTTCATAGCTGTGGACATTGGAGGCGAGAACACACAGGTGTAGGACCAGAATCTGATCTGCCCCCACAGCAGGTCCAGAGACCAGCACAGTTTTGGAGGGCATCCTAGGGAGGTGCGGTGGACTGTGACTTCCAAAGAGGGAAAGGATTCTGACAGCAGTGAATCAAGAAAAACATTTATTATTCTTTTTTTTTAATTTATTTTTTATTTTATTTTTTATTATTTATTTTTCAGCGGGTTTTGTCATACATTGATATGAATCAGCCATAGAGTTACACGTATTCCCCATCCCAATCCCCCCTCTCACCTCCCTCTCCACCCGATTCCTCTGGGTCTTCCCAGCCCACCAGGCCCGAGCACTTGACTCATGCATCCCACCTGGGCTGGTGATCTGTTTCACCATAGATAATATACATGCTTTCTTTCTTATGTTTTGACTTGTTCTATAGATTCTTTTGGATTTTTTTCTTCCCACCTCCACGTTGTAGTTGTCCATCTTATTGGCACTATGAAATCTAATTAAGCTTTTGAGCTTTTTTTTCCTCAGTCACATTTTTTATTGTTGTTATAAACCTCTAACTCTACATTGGGCTTTTGCAGTTCTATGGAGTTTTCCTTTTTTTTCTTTTCTTTTTTTTGATTTTAATTTTTAAACCTATTATTATTTTTTCTACATTTATTCCTTTGTTTGCTTTTTCAACTATACTTTTCTCCTTGCAGTTAATCTTTAATATATATATATATATATATATATATATATATATATATAAATCTTCTTTATCTACCTCTATTTAACTTTGCATATCTATTCTTTTCTTTCCTTTCTTCTCAACATATTTGTTAGTCTTATTTTGCTCTATTCCCCACTTGGCACCTTGCTTTAGTTTTGTTTTCCAGTTTGTGCTTTAGTTAGTTTTATTCTTAATTGCTAGATACAATGTTTGGTTTCCTTGGTTTGATGGGTCAGTCTGTTGTACTTTATTTTTGTTGGACTGTTTTGATTTTGCTGATGGGTGTATATGTATATGTGTATATTCAGTCACACTTTTTATCATTATAATCCTCTGCCTCTACATTTGGCTTTTGCAATTCTGTGGAATTTACCTTTTTTTCTTTTCTCTTTTTTAACTTTAGGTTTTAAAACCTATTAATATTTTTCTGCATTTATTCCTTTGTTTGCTTTTCCTACTGTTCTTTCCCCCTTGTGGTTAGTCTTTTTTTTAATTGAAGGAAAATTGCATTATAGAATTTTGCTGTCTTCTGTCAAATCACAACATGAATCAGCCACAGATATATATATATCCCCTCCATTTTCAACTTCCCTCCCATCTCCCTCCACATTCCACCCCTCTAGGTTGATACTAAGCCCCTGTTTGACTCATTAGGAAAGACCCTGATGCTGGGAAAGATTGACATCAGGAGGAGAAGGGGACGACAGAGGATGAGATGGTTGGATGGCGTCACTGACTTGATGGACATTAGTTTGAGCAAGCTCTGGGAGTTGGTGATGGACAGGGAAACCTGGCATGCTGCAGTCCATGGGGTCGCAATGAGTTAGACATGACTGAGCAACTTAACTGGACTGATGTTATTCTGAATCATGGCACTCTATTTGTTTCCTTTATCTCAGTTTTAAAATATTTCTTCACTTATATATTCTAACCCTACTGCACAGTACTTTTAGGAGGCTTCATGAGTGCAGGAAACATATCTTTGTTTTCACTGTTTTATCTTCAACACATAGAACACTGCCTGTTAAGAATAAGAGCTCAAAATATCTTTTAAAAAATTTATTTATTTAGCTGTGTCAGGTCTTAGTTGTGGCACATGGGTTTCTCTCTAGTGTATAGGATCTAGAGTGCACGGGCTCAGTAATTGCAGCTGGAAGGCTCAGTTGCCTCTTACCATGTGGGATCTTAGGTTTCCCCACCAGGGACCAAACCTGCGTACCCTACGTTGGAAGGTGGATTCTTAAGCACTGGACCACCAGGCAAGTCTTGAGCTCAAAATAGCTTGTAGAACAAATGAGTGAAGTTGAACACATATTTATATTTCTTTCATGTGTGAAAAACAACTTGCTTAAGTATAAAATTCTTGGGTTACAAACACTTCCATTCAAAACTATAGATATATTAATAGATGTATTGTCTTTCAGCAATTAGTGTTACAGGGAAGGTCAACTTAACTTGTAAACAACCTGATTTGTTTATTAAAGAAACTCTTTTGAACTAAGTATAGATGAAATTAAAAGATGCTTGCTCCTTGGAAGGACAGCTATGAGAATCCTAGATAGCATATTAAAAAGCAGAGACATCAGTTTGCTGACAAAGGCACAACATATAGTCAAAGCTATGGTTTTTCCAATGTTCATGTATGGATGTGAGAGTTGGACCATAAAGAAGGCTGAGTGCTGAAGAATTGATGCTTTTGAATTGTGGTGCTGGAGAAGACCTAGAGAGTCCCTTGGATTGCAAAGAGATCAAAGCAATCAATCCTAAAGGATATCAACCTGAATATTCATTGAAAGGACTGATGCTGAAACTGAAGCTCCAATATTTTGGTCACCTGATGCTAAGAGTGGACTCATTGGAAAAGACCCTGATGCTGGGAAGGATAGGAAGCAAAAGGAGAAGGAGGTGGCAGAGGATGAGATGGTTGAATGGCATCACTGATTCAATGGACATGAGTTTGAGCAAACTCCAGGAGATAGTGAAGGACAGGGAAGCCTGGTGTGCTGCAGCCCATGGGGTTACAAAGAGCTGGACATGACTGAACAACTGAACAAAAACAATAACATAGATTTAGAGAAAATTAAAAAGATAGTACAAAGAGGTCAAGTTTACTCTTCACCTAGTTCCCCTAATGGGCTTTAGTATAAAATACCTAGATATGTGTGGACTTCCCAGATGGCTCAGTGGTAAAGAATCCACCTGACAATTCAGGAGATGCAGGGGATGTGGATTTGATCCCTAGGTTGGGATGATCCCCTGCAGGAGGAAGTGGCAACCCACTCCAGTACATCGCCAGGAAAATTCCATGGAGAGATGAGCCTGGTGGGTTACAGAGTCACAAAGAGTCAGACACGACTGAATGACTGAGCACACACACACACCTAGATAAGTGTAACCACCACTGCAGTCAACAGACAGTACTATTCTATAACCCCAATGATCACCTGATGTCTTTACGTCCATCCCTTCTCCACCCTCTACTGTCTCTAACCCTTGGTAGCCTCTAGTCTCTTCTCCATCTCTATAATTTTGTCATTTGAAAAATGTGGTATAAAAGGAATCATATGGTGTATGATATTTAGAGATTAGCTTTTTTTTCATTCAATATAATGCCTTTGAGGTCCATCCAAAATTTTGCATGTATCAATATTTCATTGCTTTTTTATTGTTTAGTATTATTCCATTACATGGATGTATCAGAGTTTGCTCAGTCATTCATTCACTGAAAGATGTTTTGGTTGTTGCCAATATATTGGCTATTAGGACTAAAGCTCTTAGGAACATTAGTGTACAGGTTTTTGTGTGAACATAAGTTTTCATTTTCCTCAGATAAATGTCCAAGAGTGCAATTCCTGAGTCATGTGGTCATATTAATAGTATGTTTAGTTTTATTAGAAACTGTCAAACTATTTTCAAGAGTGGCTGTACCATTTGACATTCCCACCAGAATGCATAAGAGATCAAGTTTCTCCCCATCCTTCCCAGCACTGAGTTTGCCACTATTTTTTAATTTTAACTGTTTTATGAGGACTTCCCTCATAGCTCAGTTGGTAAAGAATTTGCCTACAATGCAGGAGACCCTGGATCGATTCCTGGGTTGGGACGATCCCCTGGAGAAGGGATAGGCTACCCACTCTGGTATTCTTGCCTGGAGAATTTCAAGAAGCCATGGGTTCTGGAGATTTTCTCCTATATTTTCCTCTAATATTATTATAATTTTATAATTTATATTTAAATATATGATCCATTTTTAGTTAATTTTTGTGTAAAGCAGACCTAAATAGACATTTCTCCAAAGAAGACATACAGATGGCCAAAAACACATGAAAAAATGCTCAACATCATTAATTATTAGAGAAATGCAAGTCAAAACTACAGTGAGGTATCACTTCACACTATCAGAATGGCCATTATCAAAAAATCTGCAAACAATAAATGCTGGGGAGGGTGTGGAGAGAAGGGAACCCTGCTACACTGTTGGTAGAAATGTAAATTCTTACAGCAGCTATGGAGAACAATATGGAGGTTCCTTAAAAAACTAAAAATAGGTCTACCATATGACCTAGCAATCCCACTCCTGGGCATATATCCAGAGAAAACCATAATTTGAAAGAATGCATACACCTCAGTATTTATTGTAGCACTGTTTGCTATAGCCAGGACATGGAAGCAACCTAAATGTCCAACAGAGGAATGGATGAAGAAGATGTGGAACATATATACAATGGAATATTACTCAGTCATAAAAGGAACAAAATCATGCCATTTTCAGAGACTGTAATATAGACAGAAGTAGGTCAGAAAGCAGAAGCTATTAAGACGAGGTGGCAAGAATACACAGAAGATCTATACAAAAAAGATCTTCATGACCCAGATAATCACAATGGTGTGATCACCAACCTAGAGCCAGACATCCTGGAATGTGAAGTCAAGTGGGCCTTAGGAAGCATCACAGTGAAAAAAGTTAGTGGAGGTGATGGAATTCCAGTTGAGCTATTTCAAATCCTAAAAGATGGGAGGGGGGATCAGGATGGGGAATACATGTAACTCCATGGCTGATTCATGTCAATGTATGACAAAACCCATTACAATGTTGTGAAGTAATTAGCCTCCAACTAATAAAAATAAATGGAAAAAAATCTTAAAAGATGATCCTGTGAAAGTGCTGCACTCAGTATGCCAGCAAATTTGGAAAACTCAGCAGTGGACACAGGACTGGAATTTTCATTCCAATCTCAAAGAAAGGCAATGCCAAAGAATGCTCCAACTACTACACAATTGCACTCATCTCACACACTAGTAAAGTAATGCTCAAAATTCTCCAAGCCAGGTCTCAATAGTATGTGAGTCGTGAACTTACAGATGTTCAAGCTGGAGTCTGAAAAGGCAGAGGAACCAAAGATCAAATTGCCAACATCCATTGGATTATTGAAAAAACAAGAGAGTTCCAGAAAAAAAAAAATCTACTTCTGCCTTATTGACTATGCCACAGCCTTTGACTGTGCGGACCAAAACAAACTGTGGAAAATTCTTAAAGAGATGGGAATGCCAGACCACCTGATCTGCCTCTTGAGAAATCTGTATGCAGGTCAGGAAGCAACAATTAGAACTGGACACGGAACAACAGATGGGTTCCAAATCGGGAAGGAGCATATCAAGACTGTATATTGTCACCCTGCTTATTTAACTTATATGCAGAGTACATCATGAGAAACACTGGGCTGGATGAAGCACAAGCTGGAATCAAGATTGCTGGGAGAAATATTAATAACCTCAGATATGCAGATGACACCACCCTTATGGCAGAAAGTGAAGAAGAACTAAAGAGCCTCTTGATGAAAGTGAAAGAGGAGAGTGAAAAAGTTGGCTTGAAACTCAACATTCAGAAAACTAAGATCATGGAATCTGGTCCCATCACTTCATGGCAAAGAGATGGAGAAACAGTGGAAACAGTGACAAACTTTATTTTTCTGGGCTCCAAAATCACTGCAGATGGTGATTGCAATCGTGAAATGAAAAGATGCTTGCTCCTTGGAAGAAAAGCTATGACCAACCTACACAGCATATTAAAAAGTAGAGACATTACTTTGCCAACAAAGGTCCATCTAGTCAAAGCTATGGTTTTCCCAGTAGTCATGTATGGATGTGAGAGTTGGACTATAAAGAAAGCTGAGCACTGAAGAATTGATGCTTTTGAACTGTGGTGTTGGAGACGACTCTTGAGAGTCCCTTGGACTGCAAGGAGATCAAACCAGTCAATCCTAAAAGAAATCAGTCTTGAATATTCATTGGAAGGACTGATGTTGAAGCTGAAGCTCCAATACTTTGGCCACCTGATGTGAATAAGTGACTCATTGGAAAAAACCCTGATGCTGGGAAAGATTGAAAGCAGGAGGAGAAAAGGATGACAGAGGATGAGATGGTTGGATGGCATTACTGACTCAATGGACATCAGTCTGAGTAAGCTCCAGGTGTTGGTGATGGACAGGGAGGCCTGGCATGCTGCAGTCCATGGGGTCGCAAAGAGTCAGACAGGACTGAGTGACTGAACTAACTGAAGTCAGAATGAGAAAGACAAATTATGTATGTTCTGTTCTGTTCAGTCGCTAAGTTGTGTTTGACTGTTTGTGACTCCATGGACTGTAGCACACCAGGCTTCCCTGTCAAACTCATGTCCATTGAGTTGGTGGTACTATTCAATCATCTCATCCTCTGTCACCCCCTTCTCTTCCTGCCCTCAATCTTTCCCTTTAATATGGCTTATATGTGAAATCTAGAAAAATGGTACAGATGAACTTATTTGCAATGCATAAATAGTCACAGATGTAGAAGACAAAATTAGGGTTACCAAATGGGCATGATGGGATGGGATGGGAATTAGGAGATTGAGATATATACACTATTGTAAATAAAATAGATAAATAATGATAGCCTACTGTATAGCACAGAGAACTCTACTCAGTGCTCTGTGGTGACTTAAATGGGAAGGAAATCTAAAAAAGAGTGCATATATGTATATGTATAACTGGGTGAAGCTCAAGCTGGAATCAAGATTGCCAGGAGAAATATCAATAACCTCAAATATGCAGATGACACCATCCTAATGGCAATAAGTGAAGAGAAACTAAAGAGCCTCTTAATGAAGGTGAAAGAGAAGAGTGAAAAAGCGACTTTAAAACTCAACATTCAAAAACTAAGATCATGACATCTGGGCCCATCATTTCATGGCAAATAGATGGGGAAAAAGTCAGAACAGTGGCAGACTTTATTTTCTTGGGCTCCAAAATCACTGTGGGTGGTGACTGCAGCCATGAAATTAAAAGATGCTTGCTCCTTGGAAGAAAAGTTATGACAAACCTAGACAGCATATTAAAAAGCAGAGACATCATTTTGCCAACAAAGGTCTGATAGTCAAAGTCATGGTTTTTCCAACGATCATCTATGGATGTGAGAGTTGGACCATAAAGAAGGCTGAGCATGGAAGAATTGATGCTTTTGAACTGTGGTGCTGGAGAAGACTCTTGAGAGTCCCTTGAACAGCAAGTAGATCAAACCAGTCCATCCTAAAGGAAATCACCTTGAATATTCATTGGGAGGACTGAAGCTGAAGCTGAAGCTCCAATACTTTGGCCACATGATGCAAACAACTGACACATTTGGAAAATACCCTGATGTTGGGAAAGATTGGAGGCAGGAGGAGAAGGGGAAGACAGAGGATGATTCAGTGGACTGATTCAGTGCACATGAGTCTGAGCGAACTCTTGGAGATTGTAAAGGACCTGGAAGCCTGGCAAAGCCTGGGGTTGCAAAGAGTTGGATACATTTGGGCGACTGATACAACATAACTGATTCAGTTTGCTGTACAGGAGAAATTAGCACAACATTGTAAAGCAACTATATTCCAGCAAAAGTTATTTTTAAAAAAGCAAGACAAAACAAAATGTAGGCATTTATAACTATATTATAAGTTGTAATAAGCACTACTTTAGTAATATTTAATAAGTTTTGGTATGTTGTGTTTTTTTATTTTCATTCATTCCAAAGTATTTTCTAATTTACCTTATGATTTCCTCTGTGAGCCATTAGTTATGTAAGAGGATAATGTTTAATTTCCACACAGTTGTGAATTTCTCAATCTTCCTTCTGTTTTCGAGTTTTGATTTAATTCCATTATGTTCAGAGAACATACTTTGTGTGATTTCAACATTTTAAATTTACCGAGCCCAGTTTTATACCCTAGAATGTGATCTATCATGGAGAATGTTCCATGTGTACCTTAGATGAATGTGTATTTTGTTGTTGTTAGTGGGATGTTCTATACATGTCTCTTATTTCTTGTGTTTGTATGTAGTTGTTCAAGTCTTCTATTTCCTTGTTGAACTTCTGCTTAGTTGTTTTATTTATTTTTGAAAGTGGTGAACTGAAGTCTCCACTTAGTATGATTAAATAGTTTATTTAATTATACTTTAATATTATTTAATTATATCCCCTTGAATCTTGACAACTTTTGCTTAATGTATTTTGAGGGCACTTTTATTAGGTGCATTTACATATTGTTATATACTCTTGCAAGATTGACACATTTTTATCATTATAAAACATTCTTTCTTGTCTCTAGTAATGATTTTGTAGAGTCTATTGTGCCTGCTGTGTATAGTCACTGTAACTCTCTTTGGGGTACAGTTTCCATGGTATATATTTTTCTATCATTATGCTTTTAAACTATGTGTGTCTTTGAATTAATGTTTGTCTCATAAGCAGCAGATAGGAGTCACATTTTTTTCTTACACTTTGCAAATCTCTGCTTTTTTCATTGGAGTGTTCATCCATTTACCTTTAATGTAATTACTTATAAGGTAGGATTTATTATTTGTTTTCTGTCTTTTGTGTTCCTCCTCTACTACTGCCTTATTTTGTGTTAAACTGATATTTTCTCATATACCATTTTTATTCTCTTATAGTTTCTTTTACTGTATTTTGAAGTATTTTCTTAGTGAATGCACCAAAGGTTACAATGAACACCTTTACTTTAAACACTTGCATTGGGATTAATCCTAGCCTGATTTCAATTATATAAAAAATGTGCACTAATATATTCCTGTTCCCCGCTCCCTTTTGTACCATTATTTTTGTACACATTACATTTTACCATATGTTAAATCAAGAACTGTAGATTCTACTGAATTTACTTTTAAGTCATATATGTTTTAATATGTTTTAACTAATGTTTGTTTATGACTCTCTGCTTTACTACCTTTTTCCATTCACTGACTGACTACAGTTGTAATTGCACCTAATAAGGAGGCTTCTATTCTACCAAATTCCCTCTTTAGAAATCTTGTTTTAATATGTAAATTTTTCAATAATTTTGTTCCTATATACTTTATCTTCCTATAAACTTGACATTTTATGCAGTTGCTGCTCAGAGCCTTAGAATTCTGTACTCATAGAACACAAAAGAATATTAATGGTGTATTAGTCCTCTCACCATATCATTTTGAGCTTTGGGAGAACTGATATAACTTACAAACAGACAAGAATACTTGAGTATCATGTCCATGGGAACAGTGTGGTGATTATGCCTATCATCGCCTTTTCCTTTTGTTCTCTATACTTTTGGTTGTTACTCAGTACAAACGTTCTAGAATTGACTCCGAACTTACCCTGTTAGCATCACTTGGGAAGAGCCTCCAATTTTGCCGTCTATGGTATATTTTATTTTATAATTTAAAAATACATAAAAGTACAAAGAATAATATAACAATCTTTGATATATCCAAGACCCTTCATTGCTAATATTTTATTACATCTACTTCAAACCTGTATATTTGAAAGTGATAATGGCAATTACGGAGTAAAGTCGAAGTATCCTCTTTTCACTCATCCTCCATCTTGTTCCCTTCTTTCCACCCAGATGCAAATGTTACTGAATTTGGTATTCATGCTGTAGTACTATTTACAAGCATTTATATTTCTATAAGTAATAAATACTGCATTGTGTACTTTTTAATTTTACAGAGTTTCAGACTATACATACATATATAATATAATTACATAATATGTTATAATATATATTATTTTGTAGCTCTTTTTTCACCCATATGTCAATAATACATAAACCCAATTCATTTCTTTTAGTTGGTTTGCAATATTGGTTGTAAGACTATATTACGTTTTGTTTATTCACTCACTTACTAAAGTACATTTATGCGTTGTCCAACTTTACACTGTTAAAATGCTGCAGTGAATATCTAAGTACATTCTCCTTGTGCACACATTGAAGAATTTATCTAGGGAGAATAATTAGGAGTGAAATTACTGAATAATATGGTAAATACATGCTTTATATTACCAAATAGTGTCAAAATTCTCTCTAAAGTGATTGTCTCAATTTACACTTAGTACATGAGTGTTTCTATTGTTCCACATATCCTGTATAGGAAGACTTAAAATGTTCACCAATTGATGGATGTGAAATGTTTTTTTCATTGTTTTAATTTATATTTTATTGATATTTAATGAGGTTAAATATCTTTTCATTTGGCTTTCCTTTTCTCTAATAGCCTTTTCATGTACTTTGCTCCTTCCTCAGTTGAGTTTTGTTTGTCTTTTTCTTATTGTGCTGTGGGAATTCTTTACAACAGTGTTTTTTTTAGGGGGGGGCTGTTATGTGTGTTGCAAGTATCTTTTCCCAAGCTATCACATATTATAAATTTGTAAATGGTGCTTTCATTTTATAGAAGCTTTAATTTTAATAAAATCAAGCTAATTCTTTTTGAAAAATTCGTATTGGAGTATAGTTGATTTATAATAATATTGTGTTAGTTTCAGGTGTACTGTAAAGTGAATCAGTTATGCATTCAAATTAATTCTTTTCCTTTATGGTTTGGGCTTCTTGTAACTTATTTAAGAAAACCCCTACTCCAAGGTCATATTGTATTTTCATATATTTTCTTCTAAAAGATTTAAAAATTGGTTTTTCACATTTAGAGCTTTGGTCCATCTAGCACTGTTTTCTGTGTTAGATGCAAGATAGTGATCTAATTTTATTTTTTTCCATGTAAAAATATATTGTTCTAGCACCATTTATTGGTGTTAATATTTGTTGAATGTTTATTGAATATTCATTCCTTTCCCCATTGTTTGAACTGCCACTTCTATAACATTCTAAGTTTCATGGACCTGTTTCTGGGTTTTCTATTTCCCTGTAGTAATCCATTTGTCTATTCTTGAGCCAGACTCACACTGTTCTAATTACTAGAGCTTTAATATAAATCTTGATATCTGGTAAAACAAGTCACCTTCTCCCCTTATTCTTTTTCAGAATTGCAATACTTATTCTTGAATAAATGTATCTCATATGAATTTCAGGATCAGTTTGACAAATTTCATGAAAAATCCTGTTGAGAGTGGGAATTTAGTTTAGAGATTGATTGGGGAGAGTTAATAGCTTTGTTATACTGAGCCTTACCATACAACTTTTTATAGCTTTTCCTTTATTCGGGTATGTTCTTTGTTGTTGTTGTTGTTATGTTCTTTTTGATAGCCAATAATGTTTCATATTTTTTCTCAAAGATATGTTCCATGTTTTTTGTTATATTTACTCTTAAATGAGTAGGCAGAATTCTAAGATGGTTCCTAAAATTTCTGCTGTCTGGTATGCATGCCCTGTATAATCACTTTCTCTTGAGTGTGGATATGAATATGATGGGATAGTTGCTCCTTTAGTTAGATTACACTATTGGCAAAGGTGATGGGATAGTCACTTCTATGATTATGTTATATTATGCAAGACTCCAACTTAGCAGACTGGGATGAGTTTCTTTTGCTGGCTTTGAAAACATCAGTTGCTGTGCTGTGAGAGGGCCTTGTAGCTGGAACCTGAGGATGGCTTTTAGGAGCTGAGATTGAGCCCCTGGCTGACAGTCAGCAAGAAAATCAGGCCCTCAGTACTACAATAGCAATTCTGCCAACAATGATGAGAGCTTAGAAGAGGAACCTGAGCCCGAGATGGGAGAACAGGACCAACTGACACATTGATTGCAGTCTTAGATCCTAAACAGAGGATCTAGCTAACTTTTGCCCAGACTCCTGAGCCACAGAAACTGTGAGGTAATAAATATGTGTTGATTTAAGCCTCTAAGTTTATGATAATTAACTATGCATCAATACAAAACTAATACACCAAGTATCTCATTTTATCCCCCCTTATACTGTGAATGGGTTTGTTTCCTTCTTTCTGTGAATGCGTGTGTGCTCAGTTGCTCATCCTGCCCAACTCTTTGTGATCCCATGGACTGTAGCCTGCCAGGCTCCTCTGTCCATGGGATTTCCCAAGCAAGAATACTGGAGTGGGTTGCCATTTCCTTCTCCAGGGGATCTTCCCAACCCAGAGATAGAACCCGTGTCTCCTGTGTCTCCTGCCTTACAGGCGGATTCTTCACCTCTGAGCCATTGGGAGCACTCTCTTTCTGTGAATCGGTTCCTTTAAAATTTTCATTTAAAAGTAGTTATTAACTCCATGACTGATTCATGTCAATGTATGACAAAACCCACTGCAATGTTGTGAGGTAATTAGCCTCCAACTAATAAAAATAAATGAAAAAAAAAGTGGTTATTATTGGTTACAATAGTGCTATTCTTATATGTTGATTCAGCAACCTTGATGAACTCTCTTAAACTCTTATTAGATCTAATAATTTGTCAATTTTTCTTGGATTTTTCCATGTGGACCATCATATTGAATGAATAATAATGATCATAATTGTGTCGTCTGTATTCTGATTTTTATACCCCTTCATTCTTTCATTTTTTAAAATTTTTGCATAGATAAAGCCCTTTAGTACAACACTGTAACAGAAGATAGAATAAGAACTCTTGCCCTATTCTTGACTTGAATTAAATGATTCTATTAATTCTCCATTAAGTATGATGTTTGCTGTACGTTTTTGTAGATACTGTTTATCAAGATAAGGGCTTTGTTTTTTTTGCTTGTTTGTTTTATCCAGTGTGATAATCTCTATCTCTTAACTGGAACATTTAAATCTATTTATCTATGAAATGGTTACTGATATATTGGAGTTTAAATCTTCCAACTTATTTTGTGCATTCTCTTCAGACACCTGTTCTGATTATTTTTTTTTAATTAGCTTATTTATTTTAGTTGGAGGCTAATTACAATATTGTGGTAGTTTTTGCCATTTCTCTCCCTTCTTGCTTTTTATTTTTTTAGATTGAATATTTTTATTATTCCATTTTTTCTCTCTACTAGCTTGAAAATTATATCCTTGGTTTCTGTTTCACTTGGTTACCCTGTCTCTGATCAAACAGGTTCATCAGCCCTCATTCTAGACATTTCCCTTTGTTCCCTCCCAATCTACATGTTATTGTCTGGTACTTCAATTATTTAATCCTTCTAGATATTATTACTGTATAATATGACCAATATTTACTCACATATTCCCACACATTTACCACTTTCTTTGTACTTTGGTCCTTCTTACACCTCAGGCCTTTCATTTGGGATCACTTTCTTTCTTCCAGAAGTACATCTTGTTGGATCTTCCTTAGTGGAAGTCTGATGACGCTGAACTCTCTGTAGTTTTTGAGAAGATATCTTCCTTTGTCCTTGTTCTTGAATGAAAAAGAGCTGAGCATATGATTATAGGTTGACAGACTAATATGGCTTCCTTTATATACCCTGGGGTTGAAGAAAAGGATTTAGTTTTAGTTTGTCCTTATCCTGACAACTCAGATCTTTGGGGCTCTCAAGTTAATGTGGGGAGAGTTTCCTCTATTCCCCCCACCCAGAAGGAGGAACCAAGCCTTCACTTTCATCCCCTTCACCACTGAACAGAAGCCAAGTGTGATGGTGGACAAATACCCTCAAAGCAAAAGCTTCTCTGATGCCCTCATTGTTGTTGTTCAGTCTCTAAGTCATGTCTGACTCTTTGCAATCCCATAGACTGCAGCATGTCAGGCTTCCCTGTCCTTCACTATCTCCCCAAGTTTGCTCAAAGTCAAGTTCATTGAGTCAGTGATGCCATTCAACCATCTCATCTTCTGTCACCCACTTCTCCTGCCTTCAATCATTTTTTTTGTTCTGTTTTTAAAAAAGTTTTTGTTGAGGGATATTCCCATTTGAATGAAGAGTTCCAAAGAATAGCAAGGAGAGGTAAGAAAGCCTTCCTCGGCGACCAATACAAAGAAATAGAGGAAAACAACAGAATGGGAAAGACTAGAGATCTCGTCAAGAAAATTACAGATACCAAGGGAACATTTCATGTAAAGATGGGTTTGATAAAGGACAGAAATGGTATGGACCTAACAGAAGCAGAAGATATTAAGAAGAGGTTGCAAGAATACACAGAAGAACTGTACAAAAAAGATCTTCACGACCCAGATAATCACGATTGTGTGATCACTCACCTAGAGACAGACATCCTGGAATGTGAAGTCAAGTGGGCCTTAGAAAGCATCACTACAAATAAAGCTAGTGAAGGTGATGGAATTCCAGCTGAGCTATTTCAAATCCTAAAAGATGATGCTGTGAAAGTGCTGCACTCAATATGCCAGCAAATTTGGAAAACTCAGCAGTGGCCACAGGACTGGAAAAGTTCAGTTTTCATTCCAATCTCAAAGAAAGGCAATGCCAAAGAATGCTCAAACTACTGCACAATTGCACTCATCTCACACGCTAGTAAAGTAATGCTCAAATTCTCCAAGCCAGGCTTCAGCAATACGTGAACTGTGAACTTTCAGATGTTCAAGCTGGTTTTAGAAAAGGCAGAGGAACCAGAGATCTAATTGCCAATATCCTTTGGATCATCGAAAAAGCAAGAGAGTTCCAGAAAAACATCTATTTCTGCTTTATTGACTATGCCAAATTTGGTGATGGATAGAGTTGGTGATGGACAGGGAGGCCTGGCTTACTGCAATTCACGGGGTCTCAAAGGGTCAGACACGACTGAGCGACTGAACTGAACTGAACTGAATCTTTGTGAGTGACTGAACTGAACTGAACTGAACCAAACTGAATCTTTGTGAGATCATGCTCCATTTAATCTGTGTAAGGCCTAACTTGGAGAAAACTTTCTTCCCCAAACAAATGATCACTACAGTTGCTCTCTGCAAGGTTTGGCTCTGAGCTGGAGTCCGAAACTCAGATTCCCATTTCCTTGTTATTTCAGTAATCATTATCCATATCAATGATTGCTAGAGGACTTGAGCTTCATGGAAATTCAACCCCTCCCTGGTTCCTGTCACTCTGGCTCTACAGATGTTGGACTTCTTGCACTTGCCAAACTCTTTGCCTCTGAGGCTTTGTCCCCTAGTGGATGACTCTTGGATATTACCGTTATTTCAGAGAATTGCCACCAAGACCACACATTTCCTAATTGTGCCCCATGCATAGTTCATATTGCTTGGTTGTGGCAGTGTGGGAGTATTGCTGGAAACCTCCTTTACCTTTTGTTAGAGGCACAGTGTACCATATCTGGAGTGTAGTTTTTGCAGAGGGCCTCTCAGAGCTCCTACTTACTTATTATACTGCAAGTGTAAGCCCATTACTTCATTTTTAATTAAAAAATTAAATGTTCATTCTGAAATAATTTTTGATATGGGGAAAAGCTACAAATTTAGTACAAAGAATTTGTGAATACATTTTATCCAGCTTTCCTAAATGCTAATGTCTTAATGTAAATACAGTGCAACTCTGGAAAACAGGAAATTAGCATTGATACAATATCATTAACTAATCTGTAGACCTTATCCAAATTTTGTCAATTGTCCCACTAATGTGAGGTCCAAGATTCCATATTTTGTTAGTCTTGTCTTCTTAATGTCTTCTGGTTTTTTAACTTTTATTTTAAATAAGTTTTTATTGGAATATTGTTGATTTACAATGTTGTGTTGCTTTCTGGTATAAAGCAAGGTGAGTCAGTTATACACACACACATATATATGTCCACTCCTTTTTAGATTCTTTTCCCATGTAAGCCATTACAGAGTATTGAGTAAAGTTCCTTGTGCTATACAGTAGGTCCTTATTAGTCATCTATTTTATTTATAGTAGTGTGTATATGTCAGTTCCAATCTCCCAGTTTATCCCTCCTCCAACTCACTCCCTGGTAAACATAAATCTCTTTTCTACATTTGTAACTGTATTTCTGTTTTATAGATAAGTTCATTTGTAACTCTGGTTTTTTTTTTTTTTTTTTTTTTTTTTTTTTTTTTTGTATTTCACATATAAGCAACATCATATATTTGTCTTTGTCTGACTTACTTCACTCAGTATGACAATCTCTATGTCCATCCATGTTGCTGCAAATGGCATGATTTTGTTCTTTTTATGACTGAGTAATATTATTAATACCTTTTGAATATATGTACCACATCTTCCTTATCCATTCCTCTGTTGAATCTACAAACAATAAATGTTGGAGAGTGTGTGGAAAAGAGGGAACTCTCCTACACTGTTGGTGGGAATGTAAATTGGCACAGCCACTATGGAGAACAGTATGGAGGTTCCTTAAAAAACTAAAAATAGAGCTACCATATGACCCAGCAATCCTACTCCTGGGCATATATCCAGAGAAAACCATTATTTGAAAAGATACATGCACTCCAATGTTTATTGCAGCACTATTTACAATAGCTAGGACACGGAAGCAATCTAAATGTCCACGTCCTCTGGTTTTTAACGGTTCTTTAGTCTCTCTTTGTAGTTCATGACTTTGATACTTTTGACAAGTATTGGCCAGTTATTTTGTGGACTGTCCCTCAATTTGGGTTTGTTTGATATTTCCTCATGATTAAATCCAACTTATATATGCTTGGCAAGAATGTGATAACAGTGATGTTATACCCTTCTCAGTACATCACTATAAAGGAATGCATGCTTTCCATACAGCTAATTATCTTGACTACTTGGTTAAAGTCAGTGTCAGACAGGATTCTCTCCTGAAAAGTTTCCCTTTGTAATTAATAAATATTTTTTGTAAAGATAATTTGAGACTATCTAAATATCTTATTTCTCATCATAAGCCCACTAATTTTAGCATCCACTGAGGTCAACTGAGAGTGTTTGCCTGAAATAATTGTTCCTGTGATATTTGGCAAATGGTGGGCTTTTATTTCTATTATTCTGTCTTCATTAATAGCTGGAATTCTATTGTAAGGAAGAGCTTTCCTTTCCACCTTATTTCTTTGTTTATTAAATTATTTATGGCAAGATTGAGTGCTTGCTTAGTCACTTCAATCATGTCCAACTCTTTGTGACACCATGAATGATAGCCCACTCTGTCCATGGAATTCTCCAGGCAAGAATACTAGAGTGGGTAGCCAATTCCTTCTCCAGGGGATCTTTCTGACCCAGGGATTGAACCTGGGTCTCTCACATTGAAGGCTGATTCTTCGAGCCACCAGGGAATCCCATGGCAAAATTTACACATAGATAATTATTTGTCCCATCCGTACCCCCAAATTATCCTTGATTTGGACACTGGGAGCTCTTTCAAGTTTGCTCTTGGGTCCTTTCAACATCTCATCATCATTTTGGGAGTAAGTCCTTACTTTTTTACACCTCAAGGAATCATAGCCCCTCCCTCCACTTGAAACTGAACTTTTAAATGATTTTTTTTCTATTGTTGTTTGCCTTGCTGTGGATCTGTTAAAAAGATTGTTTTCATTTGATATTCCATTTTACTTCTAATATTGGAAGTTATACACTCATGTCTTTTCTTCTAATGGCGAATCTAGACTACTTTAAACATTTTTATTGAGCTATATTTTATATTATAAAATTCACCTGTTTCAATTTACAATTTAATGATTTTTAGTAATTTTACTGAGCTTGCAGCCACCATCATATATTAGTTTTAGAACATTTTTGCCCCTCAGCAGGTTTCCTCATGCATTCAAAGCCCCATTCTGACAAAACTGTCACTATTTGATCCTTTTAGCAGCTTCCTGGAAAAGCCTCATTTTCAGGATTTGTCTTTATTTTAGCTCACTCACTCAGTGAGGAAAGCTCTATTCTGAGGTCCTTTCTAGACAATAATCAGTGACAACTGTTTAAGAATGAGTTCATTCACCTAAGAATGAGTTACCAGTTGCAGCAAATAAGGGGCTAGCCAAAAATCTTGCAATAAAAATTTAATTAAAAAGTGTTTGAAAAGTGCCAACATACTCCTAGGAATCTAGAAGGTAAACTGCATGTCCAGAACTGTGAGCATTTCCAGGAAATATCTGAGAAAGCCATTGTTGATCAACTCCTGCTGGCCTTGAGAGTCTGCAGAAGAAAGAAGCGAAAGCTAAGTCATAGTTTTAAACTGCCAGATTGTTGAAGGCAAGTTCCAACACATATAAATCCTCTTGGCAAAAAATAGAACATTTAATTGTTCAATGTGTTTAATAAAATCTCTTTCCAATCATTAGTTGACTACTAAGCTAAATGAGAACAGAGTTCAGTGGCTACATATAACAAAGAATGCAGACTTTATAGAATTAACCCAGAAAAGTCACTAGACAGACAAAAAGTAGCAACAACAGCAGCAACAACAGCAAGGAACTCTGAGGAGGGGGATATTTGAATTGCCACATTATATTATTTAAGGTGTTCAGTTTAAAATAAAAATTATGGGACACATAAAGAAACAGGAAAATATGGCCTATCATAGGTTAAGAAAAGTCATCAACCCAAGGAATCCCAGATATTGGCCTTATAAGACAAAGATTTTGAGACAGCAATATAAATATGTTCAAAGAACTAAAATAAACTTGCCTAGAGAATTAAAGGAAAGTATGAAAATTATCTAAATGACATCTCATCAGTTAGAGAGAAGAGGTAAATATTATAAGAAAAGAACCATACAGAAATTCTCACATTTTAATGGCACCAATAAGTAAAATGAAAACCTGATTTGTGTGTTCATGTTCAGTCACTCAGTCATGTCTGACTCTTTGTGACCCCATGGACTATAGACTGCCAGGCTCCTCTGTCCATGAGATTTTCCTAGCAAGAATACTGGAGTGGGTTGCCATTTCCCCCTCTAGGGGATCTTTCTGAACCAAGGATTGAACCCACATCTCCTGCATTGGCCAGCAGATTCTTTAGCACTGAACCTCTTGGGAAGCCTGAAAAATTCACTAGAGAGACTTAATAAAAAATTTGTGTTGGCAAGAGAACAAATTGGCATATTTGAAAATAGGTCTATTGAGATTATCTACTGTGAAGAACAGAAAGAAAAAGAATAGAGAAAAATGAATATAGACTCATGGGTCTGTGGAAAACCATCAAGTGTACCAACCACCATATGCATATTGGGAGTGGCTATCCAATTATCAGACAAAATAGCCTTTAAGACATATATTATCAGTGGAGATAAAGACATTACATAATGAATAAAAAGTTCAATCAGAAAGCTCAAACAATTATAAATATATATATATATATATATACACACACTTAACAACAGAATCCCAAAATTCGTGAGATTAAAAAAATGACAGGATTGAAGTGGGAAAGAGACAATTGAAAAAGAAAAATTGAAAAAAAAAGAAAAAGAATAATTGGAGAATTCAACATGCTCATTCAGTAATGGAGAGAACTACTTGGCAGAAAATCAAAAAGGAAATAGAACACTTGAACAAATTAACTAAATTAACTAAAGCTCTAAATTAACTAAATCTAACAGCACTTCTGTAGAATACTGTCCAGAACAATGGCAAAATATGTATACTTTTCAGATGCACATGGAACATTCCTCAGGATAGATCATGCATCAGGCCATAAAACAAGCCTCAATAGATTTAAAAGGATTAAAATCATACAACATATGTTCTCTAATCACAAAGCATAAAATTAGAAAACAGCAACAGGAGGAAATTTGTGAAATTCACAAATATGTGGAAATTAAACAATGCACATATAAATAACAGAGGGATAGTCAAAAGGGAAATTAGAACACACTTTGAGATTACAAACAGAACATAGTAAAACATATAGGATGTGGCTGAAGTAGTGCTTACAGGGAAATTTGTAACTGTGAACACATATTAAAAATGAAGAAAGATCTCAAAGCAATAACCTAAACTTCCAACTTAAGAAACTAAGTAAAGAAAGACAAATTAAACCCGAAAGAATATAATAAAACCAGAGTGGAAATAAATGAAATAGAGACTAGAAAAACAATAGAAAATGACAACAAAACAAAAAATTGGTTCATTGTAAAGATCCACAATATTGACAAATTTTTAGCTAGACTGATAAAGAGAAAGAGAGAAGACTTAAATTACTAATATCAAGAATGAAAGAGGAGACATCATTAACAACCTTACAGAAATAAAAAGGATTATAGATTAATACCATGAAAACATGCCAACAAATTTAAAATTCTGTGTAAATGGGTAAATATATAGAAAACCACAAACTGCTGAAACTAACTCAAGAATAGAGACATAATATGAATAAACCTGTAACAAGTAAAGAAATTATTGATTAAAAAAACTTCCCACCAAGAAAAGCCCAGGACCAGATAGCATCACTGGTGCATTCCATCCAATGTTTAAAGAAGAATTAACAGAAAGCAGTGACATAAACAAAATGGCAAAATAGATGTTTTCTACCATCATCCCCTCAAAGAACACCGATTTTGACAATCACCCGTGGGTGAAAGCCTTTGTGGAGGTCTGGAGTCAAGTGGAGAAGTCCCAGCACATCACTGGAGTGAAAAAAAAAAGTCCAAGACTGGATGCATTAGAGTAAGAAAAAGAGTTTCACTTTGCCCACCTCACCTCTTCCCCAAGGTGGCACAGTTCAGTGCCAAGAGACATCTTCTTGGTTGTGAATTCTCCCATGGGGAAAGTGAGAGCATCTGAATGAGTGTCTGGCTTCCTGAATGGTGTAGGATACTTTGAAAGAAATTAATTTCTTTCTTATGCTGTGCTGTGCTTAGTCACTCAGTCATGTCTGACATTTTGCGACTCCATGGACTATAGCCTGCCAGGCTCCTTTGTCCATGGGGATTCTCCAGGCAAGAAAACCAAAGTTGGTTGCCATGCCTTTCTCCAGAGGATCTTCCCAACCCAGGGATCAAACTGGGGTGTCCTGCACTGCAGGCAGATTCTTTACCAGCTGAGCTAACAGAGAAGCTCTTACTTACCCCGTCCAGAATACTGAAGTATTCTGAATACTGATTTCTGAATACTGAAGTATTCTGAATACTGAAGAAGGGCAAACTTTCTTTCTTAACTGAGCCAGAATACTGAACTGCTGCATCATAACTGAGGTCAGGGAGCAGCTGGGAAAATGGCAGCTAGGGCCCTCAGGGAGCATCAAAGGGACAGAACTACTATAAACCATGTAGTGGATAACATCAGTGAGCCTGCCCATGAGTTGCTGGGGACCCCTCACCTGTGGATCCCCAAAACTGGCCACAGGCACTCCCCAGTATTCCATATACCTTGCTTACATACTTCCTTACTCTGAATCCAGCTCCCTGTGCACACTTCTGTGGGTACTAAAGTGAGTCTTTTCAGACAGATAGTTAGCATAAGCAGAAAGCTGGTCCTACCGTGCAGGATTGAGAGAAAGCTCAAACTTTCTTGAGCATTCAACATTGCATCAGGGAGAGCAAATGGAAGGCTCTCCGTGCTCATACTGATTTTTCAGGCCTAAGAGAAGGCATAGAATCTTATGAATTACTCCCCAAGCTGGAACGAGAAATGCAGAGTAGGCATATCTGTAGAATAGGTCTGAGAAAGTTTCAGAATTCCTAACAGGTCTGATGAACGGTATTGTGCTTTGGAAGCAAATCACTAAAGGATAAAGGTGGTTCTGCTTCTTCAAACACAAAGAGACAGCAACACAAGACTTCAAGGAACATGAAAAACAAAGGAAACATGATATCATAAAAGGAACAATACTCTTCCAGTATTGGAAGCATCCCAAGGAAATGGAGATCTGTGCTTTTAAAAAAAAAAATTCAAAATATTTGTTTTAAAGAAGTTCAGTGAGCTACAAGAAAACACAGACAGACAGGTCAGTGAAATCAGGAAAACAATATATGAACAAAGTGAGACATTTAACAGAGAGATAGAAATCATAGAAAAGAACCAAACAGAAATTCTGGAGCTAAAGAATATAAGGAATGAAATGAAAAATGCAAAAGAGAGCATCAACAAGCAGAAGAAAGAATCTGTGAAGTATAAGACAAAGCCATAAGAAATTAGCCAGTAGGAGGAGAACGAGAAAAAAAAAGAATGAAAATGAGAATTCTGTGGACTATGGTATATCATTAAGAGAAGCAATCTATTATATATTTGGAGTGCCACAAGAAGAGAGGCAGAAAGGTACAGACAGCTTATTAAAACTGAACATTCCAAGACTGAAAAGAGATTTGGTAATCTAAATCATGTAGTTCATAGGTCCTTCCAAAATTTCTTTTTATTTTTTTCATTTATTTTTTTAATTTTTTTCATTTATTTTTATTAGTTGGAGGCTATTTACTTTACAATACTGTAGTGGTTTTTGCCATATATGAACATGAATCAACCATGGATTTGCATGTGTCCCCCATCCCGATGCCCGCTCCCACCTCCCTCCTCCATCGCCATTCCATCCCTCTGGGTCTTCCCAGTGCACCAGCCCTGAGCAGTTGTCTCATGCATCCAACCTGGGCTGGCGATATGTTTCACGCTTGATAATATACATGTTTCGATGCTGTTCTCTCAGATCATCCCACCCTCACCTTCTCCCACAGAGTCCAAAAGTCTGTTCTATACATCTGTGTCTCTTTTTCTATCCTGCATATTGGATTTACGTTACCATCTTTTTAAATTCCATATATATGTGTTAGTATACTGTATTGGTGTTTATCTTTCTGGCTTACTTCATTCTGTATAATGGGCTCCAGTTTCATCCATCTCATTAGAACTGATTCAAATGTATTCTTTTTAATGACTGAGTAATATTCCATTGTGTATATGTACCACAGCTTTCTTATCCATTCAGCTGCTGATGGGCATCTAGGTTGCTTCCATGTCCTGGATGTTATAAACAGTGCTGCGATGAACACTGGGGTACACGTGTCTCTTTCAGATCTGGTTTCCTCAGTGTGTATGCCCAGCAGTGGGATTGCTGGGTCATATGGCAGTTCTATTTCCAGGTTTTTAAGGAATCTCCACCTTGTTCTCCATAATGGCTGTACTAGTTTGCATTCCCACCAACAGTGTAAGAGGGTTCCCTTTTCTCCATATCCTCTGCAGCATTTATTGTTTGTAGACTTTTGGATAACAGCCATTCTGATTGGCGTGTAATGGTACCTCATTGAGGTTTTGATTTGCATTTCTCTGATAATGAGTGATGTTGAGCATCTTTTTGTGTGTTTGTTAGCCATCTGTATGTCTTCTTTGGAGAAATGTCTGTTTAGTTCCTTGGCCCATTTTTTGATTGGGTCGTTTATTTTTCTGGAATTGAACTGCACGAGTTGCTTGTATATTTTTGAGATTAATTCTCTGTTTCTTCGTTTGCTATTATTTTCTCCCATTCTGAAGGCTGTCTTTTCACTTTGCTTATAGTTTCCTTTGTTGTGCAAAAGCTTTGAAGTTTAATTAGGTCGATTTGTTTATTTTTGCTTTTATTTCCACTATTCTGTGAGGTGGGTCATAGAGGATCTTGCTGTGATTTATGTTGGAGAGTGTTTTGCCTATGTTCTCCTCTAGGAGTTTTATAGTTTCTGGTCTTACATTTAGATCTTTAACCCATTTTGAGTTTATTTTTGAGTATGGTGTTAGAAAGTGTTCTAGTTTCATTCTTTTACAAGTGGTTGACCAGTTTTTCCAGCACCACTTGTTAAAGAGGTTGCCTTTTCTCCATTGTATAATCTTGCCTCCGTTGTCGAAGGCAAGGTGTCCACAGATACGTGGATTTATCTCTGGGCTTTCTATTTTTTTCCATTCTTCTATCTTAACACACTGATCACAAGCACAGAAATTGAAACTGTAATCAGAAATCTTCCAGCAAACAAAAGCCCAGGACCAGACAGCTTCACAGCTGAATTCTACCAAAAATTTAAAGAAGCGCTAACACCTATCCTACTCAAACTCTTCCAGAAAACTGCAGAGGAAGGTAAACTTCCAAACTCATTCCATGAGGCCACCATCACCTTACTACCAAACCCAGACAAAGATGCCACAAAAAAAGAAAACTACAGGTCAATATCACTGATGAACGCAGATGTAAAAATCCTCAACAAAATTCTAGCAAACAGAATCCAGCAACATATTAAAAAGATCATACACCATGACCAAGTGGGTTTTATCCCAGGGATGCAAGGATTCTTTAATATCCACAAATCAATCAATGTGATACACCACATTAGCAAACTGAAAGATAAAAATCATATGATTATGATTTTTCTCATCTCAACGGATGCAGAGAAAGCCTTTGACAAAATTCAACATCCATGTGTGATAAAAACCCTCCAGAAAGCAGTACTAGAAGGTACATACCTCAATATAATAAAAGCTATATATGACAAACCCACAGCAAACATTATCCTCAATGTTGAAAACTTGAAAGTATTTCCACTAAAGTCAGGAACAAGACAAGGGTGCCCACTTTCACCATTACTATTCAACATAGTTTTGGCCACAGCAATCAGAGCATAAAAAGAAATAAAAGGAATCCAGATTGGAAAAGAAGAAGCAAAACTCTCACTGTTTTCAGATGACATGATCCTCTACATAGAAAACCCTAAAGACTCCACCAGAAATCACTAGCGCTAATCAACGAATATAGTAAAGTTGCAGGATATAAAATTAACACACAGAAATCCCTTGCATTCCTATACCCTAACAATGAGAAAACAGAAAGAGAAATTAAGGAAACAATTCCATTCACCGTTGCAACAAAAAGAGTAAAATACTGAGGAATATATCTACCTAAAGAAACAAAAGACCTATATATAGAAAACTATAAAACACTGATGAAAGAAATCAAAGAGGTCACAAATAGATGGAGAAATATACCATGTTCACGGGTTGGAAGAATCGATATAGTGAAAGTGAGTGTACTACCCAAAGCAACCTATAGATTCAATGCACTCCCTATCAAGCTACCAACGGTATTTTTCACAGAACTAGATCAAATAATTTCACAATTTGTATGGAAATACAAAAAGCCTCGAATAGCCAAAGCAGTCTTGAGAAAGAAGAATGGAACTGGAGGAATCAACCTGCCTGACTTCAGGCTATACTACAAAGCTACAGTCATCAAGACAGTGTGGTAGTGGCACAAAGACAGAAATATAGATCAACGGCACAAAGCGGAAAGCCCAGAGATAAATGCACACACCAATGGACACCTTATCTTTGACAAAGGAGGCAAGGTTATACAATGGAGAAAAGACAATCTCTTTAACAAGTGGTGCTGGGAAAACTGGTCAACCACTTGTAAAAGAATGAAACTAGAACACTTTCTAACACCATACACAAAAATAAACTCAAAATGGATTAAAGATCTAAACGTCAGACCAGAAACTACAAAACTCCTAGAGGACAACGTAGGCAAAACACTCTCTGACATAAATCACAGCAGTATCCTCTATGACCCACCTCCCAGAGTAATGGAAATAAAAGCAAAAATAAACAAATGGGACCTAATGAAACTTAAAAGCTTTTGCACAACGAAGGAAACTATAAGCAAGGTGAAAAGACAGCCTTCAGAATGGGAGAAAATAATAGCAAACGAAGCAACTGACAAAGAATTAATCTCAAAAATATACAAGCAGCTCATGTAGCTCAATTCCAGAGAAATAAACGACCCAATCAAAAAGTGGGTCAAGGAACTAAACAGACATTTCTCCAAAGAAGACATACAGCTGGCTAACAAACACATGAAAAGATGCTCAACATCACTCATTGTCAGAGAAATGCAAATCAAAACCACAATGAGGTACCGTTTCACACCAATCAGAATTGCAGCTCTCAAAAAGTCTACAAACAATAAATGCTGCAGAGGGTATGGAGAAAAGGGAACCCTCTTACATTGTTGGTGAGAATGCAAACGAGTACAGCCATTATGGAGAACAGTGTGGAGATTCCTTAAAAAACTGGAAATAGAACTGCCATATGACCCAGCAATCCCACTGCTGGGCATACACACCAAGAAAACCAGAATTGAAAGAGACACATGTACCCCAATGTTCATCGCGGCACTGTTTATAATAGCCAGGACATGGAATCAGCTTAGATGTCCATCAGCAGACGAATGGATAAGAAAGCTGTGGTACATATACACATGGAATATTACTGAGGCATTAAACAGAATGCATTTGAATTAGTTCTAATAGTTGGATAAAGTTGGAGCCTATTATACAGAGTGAACTAAGTCAGAAAGAAAAACACCAATACAGTATACTAACACATATATATGTAATTTAGAAAGATGGTAACAATAACCCTATGTTCGAGACAACAAAAGAGACACAGATGTATAGACTGCCCAACAGTCTATTGGACTCTGTGGGAGAAGGTGAGGGTGGGATGAGAGAATAGCATTGAAACATGAATATTATCATATGTGAAACAGATCTTCAGTCCAGGTTCGATGTATGAGACAGGGTGCTCACGGCTGGTGCACTGAGATGACCCAGGGGGATGGGATGGGGGTGGAGGTGGGAGGGGGATTCAGGATGGGGAACAGATATGTACCCATGGCTGATTCATGTCAATGTATGGCAAAAACCACTACAATATTGTAAAGTAATTAGCCTCCAATTAAAATAAATTTAAATAAAATAAAACAGGGAAAAAAAGAATCTTTACTAGGATCATGACAAACCTCAAAGTTTGACCTCAAACATTACCCCTACACAAAACTGACTAGATCAGATTGTGGAGCAAATTATGTCCCAGGCCATTGTAAAATCAATAGAACAATCAGCCAATATCTAATAAAGACTGACAGTTGTATGTGAAATCAAATGAGATAGTTTAACAGAAAGATCAGGGAAAGAGATAGTCAAAATGAACCCTGCCAAAATTACTGTCATCCCATGGTGACTGTGCACATACCAAAGGCTAAGAGCCCAACACCACAATTTCATACTACTTGGAAATAGCCTTTGCTAAAGTAGTTTAACCAAGTCACTAAAAATAAATAAATAAATGAGTAAAAAAATCAACAAAAACAAGCACTAGCAAGAAGAGAGGGAAATCAGTATCCACAGTTGCTACAATATATTACTGAAATGTCCAATTCTCAATAAAAAGGTACTGAAACATACAAAGAAACAAGAAAATGTGACCATACAAAGAAACAATTCAGACAACAGAAATTGCATATGAGAAGGGTCAGATATCAGGTTAAACATGCCAGGACTTCAAAGCAGCCATTATAAGTATGTTTGAAGAACTAAAGGATGCTTTGCTTGAGGAAGAGGACATTCAAAAGCAGTCTTATATATGCAGAATTTAGAAAGTCACACACATGCTCAGTCTTGCTGACAAACGACATGAGAAAACCTTAAGCTTTCACCTCAGGTGATACCTAGGTTCAGAGCAGGACTATCAAATCAGTAAGCACTACACCAGCAAAAAGTCAGTCTGGAAAGATTGCAGGAGAAGTGGTTAATCTCTCTTTTTCATTTGACCATTTCTACTTCTGAAATTCAAGGAAATTTCTATACAAAAATTAGCTGAACAAAAGGTAGAGGAACAGAGACTTCACTGAGCATATTCATCAAGGAAGAGTCTTTGAAAAATTAGTATAGTGAGGCCTAAGAGCAAACAGGGAGAATCTGATTTCCAAAGTTATGGCATTGCAATTGCAATGTCCGATCTTATATGTTGAAATCCTAAACCTCAGTACCTCAGAATGTAACTGTATTTGGAGATAAGGTCCTTAGAGAGGTAATTAAGGTTAAATGTAGAGTAGGTAGTGGCAACCCACTCCAGTATTCTTGCCTGGGTAATCCCATGGACAGAGGAAACTTCTGGATTACAGTCCATGGTGTCGAAAAGAGTTGGACACAATTGAATAACTGAGCATGCACGCAAGCAAAGTTAAATGGAGGTGGGTCATAAAATCAATATGATTGGTGTCCTTATAAGAAGAGGAAATTGGGATACAGACAAATGCAGAGATAAGACCATGTGACAAGAAAGGGAGAGACCATCATACAGAATGAAGTTAAGTCAGAAAGAGTACAACAAATATCATATAATATTGTTTATATGTGGAATCTAGAAAATGGTACATATGAACTTATTTACAAAGTAGAAATAGAATAACAAATGTAGACAACAAACTTACAGTTACCAAGGGGGAAAAGGAGGGTGGGATGAACTGGGAAACTGAGACTGACTGATGTATGAAGTTGATAACTGAGAACCTACTGTAGTGCTCAGGGAACCCTACTCCATGCTCTGTGGTAACCTAAATGGGAAGAAAATCTAAAAAAGAGTGGATATGTGTGTGTGTGTGTGTGTGTGTGTGTGTGTGTGTGTGTGTGTGTGTGTAATTCATTCACTTTGCTACACAGCAGAAACTAACACAACATTAAAAAGCAACTATACACCAATAAAAGTTAATTTGAAAAAAGAAAGAAGAAATGGCCATCTACAAGCCAAGGAAAGAGAGACTTCAAAAAGAAATGAAACTTGCTGACGCCTTGATCTTGGACTTCTAAGACTCCAGAATTGCAAGGAAATTTATTTTTGTTGTTTAAGTCACCCAGTCTTTGATACTTTGTTATGGCAGCCATAGGAAACTGATGTAGGGATTAATACCTAGAATATACACACAATAACACCTACAACTCAACAGCAATAAAACCAAGCAACCTGATTTGAAAATGGGCAGAGAACTTAAATAGGTATTTCTCCAAAGAAGAATCAGATGCTCAACATCTCCGCTGGTTAGAGAAATGCAAATCAAAACCACAATGAGATGCTATCTTATATCCAAAAGGATGGTTATTTTCAAAAAAATAAGTTCTTGCAAGGATATGAAGAAATTCAGCACTTGTATGTTATTGATGGGAATATATGAAATGGAAAATAGCATAGTAGTTCCTCGAAAAATGAAACAGAGTTATGATCTAATTCTGCAATTCCACTTCTAGTTATATACCCCAAATAATTGAAAGCAGGGACTTGACATATTCATAGTAGCATTATTCAAAATAGCCAAAAGATGTGAGCATCCTAAATGTCAAGAGATGTGTGGATAAATGGATAAAAATGTGGTACACATACAATGGAATATTATTCAGCTTTAAGAATGAATGAAATTCTGATAAAAACTACAACATGGATGAATCTTGAAAACATATTAAGGGAAATAAGCCAGACACAATAGAACAAATATTGTATGATTCCACTTATATGAGATACCTAGAGCAGTCAAATTCACAAAATAGAAAGTAGAAAGGTGGTTACCAGAGTCTGAGTGGGAGGGTAAGTGGGTAGTTATTTAATGGGTACAGAATTTTGGTTTGGAATGACAGAAAGTTCTGGAGTTGGATGATGTGAATGTACTTAATGCCACTGAATTATACATTTAAAATGGTTTAAATGGTAAGGTTTAGGTTATGTGTTGTTTTTTACCACAATTTTTTAAATGGGCAAAGGATTTGGATAGGTATTTCTCCAAAAAAGATAAACAAATGATGCTCATACGCGGATGCTCAACAATCATTAATCATTAGGAGAATGCAATTTTGTAGTAAGTTTTGAAATATGGGAGTGTTAAGTCCTCCAAATTTATTCTTTTGCAAATGCTATGATTATTCCGTGTCCTTTGTATTTCTATAAACATTTTCTAATAGTCTGTTCTATACATCTGTGTCTCTTTTTCTGTCTTGCATATAGGGTTATCATTACCATCTTTCTAAATTCCATATATATGCGTTAGTATACTGTATTGGTGTTTATCTTTCTGGCTTACTTCACTCTGTATAATGGGCTCCAGTTTCATCCATCTCATTAGAACTGAGTCAAATGTATTCTTTTTAATGACTGAGTAATATTCCATTGTGTATATTTTGTCATTTTTTTAGAAAAAGGCATCTGAAATTTTGGTAGGTTACATTAAATCTGTAGTGGATTTGGGGAGTATCTCCATCTTAACAATCTTCAATCTTCTAAGCTATAAACCTGGGATGACTTTCCATTTATTAGATCTTCTTGTTAATTTTTCTCAACAGCATTTTATAGATTTCATTATATAAGTTTTGCACTCTTTTGTTAACTTTGTTGCAAAGTATTTTATTCTTTTTGATTCTGTTGTAAATGAAATTTTTCTTAATTTTCTTTTTGAATTGTTCATTGTTAGTGAATAAAATACATAATTCACTTTTGTATATTGATGTTGTATTTGCAACCATGCTGAAATGTATCATCTTTAATAATTTTTGTTGATTCTTTAGGATTTTCTATATGCCAGACCATATCTTTTGTGAATAGACATAAATTTATTTCTTCCTTTTCAGTTGGATACTTTTCATTACTTTTGTTTGCCTAATTGCCCTGGATAGAACCACCAGCACTATGTTAAACAGAAGTGGCAAGGGAGGGCATCATCTTCCTTGTCTCAAGAAGAAAGTATTTAGTCTTTGAAAGTGAAAGCCATTCAGTCATGTCCAATCCTTTGCAACCCCATGGACTGTAGCCTGCCAGACTTCTCTGACCATGGAATTCTTCAGGCAAGAATACCGGAGTGGGTCGCCATTCCCTTCTCCAAGGGATCTTCCTGACCCAGGGGTCAAACCGTGGTCTCCTGCTTTGCAGGCAGATTCTTTACCAACTGAGCTACCTGGGAAGCCGTATTTAGTCTTTAACCACTAAGTATGATATTTCCTCTGAGATTTTTTGTAGATGGCCTTCATCAGATTGAGGAAGTCTGGACTAATAAAGTTTGGACTTTATCAAATGCTTTTTCAATGTCTGAGATGACCATGTGGTTTCTATCTCTTATTCTATTGATTTCTTGAAGTTAAACTATGCATTCTTTGGGTAAATCCCACTTGATCATGGCATATAATACTGCTTATATACTGTCAAATTTGACTTGCTAGTATTTTATTGAAGATTTTTGCACCTATATTCAAATGGGGTTTTGGTCTGTAGTTTTATTTTCTGGCAATGTCTTTGTTTAGTTTTGGTATCAGTATAATACTGGCTTCATTGAATGAGTTGAGAAGTATTCCCTTCTCTTTCTTATCTTAGAAGAGTTTGTAAAAGATTGGTGTTAATTCTTTTTTCCCCAGTTTTGTTGTTCATTTGCTAAGTCATGTTCGACTCTTTGCAACCCCACGACCTGCAGTATGCCAGCCTTCCCTGTTCTTCATTATCTCCCAGAATTTGCTCAAACTCATGTCCATTGAGTCTGTGATGCCATTCAACCATCTCATCTTCTGTTGCCCCCTTCTCCACTTGCCATCAATCTTTCCCAGAATCAGGGTCTTTTCCAATGAATTGGCTCTTCACATCAGGTGGCCAAAGTATTGGAGCTTCAGCATTAGTCCTTCCAATGAATATTCAGGGTTGATTTCCTTTAGGATTGCATGGTTTTTTCTCCTTGCAGTCCAGGGGACTCTCAAGAGTCTTCTCCAGCATCACAACTTGAAAGCATCAAATTCTTAAGCATCAATTCTTAGGCACTCAGCCTTCTTTATGTTGGATGTGGTCCAACTCACATCCCCAGCTTTAATGAGATATAACTGACATAGAATATTCTATAAGTTTAGAGTGTATAATGTGATGATTTGATGAATGTACATATTGTGAAATGATTACTACAATAAGGTCAGTTGACACACCAATCACCTCACATAATTATCATTTTTGTGTGGTGATAGCACTTAAGATCTACCTTCTTACCAATTTTCAAGTGTGTGATGCAGCTATGTTAGCTATAGTCATCATGTTATGAATTAGATCCCAAGAACTTATTCATCTTTTAACTGGAAGTATGTGCCCTTTGACCAAATCTCCTTATTTTCCCTGCCTTTTCCAGCCCCTGGTAATCATCATTCTACTCTCTGTTTCTATGAACTCAGATTTTTTTTAAGATTCTGCACAAAATTGATATCATACACTGTTTTTCTCTTTTGTCACTTAGCACAATTCCCTTGAAGTCCATCCATTTTGTCACAAATGACGGAATTTCTTTCCTTTTTATAGCTGAATAATAGTCCATATATATGGGCTTCCCAGGTGGCTCAGACAGTAAAGAATCCACCTTCAATGCAGGAGACCTGGGTGTGATCTCTGGGTTGGGAAGATCCCCTGGAGGAGGGCATGGCAACCCACCTCAGTATTCTTGCTTGAAGAATCCCCATGGACAGAGAAGCCTGGCGGGCTACAGTCCATGGGGTCACAAATAGTCAAACACAACTGAGCAACTAAGCAGTTATATATATATATGTAGCATTTATATACATATGTAGCATTTATATATATGTAGCATATATATATATATATAGCATTTTCTTTATCCATTCATCTTAATGGACACTGAACTTGCTCCATATTTTTCCTATCATGAATAATGAACATGGGTGTACAAATATCTCTTAGGGACAGTGATTTCATTTCCTTCAGATATATTATATAACCATACGTAAGATTGCTGGATCATATGGTAGTTCAATTTAAAATTTTTTAGAGAACTTCCATCCTGTTTTCCATAGTGGCTGTACCAACTTACACTTCCAATAATACACATATTCTCTTTTCTACATATCCTCGCCAACACTTGTTATCTCTTGTCTTTTTGATAATGATCATTTTAACAGGTATAAGATGATATCTCATTGTAGTTTTGCTTTGCATTTCCCTGATGATTATTGAAGTTAAATATCTTTTCATGTACATGTTGGTCATTTGTATGTCTTTGAAAAAATGTCTGTTCAGGTCCTCTGATCACTTTTTTTTTAATTTTATTTTTCCTTGGAGCATAATTGCTTTACAATGATATGTTGGTTTCTGCTGTACAACAATGTGAATCAGCTATAAGTATACATATATAACCTCCTTCTTGAGCCTCCCTTCCACCCCCAGCCCCAACCCTCCCCTCTAAGTCATTACAGAGCACCAAGCTAAGTTCCCTGTGCTATGCAGCAGCTTCCCATCAGCTATCTATTTTATACATGGTAGTGTGTATATGTCAATGCTACTCTCTCAGTTCATCCCACCCTCTCCTTCCCCTGCTGTGTCCACAAGTCCATTTTTTACATCTGTGTCTCTATTCGTGCCTTGCAAATAGTTTCATCAGTACCATTTTTTCTAGATTCCATATATATATGCATTAATGTAAGACTCATGTCTTTCTCTTTCTGACTTACTTCACTGTATAACAGGCTCTAGGTTCACCCATCTCACTTCAACTGACTCAAATTCATTCCTTTTTATGGATGAGTAACATTCCATTGTATATATGTACCACAACTTCTTTATCCATTCATCTATCAATGGGCATATAGATTGTTTCCATGTCTTAGCTGTTGTAAATAGTACTGCTACATATACACTAGGGTGTATATATTTTTATGGATTTAGATTATGGTTTTCTCTGGGTATATGCCCAATAATGAGATTGCTGGGTCATACGGTAGTTTTATTTCTAGTTTTTTTAAAAGGAATCTCCATACTGTTTTCCATAATGGCTGTATCAATTTACATTCCCACCAACAGTACTAGAGGGTTCCCTTTTCTTCACATCCTCTCCAGCATTTACTATTTGTAGATTTTTTGGTGATGGCCAATCTGACTGCTGTGAGGGATATCTCATTGTAGTTTGATTTGCATTTCTCCAACAATGAGTGGTGTTGAGCATCTTTTCATGTATTTGTTTGGCCACCTGTATGCCTTCTTTGAAGAAATGTCTGTTTAGGTCTTCTACCCATTTTTTTGATTGGGTTGTTTCTTTTCTGATATTGAGGTGCTTGTATATTTTGGAGATGAATGTTTTGTTAGAAGCTTTGTTTGCAATTATTTTCTCCCATTCTGAGGGTTGTCTTTTCATCTTGTTTATAGTTTCCTTTGCTACATAAAAGCTTTTCAACTAAACTGGGTCCTATTTGTTTATTTTTACTTTTATTTCTATTACTCTAGGAAGTGAATCAAAGAGGATCTTGCTGTTATTTATGTCAAAGTGTGTTCTGCCTGTGTTTCCTCTAAGAGTTTTATAATGTCTGGCCTTACATTTAGGTCTTTAATCCATTTTGAGTTTATTTGTGTGTTCAGTGTTAGGAAGTGTTCTAATTTTATTTTTTTACATGTAGTTGTCCAACTTATCCAGCACTACTTATTGAAGAGGCTCTTTTCTCCATTGTATATTCTTGTCTCCTTTGTCAAAGATAAGTTGCCCAGAGGTGCGTGGGTTTATCTCTGGGTTTTCTATCTTGTTCCATTGACCTATATTTCTGTTTTTGTGCCAGTACCATTCTGTCTTGATGACTGTAGCTTTGTAGTATAGTCTGAAGTTGGGAAAGTTGGTTCCTCAAGTTCCTTTTTTTCTTTCTCAAGATTACTTTGGCTATTAGGGATCTTTTGTGTCTCCACAAAAATTGTAATTTTTTTCTGTTCTAGTTCTGGTGAAAAATGCCATTGGTAATTTGATCGGGATTGCATTGAATCTGCAGATTGCTTTGGGTAGTATAGTCATTTTCACAATATTGATTCTCACAATCCATGAGCATGGAATATCTTTCTATTTATTTGTGTCTTCAATTTCTTTAATCAATTTTTAGTGTACAAATCTACCTTCTTGGTTAAGTTTATCCATTAAGTATTTATTGTTTTTGATACTATTGTAAATGGAATTATTTTATTTCTTTTTCAAGTATTTTGTTTCTTCTGTATAGAAATGCAACTGATGATGCAACTGTATGCTGATTTTTGTATCCTACAACTTTGCTGAATTCATTTATTAGTCCTAACAGTTTTGTGGTGCAGCCTTAAGGGTTTTCTACATATAAGATCATATTATCTGCAACAGAGACAATTTTACTTCTTCCTTTCTGATTTGTATGTCTTTTATTTCTTTTTGCCCAATTGCTCTTTTAGGACATCCAGTACTATGTTGAGTAGGAGTGGTTAGAGTGGGCACCCTTGTCTTATTCATGACCTTAGAGGAAAAGCTTTCAGTCTTTCAACATTGACTATTACATAAGCTCTGAGTTTCTCATATGTGGTCTTTAGTATGATGTGGTACATTTCTTCTATATTCAAATTTTTGAGAGTTTTCATCATGAAATAATTCTGTATTCTGTCAAATGCTTTTACTTCATCTATTGACATAATCATATAATTTTTATATTTCATTTTATTAAGTAGTATATCACATATATTGCTTTGCATATGTTGAACTATACTTGCATCCTTGTCCTTATCTGGCTTTGGTATCAGGGCAATGTAGACATCATAAGTTGGATTCGGGAGTGTTCTCTTAAATTTTTCAAAGAGCTTGAGAAGAATTGGCCTTGATTTTTCTGTACTTGGTAGATTTCACCAGTGAAGTCATCTGGTCCTGAGTTTTTCTTTGTTGGGATATTTTTGATTACTGATTCAATTTCTTTGCTCATTACTGGTCTGTTCAGATTTTCTATTTCTTCATGATTTAGTCTTGATAATTTCTATGTATCCAGAAATTCATCCATTTCTTTTAGATTTACCAAATTGTTGGCATGCAATTGTTACATATTTCTTACATATTTCTGTGATATCAGCTGTAATGGCTCTTCCTTCACTTCTGATTTTATTTATTTGAGTCTTTTTTCTCAGTCTAGCTTCAAGTTTGCCAGTTTTTGGTTTTTCTTTTAGAAAAAACTGCTCATAATTTTGTTAATCTTTCAGATTGTTCTGCTTTCTAGGTTTTTTAAAATTTCTGTTTTAATCTTTATTTCCTTCCTCCTACTAACTTTGGACTTAGTTTGTTCTTTTCCTAATTTTTCAAGGGACAAGGTTATGTTGCTTTTTCCTTAAATCCTTGTTTTTTCTTAATATAGATAGTCATTGCTATAAAATTTCTTCTTAGAACGCTTTTGCTTCATTTCATGAGGTTTTCTATGTTATTTCCATTATAATTTGTTTCAATATATTTTTTATTTCCTTTTTGGTTTCCTTGGATCCATTATGTGATCAAGAATGTGCTTAATTTCCATGCATTTGTGAATTTTCCAGTTTTCCTCCTGTTGTTGGTCTCTAGTCTCTTATCATTGTGATCAGAAAAAGCAAGTAGTATGATTTCAGTTTTCTTAAATTTGTTAAAGCTTGTTTTGTGAACTAATATATAATTATAGTGTGGGCCCTGACAGTTGGAGTTTTTTCTTTTCCTTTTTTATAATACAACTGCCTGACTTAAGCTATGATTGCCAAGGTATCCACTTCAGAGGCATCCACTTCAAGGATGGCCATCTCAAATAAATACAATTGCCAGCCACATGACTGAAAAATCAGGCTGCCTCCCCCACTGAGGGTGAAAGAGGAGAATGAAAAAGCTGGCTTAAATTTCAGCATTCAAAGAACTAAGATCATGGCATCTGGTCCCATCACTTTATGACAAATGGGGAAAGTGGAAACAGTGACAAACTTTCTTTTCTTAGGCTCCAAAATCAGTGCAGATGGTGACTGCAGCCATGAAATTAAAAGACGCTTGCTCCTTGAAAGAAAAGCCATGACAAACCTAGATAGCATATTAAAAAGCAGAGATATCACTGCCGACAAAGGTCTATCTAGTCAAAGCTATGGTTTTTCCAGTAGTCATGTATGGATGTGAGAGTTGGACCATAAAGAAAGTTGAGCACCAAAGAATTGATGCTTTTGAACTGTGGTGTAAGAGAAAACTCTTGAGAGTCCTTTGGACTGCAAAGAGATCCAGACGAGTCAATCCTAAAGAAAATCAATCCTGAATATTCATTGGAAGGACTGATGCTGAAGCTGAAACTCCAATACTTTGGCCACCTGCTGTGAAGGGCTGACTCATTAGAAAGGACAGCAATGCTGGGAAAGATTGAAGGCAGGAGGAGAAGGGCATGACAGATGATGAGGTGGTTGGATGGTCTTACTGATTCAATGGACATGAGTTTGAGCAAACTCCAAGAGTTGGTGATGAACAGGGAAGCCTGACATGCTGCAGTTCATGGGTTTCAAAGAGTCGAACATGATTGAGTGACTGAACTGAACTGAACTGATAGGTATGTTAGTATTTAATATATTTAGAAGCTCCAGTTTTAGGTTCATATATATTTACAATTATTATATCTTTTTGATGAATTGACTACTTTATAATTATATAATGATGTTTTCTCTTGTTACAGCTTTTGCATTAAAGTCTGTTTTGTTTGGTGTAAATATAGCTACTCTATGCTCTATTGATTACTTTTTGCATGAAATATCTTTCTCCATTTCTTTACTTTAAGCCTATGTGTGTCCTTAAAGCTGGTGTTTGGTCTTGCTTTTTTTCTTTTTAAATCTATTCAGGTATACTGCCTTTTGATTGGGGTATTTAATCCATTTAAATTTAAAGTAATTATTGATAAGTAAAATTTAGTAATGACATCTTATTATTTTCCAGCTGTTTTGTAGTCTCCTTGCTCCTTTCTTCCTCTCTTGCTGTCTTCTTTTGTGAATTGATGATTTCTACAGTGGTATGCTTTGATTCTCTTTTATCATTTGTATTATATATCTTCTGTGAGTTTTTACTTTGTGATTACCATAAGGCTTACATAAAACATAGTTATAACAGTGGATTTTTAGCTGATAACAGCTTAACTTCAATCATATATAAGAATTGTTGTTGTTGTTTAGTTGCTCAGTCATGTCTGACTCTTTCATGACCCTATGGACTGAAGCTCACGAGGCTCCACTGTCCATGGGATTTCCCAGGCAAGAATGCTGGAGTGGGTTACCATTTTCTCCTCCAAGGTATATTCTCTACCCAGGGATCCAAGCCACATCTCCTGCAGGTCTCTTGCATTGTAGGCAGATTCTTTACCACTGAGCCACTGGGGAAGCCCCCATATATAAGAATGCTACATTTTTACTCTTCCCTCTTGTGTTTTTTGTTTTTGAGGCCATGATTATCCTATCTTTATATTGTATACTTACTAACAAATTATTGTGCATGCTAATTCGCTTGTTGTGTCTGACTTTTTGTGACCCTGTGGACTGTAGCCCGCCAGGCTCCTCTGTCCAAGGAATTCCCCAGACAAGAACACTGGAGTGGGTTGCCCTGTCTTCCTCCAGGGACTCTTCCTGTCCCAGGGATCAAACTCCCATCTCTTATGTCTCCTGCATTGTTGGGTGGGTTCTTTACCACTGGTGCCACCTGGGAAGCCCAGCAAATTATTATAACTATAGTTATTTTTAATACTTTTGTCCTTTAATCTTCATACTAGAGTGAAATGATTACAAGATCACCATATTCAATATTAAAATATTCTCAATTTGACTGTATTTATCTTTTACCAGTGTTATTGATATTTCATATGAAAAATAGATATTTTCATGTTACTAATTAGTATCCTTTGATTTCAGCTTGAAGAACCCCTTCTAGTATTTCTTGTAAGACAGGTCTAGTGGTGATGAACTCTCTGTTTTTGTTTATTTGGCAAAGTGTTTATCTCGCCCTCAGTTCTGAAGGACAGCTTTGTCAGGGTGAGTATTCTTGGTTGGAGGGGTTTTTTTCTTTCTTTAAGCACTTCAAATATATTATCCCACTCTCTTGGCCATCAAGTTTTATCCTGAGAAATCTAGTAATAGCCTTGTAGGGATTCTCTTGTATGTGAGGAATTTTTTCTCTTGCTTATTTTAAAATTCTCTCTTTAATTTAAGACAGTTTTATTTTAATATGTCTTTTTAAAATAAATTTATTCATTTTAACTGGACACTAATTACTTTACAACATTGTAGTGGCTTTGCCATACATTGCCCTGAATCAGCCACGGGTGTACATGTGTTCCCCATCCTGAACCCCCATCCCACCTCCCTCCCCATCCCATCCCTCTGGGTCATCCCAGTGCACAAGCCCCATGCACCCTATACCATGCATTGAACCTGAACTGGCGAACTGTTTCACATATACATGAAATATATATGTTTCAATGCCATTCTCCCAAATCATCCCACCCTCACCTTCTCCCACAGAGTCCAAAAGACTGTTTATACATCTGTGTCTCTCCTGCTGTCTCGCATATAGGATCATCATTACTATCTTTCAAAATTCCATATATATGCATTAGTATACTGTATTGATGTTTTCCTTTCTGGCTTACTTCACTCTGTATAAGAGGCTCCAGTTTCATCCAACTCATTAGAACTGATTCAAATGCATTCTGTTTAATGGATGAGTACTATTCCATTGTGTATATGTACCACAGCTTTCTTATCCATTCATCTGCTGATGGACATCTAGGTGACTTCCATGTTCTGGCTATTATAAACAGTGCCGCGATGAGCATTGGGGTAAACGTGTCTCTTTCTTTTTATTTTATTTTATTTTTTTTACGTGTCTCTTTCAATTTTGGTTTCCTTGGTGTGTATGCCCAAGAGTGGGATTGCTGGGTCATATGGCAGTTCTATTTGCAGTTTTGTTTTGTTTGGTTTTAAGGAATCTCCACACTGTTCTCCATAATGTCTGTACTAGTTTGCTTTCCCACCAACAGCGTAAGAAGGTTCCCTTCTCTCCACATCCTCTCAGCATTTATTGTTTGTAGACTTTTGGATAGCAGCCATTCTGACTGGTGTGAAATGGTACCTCAATGTGGTTTTGATTTGCATTTCTCTGATAATGAGTGATGTTGAGCATCTTTTCATGTGTTTGTTAGCCAGCTGTATGTCTTCTTTGGAGAAATGTCTGTTTAGTTCCTTGACCCACTTTTTGATTGGGTCGTTTATTTCTCTGGAATTGAGCTACATGAGCTGCTTGTATATTTTTGAGATTAATTCTTTGTCAGTTGCTTCGTTTGCTATTATTTTCTCCCATTCTGAAGGCTGTCTTTTCACCTTGCTTATAGTTTCCTTCGTTGTGCAAAAGCTTTTAAGTTTCATTAGGTCCCATTTGTTTATTTTTGCTTTTATTTCCATTACTCTGGGAGGTGGGTCATAGAGGATACTGCTGTGATTTATGTCAGAGAGTGTTTTGCCTACGTTGTCCTCTAGGAGTTTTGTAGTTTCTGGTCTGACGTTTAGATCTTTAATCCATTTTGAGTTTATTTTTGTGTATGGTGTTAGAAAGTGTTCTAGTTTCATTCTTTTACAAGTGGTTGACCAGTTTTCCCAGCACCACTTGTTAAAGAGATTGTCTTTTCTCCATTGTATAACCTTGCCTCCTTTGTCAAAGATAAGGTGTCCATTGGTGTGTGCATTTATCTCTGGGCTTTCCGCTTCGTGCCGTTGATCTATATTTCTGTCTTTGTGCCACTACCACACTGTCTTGATGACTGTAGCTTTGTAGTATAGCCTGAAGTCAGGCAGGTTGATTCCTCCAGTTCCATTCTTCTTTCTCAAGACTGCTTTGGCTATTCGAGACTTTTTGTATTTCCATACAAATTGTGAAATTATTTGATCTAGTTCTGTGAAAAATACCGTTGGTAGCTTGATAGGGAGTGCATTGAATCTATAGGTTGCTTTGGGTAGTACACTCACTTTCACTATATCGATTCTTCCAACCCGTGAACATGGTATATTTCTCCATCTATTTGTGACCTCTTTGATTTCTTTCATCAGTGTTTTATAGTTTTCTATATATAGGTCTTTTGTTTCTTTAGGTAGATATATTCCTCAGTATTTTACTCTTTTTGTTGCAACGGTGAATGGAATTGTTTCCTTAATTTCTCTTTCTGTTTTCTCATTGTTAGTGTATAGGAATGCAAGGGATTTCTGTGTGTTAATTTTATATCCTGCAACTTTACTATATTCGTTGATTAGTGCTAGTGATTTCTGGTGGAGTCTTTAGGGTTTTCTATGTAGAGGATCATGTCATCTGAAAACAGTGAGAGTTTTGCTTCTTCTTTTCCAATCTGGATTCCTTTTATTTCTTTTTATGCTCTGATTGCTGTGGCCAAAACTTTCAAAACTATGTTAAATAGTAGTGGTGAGAGTGGGCACCCTTGTCTTGTTCCTGACTTTAGTGGAAATGCTTTCAAGTTTTCAGCATTGAGGATAATGTTTGCTGTGGGTTTGTCATATATAGCTTTTATTATGTTGAGGTATGTTCCTTTTAATCCTGCTTTCTGGAGGGTTTTCATCATAAATGGATGTTGAAATTTTTCAAAGACTTTCTCTGCATCCATTGAGATAATCATATGGTTTTTATGTTTCAATTTGTTAATGCAGTGTATCACATTGATTGATTTGTGGATATTAAAGAATCATTGCATCCCTGGGATAAAATCCACTTGGTCATGATGTATGATCTTTTAAATATGTTGCTGGATTCTGTTTGCTAGAATTTTGTTGAGGATTTTTACGTCTATGTTCATCAGTGATATTGGCCTGTAGTTTTCTTTTTTTGTGGCATCTTTGTCTGGGTTTGGTAGTAAGGTGATGGTGTCCTCCTGGAATGAGTTTGGAAGTTTACCTTCCTCTGCAATTTTCTGGAAGAGTTTGAGTAGGATAGGTGTTAGTGCTTCTTTAAATTTTTGGTAGAATTCAGCTGTGAAGCCGTCTGGTCCTGGGCTATTATTTCCAGCAAAGATTCTTACTGTTGTAGTTCCCTAGTCCTGTTTGGTCAACTAGCTGCCTTATGTTTTAGCTTATTGCTAAATTAAGTGAAACTACTATTTCAAGCCAGACATCCTGGAATATGAAGCACAGCCTTGAACACAGCCTTTGACTGTGTGGATCACAATAAACTGGAAAATTCTGAAAGAGATGGGAATACTATACCACCTGACTTGCCTCTTGAGAAACCTATATGCAGGTCAAGAAGTTAACAGTTAGAACTGGACATGGAACAACAGACTATTTCCAAATAGGAAAAGGAGTACGTCAAGGCTGTGTATTGTCACCCTGCTTATTTAACTTATATGCAAAGTACATCATGAGAAACGCTGGGCTGGAAGAAGCACAAGCTGGGATCAAGATTGCCAGGAGAAATATCAATAACCTCAGAGATGCAGATGACACCACCCTTATGGCAGAAAGTGATGAGGAACTAAAAAGCCTCTTGATGAAAGTGAAAGAAGAGAGTGAAAAATTTGGCTTAAAGCTCAACATTCAGAAAACTAAGATCATGGCACCTGGTCCCATCACTTCACAACAAATAGATGGGGAAACAGTGGAAACAGTGGCTGACTTTATTTTTCTGGGCTCCAAAATCACTGCAGATGGTGATTGCAGCCATGAAATTAAAAGACACTTACTCTTTGGAAGGAAAGTTATGACCAACCTAGATAGCATATTAAAAAGCAGAGATATTGCTTTGCCAACAAAGGTCTGCCTAGTCAAGGCTATGGTTTTTCCAGTGGTCATGTATGGATGTGAGATTTGGACTGCAAAGAAAGCTGAGTGCCAAAGAATTGATGCTTTTTAACTGTGATGTTGGAGAAGACTCCTGAGAGTCCCTTGGACTGCAAGGAGATCCAACCAGTCCATCCAAAAGGAGATCAGTCCTGGGAGTTCATTGGAAGGACTGATGCTGAAGCTGAAGCTCCAATACTTTGGCCACCTCATGTGAAGAGTTGACTCATTGGAAAAGACCCTAATGCTGGGAGGGATTGGGGGCAGGAGGAGAAGGGGGCGACAGAGGATGAGATGGCTGAATGGCATCACTGACTCGATGGACATGAGTTTGAGTAATCTCCGGGAGTTGGTGATGGACAGGGAAGCCTGGCGTGCTGTGATTCATGGGGATGCAAAGAATCAGACACGACTGAGTGACTGAACTGAACTATTTCAAGAGTTTTCTTAGGCTTCATCTTTCCCAAATACTTTGTTTCAGATAAATTCAATTCTTTTGGGGATAGCTCTGGAACTCTTTTCTTATGGACAGCCTCTCCCCTGGGGAAAAAATCTCTGGGTCACTGATCTGAGTGCTGTGTAGGGCAGTAGATCTTTTTCTTCTCAACTTGCCTCTCTCAGTGTTGAACCTTTGCCCTATGTGTGAGTTTGAGTAACGTTGTTGGGCCACTTGTATCCCTGGTCTGTCATGCCTAGGATAGAACCTCTGCTCTATGAGAAGAAAGTTAGGTAGTGGAAGGGAACCCCCTGCCTCTTGACTACACTCACTTCTTCAACTCAGAATTGGAAAGAATGAGAAATGCTCGTGGCCTGCCTCTCCAGGTGAGATATAGTGATTGTTGGCTAGATGCTGTGGCAAGTGAGGGCCTCATCTTTTTGGCCTCACCCACCCACAATGAAGCTTCCTTCAAGTTGAGTAGGGGAAGAGGGAGGGGAAGGAGAGAATGAATCAAGGCTTGAAAGCCACAGACTCTCATTTTTCTTACCAAGTTTTAATAGATTTTCTTTTCTTTCTTTCCTTCTCTCTTTCTTTGTTTTTTTAAAAAAATTGTTCATTTATTTTAATTGGAGGCTAATTACTTTATAATATTGTAGTGGTTTTTGCTATACATTGACATGAATCAGACATGGGTGTACATGTGTCCCACCATCCGGAACCGACCTCCCACTTTCCTCCCCATGCCATCCCTCTGGGTTGTCCCAGAGTGCCAGCTTTGAGTGTCCTGTTTCATGCATCAAACTTGCACTGGTCATCTTGTCTGGTGTCTTCTATTGTCAGTGCAGTAGGAGGTGAAGCCAAAGTTAGGTATAGGTGTGAGAGTGCTGAGGAGAGTGGGAGTTTGACAAAAGTGCTGTGGAGACTGGGATATAATTTTATATATCCTTCTGCCTTCAGAAGTAGATGCTCAGAATTGTGTGTATAAATAAAGGTCTTAATGTCTCATGAAATTGCAGATGAATTTCTGGTCCTGGATGTTTGCTGAGCTGGCTACAAGATTAACTCCTCTGGAATTTAGTCCAAGACAAATGGCCATTTAGACATGTCTATGTGGTTCCTTTTATCCCAAAAATGGAAACCAGAGGATTCTGCTCCTCACCCCCCTTTCCTGCTACAGCTGTCAGGAAGCTTAGGGGCAAACTGAGCCCCCATACTCTCTGAGGTGCCTGCTTACATACATTCCTTTTTCTTCCTTCCTTTCAGAGGACTTTGTTCTGTTTTATCCCCATAGGATTGGTTCTCCCCTCTGTTTTAACCTTTAAAGAGAAGAGGCAGGGGAGGGAGCTGTCATTTATAGCTTAGGGTTTAAGAGTGCAGGCTCCAAGGACTCAAATGTTGCCTTTGGAACCCTGGACAAGTTATTCACACTCTCTGCACCTCAGGCTCCTCATCTGTAGCACAGGAAGGATAATAGCTCCTCTTTCATAGACAAAGTTTGTGTGAATTCAATGAGATCATTTATGTAAAGTGTTTGGAACCATACTTGGATCTCAGTAAGTGCTTGATAATCCTAAGGATTACAATTATCATCAGGTCTTCATTACTCAGTACCAGTGATTTTCAGGGAGGAGTTTTCTCAAATTCTCACAGTGGTCCTGGACTGTAGATTGCTCATGCCCATTGCACAGATGGGGAAAGTGAAGCAGAGCCAGTGAGTGATTTGCCTGCTTCAGAAGTCAAAGCTAGGATTTGAACCCACGTCTGTGTCTATCTCTCTCCCCCTCGGTACTGTCTCACTGGGTTAGTAGGGTCAAATTAGGTAGGACATCAGAAGCTAAACAGTTTAGTGAGAGTGGCCACATGACATGAGTGATTTCTCTGTGCCTGTCCACTTGTCCCTCAGAGGAGGTCTGTAGGCCAGATCATGGGTTCTCCAATCTGACTGGACATCAAGTTCAGTCGCAAATGGGTTAAAAACATAGATTCCTGGGCCCCTCTACAGTCTACTAAGGCAGACTCCAAGAGGGTGAGGCCCAGGAATCTGTATTTGGACAGCTCACATAGTGATTCTGCTGTAGCAAGTGTGGCTTTCAAATGCTTCGAGATGAAGTTTGAAGCAAGGCTGGCAGCCTGGATGTCTCTCTGGCCTACAGGCCCTGAGATATCCTCTAGGGCAGGCTGTACTTCACACTGTCATCCTATTGCCTTCCATTCTCAGTGTTAATTCCAGAGGAAAGCAAGTGCAGCCTCTGCATCTCTTAGCAAAATATACAGAAAAAGGTGACTGATCAACTCATTCAGTGATTCTCTCATTCACACTTATTTACTGATTCATTCATGCATTTAACTCATATTACAACCACTCACTCTTTCCTTTACTCACATATTCACCCATTTCCCTTGTCTCTCACATATACTCTCTTCGTCGATCAGAATGCTATCAAAAAACAGATGGCTCACTTAGTGGGTAAACTGAAGACAAATTAGTAAGACGTAAGTCTCCTGGGGCACAAAGTACTCTGGGTGCTCCCCATTCACTATCTAACATGACACTAACAGAGACTAGGTTGGGTGAGCTAATGTTGTTTTCATGTTACCTGCAGGATATATGAGGCCAGACATGGTCCAGGACATGCCCCAGGCCACAAGGGGACCCTGTGAGGGAGCCAGGATAGATTAAACCCCATCACTTGTCTCCCAGTCAGGATTCCTTCCACCAGAGCACAGTGACTGCTGACTCATAATTCATAATTAGAATGTGTGGGCACAATGCCTATCAGTTCAGTTCAGTCACTCAGTCATGGCCAACTCTTTGTGACCCCATGGACTGCAGCATGCCAGGCCTCCCTGTCCATCACCAACTCCCAGAGCTTGCTCAAACTCATGTCCATTGAATCAGGGATGCCATCCAACCATCTCATCCTCTGTTGTCCCCTTCTCCCACGTTCAATCTTTCCCAGCATCAGGGTCTTTTCCAATGAGTCACTTCTTCCATCAGGTGGTCAAAGTATTGGAGTTTCAGCTTCAGCATTAGTCCTTCCAAGAATATTCAGGACTGATTTCCTTTAGGATTGACTGGTTGGATCTCCTTGCAGTCCAAGGGATACTCAAGAGTCTTCTCCAACACCACAGTTCAAAGGCATCAACTCTTTGGTGCTCAGCTTTCTTTATAGGCCAACTCTCACATTCCATACATGACTACTGGAAAAACATAGTTTTGATTAGATGGACTTTTGTTGGCCAAGTAATGTTTCCACATTTTAATATGCTGTCTAGGTTGTTCATAGCTTTTCTTCCAAGGAGCAAGCATCTTTTCATTTCATGACTGCAGTCACCATCTGCAGTGATTTTGGAGCCCCAAAAGATAGTCTGTCACTGATTCCATTGTTTCCCCATCTATTTACCATGAAGTGATGGGACTGGATGCCATGATCTTTGTTTTCTGAATGTTGAGTTTTAAGCCAAAATTTTCACTCTCTTTCACTTTCATCAAGAGGCCCTTTAGTTCTTCCTCACTTTATGCCACAAGGGTGGTGCCATCTGCATCTCTGAGATTATTGATATTTCCTGGAAACTTGATTCCAGCTTGTGCTTCATTCAGCTTGGCATTTCTCATGATGAAGTGAAAGTCACTCAGTCGTGTCCGACTCTTTGCCAACTCATGGACTATATAGTCCAGGGAATTCTCCAGGTCAGAATATTGGAGTTGGTAGCCTTTCCCTTCTCCAGAGTATCTTCCCAACCCAGGGATTGAACTCAGGTCTCCCGCATTGCAGGCAGATTCTTTACCAGCTGAGCCACAAGGGAACCCCAGGAATACTGGAGTGGGTAGCCTATCCCTTCTCCAGCGGATCTTCCTCACCCAGGAATCGAACAGGGGTCTCCTGCGTTGCAGGAGGATTCTTTACCAACTGAGCTTGATGTATTCTGCATATAAGTTAAACAAGCAGGGTGACAATATACATCCTTGACGTACTGCTTTCCCAATTTGGAAACAGTCTGTTGTTCCATATTCTGTTCTAACTGCTGCTTCTTGATCTATATAGATTTCTCAGGAGGCAGGTAAGGTGATCTGGAATTCCCATCTCTTTAAGAATTTTCCAGTTTGTTGTGATCCACACAGTCAAAGGCTTTGGTGTCAATAAAGCAGAAAATATGTTTTTCTGGAACTTTCTTGCCTTTTAGCATGGTCTAACGAATGTTGGCAATTTGATCTCTGGTTTCTCTGCCTTTTCTAAATCCAGTTTGAACATCTGGAAATTCATGGTTCACGCTCTGTTGAAGCCTGGCTTGGAGAATTTTAAGCATTACAATGCTTATACCTGTATATAAAAATGTGTGCCTGTATCAGCATATTTGTGCAGATGTTCCTCACACATTATCTGTGATTAAAAACATGCCTATCTGCAGAAGAAGAGTGAATCAGTTGCTCATCTACACTCCTACAAACCTAAGTAGTTCCTTTTGGTGCTGTCACTGTTTCCCTCACCGGATGGGCTGTGTCTTGAGAACATGCCACCCCAGTACCCAGCACGGGCCATGAACATTGTAGTTACTAGTAGATATTTGTTGAATGAACAAGTCAATGTCTGGGTGAGTTGAATGAGTGTCTGTGACAGATCAAGATGCTGTATGAGGCCTTTGACAAGCCCCAAGCAGAAAATCAAAGCACAAGTCTCCAGAGTTTTAGAGCGTAAGCCATGCTCTTTGTCAAATAATTACCCTCCTTTCAAGAAACAGCTCCTGGAACCTGATGATTGAATTTACAAAGTTAAATTACTGGCTCTGGTAGAATTTGAATGAGTAACCATGGGACCCCAAGTGGCCATGCAAACTGAGCTGCCCATCCTAGGCTTGGTACCATCTGATCCACCAGCCCCTAACTTTGGACAGGCAGTAACAGCACTCCACCACCAAAGAGCAGTGTTATAACCAAAGTCACTCTGGAGCAGGTCCTGAAAGTAAAAGCTAGTTAGGGCACACACTCATGTAGTCTCTACTCCTGCCACATCACTCATTCCTAGGTCCTTGTGGTGAGTCCCAATAACCAGTTTACTGAAGGAAAAAAAAATACCCAGGAGCATGGTTTGCAGATGACACTGTCTGATAAGTAGGAACTAACTGAAAGTTAACAGCCCTACTGAGATGTGATCCTGATGGGAGGTAAAGAAGGGAGGAGACATAACTCAGAGCTGTGCATCTGGTTGATCTCTTAATTCAGAAAGTGTCCTACCTGTGGCTCTGATCAATGCCAATTAGCAGTCTTGTCAGATGGTCAGATGCTGGGAAGGAACAAGATTAGAGAACTGGTAGCAATAACAAGGAGGCAGCAAAATACGTGGAGAGTGCTTGTAAGGCACAGTCTAGTTGCTTTGCCTACATCTATATGAGGAGTAAGTGAATGGATCTTTTGGAATGGACTGAGTGTGAGAATATTTGTGTCCCATGTGAATGCTTACTACTGGTAGCATGATGACCCAGCCTGTGGGGCTTTGTCAACCTCTTTCTCTAGACATTGCAGTGCTTGTTAGATGAGCCAATGAATGAAACTGCCACAGTAGAGGGATGGATGTTATTCAGGGTTTTGATGTGGATTTACCTTCACATAGGTTGACTTGGCTACCAACACTGTTGAGTGCCCAATTTCTCAACAGTAGAAACTCCAAGGTGTCACCATTTCCTAGGAGACCAACAAGTCCTTGGACGACAGAGGGATGACACTGGACCTTTTCCATCAGGGACTGGGCATTAGTTTGTCCTTATGGAAATAATCACATATTCTGGAATGGATTTGCCTCCCCTGGTGCTTTTACCAGAACCATCATCCTTGGATTTTCCAATTACTTTATATACTTTGTACATCTTTGAAATAACCCATACAATATTTCTTCTGGTCAAGAAAAACATTTCACAATAAAAGAGGTAGGACAAATGGTCTAATGACAATGGGCTTATCTGTGCTTATCACATACATCATCACCCATAAGCAACTGCCCTTGCAGACGGGTGGGATGGCCTATGAAAGGTTTCAATCTGGTGACAGGAAACACTTTGTGATGTGTGGAGGCCATCCTGCAGAATTTAGTATACTCTGTGAATCAGCAACCAATATATGACACTTTCTCCCATAAACAGAATACATAGGTCTAGAAACTAAAGGGTGGAAGCGGGAAAGACACTTCTCATCACTTCACTTAGTTAAACAATTGCAAAAATTTGATTCACAGAAAGTGAGACTTCCACCTAGTTATTTGGAGTTCCTTGCACTGCAAGGAGTTCAAACTAGTCAATCTTAAAGAAAATCAACCCTGAATTTTCACTGGAAGGACTGATGCTGAAGCTGAAACTCCAATACTTTGGCCACCTGATGTGAAGAGCACACTCATTGGAAAAGATCTTGATGCTGGGAAAGATGAAAAGTAAAAGGAGAATCGGGTGGAAAAGGATGAAATGGTTAGATAGCATCACCAACTCAATGGACTTGAATTTGAGCAAACTCTGGGAGATAGTGAAGGATAGCAGAGCCTGGCCTGCTACAGCCCATGGGATCGCAAACAGTCGGACATGATTTAGTGACTGAAAAACACCACCAATGACATTGAACCAATAGGAAAAAAAAGAGGGGTGGTGTTTATTGTGTAACTGGGATGAGTGATCCCAACTACCAAGGGGAAATAGGGAGGCTATTAGCTACACAATAAGGTAGGGAAGAGCATGTCTAGAACCCAGGAGTTTTGCTGTGTGACTCTAGCACTGCCGTGTTCAGGGGCAAAAGTCAGTGCAGTTTACAGCAAGTCAATACAAAGGACTTCCAAGAGTTCAGATTTCATACAGTCATTGTGGAGTCAACTCTAGGGTCTTGGGAGCATAAAGCACAACTTGCAGCTCAAGATTGGTGGACCCACTGGAGAAGGGTTTAATCTATTTTCTATACATGAGTATATAAGTCCCAGGAAATCCCCTTGGTACTTTCATCCTCATCATCTCTAGTGATAAAGAGTATCCAAAGAATACAGTAGTGATACACATGCAAGATCACCATGCTACCAAATAACTTTGAACAACTAAGGTTCTCATTAAAAGTTAGGGGCCCACATGGATTCAAAACAGAGGAAGGGAAGTCAGAAACCCCAGCTGTGGACTCTGGACTACTTTCATCAACAAGGACTATAACAGTTCTCCTCATTTCCTTCCATGTTCTGTGTCTGTGTAGTTTATCTACAACCTCTTTCTTCATCTTCACCTCCATTGTAGAATACAGTATGTGAATGGTTATTCAATGCGCAGTCTAGTTCAGAGCTTGTGGCATATCTAGAAGGAGTCACAAGGTAGATGGAAAATGAAAGGATATCATCCCAAAGCTCTTGGAGTTAGAGATAGTGTTTGTTTTAATCCACACAAAGTATACTCATCTTCCGATGTCATATCTTTTTGCCTTTTCATAGTGTTCATGGGGTTCTCACGGCAAGAACACTGGATGATTTGCCATTCCATCTTGCAGTGGACCACATTTTGTCAAAACTCTTCACTATGACCCTGTCTATCTTGGGTAGTCCTGCATGGCATGGCTTCCTTGAGTTTTGCAAGTCCCTTTCCAACAACAAGGTTTTGATCCATGAAGGGGATGTATGTGTGTATGTATATATGTATGTATGTATATGTTGTTTAGTCACTAAGTTGTGTCCAACTCTTGTGACCCCATGGACTGGTGGCTCACCAGGTTCCCCTGTCCATGGGATTTAACAGGCAAGATTACTGGAGTAGGTTGCCATTTCCTTCTCCAGGGTATCTTACCAACCCAGGGATTGAACCATGTCTCCTGCACTGGCAGGTGGACTCTATTGCTGAGCCACCAGAGAAGTCTGTTATATTCTTTATCACTGAGCCACCAGGGAAGCCTGGTATATTTAGATTATTTTCCATTACATGTTATTAAAATATATTGAATATAATTTTTTTGTGCTCTACAATAGATCCTTGTTTATTTATTTTAGTGTGGATCTGCTTAGTAGATAATTCTTGTTCCTGAACCCTGCCTCTGTCTTTGTCTCTTTCCTGGCTACCCAGCATCCATTCTACCTTGTCTTATTTAGTACAAGTGAAATATTTCTGTAGGGCTTGCATTCTCAATGTGTGGGTGGAGAACTGATGCAGTGGTAAGTAATCACCCCCTAAGTGTGTGAAAATTAGTAATTGAGGGGCAAAAAACAGTTATTTTGATAGTTTGTGGCCCTTAGAGGCTCAACTGTGACAAAATCTTTTTAAAAATTAATTAATTTCATTTTTGGTTCTGCTGGGTCTTCATTACTATGCATAGGTGTTCTCTAATTGTGGCAAGCAGGGGGCTACTCTTCCTTGTGGTGTGTGGGCATCATTGTGGTGGCTTCTCTTGTTGCAGAGCACAGGCTATAGGTGCACAGGCTTGCAACACTTAGGCTCAGTAGTTGCAGCATGCAGGCTCTAGAGTGTGGGGTCAGTAGTTGTGGCTAACAGGCTTAGTTGCTCCACGGCATGTGGAATCTTCCTGATCCAGGGATCAAAGCCAAGTCCTCTGCATTGGCAGGCGGCTTCTTATCCAATCTACCATCAGGCAAGTCCTCTACCTGACAAAATCTTATTCTTTAGCTTTTAATTTCTCTTACTGGGTTTTCTTGGGTCATGAGTAATAATAATGCTGAAGTCATAGAAGGTATACAAAGTGTATGCAAGATCAGTGCTATAAACCACAGAGAATAAATGACTGTGATTTGAAGACTTTCAAACCACTGCTCATTCTCACAGACATATCATGAGAGGTGACATGCTTGTGCCTATTGACTGTCATTGATTGCCTTTATGTTTGATCCTCAGTGCCTTTGTATGTTGTTTGGGTTTTGAGAGTTTAATAAAAATGGGCTTTATCTAATTATACAAAAGTTATTTATTTCATCATTAATTATGTCAAGTAGTGAAAAGAAAAATATTTGAAAATATCAGAATATCAAGCAGTTAGTTAAAAGTTATTTCTCACATCAAGCAAAACAAAAATCAAGTCTCCTAAACATAATTTTTAAGAAATTAAATGAAATTTTCAATTGCTTATTTTTAGTGAAAAATAAACTTTTAAAATATTTTTAGAAATTTCATTACACTATTATCAACACAGTTACATTAACTGACAATTTCATATGTAATTTAACACATTGCAATGTTGATAAATTACATTTAAAGTTGCTCAACAAACAGTTATAAAGTTAAATGTTAATGAATTTTTTCCTTTTTAAAATTGAGATATAATTGCCATATAACATTATGTTGGCTTCAGGTATACAACATAATGGTTCAATATTTTTATATATTATGAAATTATCACCACAATAAGTCTAGTTAAAATTCATCAGTACACACTGTTAAACATTTTTTCCTCTTGTGATTAGGACTTTTAAGATCTGCTCTCAGCATTAGACATAAACTTATCAGACACCAACATTTCTTTAAAAAGGCACAGGAAGAGGGGCCCACAAAAGGAACTGAGAAGTAGTGGCCTAGGATTAAAGAGTAGAACCAGCAGAGTGTGGCTTCACAGAAACCAAGTGCAAATCATCTTCCAAATAGAAGGAGTGATCAACATTCCAAATACTACACAAAACAAAGCCTGAAAACCCACCACTAGATTTAGCAATAAGATCACTGATAGTCTTACAGAGAACATGGAGTGGTAGAGGTGGATGACAAATTACAATGGGCTAAGAAGCAAGGACTGGAAGACAAAATGTAATGGGTTAAGAGGTGATCAGAGAAAAAAAGATAAAAATGAAAATAATGAACAGGAGTGCAAACCACCTTCCAAGCTGTTTGCCCATGATAGAGAGTAGAGGTATAGGGCAGAAGCTAAAGAATGATGATGAGTGGTTGAGTGAATGTTTTTGTGTTTAAGCATCTTTATTGAGGTATAATTTCACAGCATAAAAGTCATCTGCCTTGAATTCACAATTTCATGAGTTTTAGCTTGCTAATGGAGTTGCACAAATGTCACTATGGTCCACTTTTAAAATACTTCCATCACCCCCCAAAGATCCCTTGGGTCCATTTACTCTCAAGTTACAGAAAAACACAATTTTCTCTCCCTCTAGATTTGCCTTTAGAGGGGCGTAGTTTTGTGTAAATGGCACCATACAATATGTGTTCTTTTGCATTTCGCTTCTTTCTCTGAACATAATATTTTTGAGATTTGTTCATGGTGTAGTGTAGCATGTATCAGTACTTTGTTGCTTTTTATTATTGAATTGCATTTCATTAAATTTATATCCCATATTTTATTTAAATGCATTCTCTGGTTGAATGACATTTGAGTTGTTTCCAACTTTGGTATTCTGAATATTGTTGCTGTGAGCATCCAAGTACAAGTCTTTGCGTGGATACGTTTTCATTTCTCTTGGGTAGATACCTAAGAGTAGAATTGCTGGGCAACATGGTGAGAAGCAGAGAGGCTTCTCTTTTTTCTTTTTTTCAAGTTCAAAAGACTTGATTATGTTTAAAGGCCAAGTCAAAGAAAGGAAAGACTGAAGACATATGAGGGATCAAGTTTCCTGAGGAGGAAGAAGGGAATGGGGCACAGAACTCCAGTGGAAAGACTAGTTAACAAGAAAAGGGGCAACTCTTCTACTGTGATAGTAGAGAAAGAGCAAGAACTGGTCAGGTGGGGGTGCTCACGAGTTTGCAGGTAGCTTGTGGCAAAGAGTTGAGAACATTGCTGTTTGGGGGTTTCTATTCTCAGTGCAGTAGGAGGTGAAGTGATGGGGAAAGGGAGGTAGAAAATGCAAAAGGGCCGATAAAATGGAGATTTGTCAAAGCTGCCATCCAGCAGGGAAACAGGATTGCCACACAGCATAGAGAGGGTGGGGTCCATGACATTTTAGTGGCTCCTATCTGAGCAATTATGGGTCTAGGATTGACATAAAGTGAATAATTATATTCATTCAGGGTTGGGGCTGTGATAGAAGGATGACAAGGCATATGATTGAGGATATTATCAGCTAGAGAAGAGCAGATTGAGCAGATTTCCACTTTTCAGGGGTGAAGAAAACTTCAATTAAGTCAAGGAGGTGAAAGATAAGTCAGTAATAGTATCAAGGGACAACAGGATTAATCCATAGTGGCAAGTGTTAGCTGACAATGGGAGCAGTAGCATCATTCTATCAGATCATTCCTGCAGCAAAATCTTTACTGTGTCATGTCATGCCACTCTTGGTTCCTGGTCTTGCCTGGTTCTCCAGGCCTCTCATGGAAGCTGTGGATTGATTACCTAATGCTCATTTCTGGTACTCATTGTGGTAGGGTGGCTTATTCTTTGATAATAAATAAACCCAATCTCAATGACTTAATACACACAAGTTTATTTTTTGCACGTGCAAAATCTGTTTCAAGTCCAGTGGCTTTTTAAGACAGCTTCTTTCCAAGAGTTAACTCAGGGATACAGGCTGACATCTTGTGGCTGTGCCCTCTAGCCCCTGGTTGCCATAGCAGAACAAGAGAGAGCAGGAAGATTGAGCACCACTTCTTCAATGCACAACCCATTGGCCAGAACTAGGCCCATGGCCCCATATAACTCTAAAAGAACTGGAAATATAGGTGAGCTCACAAATATTCAGCAAACAGTAAATGACTCTGCCACATCTAATGATTTAACTTCTGCTACAGTTAACCAGGGTCAATCCTAATGTTTCTATTCAAGAACCCTGACTAGTAAAAGATATGTGGGTTAGAATATTTTAAAATATACATCTTTAGGAGGAATCAACCTGCCTGACTTCAGACTCTACTACAAAGCCACAGTCATCAAGACAGTATGGTACTGTCACAAAGACAGAAATATAGATCAATGGAACAGAATAGAAAGCCCAGAGATAAATCCACGAACCTATGGACACCTTATCTTTGACAAAGGAGGCAAGGATATACAATGGAAAAAAGACAACCTTTTTAACAAGTGGTGCTGGGAAAACTGGTCAACCACTTGTAAAAGAATGAAACTAGAACACTTTCTAACACCATACACAAAAATAAACTCAAAATGGATTAAAGATCTAAATGTAAGACCAGAAACCATAAAACTCCTAGAGGAGAACACAGGCAAAACACTCTCCGACATAAATCTCAGCAGGGTCCTCTATGACCCACCTCCCAGAATATTGGAAATAAAAGCAAAACTAAACAAATGGGACCTAATGAAACTTAAAAGCTTCTGCACTTCAAAGGAAACTATAAGTAAGGTGAAAAGACAGCCCTCAGATTGGGAGAAAATAATAGCAAATGAAGAAACAGACAAAGGATTAATCTCAAAAATATACAAGCAACTCCTGAAGCTCAATTCCAGAAAAATAAATGACCCAATCAAAAAATGGGCCAAAGAACTGAACAGACATTTCTCCAAAGAAGACATACTGATGGCTAACAAACACATGAAAAGATGCTCAACATCACTCATTATTAGAGAAATGCAAATCAAAACCACAATGAGGTACCATTACATGCCAGTCAGGATGGCTGCTATCCAAAAGTCTACAAGCAATAAATGCTGGAGAGGGTGTGGAGAAAAGGGAACCCTCTTACACTGTTGGTGGGAATGCAAACGAGTACAGCCACTATGGAAAACAGTGTGGAGATTTCTTAAAAAACTGGAAATAGAACTGCCATATGACCCAGCAATCCCACTTCTGGGCATACACACCGAGGAAACCAGATCTGAAAGAGACACGTGCACCCCAATGTTCATCGCAGCACTGTTTATAATAGCCAGGACATGGAAGCAACCTATATGCCCATCAGCAGCTGAATGGATAAGGAAGCTGTGGTACATATACACCATGGAATATTACTCAGCCGTTAAAACGAATTCATTTGAATCAGTTCTAATGAGATGGACGAAACTGGAGCCCATTATACAGAGTGAAGTAAGCCAGAAAGATAAAGAATATTACAGCATACTAACACATATATATGGAATTTAGAAAGATGCTAATGATAACCCTATATGCAAAACAGAAAAAGAGACACAGAAGTACAGAACAGACTTTTGAACTCTGTGGGAGAAGGTGAGGGTGGGATGTTTCAAAAGAACAGCATGTATATTATCTATGGTGAAACAGATCACTAGCCCAGGTGAGAAGCATGAGACGAGTGCTCGGGCCTGGTGTACTGGGAGGACTCAGAGGAGTCGGGTGGAGAGGGAGGTGGGAGGGGGGATCGGGATGGGGAATACGTGTAACTCTATGGCTGATTCATGACAATGTATGACAAAACCCACTGAAATATTGTGAAGTAATTGGCCTCCAACTAATAAAATAAAATTAAAAAAAAATAAAATATACATCTTTAATTTTCTCCTGATTACAGTGATATTCATATTATAAAAATTTGAATACTACATAAACATTTAATATAAAAGTCCCTCATAATCACAAACCCCTAAATAACTATTATGATAGTTTTATAAAATCCCCAAATAACTATTATGAATAGTTTGATATACATTGTTCTTCTGTATAGGCTTCCCAGGTGGCACTAGTGGTAAAAAAATCTACCTGCCAGTGCAGGAGAATCAAGAGATGTGGGTTCAATCCCTGGGTCGGGAAGATCTCCTGGAGGAGGAAATGGCAACCCACTCCAGTATTCTTGCCTGGAAAATTCCATGGACAGAGGAACCTGGTGGGCTACGATCCATGGGGTTGCAAAGAGTCAGAAATGACAAAACCACTACAATATTGTAAAGTAATTAGACTCCAATTAAAATAAATAAATTTATATTAAAAAAAAAGAAATGACCGAGTGACTAATGTACACAGGATTATTACTGCAGTTAATTTACTTATCTATGTTTATGTTATTCATTGAAAAAAAGTCAGGTCTAGTACAGTATGTATAGTATGTTGCCATTTGTGCAATGAAGGAGGTAATTGGGAAAATACTCATATTTACATAAAGGAACATTGATTGAATGAACAAGAAATTTAAAAAGTTATTTATAGGGCTTAAGTTGGAATGAGTGGATGGTGTCAGGGTGTGGGTGATACTTCTTAGTGTACATCTTTATATATTTTTATATAAATTTATACAAACATTTATAGACATTTTATATATTTATATTGAACTATAATGTATTAGTTTTCTATTGCTGCTATAATAAATTATTATCAAATAATTACACAAATGATTGTCTTACAGTTCTGGAAAACAGAAGTCTGAAATGGATCTTAAGGGGCTAAAATCAAAGGCTGTAGTCCTCTGGAGTCTTTAGAGGCAAATGCATTCCTTAGCTTGTGGTATCTTCCTCCCTCATCTAAGTTAGCAGTATAGCATCTTCAAAGTTCTTTTCTCTCTGACCTCTGCTTCCATTATTTCCTTCTCTGACCCTGATTCTGTTGTCACACTGCCATCTTTGTCTTCTTTGATCCTCTTCCTTTTCTCCCATAAGGACCTTTGTAATTACATTGAACCCACACAGACAACTGAGGATAATTTCCTCATCTCAACACCATTTTCTTTCTTTTTTTAAAAAATTTATTTATTTTAATTGGAGGTTAATTACTTTATGATATTGTAGTGGTTTTTGCCATACATTCACATGAATCAACCAATGGTGTACATGTGTTCCCATCCTGAAACCCCCTCCCACCTCCCTCCTCATCCCACCCCTCAGGGTCATCCCAGTGCACAAGCCCCGAGCACCATGCCTCATGCATCGAACCTGAACTGGCAATCGACTTCACATATGATAATATACATGTTTAAATGCTATTCTCTCATATCATCCCACCCTCGTCTTCTCCCACAGAGTCCAAAGTCTGTTCTTTACATCTGTGTCTCTTTTGCTATCTCACATATAGGGTCACCATTGCCATCTTTCTAAATTCCATCTATATGTATTAATATAATGTATTTGTGTTTTTCTTTCTGGCTTACTTCACTCTATAAGAGGCTCCAGTTTCATCCACCTCATTAGAACTGATTCAAATGCATTCTTTTTAATAGCTGAGCAATATTCCATTGCGTGTATGTATCACAGCTTTCTTATCCATTCATCTGCCGATGGACATCTAGGTTGCTTCCATGTCTTGGCTATTATAAACAGTGCTGCGATGAACATGGGGGTACATGTGTCTCTTTCAATTCTGGTTTCCTTGGTGTGTATGTTAGATCTCCAGAAATTACTCATCTTATAATTGAATGTTTGTAATCTTTGACCATCTCCCCATCTCCCCACCCCCCAATCCCTGGAAATCAGTGTTCTACTCTTTAATTCTGTGTGTTCTATGGTTTTAGAGTCCACATATAAGTGAAGTCATGCAGTATTTGTTTTTCTGTCTCTGGCTTACTTCATTTAGGATATTTCATAATATCCTCCAAGTCACCAATATTGTTGCTCCTTTTATAAGGCTAAATAATATACAGTTTATATGTATATATTTACATATGTTTACCCACATGTATATTACATTTGATAAATAATGCCGCAATGAAAATATCAGTGTAGATGTCTCATTGAAATAATGATTTCATTTTTTCCATATCTTTTGTATATATACTCAGTAGTGGGATTGTTGGGTCATACAATAATTCAACTTTTAGTTTATTGAGAAGCTTCCATATTATTTTCCATAATGGATTCACCAATTTACATTTCCATGAACAGTATACAATGGTTTGCTTTTCATTAAACCCTCACCAACACTTGTTCTCTCTTGTGTTTTTGGTAATAGTCGTTCATACAGAGTGACTATATATATATGAGGTGTTATCTCACTGTGGTTTTGATTTGCATTTCCCTGGTGATTAGCTATGTAGAATACTTTTTCATATACCTGTTGGTCATTTATGTCTTCATTGGAAAACTGTTTATTCAGGTCCTTTGTCCATTCAAAAAATTGGGTTCAGTTCAGTTCAGTCACTCAGTCATGTCTGACTCTTAGCGACCCCATGAACTGCAGCACGCCAGGCCTCCCTGTCCATCACCAACTCCTAGAGTCCACCCAAACCCATGTCCATTGAGTTGGTGATGTCATCCAACCACCTCATCCTCTGTCATCCCATTCTCCTCCTGCACTCAATCTTTCCCAGCATCAGGGTCTTTTCAAATGAGTCAGCTCTCCGCATCAGGTGGCCAAAGTATTGGAGTTTCAGCTTCAACATCAGTCCTTCCAATGAACACCCAGGATTGATCTCCTTTAGGATGGACTGGTTGGATCTCCTTGCAGTTCAAGGGACTCTCAAGAGTCTTCTCCAACACCACAGTTCAAAAGCATCAATTCTTCAATGCTCAGCTTTCTTTATAGTCCAACTCTCACATCCATACATGACCACTGGAAAAACCATAGCCTTGACTAGATGGACCTTTCTTGACAAAGTAATGTCTCTGTTTTTTAATATGTTGTCTATGTTGGTCATAACTTTCCTTTCAAGGAGTAAGCGTCTTTTGATTTCATGGCTGTAATCACCATCTGCAGTGATTTTGGAGCCCAGAAAAATAAAGTCAGCCACTGTTTCCACTGTTTCCCCATCTATTGGCCATGATTTTGCTATTGAATTATATGGATTTTTTATATGTATATTTTGGATACTGACCTCTTATCAGATAGATAGTTTGCTCCCATTTCAAAGCCTGCTTTATCATTTTGTTGATTGTTTCTTTTCTATGCAGAGCCTTTTAGTCTGATGTGGTTCAACCTGTTTAACTTTTATTGCCTGTGCTTTTGGTGTCATATTCTTGAAATCATTGCCAAGATGAATGCTAAGGAGTTTTCCCCTATTTTTTTAAGGAGTTTTGTGGTTTTGGGTCTTAAGTTTAAGTTTTTAATCCATTTTGAGTTAACTTTAGTGAATGGTGTAAGATAGGTGTCTTGTTTCTTTCTTGTGCGTATAGATATATAGTCTTCCCAACACCATTTATCGAAGAGATTAGAAACAGTGTCAGATTTAATTTTCTTGGGCTTCAAAATCACTGCAGACTGGAACCACTAAATTAAAAGACACTTGCTCCCTGGAAGAAAAGCTATGACAAATTTAGACTGTGTATTAAAAAACAGAGACATTACTTTGCTGACAAGACCCATCTAGTCAAAGCTATGGTATTTTCCATTAGTCATGTATGCATGTGACAGTTGGACCATAAAGAAGGCTAAGCACTGAAGAATTGATGCTTTCGAACTGTAGTGCTGGAGAAGACTCTTGAGAGTCCCTTGGACTGCAGGTGGATCAAGTCAGTCAATCCTGAAGGTAATCAACCTTGAATATGCTTTGGAAGGATTGGTGCCGAAGCTGAAGGTCCAATACTTTGGCCATCTGATAAGAAGAGCCGACTCATTGGAAAAGATCCCGATGTTGGCAAAGATTACGGCAAGAGGAGAAGGGGGCGACAGAGGATGAGAGAGCTGGAAGGTCTCACTGACACTATGGAGATGAGTTTGAGCAAACTCAGGGAGACAGTGAAGGACAGGAAAGCCTGGCATGCTGCAGTTCATGAAGTTGCAGAGTTAGACATAACTTAGTGACTGAACAACGACAGCCCTTTCTCTATTACATATTCCTGGTATTCTTTTTAAAGACTAGTTGATAGTATATCTTTGGTTTATTTCTGGGCTGTTTGTTTAGTTTCACTGGACTATGTATCTGTTTTATGTCAATATCATTCTGTTTTTATTATTAACATTGGATGGTCCTTGAGGATATGGCTTTGTAATATAGTTCGGAATCAGGAAGTGTGATGCCTCCAGATTTGTTATTTACTAATATTGCTCTTACCATTTGGGGTGTTTTTCTGGTTCCATGCAAATTTTAGAATTGTTTTTCTTATTTCTAAGAAAAAATGCCATTTTCATTTGATAGGGATTGCATTCAATTTGTAGATTGCTTTGGACAGTATGAACACTTTAATATTATTTTTCCAATCTATGAGCACGAAATACCTTTCCACTTAAGTCTTCCTTCAATTACTTTAATCAGACTGTTAGAGTTTTCAATGTATAGAGCTATCATCTCCCTTGTTAGGTTTATTCCTACATATGGATTCCTTTTGATATTGCTGTAAATGTGCCTTTTACTATTTCTTTCTGAGGTAGTTCATTGATAATGTATAGAAATTCAACTAATTTCTGTGTGTTGGTTTTGCTTTCTACAACTTTACAGAATTTGTTTATTGTTATAAGTTTTTTGCTGGTGTCTTTAGGGTTTTTTTGTATAAAATACCATATCATCTGCAAATAGTGACAGTTTCACTATTTCCTCTCTGATTTGGATACTTTTTTTTCTTTTTCTGGCCTAATTGCTCTGGCTAGGACATCATATAAAGTTGAATAAGAATTGAAAAGTGGGCACCTTTATCTTCTCTTTTTGTTTGTTTCTTTTTAATTTATTTATTTTTACTTTACAGAATTTTGTTGTTTTCTGTCAAACATCAACATAAATCAGCCATATGTATGCATATGTCCCCTCACTCTTGAACCTCCCTTCCATCTCCCTCCCCATCCCACCCTTCTCAGTTGATACAGAGCCCCTGTTTGAGTTCCCTGAGTAATACAGCAGTTCCCATTGCCTATCTATTTGACATATGGTAATGTAAGTTTGGAATGCGAGGTAGGTAGTCAGGAAACACCTGGAGTAACAGGAAAATTTGGCCTTGGAGTACGGAATGAAGCAGGGCAAAGGCTAATAGAGTTTTGCCAAGAGAACGCACAGATCATAGCAAACACCCTCTTCCAACAATGCAAGAGAAGACTCTACACATGGACATCACCAGATGGTTAACACCGAAATCAGATTGATTATATTCTTTGCAGACAAAGATGGAAAAGCTCTATACAGTCAGCAAAAACAAGACCGGGAGCGGACTGTGGCTCAGATCATGAACTCCTTATTGCCAAATTCAGACTTAAATTGAAGAAAGTAGGGAAAAATCACTAGACCATTCAGGTAAGACCTAACTCAAATCCTTTATGACTATATAGTGGAAGTGAGAAATAAATTTAAGGGACTAGATCTGATAGAGTGCCTGATGAACTGTGGGGGGAGGTTCATGACATTGTACAAGAGACAGAGATTAAGACCATCCCCACAGAAAAGAAATGCAAAAACACAAAATGGTTGTCTGAGGAGACCTTACAAATAGCTGTGAAAAGAATAGAAGTGAAAAGCAAAGGTGAAAAGGAAAGATATTCCCATTTGAATGCAGAGTTCCAAAGAATAGCAAGGAGAGATAAGAAAGCCTTCCTCAGCGATCAATGCAAAGAAATAGAGGAAAACAACAGGATGGGAAAGACTAGAGATCTCTTCAAGAAAATTAGAGATACCAAGGGAATATTTCATGCAAAGATGGGTTCGATAAAGGACAGAAATGGTATGGACCTAACAGAAGCAGAAGATATTAAGAAGAGGTGGGAAGAATACACAGAAGAACTGTACAAAAAAGATCTTCATGACCCAGATAATCACGATTGTGTGATCACTCACCTAGAGCCAGACATCCTGCAATGTGAAGTCAAGGGGGCCTTAGAAAGCATCACTATGAACAAAGCTAGTGGAGGTGATGGAATCCCAGTTGAGCTATTTCAAATCGTGAAAGATGATGCTGTGAAAGTGCTGCAGTCAATATGTCAACAAATTTGGGAAACTCAGCAGTGGCCACAGGACTGGAAAAGGTCAATTTTCATTCCAATCCCAAAGAAAGGCAATGCCAAAGAATGCTCAAACTACCATACAGTTGCACTCATCTTACACGCTAGTAAAGTAATGCTCAAAATTCTCCAAGTCAGGCTTCAGCAATATGTGAACCGTGAACTTCCAGATGTTCAAGCTGGTTTTAGAAAAGGCAGAGGAACCAGAGATTAAATTGCCAACATCTGCTGGATTATCAAAAAAGCAAAAGAGTTCCAGAAAAACATCTATTTCTGCTTTATGACTATGCCAAAACCTTTGACTGTGTGGATCACAACAAACTGTGGAAAATCCTGAAAGAGATGGGAACACCAGACCACCTGACCTGCCTCTTGAGAAACCTATATGCAGGTCAGGAAGCAACAGTTAGAACTGGACATGGAACAACAGACTGGTTCCAAATAGGAAAAGGAGTACGTCAAGGCTGTATATTGTTACCATGCTTAGTTAACTTATATGCAGAGTACATCATGAGAAACGCTGGGCTGGAAGAAGCGCAAGTTGGAATCAAGATTGCCAGGAGAAATATCAATAACCTCAGATATGCAGATGACACCACCCTTATGGCAGAAAGTGAAGAGGAGCTAAAAGGCCTCTTGATGAAAGTGAAAGAGGAGAGTGAAAAAGTTGGCTTAAAGCTCAATATTCAGAAAACTAAGATCATGGCATCAGGTCCCATCACTTCACAGCAAATAGATGGGCAAACAGTGGAAACAGTGGTAGACTTTCTTTTTCTGGGCTCCAAAATCGCTGCAGATGGTGACTGCACCCATGAAATTAAAAGACGCTTACTCCTTAGAAGGAAAGTTATGACCAACCTAGATAGCATATTAAAAAGCAGAGACATTACTTTGCCAACAAAGGTCCGCCTAGTCAAGGTTATGGTTTTTCCAGTGGTCGTGTATGGATGTGAGAGTTGGATTGTGAAGAAAGCTGAGCACCAAAAAATTGATGCTTTTGAACTGTGGTGTTGGAGAAGACTCTTGAGAGTCCCTTGGACTGCAAGGAGATCCAACCAGTCCATCTTAAAGGAGATCAGTCCTGGGTGTTCTTTGGAAGGACTGATGCAGAAGCTGAAGCTTCAGTACTTTGGCCACCTCATGTGAAGAGTTGACTCATTGGAAAAGACCCTGATGGATTGGGGGCAGGAGGAGAAGGGGCTGACAGAGGATGAGATGGCTGGATGGCATCACCGACTTGATGGGCATGAGCTTGAGTAAACTCCGGGAGTTGGTGATGGACAGGGAGGCCTGGCGTGCTGCGGTTCACGGGGTTGCAAAGAGTCGGACATGACTGAGCAACTTAACTGAACTGAATGTAAGTTTCCATGTTACTCTCTTCATATATTTCACCCTCTCCTCCACCTACCCCTATGTTTATAAGGCTGTTCTTGATGTCTGTTTTTCCATTGTTGCCCTGCAAATAAATACATCGGCACCATCTTTCTAGATTCCATATATATGCATTAGTGTACGATATTTATCTTTCTCTTTCTGACATACTTCACTCTGTATAGTAAGCGCTAGGTTCATCCACCTATTTAGAATGAACTCATATGTGTTCCTTTTTATGGCTGAGTAATATTCCATTGTATATATGTACTACAGCTTCTTTCCCCATTCACCTGTCAATGGACATGTAGGTTGCTTCATGTTCTAGTTATTGTAATAGTGCTGCATTGAACATTGGGGTACATATGTCTATTTTAGTTTTGGTCTCCTTAGGGTATATGACTAGGAGCAGTGTTGCCAGGTCGTATGGTGCTTTTATTCCTAGTTTTTAAAGGAATCTCCATACCGTCTTCCATAGTGATGGACATGAGTTTGAGTAGGCTCCAGGAGTTAATGCTGGACAGGGAAGCCAGGCAGTCCACGGGGTCACAAAGAGTTGGACACGACTGAACGACTGAACTGACTGACTGATACCATCTTCCATAGTGGCTGTATCAATTTATATTCCCACCAATAGTGCAAGAGCATTCTCTTTTTCCACACCCTCTCCAGCATTTATTATTTGTAGACTTTTTGATGATGGCCATTCGAATTGGTGTGAGGTGATATCTCATTGTAGTTTTGGTTTGTATTTCTCAAATAATGAGTATTGTTGAGCAACTTTTCATGTATTTGTTAGCCATCTATATGTCTCCTTGGTATTCTTTGGAACTCTGCATTCAAATGGGTATATCTTTCCTTTTCTCCTTTGCTTTTTGCTTCTCTCCTTTTCACAGCTATTTGTAAAGTCTCCTCAGACAACCATTTTGCATTTTTGCATTTCTTTTTCTTGGGGATGGTCTTGATCCCTGTCTCCTGTACAATGTCACGAACCTCCGTCCATAGTTCATCAGGCACTCTGTCTATCAGATCTAGTCCCTTAAATCTATTTCTCACTTCCACTGAATGATCATAAGGGTTTGATTTAGGTCATACCTGAATAGTCTAGTGGTTTTCCCTACTTTCTTCAATTTAAGTCTGAATTTGGCAATAAGGAGTTCATGATCTGAGCCAGCCAGATTCCAGTCTTGTTTTTGCTGACTGAATAGAGCTTCTCTATCTTTGGCTGCAAAGAATATAATCGATCTGATTTCGGTGTTGACCATCTAGTGATGTCCATGTGTAGAGTCCATGTTGTGGAAGAGGGTGTTTGCTATGACCCCTGTGTCCTCTTGGCAAAACTTTATTAGCCTTTGCCCTCCTTCATTCTGTACTCCAAGGCAAAATTTGCCTGTTACTCCAGGTGTTTCTTGACTTCCTACTTTTGCATTCCAGTCCCCTATAATGAAAAAGACATCTTTTTTGGGTGTTAGTTTTAGAAGGTCTTGTAGGTCTTCATAGAACCGTTCGACTTCAGCTTCTTCAGCATTACTGGTCGGGGCATAGACTTGGATTACAGTGATATTGAATGGTTTGCCTTGGAAACGAACAGAGATCATTCTGTTGTTTTTGAGATTGCACTTAAGTACTGTATTTTGGACTCTTTTGTTGATTATGATGGATATTCCATTTCTTCTAAGGGATTCCTGCCCACAGAAGTAGATAATATGATCATCTAAATTAAATTCAACCATTCCAGTCCATTTTAGTTCACTGATTCCTAAAATGTCGACGTTCACTCTTGCCATCTCCTGTTTGCTTTGTTTGCCTTGTTTCATGGACCTAACATTCCAGGTTCTTTTTTTTTTTTTTTTAGAAAATAATCAAATTTATTCTCTCTAGGGAATGGGGTCACCCTTCTCAGTTCTAGGGTGCCATCCATCCTTAAATAGGAGGAGGGGCGCCTACTCACTCGGCAGGCGGTGGACATTCAGGGGCAGTGGGGGCTGTCTCTGCCAGAGCAGGCTGCCCATCGCCCCAACCGAGGGCAGAAAACCAGCTCCCCGGCCTGCAGCACCTGCCCGGCCGGCCACGTGCTGCCCGGCCCATACTGCTGGTAGACGTTCGCATCCTTCTGGAACATGACCAGTGCCTGGGCTGTGTGGATCCGCACGTGCTGGGCCAGGCTGTTGGTGTCCAGGAACTTATCCCCGCAGGAATCACAGGCATAGAGAATATGGGTGTTGGGATCTTCTTCCTGCACTTGCTTCACAGCTTTGCTGATCTCGGCTTTAAGGACTTCAGTCTCATCGGCAGTCACTGCGGCCCCTACTGGCACCACCGTGAGCTGCGTGACAGCCATTGCTGCCAGTGCCTCAGTGGCCAGCGTGACCATGTCATCGACAGTGACCACACTAACCTCACCGCCCTTCTCTGGCTCCAGGATTTTGATGCCGGCCTTGCCCTGGTGCACAGTCTTCACATGGGAGTGAAGGTTGTCCACCCGACTGAAGCCGCGACCACACTTGTCACACAGGTAGGGCTTCTCTCCAGTGTGGATAATGATGTGCTTAGACAGGTCCCCCATGTTCACAAAGGCCTTACTACACACGCTACACTTGTGGGGGCGAATATTATCATGGTGGCGGATATGATTGGCCAACTGGCTGGACTGGATGAATCTCTTGCCGCAGCGCTCACAGACGTAGGGCTTCTCCCCGGTGTGCTGGCGCACATGGGCGATGAGAGAGCTGGCCTGGGTGAAGGCTTTGCCGCACATAACGCACTGGCATGACTTCTCACCCGCGTGAATGCGAACGTGCCGCTGCAGGGCGCCGGGGTCAGCGAACTGCCGCTGGTAGTGGACACACACGTAGGGTTTCTCCCCGCTGTGGATCCACAGGTGCCGCTTCAGGTTTCCTGAGGTGGTGAACTGCTTTCCACACTCCCGGCACTTGAGGGGCCCATCGACGATGTGGATCTTCAGGTGGGCCTTCAGATTACCCACCTGGTTGAACTTCTTGTCGCAGTGCGGGCACTTGTGCTCCTTGTCGGTGTCGTGCGTCTCCAGGTGGCGCATCTTTGACAGTGGGGTCAGAGAAGGAACGGCCGCAGTAGTCGCACTGGTAGGGCTTCTCACCGCTATGCACCAGCTGGTGCCGCTTGAGATTGCCCGACGTGGTGAAGAGCTTGCCACAGTCCTTGCAGCGGTAGCGCGCCTCGCCCGAGTGCCGCTTCTTGTGCAGGTTCAGCAGGCTGATAAGCCGGTAGCTCTTGCCGCACTCCTCGCAGCCATAGGGCTTCAGCAGGCTGTGTGTCTTCTCGTGGGCCTTGCAGGCGGCTGGGTCAGAGAAGGCCTTGCTGCACTCCCACCACGAGAACGGCTTCTCGCCCGTGTGGATGCAGATGTGCCGCTTGAAGTTCCCGGTGTGCGTGAACTCCTTCCCACAGTCCTCGCACTTGTGGATGACGGAGTCGTAGGACTTGGACTCCATGCGGTCGCCGTAGGTGCACGAGCGCAGGCCTTGCGCCTCAGCGCCGAGCTCCTGGCCCGAGTCCGTGCTGGCCGACTCCTCACTCTCCTCTGGGGCCTCGCCCTTCTCCAGTGGCGGCCCCTCTTCCTTGACCACCGCGGGCGCGGCGCCCTCCTCCTCCTCTCGCTCTTCTCCCTTCCTGGCTGGCTCCACCTCCATTTCTTGCTCTGAGCTCTCTGACAAGGCAGCCTCAGCCTCAGCAGCAGCCATGCCACTCGTGGGGTCCGGCTTGAGCTCCACAGGCTCCCGGGGAGCATCTGCCTTCTCCGTCTGCTCTGCACCGCTGCCTGTGCTCTCGGCCTGGCCACCGTGCTCCTCCTTGGGCTCCCAGCCTGGGCCCGTGGGCGGACTGCTCCTAGCCGGGTCCAGCTCACTCAGCGCAGTGGCAGCAGCCTTCTCCTCTTTGGCTCTCTTGTCCCCCACTTCCGTGGCTGAGGCCTCCATAGTCTCCCCAGGGCTGGCAGCCGGCTCACCCAGTGACTTGAGGGTGTGACAGGCCGTGATGATGTCCTGCATCTGCAGGAAGCTGGCCACGGCCAGCACATCATCCATATTCTCAGAGCTCAGGCTCAGCTTGGCTGTGTACATAAACTCCAGCACCTGCCCCAGGCCTGCCGCGTTACTGATGTCCAGGTGCACCACATCCTTCTGGTCCACGAAGAGCATCTTGAAGTATTCGCTGCAGGCCACCAGCACTGTTTTATGAGCCTTAAAGTCAACACCGTCCACCACAAAAGTGCAGTAGCACAAAAGTCCCAGTTGCCGCTGCTGGTTCAGCTGCTCCAAGACGTGTTGGCTGTGCTGGGGAAAATCCATGGCTCAGATTTCCAAGTAGTCCAGGCTACTCTGTTCCAACAGTTTGTCTGGGGAAACTCCAGCTTGACTCTCCTCCTCCAGCTCATTACCTGCCATGTCCTGGGACCCCACCGCAGAGGGAGGTGCATCACGGCCGCGAGAAGGCCTGGGACGGCACTTCAGAGCAGACAAAGGGCGCCGCCACGTTAGAGTCGGGCGGAACCGACCTCGCTGGCTTCCCAGCTCACATTCCAGGTTCTTATGCAATATTGTTCTTTACAGCATTGGACCTTGCTTCTATCACCAGTCATATCCACAACGGGGCGTTGTTTTTGCTTTGGCCCCATCCCTTCATTCTTTTTGGAGTTATTTCTCCACTGATCTCCGGTAGCATATTGAGCACCTACCAACCTGAGGAGTTCATCTTTCAGTGTCCTACCTTTTTGCCTTTTCATTGACTATGCCAAAGCCTTTGACTGTGTGGATCACAATAAACTGTGGAAAATTCTGAAAGAGATGGGAACACCAGACCACCTGACCTGCCTCTTGAGAAACCTGTATGCAGGTCAGGAAGCAACAGTTAGAACTGGACATGGAACAACAGACTGGTTCCAAATAGGAAAAGGAGTACGTCAAGGCTGTATATTGTCCCCTGCTTAGTTAACTTATATGCAGAGTACATCATGAGAAACGCTGGGCTGGAGGAAGCACAAGCTGGAATTAAGATTGCTGGGAGGAATATCAATGACCTCAGATATGCACCACCTTTGTGCCACCCTTGTGGCAGAAAGTGAAGAAGAACTAAAGAACCTCTTGATAAAAGTGAAAGAAGAGAGTGGAAAAGTTGGCTTAAAGCTCAACATTCAGCAAACTAAGATCATGGCATCAGGTCCCATCACTTCATGGGAAATAGATGGGCAAACAGTGGAAACAGTGGCAGACTTTACTTTTGGGGCTCCAAAATCACTGCAGATGGTGACTGCAGCCATGAAATTAAGAGGTGTTTACCTCTTGGAAGGAAAGTTATGACCAACCTAGACAGCATATTAAAAAGCAGAGACATTACTTTGCCAACAAAAGTCCATCTAGTCAAGGCTATGGTTTTTTGAGTAGTCATGTATGGATGTGAGAGTTGGACTATAAATAAAGCTGAGTGCTGAAGAATTGATGCTTTTGAACTGTGGTCTTGAAGAAGACTCTTGAGAGTCCCTTGGACTGCAAGGAGATCCAGCCAGTCCATCCTGGGGGAGATCAGTCCTGGGTGTTCATTGGAAGGACTAATGTTGAGAATGAAGCTCCAATATTTGGCCACCTGATGCGAAGAGCTGACTCATTTGAAAAGACCCTGATGCTGGGAAAGATTGAGGGCAGGAGGAGAAGGGGATGACAGAGGATGAGATGGTTGAATGGCATCACCAACTCAATGGACATGAGTTTGGGTAAACTCCAGCAGTTGGTGATGGACAGGGAGGCCTGGCGTGCTGCAGTTCATGGGGCTGCAAAGAGTCGGACACAACTGAGCAACTGAACTGAACTGATATGCCTTCTTTGGAGAAATGTCTATTTAGGTCTTTTCCGCACTTTTTGATTGGGTTGTTTGTTTTTCTGGTATCGAGTTGTATGAGCTGCTAGTATATTTTTGAAATTAATCCTTTGTCAGTTGTTTCATTTGTTATTATTTTCTTCCATTCTGAATTTTGTCTTTTCATCTTACTTATAGTTCCCTTTGCTGTGCAAAACTTTTATGTTTAATTAGGTCCCACTTGTTTATTTTTGTTTTATTTCCATTACTCTAGGAGGTGGGTCATAGAGGATCTTGCTTTGATTTATGTCATTGAGTGTTCTGCCTACATTTTCCTCAAAGTGTTTTATAGTTTCTGGTCTTACATTTAGGTCTTTAATCCATTTTGAGTTTATCTTTGTGTGTGTGGTGTTAGGAAGTGTTCTAATTTCATTCTTTTACATGAAGTTGTCCAGTTTTCCCAGTACCACATATTGAAGAGGCTGTCTTTGCCCCATTGTGTAGTCTTGCCTCCTTTGTCAAAAATATGGTATCCATAGGTGCATGGGTTTATTTCTGGGCTCTCTGTCTTGTTCCATTGGTTTCTATTTCTGGTTTTGTGTCAGTACTATATTGCCTTGATGACTGTAGCTTTGTTGTATAATCTGAAGTCAGGAAGATTGATTTCTCCAGCTCCACTCTTCTTTCTCGAGACTGATTTGGTTATTTGGGGTATTTTCTGTTTCCATATGAATTGTGAAATTTTTTGTTCTAGTTCTGTGAAAAATGCCATTGGTAATTTGATAAGAATTGCATTAAATCTGTAGATTGCATGTTGTAGTATAGTCATTTTCACAGTATTGATCCTTCATACCCAGGAGCATGGAATATCTCTCCATCTCTTTATACCATCTTTGACTTTTTAAATCAGTATCTTATACTTTTCTGTGTACATTTCTTTTGTCTCCTTAGGTAGATTTATTCTTAAATATTTTATTCTTTTTTGTTGCAATGCTGAATGGGATTGATTCCTTAATTTCTCTTTCTGATTTTGTATTGTTAGTATATAGGAATGCAAGTGATTTTTGTGTATTGATTTTGTATCCTGAAACTTCGCTAAATTCACTGATTAGCTCTAGTAATATTCTGATAGTATCTTTAGGGTTTTCCATGTATAGTATCATGTCATCTGCAATCAGTGAGAACTTTACTTCTTCTTTTCTGATCTGGATTCCATTTATTTCTTGTTCTTCCCTGACTGCTGTAGTTAGGACTCCCCAAACTATTTGAATAATAGTGGTGAGAGAGGACACTCTTGTCTTGTTCCTGATCTTCGAGGGAATACTTTCAAATTTTTACTATTGAGAATTATGTTTGCTGTGGGCTTATCATATATGGACTTTACTATGTTGAGGTAATTTCCTTTTATGCCCATTTTTGGAAGGGTTTTAATCATAAATGGGTGCTGAATTTTGTCAAAGGCTTTTTCTGCATCTATTGAGATGATCATATGGGTTTTACCTTTCAATTTGCTAATATGGTGTATCACATTGATTGATTTGCATATATTAAAGAATTCTTGCATTCCTGGAATAAACCCAACTTGATCATGGCGTATGAGCTTTTTAATGTGTTGTTGAATTCTGTTTGCTAGAATTTTGTTGAGGATTTTTGCATCTATGTTCATCAGTGATATTGGTCTGCAATTTTCTTTTTTTGTGTTGTCTTTGTCTGGCTTTGGTGTCAGGGTGATGGTGGCCTCATAGAATGAATATGGAAGTATTCCTTCCTTTGCAATTTTTTGAAGGAGTTTCAGAAGGCTAGGCATTAACTCTTCTCTAAATGTTTGATAGAATTCTCCTGTGAAGCCATCTGGTCCTGGGCTTTTGTTTTTTGGGGGATTTTTTTATCACAGTTTTGATTTCTGTGCTTGTGATTAGGTTGCCCATGATTTCTATTTCTTTCTGGTTCAGTCTTAGAAGATTGAACTTTTCTAAGAATCTGTCCATTTCTTCTAGGTTATCCATTTTATTGCCATATAGTTGCTCATAATAGTCTCTTATGGTCCCTTTTTATTTCTGTGTTGTCTGTTGTAACCCCTCCTTTTTCATTTCTAATTTTTTTGATTTTGACTCTTTTCTCATTTTTTCTTGATGTGTCTGACTAAAAGTTTGTCAATTTTGTTCATCTCAAAGAACCAGCTTTTAGTTTTCTTAATCTTGACTATTAATTCTCTCATTTCCTTTTCATTTATTTCTGCTCTGATCTTTATGATTTCTATCCTTCTACCTTTGGGCTTTTTATTTTAGGAGTGGAGTTAGCTTCTCTATTCAATATTTTTCTTGTTTCTTGAGGTAGGATTGTATTGTTATAAACTTCCCTCTTAGAAATGCTTTTGCTACATCCCATAGGTTTTGAGTTGTTGTGTTTTCATTGACATTTGCTTCTAGAAGTTTTTTAATCTCCCTTTTGATTTCTTCAGTAACCAGCTTGTTATTTAGAAATATGAATGGATAAGAAAGCTGTGGTACATATACACAATGGAATATTACTCAGCTATTAAAATGAATGCATTTGAATCAGTTCTAATGAGGTGGATGAAACTGGAGCTTATTATACAGAGCAAAGTAAGTCAGAAGGAAAAACACCAATACAGTATATTAATGCATATATATGGAATTTAGAAGGATGGTAATGATGACTCTATATGCGAGAGAGCGCAAGAGACACAGATGTAAAGAACAGACTTTTGGACTCTGTGGGAGAAGGCGAGGGTGGGATGATTTGAGAGAAAAGCATTGAAACATGTATATTATCCTATGTGAAATAGATCACCAGTCCAAGTTTGATGCATGAGACAGGGTGCTCAGGGCTGGTGCACTGGGATGACCCTGAGGGATGGGATGGGGAGGGAGGTGGGATGGAGGTTCAGGATGGGGAATACATGTACACATATGGCTTATTCATGTCCATGTATGGCAAAAACCACTACAATATCATTAAGTAATTAGCCTCCAGTTAAAATAAATAAATAAAATAAAGTTTAAAAAAGAAATGTATTGTTTAATCTCCATGTGTTAGTGTTTTTTTTTTAACAGTTATTTTCTTGTAATTGATATCTAGTCTCATAGTGATGTGGTCAGAAAGGATGCTTGATATGATTTCAATTTTTTAAATTTACTGAGGTTTGATTTGTGACCTAAGATGTGGTCTTAAAAAAAAAAGATGTGGTCTATCCTGGAGAATGTTCCATGTGCACTTGAGAAGAAAGTGTATTCTTCTGCATTTAGATGGAATGTCCTAAAGATATCCATGAGATTCATCTGGTCTGATATGTCATCTAAGACTTGTGTTTCCTTATTAATTTTCTCTTTTGATGATCTGCCCATTGGTGTAAGTGGGGTGTTAAAATCTCCTACTGTCATTATGTTACTGTCAATTTCTCCTTTTATGTCTGTTAGTGTTTGTCTTATGTATTTAGGTACTCCTATGTTGGGTGCATTGATATTTACAATTGTGATGTCTTCCTCTTGGATTGATTCCTTGATCATTATGTAGTGTTCTTCATTATCTTTTGCAATATTCTTTATTCTAAGGTCTATTTTGTCTGATATGAAGATTGTTACTCCATATTTCTTTTGATTTCCATTTGCATGGAATATGTTTTTCCATCCTTTCACTTTCAGTCTACATGTGTATTGAGGTCTGAGGTGGGTTTCTTGTAGACAACATATATATCGGTCTTATTTTTGTATCCATTCAGCGAGTCTGTGTCTTTGGGTTGGAACATTTAATCAATTTACATTTAAAGTAATTATTGATATATATGTTCCTATTGTCATTTTCTTAATTGTTTGGGGCTTGTTCTTGTAGATCTTTTTCTTCTCTTCTATTTCCTGACTATCTAAGTCCCTTTAACATTTGTTGTAAAGCTGGTTTTGTGGTACTATATTCTCTTAAGTTTTGCTTGTCTGTAAAGCTTTTGATTTCTCCAATTTTGAATGAGATCCTTGCTGAGTAGAGTAATCTTTGTTGTAGATTTTTCCCTTTCAGTACTTTAAATATATCCTGTTATTCCCCTCTGGCCTGCAGAGTTTCCACTGAAAGAACAGCTGTTAACTATATGGGGTTTCCCTTGTATGTTACTTGTTATTTTCCTTGTTGCATTTAATATTCTTGCTTTGTGTTTAATCTTTGTTAGTTTGATTAGTATGTGTCTTAGTGTGTTTCTCCTTGGGTTCATCCTGTATGGGACTCTGAGATTCTTGGACTTGATTGACTATTTCCTTTTCCATGTTGGGGAAAGTTTCATCTACAATCTCTTCAAAAATTCTCTCATACCCTTTCCTTGTCTCTTCTTCTGGGACCCCTATAATTCGAATGTTGTGTGTTTAATATGGTTACAGAGGTCTCTGAGACTCTCATCTGTCTTTTTCACTCTTTTTTACTTTATTCTGCCCTTCAGCAATTATTTCTACCATTCTATCTTCCAGCTCGCTGATTCGTTCTTCTGCTTCAGATATTCTGCTATTGATTCTTTCTAGAGTATCTTTAATTTCTGTAATTGTGTGGTTTGTTTCTGTATGTTTAGTCTTTAATTCTTCTAGGTCTTTCTTAATTGATTCTTACACTTTCTCCATTCTATTTTCAAGATTGTATATCATCTTTACTATCATTATTCTGAATTCTTTTTCAGGTAGTTTGCCTATTTCCCCTTCACTTATTTGGACTTGTGTGTTTCTAGGTTGTTCCTTCATTTGTGCCATATTTCTCTGCCTTTTCATTATCTTTTTAAAAACTTATTGTGTTTGAGATCTCCTTTTCTCAGGCTTCAAGGTTGAATTGTTTCTTTATTTTAGTGTCTGCCCTCCTAAGTTTGGTCCAGAGGTTTGTGTTATCTTTGAGTAGGGTGTGACTTGTGTTTCTGTCCTGGTGGGAGGAAGTGAGTTTTCTTTTTCTCTGATGGGCAGGGCTGAGTGAGGTGGTAAACCTGTCTGCTGATGATTGTGTCTGCATTTTTGTCTTGTTTGTTGTTTGTATGAGGAGTCCTCCACAAGGTCCTACTGGCAGTTGAGTGATGCCAGGCCTTGTATACAGGTGGTTGCCTTTGTGGGAGTTCTCAGTATTTGATACTTCCTAGGGTTAAGAGTTCTCTGGTAGTCTAGGGTCTTGGAGTCAGCACTCTCACTTAGAGGCTCAGGGCTTGATCTCTGATCATGAATGGAGATTCCACAGGTGGTTTGTTATGGCATTAAATGGGATTAAAACAAATACCCCAAAAGAGAAACAAAAGACACACCCCTAGACAAATGGCAATTACAAAATCAGGCACATAATAACTAAAATAATGAAATATACACACATACATACACACCCATATACAAAGTCAAAACAGTCCAAAAAAAAAAAAGTGCGCAATAGATTGACCTGGTGAACAAAGGAAACCAAAAATGATACCCACCACTTAGAAACAAAACTAACTAAAGCACAAACTGGAAAACAAAAGTAAGGTAAGGTGCCAACTGCGGAATAAAGCAACGAAAACAAAGCAAACTAATAAATATGGTGATAAAAAGATAGGAAAGAAATAATAGAAATACAAAGTTAAGTATGGGTAAATAAAGAAGATTTATATATATTAATGATTAACTGCAAGGGGAAAAGAACATAAGAAAAGCAAACAAAGGAATAAATGTAGAAAAAATGATAATAAATTTAAAAAATTTAAATTAAGAATAAAGAGGGGAAAAAAAAGAAAAATTCCACAGAATTGCAAAAAGCCAACATAGGGGCAGAAGTTAATAACAGAACAAAAAGCGTGATGAAAAAAATTCTCAAAAGCTTAAACAGATTTAATAGCACAAATACAATTGACAACAACAAGAGAGTTTTAAAAAAGGGGGAAAAAGAGAAAAAATGAAAAAAAAATCCAGGAGAAACTACAGAACAATTCAAAATATAAGAATAATAAATGTTTTTCTTGAGTCTCTGCTGTCAGCGTCCTTTCCCTTGCTGGGAGTCACAGTCCACCTCGCCTCCCTAGGATGCCCTCTAACACTGGGCTGGTCTCTGAACCTGCTGTGCAGGCAATTCAGACTCTAATCTTGTTCTACTTCTGTGTGTTCTTGCCTCCAATGTCCACAGCTATCAGAACCAGTGCGTTTTCTTTTGTGAGAATTCACAATGTCCTTTTATGTATTTCACAGACACAGATTCTGCCTAGTTGATCATGTGGATTTAATCTGCAACTGGTGGGAAGGTTTTGTGTCCTCTTCCTTAGCACACTGCCCCTGGTTTCAACTGTGGTTTGATCTCCACCTCTACCTGTTGGTTGTCACAGGGGTTTGCTCCAGAGGCTGTCCTGGAGGACTTGGGTCTGCTCCAGTGAGTTCCAGGTGTGGAGGTGGTGCAGCTGCTTGGGTTGCAGAGGCCCTGGCAGCACCAAGTACTCAGGGGAGTTGGTGGCTAGGGCAGCAGGAAATATGGTGCTCTAGAAGGGTATCAGTCCTGGGTGTTCATTGAAAGGACTGATGCTGAAGCTGAAACTCCAATACTTTGACCACCTCATGCGAAGAGTTGACTCATTGGAAAAGACCCTGATGCTGGGAGGGATTGGGGGCAGGAGGAGAATGGGACGAAAGAGGATGAGATGGGTGGATGGCATCCCTGACTTGCGACAGAGAATGAGATGGCTGGATGGTATCACCGACTCGATGGACATGAGTTTGAGTAAACTCCGGGAGTTGGTGATGGACAGGGAGGCCTGGCGTGCTGCAATTCATGGGATCGCAAAGAGTCGGACACAACTGAGCTACTGAGCTGAACTGAGAAGGGTATGGCAACCCACTTCAGTATTTTTGCCTGGAAAATCCCCCAGACAGAGAAGCCTGGCAGACCATAATCCACAGGGTTGCAAGGAGTTGGATATGACCAAAGCGATCCCACGTGCACAGGAAGTTTTCTAGCCTATGGAAGCTCTACCCCAGTGAGTGCAATCTCAAAAATGACAGAATGATCTCTGTTCATTTCCAAGACAAACCATTCAATACCACAGAAATCAAAGTCTATGCCCCAACCACTAATGCTGAAGAAGCTGAAGTAGGTCTATGATGACCTACAAGACCTTCTAGAACTAACACCAATAAAAGGTCCTTTTGATCATAGGGGATTGGAATGCAAAAGTAGGAAGTCAAGAGATACCTGGAGTAACAGACAAGTTTGGCCTTGGAGTACAAATTAGAATAAGGCAAAGGCTAACAGAATTTTGCCAAGAGAACACACTGGTCATAGCAAACACCCTCTTCCAGTAACACAAGAGATGACTCTACACATGGACATCACCAGATAGTCAATACTGAAATCAGATTGATTATATTCTTTGCAGCCAAAGATGGAGAAGCTCTGCTGCTACTGCTGCTGCTGCAGCTAAGTCGCTTCAGTCGTGTCAGACTCTGTGCGACCCCATAGACAGCAGCCCACCAGGCTCCTCCGTCCCTGGGATTCTCCAGGCAAGATTACTGGAGTGGATTGCCATTTCCTTCTCCAATGCATGCATGCAGGCTAAGTTGCTTCAGTCGTGTTTGACTTCATGTGACCCTATGGACAATAGTCCACCAGGCTCCGCTGTCCACAGGATTCTCTAGGCAAGAATACTGGAGTGGGTTGCAATTTTCTTCTCTAGGAGAAGCTATATGCAGTCAGCAAAAACAAGATCAGGAGTTGGCTGTGGCTCAGATCATGAAGTCCTTATTACAAATTCAAACTTAAATTGAAGAAAATAGGGAAAACCACTAGGCCATTCCGGTATGACCTAAATTAAATTCCTTACAACTATACAGTGGAAGTTACAAACAGATTCAAGAGATTAGATCTGAGAGACAGAGTGCCTGAATATCTATGGACAGAGGTTCATGACATTGTACAGGAAGCAGTGACCAAGACCATCCCCAAGAAAAAGAAATGCAAAAATACAAAATGGTTGTCTGACAAAGCCTTACAAATAGCTGAGAAAAGAAGAGAAGTGAAAGGCAAAGGAAAAAAGGAAAGCTATACCCATCTGAATGCAGAGTTCCAAGGTATAGCAAGGAGAGATAAAAAAAGCCTTCCTCAGTGATCAATGCAAAGAAATAGAGGGAAAAAATAGAAGGGGAAATACTAGAGACCTCTTCAAGAAAGTTAGAAATACCAAGGGAACATTTCACGCAAAGATGGTCACAATAAAGGACAGAAATGGTATGGACCTAACAGAAGCAGAAGATATTAAGAAGAGGTGGGAAGAATATACAGAAGAGCTATACAAAAAAGATCTTCATGACCCAGATAACCACGATGGTGTGATCACTCACCTAGAGCCAGACATCCTGGATTGTGAAGTCAAGTGGGCATTAGGAATTGTCACTAGGAACAAAGTCAAAGCTAGTGGGGGTGATGAAATTTCAGGTGAGCTATTTGAAGTCCTAAAAGATGATGGTGTGAAAGTGCTGCACTCAGTATGCCAGCAAATTTGGAAAACTCAGCAGTGGCCACAGGACTGGAAAAGGGCAGTTTTCATTCCAATCCCAAAGAAAGGCAATGCCAAAGAATGCTCAAACTACCACACAATTGCACTCATCTCACACGCTAGCAAAGTAATGCTCAAAATTCTCCAAGCCAGGCCTTAACAGTATATGAATCATGAACTTACAGATGTTGAAGCTGGAGTTTGAAAAGGCAGAGGAACCAGAGATCAAATTCCCAACATCCAGTGGATCATAGAAAAACCAAGAGAGTTCCAGGTAAACATCTACTTCTGCCTTATTGATTATACCAAATCCTTTGATGCTGTGAATCACAACAAACTCTGGAAAATTCTTAAAGAGATGGGAATACCAGACCATCTTACCTGCCTCCTGTCAAGAAGCAACAGTTAGATCCAGACATGGAACAATGGACTGGTTCCAAATCAGGAAAGATGTACATCAAGGCTGTATAATGTTATCCTGCTTATTTAACTTATATGCAGAGTACATCATGTGAAACGCCAGGTTCAATGAAGTACAAGCTGGAATCAAGATTGTGGGGAGAAATAACAATAACCTCAGGTATGCAGATGACACCACCCTTATCACAGAAAGGAAAGAGGAACTGAAGAGCCACTTGATGAAAGTGAAAGAGGAAAGTGAAAAGGCTGGCTTAAAGCTCAACATTTAAAAAATGAAGATCATGGCATCTGGTCCCATCACTTCATGGCAAATAGATGGGGAAACAGTGAGAGTCTTTTATTTTCTTGGGCTCCAAAATCACTGCAGATGGTGACTGCATCCATGAAATTAAAAGATGCTTGCTCCTTGGAAGAAAGGCTATGGCAAACCCAGATAGCATATTAAAAAACAGAGACATTACTTTGCTAACAAAGGTCTGTATTATCTAAAGCTGTGGTTTTTCCAGTAGTCATGTATGGATGTGAGAGTTGGACCATAAAGAAAGCTGAGTGCCAAAGAACTGATGCTTTTGAACTGTGGTGTTGGAGAAGACTCTTGAGAGTCCCTTGGACTGCAAGGAGATCAAACCAGTCAATCTTAAAGGAAATCAGTCCTGAATATTCATTGGAAAGACTGATGCTGAAGCTGAAGTGCTAATACTTTGGCCACCTGATGAGAAGTGACTCACTGGAAAAGACCGATACTGGGAAAGAGTGACGCCAGGAGAAGTGACAACAGCGGATGAGATGGTTGGATGTCATCACCAACTTGACGGGCATGACTTTGAGCAAGCTCCATGAGTTGGTGATGGACAGGGAAACCTGGTGTGCTGCAGTCCATGGGGTCACAAAGAATTGGACATGACTGAACAACTGAACTGAACTAAACCCCAGTGAGGATTTGCGTGAAGGTGGCACAGCTGCATGGGTCATGGGGGCCCTGGCGACCCCAAATGTGCGAGATCTTGGGTTGCCTCAGCCACAGGAGCTATGGCACAATCAGAGTCTTTTTCTAGCTTTTGGCAACTGGTAATCAGAAAGCTTCTTTGGCTAGTTCTTTTCCATTGCTCCACCGGTTCAGACACTTAGGGGGCTCCCCTTCCTGGGGTCCTTTTCTGTTGCTTGGTGTGCATCAGGCACATAAAGTGCCCCCCCCCCCACCGTGGGTCCTACTCAGGTGTTTGGTGCATCAGGCACTTAAAGGGGCACAGTGGGTGGGATCCTTCTCTGTTTTTCCATGTGTCAGGTGCTTGAAAGGCCAGCCTCTCTATTGTTCAGCTGCTGGTGTTTGTGTGTGGGGAGAGAGAGACTAAAGTGATGACTCCACCCCCTATTCATGACTCAAGAGTATCACCTTGCTTCCATGGCTGCCTGGCTTTTCTCCAACAGGCATTTCCTGCCACAATCTCCTCCCTTACATCTCCTCAGGCCGTTTCCCTGCAGTCAACAGCAAATCTCGCCCTGTGATTGCTCCATAATCCCTATGCTCCAGCTCCCAGCCACTGTGCCTTCTAGGGACCTGTGTCCCTGTCCGGGGTATGTATGACTGTGGCAAGGACTGTCTGTGATTCTCACTCTATTTATGCTGTCATCGATCAGCTGCTTCACTCTCAGCCTCAAATGTGTCTCCCCTGACCCAAACAATTGCCCAGATGTGGGGATCGGACCCCTGCTTCAGTTCCCCCACCTGCTGAGGGCAAGTCCAGTCTACTAACTCTGCCATTTTTCCCTCTTGTTCCTTCATCCTACTGAGTTTTGTGTGGTTCTATATATTCTTTTCTGGTGGTCAAGTACTTCTGCCCGCTCTTGGCTGGTGCTCTGCATGCACTTCTGTCTTTGTAGGTGTATTCCTGATGTATCCATGGAGAGAGATGTACTCCGTGTCCAACTGCTCCTCCTCCATCTTGTTTCTGTCTATCTTGCTTTTGTTCTTAGAGAAAAAGCTTTTAACTTTTCACTCTTGAGTATGATGTTACCTATGGGCTGTCATATGAGGTCCTTATTATGTTGAGATATGTTTCTTATACACCACTTTTGGAGGAATTTTTATCATGAAATGTTGTATTTTGTCAATTGCTTTTTGTGCTTCTCTTCAGACGATCATACGAATTTATCTTTCATTCTCTTAATGTGCTGTGTCACATTTATTGATTTACATATGTTGAACCATTGTTGTATCCCAAAGATAACTTCCACTCAATCATAGTGTATGATCCTTTCAGTGTGCTGTTGAATTTGATTTACTGGTATTTTGTTGAGGATGCTTGCATTTAAAATTCATCAGGGATATTGTCTTGTATTTTTTTTTTATTGTAGTGTCATTATCTGGCTTTGGTATGGTGGTAATGCTGGCATTGTAAAATGAATTGGGAGTATTCCCTCTTCAATTTTTTGGAAGAGTTTTAGAAGGTCAACATCATTTACTTAATCACATCTGCAAAAGTCCTATGTTCCATGTAAGGTAATAACACACAATTAAAGGAGCCTGTAAAAAAGATGGTTACTGTATTAAGTTTTCTATTGCTGAGCAACAAATAATCACAACCTTTATTCAGTCAATGTGTGGTGGAGCTGAGACTGGAGCTCCAGTATACGAATTCCTAGCCTGTTACAGCAGAGTGCTTTCTCTAAAAACACAAAGATATCCTGTTTTTCCTCTTCAAAAACCTCTCCTACCATCTTCCTCCTTCTCTGGGTTCTTACTGTGGCTCAGTTATTATTAGCCAGTCAGTCAAACTTGCTGTACCTTCAAGAATTACTGTGGGGTTGATAGGTAATGTTGTAAAGCTCCCAGCCCACTGCCTGGCACACAGTAAGTTCTCCCTAAATGGACGCCATTAACTGCTACTACTTTTTCAACTCTTCCAAGTCAGCCTCATTGCCACTCATCTTCAATTCTGCTTCTTCCCATGAGTCTCTGTAGTACCACATCTCAAAGAACAAATTGCTTTCAAAAGACATCAATACTCAACAACTTTTTTTTGCCACTTAATTTTCTTAGTTGAAGGATAATTATTTTACAGAATTTTATGGCTTTCTGTCAGACATCAACAAGTATCAGCCATAGGTACACCCATGTCTCCTCCCTCCGAAACCTCCCTCCCATATCCCTCCCCAATACTCAAAAACTTTTACAGGCAGTCATTGCCCATATACCAAGACTTCCAACAAAAAGTATCTGGTTGACAGTGGTGTAGCTTCAGCCTTCTTTCCCTCTAAATAAAAAACCAAACTCTTTAAATATGGGTATAATACCTAATGCTCAAATCTTGGTTCCTAAATGTCATTCTCAACTAAAAAAGACTAAGTGTCCTTGGGAAACGTAGCTGATTCCAGGATTGAGGCAGAGAAAATACAAGATGAGCATCTCGCAGAGTCAGAAAACAAGGAAGTGCTCAAGCAAAGATGGAGACCTGTCAAAAGGACACAGGAGTCATCTTCCTGCTGGCCAAACATGTGATATTTTGAACATCAAAATAAAGAATAGTACTAACCCACTGAACATGATAGACAACCACAGGTCCATGAGAATATAGATACATAAATGTAGGAGAAAGGAAAGCTCTCCCTTACACTGGAGAGCCAACTAATACAAGTCCAAAGAATGATGGCATTGGACAGTTACCATTTAGCAACCTCAAGAGTCATTGGTGAATGCTAAAACTGGTGGGTGAAAGCTTGAGATCAAGATTTATACACACACACACACACACACACACATATCTCCAGTCATGTCCAACTTTTTGCAACCCCACAGACTAGAGCTGCCAGGCTTTTCTGTCCATAGGATTTCCCAGGCAAGAATACTGGAGTGGGTAGCCATTCCCTTTTCCAGGGACTCTTCCAGACCCAGGGATCAAACCTTGGTCTCTTGCTTTTCAGGCAGATTCTTTATCATCTGAGCCACCAGGGAAGTCTGATATTTGTATATATATGTAAGATAAGTATAGAAAATTTTAACATTTGAGGAATCTGGATTAAGAGTATAAGGCAGTTTTCTCTGTACTATTCTTGGAATTCTTTTAAGACTGAAATTATCTGAACAAAAATTTAAGAGAAAAAAATTCTAGCTTAAAAAACATAGTTAAAATATTTACAAAAAGCTAGAGCTAGTATTATACTCAATGGTGAAAAACTAGATATTTTTTTCTACTAAGATCAAGAACAAGGCAAGGATGTCTGCTCTCATTACTCCTTCTTAACACCACACTGGAAAAAAACAAACAAACACCTCACTGGGAGTCCTTGATAATGCTATAGGCAGGAGAAAGAAATAAAAGTTATACTGATTGGGAAGGAAGAAATAAAACTGTCCTTGTTCACATAGACATTGTTTACATAGGCATAACTGTCTATGTAAAAAATCATAAAGAACCAACAAAAAGATAGTTAGAACTAATAAACTATTACAGCAAGTTTGTAAGTTACAAGGTTAATGTACAAAAGCCAATTGCTTTCTTATGTCCCAGTAATGAACAATTGGAATTTTCAATAAAAAGCAAAATACCACATATATTAGCACCATAAAACTTAATAAAATAATACTTAGGTATAAACTTAACAAAATATGTACAAGATCTATATAAAGAAATTTATAAAACTCTGATAAAAGAAATCAAAGATGATAAACGGAGACATAGTCCATGCACATGGATAGGAAGACAATTTTATCAAGATGTCAGTTCTTCCCAACTTAATCTATAGATTCAATGCAATATCAAGCAAAATCCCACCAGTATATTTTGTGGATATTGACAAACTAATTCTAAAGTTCATCTATAAATGCAAAAGACCCAGAATGGCCAACACAATATTGAAAGAGAAAAAAGAAAGTCTGAGGACTGACCCTACTGGACTTGGAGACTGTCTCTTGATATAAAGCTACAGTAATTGAGACAATATGGTACTGGTGAAATAATAGAAAGAAAGAAAGAAAGAAAGAAAGTGAAGTCGCTCAGTCGTGTCCGACTCTTTGAGACCCCGTGGACTGTAGCCTACCAAGCTCCTCCATCCATGGGATTCTCCAGGCAAGAATACTGGAGTGGGTTACCATTTCCTTCTCCAGGGGATCTTCCCAACCCAGGCATCGAGCCCGGGTCTCCCGCATTGGAGGCAGATGCTTTAACCTCTGAGCCACTAGGGAAGCCCAATAGACAAATAGATAAATGGAATAGAATAGGGAGCCCAAAAATAGATCCACACAAATACAGTCAACTGATCTCTTTTAAAATAATTATTTATTTATTTTATTTCTTTGGCTGTGCTGGGTCGTGGTTGAGGCTTGTGGGATCTTTTTCAGTTGTGGCATGTGGGATCGAGTTTCCTGAGCAGAGATCAAACCTGGACACCCTACATTGGGAGCACAAAGTCTTAGCATTTGAACCATCAGGGAAGTCTCAAATCAGCTAATCTTTGACAAAGGAGCAAAGGCAATTCAATGAAGAAAGGATAGTCTTTTCAACAAATAGTGCTGAAACAACTGGATATCCACATGCAAAAACAGTAATCTAGACAAAAATACTTAAAACCCTTTACAAAAATGAACTCAAAATGGATTATAGGCTGACGTGTAAGATGTAAACCTGAAATTCTTAGAAGATAACAGGGGGAATCTATGTAACTTTGAGTTTGGCAATGACTAAAAACAACACCAAAAACACAACCCATGGAAGAAAAATTCAATAAATTGAGCTTCATTATCAGTGGAAGACACAAAGAATGAAAAGACAAGCCAGAGAATAGATGAAAATGTTTGCAAAACACATATGTGGGGGCTTCCCTGGTGACTCAGTGATGATGAATCCCCCTTCCAATGTGGAGACATGGGTTTGATCCTTGGTCAGGAAGATCCCGCATGCTGCAGAGCAACCAAGCCTGTGCACCACAACTACTGAGCCTGTGCTCTAGAGCCCGTGAACTGTAACTACCAAAGCCCAAGTGCCCTAGAGCCTGTGCTCAGCAACAAGAGAAGCTAACACAATGAGAAGTCCATGCACCATAATGAAGAGTAGACCCTGCTCAACAAAACTAAAGAAAGGCACACACAGCAACAAAGACTCAGCACGGATGAAAAATAAAATAAAATAATCCACATATTTGATAAAAAGCAAATAATCAGAATATACAAAGAACCCTTTAGACTCAAAGAAATAAAGAAAAGAAAAATAATCCAATTTACAAATGGGCAAAAGATCTCAACAGACACCTCACAAAGATCAATCTATGTCATTAGGGAAATGAAAATTTAAAAAATAAGATACCACCATATACATATGACATCACTGACTCAATGGACATGAGTTTGAGCAAACACTAGGAAATAGCAAAGGATGGGGAAGCCTGGTGTGCTGCAGTTCATGGGGTCACAAAGAGTCAGATACGACTTAGCTACTGAACAACAACAACAAATAGACTTATGAGAACAGCTAGAATCTGAAATAACACCACCACCAAGTGCTGATGAGGAGGTAGTATGACAGGAATGTTCATTCATCACAGGTGGGAATGTAACATAATATAGTCACTTTGGCAGACAGTTTTGCAGTTTCTTAACAAAACTGAATATACTCTTACCATACTAATCTCAAGTGGGCTCAGTCTGCAGCAGCTTAAAGCAGGACTTCAGTTCCCCAGCCAGAGATTGAGGCCAGGTCATGGTGGTGAGGGCACCAAATCCTAGCCACTAGACCAGTGGTCAGTGACCAGGACCTGGCCCTTCAGTTCTGCAGAAAAGAATTCCCACAAAGATGGAAAGTAATAAAATAAGTAAACTGTTTATTAGGAGGATAAAGAGTACAGTGTGTGCGGATAGACACATGGGCAAACTCAGAGGTAGAGTCCCTGAGTTGAGCCCTCATGGCTTATGGGGAATTACTTCCAGGTTTCCTTTGGACAATCATTTTGATTTGCCTGGTTCACAGTCCCTATTAGGTATATCTCAGGGTCCTCCCATGTGTGTGCACGCATCTCTTAGCCAAGATGGATTCAACTGAAGAGGCCAATGGGTAGCTTGGCATAACTTAGCATCACTCCCCTTTGACCTCCAAGGAGCCTGTCTGCACAAGTCTGGTTGGGGAGGTCTCCTGACTTTGAGAAAGAAATATATGGTCTGGGCAGGGCCCAGTCTTCTGTCTTAATTGTCCTGCTATTCTTCTCTTGGAGTTTCAGTCCAAGCAATAAAATCTCCTATTACTTTACCCTGGGGTGGGGTGGGGCTCATCTGTCCACTGCCTCAATATAATCCAGCAACTGTACTCCTTGGTATTTACCCAAATGAATTGAAAACTTACATCCACATAAAAACTGGCACACGTATGTTTATAGCAAATTTATTTATCGTATCTGACAAAACTTGGAAGCAACAAAAATATTCTTTAGTATGTGAATGAATAAATAAACTGTGGCACATCTAAATAACAAAATATTAGTTCAGTTCAGTCGCTCAGTTGTGTCTGACTCTTTGCAACCCCATGGACTGCAGCACACCAGCCCTCCCTGTCCATCACCAACTCCCAGAATTTACTCAAACTCATGTTCATTGAGTCAGTGATGCCATCTAACCATCTCATCCTCTGTCGACCCCTTCTCCTCCCACCTTCAATCTTTCCCAGCATCAGGGTCTTTTCAACTGAGTTGGTTCTTTGAATCAGGTGGCCAAAGTGTTGGAGTTTCAGCTTCAGCCTCAGTTCTTCCAATGAATATTCAGGACTGATTTTCTTTAGGATTGACTGGTTGATCTCCTGGCTGTCCAAGGGACCCTCAAGAGTCTTCTTCAACACCACAGTTCAAAAGTATCAATTCTTCAACACTCAGCTTTCTTTATAGTTTAGCTGTCACATCCATACATGACCACTGGAAAAACCATAGCTTTGACTAGACAGACCTTTGTTGGCAAAGTAAAGTCTCTGCTTTTTAATATGCTGTCTAATATGCTTGTCCAAGGATCAAGTATCTTTTCATTTCATGGCTGCAGTCACCATCTGCAGTGATTTTGGAGCCCCCCAAAAATAAAGTCTGTCATTGCTTCCACTGTTTCTCCATCTATTTGACATGAAGTGATGGGACCAGATACCATGATTTTAGTTTTCTGAATGTTGAGTTTCAAGCCAACTTTTTCACTCTTCTTTTTCACTTTCATCAAGAGGCTTTTTAGTTCTTCTTTGTTTTCTGCCTTAAGTGTGGTATCATTGGCATATCTGAGGTTATTGATGTTTCTCCCAGAAATCTTGATTCCAGTTTGTGCTTCACCCAGTCCAGCATTTTTCATGATGTACTCTGCATATGAGTTAAATAAACAGGGTGACAATATACAGCCTTGACATACTCCTTTCCCAGTTTGGAATCAGTCTGTTGTTCCATGTCCAGTTCTAACTGCTGCTTCTTGACCTGCATACAGATTTCTCAGCAGGCAGGTCAGGTGGTCTGGTATTCCTATCTCTTTAAGAATTTTCCACACTCTGTTGTGATCCATGCAGTCAAAGGCTTTGGCATAGTCAATAAAGCAGAAGTAGATATTTTTCTGGAACTCTCTTGCTTTTTTGATGATCCAGCAGATGTTGGCAACTTGATCTCTGGTTCCTCTGCCTTTTCTAAATCCAACTTGAACATCTGGAAGTTTATAGTTCATGTACTGTTGAGGCCTGTCTTGGAGAAGTTTGAACATTGCTTTATTGGCGTGTGAGATGAGTGCAACTGTGTGGTAGTTTGAGCATCCTTTGGCATTGCCTTTCTTTGGGATTGGAATGAAAACTGCCCTTTTCCAGTCCTGTGGCCTCTGCTGAGTTTTCCAAATTTGCTGGCATATTGAATGCAGCACTTTCACAGCATCATCTTTTAGAATTTGAAATACCTCAACTGGAATTCCATCACCTCCACTAGCTTTTTTCATATTGATGGTTCTTAAGGCCCACTTGACTTCATATTCCAGGATGTCTGGCTCAAGGTGAGTGATCACACCATTTTGATTATCTGGGTCATGAAGATCTTTTTTGTACAGTTCTTCTGTGTATTCTTGATATCTCTTAATATCTTCAGGTGTGATCTAAATTAAATCCCTTATGATTATACAGTGGAGATGACAAGCAGATTCAATGGATTAGATCTGGGAGACAGAGTGCCTGAAGAACTATGGACAGAGGTTCATAACATTATATAAAATATTATTCAATGATAAAAAGAAGTGGGTTATTAAGCCAAGAAAAGACACAGAGAAACCTTAAATCCATATTACTAAGGGAAAAAAAGCCAATCTGAAAAGACTACACATTGTATCATTCCAACTATATGACATTCTGAAAAGACAAAAGAATGAAGACAATAAAGAAGTCAGGGGTTCAGGGAGAAGAAGGAAAGGGTAAATGATTGGAAGAGGGGAAATTCAGAGCAGTGAAACTACTCTGTATGATACTGTAGTGGTGGATACATGTCATTATATATTTGCCAAAAACCCATAGAATGTAAAACAAAAAAAAAGTGAATCTTAATGTAAACTATGGTCCTTTGGAATACAAAATGAAGCAAGGCAAAGGCTAATAGAGTTTTGCCAATATGACACACTGGTCATAGCAAACACCCTCTTCCAACACCACAAGAGACAACTCTACACATGGACATCACCAGATGGTCAATACCAAAATAAATTGATTATATTCTTTGAAGCCAACGATAGAGAAACTCTATACAGTCAGCAAAAAAAAAAGCCCTGAGGTTGACTGTGGTTCAAATCATCACCTGCTTATTGCAAAATTCAGGCTTAAATTCAAGAAAATAGGGAAAACCACTAGCCCAATTAAGTGTGACCTAAATCAAATCCCTTATGATTATACAGGGGAGATGACAAGTAGATTCAATGGATTAGATATGGCAGACAGAGTGCCTGAAGAACTATGGACAGAGGTTCATAACATTGTACAGCAGACAGTGATCAAGACCATGCCCAAGAAAAAGAAATGCAACAAGATAAATGTTTGTCTGAGGAGGCTTTACAAATAGCTGAGAAAAGAAAAGAAGCAAAAAGCAAGGGAGAAAGAGAAAGATATACTCAACTGAATGCAGAGTTCCAGAGAACAGCAAGGAGAGATAAGAAAGCCTTCCAAAGTGAACAATGAAAAGAAGTAGAGGAAAACAATAGAAGGGGAAAGACTAGAGATCTCTTTAGGAAAATTAGAGATACAAAGGGAACATTTCAGACAAAGATGGGCACAATAAAGGACAGAAATTGCAAAGACCTCACAGAAGCAGAAGAGTTTAAGAAGAGTTGACAAGAACACACAGAAGAACTATACAAAAAAGTCTTAATGTCTTGGATAATCGTGATGGTGTGGTCACTCACCTAGAGCCAGATATCCGGATTGTGAAGTCAAGTGGGCCTTAGGAAGCATTGCTACAAACAAAGCTAGTGGAGGTGATGGAATTCCAACTGAGCTATTTCAAGTCCTAAAAGATATTGCTGTGAAAGTGCTGCACTTAATATGCCAGCAAATTTGGAAAACTCATCAGGGGCCACAGGACTGGAAAAAGTCCATTTTCATTCTAGTCCCCAAGAAAGGCAATGCCAAAGACTGTTCAAAATATCACACAATTGCACTCATTTCACATGCTAGCAAGATTATGCTCAAAATTCTGAAAGCTAGGCTTTAGCAGTGTGTGAACTGAGAAATTCCAGATGGACAAGCTGGATTTAGAAAAGGCAGGGGAAGCAGGGATCAAATTGCCAACATCCATTGGATCATAGAAAAAGCAAGAGAATTCCAGAAAAACACCTACTTCTGCTTCATTGACTACACTAAAGCCTTTGACTATGTGGATCTCAATAAACTGTTGAAAATACTTAAAGTGATGGGAATACTTGACCACTTTACTTGTTTCCTTCTCAAGAGGAGTACGCATGACAAGACACAACAGTTAGAACCAGATATGGAACAAGGAACTGGTTCAAATTGGAAAAGGAGTACATCAAGGCTGTTTATTGTCACCAGGCTTATTTAACTTATATGCAGAATACATCATGTGAAGTACCAGGATGGATGAATCACAAGCTGGAATCAAGGTTTCCTGGAGAAAATCAACAATCTCAGATACGCAGATGATACCTCTTTAATGGCAGAAAGTGAAGAGGAACTAAAGAGCCTCTTGATGAGGATGAAAGAGGACAGTGAAAAAGCTGGCTTAAAACTCAACAGTCAAGAAACTAAGACCATGGCATCTGGTCCCATCACTTCATGGCAAATAGATGGGGAAAAAGTGGAAACAGTGACATATTTTGTTTTCTTCGGCTCCAAAACCACTGAGGACAGTGACTGCAGCCATGAAATTCATAGACGCTTGCTCCTTGCAAGAAAAACTATGACAAACCAAGATAGGGTATTAAAAAGTAGAGTCCTCACTTTGCTGACAAAGGTCCATATAGTCAAAGCTATGTTTTTTCCAGTAGTCATTTAGGGATGTGAGAATTGGACTATAAAGAAGACTGAGTGCCAAAGAATTGATGCTTTCAAACTGTGGTGCTGGAGAAGACTTTTGAGAGTCCCTTGCACAGCAAGGGGATCAAACCAGTCAATCCTGAAGGAAATCATCCCTAAACATTCATTGGAAAGACTAGTGCTGAAGGTGAAGCTCCAATGATTTGGCCACCTTATGTGAAGAACTGACTTATTGGAAAAGACTCTGATGCTGGGAAAGATTGAGGGCAAGAGGAAAAGGGGATGACAGAGGATGAGATGGTTGGATGGCATCACTGACTCAATGGACGTGAATTTGATCAGACTCTGGGAGATAGTGAAGGAGAGAGAAGCCTGGCATGCTGCAGTTCATGGGGTCGTAAAGAGTCGGACACAACGTAGTGACTGAAAAACAACAACAATGGACCTTAGTTCATAACAATGTATCAGTCAATTATATCTCAAAAAAGCTCGGAAAAAAAGAAAAAAATATATTGTTATTTGTTCATCAATTGTAACAAAGGTACCACACTAATGCTAGACATTAGTAATAAAGGAGACTGAAATGGATGAGGCTCTTTTTGGAAACTCTCTTGCACTTTCCATCCAATTCTTGTGTAAACCTAAAACTAGGACTTCCTTTGTGGTCCAGTGATTAAGAATCTGCCTTTTACCCTAAAGACTCTACCAGAAAATTACTAGAACTAATCAACGAATATAGTAAAGTTGCAGAATATAAAATTAACACACAGAAATCCCTTGCATTCCTATACACTAACAATGAGAAAACAGAAAGAGAAATTAAGGAAACAATGCCATTCACCATTGCAACAAAAAGAATAAAATACTTAGGAGTATATCTACCTAAAGAAACAAAAGACCTAGACATAGAAAACTATAAAACACTGATGAAAGAAATCAAAGAGGACACAACAGATGGAGAAATATACCGTGTTAATGGATTGGAAGAATCAATATTGTCAAAATGACTATACTACCCAAAGCAATCTATGGATTCAGTGCAATCCCTATCAAGTTACCAACGGTGTTTTTCAGAGAACTAGAACAAATAATTTCACAATTTGTATGGAAATACAAAAAACCTCAAATAGCCAAAGTAATCTTGAGAAAGAAGAATGGAACTGGAGGAATCAACCTGCCTGACTTCTGACTCTACTACAAAGCCACAGTCATCAAGACAGTATGGTACTGGCACAAAGACAGAAATATAGATCAATGGAACAGAATCGAAAGCCCAGAGATAAATCCACGAACCTATGGACACCTTATCTTTGACAAAGGAGGCAAGGATATACAATGGAAAAAAGGCAACCTCTTTAACAAGTGGTGCTGGGAAAACTGGTCAACCACTTGTAAAAGAATGAAACTAGAACATGGAATTTAGAAAGATGGTAACGATAACCCTATATGCAAGACAGAAAAAGAGACACAGATGTACAGAACAGACTTTTGGACTCTGTGGGAGAAGGTGAGGGTGGGATGTTTTGAGAGAACAGCATTGAAACATGTATACTATCTAGGGTGAAACAGATCATCAGCCCAGGTTGGATGCATGAGACAAGTGCTCGGGCCTGGTGCACTGGAAGACCCAGAGGGATTGGGTAGAGAGGGAGGTGGGAAGGGGGATTGGGATGGGGAATACATGTAAATCCATGGCTGATTCATGTCAATGTATGACAAAAACCACTACAATATTGTAAAGTAACTAGCCTCCAACTAATAAAAATAAATGAAAAAAAAAAAAAGAATCTGCCTTTCATTGCAGGGGAGGAGGGTTTGATCCCTGATCTGGGAAGATTTCACATGGTGCAGGGCAACTAAGCCCATGGGCTACAATTGCTGAGCCTGTCCTCTAGTCTCTGCTCACTACAAGAGGAAGCCCACTTGCAACAATGAATACCCAGTCCAGCCATAAATAAATAAACCCTAAAATTTCCAAAATAATAAAAAAGCAAAATATATACATGGAAAATGATTATAGAATCTTCCCTGGTGATCCAGTGGTTAAGAATCTGCCTTGTAATGCATGGGATGTGGGTTTGATCTCTGGTCAGTGAATTAAGATCCTGCATGCCCCAGGGCAACAAAGCCCACACACCACAACTACTGAGCCTGCACTTCACAACTAGAGAGTCTGTTCATCAGCAACAATCCACATGACACAATGAAGATCCCACGTGCCACAACTAAGACTCAATGCAGACAAGTGCATATTTTTTTTAAAAAAAGAATGAAGTATTGATAGTATACAACAACCCAGATGAACCTTGAAAACATTATGCTAAGTGAAAGATATTAGTTGCAGAAGGCCACATACTGTATGATCCCATTTATTTTAGTTAGGCTGGTGTCCTTGCTCCAGGGTGAAGTGGGGCTGGGCTACCATTTGTGTGACATCACTGCCATTGGCAGGGGGAAACACCTATTTACAGAAGGTATATGGGGAGTTGTGTGACCTGAACATGTGTGTGTTGGATTTGAGGGCATCAAAAGCCAAGGCAGCAATTTTCCTGGTGGTCCAATGGTTAGGACTCTGTGCTTTCACTGTATCCACTGCAGGGGGCATGGGTTTGACCCCTGGTTGGGGAACTAAGATCCCATATGCCACGTGCTTTGGCCAAAAAAAAAAAAAAAAAGCCAAGGCAGTCAAGTCACTCTCACCCTGGGAGGCCATATCTTGACAGTCAGGAAGGAGAGACTTCTCTGAACAGTGAACCCCAGAATGCCACTTCCTCAGGAAATACTTAAATAGAGCCCTCTGAGTTCTGATCTCAAGTCATCACCTGAGTGTGGCCCCAAGTCAGTTCTAACCCACTCTGGGTCCCAGGTTTCCCACATGAACAATAACAAAAGCATATGTGTGTTGGTGGAGAGGTGAATGGAATGTGTTCAAAGGTCTTGTCCAGGTTTGTTATGCTTCAGTTCTCTGACTCTGAATCCTTTTTTAAAAAAATCTAGCCCTGTCTCCATTGCTGACTTACTGTGTGAACTTAAGCCAGCTTTTGGACCTCTCTGGGCCTATTTTCACATCTGGAATATCACGAGATTGGGTAAGAGAGTCTCTAACATCCAATGATTCTCCCTGGAGGATGCTCATCATCTTCTCCAGCTGAATGCTTCAGACAAATCAGAGGAAAGAGAGGCTCTGGTCACAGATGACCCCCTCTTCCATATCTTCTGTCTTCTCCCACTGCCCTCCCCTTTCTACTGTCAGGAGCTTGCAGCACTGGCTTGCTTGCCAAACTTGTTTCTATGACAACGGGTTACAAATAACTCAGATGCAGACAAAGATTTTAACCCAAGAACTGCTGGGCCAGTGGCTTCTTCCTCTCTCCCCACATCAGACTGAGTGAACAATCTGACAAATTCTTTGGGATCAAATTACTCACCTGCTCATAAGCCTGCCAGGGTTCCTTAGTGTCACAGGATTAAGTGCTCACATCTTGAGGCCCTCCTGGAACCTGATTCAAGTCCTTCCAATTACATTTCCCACCTGCTCCCATTAAAAATGGGTCACTCCCATTTTTTGAGCACCTGCCTGTCAATCCCTGTGTTGGATGCTTTACATACTGTAGCTAAGAAAATCTTCCCAGAATTGTATCAGATAAACATTATTATTCCTATTATAGAGGAGAAAATTGAAGCTCATGAATATGATGAGTAAGAAGGTCAGTGAGTCAGAATTCAAATTCAAATCCACCAGATTTCCAGACCTGGGCTTTTTTCATTGCCAGTGGTTCACAAACGTTGATCTACACACTTGGAGGCATATTCAGATAATCTGAGACAGTTTAAAAATTCAGATTCTAACTTCCATTCAAGAAGGTGGGACACATCTGTCTCCTCTAACTCCTGAAACTGTTACAGAGTCCAAGCTCTGGTCGCCACATGACAGGCCAATGAATCTGAGTCAAGGTGTTAAGGCAAGGAAGAGACTTTAACTGGACAGTCGTAGGACGGAGAAGATGGCAGGCTAGCACCTCAAAATCACCATCTTATTGGGATCTGGATGCCAGGTTCTTTTATAGGTTAGAGATGAGGGGAGGTGAGGAAGCAAAGTAAAAAGGCCATTCTCTTGCAAATATCTTCTAGAATGGCAAGCCCCAGGCAGGGGATGTGTTAATTTCTTCCTTCAGGCCATCCACAGGTGGACAGGGTTCTGAACAAAGGCACTTTAGCTTAACAGTCAGGCAGAGGGGCAGGATTCTCTGAGTCAAACCATTCTGTATGATTACAATAACAAAAGCAATGAAAAGCAAGTCAAAGAAACAGTTCCAACAGGGAGTCAGAATTGGTTTCCTCCCTGCAACAATTCCCCACTGTCAAAGTTCATTCCACAATCTTGTGAAATAAGGGAGTGACGATCTTTCTGCTTAGTCAGATGGATCTTTCTGGAAGTGTCCGCCATCTTTGCCAGTGTGTCAGATGTTGAGATTTGTCTTCTTTTTGTTCCTCTTTTGGAAAGTGTCTATTTTACACCTGTAGTCTTAGAGATCACTGAACTTCAAATTCACAAGACAAGATCTCAAGTTAATAAATTTAGCATTTTTCTATTCATGGGAAGATGCAAGAATCAGAGCTCACTAAAATTATTTCCTTGGTAGTTACCTCTGCCTTCTGGGGCCTGTAATCCTGCATTCTGAGTTTCCTCAGGGTTCACCATAGGGAGTGACTGGAGTGACTTGAGTCCCATGACTGCCAGATGGCAGCCCCTTCCTTGGGGCTCACTGGCTCACATTGAAGGGCTGCAATCACTGATTCCTTTCCTCAGGTCTCCCCTTTTTGATGGGTCATTCATGAATGACCATTATCTGGGAGACATTTCATGATCAATTTTTTTTTAATAGCAATATAGCTATTTTAATGTATAAATTCTCTGTGGTATTACAATAGGAGAAATAATAAAGTTGACAGACATTTGCACCTAATGTAGATTCCCCATAATATAATATGTAAGGTAATATGTGGGCTTCCCTCATAGCTCAGCTGGTAAAGAATCTGCCTGGAATGCAGAAGACCTGGGTTCAATTCCTGGGTTGGGAAGATCCCCTGGAGAAGGAACTGGCAACCCACTCCAGTATTCTTGCCTAGAGAATCCCCATGGACAGAGAAGCCTGGTGGGCTACAGTCAATGGAGTCACAAGAGTCAGACATGACTTAGTGACTAAACCACCACCAGCAAAGTAATGTGTAATACACTATATACATAAGAGCATTTGGACTGATATAGACATGCAATATTGGTGATTCAAAGACCTCATGATCACCTTTTGTCCCACAGTGCTGGGGGGGCTCATCCCAGTTCAATCAAACATTCTTGATATGCCACTCCAGGTGTTAAGTTTTGGACCAGGCCCCATCAATAATTAAATTCTCTGGATTCTAACTACAATCCAGGAAACTTTCTCCCTTATTGCTTCTTCCCATACTTAGAATCACCCTACTACAATTATTTTACATTACAAATATGATTTTCTCAAACCATTTAGCCATAGAAGTTTTGTTGGAGGACTAATTACACGTTAGTTACTACAAGAGACAACATTTTTGTAAATTAAACAGGATATAGGTAATGCAGACAATGATATAGTGCAGCAGGAGGCACGAAGCACAATTTGAAAACAAGGAACAAATTTAAACAATGATTAGTATAACTACCTGTAATCCAATTGAGACTTATTTTAGGCTTAGTCAATCCTGACTGATCATGTATGAAACCATTTTGTGGGGCCATTTTCCACAAACCTTTCAACACAATTTTAACTTTGAAGTTGTAGAGTATCTGGAAAAGTTTCTTTACACTGAATTGGGCCAGCACCTACTTGTGGGTACATCACTTAGCTTGCTGATGTGTTTCAAAGAGCATATACTGAGGCTCAAGGTCTAGTGGGAGTCGCTTACTCCACTACCTTGGCTCACATAGCCATCATTTTGATGTGAAACTGTTATAACTGCTTTCATCGCCCTCCTGTGAATCTCCTTGCTAGTGAAGCACTTTCTATAATAGCATCACAGTAAGAAAGTATCTACAAATGACAAAAGTCTTAAAAGTCATGGCTAAACATCTGATAAATTGATAAAGACACTTGGACAATACTTACTCCTTAATCAAAGTAACCAGAGATCTCAAAAGCAAATATAAATCACTTAAAAAAGAAAACTTTTCTCTGGACAGAGAGAAAAAGCCAATCCAAGTCTCAGGAAATCCTGATAATGCATAACTCTTTTCAGTATTTCTTTTTCTACTGAAAACACATCTTAGTTTCCCTACAGTTTTTTCCACAATGAGGTATGTTCCTTACTGACAAATTTGTAACAGATGTAATACCTTATTTGTGTTCAATTTAGGCACAATGGAAGTGCTATACTTAATATTATAAGTATAAAATTATGTTATGTTGATGACTTTAGACATGTCTACATTATTGTAACTAGATCAGCACTCTTAAACATTAATACCAGGTACTAATTTAATATTAAATATTAAACTTTATTTTTTTGTATATAGAATTGTTTGGATAGTAAGCACTCATTATTATTATTTAAGCCAAGTAAATAGAGCTCTTTTTACAAGTCAACCATGGCAATGTTATTTAAATATATATGTACACACATAAATAATAAGGTCTCAGTTCTGACTTTAAGATTTCAGTTCTGACTTTAAGATTTCAGTTTTGAGTCAGGTATAGCAAAGTAATTTACAAAAGATGTTGTATTAAAATTGGGGTTTTCACAGATGAAACATATAAGGTTCACTTGGCTAGGTGGCTAAATATTATATTTGCAGAAAAAGCAATTTCTAATTACCTTGGACAAGTCAATTTCTAAATTATTTTACCCTCTCTAAAATTTGTATTTCAAAAAGACAGCAGAGATAAGGTTCCAAGGAGGACCAGAGAGGATATCTGTATCTCAAAGATACAGGCAAGTTCTTACTAGGAAGACTTTGTTTCCCCTTTGTTTAGTATTTACAAGCTTCTTAAGATGAACAGGGAAGGTTTTGGGAGTGGTGAAAGGATTTTTGGAACCATCCTTCTGGTCCTCTAAAGATTACATTTGTAAACCAAGGACAGTTTTGATTTTCCCTCCTTTCCCAAAAGAATTGGGTGGCCTCCTCAACAAGGACTGACACATCTATCTATCCATGTTGGAAAACTTCACCTCTCCTCCTGTAGCCTAAGGGAGAAGGCCTCTTTGGAAGGTGCAGGGGCAAGACTCAGGCTCCCACAAGAAAGAGGCAAATGTAACAGGAAAGATAGGGAAGACTGAGGAATCCACCCTGTGATCCACTGGGCTGGTCCTCAGAAAGGCGTCAAAAGGAGAGACCCTCACCCATTTGGGCAGCACCTACCAGGGCCCGTGAGCAGCGAGGCCTTTGAAACATGACAGAGAGTAATCCTGGCCAGAGTTCCTGTTACTTCCACAGTCACTGACCTGTTTGCAGTGGGTGTGAGGAAAAAGAAAAGAGGAGGAAAACATAGAGGAAGCCTTAGAGGAAGCAGTACCAGATGTCTGCACATCACCAAAGTAACCAGAATAAACTAAAACCTAACCAGCCAGAAAGTCACATTAACATGAGTTCCCAGGTCCATCAGACTGGCAGACTGGTGACCTTTCTCCAAAGCAGCTTATAAAGGGAATTTCCCTTCACAGGGTGGACACCCCAAATTGGAGCCATAGCCCCCCAGATGCAAGCCAAAGCTCCCCAGATTGTACAAGGTCAAAAAGGCCACGAGGGGACCCTGATGTCAAGCTGTTTTGGGGAAAATGTTATTTGATCATTTAATTTACAAAGGAAAGTAGTATCTGTTAGTGAGACAGTTAACTTGTTCCCCACTGTCAAAATTAGCTAGGGCTTCTGTTGGAGAAATTAGAATTGGATGCCTCAAGTCCATGGGGTTCTCAAGGCAAGAATACTGAAGTGGTTTGCCATTCCCTTCTCCATTTTGTCAGAACTCTTCACAATGACCTGTTCATCTTGGGTGGCCCTACACAGCATGGCTCATAGTTTTGTTGAGTTAGACAAGGCTGTGATCCTTGTGATCAGTTTGGTTAGTTTTCTGTGATTGTGATTTTCATTCTGTCTGCCCTCTGATGGATAAGGATGAGAGGTTGTGAAAGTTTCTTGATGGGAGAGACTGGCTATGGGGGAATCTAGGTCTTTCAGAAAAACATCCATTTCTGCTTCATTGACTATACTAAACCCCTTGACTGTGTGGACCACAACAAACTGTGGAAAATTCCTAAAGAGATGGGAATACCAGACCACCCAACCTGCCTCCTGAGAAATCTTCATACAGGTCAAAAAGCAATAGTCAGAACCGGACATGGACCAATGGATTGGTTCAAAATTAGGAAAGGAGTATATCAAGGCTGTACACCATCACCCTGCACACCGTCACCCTGCTTATTTAACTTCTATGCAGAGTTCAGTTCAGTCACTCAGTCTTGACCGACTCTTTGCAACCCCACGAACTACAACACGCCAGGCCTCCCTGTCCATCACCAAATACTGGAGTTCACCCAAACCCATCTCTATTGAGTCAGTGATGCCATCCAACTATCTCATCCTCTGTCATCCCCTTCTCCTCCTGCCCTCAATCTTTCCCAGCATCAGTGTCTTCTCAAATGAGTCAGCACTTCGCATTAGGTGGCCAAAGTATTGGAGTTTCAGCTTCAACATCAGTCCCACCAACAAACACCCAGGACTGATCTCCTTTAGGATGGACTGGTTGGATCTCCTTGCAGTTCAAGGGACTCTCAAGAGTCTTCTCCAACACCACAGTTTAAAAGCATCAATTCTTTGGTGCTCAGTTTTCTTTAAAGTCCAACTCTCACATCCATACATGACCACTGAAAAAACCATAGCCCTGACTAGGCGGACATTTGTTGACAAAGTAATGTCTCTGCTTTTCAGTATGCTGTCTAGGTTGGTCATAACTTTCCTTCCAAGGAGTAAGCGTCTTTTAATTTCATGGCTGCAGTCACCATCTGCAGTGATTTTGGAGCCCAGAAAAATAAAGTCAGCCACTGTTTCCACTGTTTCCCCATCTATTTGCTGTGAAGTGATGGGACCAGGTGCCATGATCTTAGTTTTCTAAATGTTGAGCTTTAAGCCAACTTTCTCACTCTCCTCTTTCACTTTCATCAAGAGGCTCTTTAGTTCTTCTTCGCTTTCTGCCATAAGGGTGGTGTCATCTGCATATCTGAGGTCATTGTTATTCCTCCCAGCAATCTTGATTACAGCTTGTGCTTCCTCCAGCCCAGCGTTTCTCATGATGTACTCTGCATATACGTTAAATAAGCAGGGTGACAATATACAGCCTTGACATACTCCTTTCCCTATTTGAAACCAGTCTGTTGTTCCATGTCCAGTTCTAACTGTTAACTTCCTGACCTGCATACAGGTTTCTCAAGAGGCAGGTCAGGTGGTCTGGTGTTACCACCTCTTTCAGAATTTTCCACAGTTTATTGTGATCCACACAGTCAAAGGTTTTGGCATAGTCAATAAAGCAGAAATAGATGTTTTTCTGGAACCCTCTTGCTTTTTTGATGATCCTGCGGATGTTGGCAATTTAATCTCTGGTTCCTCTGCCTTTTCTAAAACCAGCTTGAACATCTGGAAGTTCATGGTTCATGTATTGCTGAAGCCTGGCTTGGAGAATTTTAAGCATTATTTTATTAGCATATGAGATGACTGCAATTGTGCAGTAGTTTGAGCATTCTTTGGCATTGCCTTTCTTTGGGATTGAAATGAAAACTGACCTTTTCCAGTCCTGCAGAGTACATCATGTGAAATGTCAGGCTGGATGAAGCACAAGCTGGAATCAAGATTGCTGGGAGAAATATCAATAACCTCAGATATGCAGATGACACCACCCTTGTGGCAGAAAGTGAAGAAGAACTAAAGAACTTCTTGATGAAAGTGAAAGAGGAGAGTGAAAAAGGTGGCTTAAAACTAAGTATTCAAAAAGCGAAGATCATGCATCCAACCTGGGCTGGTGATCTGTTTCATAATAATATTGTAAAGTAATTAGCCTCCAACTAATAAAAATAAATGAAAAAAAAAAGCGAAGATCATTGCACCTGGTCCCATCACTTCACGGCAAATAGATGGGGGGAAAGTGTCAGATTTCACTTTCTTGGCTCCAAAATCACTACAGATGGTGACAACAGCCATGAAATTCAAAGACGTCTGCTCCTTGGAAGAAAAGCCATGATCAACCCAGACAACACATTAGAAAGCAGAGACATCACTTGGCTGACAAAGGTCCACATAGTCAAAACTATGGTTTCCCAGCAGTGCATGGACGTGAGAGCTGGACCACAAAGAAAGCTGAGAGACTAAACTGAATTGCCTCAAGTCCAAGTGAGTCTCCCCATACCCTGGGCATGTTTATTGTTAGCACTTTGTAATGGCACTTTTTGACTGCCAGATTGTTTAATTGTGAGCCATTCAGGGGCCATTATTCTTCTGATCTTAACATGTTTAATGTGCACCCCATGCTCTAGCCATACATTCCGGGAAACAAACTCACTCAGAAGGACAATGCAGATAGTGGAGTGCAGTTTATTACACCAGCGGGCCCAAGGCAGAGTCTCCTCTTAGCCAAGGACCCCAACCAGCATTGTGAAAATCTTTTATACCCCATGTGTACATGTCCGAACCCACCACCCCAAATTCCTTGAGACTTACATAAACAAAGGAAGAGTAAATAAAATCCCAATAATCCCATCATTCATGTGCCATGTGATCAGACATTTAAACAGTTAGCCAATAATCAATAAGCCCGAGGTTACACTCTGATAGGTACAGAAAATTTATGGCCTATCTGGAGGAAGGGGTGATTAGTGTATGTGCTCTCTTAGGCGATGAGTAACCTGGATACGATCTTCAAGGTTCCCCTGTCTGGAGGGGGTCTTGTCCTTCTGTTGTCATTTCCATAGGCACTAAACACAGAGTTCAGAGTCCATTGGAGAGGTGGCTGAGCATGAACAGGCCTAAGATGGAGTCCAGGCCCTATGAATTCCTTCTTCACCCAAAGATCTTTCCTTCAGGATAGATGAAATATTTCCCACTTTTATAAGCTGTATGACACTAAACACAAAAGATGCAGACAAATTTCAACAAAAATGGCACAAACAGATTTCAGCCTCATTTGCATCAATGCATCAACTCCCAGACTGGGTAAAGAAATTTTCCCTAGAAAACAAATGAACTAATTCCAACTAGGCTATCCACCCCACAAGAACTAGCTCCCAAATGAACTGGTTCCAACGGGACCAGTTCCCAAATCAGGTAAATAAATTTACCCTACAAATGAGCTAATTCCAACTAGGGTGGGCTTGCTGCATGAGGACTGGTTCCCAATGAACCAGTTCAGGGTAGAGTTCAACAACACCTCCCATCTACAAATGGGTACCAACCCAAATCAGCTTATCCCATAAAGGAAAAGCCCAGATTGAGGTGAAAAAATGTTGCCTGTGTGCACACTGGAGCGACTTACCCTGCAAAATCAAGCCCATCAGCTCTCAACACAAAAGGACACACAAAACAAGTGAACTGGCTGAACCAGCTATTGAATTGGGTAGACTCACCTTACAAAAGAAATTGAGTCCGTTGACTCTAGAAGTTTGTTGGTTCCTTGTCTCAACTGCCAAGTGCTGGGAGCAGCTGGTGCCACTTCAGGGAATCTTAAAGGAAAGAACCTCAGGACAACAAATGGTCCTGGCAGCTGCTAGGATCTTGCCCCAGTATTCCCTGATCGTGGCTGGCTAACCACGAGAAGCAAGGCTCCTGGCTGGCTAAGCTAAATTGACACAGAGTCCAAGCTTGCTCTGCTCACTGCATGATAGGCCAATGAATCCGAGAGATGAGGTGTTGGGGCAAGGAAGAGACTTTAATCAGAGAGCCAGCGGACCAAAAAGATGGCAAGCTAGCACCTCAAAATCACCATCTTATTGGGATCTGAATGCCAGGTTCTTTTATAGGTTAGAGATGAGGGGAGGTGAGGAAGCAAAGTAAAAAGGCCATTCTCTTGCAAATATCTTCTAGAATGGCAAGCCCCAGGCAGGGGATGTGTTAATTTCTTCCTTCAGGCCATCCACAGGTGGACAGGGTTCTGAACAAAGGCACTTTAGCTTAACAGTCAGGCAGAGGGGCAGGATTCTCTGAGTCAAACCATTCTGTATGATTACAATAACAAAAGCAATGAAAAGCAAGTTAAAGAAACAGTTCCAACAGGGAGTCAGAATTGGCTTCCTCCCTGCAACAAGACTCCATAAAATAAGAGTAAATGAATCAAGAGTATAAACCCATATCTTCAAGGAAAACTGGAGGTTTTCCATCAATCAGGGAGATATTGTAACAAGTTTCTGGCAAGCAGAAAGGGACTGGACAGGTGATAGTGAGAAAGCAGGGCAGGCAGAAGTGAAGCAAAATCCACACATGGGAGGGTATCCACAAAGAGAGTGTTGATCTAACCTGAAAAATTTTGGTGAGGCTCTGGTGCAGAAAAGGTATCCTGACAGTGCAAGTGAGGTGCAGAGTTCCCATTAAGGGGAGAATTGAAAGTATGTGTTGACCACTACAATATTGTAAAGTAATTAGCCTCCAACTAATAAAAATAAATGAAAAAAAAAGAAAGTATGTGTTGGAACAGTTGACTTCCCCACCCTCCCTCTAACCTTCCCTGTGCTCGTGGGTAGAAGGCACAAGAGCCAAACATGTATACTCAAGCAGAATACAGAGAGTCCCCCAAAGAAATCAAACAGTCCCAGAGTAAAACCTCCACTTTCTGAATGTAAAGATTCTCCAGCAAGTTGTCTTAGTTCCCACCCAGCCACCTTAAGGGGAAATTTAATAGCAGACTTGACAAAACCCTAACCTTCCACAGGCTCCCAACCAAAGTTTTATTGGTTTCATCTTAAATCTACCGCCTGAGAGGTTTGGGGAAATATGCTAATAGATTTATGAATGAACTGATGTAGCAAATGGCAAAAATTAAGGCTGGGAACTTTTCAAGTGAGTAAAAAACCCTAAGCAATTATTAAATACAGAAACACAAAAAAGGCCAAAAAAATCCAGGTAATTATAGTACATTTCTTGGCTCTGTAGCAACTATGGATTTACTAGGAATTGGGATATAAACATATTGAAAGGAAGGGAAAGTAGGAATGTATGTGTGGAGAGGGATAAAATTCTCTTCTACCATAATGAGATGTCAAGAGGTAATGTCTCAAATTGCTAAGAAATAGTAGCACATTATTAGAGAAATGCAAGTCAAAACTACAATGAGGTATCACCTCATACCAGCCAGAATGGCCATCATCAAAAAATCTACAAACAATAAATGCTGGAGAGGGTATGGAGAAAAGGGAACCCCCTTGCACTGTTGGTGGGAATGTAAATTGATACAGCCACTATGGAGAACAGTATGGAGATTCCTTTAAAAACTAGGAATAAAACTACCATATAATCCAGCAATCCCACTACTGGGCATATGCCCTGAGAAACCCATAACTGAAAAAGACACATGTGCCTTGATGTTAATTGCAGCACTATTTACAGTAGCCAGGACATGGAAGCAATCTAGATGCCTATCAACAGATGAATGGATAAAGAAATTGTGGTACATACATACAATGGATTATTACTCAGCCATAAGAAGGAAAAAATTAGAATCAGTTAAACTGAGTTGGATGAATCTAGAACCCATTATGGGCTTCCCTGATAGCTCACTGGTAAGGAATCCGCCTGCAATGCAGGAGACCCCAGTTCAATTCCTGGGATGAGAAGATCCCCTAGAGAGGAATAGGCTACCCACTCCAGTATTCTTGGGTTTCCCTGGTGGCTCAGATGGTAAAGAATCCTCCTGCAAAGTGAGAAACCTGGGTTCGGTCCCTCAGTTGGGAAGATTCCCTGTAGGAGGGCATGGCCATGCACTCCAGTATTCTTACCTAGAGAATCTCCATGGACAGAGGAGCCTGGCAGGCTATAGTCCATGGGGTCGCGAAGAGTCGGACATAACTGAGGGACTAAGCACAGAATACAGAACCTGTTATACTGAGTGAAATAAGTCAAAAAGAGAAAAACAAATATATATTAATGTTTATATACAGGATCTAGAAAAATGGTACACATGAACCTATATTCAGGGCAGGAATAGAGATGCGGACATAGAGAGTGGACTGTGGACACAGGGGGAAGGAGAGGGTGGGACCAATTGAAAGAGTTGCATTGAAATATATACATTACCATGTGTAAAACAGATAGCTAGTAGGAAGTTGCTATTAATATATAATACAAGAAGCCCAGGCTGGTGCTCTGTATGACCTAAAGGGGTGGGATGGTGAGGGAGGCTGAAAAGGGAGGGGATATACATATAATTATGGCTAATTTGAGTTGTCTTATGGCAGAAACCAGCACAACATTGTAAAGCAATTATCCTCCTGTTAAAATTTTTAAAAATAGAAATAGCATAAGTACATTATTTAGAAACATGGTGTTCACTCAGTTAAAAATCCTTTCAGCACAAGAACAAAAAAACCAACTGATAGTGGCTTAAACAAATACAGCACTATTTATTCACTTTTATATTTTCATTTATTTATTTGGCTGTGCTGTGTCTTAGTTGTGACATGTGGGATCTTTGATCTTCCTTGCAGCATATGGGATCTTTAGCTATGGCATGTGAGCTCTTAGTTGAGACATATCTAGTTCTTGGGCCAGGGCCCCCTGCATTGGGAGTGCAGAGTTTTAGTCACTGGACCACCAGGGAAGTCCCTATTTATTTATTTTACAAGAAGTCAATTTATTATTAACAAAAGTGCCATGCCACAGTTCAGCTGCTCAATGATGCCATCAAGGATCTAGGTTCTTTCTAACATTTTCTTCCTTAATGTGTGGTGTCTACATTCTCATGTTCATCCCTTCATGATCACAAGATTGCTGTCATGGCTCCAAGCAGTAGAATTATATTTAAGGCAGAAAAAAGAAAGAAGGTGACATTGTGTGTTTTAGGAAAACAAAAACCTTTCAAAAGGCCACCAGCAAATATGTTATGGCCATAACTGGGATGCATGGCCATCTCTCTAGCTGCAAGGGAGGCTAAGAAATCATCTGATTCTTCAGCTTCAGAATGGGAGATGACAAGGGAGAAGCGGGGGGGGGGGGGGTTGGAGTAGTAAATGACAGAAGAAAAAGCCAAAGAATGGTAAAATAAAGTAGTTGCCTCTAGAAAGCAGTAGGAAGGAGTGGGCCAGGATATTGCTGGGGTTTGTTATGAGATGTTTAGCATTATTTTTTAACTATGTGAAGTATTAATATTACTTTGATGAAAATAAAAACTTAGAAATAAAATGTTATGGTTTATATGAAAGAAAAACTTTTGAAAAAAGCTGGTGGTTGCTTTCTGTCTCCGGAGAAAAGGACATCAATTAGCCTTAGAAGCTAACTAGTTAACCAAAATTGGCTCTTTATTGGACTAAGGTATCTTGGGTGTCCACCCACTGATCTGACAGAAAATTGTGCCATCATTATTAACCTAAATGGGACTGCTGGAAACCAGTACAGCACTGTGTAGCAGTTACATGGGTTGACTGTGGTTAAACAGTCTTGGAGCAATTTCCTGTCTGCCATTTATTAGCTTTGTGACCGTGTGCAATAGAAACCTAGGAACCTCACTTTCCTTCTTTGTGAAATGAAGGTAACTCAAGGGCCTGGTACCGAGTAAGCACTTGGCAAATGTTATCTACTGTTATACAAATGTTAAACTTTCTGAGCAGTGACATAATTTGGGTGTATTTTAAAAGTATTATACTTTTACTGAGTTAATTATTCATTGCATTCATGGGCTTCAACTGGACTGTCTCTGAAAATTATTATTTCTTCCTGAGTGATGTGTGTGCATAGCCTTTGCTCACAGAAGACATGTAGTATGAACCACCAAGAAATGTTCAGGCTTGGATTGCTGCTGGCTTCTGTTGGAAGAAAGATGGCAAAAGGAAATAGTCTGGATTATTATTTCCACTACTAAGAACTTCCAGATGTACAAGCTGGATTTAGCAAAGGCAGAGGAACCAGAGATCAAATTGCCAACATCTGTTGGATCATAGAAAAAGCAAGGGAATTTCAGAAAAACAACTACTTCTGCTTCTTTGACTACACTAAAGCCTTTGACTGTGTGGATCACAACAAACTGTGGAAAATACTTAAAGAGATGGGAATACCAGACCACCTTATCTGCCTCTTGAGAAACCTGTATGCAAGTCAAGAAGCCAGCAGTTAGAACCAGACATGAAACAACAGACAGATTCCAAATTGGGAAAGGAGTATGCCAAAGCTGTATATTGTCACCCTGCTTATTTGACTGATATGCAGAGTACATCAAGCAAAATGCTGGGCTGGATGAATCACAAGCTGGAATCAAGACTACCAGGGGAAATATCAACAACCTCAGATATGCAGATGATACTACTCTAATGGCAGAAAGTGAAGAGGAACCAAAGAGTCTCTTGATGAAGGTAAAAGAGAAGAGTGAAAAAACTGGCTTAAAACTCAGCATTTAGAAAACTAAAATCATGGCATCTGGTCCCATCAATTCATGGTAAATCGATGGGGAAACCCTGGAAACAGTGACAGAGTTTATTTTGGTGGGCTACAAAGTCACTGCAGATGGTGACTGCAGCCATGAAATTAAAAGATGCTTCCTCCTTGAAAGAAAAGCAATGACAAACCTAGACAGCATATTAAAAAGCAAAGACATCACCTTGTCGACAAAGGTCTGTATAGTCAAATCTATGCTTTTTCCAGTAGTCATGTACAAATGTGAAAGTTAGATCAGAAAGAAGGCCGAGTGTCAAAGAACTGACGTTTTCAAACTGTGGTGCTGGAGAAGACTCTTGAAAGTCTCTTGGATAGCAAGGAGGTCAAAACAGTCAATCCTAAAGGAAATCAACCCTGAATATTCATTGGAAGTACTGATGCTGAAGCTCAAGTTCCAACAGTTTGGCCTCCTGATGCAAAGAGCTGACTCATTGGAAAAGCCCCTGATTCTGGGAAAGATTCAGGGCAGGAGGAGAATGGGGGGACAGAGAATGAGATGGTTAGATGGCATCCACTAAATGGACACGAGTTTGGGCAAACTCAGGGAGATAATGAAGGACAGGGAGGCCTGGTGTGCTACAGTCCATGGGATCGCAAAAAGTAGGACACAGCTTAGTGACTGAACAACAACAACAACATATATTGTTATTTAACATTAAAAACAATCCACCCGGTGAAATGTGCTGCTGACTACCGCAATTGCTTGTGTAGTCCACATGGATCAGGTCACCACTGTGGGAAGTAGGTGTGAGAATGTTCCAGAAGGAAAAAGGATATGGGGAGTGCTATGCTGGCGCAGGAAGTACAGTTCCCCTGGGAGTGGGGAAAAGAACAATGACCTCCTCTCTGATATCAAGGTAAGAGCTGGAGATCTGGACTCCAGGTAGGGAGCATATGGCCCAAAACCATCCAGTTGGTAGATAATAATAATCTTTGCCACACGTGATACCAGACTAGAGGGCTAAAGAGAGTGATAGCTAGTAAGTGGGCCTCTTCAGAGGAACATGGATGACATTCTTGTGGATGGTATCTGGTATCCATTTAAAACTTTTCTTTCCAGACTGGTAATTTCCTTCTGTTATCCTTAAAGTTCCAGTAAAGTTTTGTTAAGCACACATACAGAGAAGAAAAGCATGCTATGGAAAAAGTACCTTTGGAGAATAAAGAAGAGTGTTTAGAAATTTAAAACAATTCCCAAAATAATAAACTTAATAGAAGGTAATGTCAAGAAAATGTTTCAGAATGTTTAATAAAAAACAAACAAAAAAATGGTATACTTTCAGTTTCTGGTCTGGTATGTAAGGAGACTGAAAGTTGTCACTCCATACAAGAAAAAGGCTGAAGAAAGTGAAAATTAACAACTCTTTTAAGATCTATAAGAGAACTGTGGGGGACATCCCTGGCGGTCCAGTGGTTAAGACTTTGCTCCCCAGTGCAGGGGGCGCAGGTTCAATCCCTGGTCGGGGAGCTAAAAAAACCTCACATGCCTGGCGGCCAAAAACCAAAACATGAAACGGAAACAGTATTGTAACAAATTCAATAAAGACTAAAAGTGGTTCACATCAAAAAAAAAAAAAAAAAATCTTAAAAAAAAAAAAAAGAGAGAACTGTGGCCAAAGGGAAAATGTCTATCTCCCAAATTGAAGAGATACCCCAACAAGTAAAGAAAATCACAGCTTACTGGAGCACAAGCCAGGAGCAAAAATCTCCATAAGAAATAGTGTCGGGGTGGGAAAACCCAAAGAGTAATTGATGAATTACTAGAGGTTTAGAGTGGGAAAATTTGAAAATTAAAATTCCAAGGAAGCCTAAAGTTAGCGGTCCTTGGCACTTGACTGAGTTTTACTTCCAGGCACTCTACCAGATTCTCATAGTGAAAATTGAGGAAAAATCCTCTCCTGCATCTTGTAGGGAGAGTGGATTAATGGTTATTTAAAATAATCCCAAAGTGTTCTCCTAAATAAGGCCTGCTTTTCTTAATTTAAAATTTTTAATTGGAGTATAGTTGCTTTACAATGTTGTATTAATTTCCACTGTGCAGCAAAGTGAATTAGTTATATGTGTGTGTGTGTGTGTGTGTGTGTGTGTGTGTACACCACACTCTCTTTTAGATTCACTTATCATTTAGGTCACAGAGCATTGAGTAGTCTTCTGTGTTATACAGTAAGTCCTCATTAGTTATCCATTTTATATACAGTGGTCTACATATATCAATCCCAAACTCCCAAGACTTCCCTAGCAGTCCAGTGGTTAAGACACTGTGCTTCCACTGCAGGGGGTGTGGGTTCCATCCCTGGTGGGAGAACTAAGATCTTGCATGCTGTATAGCATAACCAACTCCAGCTCCACACACAAAAACAAAAAACAAGGCCTGCTCTTAAAGCGAACCATTTTACCACAGTCCAAGTGACTAGAGTTTTATCAGACAGTAACTGAACTGGAGGAATAAAAATACCCACTTCCAGGCTTTTCTAGCCCTCCTCTATCACCTAATAGGGGAAAAAACTGAGAAGCACATTTCAAGTTCACAGTCTAGGGGCTCGGTTGACCAACATAGAGGTTTCATTATAGGACTATAGAACAATTCTTCTCCCCTGACACGTTAGCCCAGTAGGGCTTCTATATAATAACAGAGGAATAAAACAGAAAGAATGGTGTATATCAGGTGTATTTTAAGAAGAGATCTCAAGGGAAACCCAAAGACAAAATGGGAGACAAAAACAAGGACTGTAGAGGAAATTTTAGCTTTTGACATGTATAGCTACAGGAAACCCTATAAACATAGTTTAATTCTAGCCAGATAAACACAATACCTCACATTAAAGGCTTATGTATCTCAGTTAATTTTACACAATACATTATGTCTGGCCTTCAGACATAAAAATTAAAAGGCATACTAAGAGACAAAAGCACACTTTGAAGAGGCAGAGCAAACATCAGAACCAGAATCAGATATAACAGATGTGTTATTATAAGAATGAAATTTTTTGACTGAAACTTTCAATATTTTTCTTACATTTAATACTCGATGTAGATGTGATTTTTAATTCAATAAGTACCTGTTGAGCTTTTGCTGTATGTGCACCACTGTTAAAGTCCTCTTTATTTTTAAAAAATATTTTTAAAATATATTCTTGTTGGTTATGTGCACATGTAAATCCCAAACCCCCAATCTATCCCTTCCTCCCACCCCCTAGTAACCATAAGTTACTTTCTCTAAGTCTGTGAGTCTGTATTTTGTAAATAAGTTCATTTATATCATATTTTTATTCCACATATAAGCAGTATCATGTGATATTTGTCTTTCTCGGACTTTCTTTGTTTAGTATGATTATCTTCAGGTCCATCCACTTTACTACAAATAACATTATTTCATTCTTTTTATTTTTATTTACTATCTTTAACTTTCTTTTTAAAATGTTATTATTGGAGTATAATTGCTTTACCATGTTGTATTAAATTTTGCTGTCAAACAAAGTGAATCAGCTATAGGTATGTGTGTATATACACATACATATATATGTATATATATGTATATCCCCTCCTTCTTGAGTGTCCCTTCCACCCCCTTTCCACCCTCAAGATGATCAGAGAGCATGGGGTTGAGCTCCCTGTGTTATAAGGCAGCTTCCCACTAGCTATCTATGTTACACATGGTGGTGTATATATGTCAATGCTACTCTCTCAATTCGTTCAACCCTCTCCTTCTCCTGCAATGTCCAGAAGTCTAGTCTCTACATCTGTGTCTCTATTCCTGGCCTGCAAATATGTTTATCTGTAGCATTTTTCTAGATTCCATATATATGTGTTAATATTTGAAATTTATCTCTTTCTGACTTACTTCACTCTGTATGACGGGTTCTAGGTTGATCCACCTCACTACAACTGACTCAAATGTGTTCCTTTTTATGACTGAGTATTAGTTTATTGTATATTTGTTCCATAATTTCTTTATCCATTCATTTGTCGATGGGCATCTGAGTTGCTTCCATGTCCTAGCTACTGTAAATGGTGCTGTAATGAACATTGAGGCACATTTGTCTTTTTCAATTATGGTTTTCTTCAGATATAAGCCCAGGAGTGGGATTGCTGGACCACATAGTAGCTCTATTTTTATTTTTTTAGGGAACCTGCATACTGTTCTCCAATGTGGCTGTAATAATTTACATTGGCATTGTGCAGGGGAGGGTTTCCTTTTCTCCACACCCTCTCCAGAGTTTATCGTTTGTAGATTTTTTGATGGTGGCCATTCCAAATGGTGTGAGGTGATATCTCATTGTAGTTTTCATTTGCGTTTCTCTAATGATTAGTGATGTTGAGTATCTTTTCATTTGCCTCTTGTCCACTTGTATGTCTTCTTTGGAGCAATGTCTATTTATATCTTCTGCCTATTTATTGATTGGACTGTTTGTGTTTTGGATATTGAGTCATATGAGCTGTTTATAAATTTTGGAGACTAATTGTCAGCCACATAGTTTGAGAATATAATGTTTCTCCCACTCTGTGGATTGTCTTTTAGTTTTGCTTGTTGTTTCCTTTTTGTGAAAAAACTTTTGAGTTTAATTAGGTCCCATTTCTTTATTTTTGTTTTTATTTCCTTTACTCTATGAGAAAAATTAAAAAGATACTGCCATGATTTATGTCAAAGTGTCTTCTGCCTATACTTTCTGTTAAGAGTTTCTGTAGTACCAGTCTTACATTTAGAACTTTAATCCATTTTGAGTTTATTTTTGTGTTAGGTGTTAAAGAATGTTCTAGTTTCATTTTTTACATGTAGTTGTCCAGTTTTCCAAGCACCCTTTGTTGAAGATACTGTCTTTTTTCCATTGCATAGTCTTCCCTCTTTTGTTGTAGACAAATTGACCATAGGTGTGTGGGTTTTTTCTGGGCTTTCTATCCTGTTCCATTGATCTATATTTCTGTTTTTGTGCCAGTACCATGCTGTTCTGATAACTGTAGCTTTGAAGTATAGTTGTAAGTCAGGGACCCTGATTCCTTCAGTTCTGTTTTCCTTTCTCAAGATTACTTTGGTTATTTGAAGTCTTCTGTTTCTCCACACAAGCTTTAAGATTTTTTGACCTAGTTTGGTGAAAAATGACCTTGGTAATTTGATAGGGGTTGCATTGAATATGTAGATTTCCTTGGGTAGTATAGTTATTTTAGCAATACTGATTCTTCCAATTGAAGAATATCATATGTCTTTCCATCTGTTTGTGACGTCTTTGATTTCTTTCATCAGTGTCTTATAGTTTTCAGAGTACAGATCTTTTGTAGGTTTATTCCTAGGTATTTTATTTTTTGATATGATGGTAAATGGGATTGTTTCTTGAATTTCTTTTCTGATCTTCAGATTTCTGCCTATGAATTTTGCATCTTGCAGATTTACTTCAGAAATTGAGTTAAAAGTTCTTTATTGGTTCATCTTTATATTTTGAAGTTTCTTGTTGTGGTGATATGCATTTCTATTGATAATTTTTTAAATTCAATTATCTTTTTTATTACCACTTTTAGAACTCAAAATCTGGTATTCTGGTGAGCTCTGTTTCATTATTTCCTCTTTCAGGAGATTTTTCTTGATCTTTTAACTGGGAGTAGTTCCTCTGCCTTTTCATTTTATTTAACCTTCTCTGTGTCTATGAATTCTGGAGAAATATGTATCTACTCTCTTCTTATTTAAATTGTAATACAGTTGATTTACAATCTTGTGTTAGTTTCTGTTGTACAGAAAAGTGAATCAGTTATACACATATCCACTTTTTAAAAAAAGATTCTCTTCCCATATAGGCATATTGCAGAGTATTGAGGGGATGTGCTATAGAGTAGGTCCTTATTAGTTATCTATTTTATATACAGTAGTGTGTATATGTCAACTCCAACTTCCCAATTTATTCCTGCACTTGCCCCCAGGTAACCACACGTTTGTTTTTTATACCTGTGATTCTGTTTCTGTTTTGCAAATAAATTCATTTGTAACATTTTTTTAGAATCCACATGTGAGCAATATCATATGATATTTGTCTCTCTCTCTCTGGCTTCTTCATCAGTATGACAATATCTAGGTCCATTCATGTTGCTACAAATGGCATTATTTCATTCTTTTTTATGGCTCAGTGATATTTAATTAATATTTTTCTAATAATACTCACCTTCTTTTGAGAAAGCTGGCTTGAATTTCAACATCAAAAAAAAAAATTCAGATCATGGCATTTGGTCCCATCACTTCATGGCAAATAGAAAGGGAGAAAGTGGAAGCATGATAGATTTTATTTTCTTTGGCTCAAAAATCACTGCAGACAGAGACTACAGTCATTAAATTAAAAGACATTTGCTCCTTGGAAGAAAAGTTATGACAAACGTAGACAGTGTGTTAAAAAGCATAGACATCATTTTGCTAACAAAAGTCTGTGTAGTCAAAGCTTTGATTTTTCCAGTAGTCATGTATGGATGTGAGAGTTGAACCATAAAGAAGGCTGAGCCCTGAAGAATTGATGCTTTCAAACTGTGGTGCTGGAGAAGACTCTTGAGAGTCCTCTGGACTACAAGGAGATCAAACCAGTCAATCCTAAAGGAAATCAACTCTGAATATTCATTGGAAGGATTGATACTGAAGCTGAAGCTCCAATACTTTGGTTGGGTTTTGTGAAGAACTGCCTCATTGGAAAAGCCTCTGATGCTGGGAAAGATTGAAAGCATAGGGAGAATGGGTTAGCAGAGGGTGAGATGGTTAGATAGCATCACCAACTCAATGGACGTGAATTTGAGCAAACTCTGGTAGATAGTGGAGGACAAAGGAGCCTGATGTGCCACAGTCTATGGGATCACAAAGAGTCAGACATTACTTAGCAACTGAATACACAAACAAAAAAAAAAAACATTTCATTGTAGATAAGTACATTTTCTTTATCTGTTCACCTGTCATGGTCATCTAGATTGCTTCCATTTCTTCAATATTGTAAACAGGGCTGTTATGAACAGTGGGGTGCATGTATCCTTTCAAATTCTGGTTTTCTCTGGAGTAGTATTGCTGGATCATACAGTAGTTCTATTTTTAGTGTTTTAAGGAAATTTCATACTATTCTCCATACTGGCTGCAGAAATTTGCATTCCCAACAACAGTATAGGATGACTCCCTTTTCTCCACACCCTCTCCAGAATTTATTGATTGTAGATTTTTTAAATTAAACTTTTTATTTTGTATTGGAGTATAGCCGATTAACAATGTTGTGATATTTTCAGGTGAACAGCAAAGAGACTCAGGCATACATATATATGTATCCATTCTCCCCCAAGCACCCTCCCAACCAGACTTCCATATAATATTTAGCAGAATTCCCTGCGCTATAGAGTAGTCCTTTGTTGGTTATATTTTAAATACAGCAGTGTGTACCTGTCCATCCCAAACTCCCTAACTATCCCTTCCCACCATGCTTCCTTGCAACAACCAAAAGTTCATTCTCTAAGTCTATGAGTTTGTTTCTGTTTTGTAAATAAGTTCATTTGTATCATGTCTTTTAGATTTTGCATATAAGGGATGTCTTATGATGTTTCTGCTCCTCTGTCTGACTTACTTCACTCAGTATGACAGTGTCTAGGTCCATAGATCCATCTTCTTTATCTATTTCTCTGTTGATGGACATTTAGGTTGCATCTGTGTTGTGGCTATTATAAACAGTACTACAGTGAACACTGAGGTGCATGTATCCTTCCGGGCCTATTTTTCTCTGGATATATGCCCAGAAGTGGCATTACAAGGTTATGTGGTAGCTCTATTTCCAGTTTTTTAAGGAACATCCATACTGCTCTCCATAGTGGCTGTACCAATGTACATTTCCACCCACCAACAGTGTAGGAGGGTTCCCTTCTCTCCAGCATTTATTGTTTGTGAATTTTTGATGATAGCCATTTTGACTGGTGTGGAGTGATATCTCATTGTAGTTTTGATTTGCATTTCTCTTGTAATTACTGATGTGAAACAACTTTGCATGTGCCTCTTAGCCTTCTGTATGTCTTCTTTGGAGAAAAGTCTGTTTCAGTCTTCTGCTCAGTTATGGACTGGGCTTTTCTTTTGATGATGTTGAACTTCATGAGCTGTTTGTAGATTTTGTAGAATAATCCCTTTTTGGTCACATCGTTTGCAAATATTTTCTCCCAGTCTGTGGGTTGTCTTTTAGTTTTGTTTATTGTTTCCTTGCCATAAAGCTTTTGAGTTTAAGTGTGTCCCATTTCTTATTTTTCTTTTTACATCCACTATTCTAGGAGATAAATCAAAAAAGATATCGCTGCAATTTATGTCAGAGAGTGTTCTGCCTATGTTTTCCTCTAGTAGTTTTATAGTGTCTGGTCTCACATTTAGATTTTTAATTCATTTGAGTTTATTTTTGTGTATGGTGTTAAAAAATGATCTAATATCATTTTCTTTAACATGTAGCTGTCTAGTTTTACCAGGACCATTTGTTGAAAAGACTGTCTTTGCAACATTGTGTAGTCGTGCCTCCTTTGTCATAGTTTGACCATAGTTGAATGGGCTTATTTCTGGGATTTCTATCCTGTTCTATTGATCTATGTTTCTATTTTTGTTCAAGAAACATACTATTTTGATGACTATAGCTTTGTAGTACAGTCTGAAGTCAGGGGGTCTGATTCATCCAGCTCCATTTTTCTTTCTCAAGATTACTCTCATTATTCGGAGTATTTTGTGTCTTCATACAAATTTTATTAATAAGATTTTTTGTTTTAGTTCTGTGAAAATGTACTTGGCAGTTTGATGGAGATTCCATGGAATATGTAGATTGCCTTGAATAGTATTGTCATTTTGACAATATTGATTCTTCTGGTCCATGAACATGGTATGTCTTTCCATCTTTTTGTGTCTTTGATTTTTCATCAGTGTCTTATTAGTTTTCAGAGTACAGGTCTTTTGTCTCCTTGCTGTGCTAAGTTGCTCCAGTCATGTCCAATTTCTCATGACCCTTGGACTATAGCCTGCTAGGCTCCTCTGTCCATGGGATTCTCCAGGCAAGAATGCTGGAGTGGTTTGCCATTTCCTCCTCCAGGGGATCTTCCAGACCCAGGGATCGATCCCACATCTCTTAAGTCTCCAGCATTGGTAGGCGGGTTCTTTATCACTACTGCCACCTTTGTCTCCTTAGGTAGATTTATTCCTTTATTTTTTTTTTTTTTTTGATGCAATGATAAATGGAATAGTTTCTTGAATTTCTATTTCTGATCTTTCATTGTTAGTGTATAGGAATGTGACAGATTTCTGTGTGTTAATTTTGTAACCTGCAACTTTACCAAATTCATTGATGAGCTCTACTAGTTTACTGGTAGCATCTTTAGGATCTTCTAGTATAGTATCATGTCATCTGCAAGCAGTGACAATTTAACTTCTTCTTTTCCAGTTTTCCCAGTTCTTCTTTTCCATTACAGAAACTGCCTGCAATGCAAGAGGCATTCCCTGTTTGATCCTTGTGTCAGGAAGATCCCCTGGAGAAGGGAATGGCAATCCACTCCAGTATTCTTGCCTGAAGAATTCCATGGACAGAGAAGCTTGGTGGGCTACAGTCCATAGGGTCGCAAAGAGTCAGACACGACTGAGCCACTAATACTTTCACTCTTCAGTTTGGATTCCCTTTTTTTTCCCTTCTCTAATTGCTGTAGCTAGGGCTTCCAAAACTTTGTTGAATGAAAGTGATGAGAGTGGACACCCTTGTCTTGTTCCTGATCTTAGAGGGAATATTTTCAACTTTTCATCATTGAGTATGATGTTAGCTGTAGGTTTGTCATATATGGCCTTTATTATGTTGAAGTATGTCCTCTATGTCCACTTTCTGAAGAGGTTTTTTTAAAAATCATAAATAGTGTTGAATTTTACCAAAAGATTTTTCTGCATACTTTGAGATGATCATATGGTTTTTATTCTTCAATTTGTTGATGTGGTGTATCACACTGATTGATTTGTTGTTACTGAAAAATCCTTGCATCCCTGGGATAAATCCTAATTAATCATGGTTTGTGATCCTTTGAACATATTGTTGGATTCTAATTTCTAGTATTTTGTTGAGAATTTTGTGTCTATGTTCATCAGTGATATGGACCTATAATTTTCTTTTTTTGTAGTATCCTTGTCTGGTTGTGGTATCAAGGTAATGTTGGCCTCATAGAATGAGTTTGAGAGTATTCCTTCTGCAATTTTTGGCAACAGTTTCACAAGGATAGGTGTTTTAGCTTTTCTCTAAATGTTTGATAGAATTTGCCTGTTAAGCCATCAGGTCTTGAACTTTTGTTTGTTTGAAATTTTTAGATCACAATCTCAATTTCAGTGCTTGTGATTGGTCTGTTCATATTTTCTATTTCTTCCTGGTTAGGTCTTGGGAGATTATACCTTTCTAAGAATTTGTCTATTTCTTCTAGGATGTCCATTTTATTGGCATACAGTTGCTTGTAATGATCTCTTATGATCATTTGTATTTCTGTGGTGTCAGTTGTAATTTCTCCTTTTTCATTTCTAATTTTATTGATTTGAGTCCTCTGCCTTTTTTCTTGATGTGTCTGACTAAAAGGTTTATCATTTTTTAAGTCATTACAAGAAACAATTTTTAGTTTAATTGATCTTTGCTATTGTTTTTGTATTTCATTTATTTCTGCTCAGTTCTTTATGATTTCTTTCCTTCTATTAACTTTAGGTTTTGTTTGTTCTTTTTTCTTTAGTTGTCTTAGGCATAAGGTTAGATTTTTAGTTGTGATTTTTCTTGCTTCTTGAGGTAAAGTTGTATTGCTATAAACTTCCCTATTAAAACTGCTTTACCGCATCCCATAGGTTTTAGGTCATTGTCTTTTCATTTTAATTTGTCTCTAGGTATTTTTTGATATCCTCTTTGATTTATTCAGTGATCCATTGGTTGTTTAGTAGCATATTGTTTAGCTACTATGTTTGTGATTTTTTATAGTTTTCTCTTGTAGTTTACTTTTAAACTCATATTGTAATCAGAATAGTGCTTGATATGATTTCAATTTTCTTAAATTTATCAAGGGTCTCTTTGTGGCCCAGCAGGTGGCCAATTCTGAAGAATGTTCCATGTACATTTGAGAAGAGGATGTAGCCTGATGCTTTTGGATGGAATGCTCTATAAATATCAATTAAGTCCGTCTGGTCTAAAGTGTCATATAAGGCCTGTGTTTTCTTATTAGTTTTTAGTCTGAATGAGCAGTCCATTGATGAATGTGAGGTGTTAAAATCTCCCACTATTATTGTGTTACTGTTGATTTCTGCCTTTATGGCTGTTAGTATTCTTTCCATATTTAGTAGTTCCTATATTGGATATATACATATATGTATATATTTATATTTACAATTGCTATATATTCTTCTTTGATTTTTCCCTTGATCATTATGTAGTGTCCTTCTTTGTCACTTAGTCTTTGTTTTAAAGTCTATTTTGTCGGATATGACTATTGCTACTCTGGCTTTCTTTTGATTTTCATTTGCATGAAATACCTTCTTCTATCCCCTCACATTTGTAGAATGGCATGGCAACCCTCTCCAGTATTCTTGCCTGGAGAATCTCATGGACAGAGGAGCCTGGAGGGCTAGAGTCTATTGAGTTGCAAAAAGTCAGACATGATTGAAGTAACTTAGCATGCATATATTCATCCCCTCACTTTTAATCTGTATGTGTTCCTAGGACCAAGGTGGGTTTCCTGTAGATAGCATACATACAGCTTTGTTTTGCAGACACTCAGCCAGTCTATTTTTTTGGGGGGGTTGGTGCATTTTATCCATTTACTTTAAAGGTAATTATCAATATGGATGTTTCTATTACTATTTTCTTAATTGCTTGTGTTTGTTTTTGCATATCTTTTCCTTCTCTTGTGTTGCCTGCCTAGAGAAGTTCTTTAGAAATTATCAAAAGGCTTGTTTGAAGTGAAGTGAAGTTGCTCAGTTGTGTCTGACTCTTTGCGATCCCATGGACTGTAGCCTACCAGGCTCCTAGGTCCATGGAATTTTCTGGGCAAGAGTACTGGAGTGGGTTGCCATTTCCTTCTCCAGGGGGATCTTCCCAACCCAGGGATTGAACTCAGGTCTCCCACATTGCAGGCAGACGCTTTTACCCTCAGAGCCACGAGGGAAACCCAAGGGTTGTTTGGTGGTGCTGAATTCTCTTAACCTTTGCTTGTCTGTATAGCTTCTAACTTCTCCAGCAAATCTGAATGAGAGCCTTGATGCATAGAGCATTCTTGTTGTAGTTTCTTCTCTTTCATCACTTTAAATGTATTGTGCCATTCCCTTCTAGCTTGCAGATTTTCTGCTGAGAAATCAGCTGATAACCTTTTGGGAGTTCCCTTGTACATTTTTTGTTGTTTTTCCCTTGTTGCTCTTAATAATTTTTCTTTCTCTTTAATTTTTGTCAACTTATTACTATGTGTCTTGGCAGGTTCTTCCTTGGGTTTATCTTGCTTTGGACTTTCTGAACTTCCTGGACTTGGTTGAGTGCTTCCTTTCCCATGTTAGGGAAGTTTTCAGCTATTATCTCTTCAAATATATTCTCAAGCCTTTTGTCTCTCTCTTCTCCTTATGGAACCTCTATAATGTGGGTGTTGGTGCATTTAATGTTGTCTCTTAGGCTGTCTTCATTTCTTTTCATTCTTTTTTCTTTATTCTATTCTGCAGCAGTGAAATCTACCTTTTTGTCTTCCAGGTCACTTATTTGTTCTTCTGCCTCGATTATTCTACTATTGATTCCTTCTAGTGCACTTTTTCATTTCAGTTATTGTATTGTTCATCTCTGTTTGCTTTTTCATTCTTCTAAGTCTTTGTTAAACATCTCTTTCATCTTCTCCATCTTTGCCTCCATTCTTTCTCCAAGGTTTTGGATCAATTTCATTATCATTATCTTGAATCTTTTTTCTGGTAGGTTGCCTATCACCACTTCATTTAGTTGTTTTTCTGGGGTTTTATCTTTTTCCTTCAACTGAGACATAATACTCTGCCTTTTCATTTTGATTAACTTTCTGTGATTGTGGTTTTTTTATTGGAGGCTGCAGGAATGTAGTTCTTTCGTCTGCTGTCTGCCCTTTGGTGGATGTGCCTATCTAAGAGCTTGTACTTCCTGATGGAAGAGGCTGGTGGTGGGTAGGGCTGTGGCCAATAAAACTTTGATCCACTTGTTTGCTGATGAGGGGGCTGTGCTCCCTCCCTGTTAGTTGTTTCACTTGAGGCAACCCAGCTCTGGATTCTCTAGGCTCTATGGTAGGGCTAATGGCAACAACTTCCAGGAGAACTCAGGTGCTTTCTAGGACTGGTGTTGCCAGTGCCTTTGTCCCTGCAGTGAGCCACTGCCAACCCACACATCTACAGGGGATCCTCCAACACTAACAAGCAGGTCTAATTCAGTTTTCTGTGGGGTCACTTCTCCTTTCCCCTGGGACCTGGTGCACACAAGATTTTGTGTGTGTTCTTCAAGAGTGGAGTCTCTCTTTCCCCATGTCCCGTGGAAGTTCTACAATCAAATCTCACTGTCCTTCAAAGTCAAATTCCCTGGGGATTCCTACTCCCTCAGCCAGATTTCCCAGGCTGGGAAACCTAATGTGGGGCTTAGAACCATCACAACAGTGGGAGGACCTCTGTGGTATAGTTGTTCTCCAGTTTGTGGGTCCCTCACCTGGCAGGAATGGGATTTGATTTTATCATGGTTGCGCTTCTTCTACTATCTTGTTATGGCTTCTTCTTTGTCTTTGGACATGGGATATCACTTTTGGTGGGTTCCAGTGTCCTCCTGTCAACAGTTGTTGAGCAGTTAGTTGTGATTTTGGGTTTCTTGCAGGAGAAGGTGAGCACACATCCTTCTACTCTACCAACTTGAACCAATTTCCTTTTGTAGACTTTTTGATGATGGTCATTCTTGGGTGATACCTGATTGTAGCTTTGTTTTTTAAGTTTTATTTTGTATTGGGGAATAGCTTATTAGGGATCTACTTGTAATGCAGGAGATGCAGGGTGTGCAATTTGATCCCTGGGTTGAGAAGATTCCCCTGAAGAAGGAAATGGCAACCCACTCCAGTATTCTTTCCTGGAAAATCTCATGGATGGAGGAGCCTGGAAGGCTACAGTCCATAGAGTCCCAAAGAGTCAGACACAACTGAGCGACTGAGCATACCCAAGGGTAATCACTTAAAAAATCTTTTAGAAAAGAACTATAATTGACATTCTGAGAGGAGAAAAAGATGGGATCATATAAAAATCTCAAAACCAGGGAACTCATAAAAATGAGGACAATAAAAAAGAAAAAAAGCACATGAGCAGCAACAGAAAACAGTAACACAGTAGTTATTAATACAATTATATCAATAATTAAACCTGAATGGTCTAAATTTACCTGTTAAAAAATAGAGTTTCCAAATGTGGACCAAAAAACAGGACATAACAGTTAACTATGAGAAAACCAGTTTAATTATAAAGACACAGATAGATTAAAAGTAAAGGCATGTTTGTCCATTTCTTCCAGGTTGTCCATTTTGTTGGCATACAGTTGCTCATAGTAGTCTGTTATGATCCTTTGTATTTCTGTGGAGCCAGTTGTAACTTCTTTTTCATCTCTAATTTTATTGATTTGAGTCCCCTCCTTACTTTTTTGATGAGTGTGGCTAAGGGCTTAACAATTTTGTTTATCTTTTCAAAAAACCAGCTTTTAGTCTCATTGATCTTTGCAGTTGTTCTCTTTGTCTCTATCTCATTTATTTCTTCCCTGATCTTTATGATTTCTTTCCTTCCACTAACTTTAGGTTTTGTTTCTTCTTTCCCTAGTTGTTTTAGGTGTAAGATTAGGTTTATTTTTACTTGAGATTTTCTTGTTTCTTGAGGTAAGGTTGTACTGCTATAAAATTCCCTCTTAGAACTACTTTTGCTACATCCCATAGGTTTTGGACCTTTGTGCTTTTGTTTTCACTTGTCTTTAGGTATATTTTGATTTCTTCAGTTGTCCATTGGTTGTTTAATAGCATATTGTTTAGCAGCCATGTGTTTGTGTTTCTTATAATTTTTTTTCTTGTAGTATATATCTAATCTCATAGCATTGTGATCAGAAAAGATGCTTAATATGATTTCAACTTTCTGAAATTTACCAAGGCTCTCCTTGTGGCCCAGCATGTGGTCAACCCTAGAGAATGTCCATGTGCACTTGAGAAGAATGTGTAGTCTGTGGAGTTTGGGTGGACTGCTCTATACATATTAAATCCAACTGATCTAAAGTGTCATTTAAGGCCTGTGTTTTCTTATTAATTTTCTGTCTGAATGATTTGCCCATTGATGAATGTAGAGTGTTAAATCCCCCCACAATTATTGCTTTACTGTTGATTTTTCCCTTTATGATTTTTCCCTTTATGACCTTACATATTTAGTTGCTCCTATATTGGGTGTATATATATTTATAATTGTTATATCTTCTTGGAGAGATCCCTTGATCATTATTTAGTGTTCTTCTTTGTCTCTTTCAGCCTGATGTGAAGGGAGCTTGGGGGAGAATGGATACATGTATATGTATGGTTGAGTCCCTTCACTGTTCATCTAAAACTATCATAAAATTGTTAATCAGCTATACCCCAATACAAAATTAAAAGTTTTTTTCCTAAAAAGTAAAGGGATGGATTGCTAAGTCATCTGGTAGCCCTATTTTTAGTTTTTTTAAAGAAACTCCATACTGTTCTCCATCACAGCTGTATCAATTTACATTCCCACCATCACAGAAACAACCTAAATGTCCATCAACAGAAGAATGGATAAAGAAGATGAAGCACATATATACAATGGAAAGTTTGTTGTTATTGTCTTTGTTGTTCAGTGACTAAGTCGTGTCCTACTCCTTGTGATCCCATACACTGCAGCATGCCAGGCTCTCCTGTCCTTTGCTATTTCCCAGAGTTTGCTCTAATTCATCTTCATTGCATTGGTGATGCTATCTAACAATCTCATCCTCTTCCACCCCTTTCTTCTTTTGCCTTCAATTTTTCTCAGCATCAGGATCTTTTCCAGTGAAGTGTCTCTTCACATCAGGTGCCAAAGTATTGGAGCTTCAGCATCAATATCAGTCCTTCCAATGAATTTTCAGGGTTGATTTCCCTTAGGATTGACTGGTTTGATCTCCTTCATATCAAGGCCTCTCAAGAGTCTTCTCAAACACCACAATCCAAAAGCATCAATTTTTTAGCATTCAGCTTTCTTTATGAATTAACTCTCACATCTGTGCATGACTACTGGAAAAATCAGAACTATGACTATCTGGACCATTGTTAGCAAAGTAGTGTCTCTGCTTTTGAATAGTGCTGTCTAGATTTGCATAGCTGTTCTTCCAAAGAGCAAGTGTCTTTTCATTTCACGGCTTTAGTCACTGTCCACGAAATTTTGGATGGTGATTTTGAAGCCCAAGAAAATAAAATCTGTCACTGCTCCGACTTTTCCCCTTTTTATTTGCCATGAAGTGATGGGACTGGATGCCATGATCTTAGTTTTTGAATGCTGAGTTTAAAGCCAGCATTTTCACCCTCCTCTTTCACCTCCACCAAGAGGATCTTTAGTTCCTCTTCACTTTCTACCATTAAGGAGGTATCATCTGCATATCTGAGGTTATTGATATTTCTCCTGGAAATCTTGATTCCAGCTTGAGCTTTATTCAGCCTGGAATTTCACATAATGTGCTCCGCATATAAGTTAAATAGGCAGGGTGACAATATACAGCCTTGTCATTCTCCTTTCCCAATTTTGACCTAGTCCATTGTTCCATGTCCAGTTCTAACTGTTGCTTCTTGACACACATATAAATTTCTCAGGAGACAGGTAAGTCTCATACTCCCATCTCTTAAAAAATTTCCCACAGCTTGCTGCAATCCACACAAAGGCTTTACTGTTGCCAATGAATCAGATGTAGATGTTTTCATGGAACTCCCTTGCTTTCTCTATGGTCCAATGAATGTTGGCAATTTGATCTCTGATTCCTCTGCTTCTTTGAAATACAACTTGTACATCTGGGAGTTTTTGGTCACTCACTGCTGAAGCCTAGTTTGAAGGATTTTGAGCATAACCTTACTAGCATGTGAAATGAGCTCAATTATATGGTAGTCTAAACATTCTTTGGTATTGCCTTCTTTGAGATTGGAAAGAAAACTAACCTTTTCCAGTCCTGTGACCACTGCTGAGTTTTCCAAATTTGCTGACATAATGAGTGCAGCACTTTAACAGCATTATCTTTAAAAGATTTTAAATAACTCAGCTGCAATTTCATCACCTCCACTAGCTTTGTTCGTAGTGATGCTTCCTAAGGCCCACTTGACTTCATACTCCAGGTTGTCTAGCTCTAGATGAGTGACCATACCATCAAGATTATCTTGGTTGTTGAAATATTTCTTGTATAGTTCTTTTGTATATTCTTGCTACCTCTTCTTAATCTCTCCTGCTTCTTTTGAGTCCTTACCATTCCTGTCCTTGACAGACATAGAGTCCTAACCCTTACCACTTCTGTCCTTTTACGTCCATCCTTGAATGAAATATTCCCTTGATATCTCCAATTTTACTGAAGAGATCTCTAGTCTTTCCTATTCTATTGTTTTCCTCTTATTTCTTTGCATTGTTCATTAAAGAAAGCCTTCTTATCTCTCCTTTCTATTCTCTGGAACTCTGCATTCAGGTGGGTATATCTTTCCCTTTCTCCTTTGCTTTTCCCTTATTTTCCCAACTAGTTGTAAGGCCTCCTCAGACAATCATTTTGCCTTGTTTCATTTCTCTTTCTTGGGGATGATTTTGGTCACTGCCTCTTGTACAGTGTTATGAACTTCCATCCATGATTCTTCCATGAAGGGGAATGGAATATTTCTCAGCCATGAAAAAATGATATATTGCCATTTGCAGCAACATGAATGCACCTAGAGGTTTTCATACTCAATGAAGCAAATTAGACAAAGATGAATATTATATAATATCACTTATAAGTGGGATCTAAGAATAATACAAATGAATCTATATACAAAACAGAGATAGACTCACAGCTATAGAACAAACTTATGCTTACCCAAACAGAAAGGGATTGGGGAGGGATAAAATAGGAGGTTGGGATTAATAGATACATACTACTCTATATAAAATAGATAAGCTAGAAGGATTCATTGTGTAGCATAGGGAGCTATATTCAACATTTTGTAATAATCTATAATGAAAAACAATCTGAAAAATATACATATATATAACTGAATCACTTTGTTGCACACCTGAAACTAATGCAAAATTGTAAATCAGCTATGCTTCAATTTAACAAATGGCTAAATGGAGTGACATCAACAAAATACTGAACTGAATAATTCCAGGCCCTAAATCCCTAATGGAGACACCAAATATAGAACAATATATGGGCCTAAATAGCTTTGTGAAAACTCTAGAACCAGTTAAGAAGCTGCTCACCCAGAATGCACTTCCTCTCCAGTGCAATGCATTGTGGTCAGAGGGGGGCACCCACTTATAGCTATTCTTTCAAGGAAGAAAGGGAATACAGATTTGCTTGAAATACTATGGTTTGTTTTTGTCTTGACTGATTTTTGTCTTGTCTGACTTGGAGCACTGATGGAAAATGTTTCATAGTTTGGATGTAAGAATCAAAGCCACTGAAAACAGAGGCAGTGGCTCTGGTGTGTTAGAGCTGCAGGAGATCTGCAGAACTGTAAACACCTAGGGTCTAGAGGTTGAGCTGAAGAATACAATAGAAATTAGTGAAGGACTTCCTCTGGTGAATAGTTTTAGTTGCTCAATTGTGTCCCACTCTTTGCGACCCCATAGACTAACCTCTGTTCATGGGATTCTCCAGACAAGAACACTGGAGTGGGTTGCCATTTCCTTCTCCAGAGGATCTTCCCACCCCAGGAACCAAACCCAGGTCTCCTGCATTGCAGGCAGATTTCATTACCATCTGAGCTACAGGGAAGTCCCCTAATGAAGACAGTTGCAAAGACTGGGACAGCTGGCAATTTTTTCCAATGCCTAACTTTCAACAGAACTTCAAAAGGTGTTAAAAAAAAAAAAACAGAGAAACATAACTCATTAAAAGGAAAAAATATTCAGAAATTGACCTGAAAGAAATTCAGGCCTCTGTTTTCCCTAAGAATTTGAAACATCTCTGTCCCAAAGATGCTCAATGAAGTAAAATAGAACATGGACAGACCACTAAATAAAATCCGGAAAATGATGTATGAACAAAATGAGAATACCAATAAAAATACAGATTAAAGAAAAACAGAACCAAACAGAAATTTGGGACCTGAAAGATACTGTGATGATTAATTTTATGTGTCAACTTGACTGAGTCATAAAGTGTCACATGTTTTCTTAAACATTATTTCTGGTTGAGTTTGTGAAAATGTTTCTGGGAAATCAGCATTTGAATTGATAGACTGAATAAAGTAGATTGCCCTTCTCAATGTGAGTGGGTCTCATCCAATCAACTGAATATCTGAATAGAATAAAAGGACAGAGGATGAGAAACTCTTTCTCTGTACCTGACTGTTGAGCTGAGACATTGGTCTTCTCCCCACAGACTAGAACTTACACACCATTAATGCTCCTGGTTCTCAGGCCTTCAGACTTATATTGGAACTATATCACTGGTTTTCCTGGGTCTCTGACTTGTAGACTGTGGAACTTCTCAGCCTCCATAGTCACATAAGTAAATTCCTTATTTTTAAGACATATAAAGCTATAACACTCCTATGTTAATTGCAGCTGTATTTACAAAAACCAAATATGGAAGCAACCTAAATGTCCATCAATAGATGAATGGGTAAAGAAGATATGGCTTATATATAATGGAATTTTACTCAGCCATGAAAATGAATGAAATCTTGCCATGTGACAACATGGATGAACCTAGAAGGTGTTATCTAAGTGAAATAAGTTAGACAAGGAAAGAAGGAATACTGTATGACCTGAATTATATGGGAGATCTAAAAAGCAAGATAAATCAAACAACAAAACAAAACTGAAATATACTTAATAGATAAAGGGAGCAAACTACTGGCTGCCAGAGGGGTGATGGGGCAGTTAGGTAAAATAAGTAAAAGGGATGAAGAGGTATAAACTTCCACTTGTAAAATAAATGTCATAAAGATATAATATATAGCATAAGGAATGTGGTCAATTATACTGTGATAATTTTGTATGGTGTTGGATGGCTAGTCTTATTGTGGTGATCATTTCTTAATGTATTTTATTGTAAAATCACTCTGTTGTACACTTGAAACTAATATAAGATTGTATGTCAACTATACTAAAAAATTACCCCAAATCAACAATCTAGGCTTACATGTTAAACAATTAGAAAAGAACATGCTCCCTGTTTGAAATATTTTGACCTCCCTTCCTTGAAAGAAAGACCTGGAACCAGAGGAGAAGAGTGATTGAAGAGATAAAATTCCTGGTTTTCTGAAACTATCGACCTGAACTGGATGAATCTCTAGGAGTTTGGAGAGAAACGTGATCAATTTGTACCTCTGGCATGCTGTCCCAGGGAACTTGGGCTCCAGCTAAGTTATGAGATTTTTAAAATACATTGAAAATGACATGGTGTTAAAATAAATTGGATATGCTCATAAAAAAAGAAAAAGAAAAAACTAAGGTCAAGGTAGCATGTGGGAGATAATAATAAAGATTAGAACAGAGATAAATGAAATAGAGAATAGAAAAATAGAGAAAATCAACAAAACCAAAATATTGGGTCTTTGATAGATCAACAAAATTGATAAAATCTTAAGCTTATATTAAGAAATAAGTTTCAAACAATTAAAATCAGAAATGAAAGTGGGGACATTATCAGTTCAGTTCAGTTCAATTGCTAAGTCGTGTCTGACTCTTTGTGACCCCATAGACTGCAGCATGCAGGGCCTCCCTGTCCATCACCAACTCCCGGAGTGTACTCAAACTCATGTCCATTGAGTCGGTGATGCCAACAAATCATCTCATCCTCTGTCACCCCCTTCTCTTCCTGCCTTTAATCTTTCCCAGCATCAGGGTCTTTTCCAATGAGTCAGCTCTCCACATCAGGTGGCCAAAGTATTGGAGCTTCAGCTTCAGCATCAGTTCTTCCAATGAATATTCAGGACTGATTTCCTTTAGCATGGACTGGTTGGATCTCTTTGTAGTCCAAGGGACTCTCACAGTCTCCTCCAACACCACAGCTCAAAAGCATCAATTCTTTGGTTCTCAGCTTTCTTTATAGTCCAACTCTCACATTCATACATGACTACTGGAAAAACCATAGTCTTGACTAGATGGACTTTTGTTGGCAAATAAATGTCTCTGCTTTTTAATATGCTGTCTAGGTTGGTCATAACTTTCCTTCCAAGGAGCAAGCATCTTTTCATTTCATGGCTGCAGTCACCATCTACAGTGATTTTGTAGCCTAAAAAAATAGAGTCTGTCACTGTTTCCATTGTTTCCCCATCTATTTGCCAGCAAGTGATGGGACCAGATGCCATGATCTTAGTTTTCTGAATGTTGAGCTTTAAGCCAATTTTTTCACTTTCCTCTTTCACTTTCATCAAGAGGCTGTTTAGTTCTTCACTTTCTGCCATAAGGGCGGTGTCATCTGCATATCTGAGTTTATTGATATTTTTCCCAGCAATCTCAATTCCAGCTTGTACTTCATCCAGTCCAGTGTTTCTCATGATGTACTTTGCATGTAAGTTAAATAAGCAGGGTGACAACGTACTGCCTTGACGTACTCCTTTCCCTATTTGGAACCAGTCTGTTGTTCCATGTCCAGTTCTAACTGTTTCTTCCTGACCGGCATACATATTTCTCAAGAGGCAGGTCAGGTGGTCTGGTATTCCCATTTCTTAAGGAATTTTCCAGTTTGTTGTGATCCACATAGTCAAAGGCTTTAGCAAAGTCAATAAAACAGAAGTAGATGTAGATGTTTTTCTGGAACTCTCTTGTTTTTTAGATGATCCAACAGATATTGGCAATTTGATCTCTGGTTCCTCTGCCTTTTCTAAATCCAGCTTGAACTTCTGGAAGTTCACAGTTCACGTACTGTTGAAGCCTGACTTGAAGAATTTTGAGTGTTACTTTACTAGCATGTGAGAAGAGTGCAATTGTGCATTAGCTTGAGCATTCTTTGGCATTGCCTTTCTTTGGTATTGAAATTAAAATTGAACTCTTTCAGTCCTGTGGCCACTGCTGAGTTTTTCAAATTTGCTGACATATTGAGTGCAGCACTTTCACAGCATCATCTTTTAGGATTTGCAATAGCTCAACTGGAATTCCATCACCTCCACTAGCTTTGTTCATAGTGATGCTTCCTAAGGCCCACTTGACTTAGCACTTTAGGATATCTGGCTCTAGGTTATCATACCATTGTGATTATCTGGGTCATGAAATGAAATGGGTCATAGAGAATATTATGAACAATTGTACATCAGCAAATTCTATAGCCTTTGAAGAAATGGAAAAATTCTTAGAAACACACAATTTACCAAGAATGAGTTCTAAAGAAATTAAAAATCTGACCAAACCTATAACTAATAAAGAGAATGAATCAGTAATAAAAATATTCCAACAAAGAAAAGCCCAGGACCAGAAAATTTCAAGGCACATTTTACCAAACATTTTAAGAATTAACACTAACTCTCCTGAAACCCTTATTAAAAATTGAAGAGGAAAGAACATTTCTAAGCTCCTTCAATAAATCTAGCATCACTCTAATACTGAAGTCAGACAAAGACACTATAAGAAAAAAAAACTACAGACAAATATCACTACAAAAATTTCAACAAGATGATAGCAAACAGAATTCAACAGCACATTGAGAAAACTATAAACCATGGCCAGGTAGGCCAGTAATTCTTAAACTATAAGGATGGTACAATATATGAAAACTAATCAGTGCAGCAAACCATATTAACAGAGTGATGAAAAACACATTACTATCTCAACTGATGAATAAAAAGCATATCACAAAATTCTGCATCCATTTGTGTTAAAATTTTAAACTCAAGAAACTAAGAGTAGAAGGAAACTATCCCAACATAGTAGAAGCTGTATATGAAAAGCTCACAGCTAACATCATATACAATGATGAAAAATGAAATATTTTTCATCTAAGATCAGGACCAAAAAGGTCGCCTACTTTCATTACTTCTGTATTAGAAGTTCTCTCCTGAGCAAGTAAGCAAGAAAAAGAAATATAAGTATCTAAATGGACAGGGAAGAAGTAAAATTATCTCTGTTCACAGATGACAGAATCTTATGCATAGAAAATGCAGATGCCACAAAAAACCTGTTAGAACTAATTTTAAATTCAGCAAAGTTGTAGGACACAATAGTAACACAAAAACTGAGTTGCATTTTTATACATTAATAATAAGAATTCCAAAAAGAAAATTAAGAAAACAATTCCATTTACAATCACAACAGAAAGAATTCAATTAAGGAGGCAAAAGATTTGTATACTAAAATCTACAAAGTGTTGAAAGAATTTTAAAAGATAAAGTAAACGAAAAAATATTCTGTGTTGATGGATTGGAAGACACAGTATTGGTAAAATGACAATACTACACAAAATAATCTATAATGCAGTCTCTCTCAAAATTCCAACAGAATGTTTTTTGCAGAAATAGAAAAGTACATCTTAAAATTCATATGGAATTTCAAGAGACTCAAATAACCAAAATAATCTTGAAAAAGAACCTAGTTGGACGTCTCACATTTCCTGATTTTTAAACTTATTACAAAGCAACAGTGATCAAAAGAGTGTGGTACTGGCATAAAGACAGACATCCAGTTCCAGTTCAGTCACTCAGTCATATCCGACTCTTTGCAACCCCATGAACCACAGCACGCCAGGCCTCCCTGTCCATCACCAACTCCCGGAGTCCACCCAAACTTATTTCCATTGTGTTGATGATGCCATGCAACCATCTCATCCTCTGTCGTCCCCTTCTCCTCCTGCCCTCAATCTTTCCCAGCATCAGGGTCTTTTCAAATGAGTCAGCTCTCCACATCAGGTGGCCAAAGTATTAGAGTTTCAGCCTCAGCATCAGTCCTTCTAATGAACACACAGGACTGATTTCCTTTAGGATAAACTGGTTGGATCTCTTTGTAGTCCAAGGGACTCTCAAGAGTCTTCTCCAACACCACAGTTCAAAAGGATCAATTCTTCAGTGCTCAGCTTTCTTTATAGTCCAACTCTCACATCCATACATGACCACTGGAAAAACCATAGCCTTGACTAGATGGACCTTTGTTGGCAAAGTGATGTCTCTGCTTTTTAATATGCTGTCTAGGTTGGTCATGGCTTTCCTTCCAAGGAGCAAGCATCTTTTAGTTTTATGGCTGCAGTCACCATCTGCAGTGATTTTGGAGCCCAGATAAAAAAGTCAGCCACTGTTTCCCCATCTATTTGCCATGAAGTGATGGGACCAGATGCCATGATCTTAGTTTTCTGAATGTTGAGTTTTAAGCCAACTTTTTCATTCCACTCTCCTCTTTCACTTTCATCAAAAGGCTCTTTAGTTCTTCTTCACTTTCTGCCATAAGGGTGGTGTCAGCTGCATATCTGAGGTCATTGATATTTCTCCCGGCAATCTTGATTCCAGTTTGTGCTTCCTCCAGCCCAGCATTTCTCATGATGTACTCTGCATGTAAGTTAAATAAGCAGGGTGACAATATACAGCCTTGACATACTCCTTGGATATAAAAGCAAAAATAAACAAATGGGACCTAATGAAACTTAAAAGCTTTTGCACAACAAAGAAAACTATAAGCAAGGTGAAAAGACAGCCCTCAGAATGGGAGAAAATAATAGCAAATGAAGCAACAAAGGATTAATCTCAAAAATATACAAGCAAGTCCTGAAGCTCAATTCCAGAAAAATAAATGACCCAATCAAAAAATGGGCCAAAGATCTAAACAGACATTTCTCCAAAGAAGACATACAGATGGATAACAGACACATGAAAAGATGCTCAACATCACTCATTATCAGAGAAATGCAAATCAAAACCACAATGAGGTACCATTACACGCCAGTCAGAATGGCTGCTATCCAAACGTCTACAAACAATAAATGCTGGAGAGGGTGTGGAGAAAAGGGAACCCTCTTACACTGTTGGTAGGAATGCAAACTAGTACAGCCACTATGGAGAACAGGGTGGAGATTCCTTAAAAAAAACTGGAAATAGAACTGCCATATGACCCAGCAATCCCACTCCTGGGCATACACACCGAGGAAACCAGACCTGAAAGAGACATGTGTACTCCAATGTTCATCGCAGCACTGTTTATAATAGCCAGGACATAGAAGCAATCTAGATGCCCATCAGTAGATGAATGGATAAGAAAGTTGATGTACATATACAGAATGGAATATTACTCAGTCATTAAAAAGAATACATTTGAATCAGTTCTAATGAGATAGATGAAACTGGAGCCCATTATACAGACTGAAGTAAGCCAGAAAGATAAAGACCAATACAGTATACTAACGCATATATATGGAATTTAAAAAGATGGTAGTGATAACCTTATATGCAAGACAGAAAAAGAGACACAGATGTACAGAACAGATTTTTGGACTCTGTGGGAGAAGGCGAGGGGGGGATGATCTGAGAGAGCAGCATCGAAACATGTATATTATCAAGTGTGAAACAGATCGCCAGTCCAGGTTGGATGCATGAGACAAGTGCTTGGGGCTGGTGCACTGGGAAGACCCAGAGGGATGGGGTGGGGAGGGAGGTAGGAGGGGGGTTCAGGATGGGGAACAAATGTAAATCCATGGTTGATTCATGTTCATGTATGGCAAAAACCACTAGGGTATTGTAAAGTAATTAGCCTCCAACTAATAAAAGTAAATAGAAAAAAAGAAAAAGAACTTCAAAATGAAGAGGCCTAAACAATGACCAATGCAATGAAGACAAATCCTCAAACTTAAACACATAATTTAGGAAATTTTAAAATACCATGAATACAGTTTTCAATAAATAACTATTTAAAGGAGGGGGAGTGAATGGAATAGGAGTACTTTTCCCTATTCCTCTCCTCAAAGATAGCTAAAATCCTGGGACATTACATATAATCATAAGAAGACTGAGAGGTGGAAAAAAGAAGGCAAACCTGCTGAGGACCTTGGTAACAGAGAAGCGACATGGTGGTGATTTCCCTTGGTTTCTTTTCTGCCTCACATATCCTAGACTTGGTGCTGGATAAGATGGCAATTACATAATAACCACTTTACTCCAGTCAAACACCACAGGAAAAACTGTGGCTCTACCAGCAAAGGCCAAGCAGGGAGTCTAGCCTTCTACCTTTGCTGGCTATAAAGAGTAACTGTTCTGTTCCTCACTGGGGTAGTGTTAGAGAAGGCTGAGTAGGGAACCAGAACTCCCATCCTCACCCAAGAATAATGAGGAAACCCTCCCTCTGGGATGTGAACAGACACTGTGTGGGGATCCTGGACTTCCATGCCCATCTGATAGTAACAAGTAAGCGTCTCCTCTTTCACTGCTGGAACAGTGTCTGAGGAGGCAAGGTAAAACAAGATATTTAAATAATCCTCATATTTAACACAATACCCCAAATCCCCATGTTTCAATTGAAAATCACTCATCATACCAAGAGCCAAGAAAATCTCAATTTGAATGAAAGAAGACACTCAATAGACTTCCAACGCCATGATGACAGAGATGTTAAAAACCATCTGACAAGTGTTTTTTAAGGAGCCCCATCAGCTCAGACAATAAAGAATCCTCTTGCAGTGCCGGAGACCTGGGTTCTATTCTAGACTGGGAAGATCCCCTGGAGAAGGGATGGCTACCCATTCCAGTATTCTTGCCTGGAGAATTCCACGGACAGAGGAGCCTGGTGGGCTACAGTCACTGGGGTTGCAAAGAATCCGACATTACTGAGCAACTTTCATTTTCATCATAAAAATGCCTCAATGCATGGTTATTATGTAATTGCCATCTTATCCAGCACCAAGTCTAGGATATGTGATCAGAAAAGAAACCAAGGGAATTAAGAATATGCTTAGAACAAGTGAAAAAATACAAACTGTCTGTAAAGAAATAGAAGATATAAAGAAGAATCAAATGGAAATTTTAGAATGGAAAAATACAATAACCCAAACAAAAAACTCAATGAATGAGCTAACAGCAAAAAGGAGGGGACAGAGGAAAGAATCAGTTAATTGGAATAGAGAACAATAGAAATTACCCAAACTGGAAAGCAGAGAAAATAGACCAGGATAAAAGTGAACAGAGCTTCAGGGACCTGTGACATTATAAGGAAAAATCTAATATTCATGTCATTGAGATCCCAGAGAGAAGAAATAGATGGGTAAATTAACAAAAAAGCAATGAAACTTCAAAATTCTATGGGAAGATGATGCTGAATCTCAAACTTTAGGGGACATCCCTGGCTCTCCAGTGGTTAAGACTCCATGTTTCCACTGCAGGGGGCATGAGTTACATCCCTGTTCAGGGAACTAATATTCTGCCCATGCCTCAAGGTACAGCCAAAAAAACCCCACAAAAAAACAAACAAAAAACCCCAAAAGAAATCAAATTTTATAGCTAAGTATAAGAATGGAATACAGCATTTTCAGATATGCAAAGACCAATAAATCTGCCTCTTACATAACCTTTCTGAGAAAGTTACTTGAGGATGTACACTATCAAAAAAATTGAAAAAACAGACATAACAAAAACCTTAGGAACCACAAGTAAATAGTCATATAACCAAGGAAAGCTGTGAAGGAAAGTCCTAAAAGTGATAGTCATGCATCAGGCCTGAAGAGTAACTAGTTCAGATTTGAGAAAGGGATGGAGGGCTCCAAAAAGAAGGTCTTTTTTGTTTGGGGGGTGGTAGGCTGATGTGGAGAAGGCAATGGCACCCCAATCCAGTACTCTTGCCTGGAAAATCCCATGGACGGAGGAGCCTGGTAGGCTGCGGTCCATGGGGTCACTAAGAGTCGGACACGACTGAGCGACTTCACTTTCACTTTTCACTTTCCTGCATTGGAGAAGGAAATGGCAACCCACTCCAGTGTTCTTGCCTGGAGAATCCCAGGGACGGGGGAGCCTGGTGGGCTGACGTCTGTGGGGTTGTTTTACAGAGTTGGACATGACTGAAGTGACTTAGCAGTAGCAGCAGGGTGATGTACCTAATGTAATAGAGATTTTTGAAAAGAGAAAATGGAATATATGAAAAAATAAGACAGTGAAATAGAAACAGAATCAGAAACCTCAGAAAAAAACGAAAAAAAAAAACTGCTACAAGGAAAAAATGATAAAAGTACATTGATTGGCTTAGTATTGAACAATATTTATAGTCATATTAATGTAATAACTGTTTATTGTTTTTAAACTTTTAGGATCAAACTATAGACAAAACACACAAGAAAAGCCTTAATCATGATTACAGAACAGAATTAAACGTTACCAACTTTGACATAAAAAACCAGATGACAGAATTTGAGAGGTTGAACCATGGGGAAGAAGGCAAAAAGCAAAGTATCATCTAACAAAATTCTGGTCCAGAAAAATTTTCTCTAGATCATGGGACAAGGAATCACAGTGTTGCTTAAATTCAGAAAGTTATGTAATAAAGAAACTAAATTATATTAGAAGCAGGAAGGACAAGAGATGAACTTTGTGTGAATTATCTAAATCCTCATCTGTCATAGCAAGACATAAAAGACACATCATCTGGCATATTATTTAGAAGTGGAGATAACAATCAGAAGAAATAACTAAAAGTGATTGTTAATAATTAAAGATGGTAGAGTAGGGATGGGGGCCTGTGGGTCAGTACTCTTTTCATTTCTTTCTATACTGATTTGAGTTTATTTATTTATTTTCTGAACAATGTGTATGTATTACTTCTATTTTAAAATGAACATGTATTTAAAATTAATTTTTAAAAAACAGAAAAAGGACATTCCTGCCCACCACTTACTCTCTCCTTCCAAATCCCCTTGTTTCTGCAGACCTAATGGCAGCAGAATATAAAAATCTTTGAGAAACCTTGCAATCTCCCTTCCTACCTCTCCCTTAAATACAGCTCTACTGCAGTCAAGCTGGAATATTTGTTAATCTAAACTTCCCATACTTACACTCTTCTCCTTGCTTGGAAAAAATATTACTCCTTACCTCCATGAGTTGGGATTTTCTCTATTGTTCAAGGCTTAGCTCAAATTCCACTTCCTCCAAAAAGTCTTCCTTAGTCCACTGGTAGAACTTCCTCCCTTCTCAGTGACTCCTGAGTCTACATTCATGCCTCTAATTATGACACTTACATGTTCTTTCTTCAAGTATGTTGTTTAGGTCAGTGTTTCATGCCACCAGCCATCCTTCACACCTGCTATCAGAGTCATCTTTCTAAAATGCCAACCTGACTCTGTCACTTCCCTGCTTCAAACCCTTCTACAGTTTCCAATTGCCCACAGAATCAAAGCTAGGCTTGATTGCTTGGCTTCCACACTTCTTCCACTGCTCCCTGCCAAAAATCTATGTGCTTTCACAGTATATATCTTTGTTTAGGCAGTTCTTCTGCTAGCAATATTCTTTCCCCCCGTTTCAACATAGTAAACAGAAACTCTTCCTTCAGTACTTTGTGTCCCCTTCTCTATCAAGGCTTTCCTGAATACTCCCTCCATTCCACCCCATCTCAGGAAAAACCATCTAATGGTCTTATTTTCTCTACTCTGCTTCATCTACACTTGTTAGATCATTTGTCACAGTTGGTTCACTTATCTGCTTACTTACGTGAGCCCCCAGGTAAACTGTGAATTCCTGGAGTTTAGGGAGTATATCATATCTCCAGAATCAAGCACAGGGCCTGACATGCAGCAGGAGTTCAATGTATGCTTGCTGAATGAATGGATGGCAAAGTAGTAACCAAGTGAATACTGGAAAGAACAAATGAGCAAATGCTTATATTACTACATGAATGATATGTTAATAAGTCAATGAATGAGTCATCCAGAAATAAGTGAGTAAATGAATGAATGAGGAAAAATAAGCCAATAAGTAATTGAATGAAAAGTGCCTGTGCCAGTGAGGCCGAGAGAAGAATGAATGAATTCCCACTTGTGTTTTGGTTCAAACCTGCCTGTAAGACCTTCTGCCCTATTCTCTACCCATCAAAAGTGCACACCACACTGTTAACCTCTTTTAGATTACAAAGAACAGACACACTTAGCTTAGAGATGGAGATTTATTGAAGCATTCACAGATAAATGAGGAAGGCAAAAATGGCTCTATGCAGTCAGCAAAAACAAGACCAAGAGCTGACTGTGGCTCAGATCATGAACTCCTTATTGCAAAATTCAGACTTAAATTGAAGAAAGTAGGGAAAACAACTAGACCATTCAGGTATGACCAAAATCAAATCCCTTATGATTATACAGTGTAAGTGACAAATAGATTCAAGGCATTAGATCTGATAGAGTGCCTGAAGAACTATAGATAGAGATTTGTAACATTATACAGAAGGCAGTGATCAACACCATCTCCAAGAAAAAGAAATGCAAAAAGCCAAAATGGTTGTCTGAGGAGGCCTTACAAATAGCTGAGAAAAGAAGAGAAGCAAAAAGCAAAGGAGAAAAGGAATGATATATCCATCTGAATGCAGAGTTCCAAAGAATAGCAAGGAGAGATAAGCAAGCCTTCCTAAGTGATCAGTGCAAAGAAGCAAAGGAAAATAATAGAATTGGAAATAGTAGAGATGACTTCAAGAAAATTAGAAATACCAAGGGAACATTTCTTGCAAAGATGGGCACAGTAAAGGACAGCAATGGTATGAACCTAGCAGAAACAGAAGAGATGAAGAAGAAGTGGCAAGAATACACAGAAGAACTATAGAAAAAGATCTTAATGACTTAGATAATCATGATGGTGTGGTCACTTACCTAGAACCAGACATCCTGGATTGTGAAGTCAAGTGGGCCTTAGGAAGCATCACTAGGAACAAAGCTAGTGGAGGTGATGGAATTCCAGTTGTGCTGTTTCACATCTTAAAAGATGATGCTGTGAAAGTGCTGCACTCAATATGCCAGCAAATTTGGAAAACTCAGCAGTTGCAACAGGACTGGAAAAGATCAGTTTTCATTCCAATCCCCAAAAAGGGCAATGCCAAAGAATGTTCAAACTACCACTATGAACATAGTGTATATATCTTTTCAAATTATCGTTTTGTCTGGGTATATGCCCAGGAGTAGAATTGTTGGATCATATGACAACTTTATTTTTAGTTTTTTGAGGCACCTCCATCTTGACTTCCATAGTGGCTGCACCAATTTACATTCCAACCAACAGTGTAAGAGGGTTCCCTTTTTCCCACTCCCTCTCCAGCATTTCTTATTCTTTTTCATAAATAGTGCTGGGAAAACCAGATATTCACATGCCAAGGAATGAGATTGGACTACTATCTTACACTAGTCAAAAATAAACTCGAAATAAATTAAAGATTTAAATATCTGACCTGAAAGTATAAAGCTCCTAGAAGAAAATATGAGGAAATAGATCCTTAATATTGATCTTGCCAATGATTTTTTGGATATGACAACAAAAGTAACAATAAACAAGTGGGACTACATCAACTTAAAGGCTTTGCACAGCAAAAACAATCAGCAAAATGAAAAGGCAACCTATGGAATGGGAGAAAATATTTGCAAATCATCTATCTGATAAGGGTTTACTATCCAAAATAGAAAAAAAAAAAACTCATATGACTCAATAATTAAAAAAAAAAACCTCCAAGTAATTAGATTTTTTAATGGACAGGAGAATTTTAGTAGACATTTTCCCAAAGAAGACATACACATGACCAACAGGTACATAAAAAGATGTTCAACATCACTAATCATCAAGTAACTGCAAATCAAAACCATAATGAGATATTGTCTCACTTCTTTTAGAATGTCTATTATCAAAAATACAAGAGACAAGTGTTATGGAGGATGTGGAGAAAAAGGAACCATTGGGCATTGTTGGTGGGAATGCAAACTGGCACAACCACTATGGGAAACAATATGGAGTTTCCTCAAAAAAATTAAAATTAGCACTACCATATATACGATCCAGAAATTTCACTTCTGGGTATTTATCCAAAGGAAATCACTATCTTGAAGAGATATCTGCACTCCCATGTTTATTAAAGCATTATTCATGATAGCCAAGACATGGAAACAGCGTGTCTACCATTGGCTAAATAGATAAAGAAAACATGGTACATATACAATGGAATGATATTTAGTCTTAAAAAGAAGCCAATTCTTCCATTTGTGACAATATGGATGGATCTTGAGGGCATTACACTAAGTGAAATAAGTCAGAGAAACACACAAACTATATAATTTCACTTATATATGGAATCTAAAAACACAGAGCTCAAAGAAATAAAGAGTAGAAGGGAGGTTTCCAGGGGCTGAGGTTGAGGGAAAAGAGGAGATTTTGGCTAAAGGTACAAGATGAATAAGTTTTGATAACCATAGTTAGAAATACTGTTCTATATACTTTAAAGTTGTTATGAAGGTAGAGCTTTTATGTTCTCATCAAAAATAGCAATAAAATGGCAATTATGTGAGGTAAAGGATGTGCTACCTATCCTTATCATGGTAAACATTTCACAATATATATATGTGAAATCACATAGTACATCACATTGTACACCTTAAACTTACACAATATTGTATGTCAATTTTATCTTGATGAAGTTAGAAAAATTATTTATCAACTCATAGCTAACACTCTGCCATTAATTCCCTTTCTATACTCAATTATTATTGTTTTTACAAAATATTTATTTATTTATTTAGCTATTGGATCTTAGCTGTGGCACGCAGGATCTTTCTTACAGTATGTGGGGTCTTTTGTAGCAGAGCATGGGCTCTTCTTTTTTGGTGCACAGGCTTCTCTCTAGTTGTGGTGCAGCGTCTAGAGCATGCAGACTCAGTAGTTGTAGCATGTGGGCTTAGTTGTCCCTGGGCATATGGAAGCTTAGCTCCCCAATCAGGGATCCAACCCATGTCCTTTGCATTGGAAGATGGATTCTTAACCACTGGACCACCAGGGAAGTCCCATATACTCAGTTATTTTATAGCAAAGCAAAATGTATATTGTTTCAACCACAAATACTTCAACTACTTCACTATGTATCGATAAAACAGTTTCCGAATCTTGGCACTATTGACTTTTGGGGTTAGATGAATGGTTTCTGTGTTCTGCTGTATTGTGCACTGTAGAATGCTTAGCAGCATCCCTCATGTTTACCCGCTAGATGCTGGTAGTGAACTCCACCCCAGTTCTGACAAAGAAACAGACTTGAGACATTGCCACATGTCCTCTTGGGAGGGAAATCCTCTTCCCCTTCCAATTGAAAATCACTGCTAAAAAGAAAAAGAAAAAGAAAACCACTGCTGTAAAAGGTAGGGACTTTAGAAATAAAAACTGCAATACTATTTTCATACAAATAATATTAACAGCAAACCCTTAATATCATAAAATATCTGGTAATGTTCAAATTGTCTTGACTGTTTCATAAAAATTTTTTTTACATTTTTTTCCTAATCAGGTACCAAATAAGTTGCACACATCTCTTAATTCTCATTTACTGTATAACTTCCCTCTCTCTAGTTTCTTTGCAAGGGATTCAAGTGATGCCTGTCATTCCAGTTGACTGATTTGTCTTTCAGTCTGTAACACTTTCCCTCCCTTCTTCTTAATTTTTTGTTTATTTATAGAAGAGACTAGGTCTCTTGTTCTTTAGAGTTTTCCATATTCTGGATTTGGCTACCAGCTTTTATTTGACATGTTCCTCTGGCATCAGTGGGTTTTTAAAAAATAATTGCTGGCTATAGAATCTGGATCAGATCCATGTTTGAGTTTTTGGTAAGAATGCTTCATAAGTAACGTTGGATATTTGTCCATTTTAACATTACAGAGAAAGAGAACTGACATCAAGCGTCGCCTGATGAGATACAAGAGGAAGTTTACAAGTACACAAGCACCACCTATGATATATTCTTGTCACGAATGAAAAACGAACCTATATCCAAAGAAACCCTAGATTTAACAATCAGTTTACAGGAAATACAAGAGATGGAAGAACACATTAAGTAGTATCATGGGACATAATCTTGAAGAGATAGGAATACCAGACCACCTTACCTGCCTCCTGAGAAATCTGTATGCAGATCAAGAAAGTGAAAGTGAAGTCGCTCAGTCATGACCAACTCTCTGTTACCCCATGGACTGCAACCTACTAGGCTTCTCCATCCATGGAATTTTCCAGGCAAGAATACTGGAGTGGGTTGCCATTTCCTTCTCCAGGGTATCTTCCTGACCCAGGGATCAAACCTGGGTCTCCCGCATTGCAGGCAGATAGATGCTTTACCATCTGAGCCACCAGGGAAGCTCATGTAGGTCAAGAGGCAACAGTTAAAACTGGACGTGAAACAATGGACTGGTTCCAAATTGAGAAAGGAGTACGTCAAGGCTGTATATTGTCACCCTGCTTATTTAACTTCTATGCAGAGTACATCATGCAAAATGCCAGACTGGATGAAGCACAAACTGGAATCAAGATTGCTGGGAGAAATATCAATAACTTCAGATATGCAGATGACACCACCCTTACGGCAGAAAGGAAAGAGGAACTGAAGAGCCTCTTGATGACAATGAAAGAGGAGAGTGAAAAAGCTGGCTTGTAACTCAACATTCGAAAAACTAAGATCATGGCATCTGGTCCCATTACTTCATGGCAAATTGATAGGGAAACAATGGAAACAATGACAAGACTTTATTTTCTTGGACTCCAAAATCACTGCAGATGGTGACTGCAACCACGAAATGAAAAGACGCTTTCTCCTTGGAAGAAAAGCTATGACGAACCTAGACAGCATATTAAAAAGCAGAGACATTACTTTGCCAACAAAGGTCCGTCTAGTCAAAGCTATGGTTTTTCCAGTAGTCACGTATGGATGTGAGAGTTGGACCATAAAGAAAGCTGAGCACCGAAGCATTGATGCTTTTGAACTGTGGAGAAGACTGTTGAGAGTCCCTTGGACTATAAGGAGATGAAATCAGCCAATCCTAAAGGAAATCAGTCCTGAATATTCATTGGAAGGACTGATGCTGAAGCTGAAGCTCCAATACTTTGGCTACCTGATGTGAAGAACTGACTCATTGGAAAAGACCCTGATGCTGGGAAAGATTGAAGGCAGGGGTAGAAGGAGACAACAGAGAATGAGATGTCCAACTCGATGGACATGAGTTTGAGCAAGCTCTGGGAGTTGGTGATGGACAGGGAAGCCTGGCATGCTGCAGTCCATGGGGTCACAAAGAGTTGGACATGACTGAGGGCCTGAACTGAACTGAACTGATGGAACATAATCAGCTAAACTTAGAACATAGAAAACTCTATAGGACACATGATCCAGTTATTTTCTTCTCATAAATAACAGGAAAAAATACAGAAGTATAGGGAAATGTTATACACCACAAGTAATATATCAACTAGTTGTAACACTGCAACATATTGATGTCATATGAATCCTAATTAAACATACAAAGTGTAAGCAAAAGTTGATTGGACTTTCATAGAAATATGAACATTTAATGAATACTAGGTGAAGAAAGCTGAGCACTGAAGAACTGATGCTTTTGAACTGTGGTGTTGGAGAAGACTCTGGAGAGTCCCTTGGACTGCAAGGAGATCCAACCAGTCCATCCTAAAGAAGGTCAATCCTGGATGTTCATTGGAAGGACTGATGCTGAAGCTGAATCTCCAATACTTTGGCCACCTCATGCGAAGAGTTGACTCATTGGAAAAGACCCTGAGGGATTGAGGGCAGGAGGAGAAGGGGACGGCAGAGGATGAGATGGCTAGATGGCATCACCGGCTCGATGGACATGAGTTTGGGTAAACTCTGGGAGTTGGTGATGGACAGGGAGGCCTGGTGTGCTGCGATTCATGGGGTCTCAAAGAGTCGGACACAATTGAGTGACTGAACTGACTGACTGACTGACTGAGGTGATATTAATGAGTCCTTATTTTGGGGGTAGTCTTTCTATTCTAGAGATATATGCTGAGATAATTATGAATGAAATAATATCTAGAATTTTATTTAAGATATGCCAATGGGAAGAGGAAATGGTATAGGAAATGAGATTGATCATATGTTGCTGATTGTTGAAGCTGGATGATGGGTACCTGGGGTTCATTATATCAGTCTCTCTACTTCTGTATCTATTTGAAATTTTTCATAAGAAAAAGTTTTTAAAAAAATATCAAGTTCCTCTGGCTATAACGATAGTTTGGAAAGCGTTAGAAACTATTTAAGGGACTCCTGTAGTAGTCCATGTGACAGGTGAAAGCAGGCTGCGATAGAGTGGGAACAGGGAAAAGTAGAATTCAGTAGATATTTGGAAGGTAGAATTGACAGGGCTTGCTAATTCATTATACATGCAAAGTGAGAGAGAGTCAAGGACACTGAAGAGGCAGATTTGGGGAGGAAGGCTGGGGTTTGAGGTACCTGTGGGACCTAGCATAGAGATAGCAGCTGAAGTCCTGGGAGAGGAGATATGAAGGATGAGAACCCCACATAAGGAAAGGATGCCTGGGACAGAGCCCTGAGGAATCCCCAAAGTTTATCTCTTCACTGTACAGGAACTTGTTCTCCATGTATCTAGACTGAGTTGTGTACACAGGTGGAAGGGGAAGACTGGTAACAGGCAGGGATGGGAGCAGCTGGGAGTGTGGGGTAGAAGATGTGCCTGTGTGCATATAAGGGGAGAACCTAAATCACAACTCCACCCCCCTTGCCAGTTTGCCCTTCTTTCCAGGCATGGTCTGTCTCCATAGGGCCCCCAGATGGGTTGACCCTCTCTCTGGACAGCTGGGAGGATGTCCCCACCGCCCAAGGTTGAACCTCACTTTCAGATCCTCACACAGGTCGCCTTAGTCAATCACCATGAGGGCCTCTAGTGTACAGATATTGGAAGTCTGTTGGGAACCACTCACTGAATCCTCCCCTTGGGAGCTACCCTGCAATGGTGAGAGGGAGAGTCAAATGCGGTTGACTGGCCATAAGAGTACTCCTCAAGAGGGGGCTGGAGAGAGGGGGTTCTTTTCAGCCTTCAATGTCTTTGAGAAGCATCTTGATAGAAAGCACTTGTGGCATAAGGAAGAGCAGTTTTGATGGCAGAAAGACCTGAGTTCAACAGACACTGACTAATGGTGTGACCCTGGGCAAGATATGCTGTTGCTCGAATCCCCATTTAAACACACAAACCCTCATCTGTAACATGGGACCATGCCTGCCTGGCAAGGCTGTGCTTAGGATTAGAAGTAGCTATGTCATGGGCTACCATGACGCCTGGCACACTGCCAGTGTTCAGAAGATTTTGCTGAGTTAAATGGAAATGCTATTTGGGAAGAATGGAGGGAGAAACACATGCGGGACTGAGATACATGTTCAGGTCAAAGACAAGATATCTGCAGACCTCTTCTCTCAGTTAACAGTCCTGCCTCTTTGCCATCAAGCTTCACTTCCAGTGGATAAAATGCCTTGGCTATTCTATTGGCTTGTGTCTTTCCCTTTCCCATAACTATGCTTCATCACCTTTGCCCTGCTGCTGTCCCTTACCTAACCTTCTCCTGACCAACCTCTCTCACTGCAGCTAAGTTACCATCCCTCAGGACCCTCAGCTTCCATCTTCCTTTGCTCTTGGGATGAGATGGTTAGATAGCATCACCAACTCAATAGACATGAATTTGAGCAAACTCTGGGAGATAGTGAAGGACAGCGAAGCCTGACGTGCTGCAGCCCATAGGGTTGCAAAGTTTCGGACATGACCGAGTGACTGAACAACAACAACCAGTATCCATTACCTGCTGGAACTATTTTAGCTCAAGTCCCTGAGATTAATGAATGATTTCCTCTTCTACTAGCTTACCTCCTTCTCCACCTACTGATATACACCCTACCCCCAAAACTGCCCTCTCACATCAAGGCTATTACCTTTCACCTCACCTGTCTTCACAGCCTCACCCTGCCTCATGTCCTCTGCATCCCTCCTTTTGTCACTCACAACCCTCACCCACCATCCTTCTCTCTCTCATCTGCCCTCCCTGGCCACCTTCATCCCCCATCCCTGGTTATGTTGTTCACAGTCCACACCCACCACCAGCCATGATACTTACCTCTTCCTGACTAATATCATCCATGGTGCCCTTAGACAGTGGCATCTTGATGTCCTGCATCTTGCAGACCTGTAGCAGGTTGTGGCAGCGACTGCACTTTTGTTCAAGCTTGGTCTCAATGCTGTCACCTCCTTCTGTAAATGGGTCATTTCCCTAAGAAGATTCAGGGAAATAGGTGAGATCCAAATCCGGCAAGCTGCCCATACTGCATACTTCCCCCAAGCCAAGACCCGTACTCAGTTGCTGGTGCCCCTCCAGTTTCTTAAGAATCTCCTCCATCTCATGGTTCTTGTCATTCACCTCTGACTTCTTGGCCAGGTGATGATACTTCAGGTCTTGTAGCTGGGCCATGGTCTCATCTATGATCTTCTTATATCTTTGCTCCTGGTCCCAGGAGGGGAACAGGACAAGAAGTGAAGGCTTGTATGACCCAGCAATCCCACTGCTGGGCATATACACCAAGGAAACCAGAATTGAAAGAGACACAGGCACCCGAATGTTCATTGCAGCACCGTTTACAATAGTTAGGACATGGAAGCAACCTAGATGTCCATTGGCAGATGAATGGATGAGGAAGTTGTGGTACACAATGGAATATTACTCAGATATAAAAAAGAATGCATTTGAGTCAGTTCTAATGAGGTGGATGAACCTGGAACCTATTATACAGAGTGAAGTAAGTCAGAAAGAGAAACACCAATACAGTATATTAATACATATATATGGAATTTAGAAAGATGGTAACCATGATACTATATGCAAGGCAGCAAAAGAGACACAGATATAAAGAACAGACTTTTGGACTATGTGGGAGAAGGTGAGGGTGGGATGATTTGAGAGAATAGCATTGAAACCTGTATATTACCATATGTAAAGTAGATGACCAGTGCAAGTTCAATGCATGAAGCAGGGCATTCAAAGTTGGTGCTCTGGGACAACTCAGAGGGGTGGGGTGGGGAGGGAGGAGGTAAGGGGGTTCAGGATGGAAGGACACATGTGCGCCCGTGGGTAATACATGTCGATGTATGGCAAAAATCAACACAATATTGTAAAGAAATTATCCTCCAATTAAAATAAATTAATTAATTTTAAAAAAAGAAGTGAAGGCTTTCCCCCACTCCCATGAGAGTGGAGTGGAATCTTCCCCCATTGTCCCCACCTTTTCTACTAGGCAGTTTATTGGAATCTGTCTTCAATGAGCTCTGCTTTTACAAACCCCTATCACTATTCTAGATTCCTTTACCCTTTTCTAAATTATTTTGTTGACCTCCCCTCAACCCCAATATACAAGTTTCCTGCTGTAGAAATGTTCAAAGTATAGGAAAGTATAAAGCAGGGCAGAAATTATTTATAGATGGATTTACATAATTGAGACAAACTCAATATCTTGTTTAATGTTATTGCTGTAGTTTTACTGTGTCTCTTCCAAGTTTATATGTTAAAATCCTGACTCCTAAAGGTGATGGTCTTTGATGGTATTTGGGAGGGGATTAGGTTATGAGAGTGGAGTCTTCATGTGTGGAATTAGTGTCCTTATACAAGAGACCCTGCAAACATTTCTAACCCCTTCAGCCATCTGAGATTACAGTGAGAAGTCAGCAGTCTGCAACCTGGAAGAGGGCTTTCACCAAAACCTGATCTTGGATTTCCAGCTTCCAGAACTGTGAGAAATAAATCTTGATTACAAATACTTTAAAATATAGAAGTGACTTTGGAACTAGGAGATAAGTAAAGACTGGAAGAGTTTGGAGGTGCAGACTAGAAGAAAAAGCCTGCATTGCTGTGAACAGACATTCAAAGGCAATTCTACTGAATTGACCAGAAGGAAAAGATGAGGGCTGTATAGAAAGCTTCAGTCTTCTTAGAAAATACCTAAGTGGTCATGAACAGAATGTTGGTAAAAATATTGATAAAGGCCATTCTGACAAAGTTTCAGATGAAATGAGGTGCTTACTATGAACCAGGAAGAGATATCTTCCAGAATGCAACCATGCTGGAACTTGATCTTGGACTTGTCTAGCCTCTATAACTGTGAGAAATGAATTTCTGTTGTTTTAGACTGTTACAGACCTTCAAGAAGCAGGACATCAAATTGTCACTACCTAAATGTACCATATACATAAGATAGTGGAATAAAAGGACGTGCACTCATCTTCTCCTGCAAGAACACCAAGATCGCAACTACCTGCTGAACAACCATCAATAAAAAGATGTTGGAGCCCACCAAAAAATATATCCCATTAAAAAAAAAATATATATATATATATCCCGTGTCCAGGGACAAAGGAGAAGCTGCAACGGGATTGTAGGAGGGCCCCAATCACGTTAAATACAAGCCCCATACCCCCTAAGTGGGTGACACACCAACTGGAGAACAATAATTCCAAAGAAGTTCTTTCACTGTTGTGAAGATTCTAGGCCCTGATTCAAACTTCCCAACCTGGGAATCCGGCAAAGTGACTAGGAATCCCTGGGAAATTAGACTTTGAAGGACAGAAGGATTTAGTTAAAGAACTTCCACAGGACTGGGGGAAATAGGCTTGGAGGGCACAAACAAAACCTTGTACAAAAAAAAAAAAAAAAAAAAACACCTTGTACAAACCAGAACCCAGGGGAAAGGAGCAATGACCCCACAAGAGACTGAGCCAGACCTGCCTGTGAGTATTTGGGAGTCTCCTGTGGAGGTGTGGGTCAGCAGTGGACTGTCATGGGGTCAGGGGCGCTGGCAGCAGCAGTCCTGGAAGGCACGTGCTTGTTGGCCTAAGTCTTTTTGGAGGTCGCCTTTAACCCTACCATAGAGCCTGTAGACTCCAGGACTGGGCCACCTCAGACCAAACTACAGTGAGGGAGCATAGTCCCACTTGTCAGCAGAAAATTGGATTAAAGTTTTACTGAGCATGACCCTGCCAACCAGAGTAAGATCCAGTTTTCCCCAGAGACAATTCCTCCCATCAAGAAGCTTGCACAAGTCTCTTATCCTCATGCAGACAGAAGAAGCAAAAACTACAATCCCCAGCCTCCAGAACGAAAACCACAATCACAGAAAACTAACCAAAATGATTACATGGTGAAGTTATGAACCATATCGTGCGGGCTACCCAAGACAGATGGGTCTTGGAGAGTTCTGACAAAACGTGGTCCACTTCAGTATTCTTGCCTTGAAAGTAAAAGTGAAAGTCATTCAGTCGTGTCTGACTCTTTGCGACCCCATGGACTGTATCCATGGAATTCTCCAGGCCAGAATGCTGGAGTGGGTAGCGTTTCCCTTCTCCAGGGGACCTTCCCAACCCAGGAACTGAACCAGGTCTCCTGCATTGCAGGCAGATTCCTTACCAGTTGAGCCACAAGGGAAGCTCTTCTTGCCTCGAGGACCCCATGAACAGTATGAAAAGGCAAAAAGATATGACACTGGAAGATGAGCTCCCCAGGTCACTAGGTGTCCGATATGCTACTGGGGAAGAGCAGAGAAATAGGTCCAGAATGAATGAAGACGCTGGGCCAAAGTAGAAATGATGCTCACCTGTAGATGTGTCTGGTAGTGAAAGTAAAGTATGATGCCATAAAGAACAATATTGCACTGGAACCTGGTATGTTAGGTCCATGAATAAAGGTAAACTGGACACGGTCAAACAGGAGATGGCAAGAGTGAACATCAACATTTTAGAATCATGAACTAGATGGATGGGAATGGGCAAATTTAATTCAGATGACCATTATATCTACTGCTGTGGGCAAGAATCCCTTAGAAGAAATGGTGTAGCACACATAGTCAACAAAAGAGTCCGAAATGCAATTGGGTGCAGTCTCAAAAACAACAGAATGACCCAGGTTCACTTCCAAGGCAAACTATTCAGTATCATAGTAATCCAAGTCTATTCCCCGACCATTAATACCAAAGAAGCTGAAGCTGAATGGTCCAAGTAGATCTACAAGACTTTCTAACACCAAAAGAAAATGTTCTCATCATAGGGGATTGAAAAGTAAAAGTAGGAAGTCAAGAGATACCTGGACTAATAGGCAAGTTTGGCCTTGGAGAACAAAATTAAGCAGGGCAAAGGTTAACAGAGTTTTGCCAAGAGATAGCAAACACCACCTTCCAACAACACAGGAGACAACTCTACACATGGACATCACCAGATGGTCAATAATGAAATCATATTGATTATATTCTTTGCAGCTGAACATGGAGAAGCTCTGTACCATCAGTAAAAAACAAGACTGGGAGTTGACTGGCTCAGATCATAAGCTCTTTATTGCAAAATATGGGCTTAAATTGCAGAAAGTAGGGAAAACCACTAGACCATTCAGGTATAACCTAAATCAATTCCTTTATGATTATAAGGTAGAGGTGACAAATAGATTCAATGGAGAGATCTGGTAGACAGAGTGCCTGAAGAACTATGAAGAGAGGTTTGTAACACTGTACAGGAAGCAATGACCAAACCGTCCCTAGGAAAAATAAATGCAGCAAGGCAAAATGGTTGTCTGACTAGGTCTTACAAATAACTGAGAAAAAAAGAGAAGGGAAAGGTAAAGGAGAAAGGGAACGATATACCCAACCAAATGCAGAGTTCCAGAGAATAGCAGGGAGAAATAAGAAAGCCTTCTTAAGTGAACAACTCAAAGAAATTGAAGAAAGCAATAGAATAGGAAAGACTAGAGATCACTTCAAGAAAATTAGAGATACCAAGGGAACATTTCATGCAAAAATCAGCACAATAAAGGACAGAAATAATATGGACCTAACAGAAGCAAAAGAGATTAAGAAGAGATGGCAAGAATACACAGAATAGCTATATAAAAAAGATCTTAATGACCCAGATGAGAATGATGGTATGAAAACTCACCTAGAACCAGACATCCTGGAATGTGAAGTTAAGTGGGCCTTAGGAAGCATCACTATAAACAAAGTTAGTGAAAGTGATGGAATTCCAGATGAGCTATTGCAAATCCTAAAATATGATGCTGTTAACGTGTTACATTCAATATGCCAGCAAATTTGGAAAACTCAGCAGTGGTCATGGAACTGGAAAAGGTCAGTTTTCATTCTAATCCCAAAGAAAGGCAATTACAAAGAATGTTCAAGCTACCATACAATTTTGCTCATTTCACATGTTAGCAAAATAATGTTCAAAATCCAAGCTAGACTTCAACAGTGTATGAACCGAGAGCTTCCAGATGGACAAGCTGGATGTAGAAAAAGCAGAGGAACCAGAGATCAAATTGACAACATCCATTAGATCATAGAAAAAGCAAGAAAATTCCAGAAAAATGTTTACTTCTGCTTCATTGACTCCGCTAAAGCCTTTGTGTGTATTACAACAAACTGGAAAATTCTTAAGGAGATTGAAATACCAGATTACCTTACTTGCTTCCTGAGAAACCTGTATGCAGGTCAAGAAGCAACAGTTAGAACCAGACATGGAACAAAAGACTGGTTCAAAATTGGGAAAGGAGTACGTGAAGGCTGTATATTGTCACTCTGCTTATTTAACTTATATTTAGAGTACATCATGCGAAATGCCAGGTTGGGTGAATCACAAGCTGAAATCAGGATTGCCAGGAGAAATATCAGCATCAGATATGTAGATGATACCAACCTAATGGTAGAAAGTTAAAAAGAACTAAGGAGCTTCTTGATTAGCATCAAAGAGGAGATTGAAAAAGCTGGCTTAAAACCCAACATTCAAATAACTAAGATCATGGCATCTGATCCCATCACTTCATGGCAAATAGATGGGGGGAAAATGGAACAGTGACAGACTTCATTTTCTTGAGCTCCAGAATCACTGCAGATGGTGACTGCAGACATGAAATTAAAGATGCTTGCTACTTGTAAGAAAAGCTATGACAAATCTAGAGAGGGTATTAAAAAGCAGAGACATCATTTTGCCAACAAAGGTTTATATAGTCAAAGCTATGGTTTTTCCGGTAGTCATGTATGGATGGGTAGTTGGACCATAAAGAAGTCTGAATGCCAAAGAATCGATGCTTTTCAAACTGTGGTGCTAGAGAAGATTCTAGAGGGTCCCCTGGACTGAAAGGAGATCAAACCTGTCAATCCTAAAGGAAATCAACCCTGAATATTCACTGGAAGGACTGAGGCTGAAGCTGAAACTCCAATACTTTGGCCACCTGATGGGAAGAGTCAATTCATTGGAAAAGATCCTTATGCTGGCAAAGACTGAGGGCAGGAGGAGAAGGGGGCGACAGAGGATGACATGGTTGGATGGCACCACCAACTCAATGGACATGAGTTTGAGCAAACCCCAGGAGATAGTGAGGGATAAGGAAGCCTGACATGTTGCAGTCCATGGAGTCACAAATAGTTGGACACAACTCAGTGACTGAACAACAACAAGTGTACCACGGATGATATTAGTCAGGAACAGGTGAGTATTATGGCTGATGGTGGGTGTGGGCTGTGGAAAACATAACCAGAGTTAAGGAAATGAGTTGTCAGAGAAGGCTGGTGAGAGAGAGAGAAGGATGGTGGGCAGGGGTGGTGAGATACATAAAGAGGGATGCAGAGCAGATAAGACAGGGTCAGGTTGTGACAGGGAAGTTGAATTGTGGCTGGGGCTTCATGTCAGTTGGCTTCCCTGGTGGCTCAGACTGTAAAAATTCACCTGTGAGGCAGGAGACCCAGGTTCAATCCCAGAAGATTTCCTGGAGAATGGAATTGGTACCCACTTCAGTATTCTTGCCTGGGGAATTCCATGGACAGAGGAGCCTGGCAGGCTACAGTCCATGGGCTCGCAAAGAGTTGGACACTACTGTATGGCTAACAACACTGCATGTCAGTAGGTGATGAGGAATTTTGTCAAGTGCTTTTTCTACATCTGTCGACATGATCATCAATTTTCCCATTTATTCTTTTCATATGGTGAATTAATTATATTAGTTGATTTTCATGTTTTAAACCTACCTTGCATTCCTGAGATAAATCCAATGTTTTCATGGTATATAATCCTTTTTATGTGTTTCTAGATTTGGTTTCCTAATATTCTATTGAGAATTTTTACATCTATATTCATGAGGGATATAGCTCTATCTATATTTCTTGTGATGCTTCTGTATCAAGGTGTCAAGGTCATATTGGTCTCATAGAAGGAGTTGGAAGAAACTTTCTTTTTCCTTATTTTCTGAGTTTATTACAAATTGATGTTATTTCTTTTAAAAATATTTTCTAGAATTAGTGAAACTCTGTGGTTTTGTGCTTGTCTTTTGGGGATGATTTCAAATATCAATTCAATTTCTTCACTTGTTTTAGGATTATTCAAATTTTCTACTTTTAAATTTTTAATTATTTTAATTGGAATATAATTGCTTTACAATGTTGTGATAGTTTCTGTTGTACAGCAAAGTGAATCAGCCACACACACACACACACACACACACACACACATATCCCCTCTTCCTTGGATTTTATTCCTATTTAGGTCACCACAGAACATTGGGTAGAGTTTCCTGTGCTATACAGTAGGTTCTCATTGGTTATCTATTTTATACATTGTACAGCATATATGTCAATCCCAATCTCTCAATCCATCCCATCCTCCCTTTCCCCTTCAGTTATCAGTATCAGTTCAGTCACTCAGTCATGTCCAACTCTTTGCGACCCCATGGACTGCAGCATGCCAGGCTTCCCTGTCAATCACCAACTCCCAGAGCTTGCTCAAACTCATGTCCATCGAGTTGGTGATGCCATCCAACCATCTCATCCAGGTCAGAATTTTATATGATGTGCTCTGCATATAAGTTAAATAAGCAGGGTGACAATACACAGCCTTTGATATATTCCTTTCCCAATTTTGAATCAGTTCATTAGAATTTTCCAGTTTGTTGTGATCCACACAGTCAAAGGCTTTAGCATAGTCAATGAAGCAGATGTTTTTCTGGAATTCTCTTGCTTTTTCTATGATCCAACAAGATGTTGTCAATTATGATCTCTGGTTCTTCTGCCTTTTCTAAATCCAGCTTGTCCATCTGGAAGTTCTCAGTTCATGTACTGTTGAAGTCTAGCTTGAAGGACTCTGAGCATTACCTTGCTAGCATGTGAAATTAGCTCAATTTTTCAGTAGTTTAAACATTCTTTGGCATTGCCATTCTTTGGGATTGGGATGAAAACTGACCTTTTCTAGTCCTGTGGCCACTGCTGAGTTTTCCAAATTTGCTGGCATATTGAATGCAGCACTTCAATACCATCACCTTTTAGGATTTGAAATAGCTCAGCTGGAATTCCATCACCTCCACTAGCTTTATTTGTAGCACTGCTTCTTAAGACCCACTTGACTTCACACTCCAGGATATCTGGCTCTAGATGAGTGATCACACCATCATGGTTATCTGACCCATGAAGATACTATTTGTATGGTTCTTCTGTGTATTCCTGCCACCTCTTCTTAATATCTTCTGCTTCTGTTAGGTTCATGTACTTTCTGTCCTTTATTGTGCCCATGTTTGCATGAAATGTTCCCTCGGTATCTCTAATTTTCTTGAAGAGATCTCTAGTCTTTCCCATTCTGTTGCTATCCTTTATTTCTTTTCATTGTTCACTTAAGAAAACTTTATCATCTCTCCCTGCTATTCTTTGGAAATCTGCATTCAAATGGGTATATCTTTCCTTTTCTCCTTTGCCTGTTGCTTTTCTTCTTTTCTCAGCTGTTTGTATGAACTTTAGGGGTACATAATTCAGTCCATATTTGGGTGTCTTACACAATAGAAACCTAGTTTCTCATAGTTCAGTGGGATATAAGTTTAAGATCAGTGGCCAACAGGATTGGGTACTTCTGAGACCTCTCTCCTTGACTTGCAGATGGTTACCCTCTTGCTGCCTCTTCACATGGCTGTCCTGTCCTGTGTATACTCCTTATGTGTCTTTGTGTGTCCAGATTACCTCTTCTTTTAAGGACCAACTCTAATGCCTCATTTTAATTTAGTCACTTCTCTGAAGACCCTATCTCTGAATTCAATCACATTCTGAGATATGGAGACCAGAGCTTCAACATGAATTTGGGGAGGACACACTCCCATAACAGTTTAATATCCAGAATACATGATACATATATCATGTATACATAATACAGAAGTCTTACAGCTCAAAAACAACAAAAACAATCTATCTGATTTTTTAAATGGACAAAGGACTTGAATAGACATTTTTCCAAAGAAAATATACAAATGTCCAACAAGCACATGAAAAGATGCTCATCAGTAGTAATTAGGGAAATGCAAATCAAAACCACTGTGAAATACTACCTCACAGCCACTAGGATGACTATTTTTTGTGTGTGTGTGATTTAATTTTTATTTATTTATTTATTTTTATTTTATTCGTTGGAGGCCAATTACTTCACAACATTTCAGTGGGTTTTGTCATACATTGACACGAATCAGCCATAGAGTTACACGTATTCCCCATCCCGATCCCCCCTCCCACCTCCCTCTCCACCCGACTCCTCTGGGTCCTCCCAGTGCACCAGGCCCGAGCACTCGTCTCATGCATCCCACCTGGGCTAGTGATCTGATTCACCATAGATAATATACATGCTGTTCTTGTGAAACATCCCACCCTCACCGTCTCCCACAGAGTTCAAAAGTCTGTTCTGTACTTCTGTGTCTCTTTTTCTGTTTTGCATATAGGGTTATCATTACCATCTTTCTAAATTCCATATATATGTGTTAGTATGCTGTAATATTCTTTATCTTTCTGGCTTACTTCACTCTGTATAATGGGCTCCAGTTTCATCCATCTCATTAGAACTGATTCAAATGAATTCTTTTTAACGGCTGAGTAATATTCCATGGTGTATATGTAACACAGCTTCCTTATCCATTCATCTGTTGATGGGCATCTAGGCTGCTTCCATGTCCTGGCTATTATAAACAGTGCTGCGATGAACATTGGGGTGCATGTGTCTCTTTCAGATCTGGTTTCCTCGGTGTGTATGCCCAGAAGTGGGATTGCTGGGTCATATGGCAGTTCTATTTCCAGTTTTTTAAGAAATCTCCACACTGTTCTCCATAATGGGTGTACTAGTTTGCATTCCCACCAACAGTGTAAGAGGGTTCCCTTTTCTCCACACCCTCTCCAGCATTTATTGCTTGTAGACTTTTGGATAGCAGCCATCCTGACTGGCGTGTAATGGTACCTCATTGTGGTTTTGATTTGCATTTCTCTAATAATGAGTGATGTTGAGCATTTTCATGTGTTTGTTAGCCATCTGTATGTCTTCTTTGGAGAAATGTCTGTTTAGTTCTTTGGCCCATTTTTTGATTGGGTCATTTATTTTTCTGGAATTGAGCTTCAGGAGTTGCTTGTATATTTTTGAGATTAATCCTTTGTCTGTTTCTTCATTTGCTATTATTTTCTCCCAATCTGAGGGCTGTCTTTTCACCTTACTTATAGTTTCCTTTGTAGTGCAGAAGCTTTTAAGTTTCATTAGGTCCCATTTGTTTAGTTTTGCTTTTTTTCCCCAATATTCTGGGAGGTGGGTCATAGAGGACCCTGCTGAGATTTATGTCAGAGAGTGTTTTGCCTATGTTCTCCTCTAGGAGTTTTATAGTTTCTGGTCTTACATTTAAATCTTTAATCCATTTTGAGTTTATTTTTGTGTGTGGTGTTAGAAAGTGTTCTAGTTTCATTCTTTTACAAGTGGTTGACCAGTTTTCCCAGCACCACTTGTTAAAGAGGTTGTCTTTTTTCCATTGTATATCCTTGCCTCCTTTGTCAAAGATAAGGTGTCCATAGGTTCATGGATTTATCTCTGGGCTTTCTATTCTGTTCCATTGATCTATATTTCTGTCTTTGTGACAGTACCATACTGTCTTGATGACTGTGGCTTTGTAGTAGAGTCTGAAGTCAGGCAGGTTGATTCCTCCAGTTCCATTCTTCTTTCTCAAGATTACTTTGGCTATTCGTGGTTTTCTGTATTTCCATACAAATTGTGAAATTATTTGTTCTAGTTCTGTGAAAAATACCGTTGGTAGCTTGATAGGGATTGCATTGAATCTATAGATTGCTTTGGGTAGAATAGCTATTTTGACAATATTAAATAATATGGAACGCTTCACGAATTTGCGTGTCATGACTATTATTAAGAAAAAGAAAGAAAAGGGAAAAGTGTTGGCGAAGATGTAGAGAATTGGAATCTTGTATACTGTGCTGGGAATGTAAAATGGTGCAGCCACTATGGAAAACAGTATGATGTTTCCTCAAAAAATTAAAAATTAAATTACCATACTACCTAGCAATTCCTACTTCTGGGTATATATCCAAAATAATTAAAATCAAAATCTTAAGGAGATATTTGTACACCCATGTTCATATCAGTATTTTCTATAATATCCAAAATGTGGGAGCAATGCAAACATCCACTGATGGATGAATGGATAAACAAAATGTGGTATACTCATACAATGGGATATTGGTCAGCCTTAAGTAAAAAAGGAAGGAAATTCTGACATACACTACAGAGTGGATGAACTTTGAAGACATTATGCTATGTGAAATATGTCAGTCACAAAAAGACAAATACTATATTATTCCACTTATATGAGGTATCTAGAGTAGTCAAATTCATAGAGACACAAAGCAGAATGGTGGTTTCCAGGGCCTGGAGGAATGGGGCAATGGAGAGTTGTTGTTTAATGGGTAGAGAGTTTTAGTTTTGCAAAATGAAAAAATTCTTGAGATTGGTTGTGTAACACTGTAAATGTACTTAAATCTGCTGAACTGTATACTTAAGAATGGTAAGATAGTAAACTTTATGTTATGTATATTTTACCACAATTATTAAAAAATCAAAAAGTAAGAGATACTAAAAATAAGGTTATCATTTAATTTGACAGCTGAGCAGAAATAAGCCAGTTCTCAAAAACCAAAAACTACCAAAACTTAGCCTAGAAGATAAAGACAACCTGAATATACATATTGATATAATCATTAAGGGAAAATATGTATTAAAAACTCTCCAAAAAAAAAAAAAACTTGACAACTAGGTGGTTTTACTCGACAATTTTACCAAACATTCAGAGAAAATAACATCAGTTTTACATAAACATGGAAGAATAGAGAAAACCTCACAATTCATTTTATGATGTCAGAATTAACCTGATACTAAGTAAGACAAAGACTGCATATAAAAATTAAACTATATATGAATAGTATCCTGAATATAGATTCAAGAGTTCCCCTCAACTATGGCTGATTCATGATTCATGTTTATATATGGCAGAAACCAACACAATATTGTAAGGCAATTATCCTCCAACCAAAAAAAATTTTTTAAATAATTCTCCAAAAAGTTAGTAAATGGAATCCAATAATATATAAAAAGAATAATATGGCACAAACATGTAGGTTTTACTCCAAGTGTGAAAGTCTGGTTCAATAGTCAAAAATCAGTCAATGCAATTGAGCATATCAGCAGGAGAAAAAATAATAATAGTCATCATACGACCTTCTTTATCCTAATGATATATGGGATTAGCACACCAACTTGCACAGAAAAAGGATTCAACAAAATCCAAATCTATTCATGATTATAAGAAGAAAAACTTTTACTATACGAGGAACAGAGAGGAACTTCCTCAACCTGAAAAGATCTTTTTAAAAAAAGAAAAGACCTACAGGTAACATCATACTTAATGGCATAAGGTTAAATTGTTCAGTTGCTAAGTCAGGTCCGACTCTTTGCGATCTTATGGAGCACAGCACGCCAGACTTCCCTATCCCTCACCATCTCCCTTGAGTTCACCCAAGTTCATGTCCATTGAATCGGTGATGCTATCCAACCATCTCATCCTCTGCCTCCTCTTCTCTTTTTGCCTTCAATCTTTCCCAGCATCAGGGTCTTTTCCAATGAGTCAGTTCTTCACATTAGGTGGCCAAAGTATTGGACCTTCAGCTTCAGCATCAGTCCTTTCAATGAGTATTCAGGGTAGACTGGCTTGATCCACTTGCAGTCCAAGAGATTCTCAAGAGTCTTCTCTAGCACCACAGTTTGAAAGCATCAGTTCTTTGGTGTTCAGCTTTCTTTTTGGTCCAACTCTCACATATGTACATGACTACTGGAAACACCATAGCTTTGACTATATAGACCTTTGTCGCTGAACTGATGTCTTTGCTTTTTAATACACTGTCTAGGTTTGTCATAGGCTTCCCTCCAAGAAGCAAGTGTCTTTTAATTTCATGGCTGCAGTCACCATCTGCAGTGATTTTGGAGCCCAAGAAAAGAAAATCTGTCATTATTTCCACTTTTCCCCCTTTCATTTGCCATGAAGTGATGGGACCAGATGCTGTGATCTTCATTTTTTGAATGTTGAGGGTTTTTATTTTTGTTGTATTTTTATTTTTAGTTTCTGTTTTTTTCATTTATTTTTATTAGTTGAAGGCTAATGACTTTACAATATTGTAGTGGTTTTTGCCATACATTGACATGAATCAGCCATGGATTTACATGTGTTCCCCATCCAGATCGCCCCTCCCAAATGTTGAGTTTTAAGCCAGTTTTTTCACTCTCCTCCTTCACCCTCATCTAGAGTCTCTTTAGTTCCTCTTCCTTTTCTGCCATTAGAATGATATCATCTGCATATCTGAGGTTGTTGATATTTCTCCCAGCAATCCTGATTCCAGCTCGTAACTCATCCAGTCCAGCATTTCTCATGATGTACTCTGCATAGAAGTTAAATAAACAGGGTGACAATATACACCCTTGTCATACTCCTTTCTAATTTGGAACCAATCCATTGTTCCATGTAAGGTTCTAACTGTTGCTTCTTGACCCACATACAGGTTTCTCAGGAGACAGGTAAGATGGTCTGGTATTCCCACCTCTTTAAGAATTTTCCATAGTTTTTTGTGATCCACAAGGTCAAAGGCTTTCACGTAGTCAGTGAAACAGGAGTAGATACTTGGAGAGTTCTGACAAAATGTGGTCCACTGGAGGAGGGAATGGCAAACCACTCCATTATTCTTGTTGGGAGAACCCCGTGAACCATATAGAAAGGCAAAAAGATATGCCATTATAAGGCTAAATGCTCTGCCTCTAAGATCGAGGACAATGCAAGGGTGTCTACTCTCATCACAGTAGCAAGAGATCTAACCACTGCAATGAAGCAAGAACAAGAAAAAAAGTAATACAAATTGAAAAGGAAGAAACAAAATTATCTTTATTCACAGACAAGATTGTCTATGCAGAAAATGAAAGGAACATACAATAAAACCCAATCAATTAAAAAATGAGTTGAATCAGTTCTAATGAGATGGATGAAACTGGAGCCCATTATACAGAGTGAGGTGAGCCAGAAAGATAAAGAATATTACAGCATACTAACACATATATATGGAATTTAGAAAGATGGTAATGATAACCCTATATGCAAAACAGAAAAAGAGACACAGAAGTACAGAACAGACTTTTGAACTCTGTGGGAGACGGTGAGGGTGGGATGTTTCACAAGAACAGCATGTATATTATCTATGGTGAATCAGATCACTAGCCCAGGTGGGATGCATGAGACGAGTGCTCGGGCCTGGTGCACTGGGAGGACCCAGAGGAGTCGGGTGGAGAGGGAGGTGGGAGGGGGGATCGGGATGGGGAATTCGTGTAACTCTATGGCTGATTCACATCAATGTATGACAAAACCCACTGAAAAAAAAAAAAAAATGAGTTCAGTGACTTCACACAGTATAAGGTCAACAAACAAAAATCACTCACATTTCTATAACCTATGAACAAATGGAAAACAAAATGTAAAAAGGTAATACTGTTTACAATTGCTCCAAAAGAAATATGATATTTATGTATAAATCTAACAAAAATTGTACAAGGTCTGTATGATGAAAATTATGTATTGCTGATGAAAGAAATGAAAGAAGATATAAATGCCAAGAGCTGGGGGACAAGCAGGTCAGACCAACTGCATCACCAACAGTCAACTAACAGGAAAAAGGGAAGACAGAACCATGTAGCCCTTCCCTTACACATTAAAAGAAGACACCACGTAATAGAAATTTTTGACCCAGAGAGACCAATATTAAGATATATTCTCATAAAATTACTGGGCCTTTTTTTTTTATGTGAAAATATTCTGGGCATTTGGGGAGAAAAAGAACTTGTGACCTACAAAGTGAACAAATTTAGATTACCATCAAATTTTTTAACAGAAGCATTTCATACCAAAAGAAAACAGGGCCACATATTTAATATGACAAAAACTAGTTTTAGCTAAAGATCTTATATCCAACAAAACTGACTTACAATGACACAGAGAAACTGTTAATCAATATGCAAGACTTAGAGACTATGATTCTCATGAGGAAGATTATGATTCTTCCTGAGGAAGAATCTACCAGAGAAGCAGCTCTAGATAACAAGATATGTGCTTAACCAGACATAAGGACTGGTTGTGAGCATTAAGTATATAATTATTGTAGAACTAAGAATCGATGTCTGTTGAGTGGGACAAAGTGTTATATAGAATATATAACAATATAAAAATGGTATGACTATTTTCAAAAACTGGTGGTGGAGGAAAATGGGCAGAATATGTGCCCAAAGTGCTTTAATATCTTCAGTAATTGTATTGGTAGTAAATATTAGTATAAATATAAATGGTAAGGAAGTGGAAAAGATGCAAAAGGAATCTATAGATTTATGAGCAACATTCAATTATGTCTAGGGATTCACATTTGGGTGATAAAACTACAAAAAAATTACAAGGAATTAATTATTGTAAAAGTCAGGGTAGTGGTTTCTTACTGGGGACAGGACAGTCTGTGTGATGTGGCACATGGAAAGGATTTCTTAGGTGACTGGCAAAGTTCTATTTCATACCTGAGTGGTTTTAATCTTATAATAATTAATTAAGTCATACATTTGATCCATTTGGTTTTCATATCTATGTTTTATTTAACAATAAAAGATTATTTTTTAAAAAGGAGTCTCATAAATAGATGCAGTTGTTCCTTCTCTCTGTAGCTACAGAGTTACCATTCTTTATCCCAAACTATTTTAAAAATGTAATTTGATAAAGTGTTTTTAGGTTGAAAATATTCACAACAATGTAACTTTTGTTTCTTTGTATAAAAGAGAGATTTCTGTGTATAGAATGACTGTTATCAATTGTTATATTCTCTCTCCTTGTAAATTTAACCTTGGAAATATCATTTGTACAACAGGATCTTGTAAAATTCCAAAAGCTTGAGAAATTGTTGCCAGGTCCTGTGAAAATAGTCTCTAAGAGAAGCCTGCAATTCTGATTGGTTGTCTGTCTTGATAAATTTTTGCCTTTGTAATAATGTTGCAATTTATATCTCTGTGTTACTAAAGGTTTTAAATTATTATTTGTAAGGTTGCTCTGTCAGGTCAGAAGTCAATCACTGGCACTTTCTTCCTCTCTCATATCAATGATTTTTATTTTTTTTTTATTTTTTTATTTTTATTTTTTTTTTTTTAATATTATTTTATTAGTTGGAGGCCAATCACTTTACAACATTTCAGTGGGTTTTGTCATACATTGACATGAATCAGCCATATAGTTACATGTATTCCCCATCCCGATCCCCCCTCCCACCTCCCTCCCCACCCGACTCCTCAGGGTCCTCCCAGTGCACCAGGCCCGAGCACCTGACTCATGTACAATGATTTTTAAAAGCCTCCTTACTTTGGAATTTTCTCATTTTAACAAAAAAATGTGCATTACAAGATGGAAAACTCTGTAACAATGACAATAAATGCACTGCTGTTAGACACAACAGGATTGAATTTTACAGTGTTTAGCAAAAGAAGCTAGAGAAAAAAAGACTGTCATACTATATAATTCCACTTACATAAAATTCAAAAACATGTAAAACTCATCTAATATGTTAAAAGTTAGGATATTAGCTAATATTTGAAGAGCCTTAGTGATCAGGAGGGAGCATGAGGGGGACCCTTAACAGGAGAAATAACTGGGGAACACTTTGTGGTACAAGAATAGGTGATATCAAGCTAGCTTGCATTTAGTGTTCCATCTTATTTTTCATTTGTCATTTTCCCCTGCATATGTTTCTCCACTTGGAACTTTATAGGGAGTTTTAAAAGTGGTCTGGAGAAAGATTCCTTTATCCCTGGGTCCTCTGATAGTCATATCATCTTTTAAATTTTTTAATTAATTTTATTGGAGTATAGTTACTTTACAATGTTGTGTTAGTTTCTACTGTACAGCAAAGTGAATCAGTCATACATATACATATTTTCACTCTTCATATCATCTTAAATACCATAAGACTTATACCCAAATAAACCAAATTCCTGAGAGAGAGACTCAGAAGATTGACTCATCAAAATGGTGGAAGAAAAATGGTGCAACCACAATAAAACTTTAATTGAAAGAAAGAAAGGGAAGCAGGGAGGGAAGAGGGAGGAAAGAAGAGAAAAGAAAAAAGAAAACCTTTAGTCCAGCTTCATCTGTTCAGAGAATATATATTGCACTCAGCAGGGCACATACGTGACAGAATCATGAATGTCATGGTCAGCAGTTGTTGGATTACATCCTTGGAAGGGAAACAAATCTCTTGTTATCAAATCTGGTTGCCCCAGTTTCTACCTCCTGGCAGATTTCCCCTGTCCTTGTCCTCAAGGGACAGTCCTGAGAGGAACACTGGGGATAACTGACCACAAGGATCTGTTTCGTTACATCAGCCCATTTCTGTCTAGGGCTGGTATCTTTCTCAGGGAACCTGGGGTTTCCAAAGGAGCTATGATTCCCTGACATGCTCAGTTAAAATGTACACAAGTCCCTGTTTTTGAGGCTTGCGACTTTTCTGGTGACTTAACTCCTGCTGTGACTTGCCAACTTTTATTTCATTTTGGAAGACTCTATTGTCCTTAGCCAATGCCAGAAATTGCTCCACTATTTTCTAACATTCAGATTTGGGAATGAAACCACTGATATTTGTTTGATATTCTTTCTTTAATAGGTATCCCTTTCTATCTGAAAAGTCAGGGCAGTGGTTCAAATTATGTAGATCTGCTTTCATCAACCTTTTAGAAAACCTTTTTATTTTGAAATAATTTTAGATTCACAAGAACAGATCTTATTTTGAATTTCAGCTCTTCAATTTCTTAGATGTGTCCTTGGCAAGTTATTTAAACTCTCTGAACCTACATTAACTCCTTTAAACATTTCCATGACTGTACTGACCACCAACATCCAACTCTCAGGACCATGGACTTGCCAAAACTGATCCCCATCCACAGACGCACTCCATCAATTAGACAGTGTACCTGATCATACAGCATCCTCCTCACTACCCTATAGCCAATATGCTAAGCTACAGCACTACATATCCACTTTCAGCATGAGGGTCCTTAAAGTTTCTGGGGCCAGAAACACATGGTCTATTATGCTGACTTTGGAGCTTCTCTACCAGACTGCAACAGAATTCCGATGGTGTTAGTGAACATTAACCTATAGTCAGAATTTACTGTCTTGACAATCTAGTGATGTAATTCTATCCTGCCTCTAATCCCCGTATTCCTTGGTCACTGTCCAAATCAATGCATTTTCTCATTTTCCCTATATCCCTAATGTTCTGTCTTCTCCTTTTACATAGTGCACTCTACCACTTCTCCTTGTTCTCTCAGATCCTTACAACATGCCCCCTGGAAATTCTGCACTATGATGCACAAACTCTCCTACATTCTCAACTTCTCTGAATATTCTCCTCTTGCCTTCATTCCACCCAAGTCATACCCAGTCACCATATGTATACAGCAGCTCTCTGCAGTGCAGGCTGCTCATTCTCATCTTCCCCACATATAACAGAGTAGAGACATAAAGATGGCGACCTTATGATTTCATAATACTACTGCCAACCAATACCCTGTCTCTATCATTAATAACACTATGCCATTTGTTTCTAAAACTCTTCATTACTGTCACCTGCAAACCTATTAGACACATTGCTTCACACCTGTATAACCTTGGCAGTTGTCTCACAGTCCTCTTCATCTCAACTCCTGCTACACCCCTGATAAATTCAATATTCATTCTAGCCAACATTCTTTCCATGATCTCATCTCTAATGCCGTTTTCCCTCCACTCATTTCAGTTCCTTATGCCTACAATCACATTCTGGATTTTACCACAAACAAATTAATCCACCTCACAATCATCCTATTAAACATCTTACTCTGACCAAAACCTTCTCTCCTTATAGTTTGATACTCCACTGCTTTTACTTCTTAGACTTCATCAAGACTGATAGAACCGACGCATCTACTCTCTCGCATTCATTTTCCTCTCTCCTTTGTCCTTTTGCCCTTACCCAAACTAGAATCCATGGTTCATACTTTCAATGACTGTCTTGCAAATACCTGCCAATTCCATTTCTCCATTGACTTTTCTTTGCAAACGTTAGAAACATCACAATCACAGGTGACTGTGTTCTCTTTCTGCTTGCACTTGGCTCCCAAGAATAGCTGTAGAAAGTCATAAAATGTAGCACATTGCCACTACTCTAGATGAATGGTGACAAGCCCTTTAAACTACCCAGTGAGTCTATTATACTTCTCTTGTGAATTTACACTTCCATTATCATCAAATCTCTCACCCCACCACCTATTCCCTCACACTCAGGACATGGCCTAGTCTTCTCCTTCACAGAGAAAATAGAAGCTCTCATCTGGAAAAATATGCTCTCCACCACCAAATCTGTAAGGCTATCTCAATTTGTACCAAACCCTCCCCTTATCTAAACTTGACCCACCACCTGAAATTTCTTCATTTTTTTCAGCATTCTCAGAATTTTGAATTATTGATTAGCCCCTTGTGTTGCTGTATTTTCAATGTAAATATATTGGAAGAATAGTCTACATGACAGCATACTCATTTCCTCATAAATCAAGTGCTTCTCAATCTCCTTAATTCTGATTTAGGCCCCCACCATTTCTAAATTTGCTCTTTCTCAGATCATCAATGACCAACAAATTTGTAAACTAAATGGCTACATTTAAGTCCTCATCTCATGGACCACTCAGCAGCATTTCACACAGAGTTGATTACTCTCTCCCATTCTGAACACCTGGCCTTAACCTTCTGTATAACACATTCATACCATTTTGCCAAAAAATTTATTATATGCAGCAATTAAATTAAGAAATTCCTCAGAGATATCTCCTAATGCTCTTTGGTATATTTATGCTATTGTCCTATGAGATTGCATACATACCTATGGATCTGAGTACCATCCATGTGCTGATTTGTTTTAATGTTCCTTGTGAGAAAATCAATCAATACAGAAAAGTACAAAGAAGATAGCAAAAAACCACACTAAAATGCCACACTCCAAATCAGTCATTAACATTAGGTGAACATTATTTCAGGCATCTCCCAATGCATAAGAAAATGTTGTTTATTAAGTTCTTCTATAAGATAGTGCACCAGTGGGCAATTTTCTTCTATCCCTTGGTTGTATTTTCCTTCAAGCTAGGTTTTAAACTTGTCTTTGCATACTATGTTCCTGTTTACCTTTTTGCTTTATTACATTTACATAACTGCCTTTCATCTTGCTCACATTAAAAAAAAAACTGTGTGCAGTTCACTATTTTCTCTGATATGGGGTAGATGAAGTAGTATGCTCACCTGACCTGGAAACTTTTTGCCCCCTTCTCAGGACCACACTTCTGGGTCCTGGTGCACACGCGGTTCTGTTTGTACCCTCCCAGAATCTGTTTCCCTAGTCCTGTGTAAGTTCTGGCAGCTCTGTGGTGGGGTTAATGGCAACCTCCTCCAAGAGGGCTTACGCCATAACCAAGTCTGCTGCACCCAGAGCCCCTGTCCCTGCGGCAGTCCACTACTAAACTGTACCTCCACAGGACACACTCAAACACAGTTCTGTCTAAGTTTCTGTGGGGTCTCTGGATCCTGGTATGCACAAAGTTTGTTTGAGCCCTCTGAGCAACTCTGGGGGGTATGGCATTTGATTCTAAATGTGATTCCGCCCCTCTTACCATCTTGCTGGGGCCTCTCCTTTGCCCTTGGACGTGGGGTATCTCCTCACAGCTGTTCCAGTGCCATGCAGATGCAGTTCCAGTGCCTACCGACTTTCTGGGGCGTCTCTGTCCTTGGATGTGGGGTATCTGCTCACAGCCGCTCCAGCACTGTGCAGCTGCCACTCCAGTAACACACAGCTGCTACTCCAGGAGAAAACAGCAGTGATCCCACAAGAGACTGACCCAGACTGGCCTGTGAGTGTCCAGGAGTCTCTGGTGGAGGTATGGGGTGGAGGTGTTGGCGGTAGTATTGATGGTGGTATTGGTGGTATTGGTGGTATTGGAGGTATTGGAGGTACTGGCTGCAGGGTTGAGGGCACTGAGTGTAGCAGTGTGGGCATGGGACCTTTGGAAGGAAGTCACCATTTTCTTCATTACCTCCACCATAGTTTTAGTCAGTCAGTTCAGTCACTCACTCGTGTCCAACTCTTTGCGACCCCATGGACTGCAGCACCCCTGGACTCCCTGTCCATCACCAACTCATGGAATTTACTCAAACTCATGTCCATCGAGTCAGTGATGTCATCCAACCATCTCATCCTATGTCGTCCCCTTCTCCTCTCGCCTTCAATCTTTCCCAGCATCAGGGTCTTTTCAAATGAGTTAGCTCTTCGAATTAGGTGGCCAAAGTATTGGAGTTTCAGTTTCAACATCAGTCTTTCCAATGAACATTCAGGACTGATTTCCTTTAGGATGGACTGGTTGGATCTCCTTGTAGTCCAAGGGACTCTCAAGAGTCTTCTCCAACACCACAGTTCAAAAGCATCAATTCTTCGGCACTCAGCTTTCTTTATAGTCCAGCTCTTACATCCATACATGACTACTCGAAAAACCATAGCCTTGACTACATGGACCTTTGTTGGCAAAGTCATGTCTCTGCTTTTTAATATGCTGTCAGGGTTGGTCATAACTTTTCTTCCAAGGAGTAAGCATCTTTTTATTTCATGGCTGCAGTCACCATCTGCAGTGATTTTGGAGTCCCTCCCCCCAAAATAAAGTCTGCCACTGTTTCCACTGTTTCCCCATCTATCTGCCATGAAGTGATGGAACCAGATGCCTGATCGCTGTTTTCTGAATGTTGAGTTTTAAGCCAACTTTTTCACTCTCCTCTTTCACTTTAATCAAGAGGCTCTTTAGTTTTTCTTCACTTTCTGCCTAAGGGTTGTGTCATCAGCAGGTTATTGATATTTCTCCCAGAAATCTTGATTCTAGCTTGTGCTTCATCCAGCCCAGCATTTCTCATGATGTACTCTACATAGAAGTTAAATAAGCAGGGTGACAACATACAGCTTTGACATACTCCTTTCCATATTTGGAAGCTGTCTGTTGTTCCATGTCCAGTTCTAACTGTTGCTTCCTGACCTGCATACAGATTTCTCAAGAGGCAGGTCAGGTGGTCTGGTATTCCCATATCTTTAAGAATTTTCTACAGTTTATTGTGGTCCACACAGTCAAAGGCTTTGGCGTAGTCAATAAAGCAGAAGTAGATGTTTCTCTGGAACTCTCTTGTTTTTTTGATGATCCAGCAGATGTTGGCAAGTTAATCTCTGGTTCTTCTGCTTTTTCTAAAAGCAGCTTGAACATCTGGAAATTCATGGTTCACATATTGTTGAAGCCTGGCTTGGAGAATTTTGGCCCCAGGTGAATAACAGGGAGGGAACACAGCACCTCCATCAATAGAAAGTTGGATTAAAGATTTACTGAGCATGTCCCTGCCCCATCAGAACATGACCCAGTTTCCACCTCAGTTAGTCTCTCCCATCAGGAAGCTTCCATAAGCCTATTTTGTGTGTGTGTGTGTGTGTAAGTGCAGAGTCTTTTCTTTTTTTCATTTATTTTTATTAGCTCGAGGCTAATTACTTCACAATATTGTAGTGGTTTTTGTCATACATTGACATGAATCAGCCATGGATTTACATGTAATTCCATAAGCCTCTTATCCTTCTCCATCAGAGGGCAGACAGACTGAAAACCACAGTTACAGAAAACTATGAGACTGTGAGCCATGCTTTGTAGGGACAACCAAGATGGATGGGTCATGGTGGAGAGTTCTGACAAAGCATGGTCCACTGAAGAAGGGAATGGCAAACCACTTCAGTATTCTTCCCTTGAGAACCCCATGAACAGTATGAACAATATGAAAAGGCAAAAAGATAGGACACTGAAAGATGAACTTCCCAGGTCGGTAGGTGCCCAATATGCTACGGGAGATCAGTGGAGAAATAACTCCAGAAAGAATGAAGAGTACCTGGTCATACCTGAATCAGGTATTATGACCCTTACAATTATAAAGTGGAAGTGAGAAATAGATTCAAAGGATTAGATCTGATAGACAGAGTGCCTGAAGAACTATGGATGGAGGTTCATGACATTTTACAGGAGGCAGTAATCAAGACCAATCCCCAGATAAAGAAATGCAAAAAGGCAAAATGGTTGTCTGACAAAGCCTTACAAATAACTGTGAAAAGAAGAGACGTGAAAGGCAAAGGAGAAAAGGAAAGATACACCCATCTGAATGCAGAGTTCCAAAGAATAGCAAGGAGAGATAAGAAAACCTTCTTCAGTGATCAATGCAAAGAAATAGAGGAAAACAATAGAGTGGGAAAGACTAGAGATCTCTTCAAGAAAATTAGAGCTACCAAGGGAACATTTCTTGCAAAGATAGGCACAGTATAGGACAGAAATAGTAGATGCAGAAGCAGAAGATATTAAGAAGAGGTGGCAAGAAAACACAGAAGAACTATACATAAAACGATCTTCACGACCCAGATAATCACAATGGTGTGATCACTCATGTAGAGCCAGACATCTTGGAATGCAAAGTCAAGTGGGCCTTAGGAAACATCACTACGAACAAAGCTAGTGGAGTTGATGGAATTCCAGTTGAGCTATTTCAAATTCTAAAAGATGATGCTGTGAAAGTGATGCACTCAATATGTCAGCAAATTTGGAAAACTCAGCAGTGGTCACAGGACTGGAAAAGGGCAGTTTTCATTCCAATCCCAAAGCAAGGCAATGCCAAAGAATGCACTCATCTCATATGCTAATAAAGCAATGCTCAAAATTCTTCGAGCCAGGCTTGAACAGTATATGAACCGTGAACTTCCAGATGTTCAAGCTGGATTTAGAAAAGGCAGAGGAACCAGAGATCAAGTTGCCAACATCTGTTGGATCAGTGAAAAAGCAAGAGACTTTCAGAAAAACATCTACTTCTGCTTTACTGACTATGCCAAAGCCTTTGACTGTGTGGACCACAACACACTGTGGAAAATTCTTAAAGAGATGGAATACCAAACCACCTGACCTGCCTCTTGAGAAATCTGTATGCAGGTCAGGAAGCAATAGTTAGAACTGGACATGGAACAACAGACTGGTTCCAAATAGGGAAAGGAGTATGTCAAAGCGGGAAACAGTGGAAACAGTGACAGGCTTTATCTTTTGGGGCTCCAAAATCACTGCAGATGGTGACTGCAGCCATGAAATGAAAAGACACTTGCTCCTTAGAAGAAAAGTTATGACCAACCTAGACAGTGTATTAAAAAGCAGAGACATGACTTTTCCAACAAAGGTCTGTCTAGTCAAAGCTATGATTTTTCAAGTAGTCATGTATGGATATGAGAGTTGGACTATAAAGAAAGCTGAGTGCTGAAGAATTGATGCTTTTGAACTGTGGTGTTGGAGAAGACTCTTGAGAGTCCCTTGGACTGCAAGGAGATCCAACCAGTCCATCCTAAAGGAGATTAATCCTGGGTGTTCATTGGAAGGACTGATGTTGCAGCTGAAACTCCAGTACACTACAGATAGGGAAACACCCGAACTTTTTAATGGTTATTGAGTATTAACTCTAAGCTAATACTTTGCCTTGGAAAGCAGAATGCCACTGTGGTCCATCAGCCAGAGGGAGGCTTATAAGGGTCAGACAATGAATTTTGAACTGGAAGAAACTGGAAAAATCTCCACATTGTTTCTCTAACTCATGGAGTAAGAGGGTTAAGAAGTCACTAGATTGTCCACCCTCTACCAAGATACCAAATCAAAAGCAATATCACTGTGATGGCTTCTTAGATACACCATCATTTAAAAGTGGTCATTTAAAAGTGGACATTTAATTTCTAAATACATGGGATTTTGTTTCAAATATCTTCAATATTAATTTTTCATTTTGATACTAATTTCTCATTTAAATGCTCTCTTCTCTGCAATCACCTTTGTGTTTTTTGTCCAAGTTTATTGAGGTTTTCACTGCCTAAGTTGAAGATCTCTCCTTTTTTTCATTCAATTATTTTTTTTTCATTTATTTTTATTAGTTGGAGGCTAATTAAATAAATGTCACATTGCACTTGAAAATATGTGGGTCATTTTCAAATATCTTTTCACTTTGATTTCTAACATAATTCCACAGATAAGAGAACAGACAGACTCTGTATGATTTAAATACCTTTAGACCATGAAATCTTTGCACCTTTTTATGTCCCTGGATATGTTCCAGTGTCTCCTAGTTTACAGCCTATGGGAACTTGAACAGAGTTTGTATCCTACTGTTGTGTGAAAATTGTATAAATCTTAGTTATGTTGAATTGGTTCACAGAGCTTTTCAGGTCTACTATATCCTTCTACTTCTCTGTATATTCATTCTGTTAATTTTTGAGAGTTTGATATTGAAACTCCAACTAAAAATCTTAATTTATCTACTTAAAAATTATTTTAGTATAGTGGGACTATATGTAACCTTGTTCTGTATTTTCCAAGTCTCCTGCAAATGTGTTATCATACTGTCTTAATTTTTAAAAAAATTACAAAAAGCAATATCACATGCCTGTGGAAATATAAGAAATTTCATGCCACTGATAAACTATTTATTAAAAGATGCAGAGGTAGTGATTTGTATCTTATTCTCATTCCAATTTTAGCCGTGTAAGAGATGGATGGACTTGGAGTGTGACTCTGTAGTATCATAAATATAATCAGGTGGTAACTCCACAGCAGTTGCCATCCCTGATGTGGCCTCTTTCCTGAAGCAAATCAATCCTTTTTCTAGATTCCAGGAAGCAGAAAACACTAAAAGCAGTTTGATTTTCCTGACATAGAAAGTTCTATACATTTCCTGTCCTGTCCAGAGATCTAGCATATTTCCAAGTCAGAGCTCCAGTTTAGTCTTTGGAGATTTTAACCACACCACCATCCAGTGGGAATTATGCTAGTCCACTGTTGATGACATCCTGCTGATAGGACCTAAAGGAGAGGAAGTAGCAATACCCTCTAGATACCTTGGAAACATTTTTGAGGTTCTAGAGGCTTTGAGTTAAATCCTTTGAAGTTACAGGAGCCTGCTACCTCTGTGAAATTGCTAGAGGGTCAGTGGCTTGAGACACATCAAGGTAGTTCCTCCAGTGTGGACTATGATAGAATGTGTGCAGTGATCATTTCTCCTTTCATCTTCTACCAGTAATGAGGCACAACACTTGGTCTGTCAATTTGGATGTTGAAGATAAAATTTTCCACCTTTGGGTGTCCTGCTCCAACTCATTTTGTAGGTGACAAGAAAAATAGCCAGTACCAAATAGGGCCCAGAGCAAATGAAGACTCCCTGATTGTCCCACACTGCAATTCAAGCAGTCCTGCCACCAAACCCTTATGACACAGAAAATCCAATGGTGCTTGAAGTATTTGTAACAGATCGTGATGTCATATGGGAGTCTGCAGTAATCCTTGATAAGATAATCAAATCAGTGGACCCTTCAAATCAGCTGAAGCAAATCCATGTCTCCACAAGCAAGTAGCTATTGTCTTTTTTGAGATACTGCACCTAGCTTGCTACTGGCCCTGGTAGAGACTGACCTTGAGAAACCAGATGGCCAAGTGACCTGAACTGCCTTTCATGCACTGGATGTTGACTAATACGCTAAGCCATAAAGTCTCATGTCATAAGCAGAACTTTATCATCAAAGGGAAATGGTATATGCAAAATTGGGCTTTTATTCCTCCCTGCTGCCACCTGTTCCACAACTCACACAGAGGGGTTCATTGGGAGTTTCTTATAACCTGGTGACTGGGGAGAAAGACTGTAGTCTAATGAAGGGTTCTATGGAATGTGCTGGAACCACGTAGAAATGAATTGCTGCAATACTATAGTCCCGATGAGATGCGGCACTGGAGTACAGTGGGGAAAGCGAAATCCTCACAGTGAGAACATTGGTAAACTTACTGTCTGCCCATTTCTCCAAAAAGTACAGAGGACTGATGTGGGGGTTTACACTCATATATGGGGCTGTGGTTGATGATTGTGAGATGGAATAAGACTGGCAGACTGGTGATAAGATTTGTGGAGAAGGTGTGTGGATGGAGCTCTCTGAATGGGCCCAGAATTTGAGAATAACTGTGTCTCATGTGAATGCTCACTGAAGGGTCACTACTGTGAAGGAAGTTCTTAATGATTAGGTGAATTATAGGGAGCTCTCTGTGCAAGCCAGCCAGGCTATTTCCTAGGGCTTGAATCAACATTGCATTGAACACTCTTGTACAGATATCCTTTGACACATGTTCAAGAGATTCTCTAAGACCATGGTTTTCAAATTTTTTTTTGACAGGGACCCCAGAAAGAAATATATTGTGCCTTAAAACACAAGTATGCATACACATACTTATACATACACACCCATGTACATGTAAATGAAATTTTCATAAAGCAATTCCTACCCTTACTACTGGCAATGCAATATGACATTTTCTATTTGTTTTCTTTTAGTTCACTTGTTTAATGGTAGTCACAACCCACTAAATTAGTTTCACAATATATTTACTAAATTTCATAGTGAGTATTTTGAAAAAGCTTTGCTCTATGATACACAACTAAAAGTGGAATTTGCTGGGTCATAGATTATGGGTATCTTTGACTTTACTCAGTTATTCTAAATAACTATCTAAATTCTACTCTCTACAATGATGGCGTCTTTGCTTCATATTCTTATGACCACTCAGTATTGTCTAAATCTCGAAGTTTTAGATCACCAGCCCAGGTGGGATGCATGAGACAAGTGCTCGGGCCTGGTGCACTGGGAAGACCCAGAGGAATCGGGTGGAGAGGGAGGTGGGAGGGGGGATCGGGATGGGGAATACGTGTAACTCTATGACTGATTCATATCAATGTATGACAAAACCCACTGAAATGTTGTGAAGTAATTAGCCTCCAATTAATAAAAAAAATAAAAAAATTTTAAAAATGAATAAATAAATCTCGAAGTTTTGCCTATCTCTTCAGTGTGAAATGGTCTATGAAGGAGAATAGAAAAGCAGTAGAGTAGCAGGAGGCAGATGGGGAGTCAAGCAAGGGTTTTTTCCCCCCTTCTTTTTAAGATGGGATCTACTAGAACATGCTTAAATACTAATGTTAGTGACCCAGAGGAGATGGGCAGATTACTGATTCTGAAAAGGGTGTGCTTGCAGGCAGGGGTTGGAGTCACATGTTCAAAGTGTTTGAAAAGTCGGGGGATGATGGGATCCAAAGTACAAGTGAAGGGACGGGAGGAGAGACATTTTCTCCCTTGTAACAGGAGGAAGAGGCTGGGTTCAGAACAAATGTAGGTTTAAAGATCTGTTGTGGGAGGATGACGCTTTTGTTTCAAAGCAGACATGGTGCCTGTGCTCAAGGAGCTTTCCAGTCCAGCAGGAAAACAGTAAGTAATTAGAAGTTATATGTGCTGAAAGAGAACATGGTACTGTGGTAGCATTCAATGACAAATTTGATGTAATCTCGTGGGTCCATAGAAGTCTCTCTAAGGAAATGCCATTTTAGCCAAGACCCGAATGATGAGGAAGAGTTATTGAGGCAAAAATTGGGGAAAAAGTATACTAGGCTGAAGGAATTATATACATTATATAACATGATAATATAATAATGTTTTATATATTATACAATTATGCATTATATAATATATAGCACATATTATATAGAATATATAATTATATAATAAATATTATGGGCTTCCCAAGTGGCACAGTGGTAAAGAATCCACTTGCTGACACAGGAGACACAAGAGACGTGGGTTCGATCCTTGGGTTGGGAAGATCCCCTGGAGTAGGCAATGGCAACCTGCTCCAGTATTCTTGTCTGAAAAATCCCATGGACATAGGAGCCTAGCGGACTACAGTCCATGGGGTTGCAAAGAGTTAGACATGACTGAGCATGCTGTTCACAATAAATACTATATATATGTGTGTGTGTACATATATATGTAATGAAATAGACATGAAATAGAGCTTAAAGTGGCTGCAAAAGTAAAAGAAAGCCAATAATGCCAGTCTGGAGATTGAGGAGGACCAAATCTGAGAGCAAGCTGGAGAGGCAGGCAAGGATCACATCCCTTAAGGTCTTATAGTCCCTGTGAGGAGTTTGGACTTTAACTCCAAGTTATGTGGGAAATCATTACAGAATATTAGAGGATGGACTTGATCAGATATGCTTCTTTAAAGATATCATGATTGCTGGTTTTGGGGATCATACTGAAGATGGGTCAGAGGAGATGTGGTAAGAACCACTTTTCAGTAGTTCAGGCAATAGATGCTGCTGGGTTGAACTGGACTGGTGATAGCTGATAAGAAACGATTGGAGAGATATTTATGAGATAGAATTGACAGTATTTGGTGATAGAATGTTGGTGTGTGTGTGTGTGTGTGTGTGTGGCGGGGGTGGGGGATGGCAAGGCAGGGAGATCTAAGGGAAACCCATGTTTTTTGACTTAGACTACTGGGTGGATGGTGTAAAAGTTACTAAAGTGAAAGACTGAAAGAGAATCAAGTTCAGTGGAGAGGATCCTGAGTTCACTTATGATGTTCATTTTGAGCTGTGTGCAATAAATGTGTCACGGTTAGTCATTCTTTTGGCTGCTGCTACCAATGCAGACGCCAACAGAATACCCAATTAGGGGTAGTTTAAACAAATGGGCCTTAAACTTTCATAAAACAAAAGGTCTAGATGAGGGTGGCTGTTGGAACTGGTTCTGTGATTTAAAATGTCAATGCCAACATCTCCATAATTCTCTTGGCTTTTCCCCTCATGGTCACAAATGCTGTTCAAATGCATTCAAGTCCAAGGCAGGAAGAAGAAAAAAGCAGGAAAAAGTTTTCTTCCTTTGAGGCCTTGTCATTTGGTTCAGAAAGGGAAACTTCTCCCTAGTAGAATTCCTCTTGTAGCACATTAGCCTCCCTTGCATGCCCACCCTTAGGCTAATCAATAACTAAGAGGGTTGTGCACAGTATCACTCATTTAGAACAGTTCTTATTTCCTCCTTGAAATCAAGGGATCTATGCATGGGAAAGGTGGGGCAGAAATTGTTGTTGGATAGGCCAAGGTCAGTGATTGATACAACATAGAAAGGGAGGAGATGTCAAGGACTCTTTTGGTTACATGGATTTAGAGAACAAAAGGGAAGTCCAGACTTGAACTATGGAATTATGCTGTCAGCTGCCAGGGAAAAGCATGGTGGCATACAGTCAAGTCACAGAATTTTACACCTCCAATGTCTACTAAACTTGGAACCAGAAGAAAGACTGCAAAAATCAGCTAAAAAAAAGCACATCAAGTCACAACAAAACAAGGAAGGAAACTAATCTCATGCCATAAATTTGAACAGTGGTAGAGGCTAGACCCTTCAAGTCTGTTCACAGCCACCACTATTCTCACCACTCCTTAAGCTATAGGGTCATGGACAATTAGGTATCTTACAGTATAGTCCTGAGAAGAGGGCAAAAATTTTCAGATCAGGTGAGTATATTCATCCATCCCATATCAGAGAAAACAGCAGAATGCACACAGTTTTCCTTTTAAATATGAGCAAGATGAAAAGAAAGGCAATTACGTAAACATAGTAAAGCAAAAATGTAAACAGGAACATAATATGCAAAGATAGGTTTAAAACTTGGTTTGAAGGAAAACACAACCCAACGGACAGAAGAAAATTTCCCACTGGTGCATCATCTTATAGAAGAACATAATAAATAGCATTTTCTCATGCATTGGGAGATGCCTGAAATAATGTTCACCTAATGTTAATGACTGATTTGGAGTGTGGCATTTTAGTGTGTGTGTTTTTTCTTCTTCTTTGTTCTTTTCTGTATTGCTTGATTTTCTCATAAGAAACATTAAATATATCAGCACTGCTGCTGTTGCTAAGTCGCTTCAGTCGTGTCCAACTCTGTGCGACCCCATCGATGGCAGCCCACCAGACTCCTCTGTCCACGGGATTCTCTAGGCAAGAATACTGGAGTGGGTTGCCATTTCCTTCTCCAATATCAGCACATGGGTGGTACTTAGATCCATAGGTATGCATGAAATCTCTTAGGAGGATAACATAATATACAGAAGAGCATTAGGAAAAACCTCTGAGGAGTTTTTTAATTTAATGGTTGCATATAGTAAAATATCTGGCAAAACAGACTCAGTAGACTAACTAAAGGATATGAGGAAAATGTTATATCAAGGACTGTTATATCAAGGAATGTAAAGCCAGGAGTGATTTGGATGTGAGAGAGTTATAAGCTTTCAATGCTGATAAGATGTCAATGAGATAAAGACTAAAAATGGCCATTGAGTTTAGCATCTACTGTATTGGTCATTAGTGTATTAGAAGAATACCATTTGCAAGTGATGGAGGCCCAGCTTGACTGATGTGGGTGGAGAAGTGCATGAATAGTCAGTAAATAAGAACGGTGCCACATTGACCACTTTTTAATATACATAAGTGTATTTTATACTCATGAGATGAGTCCTTTAGAGATGGAATTATAATACAGCCACATAAAGTAGATAATCACTAAAGCAAGACATTGAAAGTGCAGGAAAGGAACTATGTGCAGAAGAGTGAGTAATGTTTAGATAACAGGACGGAAAGAGAAAAGGTTGGAGGAAATAGAAATTGGTTTATAGATTTAGTGGTGGAAGGTGATGTTCATCTAGATTGTAGTATGTTTCATTACTTCACCCCTTTTAAGGTTGAATAATATTCCATTGTATACCACATTTTAAAAATCCATTCATCTGCTGATGGAAATTGTGAATAGAACTGCTATGAACATTCATGTACCAGTATTTGTTTAAATATCTGTTTTCAGTTGGGTGAGTATACACCTAAAAGTGAATTTGCTTGGTCATATGGTAATTCTGTTTAACTATTTTTAGGAACTGCCGAACTCTTTTTCTCAGTGACTACACCACTTTACTTTCCCATTAGCAAAATACAAGAGTTCCAATTTCTCCATATCCTTGCCAACAGTAATTTTCTGCTTCTTGAAATTGTTACAGCCATCTTAGTGGGTATGAAGGGGCATCTCACTGTGGTTTGTATTTTTATTACCCTAATGACTAATGATGCTGAACGTCTTTTTATGTGCTTATTTGTATATCTTCTTTGGAGAAAAGTCAATTCAAGCCTATATTTTAATTGGGTTGTCTTTTTGTTGTTAAATTGTAAAAGTTCTTTATATATTCTGGTTACCAGATCTTTAATAGAGATATGATTTGCCAAAACTTCCTGTAAGTTATCTTGTCACTTTCAGCATGGTGTCCTTTGATGCACAAAAGTTTTAAATTTTGATGAGGTCCAATTTATCTATTTTTTTATTCTTATGCTTGTCCTTTAATATCCTATCTAATCATGCATTGCCAAACCCAGGTCATAAAATTTTACTTCTATATTTTCTTCTAACATTTTTATATTTTTAGTTCTTACATTTAGTTGTTTGATTCATTTTAATTTTTGTATATGGTGTGAGATATGGGTCCAACTTCATCTTTTTGTTTGTAGATTTCTAGCTAGCTAAGCACCGTTTGTTGAAGAGAGTATTCTTTTAAAATTTAATGGTCATGTAACACTTGTTAAAAATCAAGTAACCATATATGTATCGGTTTATTTCTGGACTCTCAGATCTATTTCATTGGCCTACATATCTATATTTATGCCAGTGTCACACTATTTTGATTACTCTAGCTTTATATTACCTTTTAAAATAGGAAATTCTCAACTTTGCACTTGTCAAGATTGTTTTAATTATTTGTGGTCCCCTGTAATTCCAGATAAATTTATGACTGACTTTTTTATTTCTATAGAAAAGGCCAACCGATACTTAAGATACGTCTGGAAGTGGTAATGAAAGTGGAGCTAAAAACAGAAGGAGTGTGTGAAAGTTTGTTTAAGATGTATTTAGATTTTCAGATCCCCTCCAAATTCTGTGGACTAGCCAACTTACCTCTTGTTTCCTGGCAAAAGACTCAGGATTATTTTTAGAAGAGGGTAAAACAGGGTCTCTGGAATGGGAAACTATAGACAAAATTGAGATTAGGAAGCCTATATTAGAACAGGGTTCAATCTCCATCCATCTTGCTGCAAATGGCATTATTTCATTATTTTTAATGTCTGAGTAATATTCCATTGTATATATGTACCACATCTTCTTAATTCATTCCTCCGTTGATGGACATTTAGATTGCTTCCAGGTCTTGGCTATTGTAAACAGTGCTACAATGAACACTAAGGTGCATCTATTCTTTTAGACCATCTTTTTCTCCAGATGTATGCTCAGGAGTGAGATTGCAGGGTCATATGGTAGCTCTATTTTAGCCTTTTAGGGAAACTCCATACTGTTCTCCATGGAGGCTGTACCAATTTACATTCCCACCAAAAATGTAGGAGGGTTCCCTTCTCTCCACACCCTTTCCAGCATTTACTGTTTGTGGATTTTTTGATGATAGTCATTTTGACTGGTGTGAGGTGATATTTTATTGTAGTTTTGATTTGCATTTCTCTAATAGTGATGTTGAGCATCTTTTCATATGCCTCTTGGCCATCTGTATGTCTTCTTTAGAGAAATGTCTATTTATATGTTCTGCCCAATTTTTTTTATTGGACTGTTTGTTTTGATGATATTAAGCCTGATGAGCTGTTTGTAAATTTTGGAAACTAATCCTTTGGGAAAGGAGTACATAAAGGCTATATATTGTCACCCTGTTTATTTAACTTATATGCAGAGTACATCACGCGAAATGCCGGGCTGGATGAAGCACAAGTTGGAATCAAGATTTCAGGCAGAAATATCAATAACCTCAGACATGCAGATGACACTACCCTTATGGCAGAAAGCGAAGAGGAACTAAAGAGCCTCCTGATGAAGGTGAAAGAGGAGAGATAAAAAGCTGGCTTAAAACTCAACACTCAAAAAACAAAGATCAAGGAATCTGGTCCCATCACTTCATGGCAAATAGATGGGGAAACAATGAGAGACTTTATTTTCTTGAGCTCCAGAATCACTACAGATGGTGACTGTAGCCATGAAATTAAAAGACACTTGCTCCTTGGAAGAAAGGCTATGACAAACCCAGACAGCATATTAAAAAACAGAGACATCATTGCCAACAAAAGTCTGTATAGTCAAGGCTATGGTTTTTCGAGTAGTCATGTATGGATGTGAGTTGGACCATAAAGAAAGCTAAGCACCGAAGAATTGATGCTTTTGAACTGTGGTGTTGGAGAAGACTTTTGAGAGTCCCTTGGACTGCAATGAGATCAAACCAATCAATCCTAAAGGAAATCGATCCTGAATATTCATTGGAAGGACTGCTGTTGAAGCTGAAGCTCCAATACTTTGGCCACCTGATACAAAGAGCCGACTCATTGGAAAAGACCCTAATGCTGGGAAAGATTGAAGGCAGGAGGAGAAGGGGATGACAGAGGATGAGATAGTTGGATGGCATCACCGACTCAATGGACATGAGTTTGAGCCAACTCCAGGAGATGGTAGCAGACAGGGAAGTCTGGCCTGCTGCTGTCCATGGGGTTGTGAAGAGTCAGACACGACTGAACAACTAAAAAACAACAATCCTTTGTCAGTCACCTCATTTGCAAATATTTTCTCTCAATCTGTGGGTTGTTTATTTGTTTATGGTTTCCCTTGCTGTGCATAAACTTCTGAGTTTAATTAGGTTTGATTTATTTTTGCTTTTGTTTCCATTATTATGGAAATTGGGTCCAAAAAGATACTGCTGCAGTTTATGTCAGAGAATGTTTTGTCCTTGTTTCCCTCTAAGAGTTTTATAGTGATCCAATTTCATTTTTTTACATGTAGCTGTCCAGTTTTCCCAGCATCATTGTGTAGTCATGCCCCCTTTGTCATAGATTAATTGACCATAGGTGCATGGGTTTATTTCTGTGCTTTCTATCCTATTCCATTAGTCTATATTTCTATTTTTGTGCCAATACCATACTGGTTTGATAGCTATAGCTTTGTGGCCTAGAGTTTTTCATACTGAGTAAAGTAAGTCAGACAAAGGAATATTGTGATATCCTTTATAGTAGAATCAAAAAAAGAAATGATACACGTGAAATGATACAATGTTTCTGATTTAGAAAACAGATTCGCAGACTTGTAGAATGAACAAACATATGGTAACCTGGGGGAAGGGATAGTGACAGAGTTTGGGATGGATATGTACACACTGCTCTATTTAAAATGAATAACCAAGAAGGACCTAATGTATAGCACAGGGAACTCTGTCCATTGTTACGTGGCAGCCTGGACTGGAGGGGAGTTTGGGGGAAAATGGATACATGTATATGTATGGCTGAGTTGCTCTGTTGTGCACCTGAAACTATCACAACATTGTCAATCAGCTATACTCCAATACAAAATAAAAAGTTAAAAAAGAGAGAACATGTTCAGATTATTAGTCTCCTGAAGAAAGTCTAACATGAAAGATAAAGAGGGACGAGAAGAAACTTGAAGGAAACTATGCAATAAGAGGAAACTTTTTTTAAAAGTTATTAACCATTTCTCAGAAGAAAGAAATCTTTAGAAGATTTCAAGATATATTCATGAAACAAGAACAGAATACTATTTTTAAAACAACAAAAAATGTGCTCTTGGGGAAAAATAATTTAGCAGAAATGAAAAACTTGCTAGAAGGGTGGACAATATGTTTGAAGAAATCTTCCAGGAAGTAAATCCAAATAATTAATATGTATCAAGGGAAAGAAAGGGGGTTGGGGAATAGGAAAGAAACAAGAAAAAAAAGAACTCCAGACCGGAAGAGCTAATTTCAAAATAATAGAGATTCCAGAAACTAAAGGAGAAAAAGGAGAGATGTGATCAAAAAGTAAAGAAAAATCCCCAGAACTGAGGTTTATAAATTTCTAGCTAAAGCAAGGGCAGAAGAATGCCTGGCACTTTCAAGGAAGAGCAAGGAGGCTGGTGTGCCTTGACTAGAGTGCATGAAGGGAGAGTGGAAGAAGCCAGAGAGTTGACAGGGACAACACGTAAGAAAGCTAAGGATTTGGACTTTTACTCAAAGATAAGGAATCATTGCAGTCTTCCCTGGTGGCTCTGTGATAAAGAACCTGCCTGCCAATGCAGAAGAGAGAGTTCAATGTGGGTCGGGAAGACCCCCTGGGGGAGGAAATGGCACCCCACTCCAGTATTCTTGCCTGAAAAATCCCATGAACAGAGGAGCCTAGCAGGCTATAGTCCACGGGGTCACAAAAGAGTTGGACATGACTTAGTGACTAAACAACAACAACAAAGGAATCATTGCAGAATTTTGAGCTGAGGAATGATATGGTTTGACTTAGATTTTTAAACTTTTATTTTGAAATTATAGACTGTCGCAAAGATAGTTTAGGAGATCTCATGTTCACACAGCTTCCTATAATGGATGAATCTTAATTATAATACAATATTATATCATAGTTTGTGTGTGTAATCAGGAATTTAAATTATTTTTGCATTGTTGTGTTTATGTCATATTATCATGCATAGATTCATATAACCACCACAATCAAGATATGGAACTACTCCATTGCCATATGGATCTCTCTCGTTTCCCCTTTATAGTTATACTTCTCACTTCCCCTGCCACCATCCCTAATCCTTACCAAACATTAATAATCTTTCTTTCCATTCCTATAATTGTCATTTCCAGAGCATCATATAAGTGGAATCATACAGTATATCACATTTTAAGATTGATTTTTTTCATTCAGCATAATGACCCTGGAACCCATTCAAGTTGTATACACCAATAGTTTACCACTTTCAGTTGCTGAATAGTATTCAATGGCATAGATGTATCAGTTTGTTTAAACCATTTACATACTGACATACAACACATGACTGGCTTTTCCTCAACATAATGACCTTAAGGCCCATACAAGTTGTGTATATCAAAAGTTCATTTCCAGTGTTTGGTTATTAAATAATAAATAAAGCTGTTATGAACGTATGTGTACAAGTTTTTGTGCAGACATTTTCATTTCACTAGGGTAAATGTTCAGGAGTCAAATTCCTGGGTCATATGATAAGTTTTTTAGGAAACTGAAAAGCTGTTTATCAGAGTGGCTGTATCTTTTTACATTCTGACAGAATTAGTTTCTCAGTTTTGTCAGCATTTGGCATTTTCATTATTTTTTAATTTTAGCTGTTCTAATAGGTGTGTAGAGATGTCCCAACATAGGCACAATTTGCATTTCCCTAATGGCTAATGACATTAGACATCTTTTCACATGCTTATTTGCCATCTATATATCCTCTTCAGTGACATCTGATTTTTTTAATGTTGAGTTTTGATAGTTCTTTATATATTCTAGATATGAGTCCTTTGTCAGATTTGTGGTTTGCAAATATTTTCTCCCAGTCTTTAGTTTGCCTTTTAATCCTCTAAACAGGGTATTAGAACAAAATGTTAATACAATTTATCAAAATTTTTCTTTTTTGTTTTTGGCGTTATGTTAGGAATGTGTTCACTTTATGACAATTTCTTAATCTGTACATTTAGAGTTTGTGCCTTTCTCTTTATATATATTATATTTATTATATTTCAATTTAAAATTAAATAAAAAGCTAAAAATATTTAAAGACCCTCAACAAGGACTTTCCTTGTGGTTCAGTGAATAAGAATCTGCCTGCCAATGCAAGGGACACGGGTTTCATCCCTGGTTTGGGAAGATCCCACATGCCTCAGAGCAACTAAACCCATGCATCACAACTACTGAAGCCCATGTGCAACTACTGAGCCTGTGTGCTGCAACTACTGAAGCCCACATGATGAAAGCCTGTGCTGGGCAACAAGAAAAGTCACCACAATGAGAAGCCTGTGCACAACAACGAAGAGTAGCCCCCAAACCCTGCAACTAGAAAAAGCCCACGCACAGCAATGAACATCTAGTGCAACAAAAAATGAATAAATAAATAAACAAAACCCCTCAACAACATGTCAATTCTCTCCAAATTGTTCTATAGATATAATGTAATTTCTTTCAAAATGCCAGCAAGATATGTTCAGGCACAGGAAAGCTTATTCTAAAATTTGCATGAAAAGGCACAGGCCCTAAAATAGATAAACAATTTTGAAAAAGAAGACTGGAGTGGGAGGAATAACTCTATTTGATATTAAGAATTACTATATAGCTACAATTAAAATAGTATGATATTGGTGGAAGTATAGAAGCATAAGATTAATGGAATAGAAGAGAGATTGCATAAATAGACCCACACAAGTATGGCTACTTGAATTTTTACAAAAGGGCAAAGGTAATTCAACAGAGAGAGGAGAGTTCTTTCAACAAGCAATGTTGGTACAATTGAACACTTCATAGGCAAAAAAAGAACTTTGACCTAACCTCTTACAGTATACAAAAATATCTCAAAATGGATCATAGATCTAAATGTAAAACATTTTAAAAAATATAACATAGGAGAAAATTTTCATGACCTAGGGTTAATCAAAGAATTCTTAAACATAACAATCCATAAAATAAGTAAAATTGATAAATTGGAATTTATCAAAATTAAAAACTGTTGCTTAGTAAAAGGTACTAATAATAAAAAGATAAGCTAAGACTGGGAGAAAATATTTGCAAATCACATATCCAACAAAGAATTTGTATCTTAAACATATAAAAAGCTCTCAAAGCTCAATAGTAAGCAAACAACCCAATAAAAAATGTCAAATGATTTCAACAGGCACTTCACCAAAGAGGAAGTATAAGATGGCAAATTAGCACAAATGGAAGCACTGTGTTATGTGTAGTACCATCTTTTTTTCTCATTATTAATCCTAAACTCCAAGTCCTTCCCTCCCTCATCCCTCCCGCTTGGTAACCACAAGTTGTTCTCTATGCCTGTGAGTCTGTTTCTGTTTTGTAGATAGGTTCATCTGTGCAATATTTTAGATTCCATAAGTGATACCATATGGTATTTGTCTTTTTCTGACTTACTTAGTATCATAATCTTTAGTTGTACCCATGTTACTGCAAATGGCATTACTTTGCTTTTTATGACTGAATAATATTTCATTGTATATATGTACCACATCATTTTTATCTATTCATCTGTCAATGGACATTTAGGTTGTTTCCATATTCCAGCTACTGTGAATATTGTTGCTATGAACAAAGGTGGGTATGTATCTTTTTTTGGTTTTTATTTTAATTGGAGGCTAATTACTTTACAATATTGTAGTGTTTTTTACCATACATTGACATGAATCAGCCATGGGTGTACATGTGTTCCCCATCCTGAAGCCCCCTCCCACCTCCCTCCCCATCCCATCCTTCAGGTTCACCCCAGTGTACCAGCCCTGAGCACCCTGTCTCATGCATCGAACCTGGACTGGCAGTCTATTTCACTTATGATAATATACATGTTTCAATGCTACTTTCTCAAATCATCCCACCCTTGCCTTCTCCCACAGAGTCCAAAAGTCTGTTCTTTACATCTGTGTCTCTTTTGCTGTCTCGCATATAGGGTCATCATGACCATCTTTCTAGATTCCATATATATGTGTTAATATACTGTATTGGTGTTTTTCTTTCTGAACTTTTTGAATTATATTCTGGGTATATACCCAGGAGTGAGACTGCTGGATCATATGCTGATTCTATTTTTACTTTTCTGAGGAACCTCCACACTATTTCTCACAGGGGTTGCACCAACTTACATTTCCACCAACAGTGTAGGAGGGTTCCCTTTTCTCCACACTCTCTCCAGCATTTATCATTTGTGAACTTTTCAGTGATGGCCATTCTAACCAGTGTGAGGTAGTATCTCATTGTATTGACAGCTTTGATTTGCATTTCTCTAATAATTAGTGATACTGAGCATCTTCTCACGTGCCTACTGAGCATCTGCATGTCTTCTTTGGAGAAATGTCTATTAAGATCTGTTCATTTTTCAATTGGGTTTTTAGCATTTTTGTTACTGAGTTGTATGAGCTATTTGTATATTTTGGAGATTAAGCCTTTGTCTCTCACATCATTTGCAAATATTTTCTCCCATTCTGTAGGTTATCTCCTCATTTTTTTTTTAATGGCTTCCTTTGCTGTTGTGCACAGCCATCTTTTAACCATGAAGAAATATCCCAAAGACAAAGCTAACACATACAGAAGAGAGATCTGAAGTAATCAGAACCAAAGCTCTGATGAAACTGTGCCTAAAATCCACATACTTCTAGACTTTTCCATTACATAAGCCAATGTCCCATGCTTGACTTGCATTTTCTGTTACTTGGAAATTAAAATATCTTTGTGTCTACCATTCATATTACCAAAGTCAACATCATTCCTCTCACCTCCAGGAAATTTTTCATGGCTGTTAACGATTCTTCCTCCCTTTTTCCTTTGAGCTCCTTCAGTCCCTCCAAAGTCTGAGCCACTTGCTTTATCTCTTCCTTCTCCACCCACCTACACACACTCCAAACCCTTGCAGAACGTTTGTGCTGTTTTATCTCATTTTCCATTCTTTCCTGTTATAGCACTGACCCTGGTACAACATTCAACGTCTGTTACATAGAATTAATGACTATGTTTGTCTTCCTCACAAGATTGTTAGTTCCTGAGGGCCTGGCAGTCCCTTGACTCAATTCCTCTCTGCCTCACCATTTCATGCATTGATGAGGCCCAGGAAGGGGAGAGGAGGGAGGCTGAAAGGCATCTATCCATTCAAGCTTGTTTACTAAAGCTTGTGTATCCCCCATGACTACCTGCCTTTGTGATTTTGCTGAAAAGAGAAGCCATCCAGTTTCTCTTCACCCGGATCATCTATTTTCAAATCCTATCCTTTCAAACAAGGCCTACTGTGGAAGGGAGAAGGGTTGTGACTGGAAAGAAACATGTGGGAACTTTCTGGGTGGATGGTAATGTTCTGTGTCTTGACAGGGGTGTTGATTACACAGGTATATATACATTTATCAAAACATGAAATTATACTCAAAGTATATGCACTTCATTGTGTGAATATTTTAGCTAAAAAAGAATCACAAACATATTGAACTTGAGTTTATGGCATGCATGCAGAAATGTTTAAGAGACTGTGTACAGGTATCAAATTTTGAAATGCATAAAAATAATGGCTGATGGATGGATAGAGGGATGAATAGATATAATAGATAGGTTTGACAAAGCAAGTATAGTAAAACACTAATTGTAGAATTTAGATGGTAGATATATGGGTGTTCACTGTACAATTACTTTGACTTTCTGAATGTTTGAAAATGTTATAGTAAACTATCAAGGAGAAAAAAGGGAAGGGTGGGTTAACACCTCTAGTATCTTCATAATCACTGTCCTGGGTTAGACCTCACTGCATCTTAACTGGAATCTTGCAACCACCTTCACACTGGCCTCCACACTAATCTGCTTTTGTCTCTCCCCACCCCAAGGATCACCAGAAAAAACATCTTGGAGCATAAACTGGACCTCTATGATCATGTTCCTGCCAACTCTTCAGTTTCATGCCCCAATATGTGCCATCTAACCCCAGCCTGTACACCAACCCAACTCAAAAGCTTATAGTTCCACCTACACGCCAAGAAGCTTTGATTTTCTACTTTTGCTTATAATGCCATTGCAACTCAATCTTCTGCCTTCTCTTGCCTGGTGAATACCCTTCAATAGTTAACTCAGGTGTTCTTTCTTTCTTGGTCTTTCCTGATCCTCAGACTGGGTTTGGTCTGCTTCATGCTCTCATAGCATCCTATACTAATTTGTAACATAGTATTTATCTTAGCATTGCTGTACTTGGATTTCCAAGTCTGGGTACTAAACCACATACATGCGCCTTAGGATCAAGTCCTCCACAGGCATGTACAGGGCCTGACACAAAAGCTTTGATAAATCACTAGAATGGAACCAATGATATTGAACTGGCATGAATGATAATCTGGCACCTTTCAACAACTTTGTGTCATAGATTTAGTTGTATTTCCTCTAAAAGAGTGTAAGGCTTACCATACTTATTAACTCAGTCATCTCTCTATGTCCTTAAAACATGTTCCTCATGAAGCCAACTTGATTTTCCACCTCAGGTTGAAATACTCTCTCCAATTCCCTTAAGGTTTGCTTTCTCTGTAATCTTTGTTAAGATTATAGGCCTTGTTGGTAGTGGTCCTGCTCAGTCGCTCAGTTGTGTCTGACTCTTTGTGGCCCCATGGACTGTAACTTGTCAGGCCCCTCTATCCATGGGATTCTCCAGGCAAGAATACGGAGTGGACTGCTATTTCCTCCTCCAGGTGATCCTTCCCGACCCAGGGATCAAACCCATGTCTCCTGCATTGGTAGGTGAATTCTTTACCACTAAGCCACCTGGGAAACATCCAGGCATTGTTGTGCACATTTTAATTGGGAAAAATTAAACTTGATTTACCTGAATGTCAGGCATAGAATTAAGTTCTTTAAAGACACTGATAAGGTTAATGACACTCTCAACAATACTCTATCTTCATTTTTATAAATGATGAAACTGAGTCAAGGGAACATGAAGCAACCTGCTCAAGATCCCATAGCTGGCAGAGTTGGAATTGAGTCATTGGTTTTCTCAACTCCCAGGCAGATCCTCCTTCTATCACAGCCCATTGTCTCCAGGTTGGGCCATGTTTGAAAAGCCTTGAAACTCATGTGTAAAAACCAGTGGGAAGCCATAGATGTTTTTATGCAGGAAGAGATGATAAAATGAGGACTTTTGGGAGATAACCCTGAAAAGTTGTGTATGACAGAATGGGATGTAATATGACAGAGGCTTGCTGGACTCCTGACAAGGAAAATATAAAATGGATATTGTATCTCTCTTACCACATTCATTGTTGAGTGCTGGCATTATGTTGTGGTCCTATAGGAAGGAGAACTTTCTTGAGCGTTAAAGCTGAAAATGGGGATAGAGAAGTGCAACTTCTATCTCTTGTGTTGTATGAGTGGCTGACTCCATGGGTCAGCCTCCTGGAAATGACCTGGAATATCCACCCTTTATGAGATGCAAAAGTCCGGGAAAAGGTCAGAATCAACTACAGAATTGGGTGAAGGCTTCCTTAGGGGAGTGGTATTTGATAGGGCATTAGAAGATGGTACCCTCCACATGCTTCTTTCAGTAAAAAGAAAGGATCTTTTTAAAAAGTGAGTTGGATCATGCCATTTTCTGCTTAAAACCCTTTAATGGTTCTCTGTCATTCACAGGATACAGTTAAGTCTTTGCCAAACATCAAATTAAATATCCTCCATTATCTGAGGTTTTAAAATAAATATTGTGCCAAAAAACTAATCAATGTTGATCATATGACTTCTCAAACTACACATTCCCTCTTGGAGACTCTGTATGTTCCCCTAGATGAAAGTCACAGCTACAGTTATACTAAATTGCCTGTCCTCTATATGCATGTGGGTTGTTTTTTCTTTTTTTTTTTGCCTCCACTCCTGTTTTTTATTCATGCTATTGCCTTAGTTTGGAAAATTCTTCCCACTGTTCTCTGCCTGACTGGCTAATTAATTTTCATCCTTCAGTTTCAAACATCCCACCCACCCTCCCCCTGCCCCCCTCTCCCCCACTCCACCCCCAGACAGGAAGCCTTGTCTGAACTCCCAGCTTCCCTGACAGATTCCCTGACCGGCATCCTGTGCTCATTTCTATCACCACATTGTACCATATGGTGCTCTTCTCCTTCACTCAGTTTACTGGAGAGCAAATGCCATTTCAGTCAACTTGGTATGAACAAGGTCTTGATGGAAAGGGAGGAGCCTGTGTACTTGAGGCAGGAAATACAACACAGGCAAGCAGAAGTGTGTGTGGTGTGTAGTAAGGACAGGTCAGGACTAGAGATTCAGTTTGGGCATCACAACATCCAGGAAGTTTAAGAGTGACAATGCATCAGAGGGCTTCATAGCTGAGATAATTCCATCTGACAAATGTAGAAACTGGTATCAAGACAAGCAATCTCCCCCAAATTACTTGGTTAGTCATTGAGAAGGCAGGCTCTTAGTGACAAGTTCTGTGCACTTTTTCACTTCACATTGGAGAGAAGATTGAAGTTGGGTGCTCTTGTTTGCTTTCCATTTTTCAGACAGAAGCCTCTTATCTGCTGGTACCTCCTATCCTACGAGGAGTAAGGTGACCAAGACTCCTATCTGCTATTCTGAGGCTGGTGACAATGCTCTGTCCCCTTACTGGAAAGGGTGGGGTGGGAGTTGGTGACAAAAAGAACCCAGCCCACCATTCCTGCAAGGGCTCTAAAATCCCTCCTCTTTCCTGTTGCCTTTCTACCAGGAGACACAGTTCCCCATACTCCAGACAAGAATCTTCTCTATCTAAATCCTGCCCAATGTCAAGATTCATATTGGGAGAGCTGGGGGGAAGTCATTTAACCAGTAGGTGCTAAACCCAGCCAGTCGTACCCCAGCGACACAGAAGCAAAATCTCCAAAATAAAGAAATCCTGATTGGGTTCAAACTTCTTTTATGGTGACCCTCAGATAGTAAGCAGCCTGCCTTTGGTCACAGAGAGAGTCCTGCTGCTGCTAAGTCACTTCAGTCACGTCCGACTCTGTGTGACCCCATAGACAGCAGCCCACCAGGCTCCTCGTCCCTGGGATTCTCCAGGCAAGAACACTGGAGTGGGTTGCCATTTCCTTCTCCAATGCATGAAAGTGAAAAGTGAAAGTGAAGTCGCTCAGTCGTGTCCAACTCTCAGCGACCCCATGGACCGCAGCCTACCAGGCTCCTCCATCCATGGGATTCTCCAGGCAAGAGTACTGGAGTGTGGTGCCATGGCCTTCTCTGAGAGAGAGTCCAGCTGGTGGTAAATTTGGAACTGAGGCTTCCAACATCACCCCTGAGGCTCTCCTCAGGACATACTCTCAATGCTACATCATGCTCAATAAACATTTACTGGGTCACTGAGCTGCTAAAGATCTTCTAACATGATAAGAGGAAAGAACATGGATTTTCAAGTCAGGCAGATCCTGCTATGGAAGGCCAGTGGCAAGCTTCAGTCACCTTCACTGTAAAATAGGGCTAATAACTATCTCCTGGGGTTGTCAGTGAGGATTAAATGACATATCCCAGGTAAAATCCCTAGCCCAACCCTTCGCACAGAAAAGGCACTTAAATGGTAGCAGTTATCAGTGACAGGTGCTAGAACAGAGTGACAGGATAAGAACACAGAGTGTAGAACCAGGTTGGCTCCACTTTGTAAGATGTGTGATGCCAGAAGTTTCCTTTGCCTATTCGTTCATCAGTAGGATGAAGCTATTGGAGACGATGAAATGAATATAAATAGAATGCTAAGAGCAACGTCTGGCACAAGGAAATAAGCATGATATGCTGGCTCTAATAATTATATCATTTGCAGTGGCCCTAAACACAGTAATCAAGTGCAGTCTGGAGAAGCATGTCAGAGAGAAAGAAGGGGAATAAAAAATAAAAACTCCACAACTCCACATTCACAGAAAGAGGATACAGGTATAGCCAGTAAAAATAGCCCATGGAAGCTATGGAAAGCCTTCCCAACAAACTTGTCAGTCCCCTTTGAATTGTTGCACACTTTTCTGCTCACTGTACTTTCGATTATCTGTTTTTGGTGTATGAACTGTGTCTCCTGTGAGGGCAGGGATCCTATCCCATCCCCACCTCAGGTATAAGGCTGGGCACGAGGGAAGAGCTGAGTTGATGGAAGTGACAGAGGGAATGTAAACATAAGGTAATACTCCTGGACCCCAACACCCCACCACTCCCACCACCACCACCAAAAAAAAAAAAAATAAAAAGAATTCCGAGCAAAGCAATTGCCAAGATAAAACACTTTTATCTCTATAGGAAAAGAAGGATCAAAAAAAAAATATAAATTACATTAGTAACACAACATAAGAAAAAAACAGGGAAAAAAAAAACAACAGAGAAGTCTGTATGATGCTATTCTAACCTGTTTATAAAAAGGCCCTGCATCAGAAATTCACAATCCTACCCACTTCTAAAAATATATTTAGACATGTACAGAAGCGGTGGGTTTGTTTTTAAATTGCTTTTCTGTAAAAATATATTAAAGGTAAATAGAAATCCTCTCTCCCTGTCCCCTTTCCAACCCCCAGTTCTGTGCTGGGGATTAGAGACCAGAGGTAACTCTCTCACCATGTTCTAAACCTTGGTTATGGCCACTCCCAATCCCTTCCCAATTCACTTAGAACCTGAAACATTAAAAAAAAATACACTAGCCTCTTTGGAAAAGCATAAATCTGAGGGTAAACTTGCTTTTCATTTAAAACACAAAACAACAAACAGCAGGCTCTGAGAGCCCAACTAAATTAAACAGAAACCCAGTCAAACTGAGGTTGGGTTTCAGCTCCACAGAAACTTTTAACAAAGAAACAGAGGGGAAAGAGGCCTGGAACCAGGGGGAATATGCTAGTAATTAGCTGCCTTTGAAAGAGCAAGGGGAGGAAGTTGTTAATGGGCAGAAGGGCTGGGGTCCTGGTCTTGGTTACAGCAGTCAGGGCCTAGTCAGGCAGTTGCCTACACAGGGACACAGGCTGCCCTCCCTCCCTCCCGTCACTACCCTCTGTTGCTCTGAAATCCCCAAGAAAAGCAAAGCTGGGCAGAAACAGAGGGGAGGGGAGTGGTAACCCCAAGTGCTAGGGGGGAGGTAGCCAGGCTTTTCTGCCTTTGGTGTAACTAGATGGAGGACTGCTTGGCCCTGGGGTCCCAAAAGACAGAAAAGGCAAATGGGGCTAAGGGACCCCTGATTCCAATGAAGGAGAGTAGATGTGGGGCTGCGGAGAAAAGAAAGACAAAATGGTGACATGAAGATGACTAAGGAAGCCTCACATATTCCCTGCAGCCTGCATGGTAGCTGTTAGGTTCCCCAGAAGCACTGGGAAAACTGAGGTGACATTAAAGTGGGGTGGGGGGTAGAGGACAAGGAAGCACTCCACTTGGGTAGTGCCAAAAATGGAGAGAGGGAGACATTCTCCATCCAGTCCAGGTCACCAGGGAGGGAAGACAGGCGGAGGTGGAGAGAGCTGCGGGAGGGCCAGGAAGGGGGTGGGCTCTGTCTGGACAACAGAAACATTCACAAAGGGAAGAGAGGGTGGGAGGATCTGCTCCTTTGCAGAGGGGCATCACCACTCCTATATTCGGGGTTCTGAGTGACCTGTCAGCACTCTGCTTGAGCATCTACCTGACATCTGGGAGTAGAGTCCCAAGAGTGAAAGTGTGAGTCCTGTAGCCTTCTTCAGACGAAGACCTCAAGGTGAGGAGAGAAGCAGGGAGGCTCCTGATGGAGAAGCCGAGATGAACTGTCCTGCTACATCCTCTCCAGAAGGTCAGGCTGTGCTCTGTGGTATAGGTGAAGGGATCAGGCTACTGAGCAAAGGCTATCTGCTTCAGTGGCAGATGCTTTCAAGCTTCTGGAAGATGGTTTTTGCCTTCTGGTGCCCAGCCATAGCTATGTGGATAATGTTCTGCAGTACCTCAAACTCAAGGCAAATCCCTAGATCTCACCCTGGGAGAGGTGGCTTTGTCTATAGTCACCCAAAAGTAGCTTCTTCCAACAGGCTACAAAGTCTCAACCAAAGTCTTGGGTGTTGGTCCTGTCCCCACCTTGAGAAGTGACAGGAATCTTTCTTCTTTCCAAAGATGAATGAAGTCAGCCCATGGGCTTTCTAGGCCACCCTGGAAATGGGGCAGTAAGAAGATTCTGGGCCCTCCTCTTTATTTCCATAAAGCATTTGGCAAGAGGGGGCTGAAGCCAGAGCCTTCTCCCAGGAATGAGTCTTGAGTGAGACACATCCACTGGGCTGAGGGGAGGAAGGAGAATGGGCAGAGATGGGTAGGCTTCTGGAGACAGGGCTAGAACTGCAGAAAGTGTTGAGTGCTGGGCCTCCCACTTCACGACCAGGGAAACACCAAGGAGCCCAGGCTCTCCTCATGCTTCTTCTTACTCTGCCTTCTACCTTTAAGTAGGGATGAGAGTAAAGGGCAGACAAGGCTGGTGAAAGGGAAATGGATCGGAGTAGCAAAAAAGAGGGCTCTAGTCAGCTGGAAAACTCTCTCATTTACCTGCTACTCAGAGATATGGAAAAGACAGGCAGGATGCTCTAGTGGAAGTGGGGAAGGGAGTTGTGGGAATAGGTGAAGTGGCCCGTGGAAGAGTCCGTGCCTTTGGTCAGTTCCAAGAAAGCAGGACAATGCGCCTCAGCACCTTGTCCGGGGCAGGTAGGATCCAGGAGTGCCCCGAGAGTTGACAATGGAGAAGGCAATGGGGATGAAGGGGTGAGGGGCAGAACACAAAGGGGCTCACAGAAGCAGTTTGCCATTTCTGTGGATTTTCAGGATACGGCCGAGTCTCTGCTTTGCTGTAGCCAGGCCCTTTTTGGGACGCTTTCCTGTGGGGGAAAGGAGAAGTAAGCAAAGGCTATGGTAAGGGTAATGGCAGCAGCTCCAGCACCAACTGTCCTTGAGCCATCCCCATCCTGTTCCTCTACCTACAGAGCCTCCCCATTCTTATGCCTGGCTCCAGGACCATCTTGGGCCAAGAAGCCCTCCTTAATTACTTCCATCCAACACCACATGCTTTGGCTCTTCCTTCTATGACCTCCTGCAGTGGCTACAGACTTTCTGGTTACTCTGTCTGATTCTTTTACCCCACTGATTTCTTTAGTCCCAATCATTTTCCTTCCTAAATTCTGCAAGGAGGTGATTGTGCCTCCCCATCCTCTTATCCTGCCCATCAGGATTGAACAAGTGCCTGGTTAGTGATTATAGCTCAGTGTCCCTGAAGCTGCCACCCCCCGGGCCTTGCTTCATGAGAAACCCTTATCCTCCTCACCCCAATGCCACACCAATCTCATCACCCTTGAGCTGTGTACTCTCAGAGCCAAAGTGAGGAAAAGGAGGGCTTGAACCCTCCCCATCCTTTTTCCCCACATCAAACTACCTCCTACGTCCCACATGAACTCTTCCATATTTGATCAATTTATCCCCTCCTTCATTCCTTCTGCCAGAGCCCTAGCCTCTCTTCACTACAGCTTGGGCTTGTGTATGTATCTCCTTCCTAGACTTCCCATCTTCAGCTCACCCTCCACTTTGGCCCACCAGAAAGATCTTTCCAAACTCACATCTGAGTTAATCTCTGCTTAACACCAATGTGTCTTCACAAACTATGAGGTCAAATCCAAGCATCTTAGGTTGCCCATCAGTGTCCTTCCTGGATGTTTTAATGTACCAGAGGGCTTAGGGTTTGAAGCCAGTGATCCTAAGATCTTTCTCAGTTCTACAACCATGTGGCAGTCATACCTTGTCCTGCTTGATTGCTCTGGGAGCCAACTGAAGGGCGCCGCTGGGTCAGGAAGACACCTGGGGCCATGGGTGTGGTACTGCGGTTTGCTTGGGCCATGCCAAAGGCATTGGGACGAGCAGTATACTCATGGTCAGCAAGACTTCCTGAGAGCGCTTCTTGTTTAGGCTCAGGAGGAGGCAGGGGTGATGAGGAGGTGAGAAGCTGGGGTGTAGCAGCCACAGTTGGGGCTGGTACTGCCATGCTGAGATTGGGCTCTTGAGGGCGAGGCTGTTCTACCTCCTTCAACAAAGGCTTCTTCTTGATGTATTTCTTCTTTTGGGCCTTCTGTAGCTCCTAAAACACAAGCCAAGTAAGAGGGGAGAATTTAGGAATGAATAAAAGAGAAGAAAATTCCCCAGAAAGGAAACTAAATGGTGGTCAGTATGGTTCCCCCCCAACTACCCTGTTTAGCTTGGATGTATGTACATACAACACACAGGCCTTCCAATACCACAGATCCTTTAGTACCATCCATTCTTCAGTCATCACTGCTACTAATTAGTACAGTGGCAACAGAAGGATAAATGAGTTCAGAAACTTGGGTTTTGGTCCTAGCATTGCCATTTATGAGGTGGACCAAGGACATGCCTAATAATAATAGCTAAATTTATGCTAGCAGCTGAGGCACTTTGAATGTTTGATCTCATATAATCCTTAGAACATCCCTGAGAAGGAAAATCTCTCAGTTTACACTGAGAAAACTGAGGTACAGGGATATTAAGTAACTTGAGCCCAAAGCCACACAGCTGAAGAGTTGCTGGGTTCAGGTTTCAACTAGGTATATTAAAATACCCACCCTGCACACCTCTCAAAATGGGACATCTGCAAGTGAAAGAGCAGCAGCTTTGGAATGAGATAAATTTGGGTTTAAATCTATGCTTGTGCTCCCTAATTTGGATGACCTTGGTCAAGCTACTAACCTTTCTGAAATCCAATTGCCTCATCTGTAAAATGAGCAAAACAATAGCTGTTTTCCAGGGTTGTTGGCAACATCAAATAATATAAAAACACATAGCAAATAATAGGTACTCGGTAAGTGGTAAACTTATTATTTTATCTTCATCTCGTACATCTTCTTTCTGGTCTTTTTCTTTTAATAAAAGACAGTCCTTCAGGTTACTAGATCTTAAAATCTCAATTCTGGATGGAAGGGATGAATAAGGAGTTGTGTCACTTCTTGCAATATATTGGGTTTCATCCAACCATCCCTCTATGGATATACTATCCACTGTGTAGTGAGTACCTTTATAATGAGTACCCGGACACCTGAGAACCTGGAAAAGTGGTGCTGGGAGCATGTAAATGACTTCACCTTCTGAAATGCTACACAGCCACACAGACCAACTTAGTGATTACATTTCTTTGCCTTCTCTTGGCAACAGAGGCCTATTCCTGCCTTTGGAAGATCTGACAGGCTATGGCTACCATAGGAATTTCTAGGGGACAAGAATAATAATATTAGTAATACATGCCAAGCACTGTTCTATAATTTAACTCATTTAATACTCATATGAAACATAAGAAAGAATAATTATAATTTCAATTTTATGAGAAGAAACTGGCAGAGAAAGATTAAGTTATTTTCCAGTTCTCTTGCCTAGAGAACTCCATGGACAGAGGAGCATGGTGGGCTATATATAGCCTATGGGGTCGTGAAGAGTCAGACATGACTGAGCGACTAACATACACACATATAGGAACAAAAATGGGAGGGATGAATAAAGAGTTGTGTCACATAATCCCAAATTGGGAAACATCTGTCTTCAGAGTCTCTCTTCTCAGCCAAAGTGCTTGCTACTCCATCGATACCAAGAACCCTGTTTCTGACCCCATTTCTCTCATCTGAAATCCAGAAATTATCTCTTCACACCTAGGTCACTTAAATTTTTCTACCTTTGTTGCTAATCTCTTTCTCATATATTTCATCCAGATTCCCCCACAGAAGACTAATCTATCTTATGACAGGGCTACTTTTTCCTTATCAATTCCCTTGTTCAAAAGGCCATTAGCAAGTCCCCACCCAAATACAAACTCCCTGGCCTGACATTCATGGTCTTCCACAGTCTGGCCACTTATACCTAGCTAACCTGTAATGATAATGATGAAAAGTTAATGTGGCTATAGTATTTACTCTGTGGCAAGTGCTGTTCTCAGAGCTTTTACACATATTACCTCAGCTAATCCTCAGATAGAGTCTATGAGTGAACTGAGGCACAGAGAAGTTAAGTTACTTGCTTAAGTGAAAGGGTGAAGATTTGAACTCAGGCAGCTGGCTCCAGAATGCATTTTTAAAACTCTATCTTACTCCATTCCCCAACAAGAAGTCTATAATCCAGAAAAATCTGTTCATCCATCCATTCATTCATTCAATCAACAATGACTAAACACATGCTTAACATAGTAGGGATACCAAGTTAAATTAGACATGTCCCCACCCTTGAGGCCCTTACAGTTTAATAAGAAACACAGAAAAGTACACACTATAAGTATCATGAGAGAATGCTATGGAAGCACAGAAGGCCACTGAAATAAACTGGTGGTGGATGGTGTGAAGGGGTGTTAGGTAAAGGCATCTAAGAAGGCATGATTCCCAATGTGCAGAGGGAACAGTTTGTGCAAAGGCACAGAGGCCTAAGACAATCTGATACACAGAATGAATATAAACACCGTAATGCAACAGTATGACTGGTATAAATGGCATACATGAAGGGCTGACACAAGGTCAGGGAGGAGAGGTAACCAGAGAGCAAATCAAGAAGGCCTTGTGTGTTGTACCAAGGAATTCCCTTATCCTGGAATGCCTCCCTATCCCCTCCAAAAGTTTAGCTTGCAAAACCCTTCCCAAATTCAAAACTTCTTCTTTGAGGTCATCCCTGATGAACTCAACCAGAAGTGAACTCCTCGGAAGGGACTAAGAGTAGTTTTTACAACTTTAATTAATTTGTTTATTTAAAGCAGTCGAATCTCTCTTTTTTTTTTTTTTTCCCAAATTACATCTTACATGGTACACATAACAGAGAGACGTTCTGGACAAAGAATGGCCACTTGGCCTGGTTGGTTTCTGCTGGCTCCCATCAAAAGTCTCCAAGACATTTCTAAGTAACTCTAGAACTTCACAGAACATCATATTAAAACCATCATTCTATTAAAAGTTAATTTATTTTTTAAATTTTTTTATAAAAGTTAATTTAAATAGGATGTAATTACTGAATCATATAGACATTTAATTATTTCATTTTATTTAAACAGCAAGTAACATGAAATTTGAAGTTAAGAGGATATGAGTTTGAATCTTGTCTCCTCCATTTACTGGCTGTATTATCCTGGACTAGTCACTTAAAGAGAGCCTCATTTTCTTCACCTGTAAAATGATGAAAATATTGCCTATTGAACAGGGCTATTGGACAGATTACATGAAACACTGCACATGGAAACACCTAACATAAAGCTGATGGTGAATAAATGCTTGCTCTAAGTTATAGGATGTGGGATATAAGGGGATGTTGATAAGGAGAGAACCATAAGACTCACCTCCAACTGCTCCCAGGTGGAGCACATTTAAGAACTTTGAAAACTATAACATGCTAGGAAGTCAACTTGGTTCTAGGGCAAAACTTGGTGGGTGAAGCTTTCTTGGGAAGCAGAGGGTGAAGATCAAGGCAGTAGGATCTGGTATAGAGGATAAGAAAAGCCTCTTTCTGAAAAAAAAAAATTCCCATACTAATGGGAGACTGAGAAATTGAGTGCACTCAACTGAGTCACCTCCTCAGAGCTTCATCTGAAGCCAAATGTTCTCACCCAAGGACACCTGGTCCTTCCCATATGAGAGGTTTTTACACACCCAAGTGATATATGCAAGCACTTTTCTCTGGTCCCTTATTTTCTTTCACCCTAAATCATGTCAACTGTGTGACCTGTGGAAGTAGCTTTGTCATTTGGGATATGTAGGATATAGGAGAGAGCTGGAATACTGCCATGGATAAAGGTCACAAGTTACCCACCTCCCAATGAGAACAGTGGGATTCTATCAGCCTGAAGGTCTGAGTTTTGAGACTCTAAATCAAACTATGATCAGTGGCAGAGCCATTGCCTAAGTGTCAGCACCTACCTGCTGGGCCAACTTTGCAGCTGCTGCAGCCAAGCCTGTCTCAATGGAAGCTACCCGGGTCCCCTCACGCACAGGACGGTCCTGCTTTGGTAAAGTTGGGGTCACACGGGCTGCAGAGAGAACAGGATGAAGACATTTATCTGAATGCCAATCGTATTCATGACCCCTGAGCCCCCAAAAGGTGTCTCCTTAGTTTTCCTCCATCTAGCTTTTTACAAAGCCAGATTTTGCTTCCCAGTGGGTAAAAGGCTAATTTACAAATGCCCAAGGTACACAAAACACACACTGATTAAAAGATGAAAGTTAATATCCCTGAACTGGCATGTAAAGTTGTCCATGTTCTACTCCCTACCTACCTCCCCAACCTTATTTCCACTCCTGTATCCTCAGCTTCTACAGACAGAATGGTTTCCTTATTATATATACCTCCAGAACATATACAGCTCATCCTCTCCCCGTGTGCCCTCATCCCCAACATCCACACTGCCTGGAGTACCCACTTCCTTTTTGTCCACCTCTTTAAAACCTGCCCATTATTCAAAGGCAAGCCAAAATCAATCTTCTGTGCAAAACATCTAGGGCTTCTTTGGCTCACACTGACCCCTCCCTCCTTTGAACTTATGTACAAGTCACTTAATACATAACACATACCATCCAGTCTCATTCCCTAATGCTAATGTGTGCTATTTTGTCTAATAACCAGGCTATGAATTTCTGAAGATTATCATTTTGTAAAACCTTTTTTATACTGTCTTAACAATCTTGAATGAAAAAATAGTTATTGATCCTACATTTTATATAGGAATTGTATTTCAGGATAACCAAACAGCCCCAGATGATGAGGGAAAGCTCTTTACAGAAGATGGCAGCTAATAAATGTAGAAGGAATAACGAAATTGGAAAATCACAGGTTTGACATTTCTCCAAACACACACAGATGGCCAGTAAACACATGAAAAGATGTTCAACATCACTAATTATTAGAGAAAGGCAAAGCAAAACTACAATGAGTATCGTCTCATACCAGTCAGAACAGCTATGATCAAAAAAATCTACAAACAATAGATGCTGGAGAGGGTGTGGAGAAAAAGGAACCCTCTTGCACTGTAGGTGGGAATGTAAATTGATACAGCCACTATGGAGAACAGTATGGAGATACCTTAAAAAAACTAGGAATAGAACTACCATATGACCCAGCAATTTCACTACTGGGCATATACCCTGAGAAAACCATAACTGAAAAAGACACATGACCTCAATGTTCATAGCAGCACTATTTACAATAGCTAGGACATGAAAGCAACCCAGATGTCCGTCAACAAATGAATGGATAAAGAAACCGTGGCACATATGTATATAATGGAATATTGCTCAGCCATAAAAAAGAATGAACTTTAGTCAGTTCCCATGAGGTGGATGAACCTAGAGCCTATTATACAGATTGAAGTAAGTCAGAAAGAGAAAAACAAACATCACATATTAACACAAATATATGGAATCTAGAAAAACGGTACTGAGGCAACTATTTGCAGGGGAAGAATGGAGACTCAGATATAGAGAATGGACTTGTGGATACAGTGGGGGAAGGAGAGAGGGGGGTGAATGGAGAAAGTAGTGTTGACATATATATACTACCTAATGTGTAAAACAGATAGCTACTGAGAAGTTGCTACATAACACAGGGAGCCCAACCTGGTGTTCTGTGATTATGACCTAAAGGGGTGGGATAGAGGGAAGGGAGGGAGGCTCATGAGGGAGGGCATATATGTATAATTATGGCTGATTTGTGTTATTGTATGGTGGAAACAAACACACATTGCAAAGCAATTTCCCCCAATTAAAAATATTTTTTTTTAAAAAGGAAGAAAACCAAAGGTTTGCAAGCCCTAATGAATTAACTGATTTTAGGGAACTGGATATTCAGATAGTACCAAAGTATTATCTTACGGATTACTTGCTAGTCTCAAGAGAAAAAAAAAGAATCTTATAATGGTGAGATCAGGAGTTCACCTCTTACTGTCACTAATAGCAAGATGGCAAACTTCATGCACCTCCTAACATAATGCAATAGGAAATTTACAGCATCACCCGGGAAGTAGTTTTGCCAAAGACCTGACATCAAGTAAGCAGTTCATATTACTTCCAGTTTTCAGGAAACAACAGATTTTTTAAAAATTAAATGACACTGAGGGCAAACAATCATCCTACAAGATAACTGGCTTGGTTTTTTTAAAAATACAATGTCACAAGGAAGCAAACAAATCTAGAAGGTGGGATGTGCTACAGGACAATTACACTAGTTTTTGTAACAATTCAACAGCATCAAACAAGAAAGGAAGGGCTTTCTCTCGATTATGAGAGATTCAAAAAACAAGAGCCAAATGACATATGGACCCTGTTCAGATCCTGATTTAAACAAATCCACTATGAAAGTGCTTTTTTGTTACACAGTTAAGGAAATTTGATTACAGAGTTAATATTAGGTAACATTGAGGCAAATTATCAAATTATTATATTGTTATATACGATGACAGGACAGTGGTTAAGTGAGAAAATGTATACTTTAGAGATGCATACTGAAGTATGTGGTGGAGAGGGAGGGAGTGACACTATCTGGGATTTGCTTTAGACAGTTTTAAAAAAAGAAAGTTACAGATGAGTCAAATATGGCAAAATTTTTATAACTTGATTCTCAGTGGTGGGTGTATGGAATTTCACTTTTTTTAATTAATGAAAAAAAATGTCATAGAAAAAAAGAAGTGGTGGTACTACTGGATCTATATTTAAAGATTCCTTGGTTGGTTACCTATTGTTATTACTATAAAGGAGACTTTCTGTATAAGCAGTATGCCAATTCTAGAACAGGCAATTCAGGAGGTTGAAGTCCTTTCTTTAAAGGTGATGTTTGATTTGTTTTAAAAATGATCTGGAGCCAACCTAGCAAAAATGTTACTGCACAATTTTCAGTCATGGATTCTTGGGTGTATTTTATAGTGTTCTCTATAGTTTTGTAGAGATTCCCTGGTGGCTTAGTGGTAAAGAATCCATCTGCAATGTAGGATATGCAGGTTCGATTCTCGGGTCAGGAAGGTCCCCTGGAGAAGGAAATAGCAACCCACTCCAATATTCTTGCCTGGGAAATTCCACTGACAGAGGCGCCTAGAGGGGTCCATGGTGTTACAAAAGGGCAGGACACAGCTTAGCAACTAAACAACAACATAACTTTGTTATGTGTGGTGGTTTTAAAACAAGATCCCAAATTCTTTGACATTTTTCCTATTAATAGGTGGGGAGGGGGTCTATGTTTCCTCACATTGAACCTGAGAAGACTGATTTGTAGCCTATAGAATGTGACAGAAGTGACACTACATGACTTCTGAGACTATGTCAGAAAAAGCAACTTTAGTTTCTATGTTGCTTCTTGGAACACTCACACTTAAGAGCCCTAAGCAGTCACATAAGAAGTCTGACTGCCTTGAGGCCATCAGGCAGTAAGGAAGCTATTAACCATCACATGCAGAGGTCACATAATGGCACTCTGCTTGGTACTTCTAGCCTTTGAGTCTTCCTAGCCCAGGCACCAGACATGAGTTAATGAAACTTCAGATGATCCAAACTCTTGATCATCCAGTCTTCAAATTATTCCAGCTGAGATCCCAGACTTCAAGGAATAGACACAAGCTGTCCCTCTTGTATCCTTTCCAAAATCCTGACTTGTTAACACATGAGCAAGTTATTATAATCTGAAAAAAAATTAACCTCCTGACCAGACCCGGATTTTGGGGGGGAAACTAGAAAAGATATTTTGTAGGGATAGCTGAGGAAATCTGATCATGGACTGGGTTATTAAAAGATCTTAGAAAATTATTAACTGTTAAGTATAACAAAGGTAGTGTGGTTATGCAGGAGGGTGTTCTTATTCTTAGGAGATACTGAAGTACTAAGGGGTAAGATACTATGTTATGGTGGCTGCACATTAAAGTGGCTCAGCAAAAACTATAGACAGATAGATATAGATAATGAAGCAAATACAGCAAAATATTACAACTGTAGGATCAAAGTATTGAGAATATGGGTGTTTATGTTCTCTCTTACATTTACACACTTGAAAAATCTCATAAAATTTTAAATAATGAATAAGATTAAGTGGTTATAAAAAACAAATGAAATGTATAGTTCTTGAATAGATTCTGGCTTAAATAAGCAAATTATATAAGATATTTTTTATATAATTGGGGGAAATTTGAATAAGCATTTGGTATTAAATGATATTAGGAAATAAATGTTACTTTACTCAGGTGTCAAATAATAGTACTATGATTATAGAAGAAAAAGTCATTTGCATAGAGATGAATACTGAATCATTGATATTTAGTAGGTCATGATGGAATGACATCAGCAAAAATGGCAGTTAAGGGCTTCCATAATCTCACTTCTGCATGCAGAGGGGCTGTGAGCATAATCTGGAAAGGCTGACTTTGAGGCTGTGCAAAGCAGGAAGTGAAGGCTAAGGCAGAGTTGTAACTTGTCTGCCTGAGTGCTGAAGGTATGTCCCAACATGCACACAGAGCCCCTTGTCAAGTCCTGGAAGACTTATTGGTTCCAGGCATTTAAGGAAATCACCATCCAATTATCAGCTGACCACTAAGTTAACTGAGTAGAAACTTCTACTTCAGTGATTTTTCTGAATAAATTCCATGAATAAATAACAAGTAGCAACAAAACAAACCCTGGGGATTGAAGTGGGGAGTATCTGATTTCCAGAGTTGTTACCACATTAACTTAAACATTTAGTTTTCAAAAATATTTAGAAGCTATGCAAAGAAACAAGAAAGGGTAGCAACACACAGGGAAAAAGTAACCAAGAAAAAAAAAACTCTCCATGACTTTCTAAACAAAGTTGGACCCACTAGACAAGGACTTTATACCACCTATTTCAAACATGTTAAAAGAGGTAAAGGAAATCATGTCTAAAGAACTAAAGGAGAATATGAGAATGATATTTCACCAAATAAAGAATACCAATAAAGGGAAAAACCATAAACAGGAAGCAAATGGATATTTTAGAGTTGAAAAGTAACTGAAATGAAAATTTCACTAGAAGGTTTCAACAACAGATTTGAGTAGGCAGAAGGAAGATTCAGTGATCTTAAAGAGAGGCTATTTGAGATTACCCAGTCTAATAAGCAGAAGGAAAAAAGAATGAGGAAAATGAGCAGAGCCAAAGGGATCTCTGGGATGTGATCAAATTTATCAACATACACATATGGGAGCCTCAAAGGAGAGAAAAAAAGGGAGTGAAAAGACTATTTGAAGAAATAATGGCTGAAACGTTCCCAAATTTGATTAAAAAAACTAACCTACATATCCAAGAAGTTCAACAAACTTCATGACAGATAAACTCAAAGAGTTTATATATCATAACCAAAGACAGAGGATCTTGAAATCAGCAAGAGAAGTGACTCATAAAAGACTTACAGTTTACTGATCATCAGAAGCCATGGAATTAGATAAAAAGCAGTAGGATTACATAATGAAAGTGCTCAAAGAAAATCACTTTCAACCAAGAAATCTAAATCCAGCAGAATTATCCTTCAAAAAAGGAGAAATCAGAATATTCCCAAATAAACAAATATAGGACTTCTCTGGTGACCCAGTGGTTAAAGATTCCACACTTACAAAGTAGGGGGTACAAGTTCAATCCCTGGTTGAGGAAGTTTTGCATGCCACACGGTGTGACCAATAATAATAATAAATGATCACTCTTAAAAAATGGCAAAAATATTCCAGAGAGTTCACTGCTAGTTGGCCTGCCCTATAAGAAATACTAGAGAGAGCTCTTCAGCTTAAAATGAAAGGATACTATACAGTAAGTCAAACCCATATGAATAAAATGCACTAGTAAAGGTAACTATATATATATATATGTATATATATATAAAAGGAAGTATAAACATATTTTTGTTGTATCTCATTTTTTCCTCCTAATTAAAGACTGTTGCATAAAGCAATAATTATAACCCTATGCTCATGGGCACACAATTTATAAAAATGTTATATTTAACTTGTGACAGTAATAACATAAAGGTTAAAAGGAATGGAACTATTAATATACAGGAGCAAAGATTTCATATACCATTGAAATTAAGTTGATGTTAATCTGAATTCAAACTGTATAAATTAAGATATTAATGTTAATCCCTAGATCACTAAAAAAATAACTCATATATATAGAAAAGAAAAAAATTAAAATGGACAATAGAAAGTAGCTTTTAAGCACAAAAGAAGGCAGAAATGAAGAATTGGGGAACAAAACAGAAATAAAACAGAGAAAACAAACAGAGAAATGGACAATGTGAACCCTACTTTGTCAGTCATTACACTGAGTACAAATGAACTAAATTCCCCAATTAAAAGGCACAGATTGGCAGAATGGATAAAAAACCATAATTTTAACATATGCTGTCTCCAAGAAACACATTTCAGATTCAAAACTATACTAATATCAGAAAAATAGACTTAATTGCTTAAGAAAAAGACTGTTACTAAAAACAAAGGACATTTTTTAATGATAAAAGGGTCAGTAGATCAAGAAGGTATGAGAAAAATAAACACATATGCACTTAACAGCAGAAGTCCAAAATACATGAGGCAAAAACTGAGTGAACTGAAGGGAGAAACAGAAAATTAAACAACAATAGCTAGAGATTTCAATACCCTACTTTCTCTAATGAATAGAACAATTAGACATAAAGTAAGCAAGGAAACAGAAATGTCCTGATGTCTGAAATTTCCCATAAAATGCTTAAAAAAAACGGATGAAGCAAATATAGTAAAACATTAGTTGTTAAATCTCAGTAATAAGTATATGAGTATTCATGATATATTTTGTGTATATTTGAAATTTTGTGTATATTTGAAATTTTTCATAACAAGAATCCTTCAAACACAAAGGAAAAAATATTCACTATTCTTGTACTTGTAACCATTTAATTTGATTATTATAGAAATACAGTATATTTAAATCTTAAAAGGCTAATTTCTTTTCATCATATCTTTACTCGTTTAAATTAATCTTAGAATGAGTTCCCCACAACATTCCATTAGGATTTTGATTTAGGATAGTGTTAAGTATATATATTAATTAAATGACCCTTTATAAAAATCAGTCTTTATAATCAGATGCATGCTATAACTCTATTTATTCAGGTCTTCTTATATGTTCCTCAGTAATGTTTTGAAGTTTCTTCACCTAAGTCTCACATATATCTTCTTAAGATTATTCTTGGGTATTTTATATAATTGTTGTTATTGTCAATAGGATCTTTTTCCCCCTCAGTGTATTATGCTTATTACTGATATTGGCAATTCCTGATTCTTAGATATGTGGCTTATATGCAGAGATTGCACAATTTATTAAATTCTCATATTAGCCTTAGTTGTTTTTCAGCTGATTCCCTTACATTTTTCTAGTTATACAATCATATCATTTCTTTCACTTGTCAAATACCTATTATCTCCCATGTACCAGGCACTCTGCAAGTTGCTACAGATACAATGATCAGGATTGCTACCCGTACGGTGCCTCATATCATGATAATTTGGTCTCTTAATTTCAAGTAATTATAGTTCTTATTCCTGCTTCATTCCTAATTATGCTGTCTAGAACTTCTACAGCAGTGCTAAATAACAGCAGGGATGATGGGTATATTTGTCTTATTCTTGATTTTAATGAGAAAATCTTTAGTAGACTGCCTCAATCTTTTCTGAGTTAAGAATCTACTTTGAAAATGTGATAAAAGTTATTGGCTTTCTCTTTAGAGAAATATGCATGCATATATGCATATTTATATTAAAAATATAGTGGTGTGCATTAATTATCTGCTCTCTGAAAAGGGAAATAATGGATAAGATCACGTTTTGACATAGAAATATTCATATTTTTTATGTAGAACGAGGAAAAAGTATAAATAAATTATATATATTTGACTACTTATTATATATAAAGAGGGCCTCTGAAAATCTTGAAGACCTACATGAATAAATGAGAAAAAGTCAGACATAAAATTTACAAAAGAAGAAATTCTAATGCTAATATAAACATATAGGAAATGTCTAATCAAAAAATTCAAATTAAATAGGTGAAATGCTATTTGCTTGTGAATCACCAAAGGTCAAAAAAATAAAGACTGCTTGTTTTCAACCCAGTATCATTCTCCCTTTCTTGCTTACTAATAAAAAATATAACTTTGTGGAACAACTTAGCTAATTGGTATCTAACTAAAAACTACACTTCCTGGCCTTTTTAACAGATAACATTGGCCATGACACAATTTCAGCCAAGGAGTTTTTTTTTTAAGTAGAACTTAAAACTCCTTGGGGAGGGATGTCCATCAGGCCTATTCCTTTCTCCTTTTGTTCTTCCTCTTCTTCCTAACTGCAACTCAAGTCCCTTCCACTGGAGGGATAAGCACTCACTAAGGATGCCTGAGAGGTTCCTATTACTCATAACAAAGACTATTCTTAGCTATATGCTCAATAGCTATGAGGATTCATAAACAAATATTCTCACATATGGCGGCATGGTTGGTGGGAGCGTAAACCAATAAAACCTTTTTGGAAAACAATTTGGTAATACATATCAAGAGCTTTTAAAACATTCATATTAACAAATTATATTGGCAAGAGTGTAGGGAAACAGGCAGACTCATGTATTGCTTGTGGGAGTGTAAACAATCTTCAACATGTAATTGTTAAATGAGAAAAGTAAAGGCACATAACAGTATACAAAGTATGCTTCCAACTGAGTTAAGGGGGGGAAGAAAATATATACATGCATTTACTTGTACATGCATAAACCAAGTCTAAAAGGATATACGTGAAACTGGTAACAGTGGTTGACTCCAGGTGGGGAATTGGAAGGTTGTGGAACAGGGGTGGGAGGGAGACTTTTGACTCGGCCCTTCAAGAGTTTCATGGGAATCTATACTAAGCATATAAATAGAAACACATTTACATAGAAAAATGTTCACTCCAGATGTTATCACTAGTTGTAAAAATTTGGCAATTGGCTAAATGTTCCATATTAGAGAGGTTAGGTAAATTAGGTATATTCATGGAATAGAATATTTTGTAGCCATTAAAATACTATTTATAAATAATGGCATAGGGATATGTTTACAATGCAATATTTAAAAGGCCAGATATATTTACTTGTTTTCAACTTTTACAGTCAACTTCTAGTCAACATGGAGTATTAATTACAAGACAGTGTTAACAACCGTGACAATATAAACAAAAATGTACAGCTTATAGAAGGTTGTAGGAAGCATTAATGTACACATCTTAGACAGTAGGTAATCAAGAGAGACTGACAAAAGCCAATGGAAGGAGAAATAGAGGTTAAGATAATAAATCAAGAAATGGTAGTATAAACCCTATCATCTTGGGTTTTGGACTCAACTACCAGAAAAATGAAAATGACAATGTTGCCTCTCAAGCATGGGATTGGAAGTAGGGAAAGCAGAGGCAGACCATTGTATTTCATCCTAAACTCCTCTATAATATTTGCTACCAGATATAGACATTATTTTGACTAAAAGGTAAAAAAATTTTAAAACAGGATATATGACTGTGCTTTCAACCCTAAAAAGAAAAAGGCATAAAAAAGACTAGAAGGAAATATAGCTGTTTCTGGGTAGCAGAATCATGGGTGATTTCTTCTTTATCCTTTCCTTGATTTACTGTATTTCCCAAATTTTCTATTATGCTAAAAGCCAGAAAGTATAGGAGAAAATAAAATCATAAAAGAGGCCTGAAGGAAGAAAAAAAGAAACATGTGCTGACTGACTCACTAAGAGAACACTTCCCAGGACTGTCCTGCCTGCCCACTCCCCCAATCCTAAGCAACTACCAGAAAGGTCAAATAAGGCTGGGTGGGGACAGAAAGCCCTTTATTTCCTAGAAAACCACATGGATAAGATAATATCCAGTACCCTCTATGGCAATGCCAGTACCCTCTATGGCAGACTGTTGCAATAATGGCTCTCAATTTGTTCACATGTCATTGTATGCAAAGGAAGACGCTACAGCTCCCACACCCAAGAAATAGAATCTACTTCTCCACTTTTGGAATCAAAGCTTGGCCATGTAACTTGCCTTGACTAATAGGACAATAGAAAACAACACAGCAGAGGCTTGCAAAGTGCTCGCACATTGGGCTTATCCTCTCTTGCTCCTGGATACCCTTCTCCTACCATGTGAAAAAGCTACGGCTGACCTCCTCCTAGTGGATGAAAGATCCCATGGAGAAAGGCCCTAGCCACCCCAAATTAGGTCCCAGATATCTGAGGGAGATCTTTTTAGACCATCCAGCCCCAGGCAGTCTGGTCCAGAACTAGAATAATAGTTCAACCAATGTACAGAATCATGAGAAACAATCAACTATTGTTGTAAGACACTAAATTTTGAGTGGTTTGGCTAACTGACATACCATCCACTGTAAAAACCACCCAACCAGTGAGATGAATAAAATTGTTTAATTACCCTCTAAATTCCATATTCAACTCAACAATCATTTTTCCTTCCTTCCTCAGAGGTGGACTCTCAGCCAGTACAGGTAACAATCTAAGGAGCCTTGAGCCTTGCAGAGCTCAACAGTCAGCAGAATTTCCCTCCTTTGACAACAATATTATTACCAAAGGGCTTGGATGATGGTAGCTGAATGTTCTCAGGAGCCTTTGACTGCTTGCTGAACTCTGTTCAAGGTCTTCCTCCTTTCATCTCAAGCTATATAATATCAAAAGCAACATGCTCCATTACCTCTGGCTTTGCTGATCTGAGTGCATGAACTTTGTTTCTTATTGATCATTTTTGTTCCAGTACCTAATATGGTACCTGGCATACAGCAGACACTCATCAAATGAGTGTCTTCCTATATTAAATGTACCACCTAGCCAGTCTATCTCCTCCCCAACCGCCCCCACAGAGTTTAAGGACAAAATACCAGGTCACCTTTAGGACTCCATGGAGCATCATCTGAATTCTTCTTTTTCTTGTGTCGAGATTTCAAAGCAGGGTCATCATCATCAGACTCCAGGGAAGGGTAAACTGCAGTGAGAGGCAAAAGCAGGGTAAACTGAGATCTCATCCAGAATGGTGACAACAGAATGATACCTACCTGGGCTCCTCCCACTCCCCTACATGTGGACCCTTTACCTAATCCATACTCAACTGTAGGAATTCCTGAATATGCCACATACTTTTCATGTCTTTCTACTTTGTGCACCCTGGCTGCAAATGTTCTCCCAGCATCATCTAACTTTGATTTCACTCGCCCAACAACCATTTAAAGAGTAACTTCATGAATTAATGACCCTATAAAATTCAGCTTTAGATTCACTTCCTAAATAAGCTTTCCCTCTTCTTTTAATCTCTTTCAGATGCTTCCTCAACTCTCCATAGCATCCTGTGTATACCTCTATTGGAGTTGTTAAATAGTATTTAAGAGATGATTAGTAAATCTGCCACCTCCAATTTACTGTGAGGGCAAGGATATGTATTATCTGATTTTAAACTAAGGGAGCCAAACACAATGCAGAGTAGCTGCTCAGTAAGTGTTTGTTAAATTAATGGAAAAAGAAGTGGTTCACACATTCATGCAAAGGAAACAAAAAGACCACTTAGGCTGAACTGGGAATAAGGTTACTGGAATTGAATGATGTGAATGACAACACACACACATATATTTTATCCTAAACAAATACATACAAACACCCAGTTTTATCATATATATACAACACCTATATGATTTAATAGGAAGAAAGTCTAGAAAGGTCCTACTGATGAGGTTAAGCTCTACTGCTACTAAACCTAAAAGAAAAGCAAAATGAGAGGGAAAATTTCTTCTTAGTGAAAATTTCCTCCTAATTTTCCCATTCCTACTAATGATCAGTTTCAAACTTCTCTAGAATTCTACTTCATCAGAGAGAGGAATCCACTCTCATAGTTCCTTCCAGATGGGCCTCTCTGTAGGAAAATGAGTCTGTTTTTCAGGCCTTCTTCCTTGAGCAAACAAGTAAAACCTCTGCCTCCTGACTCATTAAATTTTAAAAAAATTTTTATTAATTGTCCGTAGAAAGAAAAGACTACTAGTAATAGAGTTGTTTGACAAAGGTTCCATCCCTATTGGCCTAATGGCTGTCAATGTTGGGTTGGTCGATTATTTCAATGAGTTTGAAAAGTTTTTTCCGCCTAAAGGAAAGAAGAAGTGTGGTATGGTAGAAAGACCTCGAGTTTCAGGATCAGACAATTACTTTGAAATTTGGACTGACACACTAGTTTTGTAGCCAAGGAGAACTTCTGTAAGTCTCACTACCTTCAACCATAAAATTGAAATAATAGATGCTATCTGCCTTGCAAAGTTCTGAGGACTGAGAGATAATAGGTATAAAGTAATATACAAAAGGAAATCTACTCTAAGGTTCATGTCTTATTCAAGATGAAATAAGATGTAGATAATAATTAATTTCAGACATTAAAAAAACACAAGTTAAAATACACATATTAAAAATATGAGGGTGGGAGGAATGATGCCCCCTCCAAAAATGATGGAATTAGCAGCTGCAAGGATCTGTTGTTCCTCCAGTGAAGCAACCATTAGGGTGTCAAAAACTTATATAATAAACTTTTGGGGGATTCTGTAATCCAATCAAAAACTTACAACAACAAAAGGAATGCTTAACAAAGAAAACACCTGCTAAATTAAGGCACTTATAGAAACTTTCAGGAAACCTCAGCTGACTGCTGAGGCAATGAAATGGATACTTCAGTGACCACACACAACAAGAACACAGTATTTGCAAAAAATCATTTGTAAAGTCATTAAGTAAATAGATAACTGTAGCTCACAATAAGCAGCAACAGTTAATCTCTAGGGAGAAAGGAAAGTATGATTTCCAGTTATCACATTATAATATTCAAAATGTCCAGGTTTGAACAAAAAATTTTATAAGGCATGCAGAGAAACAGAAAAGTATGTCCCATTTACAGAAAAAAAATTGATAAAACTTATCCATGAGTAAGCCTGGACATCAGACTTACTATACAAAGACTAAATCAATTGTCTTAAATATGATAAACAAAATAACCATGTCTCAATTTAAAAAGAGACTATCAATCAGGAAATAGAAAATATAAAAAGAAACCAAATAGAAGTTTTGGAGTTGAAAAGTACGATGGCTTGAATAAACAACTCACTAGAGGGATTCAAAAGCAGATTTTGAGTAGGCAAAGACTCAGCAAACATGAAGAAAAAATTATCTAATCTGATGAGCAGAAAGAAAGAAAAAAGAAAAATGAACAGAGGTAAAGGGACCATTGGGACACTATCAAGTTTAACCAACATATTCATATGGGAATGTCAGAAAGAGAGGAAAGCATGAAAAAGGCAGAACAACTATATGAAGATACGGTGACCAAAAACCTGCCAAGTTTTATGAAATACATGAAAATATACATCGAAGAAGCTCGACAAATTCCAAGTAGGATAATCTGAGATAGTCACACTGAGATGCATTATATTTAAGCTGTCAATAGACAAAGATACGGAAGAAGAAAATATATAACTACTTTATCAAAAAAAGACAAAGAAGAGGATCTTGAAAGCAGCAAGACAGCACAATAAAACCACCAATTTCTCATCAGAAACAATGGAGGCCAGAAGACAGTGGGATGATATATTTTAAGTGCTGAAAGAAAAAACTGTCAACCAAAAGTATATCTGGAAAAACAATTCTTCCAAAATGAAGGCAAATTAAGACATCTCAAGTAAACAAAGGCTGGGGTAGTCCATTAATAAATCTGCCATTTAAGAAATGCTAAACAAAGTCCTTCAGAGTATAGAAAAACATCAATAAAAGCAACTACAGAGGTAAATATAAAAGTCAGTATTGTTGTATTTGTGATTTCTAACTTTTTTTCTACATTATTTAAGATTCCAATGTATAAAACAGCAACCATAATAAATCTACGTCAAAAGGAGCACAATGTTTAAAGATGCAATTTGTGACAAAAATAACATACATGGGTGGGAGAGCTGTATAGAAGCACAGTCTTTGAATGCTATAGAAGCTGGATTGTATTAATTCAAACTAGATTGTTATAAAGTTAGAATGTTAGTTGTAATCCTCAGGGTAACCATTTTTGAAAACTAAAAAGCATAAAAAAGGAACTGAGTGAGTCAATTTGGTATACTATCCCAAAATATCAATTAAATATAAAAGAAAGCAGTAACTTAGGAAATGAGGAACGAAAAAATATAAAGACATATTGAAACAAATAACAAAATAGCATAGGTAAGTCCTTCCATACCAGAAATCACTTTAATTGTAAATGGTTTAAACTCACTCTTCAGGACTTCTCTGGTGGCACACTGGTTAGGAATCTGCCTGCCAATGCAGGGGATACAGGTTTGATCCCTGGTCTGGAAAGATTCCATATGCTGCAGAGTGGCTAAGATCATGCACCACAAACCGTGCACCGCAACTACTGAGCCTGCAAGTCACAGCTATTGAGCCTGCATGCTGCAACTACTGAAGCCCACACGCCTAGAGCCCATGATCTGCAACAAAATAAGCCACCACAATGAGAAGCCCACACACCACAGCGAAGAGTAGCCCCCCACTCACTGCAACTGGAAAAAGACCACACAAAGCAACAAAGACCCACTGCAGCCAATAAATAAATAAATAAAATTATAAAAAAAAAATTCACCCTCCAAAAGGCAAAGAAAGATAGAATGGATCAAAAACAGGATTCAACTATATACTACATATGAGAGATTCACATTAGGTCCAAAGAAACAACTAGTTGAAAGTGAAAGGATGGAAAAAGGTATCCCATGCAAACAGGAACCAAAAAGAGAGCTAGGGGTAGCTATACTAATATCTGGCAAAATAGAATTTAAGTACAAAATTGTTACAGGAGATAAGGAAGGGTATTACATAGTAACAAAAAGGTCATTCAACCAAGAACATATAAAGCAAATATTGACATACTTGAAAGGAGAAACAGTTCTATAATAATAGTTGGCAACTTCAATACCTTACTTTCAATAGTGAATAAGACATCCAGGTAGGAGATCAAAAAAGAAATGGAATACTTGAACAATACTTTAAGCCAACTAGACCTAACCAACAAATACAGAAAACTTCACCCCAAAACAGCAAAATATACATTTTCCTCAAGTATACATGGAATATTCTCCAGGATAGACCATAATTTAGCCTACAAGTCTCAATAATTTAAAAGAATGAAATCATATAAAGTATGTTCTCCAAAAATAATAGAATAAAACTAGGAATCAGTAATAAAACTGGAAAATTTATAAACTGGTGAAAATTAAACAATATACTCAAAAAAATCAATAGATCAGAGGAAAAAATCACAAGTTGATTTTTAAAAACTTTTGAGAGGAAGGAAAACCAAAACACAGCATACCAAAACTTACAGGATGCAGCAAAAGCAGTGCTCAGAGAGACATTTATGTGTGTAAATGTTTACAATATTAAAAAAGAAGAAAGATATCAAATCAGTAACCTAATTTTACAACTTAAGAAACTAGAAAAAGAACAAACTAAATCTGAAGCTAAGAGAAGGAAGGAAATAATAAAGATCTGAGCAGAGATGAGTGAAATAAAAAAAGAAAAACAGAATCAACAAAATCAAAACTTGGTTGCTTGAAACATAATCAACAAAACATGCAAATATTCAGCTAGACTAACAAAGAAGAAGAAAGAGAAGACAAAGATACTTGAAATGAGAAATGAAAGTGGGGACATTACTGCAAACTTTACAGAAATAAAAAGGATTATAAGAGAATACTATGAACAATTGTATGCTAACAAATTAGATATACTATACAAAATGACAAATTCCTAGAAGCACACAAATCACCTAAACTGACTGAAGAAGTGGAAAATCTGAACTCACATATATTAAGTACAGAGATTGAATCAGAAATCAAAAGGCTTCCAACAAAGAAAAGCTAAGGTTATTTGATGGTTTCACTGGTGGTTTCTCAGTTTAGTTCAGTTCAGTTAAGTCACTCAGTCCTGTCTGACTCTTTGCAACCCTATGGACTACAGCACACCAGGCTTCCCTGTCCATCACCAACTTCTGGAGCCTATTCAAACTCATGTCCATCGCATCAGTGATGCCATCCAACCATCTCATCCTCTGTCATCCCCTTCTCCTCCCGCCTTCAATCTTTCCCAGCATCAGGGTCTTTTCCAATGAGTTGGTTCTTGGCATCAGGTGGCCAAAGTATTGGAGTGTCAGCTTCAGCATCAGTCCTTCCAATGAATATTCAGGACTGATTTCCTTTAGAACTGACAGGTTGGATCTCCTTGCAGTCCAAGGGACTCTCAAGAGTCTTCTCTAACACCACAGTTCAAAAGCTTCAATTCTTCAGTGTTCAGCTTTCTTTATTTATTTATTTTTTTTTTTATTTAAAACCTTTTGTTATTTATTTTTTTTTTTAAATATTATTTTATTAGTTGGAGGCCAATCACTTTACAACATTTCAGTGGGTTTTGTCATACATTGACATGAATCAGCCATATAGTTACACGTATTCCCCATCCCGATCCCCCCTCCCACCTCCCTCCGCACCCGACTCCTCAGGGTCCTCCCAGTGCACCAGGCCCGTCTTTCATATCCATACATGACATTTAATGAAGAATTAACATCAACCCTTGTCAAACTCTTTCAAAAAACAGAAGACGAGAGAACACATGCTATCTCATTCTATGAGATCCTGATACCAAAGCCAGAAAAAGATACTACAGGAAAGGGAAACTACACATTAATATGCTTTATGAATACTGATGTAGAAATCCTCAACAAAATACTAGCAAACCAAGTTCAGCAGCCTATTAAAATGATTACATGCTATGACCAAGGGGGATTTATCCCAGGAACACAAGAGTGGTTCAACATAAGAAAATCAATCAAACAACCTAAATGTCCATCAATAGACAAATGGATAAAGAAAATGTGATACACACACATACACACAAATGAATGAATATTACTCAACCAAAAAAAGAAGGAAATCCTACCATATGTGAACTGAAGAGCATTATGCTAAGTGAAATAAGTCATAGAGAGAAAGGCAAATAATATATGATCTTGCTTATATGTGGAACCTGAAAAAGAAAGCCCAAAGTCATAGAAAAAGAGATCAGATTTGTGGTTACCAGCAGCAGCAGGTGAGGAGTAGGGGAATTGGATGAAGGTGGTCAAAGGCACAAATATTCAGTTATAAATAAATAATGTATAAAGTAACTTCAGACCAAGGAAAATTAGCAGGGATGAAAAGGGATAGAAAAGATGGTAAACATGACAAGAAAACATAGCAATCTTCAAATGGGGATGCACCTAACATCAGAGCTTCCAACTGTACAAAGCAAAAACTGATGGAACTAAAAGGGTAAACAGATAAATTCTCAATTATTCTTGGAGACTTCAACACATCTCTCTCAGTAATCAAGAAAATAAGTAGATGAAAAATTAGCAAAGATATAGATTATCACTAATCAACATGATTAAACTGAAACTGATAGAATATTCAATCCAACAGTAGCAGAATATACATTCTTCTCAAGTTCATAACACAAAATTATCAAGATAGACTAAATCTCATGTGAAAAAACCAAATCTTAATAAATTTTAAGTGAAACCAAAAACTGGTCTTTGAAAAGACCAAATTGATAAGATGACAGCAAGAATGACAATAAAATTACTAACATTAAGAATAAAAATGAAAAAAAAAACATCAAATTAAAAATATCACTAAAGACCTTATGGACACTAAAAGGATAATAGAGGAAAACTACAAACAACTCTATGCTCATAAGTTCTACAACTTAACTAAAATGGACCAATTCCTTGAATACCACAAACTATCAAAATTTACCCAAGACAAAATAGAAAATCTGAATAATTTTATATCTACCAAAGAAAATAAATCCATAGTTAAAACCTGAAAAGAAATTCCTAGGCCTGGGTGGTTTCACTCAAAAATTCTACTAAGCAATTTTTAAAACCCACTAATTCTATATTATCTTTTCTAGAAAATAGAGGAGGAACATTTCCCAACTCATTCTTTGAGGCCAGCACTGATTGCCCTGATACCAAAACTAAAATATAAGAAAAAATTTATAGATCAATATCCCTCATGAACAAAGACACAAAAATCCTCAGTGATATACTAGTAAATCAAATCCAATAATATATAAAAAGAATAACACATCATTAGCAATTAAGGTCTATCTGTGATTTCAATTCTGTGATATTTGAAAATCAATCAATGTAACCTATGATAGTAACAGATTAAAGGAATAAAACAACATGATTATATACATTGGTGGAATAAAAACACAAAAATTCAACACCCATTCATTAAAAAAAAAACTCAGCAAAAAAGGAATGGAAGTGAACTTCCTTACCTTGATAACCTATACAGATAACATCATAATACTGAAAAGATGATTTCTCCCTTAAATTGGAAACAAGGCAAGGGTGTTAGTTCACTCTCACCACATTGTGCTTGAAAATCCTAGCCAAAACAAAAAGGCAAGAAGGAAAACAAAGATTGGAAAGAAAGGAATAAAACTGTCCCTACTTGCACATGACATGATCACAATCATCTAGACAAAGAATATACCAAAAAAGAAGCTATGACAAACCTAGACAGCGTATTAAAAAGCAGAGACATCACTTTGCCAACAAAGGTTTGAATAGTTAAAGCTATGGTTTTTCCAGTAGTCATGTATGGATGTGAGAGTTGGACCATTAAGAAGGCTGAGCACCAAAGAACTGATGCTTTCAAATTGTGCTGGAGAAGACTCTTGAGAGTCCCCTGGACTGCAAGGAGATCAAACCAGTCAATCCTAAAGGAAATCAACCCTGAATATTCACTGAAAGGGCTGATGCTGAAGCTGAAGTTCCAATACTTTAGACACCTGATGTGAAGAACCAACTCATTGGAAAATACCCTGATGTTGGGAAAGATTGAGGGCAGGAGAAGAAGGGGGTGACAGAGAATGAGATGGTTGGATGGCATCACCGATTCAATGGATGTGACTCTCAGCAAACTCCAGGAGATAGTGAAGGATGAGGAATCATTTTGAAATTTTTCAAAGAGTAAATATGGAGGAACATATGCACACAAATTAGAAGATTCAATATATCTAAGGTGACAATTCTCTTGCAGTTCTTGTGTAAAATGTTTCGGTGGTCCCTCAAAGAGTTAAACACAAAATTACCATAGGACTGAGTAATTCTACTCCTGGGTATATGTCCAAAAGAAATGAAAACATGTGTCCACACAGAAACATGCACACAAACATCTACAGCAGCGTTATTCATAACAGCCAAATGGTGGAAATAACCCAAATGCCTACCTGAAGATGAATGGATAAACAAACGTAGTATATCCATACAATGAAACACTACTCAACCATAAAAAGGAACAAAACACTGATATGTCCTATAACTTGGATAAACCTTAAAAACATTATGGTAAGTGAAAGAAGCCAGACATAAAAGATCATATACTATATGATATATCCCTAATAGGCAAATCCACATGGACAGAAAGCAGATTAGTGGTTACCAGGGGATGAGATGAGTAGGGACATGGGACACAATTATTTAATGGATCCAGGGTATTTTTCTGAGGCCATGAAAATATATTGGAAACAGAGGGAGGCTGTGGTTGCACCACACTGTGAATGCACTAAATATCACTGAATTGTAAACTTTAAAATGTTCATAATTATATATTTTATGTTTAATTATATATATATATATATATATATGTTTAGCTATATATTTCACCTTGATAAAAAATAAAGATCACAATTCTCTCTGAATTGATCTATATAGTTAACATAATTCCAACCAAAATCCTAGCAGAAATTGTTGTAGATTCAGACAAACTGACTCTTAAATTTTATGGAAAGACAAAATTGAAGATGTCATATTACTTGATTTTAAGAATTACTATAGGGCTTCCCTGGTGGTCTAGTGGTTAAGAATCTGCCCACCAATGCAGGGGACATAGGTTCCACCCCTGGTCAGGGAAGATCCCACAGGCTGCGGAGCAACTAAGCCCAGGTGCCACAACTATTGAAGCCCGCGCTCCTAGAGCCAGTGCTCTGCAACAAGAGAAGCCACCTCAATGAGAAGCCAGCACACCACAATGAAGAATAGACCCAAATCTCCACAATTAGAGAAAGCCTGTATACAGCAATGAAGATCCAGTGCAGCCAAAAATAAATAAATCTTTAAAAAAAAAAAAGAATTACTATAAAGCTTCAGCAATCAAGACAGTGAGGTTTTAACAAAGGGATTGATAACAAAGATCAATGGAAAAGAACAAATCAGAGACAGAACCACACAAATATGGTCATTCCACTTTTGACAAAGGTACAAACGCAAGTCAATAGAAAAATAAAAATCAAAAATCATCTTTTAAAGAAATGGTGTTGACCCATTTATGATTAAAACTCTCCAGAAAGCAGGAATAGAGGGAACATACCTCAACATAATAAAAGCTATATATGACAAACCCACAGCAAGCATTATCCTCAATGGTGAAAAATTGAAAGCATTTCCCCTGAAATCAGGAACAAGACAGGGGTGCCCACTCTCACCACTACTATTCAACATAGTCTTGGAAGTTTTGGCCACAGCAATCAGAGCAGAAAAAGAAGTAAAAGGAATCCGGATAGGAAAAGAAGAAGTGAAACTCTCGCTGTTTGCAGATGACATGATCCTCTACATAGCAAACCCTAAAGACTCTACCAGAAAATTACTAGAGCTAATCAACGAATATAGTAAAGTTGCAGGATATAAAATTAATACACAGAAATCCCTTGCATTTCTATACACTAACAATGAGAAAACAGAAAGAGAAATTAAGGAAACATTACCATTCACCATTGCAACAAAAAGAATAAAATACTTAGGAGTATATCTACCTAAAGAAACAAAAGATCTGTACATAGAAAACTATAAAACACTGATGAAAGAAATCAAAGAGGACACAAACAGATGGAGAAACATACCGTGTTCATGGATTGGAAGAATCAATATTGTCAAAATGTCTATTCTACCCAAAGCAATCTATAGATTCAATGCAATCCCTATCAAGCTACCAACGGTATTTTTCACAGAACTAGAACAAATAATTTCACAATTTGTATGGAAATACAGAAAACCACGAATAGCCAAAGTAATCTTGAGAAAGAAGAATGGAACTGGAGGAATCACCCTCCCTGACTTCAGACTCTACTACAAAGCCACAGTCATCAAGACAGTATGGTACTGGCACAAAGACAGAAATATAGATCAATGGAACAGAATAGAAAGCCCAGAGATAAATCCACGAACCTATGGACACCTTATCTTTGACAAAGGAGGCAAGGATATACAATGGAAAAAAGACAACCTCTTTAACAATTGGTGCTGGGAAAACTGGTCAACCACTTGTAAAAGAATGAAACTAGATCACTTTCTAACACCGTACACAAAAATAAACTCAAAATGGATTAAAGATCTAAATGTAAGACCAGAAACTATAAAACTCCTAGAGGAGAACATAGGCAAAACACTCTCTGACATAAATCTCAGCAGGATCCTCTATGACCCACCTCCCAGAATATTGGAAATAAAAGCAAAACTAAACAAATGGGACCTAATGAAACTTAAAAGCTTTTGCACTACAAAGGAAACTATAAGTAAGGTGAAAAGACAGCCCTCAGATTGGGAGAAAATAATAGCAAATGAAGAAACAGACAAAGGATTAATCTCAAAAATATACAAGCAACTCCTGAAGCTCAATTCCAGAAAAATAAATGACCCAATCAAAAAATGGGCCAAAGAACTAAACAGACATTTCTCCAAAGAAGACATACAGATGGCTAACAAACACACGAAAAGATGCTCAACATCACTCATTATTAGAGAAATGCAAATCAAAACCACAATGAGATACCATTACACGCCAGTCAGGATGGCTGCTATCCAAAAGTCTACAAGCAATAAATGCTGGAGAGGGTGTGGAGAAAAGGGAACCCTCTTACACTGTTGGTGGGAATGCAAACTAGTACAGCCACTATGGAAAACAGTGTGGAGATTTCTTAAAAAACTGGAAATAGAACTGCCATATGACCCAGCAATACCACTTCTGGGCATACACACCGAGGAAACCAGATCTGAAAGAGACACGTGCACCCCAATGTTCATCGCAGCACTGTTTATAATAGCCAGGACATGGAAGCAGCCTAGATGCCTATCCGCAGATGAATGGATAAGGAAGCTGTGGTACATATACACCATGGAATATTACTCAGCCATTAAAAAGAATTCATTTGAATCAGTTCTATTGAGATGGACGAAACTGGAGCCCATTATACAGAGTGAAGTAAGCCAGAAAGATAAAGAACATTACAGCATACTAACACATATATACGGAATTTAGAAAGATGGTAACAATAACCCTATATGCAAAACAGAAAAAGAAACACAGAAGTACAGAACAGACTTTTGAACTCTGTGGGAGAAGGTGAGGGTGGGATGTTTCAAAAGAACAGCATGTATATTATCTATGGTGAATCAGATCACTAGCCCAGGTGGGATGCATGAGACGAGTGCTCAGGCCTGGTGCACTGGGAGGACCCAGAGGAGTCGGGTGGAGAGGGAGGTGGGAGGGGGGATCGGGATGGGGAATGCGTGTAACTCAATGGCTGATTCGTGTCAATGTATGACAAAACCCACTGAAATGTTGTGAAGTAATTGGCCTCCAACTAATAAAATAAAATTAAAAAAAAGAAAAATAAATAAAAAAATAAAATAAAAAAAATAAAATTAAAAAAAAAAAAAAAGAAAGAAATGGTGTTGAAACAAGTGGACATCCATATGCCAAAAAAAGGTTCACCTAACCTAAACGTGATACATTATGTGAAAATTTAGTCAAAATGGAACACAAATAGAAATGCAAAACCTAAAACCATACAGCTGTTAGGTTAAAAAAGGAGAAAACTGCAACCTGAGTTTATAGAAAGAGTTGTTAAATAAAAGCATAAGCCATGAAAGATAAAACTGATAAACTAGACTTTTTAGAATGTGAATGTGTTTAAGAAAGTCATAAGAGAATGAAATACAAGCCACAGAGTGGGAGAAAATATTTGCAAATCACATACCTGACAAGAGACTTGAATCCAGACTATATAAAGAACTTTCAAAGCTCAACAGTTAAACAACCTAATTTTTTAAAAGGCAGTAGTTGTTCCAAGTGTCTGTTTAAAGACATTTCAAAAAAGAGTATATGAGTAGCAAATAAATGCATGAAAAGATGTTCAACATAATCAGCCATTAGATGAGCCACAAAATGAGATATCACCACACACTTATTAGGATGACTAAAATAAGTGTACTAACAATACCAAGTGCTGATGAGTATGCGGAACAACTGGAACTCTCACATATTGCTGGTGGGAATGTAAGATGGCACAATCACTGGAAAACAGTTTGGCAGTTTCCAATAAAGTTAAAGCATCTATTGCCCACACTGTTCAGGAATCCCATTGCTAGATATTTACCCTAGGGAAACATGTTCACACAAAAGCCTGCAACAAATGTTTACAGCAGCCCAATTCATAATTACCCAAAGCTGTAAACAATCCAGTGTCCTTCAATGGGTAAACTGATAAAGAAACTGTGGTAGAGGAATTTCCCTGGCAGTCCAGTGGTTAGGACTCTGTGCTTCCACTGCAGGGGGCAGGGGTTTGATCCCTGGTCAAGGAACTAAGATCCTGCATGCCACATGGCTGACCCAAAATAACAAAATGAAACTGTGGTAGAGCCATACAATTCTTCAATAAAAAAAGAACAAGCTATCAATATGCGACAACATGGATGAATCTTAAAGGCATTATGCTAAGTAAAAAAGGTCAGTCTCAAAATATTACATACTATGTAATTCCTTTATATGACATTCTGGCAAAGGCAAAATCACAGTGATGGAGAACAGTAGTTGCCAGGAGTTAGGGGTAGAGGGAGGGCATGACTACTAAGGGATAACATAAGGGACTTTGGAGGGGTTATGTTCTACTCATTGTGGTAGTAGTGGTGATCGTGGTGGTTACAAGAATCTAAGCATGTGTATATCAACAAAGCCAGTTTTACTTAAATGCTAATTTAAAAAGTAAAATTTTAAAAATATTTTATCAAAAGGGAACACAGACTGAAAATACATGAACAGAGCTTTCAACTCAAGATGTTGTACAAAGTACATTAAGAAAAAGGAATAAAATAAAACCAGAAATTGTGTGTGAAGTTGCTTCAGTCATGTCCAACTCTTTGCTATCCTATGGGCTGTAGCCCGACAGGCTCCACTGTCCATGGGATTCTCCAAGTAAGAATACTAGAGTGGGTTGCCATGCCCTCCTCCAGGGAATCTTCCTGACCCAGGGACTGAACCTGGGTCTCTTTTGTCTCTTGCATTGGCAGGTGGGTTCTTTACTACTAGCACCACCTGGGAAGCCCCAAATATAGCTAATTTTAAGACAGAAATATCATTTCTAAATCAGTAATTCTATTAATGTAAATCACTATTAGCAAATTAAGAGAAAAACTATGTGTTTATATGAAAAGATGTCCCCCCAAATCTGATAAAACCTAATTCCACTCCAGATTTTAAAACAAACAAAAACCTCTCAAACTATAGATAGAGACTCCCCTGAACTTCATGACAGTAGTCTACCAGAGACCTACAGAGCCCTATATATTGATTGGACAAACACTGGCAACATTACCTGTAAAGTCAGAAACAACATAAGGATGCCCCCACCACCTGTAATAAAACTAGAAAAATCTACAGGTATGAATAACAGAAAGAAAGCGTGTTATGGGATAACTGTGTCCTCCCTCCAAAATTCGTATGTTGAATTCCTAACTCCTAGTACTTCAGAGTTTGACTGTATTTGGAGATAAAGCTTCGAAAGAGATAATTAGATTAAAATGAGGCCACTACGGTGGGCCCTTATCCAATCTGACTGGTCCTTTTTAAGAAGAGATTGGGATATACAGAGGGACAACAAGAGCCCGTATGCACAGGGGATGACCACATGAAAATGTAGCAAGAGGGAGATCATCTGCAAGCCAAGGTGAGTCCTCAGGAGAAAGCAACTCTGCTAATAATTTGATCTTGGACTTCTAGCCTAGAACTGTGAAAAGAATAATTTCTATTGTTCTGTGGGCTTCCCTGGTAGCTCAGCTGGTAAAGAATCCACCTGTAATGCAGGAGACCCTGGTTCAATTCTTGGGTCAGTAAGATCTCCTGGAGAAGGGATAGGCTACCTACTCCAGTATTCTTGGGCTTCCTTGTTGGCTCAGATGGTAAAGAATTCACCTGCAATGTGGGAGACCTGGGTTCAATCCCTGGGTTGGGAAGATTTCCTGGAGAAGGGAATTGCTACCCAGTCCAGTATTCTTGCTTGGAGAATTCCATGGAGAGAGGAGCCTGACAGGCTACAGTCCATGGGACTGCAAAGATTTGGACGTGACTGAGCGACTTTCACTTCACTTCACTTCAAGCGATCCAGTCTGTGGTATTTTGTTATGACAGCCCTAGCAAACTAAGATAGAGGACATAGATCACCTACTTCAAGAGCCCAAGACAATTACCTGAAAAACTAACAGAACTAACAAGAGGAATAGTAAGGCAACACAGGAACAAAATAGAAAAATCAACTATTTTCCTGCATACTAGCAACAGCCAATTGGAAAATATGATAGATAAAAAGTGCCATTTTCAATGGGAACCAAACTATAAAATAAAATACAAAGTAATAAACTGAAGAAGAGATATACAAGAAAGCCTGAATAGAGATAGACCATGTTTGAAGACAAAAGGACAAGATGGCCTGTTTTGTGACTATTCAAAGGTAAATGGCAGAATGACAGCAATGTCATCCAGAAGTTGCACTGGTTCAAAAGCAATTTTCCCTGGTATGTTGTTTTTAACCAATCAGTGGTAAGTTTTCTCACATTTCAGAGAAAACCTATATATGAAGATCTACATGTAAAAGCTAAAAATCCTGCAATAGTGTCTCCTATCAGAAAGGGCAAATGGTGCCTTTGTTTTCTACAAAATTAAGCTCCAGTGGGCGAGGAGGATGGTGGAAAGTGCACATGAAGAAGTTGTGAAGACACTTCTCCCTGTGTTTAAAAACAACAACAAAGACTGCTGATGACTAGGCTCTAGATCAGATTTTAATTTAATGAAGTTGCTATCTATCTTGAGCAAATACCCTCAAGAATCTACTTCTAAAAGAAGCCCAGGCAGAGTTTTAAGGCTGCAAAGGATCCACTGATTACCCAGTACAATACTGGGTGCAAATGCAAATGGGCTCAAACTGGGCAAGGATTACTTAAGGTAATCTTATTAAGGTTAGTTCCCCTAACCCTAACTTAGTAAGGTTAGTTTCCCTAACCCTAATCCTATAGGTCAATGTGATTGCTAAAGGTAGATTGAGTAGCCAGGAAAACTTGGCAACAAATTAAGACCAATCACAGTTCAACACAGAAATAAATAATGGACTTGTTGAACATCCTTGTTCTCCTTAGGTCCAAAGCAAGTTCTGCAGAGGGGATTTGCCCTACCAGACACAAGGTCTGTAGTAACTAACCTATGAGGTAGTGCCATAGGAATGGACAAATCGGTTTTACGGAACAGAGTACTATTAATAATATCTAACACATAGCACTTATTATGTGCTAGGCAATGTTCTAATTGCTTTATGTATAATTCATTTATTCCTCACAACAATCTAAGAGGTAAGTACTATTATCACAGAGAAGTTAATTAGCTTGCCCAAAGTAATATAGCTATTTAGGAATAGAGCAGAAAAGCAAATTCAGGGAATTCCTTGAAGTTCAGTGGTTAGGACTCTGTGCTTTTACTGATGAGGGTATGGGTTCAATCCCTGCAGGGAACTAGGATCCCACAAGCCACTCAGCACCCCATCCCCTAAGGAAAAAAAGAAAGAAATCCACACATATAAGGAAATTTAGTTTAAGACAGAAGAAGAGCTTCAAATTAGGGGATAATTGATGAACAAGTCAATAAATGGTATTGGGGCAAATGACTATCCATGTGGAAAATAATAAATTAGATTCTTATCTCTCACAATTCATAAAACTTAATTCCAGAAAAAAACTAAAATTTTAACTTCTATATACTTTTTAGGTGAAAATATAAGAAATTTTCTTACAAAAACACAAAATACAAATAGTTAATTAAGACAGCTATGTAAAAACTGAAATCTACTACACACTAAGATCCCATAAGTAAAATTAAAATACAAGCAACAGACTAAAATATTTTTCAACATTTGCAGAATATATAAAAAACACTCCAACAAATTGAGAATATATAAAGAATTCTTATAAATCAATAAGAAAAACTAACATTCTAAAAATAAGTGAATAACTGAATAATTAATTCACAGGAAAGGAATAAGGAGAAGTCAATAAACATAAAAAAACTGTGACACCAGTTTTTGCCATCAGATTGGCAAAAATTAAAAAGGCTGATAACATCCACTGTTAGTAAGGCTGTAGGGAAACAGGTATTTCTCATACACTGCTCATATACTGACCCTTGAGGGAATTAAGCACCATTAACATTTATTTTGTATATATCCTTCAACTCAGCAGGTCTAGCTACCTTAGAGAAATGCTAACTGGCACATGAAAACAAAAGGTTATTTACAAGAATTTTCATAACACTAAAAATTAGAAACAACCTAAATGTTAACCTGTAGGGGACAGGTAAACATATGATGGTACACCTATGCTTCAGACTACTATGCAGCAGGTAGATTTCAATGCATTGATGAAGCAGACCTCTACGTACTGATGTTGAAAGATATCCAAGCAAGTTGTAGAACCACATACACACAAAACAAAACTATACCTCTATTTATGTCTACAAATGGGCATAAACACAAAAAATTAAAAGGTATACTTCAAACTGATAATAAAGGTTACCTTTGGATAACTTCCTCAGAGAGGGAAGAATGTTAGTCAAAGGGAATTTTTGCTTTCTCTGTCCTAATTTTGGTCAACGAGGATTACTTTTTAAAATAATGTTAAAACGAAAACCTACAACTCATTTGCACTATAAAAAAAAGTGCTTTATACACTGCATACTCACACATTTTAGTTTAAAAAAGGAATCATCTATTAAATGTGAAAAACCCACTAAAAAGTCATCATGTACCTTTGCAAGAGATGAACTGAACAACACATAACACAAATGATACAGGTAATGGAAGTAAAGGGGCTTCTCTTGTGGCTCAGTGATAAAGAATCCATCTGCCAATGTAAGAGATACGGATTCGATCCCTGGATCAGGAAAGTCTGCTGGAAAAGGAAATGGAAACCCACTCCAGTATTCTTGCCTGGGAAATCCCATAGACAGGGAAGCCTGGCAGGCTACAGTCCATGGGGTTGCAAAGAGTCGGACACGACTGAGCAACTAAACAATAACAAATAGAAGTATAATAGGCAAGAGGGAAAAAAGACTCACCTGCACTGACAACTGGACAATGCTAAAAATGGATAATAGCTACTATTTTAAAAATTTATTTATTTAAATTTGGCTGCACTGGATCTTTATTGTGGCAGGCAAGATCTAGCTCCCTGACCAGGGATTGAACTCAGGCCCCCTGCATTGGGAGCACGGAGCCTTAACCACTGAACCACCAGGGAAGTCCCTATAATAGCTATCATTTTTTGAGGGTCTCCCATAAGCAAGACACTGTGCCAGGTAGTCTGTACATCAACTTGTGAGATACTCCCATTTTACAGATTAAGAAAATACAGCACAGAGAAATTGAGTATCAGGCTTATGACCAGGCCTTTGCTCACTACAGACTGTCCTGGACTGGATTTGGGATTGAGATTGGGGCTAGGGGGAGCCCTCCTGGCCTTGATTCCAGTGCTCAGCTGCCCTTACTATACTCTGCATCCTTGAAGCATGCTCCCAAGCTGTCCTGTTCATCAAGACTGGCGTTCTCCTCCTCCTCCTCGCTTTCAGTTTTCCAGTAGGCTGGCCGCTTGATGGGCCGCTTCCCTGGGGTGCGCTGGGAAGCAGGACTGCTAGAGACTGTGCCCAGCCCACTGCTGGAGCTCGTGCTGCTTCGGTCCTGCCCCCCGGTCCACCAGGCCTGCAGGCTGGAGGTAGCTGGTGAGGATGATGAGGACTGCAGGTTGGCCATGCACAGCATGCCCTGGATAGCCTCCTGAGTGCTGGGAGAGGCAGGAGCCTCGCTGTAAGGGACAGAGGAGAAATGCTGAAGGAGTTTCTCTACTTGTCAGAGGAAACTAGTTATCAGAATAGTCAGGGAGGAGGGACAAGAGCTGCCTGGGTCAAGGTGGGAACAACCAGGAGAGAATCATCCCAAGTGAAAAACTAGAAACCAAACTAAAGATCAAAATAGTATCAAAGACTATTTCCATAAAAAGGCCAGTCCTTCTTGACTGAAGTCTCTCCATAGACAGCAGGCAAGGTGGCAAGAACAAGGGTGCACCTCCCTTCCTATTCACACATGCCGCATTCTTTCTTTTTTTTTAAAGAAAAAAATAACGAGATCCAGAAAAGGCCCAGCTCTCCTTCCATGCCTCTTCTGACTTCCAAAGAACCCCAAACTCATTGCCCTTGAAGGCTGTACATCCTTTCTAAGTCAGATCTTAAATATCTTGGGACAGATTTCGTCTACTTTATTCTTTCAGCCCAAATGCCCTAGATAATTCTTTGTCCCTTTAAATGACTCAATTAATATCTACTGATTGGCTGACCTAGCCAAAGGTGGCAGGTGGGGGTGTGTGTTGTCTGATCACCTAGAAAGGGGAGAACAAAGCCAGTACTCACGTGAGGGCAGCATAGTCAGGTCCCCCCACCTGCCTGCTGGCCTTGAGCAGATCAAGAATTCCACCAGCTCCACTCCCATTTCCAAGCTTGCCTTCGACCCCTTCTACAAGGTCCTCATCTGTTGTATAGTCCTCCTGTTGGAGAAAAAGGATATCACCTCAGCTGCCCAAGTCCTAATATACAGTGGACACTAATATATTCTGAGCACCAAGTATCTATCAAGTACTAAGCAGAATATTTGTTTTTTCATCTTAGTCTCTGAAGCATCTTTGTGAGGCAAGTACTAACTCCCATTTTACAGATAAGGAAACTAAGGTTCAGTGAAGTTAAATATGTATGTAAAGTCACAATCGGATATTCCAAACCAGATACTCTTTCTACTACATCACACTGCCTTTTATTCTACTTTATATTAAAGATTTTTTAAATATCTCAACTAAAGTATAATCTTCCATTTATATGTTCAGGAGCACTTAGCACACAATCTTTCACTTTATAAATATTTTAGGAACTGAATGCATAGGATGTCTCCCCCAACCTCAACTAAAATGACAAACCATATTCTGGTTTTGTAACCAGAACAAGCAAAAGATAAGAAACAGGGAAGGCTCCTACCTCAATGTCAAACTCAACTTCTCCTGGTTCACGAACTCGATTGGGGTCAGAGCAAGGCTTCGCACGAGGCAGCTTTCGGGGAAATTCTAGAAAGCAAGAGAATGTACTTACCATGAAGCTAAGGTTAGCATCTGAGCCAAATACCCAGGAGAAAGAGAATAAAACTATAATTTTCCTGAAAGTAATGACCACAGATAAGTAATTTAAGGAGGTTAGGAATTAGTTTATAAATTAATCTCCAGAGCAAAGAAAGCCTACAGAGCTGGTAAATCAGAAAGCCAACAAGCTCAGGCCTAAGGTCTTGAGTCTACTGAAGGAACCAAAACCAAACTGAAATGGGCAGGGCAAGAAAGAAAAAGAACAAGTACACACTTGGTCTTATTATCAGGGTCGCCTTCTCCTTTCCCAGTCTCTCATCAATCTGCAGTTCATCATCTGAATCCAAGTCCAATTCATCCTCCATCACCTGTTCTGACACCAGTCTAGCCTTGTCTGCCTTCTTTGCGATCTTTGCTCGCCGAGACTTGGATAAGCTCTTCACCCTCTTGGTACTGGAGAGAGAGTGAAGGAGAACATAAAAACAGTCTCACACAAAGGCAATTCTCTCCAAATTGATCTATAGATTCAATGCAATCCTATCTAATCCATCTAGTCTTGTGGAGATTAATAAACTGATACTAAAATGTATATGGGCATACAAAGGACATGTACATGGCCAAAATAATTTCAAAAAAGAACAAAGCTGGAGGACTTATACTACTCAACTTCAAAATTTACTATAAAGCTACAGTAATCAAGGTAGTATGATATTGGCTTAAGGATAAGAATGAATGGAACAGAACTGTGAATCTAGACCTAAATCCTTAAATTTATAGTTAACTGATTTCTGACAAAGGTGCTTAGGCAATTCAGTGGAGAAAGAATAGTCTTTTTAACAAATGATGCTGAAATAAGTGGATATCACATGCAAAAAAATGAATGTGAACTCTTACCTTATATCACACACAAAAATTAACTAAAAATGGATCATATATCTAAATGTAAAAGCTAAAACTATAAAACTTCTAGAAGAAAATGTAGGAAAATATCTTGTGGCCTGGGATTAGGTAAAATTCAAAACATTTGTGCTTCAAAAGATACCATTAAGAAAAAGAAAAGATCAGCCACAGACTGGGAGAAAATATTTGTTATTTATTTATCTAGAAAAGGATGTGTATCCAGAATATTTAGATAACTCTTAGAACACAACAAAGACAAACAAAACAAATTAGAAAGTAAGCAAAATAGACATTTTGAACAGACATTTCTCTAAAGTTGATACATAAACGTCCAATAATCACACCAAAAGATGCTCAACATCATTAGTCGTTAGGGAAATGCAAATTAAAACCTCAATAAAATACCACTTTACATCCATCAGAATGGCTATAATAAAAAAGATGGGAATAACAAGCATTAGCCAATATATGGAAAAACTCGTAATTGCTGGTGAGGGTGTAAAATGGTAGATGCTTTGGGATAAATTTTGGCAGTTACTTAAAAAGCTAAACAGAGTTACCAAATGACCCTAAATTTCATTCCTAAGTGAGAAACAAAAACATGTCCACACAAAAACTAGCATACAAATGCTCAAAAGCACCATTATTCATAACAGTCAAAAAGTATAACCAATCCAAATGACCATCAACTAGAGAACCAATAAAGTAAATGTGGTAGATTCACACAATGAAATACTATTCAGCAATGAAAAGGAATCAATTAACGATACATTCTACATCATGGATGAACTTTAGAAACATGTTAAGTGAAAGAAGCGAGACACAAGAGACTACATTTACATAGGAACTAAATGACTTCTATTTATATGAAGTATCTAAAAAGGCAAATTCATAGTGATAGAAAGAAGATTAGTGGTTGCCTGGCTCTGGGGAAGAAAACCAGGACTGAATGTAAGTGGATATGAGTGATCTATTTGATGTGATAGAAATGTTTCAAAATTGGATTGTGGTGACAGTTGCATATGCTTTAAGTTTACTAAGAGTCATTTAATTATACACTTAAAAAAGGTTAATTGTATGATATGTAAATTATATCTCAAAAAACGTGTTAAAATATATAAAGCAGAAAGAACTCAAAAGTAGCTTAAATCTTAATAATTCTACCAAACATGGTAAACAATGTTAACCAGTACGAACTGCTCAAATAAGCCTTATAAGTCAAGAGAAACAAGTTTTTGGTAAGTGAGTATACATTCAACAATAGTCATTTGGTGAATTGGCTTTTAGTGAATTAGCTGTTTTCTATTTCAAAGGGTTGCTGGGAGGATTAATGAGCTAATGTAGAGACTGACATATAACAAGTGGCCCAATGGTAGCTAATCTTTTAGTTCTCTGGGTCTCACTTTCCCACATTAGTAAAATAGGGATAACAACACTTACCCCTAATGGTTGTTGTAAGGACTAAATAATATATGTAGATTGCTAACATAGAGTCTGACACAGAGCAGGTGCTCAATAAATGGTAGCTATTCAACCTTGATCTTTTATTAATTTCTAATTATGAAAAATGTCAAACATATACAAAATATTAAAAACTCCCATGTATCTAGGACCCAGTTAAGTTTCAGTAATTATCAACACACAGCCAATCTTGTTTCATTTGCACCTCAGCCCCCACAAAACATGGCACTATTCTGGAGAAAAGATCAGACATAATAAGTATCATATCGTCTGTAAATATTACTGTACCTTGACTCCCTAGGTTCACTTAGCAGCAGCCTCTAGTAGGTGAAAGGTAGTACTAGAAACAGCACAAGGAAGACTGATGAGGAAGGGGAAAACGTCTCATGTCCTTAATAACCATTACAGGCTGGAACCTCAGGACTTTCAACTTTCTCTTCCCCAGCAGACCAACCATAGGTTCTAGACAAAGGCAATGCTCAGTCTATCTTATTCTTCAGTAACTACATTTTCAAATCACAAAGATAGTTCTGTTGCTTTCAGAATCTGCCTTGCCTTCACACCACTTTTCCTGTATTTCCCAGCCAGGTAGACTTACTATACTCACCCTTGAGATCTGAAAACAATCGTTTCCTACAAAAAGGCTGTAAGGTATCCTTTTCCCTTGTGTTCCTACACTGTTCATACTCTATACTTAGCTCTTGACTGCTCCTGTCTGGTGTTCTGAGTGTCCAGAAAATAACTTTTACCATCTTCCTCTGCCTCCCTACATGTTTGAGGATTTCTGACAACCTAGTTAGCTTCTGGCCATACCCACAACTATCATCATCATCACCACCACTGTCATCTTTTATTTTCAACTTCATTATTACATTTATAAAATCAACCATTCATTAAACATTTACTATGTGCCAGGACCTGCAATAAGCACTTTACATACATTACTTCATTTAGTCCTCCAACAACCCTAAGATAAGTTTTATCTATAGAACAGATAAAATGAAGACAGAGAGATGCAGATATGTTAATTAGCTTGCCATAGGGAATATGTGTCAGAGCTGGAATTCAAATTTGGAATTGTCTGATTCCCAAGCCCAAGCTTTTTGTCAAGATGTGCTTTTATTCTTTTAGAAAACAGTCGGCTAAAAATTATTTTGAGAAAACTAATATATACTCACTTTACAAAATTCAAATACTTGAACTGAAAATTTCCTCTCTTGTCTCCCCTATCCTACTTTCCAGAGATAACTACTGTTACAAGTTTGGTGTGACAAGTGTAAAATATGTAACAAATATTGATATATTTATTTGTGTGAATGTGTATAAACATCTCTGGAAGGAAAGCACTGACACTAGTGTTCCATGTATGCAGAGGAAAACTGGAGAACAGAGAAGGGTGGAAGCAAAATTTTTTCCTGTGTATTCTTTCACACTTTTTGAATTTTAAACTGCATAAATTTTAAACCTCTTTTAAAATGTTAAATTAAAAATAAAGGCAATTTCTCTAATAATGAGTGATGTTGAGCATCTTTTCATGTGTTTGTTAGCCATCTATATGTCTTCTTTGGAGAAATGTCTGTTTAGTTCTTTGGCCCATTTTTTGATTGGGTCATTTATTTTTCTGGAATTGAACTTCAGGAGTTGCTTGTATATTTTTGAGATTAATCCTTTGTCTGTTTCTTCATTTGCTATTATTTTCTCCCAATCTGAGGGCTGTCTTTTCACCTTACTTATAGTTTCCTTTGTAGTGCAAAAGCTTTTAAGTTTCATTAGCTCCCAGATCACCAGCCCAGGTGGGATGCATGAGACAAGTGCTCGGGCCTGGTGCACTGGGAGGACCCAGAGGAGTTGGGTGGAGAGGGAGGTGGGAGGGGGGATCGGGATGGGGAATATGTGTAACTCTATGGCTGATTCATGTCAATGTATGACAAAACCCACTGCAATGTTGTGAAGTAATTAGCCTCCAACTAATAAAAAAAAGTAAAAAAAAAATAAAAAAATAAAAGACATAAACTGACCAAAAAATTAATAAATAAATAAAAATAAAGGCAAGGGACATCCTGGTTGCCCAGTGGTTAACAATCCACCTTGCAATGCAGGGAATTCAATCCCTGATCAGGAACTAAGATTCTATATGCCACAAAGCCACTAAGACCACACGCCACAACTACTGAGCCCACGCGCTCTGGAGCCTGTGTGTCTCAACTCGACAGCACACATGCTGCAACTAAGATCCAATACAGCCAAATAAATAGATTCAGCCAATATAGCCAAATGTAAAAGACTGTACGTTACTTTTTTACACACACACATGCATACATGCCTTTTAAAAAAATTAAAATGAACTATTCCCATATATTATCTTGCAACCTGATTTTTTCACTTAAAATGTTATCTTGGAAATCTTTTCACATCAATAGATACTAAACTCATTCTTTTTAAGTTACACAGTGTTCTATTCCATAGATGTACCATAATTTATCCAACCCTTATTAATGAACGCTTCCAACTATTTACTATTACAGTGATATAGTGAACACTGAATATTTCTCTTTACACACCTGGCAAACATTTCTGCAAAATAAGTTCCTAAAAATTGAATTGCAAAAGGTATATAAAAACTAATGCTCACTGAAATGTTGTGAAGTGATTGGCCTCCAACTAATAAAATAATATTAAAAAAACAAAACAAAACAAAAAAACTAATGCTCTTAACCAGTATATTATTTTTTATTCCTGCCAACAGTTCTGATCTACTGACTTGATGAAATTTCTAGAACTTATATAAGATTTTTCTCAGAATTGCCAATTAGTTCCAGACCTCTCCTCTTACCCACTCCCAACACTACCATGGTGGTCTGTACTAAGTGATGTTTTCTGATAATATCTGGGTATTTCCCAAAGTACAGTCCCTCCCTCACCCATGTTCCAGTCCCAGGTCCCAATTCCATGCCTTGTTTTAATGGCATATTACTACCGAAAATCCCAGCATCTCTGCTTCTTCTTCCCACCTCACCTGCCATTAGACATCAATAGGGCCAGCGGGCCCTCATTCCCATCAAGGTCCAAGTCTGGTGAGTCATCATCTGAGTCATTCAAGCAGGTGCCAGTGATGTTGAACTGCAGGAGGAGGAGGCTCAGTTGTCACCTGTCTGGAACTCCCATGTGAATCAGAATAACCAGTTCCCTCTGGTTTTACTGGTGGAGTTCACTATCAAAACCACCTGAACCAAGGTCTTCAACTATGCTGTCCCCCCACCCCCAACCCAAATGGTCACAAGAGCAGAAGGTTGAGAATGTATGGCTGGTTCAGGGGAAAACCTATCAATCTTGCAAAACATGTTCCCTAAAAGGAGGGTGGAGCATCTTCACATGACCATGGAGGGTACCACAATCTTTAAGCAAGGTGGGGCCCTGGAGGAGGACTTATCTAAAAAATCTGTTCAAGACTCCAACCTGCCACTCGTATACCATGTACTCAAGTATCATTCTTATCCTAGTATTTCAAGATCAGCTCAAATGTCATGTTTTCTGAGAAGAGCTCTTGACCATCATCCCTACCCAGATACAATCATCCCCTCCCCTGTGTCTCAGGGTCCCACACTCACCCTTAATTGTGGCATCCACAACATCTCATTGCACTCATTTCTTTTTATGCCTATCTTTCTCACTAGCCTGTTGGCCTCTTGAGGGTTACTGTCTGCAGCAGCTATCACAGTGCCCAGCATAGACAAGGTCTCAATAAATGCCTGTTTAGTGAGTGGGACTGGTAGCCAAACACCAGGGGCCCTAAGGGAGGTGGGAAGACAGGAGAGCCTTTCCTTTTGATACTCTGCTCTTCCAAGGGACCCAAAAGGGTTGGGCTGAACCCATTGGCCAGCACCCACCTTTGCTTTCTGGGAAGAGCCTGTCTTCAGTGCCTGATGATTGTATGTATCCATGAGATTATAGCTCAATTGGCCAGCAGGCCCCAAGGCTGAGCTCTCCTTGCCCTTTCGCTCTGCTTTCTTGAAGAATTCCTTGGGCTTCAGGCCTTTCTTCTTTGAACCACTTTTGGAGGGCAGTGACAGCCTGGACATGGATACTGAAGTGGAATGGGCTGGCCTGGTTAAGGGAATGGAGCCGGCTGGGAAGATCCTCTGCAGCCCAAAGATATTGCTCGTCTTCCCAACGTTCTGTTGGAAGATATCCTACAAGAGTGTTAGGACATGAGGGGTTAGAGCTTACTCAAGGGTTCTCTCTACACTAAGAGCAGAGGTCTGTTCATGGCACTGGTGGTACTGCCATGAAGGGGCTTAAAGATGCTCCACATAGGCACTTATGCACACCCTAGTTTTTGCACAATAAGTCATCAAGAATTTACCGGGTGGCATTTCTTTACCCAGCCATTGACGAGTAAGAAGACGAGCAGAGAAAAAGCCCAGCACTACTATCAAAATTGGAGAGAAAAGACTCCAAGAGCAGCTAACATGAGACAGAAAATAATTGAGTACTAAAATGTGTGGTTCCAACTCTAAGGACTACAGGATTTAAGAGAAGAGCGCTTCTAGTTCTAAATCTGCTACTCATTAGCTCTGTGACCAAGGGTAAGTTCTCTGATCACTCTGGGGATCTGTTTGCTCAGCTGTAAATTTAAAGGAGCAGACTGGAAAAGATGGTTTTCAAAGATGTTCTGTGGCTTCTTTGAACTTCTTGGGAAGAGCCCTGGGGATTGGAGGTAGGTGGAAGGCAAATAAGAGAAGCAAGTGGGGTTCTAAGCCTCCCACCTTCGTAACTGCTACTTATTCATAGTAGTTATGCTTCAATTGGTTGCATATATTGAGCTTCCACATAAGATTTCATTTGAAAAAAAGGATTTCACTTCTTCAAAACATTTGAAATTCAGTGAAAAAAATATGATCCACCTCTAAGTCTTCTTCCAACCAGCCCAAAGTTCTGTGTATACAAAACTTATATAGCCAGAGAAAAGACAGGCATTTTAACTAAACCCTGATGGATTCTGACAGATGGAAGTAGAAGAAAATGAGGTAGGAGGCAGGCAACGTAAGCCATGGTGTAATGGTGCAGGCAGTGAAACATGCTACAAGAGGTGAGGCTAGAAGTTCAACTTCCCAGTAGTGCACTCTGACCACCCTTTAGCATGTTTAGTGCCTATATTCTGGGTGCTAAATGGAACCTTACAGCTTCTGAGCTAAAGGAAAGTTGAAACTTCAAGTCCAATTCTCCTCTGGTGCCTCTGCTACTTCACCAGCCCACACTGAGTTCTCTCTTCACTGCAAAGTCTAGTAACAACAATGGCTCACATTTATTGAGTACTTACTCTGCCAGGCACTGTGCGAGGGGCTCTACATACATTAGCTCTTAATTATAACAAAACTCTGAAAAGGTGGTATTGTCCCCACTTTACAGATAAGGATACTGAGTCCCTGAACAGCTAGCAAGTGACAGAGCAGGAACCAGAACCCAAGTTTCTCTGAGTCTCTTACCACTACACCTCACTGCCTCGTGGTATATGCCACCTGTTGAAACATGGCTTTGTAATCATCTTCAACCCGGGAGAACTGTCATTTTGTAGAACGCAGAGACTGAGTCAAAATATTAATAACAACAACTACTACTATGACCTCCACCACCCACAACCACATGACCCACCATCAGAATTTATTGAGCACCCACTATCTGCCCAGTCTTATACTTTGTGCTCAACCTATATTACCTTATTCAACCCTCTTAACAATCCCTCAGTAGTTATTAGCTATAGCCACTTTAGAGATGAGGAAACTGAGGCTCAGGCAGGTTAACTTTGCCCAGGGTACTCTACTAGATTGTGAGTTCTTCATGGGCAGGCACTGTAGTTATTTATGTGTCCTAAGCACCTAGCCCAACATGTGGCATACTTGAGGCACATAATAATTATTTGAATGAATGAATAGGGTCCTTGGTGGGGTCTTCTCAATCCTTCCCCTGAGCTCCCACGCCAGCTGCAAAAGCCTGACCTGCCACTTGAGTCTTAAGCCCTTTGCAAACGCCTCCCCTGTTCCCATGCTCCTTACTTCCACCAGGCGGATCTCCCTAGCCAGATCTTTAATGAGCTGAACAGTCCGCACTGTCTCTGGGATTTCATCCTCGTGGTCTGGCAGAGCCTGTCAAACAAAAGGCATGAGAAATAGATCTACACATAAGAAATAACTGATTTTCAACAGTTACCAAGGCAATTCAATGGAGAAAGGGCAGTCTCTTTAACAAATGGTACTTAGATTGATCAGATATCCACATGCAAGAAAAGACCTTCATTCTATATTTTGCATCAGATATACACAGAGTCAAAATGGATTATAATTAAATGCCGTAACTAAAACCATAAACCTTTTAGAAGGAAAGAGAGGAGAAAATCTTTGTGACCTTAGGTTAGGCAAAGATTTCTTAGGACATAAAAAGTTATGAATCATAAAAGAAAAACTGATAAATTAGACTTATTAAAAAAACACTGTTAAGGCAAATCACTGACTGGGAGGAAATATTTACAAAGCATAAAGGACAGTGTCAAGAGGTGTGAGGAACTTAGTTGTGGGCTTGAACCATACCCCTCAGAAAGTCAAGAACCTCAGGAAGAACCCAGCCTCTTCACTTGTGAGCACAGAACTCAGTGCTGAGCAGCTATAGGCCCACAGCTAGCCCAACAGCAACCCAGGGAGGGAACTGTTGGTTATCTCTTTTCAAATTCATTAATGATTTTATTTACATCTTTATGCAGACAGACCTCTCAAGTTTTTCCTCTGTGATTTTTTCTACCAGTTTTGACGTGAATTCTGTATCCAGAGAGTACTGATAAAAATTCCTCAGCATTTCTTCATTGCTTCCCATGGTTTAACTCTTTTAATCATCTGGAATTTATTTTGGTGGCTGGGCAGCAATGCGGACTGAGAACCCATGTGACCCACCTGGATAACCCTGACAGCTCCCTCCTCCCAGCCCAGGGGCTCTGGAAAGGTGAAGGAGCAAGTGTTTCTCATGGAAGTCATTTGCACTTCACAAAAGTTTTCTTCCATGAGTGTAGGCTCTTCAGTTCTATGTCCTCCTCTCTTCCAGCTCCCTCTGGTCACACTGTCTGGGGCCATTCTTTGGTCCTTGAGGCCATCCTGGCCCAGGACATGAGTGCTTAGGACCCACCCACCTCCCTCCCTTAAAGGTGTTCCTGAGACAGAGTCAATCAGAAGTTCACTTCATAGAAGGGTCTGGTGGGATGCACAGTCAGAAATGAACCCCAAGGCAGCCACACCTGAGGGATGTGGCAAAACAGAATCGAAGGCTAAAGTCCAGGTGCAGGTGAGTCCATGGAGCAAGAGAAGGCCCAAAACATGAAGTCCAAGAATATTTGAGGGGAAGGTTGTCAACAGGAAAAGGGGAAATTGAGCAAATTAAGCCTTCAGTGGTTGAAGAGTCTCCTCATACTACTGTATGCAGGGGAAGGAATCTACAAGAATATCAGAAGTATAAAAGAATATATTGATATTTCCTTTTTTGCATTTCTTAAAATTGTTTTTTTTTTTAAAATAAATCCAACAGTTTGAGTAGGTAATCCATTCACATAGCTCAAAAATCAAACAATATAAAAAGATATATATTGAAAAGACTTTGTCCCTGCCATCAACCCCTCTAACTCACCCCAACAGGTAATCACTTCTATTACTTTCTTCTGAATCCCTCCAGATTGTGTTTTCAGGCAAATACAAGCACATACAAATATAGTTCTTGTCCCCTCCCCCCTTTACACATAAGGCAGCCAGCACACTATACACACAGTTAGACACCTTTACATGATAAATTCTAGAGGTCTTCCCAAATCAGTACATAGACAGCTTCCTTAATTTCTTTTATAGTTGTTTAGTATTCAGTTGGATAGATGGATATTGGTATATTCCTAAAAAGCCATTTTGGCTGCATGCATCAAGAGTCTTACATTTTTCATATACTTTGATTTAACAACTGCTCTTCTAGGAATCTATCCTGAAGAAACAATCAAGAGATGAAGGACAAAGACTAATGCAAATAGATATTTACTGCACGATTTTTTAGAACTATCCCCCAAATAAATAAATAAAAAGGAAGCAACAATAAACAAGTGGTTAGGTAAGGATGTTGCATCCCGACAAAAGAATATCACGTAACTATCAATATTTCTGGAGAACTTGGTGACACAGAAAAATTAAGATAAACCAATCAATTCAGATACAAAATTATATGTACAGGGTGATAGCAATCATGCTTTAAAAATGCATATTACAAAAAAAACAAAATATATCCACATGTTAATTCCCTCTGTGTTAAAATTACAGGTGAAGTTTTTCTTTCTTAATACTCTTCTGTCCTCCACTCTAATGCCAGGAGCCCACAAACCTCCCTGGTATCTTCTACCTCCCCAGAAGATCTTCCCAAAGCCAGTCCCTACTGACAGTAGACCCCTAAAGTAGATAGAGAAATAAGTATATTTACTTCTTTCTTTGTCCAGGCTCTAAAGGCCAAGTTCAGGGCTTTACCACCATGGACCAGGTAGGAGGCAGGGTGTCTCCTGTTTTCTCGCAAACCTACAGGGGGAAAGAGGAAGGTAGAGTGTCAAAGAAACCATGCAGGGAAGTGAAGGACTTTTTACTTTTTTCAGGCAACCAGAGAAAATGTTCAAGGTTCTGAGCACAACTCCACATCTCAGTTCTTATAATGGTGTTCATTTTGTGAGTACCTTGACATCTACTATCTCATTGAATCCTATACCCAATCCTGTAAGCCAGATATCATCTTCATTTTATAGTTCAGAAAATAAGGCCCAGAGAGGCAAAGAATACAAAGGTCACACCTGGTAAGTGACAACGCCAAGACTGAAACCACGTCTGTCAGAATCTGACACCTGTCTTCCTTCTACACTACTCTGCTTCTTGGGTTTCAAAATATGAACACTCAAGAGGACCATGATTGCCACCTACACAGATCTGAAGAGCCATTAATGCCTTGTTCTGAGTTACTCCAGGAGGAAATTAAAACAAACATCCAAATTTAGGCTCAATAAAGAGTTTTCTACTGAACTAAGCTGTTCAGAACTGATAATAAGCAGTTAGTCATCTAGCCCCTGAATGAACACTTACATGACAGTCTATCTAGGTGGCAGAATAAGGACTTGAAGTATTGCATAAGAGACTATACTCGTTGGCCTTTGAGATTCTTTGTAACTCTTTCTGGCCAAGTCACTTGGGAAATCTCAGGTCTGAGTAAGGGAGCCACTCTATTTCAGAGAAAACCAGGAAAGAAGAAACCCAGTAGGCTGGCTTCTACTTGGGCTGATACCCAAGACCAAACCAATGAAGTCAGTGTAGGACTGGGCCTTGTCCCCAGGAGAGGGATATCCAGAGAACTCTGACACTATTCAGATTGAGTTTCTTATTTTAAGAATAGGAATAATTTTACTGTGATCCAATTTTCTCAGCTCCTTTTACTAAATAAGATATTTAAAATCCATGCCTTACCCTAAATTATACTTGGTAAAAAAAAAAAAAGCCAATTTCAAAAGATCACAACATTTAGTTCCATTTTTATAACATTCTTGAAATGACAAAATTAGAGAGATGAAAAACAGATCAGTGGTTTCCTAAAGTTATGGATAGTTCAAGGGGAAAGAGTGGGTGAGATTATAAAGGGGTAGCACTACAGAGATTTTTGTGGTGATGGAAAAGTACTATATCTTGATTGAGGTGTGGGTTATGAGAACAGGGCAAAAAGGGCAGTTGGCAAAGGGCTCCATACCTCGAAAGATGTCCAGAATGTGCTTCCCCACATACCAACAGATGGTCTCAAAGTTGGGGAACTTGAAGAGGTCTGCTGTGCTCAACCGCTTCTCAATCTCATAGGCTCTGGAGGAAGTAGTTACAACAATAACAATGATGTTTACTGTTTACTGGGCATCTACTATGTATCAGGTATTGTTCTGGATGCTTTGTATCCATTATCTCTAATCCTCACAACTATCCTTTAAGACTTTATTTTGTGGGTTAGGAAATTTGAGCTCAAAGATTATGTGACTTGATAGTCACATAACTGCTAAGTGAGGAAGAGGTATTCATCCTCCAGTGAACATCAACAGGAACCAGTATCCATTCCTTTATGATCATCTCGCCTCCTTCTATGCTGTACTCTCCACTATAGGGGAGAACTCAAGGACTCTAGCAGATGGAAATGGCCAACTTGGGATCACCAGAGCTTCAGGACTCACTTGAGCTGCATTTCAATATTAAGGCTGTGTAAGAAGTTCCCTCCAAAGGCAAGGCAGTCCACGGGGGTCAGCACAGCATGAATCCATCCTGCAGTGTAACAAGGCAAAAATCATAGCTGGCAAAGGGCCTTTCTTCCTTTGGACATCTACACTGCCCACTCAGCTCAAACACAATACCTTAGAGCATCCAGTCTGGCAGTAACTCAGAATATTCTAGGTTCTTCCACATTCCCAGCACCCATCTTGGCCAAGTCTGCCATCATTATAACCCTGTACTGGACCAACCTATAGGGTTAATAAACTCCTTCTACATCCTCCTCTCTATACTTTAAAATCTCTTTGGTGCCTCACCTATCCTCTCTCTTATCACTAAGAAAGGCATCATCTCCTTGCTATGACTACCTCTTCGAACTCTGCCCTAAGTACAACAAAAAGCTTTTGTGTTAGACCTGGGTTCAAATCCTGCCATTTTCTAGCTAAATATCCACTTCAAAGGTTGATTGTGAAGAATGTACCTAGCTGAAACTAAATTATTTTCCTTGCCCTTGACCTTATATTGCCTTCTAGGACCTCCTGATTTTCCTTCTTAAATCTCTCTCATATTCATCTCCTCTTCTTCATCCATCCATCCTACTAACGGTTTGGTTCAGATCCCTCATCATTTCTTACTTATGCTACTTATAACAGCCTCCAAACTGTCTCCTCTAATACCAGTGGTTCTTTAAGGGGTAATACAGGGAATCCTGGGGCTCCTCAAAACTATGTTCATAATAATACTAAGATGCTATTTGTCTTTTTAACTCTCATTCTCTCATAGGTATACAGTGGAGTTTTTCAAAGGCTATAGGACATGATATCATAACACGCAGAGGCAGATTTGAGGGCCTTAAGTTTTCTATTAACCCAAACACTAAAAATATTTGAAGAAATGTAAAGGTCAACCTTTTAACTAAATTTTTAGTTTGAAAATAGTTATTTTTCATAAAAATTGTTACTTATGCTAACATATAATGGGTTTATTCTTGTTTTTTCTCAATGAACTAATAAATATTTTGGAATTATCAGTTTTAATTTATAATTTGGTAAATATGAATACATATAAACCACATAAATAAAAGTTCTTTGGGATCCTCAATAATATTTAAGGGTATAAGGAGATCTAGAGTCTGAAATGTTTGTAAACCACTGATCCACAACAATCTTGATCTCTGAAGTCTATCTTCCAAATCCCAATCCTAAGTGATATATCCAAAATACAAATCTGCCCATATCATCTCTTGCTTGAAACTCTTCAATGAAATGTACATCCACAGGAGAATAGATAAATTGCTGTAGAGTGGAATAATAGAAAGCAAGTAAAATGAATGAGCGGTAGCTACACGTATCAACAGGATCTCACAATTATAATGTTCAGAGAAAAATGTTGAGAAAATACATGTAATATGATTCTATTTATATAACAAAAACATGTAAAACAGAGACTTCCCTAGTGACTGGAGGTTAAGACCACACCCTCTCCCCCCCAAAAAAATCATGTAAAACAATACTATACACTGTTTAGTTGCTTAGTAAGGCATTACCTATGTAATAAAGGGATAAAAATGCAGGAGAATGATATCATCAACTTTAGGACAAAGGCTAGCTCTGAGAGGGCAGAATGGGAAATTGAAGAGAGATATATAAAAGGCTTCAAATATGTTTGCAATATATTATATTTTTAGTTAAGTTATAAACACATAAATGTTCACTATATTATTCTTTATATCTTTTGCTTCATCTAAAATATTTCATTAAAAATTAAACAAATAAATCTTTAATAGTCCCCAGTTGCCTCTGAAATAAGTTCAGCCTGCAAATCTTTTCAGCTTCATCTGCTCCCAGCCTTTGGTCTTTAGGCTCTAGTATTCATAAACTGCTTTACACATGTTTGCTTTGCTTATGCCTTTCCCTAACCTGAGAGGTCTTTTATGCCTTTATTTCCTTTATCAGTACCTACTTACCCTTCAGGTGTCACTCTTCTGAGAAGATTGTCACAAACTTCTGGTCAGACTAAGTGTTCTTCTCTGTGCTCCCCAAACTTCTGGTGAATACCTCTATTGTGTCTATTAGACCATTATACTGAAATGGCCTATACATATCTTTAATCTCTAGCACCTAGCACAATGTTGGGGCAGAGAGTAAACATGAAATGCTTGTAGAACTAAGCAGATTGCCCCCAGCTGTGGGAATATGTACCAAGAAGCAAATGAATCCAACTCAAACCTCTGGTAGACAAATTCAATTTACCAGTTGCCAAGTGTCCAGTGTAAAAAAAAAACCAACCATGTGAAACTCAGCAAAGAATTTAAAGATGGGTAAATAAATGCCTGGGAATAGAAAACTATAAAGAGGAAAGCAGATGGGTATGGGGGTGGGGGTGTGACTTGCCTTAAACATTCTATAAAACCAATGTAATCAAATCAAGATAAGAATAAACAAATAGATCTGAGTAACAGAAAAGTCCAGAATTATACAATATAATGTTAGACAAAGATGTTAGAATTATATGACATGAATTTTAAAGGAGTCATCATAAAAATGCTTCAATGAACAATTACAAACATGCTGGAAACAAGCAAAATAAGTAGAGAGAGAAGCCATAAATAAACAAATGGAAATTATAGAACTAAAAAAATACTTCATCTGAAATATATAATGAAACAATGGATTCAATAGAAGAATGGAAACAATGAAGAAAAGAATCAGAGAATTTTAAAACAGGGCAACAGCACCCAACATAAAAAAGAGAAAGGAAACAGACTGAGTGAAAAATAAACTCAGGAACCCAACAAGGAACCTACTGTATATGTATAGCACAGGGAACTATATTCAATATCTTATAATAACCTATAAAGGAAAATAATATAAAAAAGATATATACACATAAAATTTAATCACTTTGCTGTACACCTGAAACACTGTAAATCAACTATATGTCAGTAAAAATTCTTTAAAAGACCAAAAAATAAAGGACCATGCAATGGGACAGAAAAAAAGTCTCAGGAACCTGTGAGACTACAGCAAAATGTGTTATATTCATAGCATCAAAGACCCAGAAGAAAAGTTAAAGAATGTGGGGCTGAAAAAGTATTGAAGAAATAATAGCTAAAATCTTCACTAATATGGCAAAAGACATAAACCTACACATTCGAGAAGCTCAGTGAACACATAATAGTATAAACCCAAAGAAATCCACACATTATTGTCAAATTGCTGAGAAACTAAATTAAAAAAATATTGAAAGTAGCAAGAAATAACACATACTGGAGAAAAAATAATTTGAAGTATAGTCAAAATCTTTTCATACAGAAGCTAGAAGGAAGCAGCACAACATTAAAGTACTGAAAGAAAATAACTATCAACCCAAAATCCTATATCCAGCAAAAATATCTTTCAGGAGTGAAAGGGAAATCAAGACATTTACAGATGAAGGAAAACTAAGAGAATCTACTGCCAGCAGACCTACCCTGAAACTCTAAACAGAGGGGAAATAAGAGAAGGAATCCTGGAACACCAGGAAGGAAGAACAATGGAAGACTAAAAATACAGGTAAAAACAACAGTCTTTCCTGCTATATGGGTATTGAAATTATGTTTGACAGTTGAAACAAAAATTAAAGCATGATGTGACATGGATCTAATGTATGCAGAGGAAATATTTAAGGCAAATACATTTAAAGGGTAAAGAGATGTGAAAAGAGGTAAGGTTTGAACCCTTTCCTCAAACTGGTAAAATGTCAATACCAGTAGACTATGGTAAGATTCATATATGTATGTATGTATATACATATATAGATATAGACATATTTACACATGTAAACACATGTACATATTTATCTATACATGTACATATGCATGTGTATACATGTATACACAAATATATTCACACATATAAAACTAGAGCCAACACTAAAAAAACTATACAAAATCTGAAGCTAAAAAATGTATATGGAAATTAAAGGTGAAAAACAAAGTTGGAAGGCTGATACTTTCAAATTTCGAAACTTACTACAAATGTACAGTAACTGAGACAGTGTGATACTGTCATAAAGATAGACATATAGATCAATGGAATAGAATTCAAAGTTCAGAAATAAACCAACATATGTCTATATGTCTAACATATGTCTATCAATTGTCTATAGTCAATTGATTTTTTATAAAGGTGTCAAGACAATTCAATGGGGAAAGAATGGTCTTTTCAAACGGTTCCAGGACATCTGGACATCTGCATGCAAAGGAATGAAACTGGACCCATGTCTCATACCATACACAAAAATTAAATTGAAATGGATGAAGCACATAAACGTAAGAACTAAGAAGAAAGCATAGGTGTTACTCTTCATGACTCTGAATTAGGCAATGGTATCTTAGATATAATACCAAAAGCACAAGCGAAGAAAAAAAATAGATAAACTGGATTTTTGTGCTTCACAGACCAACAGCAAGAAAGTGAAAAGACAATTCCAAGAATAAGCGAAAGTATTTGCAAATCATACATCCAATAAAAGTCTAATCCAAAATACATTAAGAATTCTTTTTTCCCCCCAAAATATACATTAAGAATTCTTACAACTCAACAACAGAAAGATAAATTACCCAATTAAAGAATGGGCAAAAATTTTGATTAGATATTTCTTTTAAAAAAGATATATAAACATCCAATAAGCACATGGAAAAATGTTTAAAATCAATAGCCATTAAAGAAACACAAAATAAAAATCTCAGTGAGCTACTACTTCACACCACCAGAATGGTTATAATCATAAAGATAGGCAACAACAAGTGTCAGGAAGGATGTGGAAAAACTGAGACTCTCATAAATCACTGGTGGAAATGAAAAATGCAGCTGCTTTAGAAAATAGTTTGGCAATTCCTTAAGAAGTTAAACACAGAGTTACCATATGACTCAGCAATCCCTTTCCTAAATAGATACATCCAAGAGAACTGAAAATATAATAACTGTTAGCACAATAACTTGTACATGAATGTTCATAACAGCACTATTCATAATAGGCAAAAGGTGAAAAAAACCCAGATGCCTATAAAATGATGAAAGGATAAACAAAATGTGGTGTATCCTTACAAATGGAGTACTTATCAGCCATTTAAAGAATGAAGTATTGATAGATGCTATAACATGGATGAACCTTGAAAATATTATGCTGGATGACAGAATCCAGACATAAAAGACCACATACTGCATGATTCCATTTACATTAACTATTCAGAAATGGAAAATTCATACACAAAGAAAAGTACAAAAGTGGCTGATAGGGGCTGGTGAGAAGGAATGGGGAGTGACTGCTAATAGGTACAAGGTTTCTTTTTTAAAGCAGTGAAAACTTTCTGATATTAGTGCTGATGTTTGTACAACTTAATGAAAACCTGAATTGTACCCTTTAACAATATGGTAATTTTAATGGTATGTGCATTATATCTCAACTTTTTAAAAGGCACATTTAGGGGACTTTCCTGGTGGTCCAGTGGCTAAGGCTCTGTGCTCCCACTGCTGGGGGCCTGGGCTGATCCCCAGTCAGGGAACTAGATTCCCACATGCCACAACTAAGACCCAGCACAGCCAAATAAATAAATAAATTTCTTTTAAAAAAGCACATTTAACAAAATGAAAACTACAACATATCAAAATATGTGACATAGCTAAATCCATGCTGAGGGGGAAATTTATAGCACTAAATACATTAAAAGGGAAAAAAAATCTTAAGTCAATAATCTAAGCTATCATTTCAAGACTGAAAAGAAGGAGAGCAAAATAAACCCAAAGTAAGCAGAAAGGAAAAAAGATAAAAGCAGAAATCAACGAAATTGAAAACAGAAAGACTACATTGAAAATCACAATGAAACAACAGATGATTCTTTTAAACGTTCAACAAAATTGAAATTCACAGATTACTAACATCCAGAATGAAAAGAGGGTACACTAGAGACTTAGAAGATATCAAAAGAATAATAAGAAATACTATGAACAACTCTTCACATATAAATTTGACAACTTAGATAAGATGGGCCAATTGCTCCAAAAGCACAAACTATTACAACTCACCCAGTATAAAATAATTTGAATAGCCTAATAAAGTTTAAGGAAATTGAATGCTAATTAAAATCTTTCCCAAAAGGAAAGCTCTAGGTCCATGTGGCTGCAGTAGAGAATTATACTGAACATTTGGAGAAAATTTAACACTAATTCTGAAACCAAGGAATTAAGAAATTAGATAGTCAAGAAAAATCTAAATAAATGGAGAGACACACTGTGTTCATGGAAGATGCAACATACTAAAGATGTCAACTTTCCCCAAATGGAGACAGCTAGGTTTTTTCCCCCAAAATAGCCACACTCAGACCCCACTTCAGACCTATGAATTCATAATTCTAGGGGTAAAGCCTAAGCATTTATTGTTTCAGGAAAAAAAAAAGGCTATCCCCACCCAGGTCATTCTGACTTATAGCTTACAATGCCAGTCTCTCCAGTCACTATCTCTAGAGTCATGGGGCTGAGAGTCCTGTTTTCTGTCCACCAAGCTGACATCAGTTCAGTGCAGAGAAGCCTATCAATTTCCTCCTGGACCTCCCCAAACAAGCACACTGGTCACCACTTTGGTCACCACTTGAATTTTTCTGATGTGCAATTCTGAGCCTATAACTGATACAAGAAGGGTATCTCACATTCAGGTCAAAACATTATGGGAAGGGGTTGGTTCTGGTGCCACAAGCTCCCTTCTTCTTCCCACATTCCTCAAACCCTCCCAGAGGGGCCCAGGGGAGACCTGTAGGAATGAAAAGTGTCTGTCCTTGCTTCACAGAACACTTGTAGCACTTGTCCACCTGGTCCCCAAAGAACATCTCATTCTGGTTAGAGGAGCTGCTCCAGCACTCAAAGAGAGTCAGGTTGGCATTTGTTGGACGGATTAGGTAGAAGATCTTCTCACCCTGAAACAAAGATGGAAGGGCCAAAGCTATCAAGGGAGTCTCCAAAAGAATATTCTCTCATGTTCCAGGACCATGTAGTAATGCTAGAATTCTTTCTGTTCAAGGATCATTTATATACAAATATGGAAAACTTCAAAAGTTCCTTTTCACTTTGTACTTTTAAACTTCTATAAGACTAACAAGAACAATCTGGAAAGGGCATTTCAAACAAAATTGTCAACTTAAGACAAATGTACACCAAAGGCTGCAGGAATACCAAATGAAAAATGTCCTCTACAGATGAGCAGATCAATACTATCAGCCCCAGGAGAATTTAAGGCCACATTACTAATGAGAAGAAAATTGAATTTGCCTTTAAATGCCATTTGCAGAGAGTGTTTCTTCTCACACCTGCAATCACAGCTAATAAAAGTTTAAAAGTTCAGTAATCACCCAAGGACTTCTGGAAGATTATATGTTGGGTGATTATCTGTTGGAAGAACATTTTATTTCTTAATTATGCTTTGCCTGGATAATCACCACATAGGTAGTTTGGCAGAAAAGAAAGAAAAACCCACTAGCACAAAAATCTTCCCAACCCATAGCTTGATTAAACAATGTTTCATGACAATACATTTCAATGTAGAAAAGCAACACTAGAAAATATCTACTGTACAACTGGAGAAATTTGAATCAGATCTGTAGATTAGATAATAATGCTATATCAATATTAATTTTGATTTTGATAACTATATTGTGATGATATAAGAGAATACCCTTGTTTTTAAGAAATACACACTGAATTATTACAAGATAAAGGGACATCATGTCTGCAAATACTTTCGAGTGTTTCAGAAAAAATATATATGTAAGATTATTTTATTATGTTTGCTTCAGAGAAAGAATATAATAAAATAGTAACATAGGAATTTGAGTGAAGGGCACACAGGAAATCTTCCTATTAGCAATTTTTCTGTAAAAAACTATTTAAAAATTAAAATGCTAATGGGGGAAGAGATAGGGAGTTTGGGATCTCCAGCTATATTTAAAATAGATAACCAACAAGGTCCTAGTGTATAGCACAGGGAATTTTGCTCAATGTTATATGGCAGCCTCAATTAGAGGGGAGTTTGGGGGAGAATGGATACATGTTTATGTATGGCTGAGTCCATTTGTTGTCCACCTGAAACTATCACAACATTGTTAATGGGCTATACTCCAAAATAAAAAGTAAAAATTAAACAGTTAAATATAACATTTGCATAACAGCACTTTCATTTACACACTCCAATTTCTTCATGATAAACAACTAGTTCAGGATTTGTGATCATTTGGACAAGAGCCATATCCAAGTTTTTCCTCTTTTCTTGGCATTTCTGATAAAAAAACTAAATAGCATGAACAGTGGTAGAAAACAATAAGTTATTTAAGAAATTTGTTTACCAGACCTCAAAAATCCTTTAGTCACTGACAATCAATATGCTAATTACAAAACTGTAACAACCACATAAAGGGAAACTATAGGAAGGCTGACATTTAAAAAAAACCATCTCAGACTTCCCTGATGGTCCAGTGATTAAGAATCTACCTACCAATGCAGGGGACACAGGTTTGATTCCTGATTCGGGAAGATTCCATATGTCTTGGGGCAGCTAAGCCTATGTGCCACAACTACTGAACTGCATTCTAGAGCCTGCAAGCCACAACTACTGAGCCTGTATGACACAACTACTAAAGCCCATGTGCCCTATAGCCCATGTTCTGCAACAAGAGAAGCTACTGCAATGAGAAGCCCATGCACCACAACTAGAGAGTAGCCCCCACTTGCTGCAACTAGAGAAAGCCTATGTGCAACAATGAAGATGCAGTGCAGGCAAAATAAATAAATAAAACTTAAAAAAAAAAACCAAACACCTCATACATGCTCTATCTTCAGTGGTGGCAGTCATGCAACTATTTATACAATTGTCAAAACTCATAAAACTATAAACTTAATATTGATGAATGTCATAGTACAAAAACTATAATTCAATAAATTTGGGAGGAGGGGGAGTGTCTCATGTTACCAGAAATTTCTGCAGTAAAAATGGACATTTTCCATACCTAGAGGTAGGAGTACAAATTGGTTCAATTAAGATAACAGAGAAAACCTTAGAAATCTGTTGTTATTTTTTTTTAAAGTTAATCATCAAAACTATGAAGCAGAGACAACTTATACTGCATATCCACTCAATACCCAACCCTGATAAGAGTAGTTATGTGTAAATGTTATCCAAATAGAATCTGGGATGCAGGTAGGCCTTAGTAGCCTGTTTTATGCAACCACTTGAAACAAACAGGGAGGCCCAAGGCCTGGCTGTCTTCAGAAACCATACCCATTCTTACCTTGAGCACATGGTACCACACTGAGGTGCCACCAAAGTCAATGTGAAAGTCTGTATAGCTATCCCGCACGCTCATGAGGCAGTACTTCTGCACATTGGGCCTCTCAAAGATACACTCCTCTGGCCACAAGTTCTCCACCCATGAAAGCTTCCGAACAATCTTGGGTGTCTCCACAAGGTTAGAAAGTCTATCAAGGAAGGGGTGGAGAGCAGATGTCAGCTGATTGGGAATTGACAGTTGAAGCCAGTATAAAATGCCCCCCATCCTAGTGAGAATCAGGGAAGACAAAGTTCTCTCCACAGAATCCCCAAGAGCACACAGTACACTTATTTTTGTAAGACAAGTCAGCATTCTCTTTCCACTCAGCTCTGGAAGTTCCAAGTTTCAGCTCCATAGCCATCCCCAGTCAAAGGTGATCATTTCCTCCACTGAATGCTCAGAATCTCCACACCCAGGCCCACTCACTTGGCACATGGTGTTTAACAGTATTGTACTGTCCCTATGTCACAGGGTCTTCTTTATGAAGATTAAGTAGAGAAACCTGTCAGAGCTCAGTTCCAGGTAAAGACGTGTTTACCTGAGACAGTGGAGCTATCCTGGGAGTTAAACAGTGACCATGCCACAATCTACATACCAGAAAAAAAAGGTCTAAGGAAGCTGTCCTGGATCTTGAAAGAGACAAAAATTAATTAAAACAGCCACTGAATAATCTATCCAATGCTAGAAACTGTAAAGGGGAAACATGATTTGGTTGTTATAATGTGAGCAACTACCCTAGAAAGTATAAACCAGCTCGCCATGCCAAAGGAAGAAACCACCCGGAGGAAGGGAGAGGAACACTAATACATACTCAGTATATACAAGTCCTAGGTACTCTGTGAGGCTTTTTACTTACCCCTGCTCCTCTTACCTGGTATCAGAGAATTCCAAACTAATAACATTGAGGACTTTCTCCCTCTTCCCGCTATAATAATATTTCACAAAATCACCAAGCTTCATCTTGCAATCAGCCTGGCGGGCCACATCAATCACATCAATCTCTTTGTCAGAACCTGGAATAAAGAGATAGGCTCTGCACCAAGTGACCTCAGGGACCAGGGAACACTCATCCCCTAACCGGTCCTAGAGTGACCTTACGCTGAAAACTTCTCTCAATGTATTTGTCTACACATATATGGGAAGTGGAGGATTCCCTGGTGGCTCAGATGGCAGAGTCTGCCTGCAATGCAGAAGACCTGGGTTCAATCCTTGGGTCAGAAAGATCCCCTGGAGAAGGAAATGGCAACCTACTCTAGTATTTTTGCCTGGAAAATCCCATGGATGGAGGAGCCTGGCAGACTACAGTCCATGCGGTCGCAAAGAGTCAGACACATATGGGAAGTGGGGGTAGGTGTTCCTCACATTCTGCTTAGACCTATGTGCCAGGTCCAGACATTCTAGGGCAACAGAAATGCCTGACACACGGTCTCACAGTACAATCCATCTGCCTGGGTCCTGCTTCCTCACTTCTCTTCCTCTCCCCTAAAACTCATGTCCAGAATACAACTAGCATATGAGGGCAAAAGTCAAAGGCTTTTTCATCTCAACAGAGTACAGAGAGGTCACAAAAATCTTTGGAATTCCCCAGGTAAAACATGTGGCTCAGTCTGGAGTTTGTGGTCTATTAGGAGGAAAAGGAAAAAAGACCAGGATTTTGGTTCTAGCTTTGCCTAAGAATGATGGCAAGGTACATCACATCAGATTTCCAAGATGGCCAGAAAAGAAATGAAAACTGGAAGGGAAGGGTCATATGTTTTGTTGGGAGTGAACAATGTCACAGTTAAGAGGGTCTGTGGTGCTTACCAACATAGTGTTCCACATCCCTCACAGTGAATGATGGTGAGGGCAACGTCATCCCCAATCCATCCTTCTTCAAGACCAGGATGGGCACACTGAAGCTATTCTCTTCCAGGAATTCCACGGTCAGCTGACTTCCAGTGGGCTTCAGAATCACTTCATCTGAACTGTGGGTCACAAAAGAGAAAGCATGAACCCTACAAGCTCTGCTACTGAAGGTCTCACTGGGTGCTTTCACTCACCAAAGGTGTGGGGTCTTCCTGAGGGGACCTAATGTGGGCTGGCAACTAATATGTGGCATAAACTTCACATCCCAGCTAATAAATGACCTATCGAAGGCAAGAAGCCAGGCCACTGGCAGAGGTGGGAAGTTAAATCCAGGATATCCTGTCAGTATGATGCTCTTGTCTAGATGACAAAGGAACAAATCAGTCAACAGCCTGCCCTGGAAGAAAAGACGTATCTGACAAGTTTAACTGATTTACACTAACCCAGAGCAGCACCTTGGGCTTCCCTGGTAGCTCAGCTGGTAAAGAATCCACCTGCAATGCAGGAGACCTTGGTTTGATTCCTGGGTCGGGAAGATTCCCTGGAGAAGGGATAGGCTACCCACTCCAGTATTCTTTGGCTTCCCTGGTGGCTCAGCTAGTAAAGAATCCACCTGCAATGCGGGAGACCTAGGTTTGATCCCTGAGTTGGAAAGATCTCCTGGAAAATGGAACAGCTACCCACTCCAATATTCTGGCCTGGAGAATTCCATAGACTGTATAGTTCATAGGGTCGCAAAGAGTCAGACACGACTGAGCGACTTTCACTTTCAGAGCAGTACCACCCCATTTTAAAATACTGGAAAATAGAGAAAAGACTGATTTAGAAAACAAAAACAATTTTTACAACCACTCTCTTGACATACATAGTTAGTTAACTAGAAAACAGGGGTTTCTGGTTTTCTTAAAATCATGTTGGAGAAAAAGATGGGCTATTTGACAAATTGTGTTGGGTTAAACATCTGGAAAAATATTAAGATCAATGTCTGGCTCATTCTTTACCTAATTCTAGATGGAACAAAGATTAAATTAGAAAAAAATAAAGCCAAAGGGTAGAAAAAATTATGGAAAAAGACAAGGCCCAGTGGCCACTAAAAATAGTAATAAGTAAATTTAACTACCTAAAATTAAAAATTTTCTGCATGGAAAGCTATTACAAATCAATAAGAAATAGGAAGTAACCCAACAGAAAAACTGTCAAACAATGTAAGCAGATAGGTAACAGAGAAGAAAAATAAAGATGACTTATAAATGCATCATAATATACATGCTTCCTTAATCACTAAAGAAATTCACATGGAGACAGTGAAATCTCATTTTTTATCTTATCAGAAAGGCAAAAAAAGTTTGATAATAAACAGTGTTAGCCAGGATAATAGGGAAATAGGCACGCTCACACATTGTTTAGTGGGAGTATGAAATAATGTGGTCACATTAGAAACAACCTAGCAATATCTACAAACATGCTTAAAGCATATATTCCTTAACCTAGCAGTTTTACTTTTAGGTAGTAAATCTACACATACTCTCACTCACATATGCAATCACTTAAGTACAAAGACATTCACTGCAGCATTTTTTTCCTAATAGCAAAATACTAGAATCAATTTAAATGTTCATCAAGAAGACTGCTTAAATAAATTATACATTCATACAATGGAGTACTAACTATCCATGAAAAGGAATGAAGAACATCAGTATATGCTGTTATGGATTGATCTCTAAGATACAGAATTTAGATTTTTAAAAAAGCAAGATATAGAACAGTGTTTCTACTTGTGTTTTTTAATTTTAAAAAAGGGGCAACTCATACATTCATATATGTTTGTATAAGCAAAAACTATTTCTGAAAGAATGCACAAGAAATTGGTTGACTTTGGAGAAGGAACCTGAGGGGGTAGGGTAAAAACGAGACTCATTGCCTTTAAATAAAACAAATATTAAGTTGAAGAAACACTTATAATCCTAAATAACATTTCATTTACAGGAGAGTTGAAAATGGTCAAATGAATTAAAAACTAAGCAAAAGACAGTGTTTCATTCATTAATTTTTCTAACTCATTATTTTTGTTCAAGTAATTTATTTTCAATAAGCCAATCTTAATTTTTTAAGGAAACAAATTTTTTCTTGATTGTAAAAGAAATACATGGCTACTCAAAAAAGTATTTTCCCAGAGAGTTTCCGCTTCTCTAAAATGAGAGAATTAAACTTCCTGGTTTCTAAGACTCTTTCTAGTTATAGCATTCCCTGGGTACATGTAAATATCCTCTCCTGACTGAGGCAAAAACTGCCTCTCTATCTACTCAAAGTTTCTACAAGTAGACCTTAACATACTCTGTACATCAAATGAAACTCTAACAATGTTTCTCAGAAACTGACTAAAACAGAAGATCTCCCCACAAAGGGAACTCACAGAGCCCTGCAGACATCCCCAAATGATGGAGGCACCTAGTGGGACAGCCAATGGAAAAGCTGAGAAGAGATGGGTCCCAGCTTCCCAGAGCAGTAGCGTTCACTGGCCCTTGGAGTAGGGGCTCCTCACCTGTCAAAGGTCCTACTCCGGAGCTCTCGAATGAATGTAGGGCTTCCCGTCTTCACTGGTTTCCCCTTGTGTGCATCATGGCCTTTGGAAGATACACGGCGTTTTTTCACTAAGCCAGAAAAAGACAAGAGACTGAGTCAAAATGGCTACAGGATATGGTTCTAAAAGCAAAAGCCTAAGCAGGTCCTGCTTCTCGTGCAATTTAACAACCCCCTGGAGCATCTGGAGTCAAGGAAGCCCTCATGGACTCAGAAAAGCACTTGGTGAGTATAGGTGCTTCCTTTGGGGAATCCCTAAATAATGGAGGGAGGTGAAACTGCATTTCTGCCCTCTCAGTGGAGCAGCTGCTATCCTACAGGGCCTACGTAAGCTTCTATTTCCCAAGGGAGACAAATCTGAAGCACTCAGGCAAAGGCAATTTCCCTTCCAAGCTTCCTTTGCTTTGTCTCTCTGGAATGTCTTCTCTTTAAAACCCCAAGATCTACTTACTAATGGAGGGCCCATGTAAGACCTCACAGTTGGGACAGTGGTAGAGGTCAATGTCAGCAGCCTTCTCCTCTTCAACACCAACACAACTAGAAAAGAGAAAATCAGCCAATGTTTGTGCAGATTTTATTTTTTATAAGGTCTAGAACTGTGCTGTTCAATACATAATTAAGTAAAATTTTAAATGCAGTTCCTCCATCACTCTAGGAACATTTCAAGTGCTCAGTAGCCACATGTGGTTACCATATTGGGCAGATTATCAAACTGTTTTGTCAACGCAAAAAGTTCTATTACACCACAACAGTCTAAAATAATTACAACAGAGCTAAAAATGTACAGACAATAAAGCTTCATTAAGACTCAGAATGAACAAAGCTGGAAGAGACTCTAGAGCACTGCTGTCTGACAGAAATATAATGTGAGTCAAATATGTAATTTTAAATGTTCTAATAGCCCCATTAAAAAGGTAAAAAGAAACAAGTGAAATTAATTTTAATAATAATTTAATAACATTTTATTTAACCAGTATATCTAAAATATTATTCCTACATAAAATCAAACATTTAAACTTTATTGAACAATTTATTAAATGAAAAGGAATGAAAACAGTGGTTCCCTTTAAGTAAAGGATTATATAACCTTATATAAGGTTATATATATATAAGGTTATATTATATATATATATATATAAGGTTATATTATGTATATATATGGTTATATAAGGTTATATAAATACAAGGTTATATATATATATAAGGTTATATACATATATAATATATATATAAGGTTATATATATATAACCTTATTATATTATAACCATTTTTTCTTCCTTATCTGTATTTCCTAATTTTCTACAATGAACATGCATTATTAATTTCATATTATAATATCTGAGAAAGATATAATTTTGAAAATCTGAGTTTACATGTATGTGAGCTAGTAATCTCACAAAATGTAAACCCTTCCTCACCAAAGAAGTCATCAGCAGCCCTCTAAAAATCTTTTGGCTAAGATCTAAGTCTTAAAATCTTTGGTCAGCCACACAGAAGAGGGAGCATAAAAATAAGGCAGAGCTCCAACCATTTTGGTTCAAGACTATGCTCATGAACTGACTTCCTGGGATCAGGACGCCACCTCCTTCCCCACAGCTAACCCTGTATATCTGTTGCACATCAATAAATTGGGGACATTTTATTTCATAAAAGCATTAGTCCATTACAGATTGGAAATTAAAAAAAAATACCCTGGTCCTTCACCTCAGAAAGTCTCAGAAGCACTGTGTTAGAACTTGGTCAGGCAGAAGTTGTACATTCTCCCAGACCCTTACAACTCAGGGCTGGGCTGGGGGTGGACGTCCCCCTCACTTTCCAGTGAGACTCTGAAATTATCTCTCCTCTATCCTTGTATAAGATCTCCTACTCTTCTGAGTTCTATATCATTCATCTATACCTCCTCCCACTCCTCTTCACTGTCAGTTACTCATCTCCCAAACATACCTTTTTCATTCATTGAAGAACCTTCTCACAGATTCCTCTCCATCTCAAGTCCTGCCAACCTCTCACATGACATAATAAAGGATATAGAGGCCTAACATCCCAGCCTCTTAGCACATTGACCTCATCTTCAGAGATTTCACTCCAATTTCAGCTACCAATTCTCACGGCCATTCCCCAAAACCCTATCAATACTTGCAACTGCTCCACCTCTGGAATACAAAATGCACACATCACTCTCTGACCACAAGATCATCCAGTCAGCTCTCATTCTTTACACCTGTTCTTTGCCCTCAAAATCTCTTGATTCTACTTTTCGTCCGTTCAACTACTATTGCCTTCACCCTTCTCCCCTATCTAGTTTATAGATTCCATCATTCCTCACTTCAACCATTCTCTTACAGATATACTGAGCTCACTTGCCCCACTGCCTTTACATTACTCCCACATGCAAATCCAAGCCCTGGCTCAATCCACTGAACCACTGAACATGGCTAGAAGGAAAAAAAATCATTCAATGGATTGGTGCCACAATAAACTGAGTGTCCAAAATATCTAAGTCATAGAATAACCAACACAACATTGAAGGAGAACGTTGGAAGATGGATGCTACATGACTCAAACACTGATTATAAAGCTACAGTAATCAGGACTTCCCTGGTGGTCCAGCAGTAAAGACTGTGCTTCCAATGCAGGGGTAGCAGCTTCAATTCCTGGTCAGAGAACTGAGATCCCACATGCTGCATGGTGCAGCAAAAAAAATTTTTTTTTCATTTATTTTTATTAGTTGGAGGCTAATCACAACATTGCAGTGGGTTTTGTCATACATTGACATGAATCAGCCATGGAGTTACATGTATTCCCCATCCCGATACCCCCTCCCACCTCCCTCTCCACCCGATTCCTCTGAGTCATCCCAGTGCACAAGCCCCAGGCATTGAACCTGGACTGGAGATCTGTTTCACATATGATAATATACATGTTTCAATGCCATTCTCCCAAATCATCCCACGCTCGCCCTCTCCCACATAGTCCAAAAGATTGTTCTATACATCTATGTCTTTTGCTGTCTCACATATAGGGTTATTGTTACTATCTTTCTAAATTCCATACATATGCGTTATTATACTGTATTGATATTTTTCTTTCTGGCTTACTTCATTCTGTATAATAGGCTCCAGTTTCATCCACCTCATTAGAACTGATTCAAATGCATTCTTTTAGAAGCTGACATTCTAATGGTTGATGCAGACAAGAAACAAAGTAACTCAATGTATCAGTGAAATATATTGTGCCTTAGATAGTAAGAGGAGCTAAGTAGAAAAATAAAGCAAAAGGGGAATATGTATGCATGTGTAAGCAAGTATATACACACACACCATGGGGTGGGGGGTGGCAAGAGGAATGACAGTGGTGCTGGAATTTTAGGTAGGGCAGCCGGGAAGGACTCACTGACAAAACAACTTTTGAATTGTTGTTTTGACCTGAAGGAAGTAAAGGAGCAAGCCATATGTATATGAGAGAAGAGCATCCCAATTAGAACAGCAAGTACAAAGGCCCTGTGGTGGGAGTCTGCCTAGATTATTAAGGCAACAGAGAGGAGGAGAGTGCAAGGGGGACAATAACAGGTTGGAAGGGCTCATGCAATAGGGTCCTGTAGACCATCATAAAGAACTTTGGCTTTTCCTGAGTGAAGAACTGGGTGAAATCCACCAGAGGATTGCGAGCAGGGATGTGATGTGATCTTAATTACATCTCTGGCTGCTCCTTGTGTTTCTTAGTGCACTCTTTTTCTCCTGTCCCCTTCTTAAATGTTGACATTTCTTAGGTCCTCTTGCCTGGACACCCTTTTCTCATTTTTCCTCGTTGGTTTCACTCACTCCCAGGGCTCCATGTGCCCTGTATGTACTTACAACTGCAAGCCAGATCTCTCTGGTGAGTTTCAGATCACTCCCTTGAAATGTCTCCTGGATATTTCTACTGGATAGTCCACTTACATAGATAGCACTTCAAATTAACATGTCCAAATTCAACTTGACCCTGACTCTCCAGCAACTGCACCCAAGCCTGGTGATACAGGCAGCCAGCTGAGAATCAATTCAGGGAGGCAGGGAAGCAGCAAGAAGTAGGACCACAGGTGAGCTAAAGCTCCAGGTCTCCAGGACAAACTACACTGTCCCATTGAACTTCACATACAAAACACAAATTCAAAGGTAAAACTATTAGGAATTTCAAGATAACAACCACATAGCATTAAACCTCAAGCATGGGCATGGGGCCCCCTCTCAAATATGAGGCTGTGTGTGACTACAGTGGTCACACGTACCATGAAGCCAGCCTTGCTCTAAAAACCCAGCTCAACTCTCAGTGCCAAGCTCTTTCTGGTCTCTGGCACTCATCACACATGGCTCCTTGTGCCCAGAACATTCCTTCCCTTTCTCTTCCCCACTCCCATGCCACCCACCCCCCACCAACTATCTTTATTTCAGCACTCACCCTACAGACTTGCTATTGCCTGTTTACTTGCTATCTGCCTCTACTACATACAGCAGACGGCATCTCTTGTTCACCCCAAGTCCTTACGTTATCCATCTCCCAAGTCAGCTTATTATTCAATCCAATTCACTGGGCTAGATAACATCTCACATCAGGCTTCTGGCTGCACTGTCTCAATAATTATCACCTGGACCAAGGTTCCTAAATGCTGTTGTGCTTCCCTAGTGAGGAGGACAATTATCACAGCACCAGGTCTCAAGATTAAGATGAATAATTTCCAACATGTACCACAGAGCTTGGCACATGGCAGGTATTCAGTATTTGGATGTAAGTTGGTGCACAAATTCAATAAACATTGATTGAAAATAGCTACTGCCCTCATGGAGTGGACATTCTAGAGGGGGGACAGGTGGTGAAAAATAGTTTCATAAATGCTATAAAATAAAGCAGGGTAAGGGGATGGTGAGTGAATCTGAAGTCTTCATAAAAGGAATTGAGAAGAAAAGTGAGCTATGAATATATTATCACCCATATATTATCACATTTAATCTCTACAACAAACCAGGGCATCTATACAGTATTCAGAAACACAGAGTTTAAAAGTACAAACTTGGGAGCAAAACTGCCTGGGTTTAAATCTCACCTCTGCCACTTGTACTAATTGTGTGAACTTATGCAGTTTACTTAACCTTGCTGTGCCTCAGCATCTATAAAATGAGAATATTAATAGTACTTCACCTCATAGGGTTGTTAGGCTTAAATGAGCTCAAGTAGGTAAAGAAACTGAGAGTACCTGGCACATCATTATTAATATTATTCTAACTTAACAGATGAGAAATCTGAGTAGGTAAATAATTTGTTGGTCATTACAAAACTAATAAATAAAAGAGCAGGATAAAAATCTGGATCCGTTTGACTCCACTATTCCACTACAATATATAATCAGAATATAACGTAGGGTTATTAGTAGAGTACAAGTGCTAAGAGAATACAAAAGTGGGCATTTAACCCTTCCAGAGTTTGAAACTAAGACGGGGACTAAGGGCTGGAGACGCTTAAGAGGTAACAAGATTGCTCAGGATCTTGTCTAGCTTCTTATGTGCTCAAGCTCTGCTCTCTGAGGATGTCCAAAAAGCCAAGTGCTGTCACCACCTATGCCTGGAAAAACAATATCTTCTTTCATCAATAAAAAGGAAAAAGAACATATTTTACTTTTCTTCATTATTCAAAAACTATCAGAAAATTCAAGTCAAATTCTGGTTCCTGCAACAATCTTGATCAGGCCAAACACAATCTATAAAAACAGGGGTGACCCATCCCTAGATGCTGAGGCACTCACCATTCATACCAATTCCCCGCCTCCAAGCACATAGAACTGGAGGAGTACAAAGAACACCGATCAAGTTTCAGTGTACCAGGGAAGTTTCTTTTCTGGTCTACCCAGTCTCTGGCACATAACTCTGCCAATCACAGATTTCACTAAATTCTGGATGCACCAAAAGAACTATTCTATATGTTCTGACATGCACACAAACAAGGTGTCACCTCTATCTCCCCAAAAAACCCAAGCAAACAAAAAATCCTCTTGTGATCCCTTCTGTTATTGCTTATTACTCTATTCCCCTGTATACCAAAGCCCTTCAAAACAAAAACTTGACTCCTTTCACAGCAAATACTGTATCAATATATACTCAAAATCTAATCACTTCTCATCACCACTGACTCTGGTCCAAATCACCATTACCTAATTAGATGAGTGTTTTCTCAAATATTAGGGCACAACAGAAATACCTGGAAAACTTGTTAAGACAGATTCCTAGGTCTGTCTCCAGAGATCCTAATTTGATAGATCTGGGGTGGGGCCCAGAAATGTGCATTTCTAACCAGACCCCAGGTGATGCTGATGCTGCTGGTCCAAGGACCACACTTTAAGAAATAATGATCTACAGTGATCCCAAACTCTCCCTGCTTCATCTCATACTCCTCATCTTGAGTCTGTCCTCACAACAGCCAAAGCCTAAACCAGATCACAACTCTCCTTCACTCAAAATTTTTCTGTGGTTCCCGTCCCACTTGGCATAAAAACAACTTAACAACGGGTCACAGGGCCCTATACCTGTGGTTCTCAAACTTGAGTGTGCATTAGAATCACCTGGAAGGTTTGTTAAACCATAGCTTCCTGGAGTCGACCCCCAGTTTCTGATTTGGTATGTCTGCGGGAGGACAATAGACTTTGCCTAACCAGTTCCCAGGTGATGTTGATCCTGCTGGTCCTACTTGGAGAACCATTGATCTACCTGATTTATGCCCCCATCCCCACTCCCAGCCCCTATCATCAGCTTCTACTACTCTCTCCTCACTCTGTCTAGTAACACTGGCTTCTTCGATATAATTGGAATGGTAACATGCCAGGCGTGCTCCCCACTCAGGTCCCTTATTTCCTCTACCTGGAACCCTCTTCCCCAACTTCCCTCCCTCACTTTCCTTCAGGTCTCTGCTCAAGTGTCACCCATATAATCACCCTATACACCAATAAAATAACTATGCCTCCAGCCCTGGAGATGGCACTCCTTTTCATCCTGCTTTACATTTCTCTACAGCACTATCACTTAACACACTATATGAAAGTGAAGTGAAAGTGTTAGTTGTTCAGTCATGTCTAACTGTTTGCAACCCTAAGGACTGTAGCCCTCCAGTCTCCTCTGTCCATTGAATTCTCTAGGCAAGAATACTGGAGTGGGTAGCCATTCCCTTCTCCAGGGGATCTTCTCAATCCAAGGATCAAATTTAGGTCTCCTGCAGTGCAGGCAGATTCTTTACTGTATGAGCCACCAGGGAAGCCAAACACACTATATATTTACCTGTAAGCATACTGTCTCATATTCACTGCTGTATCCACTCTCCCAGTATCTAGAAAATACCATAGCACACACCTACTGAATAAGTAAGTCTATAAATGAGTGAATAAATGAATGAATTGGTCTTGTTTTCTAACATGAAATAATCTAGAGGTCACAGCCTGTGTGTCATTCATCTCTATCTCCTACAGCTCTTAGCTCACTCCTTAGCAAAGAGTAAATACTCAAGAAATATTTATTTCATTAATATTCTAGGTGACAGCCAGAACTGGGTATCTACTATGTGTTAGGACTGTGCTAGGCACTTTACAGAGGTTCTCTTACTAATCTTCATAACAACCAATGAAATAGAGATCCTTTCTGTTTTAAAGCTAAGACAGCATGCCCAAAACTAATGCAATTACTGTGAAATCTACACTTCAATTAAAAAAAATTTAAATATATGAGTAAAGCTGAGAAAGCAGACACTTAGAGAGGTGAAGTGACCTACCCAAAGAAATGGGGCTAGTAAAAGGGAAAGTTAGGATTCCAGGCCAGTTTTTCATCACTATTCCTCTATTACCAAAAGCAGATGTTCATTTAGCTCCCCTAACTCATTCCTGGGCATCATGCCTATGAGGTCTTCTGGTCTGAATTTTTATAACTCCTCTTGGATACTGACTACCCATCCTTTGGTACATATTCGCCATCCCAAATTTCTCCTAGGTGAGTTGGGGCAAAAATTATGCTACCCCACTGGTGAAGGAATGGCTCTGAATCTGGATTTTGGAGGTTATATGAATTTACAAGTATGATAAAATGTATAGAACTAAATACACATATACACAAATGAGTATGTGTAAAACTGGTGAAATTGGAATAAGATTGGTGGGTTGTACCATTGCAGTTATATAAGATACCACCATGGAGGAAACCGCGTAAAGGTACAAAGGCCCTCCACATACATTTTTTGCAACTTCCTAAAAAAAGAAAAAAAAAGAATGTAAAGGACTAAGGCTGAGACTTTCCTGGTGGCTCAGATGGTAAAGCGTCTGCCTACAATGCGGGAGACCCAAGTTCTATCCCTGGGTCGGGAAGATCCTCTGGAGAAGGAAATGGCAACCTACTCCAGTACTCTTGCCTGGAAAATCCCATGGAAGGAGGAGTGTGGTAGCCTACAGTTCATGGGGTTGCAAAGAGTCAGATACAACTGAGCAACTTCACTTTCACTTTTCATGAATCTATAATTATTAAAAAATAAAATTTATTTTAAAAATATGCCACTCCAAAGACAACCTATGAGCCCTGACAGAGCAGGCTGTCCTTCTGATCCTTCTAACTCCACACCCTACAAGACTTTCTCCAGGCCAGGGATTCAGCAGCCCATACACTGCATCTAGTAAACTCTGAATATGAATGCTAGGCCTTCTCTTCCCTTTGCTACACACTCTCAAAGCTGTGGGTTACCCTTCTGCTGCTTTAAAGAGAGTGGTATTCACTTTAACTTGATTTCACTTGGAACAAAAATGTGGAGTGTGTGTGAGCTTATAAGCCTGATTTTTTCTATCTCCCACTTGAAAATGGTTTAACCTAACAGTGCCTTATACTATCTACAGTATTATATCCTATAGCAAAAGTCCAAGGAACCCAAGTTTGACTTGTGGTTGAACTAACTGGCTGTGTAGCTTTGAGCAAGCTATTTAACTTCATGAGAGAAAATAACAGCTCCAAAGAGCTATTTGAAAGATTAATTGGTTACTTTTGGTTGAGGAATAATGGAGTAAATGCACTTCTCCCTATTATTCTCACTAAGTACAGCTAAAAATCTCAGACATTAAGAAAAATAAAAGGTAAGATGACTCTGAAAAATGGAGAGAAGGCAGCCTGACCAGATGACAGCAGGACCTGAGGTAGTGAGTGCCAACAGACAGCAAGTGGGGTAACCCGGACTTCTACTTCTACCTGGCAGTAAAGAGTAGTACCTACCCCTTACCCTGAAAATGAAGTGCAGTGTCTAAAGAAGTCTGCAAATACATAAGATATAATAATACCTAGAGTCTCATAACATAATACCCAAAATATTCAGGATATAATGAAAATAATGACTCAGCTTATCAAGAACAAAAATAACACAGCTTCAATGAACTAAGAAAATCAGTAATCTCACTAATGAGGTGACACAGATGCTGGAATTACCTGATGGATTTTAAAGGAAAAACCACAAAAATGCTTCAATAACAATTACAAACATGCCAGAAACGAATAAATAAAAAGTATAAGCAAAAACTAGAATCTCTACAAAAAAATAGAAGATATAGAAAAGAACCAATTTCACTTTTAGAAAAAACTGTTGTTGCTTAGTCACTAAGTCATGTCCGACACTTTTGAGACTCCATAGACTGTAGCCCACCAGCTCCTCTGTCCATGGGATTTCCCAGGCAAGAATACCAGAGTGGGTTGCCATTTCCTTCTCCATGGGAATCTTCCCAACCGAGATCAAATCGGCGTCTCCTGTATTGGCAGGCAGATTCTTTACCACTGAGCCACCAAGGAAGCCCTTAGAAAAAACTAAAGCAACTTAAATGAAAACTCACTGCATGGGCTCAACGGCAGAAAGTAGACAACAGAGGGAAAAAATAGTAAACCTAAAGACAGAACAATAGAAACTATCCAATCTGAACAACAGAAAGAAAACAGATTGAACTATGAACAACTATAAGTCAAATAACGGACAATCTAGAAGAAATAGATTAATTCTTAGAAACATACAACCTGACAAAACTGCATCAGGAAGAAATAGAAAATTTGAAGAGACTAATAAGGAGACTGAATCAGTAATAAATAAAAAAAATTTCCCAAAGAGAAGACAAGCCCAGGACCAGATGGCTTCATTGGTAAATTTTATCAAACATTTAAAGAAGAATTACCACCAATTTTTCTCAAACTCTTTTTAAAAAATCAAAGAGAAAGGAACACTCCAGAACTCATTTTATGAGGCCAGGATTACCCTGATACCAAAGACAGATAAGAACATTACATGAAAAGAAAACTACAGGTCAATATCCCTGATGAATACACATGGAAACATTCTCAATAAAATACTAGCAAACCAAATTCAGCAGCAAACTAAAGGGAACATTTCCCAGGATCAAACGGGATTTATCCTTGAAACACAAAGCTGGTTCAACATAAACAAATTAATAGAATGAAAGAAAAAAGTGATCTCAAAAGAAGATACAGAAGCATTCGACAAAATTCAACACTGATTTATAAACACTCAGTGGGGTATAGAAGAAATGTACTTCAACATAGTAAAGGTCATATAAGATAAGCCCACAGCTAACATCAGACTCAGTGGTATATGGTTGAAAGCTTTCCTTCTAAGATCAGGAACAAGACAAGGATACTCACTCTCACCACTTCTATTCAACAGAGTACTAGAAATCCCAGTCAGAGCAATCAGGCAAGGGAGGGGAAAAAGGCATCAGAATTGGAAAGGAAGAAGCAAAATTATCTCTGTTTGCAGATGACATGATTTTATATATAAGAAATCCTAAAATTCATCCCCAAACTGTTATAGCTAATCAATAAATTCTATAAAGTTGCAGGATAAAAAATTAACATGTGGGACTTCCCTGGGGTTGAGAATCAACCTGCCAAAGCAGGGGACACCAAATCAACCTCTGATCTGGGAAGATCCCAAATGCCATGAGGCAACTAAACCCATGCACCAAAACTGCTGAAGCCCATGGGCCTAGAACCCATGTTCTACAACAAGAGAGGTCACCATAATGAGAAACCTGCACACTGCAATGAAGAGAAACCCCTGCTTACTGCAACAGAGAAAGTCCACATGCAGAAACAAAGACCTAGCACAACCAAAAACAAAAAATTAATTTAAAAAATTAATATTAAAAAATCAGTAGCATGTTTATACACCAAAAACATTATCTGAAAAATAAATAAAACAATTCCATTTACAATAGTGCCAAAAGCTATAAACTACTTAGGAATAAATTTAATCAAGAAGGTGAAAGATCTCTACACTAAAAACTACAAGACATCAGTGAAAGAAACTGAAGAAAACACAAGAAATGGAAGGATATCCTGGGTTCATGGATTGGAAGAATCAATATTGTTAAAAAGTCCACATTACCCAAAGCCATCTACAGATGCAAAACAATCCTTATCAAGATTCCAATGGTAATGATACAGAGAAGATTACCATGGCCCCTGTGCAAGTCAGTCAGTGCAGTTGGTCACTTGTGTCTGACTCTTTGCAACCCCGTGGAATGCAGCACTCCAGGCTTCCCTGTCCATCATCAACTTCTGGAGCTTGTTCAAACTCAAGTCCATTGAGTCGGTGATGCCATCCAATCATCTCATCCTCTGTTGTCCCCTTCTCCTCCTGCCTTCAATCTTTCTCAGCACCCGGTCTTTTCTAATGAGTCAGTTCTTCACATCAGGTAGCCAGATTATTGGAGCTTCAGCTTCAGCATCAGTCCTTCCAATGAATATTCAGGACTGACTTCCCTTAGGATTGACTGGTTTGATCTTCTTGCAGCCCAAGGGATTCTCAAGAGTCTCCTCCAATGCCACACTTCAAAAGCATCAATTACTCAGCACTCAGCTTTCTTTACAGCCCAACTCCCACATCCATACATGACTACTAGAAAAGCTATAGCTCTGACTAGACAGATCTTTGTCGGCAAAGTAATGTCTCTGCTTTTTAATATGCTGTCTAGATTGTTTCTCATAGCTTTTCTTCCAAGGAGCAAGCATCTTTCAATTTCACGGCTGCAGTCACCATCTGCAGTGATTTCTGGAGCTTAAGAAAATAGTCTATCACTGTTTCCATTGTCTCCCCATCTATTTGCCATGAAATGATGGGACCAGATGCCATGATCTTAGTTTTTTGAATGCTGAAGTTTTAAAACAGCTTTTTCACTTTCCTCTTTCACTTTCATCAAGAGGCTCTTTAGTTCTCTTTGCTTTCTGCCATAAAGGTGGTGTCATCTGCATATCTGACATTATTGATATTTCTCCTGGCAATCTTGATTCCAGCTTGTGCTTTATCCAGCCTGGCATTTCACATGATGTTCTCTGCATATAAGTTAAATAAGCAGGGTGACAATATACAGCCTTGACATACTCCTTTCCCAATAAGAAACCAGGCTGTTGTTCCATGCCTGGATCTAATTGTTGCTTCTTGACTTGCATTCAGATTTCTCAGGAAACAGGTAAGGTGGTCTGGGATTCCCATCTCTTAAAGAATTTTCCACACTTTGTTGTGATCCACACAGTCAAAGGGATTCACAGTCTATGAAGCAGATGTTTTTCTGGAATTCGCTTGCTTTTTCTATGATCCACAGGACGTTGGCAATTTGATCTCTCATTCCTCTGCTTTTTCTAAGCCCAGCTTGTACATCGGTTCACGTGTTGTTGAAGCCTAGCTTGGAGAATTTTGAGCATTATTTTGCTAGCATGTGAAATGAGTGCAATTGTGCAGCAGTTTGAATGCTCTTTGGCATTGGAATGAAAACTGAACTTTTCCAGTCCTGTGGCCACTGCTGAGTTTTCCATATTTGCTGGCATATTGAGTGCAGTACTTACACAGCATCACCTTTTAGGATCTGAAATAGCTCAGCTGGAATTCCATCAGCTTCATTAGCTGTGTTCATAGTGATGCTTCCTAAGGCCCACTTGACTTCTCATTCCAGGATGTCTGGCTTGAGGTGAGGGATCACACCATCATTATTATCTGGGTAATGGAGATCTTTTTTGCGTAGTTCTTCTGTGTATTCTTGTCACCTCTTCTTAATATCTTCTGGCTCTGTTAGGTTCATACTGTTTCTGTCCTTTATGGTGCCCATCTTTGCATGAAACGTTCCCTTGGTATTTCTAATTTTTTTGAAGAGCTCTCTAATCTTTCCCATTCTATTGTCTTCCTCTATGTCTCTGCATTCATCACTGAGGAAAGCTTTCTTATCTCTTCTTGCTATTCTTTGGAACTTTGCATTCAGATGGATATATCTTTCCTTTCCTCCTTTGCCTTTCACATCTCTTTTCTTAGCTATTTGTAAGGCCTCCTCAGACAACCATTTTGCCTTTTGTGCATTTCATTTTCTTGGGGATGGTTTTGATCACTGCCTCCTGTACATGTTACGAACCTCCATCCATAGTTCTTCTGGCACTCTATCAGAGCTAATCCCTTCGATCTATTTGTCACTTTCACTGTATTTGTCACTATCAGAGCTAATCCCTTGAATTATCACTTCCACTGTAAGGGACTTGATTTAGGTCATACCTGAATGGTCTCACAGTGGCTTTCTCTACTTTCTTCAATTTAAGTCTGAATTTGCCAATAAGGAGTTCATGATCTGACCCATAGTCAGTTCCTGATCTTGTTTTTGCTGACTGTATAGAGCATCTCCATCTTCAGTTGTGAAGAATATAATCAGTCTGATTTTAGTAGTGACCATCTGGTGATGTCCATGTGTAGAGTCTCCTCTTGTGTTGTTAGAAGAGAGTGTTTGCTATGACCAGTGCATTCTCTTGGAAAAACTTTATTAGCCTTTGCCCTGCTTCATTTTGTACTTCAAGGCCAAACTTGCCTGTTACTCCAGGCATCTCTTGATTTCTTACTTTTGCACTCCAGTCCCCTATAATGAAAATGACATCTTTTTTGGGTGTTAGTCCTAGAAGGTCTTGTAGGTCACCATAGAACCATTCAACTTCAGCTTCTTTGGCATCAGAAGTTTGGGCATAGACTAGGGATACTATCATATACAATGGTTTGTGTTGGAAAGGAATAGAGATCATTCTGTCATTTTTCAGATTGCATCCAAATACTGCATTTTGGACTCTTCTGTTGACTATGATGGCTACTCCATTTCTTCTAAGGGATTCTTGCCCAAATAGTGGATATAATGGTCATCTGAATTAAATTCGCCTATTCTGGTCCATTTTAGTTTGCTGATTCCTAAAATGTTGATGTTCTCTTGCCATCTCCTGTTTGACCACTTCAATTTATCTTGATTCATGGACCTAACATTCCAGGTTCCTATGCAATATTGTTCTTTACTGCATCAGACTTTACATCCATCACCAGTCATATCCACAGCTGGGCACTGTTTTTGCTTTGGCTTAGCCTCTTCATTCTTCCTGGAGCTATTTCTCTACTCTTCCCCAGTAGCATATTGGGCACTTACTAACCTGGGGAGTTCATCTTTCAGTGTCATATCTTTTTGCCTTTTCATACTGTTCATGGGGTTTCAAGGCAAGAATACTGAAGTGGTTTGCCATTCCCTTCTCTAGTGGACCACGTTTTGTCAGAACTCTCCACCATGACCCAGCCATCTTGGGTGGCCCTACACGGCATAGTTCATAATTTCATTGAATTAGACAAGGCTGTCATCCATGTGATCAGTTTGGTTAGTTTTCTGTAAGTGTGGTTTTCATTCTGTCTGTCCTCTTATGGATAAGGATAAGAGGCTTGTGGAAGCTTCCTGATGTGATGGACTGGCTGTGAGGGAATCTGGGTCTTGCTTTGATGGGCAGGGTCATGCTCAGTATATCTTTAATCCAATTTTCTGTTGATGGGTTGGGCTGTTCCCTACCTTTAGTTTGGCCTGAGGTAGGGGTAATGATGACCTCCTTCAAAAGGATTTATGCCAGCATGCCATGGCTCCGAGGACTGTTGCATTCATTGCCTCTGATCCCACGGCAGGTCACTGTCGACCCATGTCTCTGCCGGAGACTCCTGGACACTCACAGGCAAGTCTAGCTCAGTCTCTTGTTGGGTCACTGCTACTTTCTCCTAGGTCCTGGTACACACAAGGTTTTGTTTGTGCCCTCCAAGAGTCTGTTTCCCCAGTCCTATGGAAGTCTGTATTCAAATCCCACTGGCCTTAAAGTCAAATTCCCTGGGGGTTCTCAGTCCCTATGCCAGATCCCTAGGTTAGGTAATCTGTTATGGGCCCTAGAACTTTCACAAAAGTGTGAGAATTTCTTTGGTATAATTGTTCTCCAGTTTGTGGGTCATCTGCTCAGTGTAAGGATGACATGCAAATTCATGGAGCATTTCATATTTTTGAATTGAGAAGAGTAGCACTGAAACATATACACTACCATATGTAAAATAGGTAACCAGTGGGGATTTGTTGTATGACTCAGGGAGCCAGACCCAGTGCTCTGTCACAATATAGAGGGGTGGGATGGGGTGGGAGAAAGGAGGAAGGTTCAAGAAGGAGGGGACATATGTATACCTGTGGCTGATTCATGCTGATGTATGGCAGAAACCAACAAAACATTATAAAGTAATTACCCTCCAATTCAAAATAATTTTTTAAAATATGCCAATGGAATTTTTTTAAAAGAAGTAGAAAAAACAACATTCAAATTTATATGGAACCACACAGGACCCAGAATAGCTAAAGCAATTCTGATAAAGAAGAAAGTGGGAAGTATCATATTTCCTGATTTCAAATTGTATTACAAAGTTATGGTAATCAAAACAGTGTGGTACTAGCATAAAAACAGACCCATAGACCAAAGGAGCAGTATCAAGGGCCCAGAAATAAACCCTGCATACATGGTCAACTAATATTGGACAAGGGAGTCAGGAATACTCGGTGTAGAAAAGACAGCCTCTTAAATGGTGCTGGGAAAATTGGATATTCAAATGTAAAAGGAGGGGCGGTCCTAAGATAGCAGAGGAATAGGACAGAGAGACCACTTTCTCCCCCACAAATTCATCGAAGGAACATTTCAACGCTGAGCAAATTCCACAAAACAACTTCTGAATGCTGGCAGAGGACATCAGGCATCCAGAAAGCCAGTCCATTGTCTTCAAAAGGAGGTAGGAAAAAATATAAAAGATAAAAACAGAAACAAAAGAGGTAGGGACATAGATCCGTCCCAGGGAGGGAGTCTTAAAAAAGAGAGAGGTTTCTAAACACCAGGAAACACACTCACTGGCAAGTCTGTGGCAAGTCTTGGAACCTCAGACAGAAACATAACCAGGAGGAAAAATAATTAAAACTCACAGATTACATGCCTAACAGCAACTCCCAATGGACAAGCAGCGCAGACGCTCATATCTACCACTACAGCAAGCAGGGACTGGACAGGGAGGCCTGCGCTGCACTGCTTAGGATAAGGACCGGGCATGAAAGCCCTGAGGGCAATCGGAGGGAACGAACTTGAGATAGCGCCCCAGACTGTGGGATAGTTATCCCGCAAAAAGCCCTAACCTAAGACACCGCCAGGTCTGCTCACAGAACAAAGGACTGAGCAGAGCTAGCCAGTTGCAGACCAGCCCATCCCCCGCCGGAGACAGGGAGGTGAGAGCAGCCAGAGCCGGAAGGGGGCAATCGCAGCCCCAGAGAGGCATCATCTACCAAAGGGCAAGCAGGCTTCATTGCTAATTAAGACTCCTTGGGATTCTGGACGGTCAACATCCACTGGAAGGGTTGCAGCCAGAGATCAGCTCCCCAGAAGAGACACACGGCACACCTGAGAAGACGTGATGGAGGTACACCCAAAACACTGAGCAACTGGGACGGGAGAGGCGATAAGATGCAGCCCCCAATTGGGGGAGACTGCGCTCACCAAGCACCTGGTCACCTGAGCTGCTCGGACCTGGGAAGTGCACAAAACGCAGGCCCAACCAAGTCTGCACATTTGTGGAGTACCCAAGAACCTAAACCTGAGCAACTTTGACCTGGGAAGTGCACGCAACCCAGGGCCAGCCTCAGACACTTCCCAGCAAAGCAACCTAGAGCCTGAACAGTGCAGACTGGGAAAGCACACACACCATGAGCAGAGGTAAACCCAGTGTGGCTGAGACACTGTGAGCACTCCCCACACACACCAGTGATGTTTGTTTGCAGTGTTCCTCCCTTCCCACAGCACGACTGAACAAGTAAGCCTAAAAAAGTGACCACCACCGCCCCCTTGTGTCAGGGTGGAAATTAGGCACTGAAGAGACCAGAAAACTGAAGAAGCTAAAATAAAGAGGGAACCTCTTTGGAAGTGACAGGTGCAATAGATTAAAACCCTGCAGTTAGCACTGACTACATAGGAAAGGGCCTATAGATCTTGAGAAGTATAAGTCGGATCAAGGAACTATGTGAAAATGAACTGACCCCACACTGTCCACAACACCACCAGAGAAAAGTTCTAGATACATTTTTACTATTAGCATTTTTTTTAATTTTTAAATTTTTTTATTTTTAAGTCCTCTATTACTCCTTTTTCATTTTTATAACATACTATTACTTTGCAAAAAAAAATCCTATTTTTAAAGCAAACTTCATATATATATTTTTTTTTAATAATTTTTGTGACTGTTTATTTCCTTTCATATTGTATTTTTGAAAATCTAACCTCTAGTCTACATTTTTAATCTTCGTTTTTTGGTATTTGTTATCAATTCTGTACCTTTAAGAACCCAATCTTCAGTACCCATTTCTACTTGGGAGCGAGATTACTAGCTTGATTACTCTCTTCCTCTTTGGACTCTCCTTTTTCTCCACCAGGTCACCTCTATCTCCTCCCTCCCCCTTTTCTTCTCCATCCAACTCTGTGAATCTCTTTGTGTGTTTCAGGCTGTGGAGAACACTTAGAGAACTGATTACTGGCTAGATCTGTCTCTCTCCTTTTGATTGCCACTTTTATCCTCCTGGCCACCTCTGTCTCCTTCCTTCCTCTTCTCTTCTCTGTAACTCCATGAACATCTCTGAGGGATCCAGACTGTGAAGAGTACATAGGAAAGTGATTACTGGCTACCTTGCTCTCTCCCCTTTAGATTCCTCCTCTTCTCCTGGTCACCTCTATTTCCCTCCTCCCTCTTCTCTTCTCCATGTAACTCTGTGTACCTCTCCAGGTGTCCCTCACTGTGGAGAAACTTCTCATCATTTAACCTAGATGTTTTATCATTGGTGCTATACAGATGGGGAAGTCTTGAAGCTACTGTAAGAATAAGAGTGAAAACCAGAGGCAGGAGGATTAAGTCCAAATCCTGAGAACACCAGAGAACTCCTGACTCAACATTAATCAATAAGAGCTCATGAAAAGCTTCCATGCCTACACTGCAACAAAGCACCACCCAAGAAACAACAACTTCCAGAGCAAGACATACCATGCAAATTCTCCAGCAACACAGGAACATAGCCCTGAGCATCAATAATCAGGCTGCCCAAAGTCACACCAAACCGAATGACATCTCAAAACTCATTACTGGACACTTCATTGCACTCCAGAGAGAAGAAATCCAGATCCACCCACCAGAACACCAGTACAACCTTCCCTAACCAGGAAACCTTGACAAGCCACCCATACAACCCCACCCACAGCGAGGAACCTCCACAATAAAGAGGAACCACAAACTGCCAGAATACAAAAAGGCCACCCCAAACATAGCAATATAAACAAGGTGAAGAGGCAGAGAAATACCCATCAGGTAAAGGAATAGGATAAATGCCCACCAAACCAAACCAAAGAGGAGGAGCTAGGGAATCTACGTGATAAAGAATTCCAAATAATGATAGTGAAAATGATCCAAAATCTTGAAAACAAAATGGAGTTACAGATAAGTAGCCTGGAGACAAGGATTGAGAAGATGCAAGAAATGTTTAACAAGGACCTAGAAGAAATAAAAAAGAGTCAATATATAATGAATAATGCAATAAATGAGATCAAAAACACTCTAGAGGGAACCAACAGTAGAATAACAGAGGCAGAAGATAGGATAGGTGAGGTAGAAGATAGAATGGTAGAAATAAATGAAACAGAGAGGAAACAAGAAAAAAGAATTAAAAGAAATGAGGACAACCTCAGAGGTATCTGGAACAATGTTAAACACTCCAATATTCAAATCATGGGAGTCCCAGAAGAGGAAGACAAAAAGAAAGACCATGAGAAAATACTTGAGGATGTAATAGTTGAAAACTTCCCTAAAATGGGGAAGGAAATAGTCCACCCAAGTCCTAGAAACCCAGAGAGTCCCAAACAGGATAATCCCAAGGTGAAACATGCCAAGACACATATTAATCAAATTAATGAAGATCAAACACAAAGAACAGATATTAAAAGCAGCAAGGGAAAACAACAAATAACATATAAGGGGATTCCCATAAGGGTAACAGCTGATCTTTCAATAGAAGCTCTTCAGGCCATAAGGGAATGGCAGGATATATTTAAGGTGATGAAACAAAAAAACCCTACAGCCCAGATTACTGTAGCCAGCAAGGATCTCATTCAATTATGAAGAAGGTATCAAAAGCTTTACAGACAAGCAAAAGCTGAGAGAATTCAGCACCACCAAACCACCTCTCCAAGAAATGCTAAAGGATCTTCTCTAGACAGGAAACACAGAAAGGGTGTATAAACTCGAACCCAAAACAATAAAGTAAGTGGCAACGGGATCATAATTATCAATAATTACCTTAAATGTAAATGGACTGAATGCCCCAACCAAAAGACAAAGACTGGCTGAATGGATACAAAAACAAGACCCCTATATATGTTGTCTACAAGAGACCCACATCAAAACAAGGGACACATACAGACTGAAAGTGAAGGGCTGGCAAAAGATATTCCATGCAAATAGTGACCAAAAGAAAGCAGGAGTAGTAATACTCATATCACATAAAATAGACTTTAGAACAAAGGCTGTGAAAAGAGACAAAGAAGGACACTATATAATGATCAAAGGATCAATCCAAGAAGTAAATATAACAATTATAAATATATATGCATCCAACATAGGAGCACTGCAATCTGTAAGACAAATGCTAACAAGTATGAAAGGGGAAATTAACAATAACACAAGAATAGTGGGAGATTTTAATATCCCACTCACACCTATGGATAGATCAACTAAACAGGAAATTAACAAGGAAACACAAACTTTAAATGATACAAAAGACCAGTTAGACCTAATTGATATCTATAGGACATTTCACTCCAAAACAATGCATTTCACCTTTTTCTCAAGTGCACATGGAACCTTCCTCAGGATAGATCACATCCTGGGCCATAAATCTAGCCTTGGTAAATTCAAAAATATTGAAATCATTCCAAGCATCTTTTCTGACCACAATGCAGTAAGATTAGATGTCAATTACAAGAGAAAAACTATTAAAGATTCCAATATATGGAGGCTGAACAACACACTGCTGAATAACCAACAAATCACAGAAGAAATCAAAAAAGAAATCAAAATATGCGTAGAAACAAATGAAAATGAAAACACAACAACCCAAAACTTATAGGACACTGTAAAAGCAGTGTTAAGGGGAAGGTTCATAGTAATACAGGCTTACCTCAAGAAACAAGAAAAAAGTCAAATAAAAAACCTAACTCTGCACCTAAAGCAACTAGAGAAGGAAGAAATGAAGAACCCCAGGGTTAGTGAAAGGAAAGAAATCTTAAAAATTAGGGCAGAAATAAATGCAAAAGGAACTAAAGAGACCACAGCAAAAATCAACAAATCTAAAAGCTGGTTCTTTGAGAAGAAAAATAAAATTGAGAAACCAGTGCAGCAGCCCTGAGCACTTGTCTCATGCATCCAACCTGGGAAAGTGCTCAGGGCTGGTGCACTGGGAAGACCCAGAGTGATGGGATGGGGAGGGAAGTGGGAGGGGGGATCAGGATGGGGAACACATGTAAATCCATGGCTGATTCATGTCAATGTATGGCAAAAACCACTGCAATACTGTAAAGCAATTAGCCTCCAACTAATAAAAATAAATGAAAAAAAAATTGACAAACATTAGCCAGACCCATCAAGAAACAAAGGGAGAAGAATCAAATCAACAAAATTAGAAATGAAAATGGAGAGATCACAACAGACAATACAGAAATACAAAGGATCATAAGAGACTACTATCAGCAACTATATGTCAATAAAAATGGACAACTGGGAAGAAACAGACAAATTCTTAAAAAAATACAACTTTCCAAAACTGAACCCAGCAGAAATAGAAAATCTTAACAGACCCATCACAAGCACAGAAATTGAAACTGGAATCAGACATCTTCCAGCAAACAAAAGTCCAGGACCAGAAAGCTTCACAGCTGAATTCTACCAAAAATTTAGAGAAGAGCTAACACCTATCCTACTCAAACTCTTCCAGAAAATTGCAGAGGCAGGTAAAATTCCAAACTCATTCTACAAGGCCACCATCACCCTAATACTAAAACCTGACAAAGATGCCACAGAAAAAGAAAACTACAGGCCAATATCACTGATGAACATAGATGCAAAAATCCTTAACAAAATTCTAGCAAACAGAATCCAACAACATATTAAAAATATCATACATCATGATCAAGTGAGCTTTATCCCAGGATATTGAAGGATTCTTCAATATCCGCAAATCAATCAACATAATACACCACATTAACAAATTGAAAAATAAAAACCATATGATTATCTCAATAGGTGCAGAGAAAGCCTTTGACAAAATTCAACATCCATGTATGATAAAAACCCTCCAGAAAGCAGGAATAGAAGGAACATATCTCAACATAATAAAAGCTATATATGACAAACCCACAGCAAACATTATTCTCAATGGTGAAAAATTGAAAGCATTTCCCTTAAAGTCAGGAACAAGACAAGGGTACCCACTCTTACCACTACTATTCAACATAGTTTTGGAAGTTTTGGCCACAGCAATCAGAGCAGAGAAAGAAATAAAAGGAATCTAGATTGGAAAAAAATGAGTAAAAACTCTCACTGTTTGCAGATGACATGATCCTCTACATAGAAAACCCTAAAGACTCCACCAGAAAATTACTAGATCTAATCAATGAATGTAGTAAAGTTACAGGATATAAAATCAACACACAGAAATCCCTTGCATTCTTATACACTAACAATGAGAAAACAGAAAGATAACTTAAGGAAACAATTCCATTCACCATTGCAATGAAAAAATAAAATACTTAGAAATATATCTACCTAAAGAAACAAAAGATCTATATATAGAAAACTATAAAACACTGGTGAAAGAAATCAAAGAGGACACAAATAGATGGTGAAATATACCGTGTTCATGGATCAGAAGAATCAGTACAGTGAAAATGAGCATACTACCAAAGCAATCTATAGATTCAACGCCATCCGTATCAAGCTACCAACGGTATTTTCATAGAACTAGAACAAATAATTACACAATTTGTATGGAAATACAAAAAATCTCGAATAGCCAAAGCAATCTTGAGAAAGAAGAGTGGAACTGGAGGAATCAACCTGCCTGACATCAGGCTCTACTCCAAAGCCACAGTCATCAAGACAGTATGGTACTGGCACAAAGACAGAAATATAAATCAATGGAACAAAACAGAAAGCCCAGCGGTAAATCCACGCACATATGGACACCTTATCTTCAACAAAGGAGGCAAGAATATACAATGGGGAAAAGACAATCTCTTTAACAAGTGGTGCTGGGAAAACTGGTCAACCATTTGTAAAAGAAGGAAACTAGAACACTTTCTTTCTAACACTATACACAAAAATAAACTCAAAATGGATTAAAGATCGAAACATCAGACCAGAAATTATAAAACTCCTAGAGGAAAACATAGGCAAAACACTCTCTGACATAAATCACAGCAGGATCCTCTATGACCCATCTTTCAGAATATTGGAAATAAAAGCAAAATTAAACAAATGAAACCTAACTAAACTTAAAAGCTTTTGCACAACAAAGGAAACTATAAGCAAGGTGAAAAGACAGCTTTCAGAATGGGAGAAAATAATAGCAAACAAAGCAAGTGACAAATAATTAATCTCAAAAATATACAAGCAACTCTTGCAGCTCAATTCCAAAAAAATAAACGACCCAATCAAAAAATGGGCCAAAGTACTAAACAGACATTTCTCCAAAGAAGACATACAGATGGATAACAAACACATGAAAAGATGCTCAACATCACTCATTATCAGAGAAATGCAAATCAAAACCACAATGAGGTACCATTTCATGTCAGTCAGAATGGCTGCTATCCAAAAGTCTACAAATAATAAATGCTGGAGAGGGTGTGGAGAAAAGGGAACCCTCTTACACTGTTGGTGGGAATGCAAACTAGTACAGCCACTATGGAGAACAGTGTGGAGATTTCTTTAAAAATTGGAAATAGAAATGCCATACGACCCAGCAATCCCACTTCTGGGCATACACACTGAGGAAACCAGAATCAAAAGAGGCACGTGTATCCCAATGTTCATCACAGCACTGTTTATAATAGCCAGGACACGGAAGCAACATAGATGTCCATCAGCAGATGAATGGATAAGAAAGCTGTGGTACATATACACAATGGAATATTATTCAGCCATTAAAAAGAATACATTTGAATCAGTTCTAACGAGGTGGATGAAACTGGAGCCTATTATACAGAGTGAAGTAAGCCAGAAAGAAAAACACCAATATAGCATACTATCGCATATATATGGAATTTAGAAAGATGTTAACGATAACCCTGTATTCGAGACAGCAAAAGAGACACAGATGTATAGAACAGTCTTTTGGACTCTGTGGGAGAGGGTGAGGGCAGGATGATTTGGGAGAATGGCACTGAAACAGGTATATTATCATATGTGAGATGAATTGCCAGTCTAGGTTTGATGCATGATACAGGGTGCTCGGGGCTGGTGCACTGGGATGACCCAGAGGGATGTGATGGGGAGGGGGGTTCAGGATGGGGAACACATGTACACCATTGGTGGATTCATGTCAATGTATGGCAAAACCAATACAATATTGTAAAGTAATTAGCCTCCAATTAAAATAAATTTATATTTAAAAAAAGAAAAAAAATGTAAAAGGATGAAAATAGACCCCTGACTTATATTACTCACAAAAATTAACTCAAGATGGATTAAAGATTTAAATGTAAGACAGAAAACCATGAAACTCCTAGAAGAAAACACAGGAGAAAAGCTCCTTAATGTGGACATTGGCAATAATTTTTTGGCCGTGACACTGAAAGCACAAAGTGACAAAATCAAAAATAAATAATATCAAAAATAAATCAAAAATTTGGTTTGGCCATATCAAACTAAAAAGTTTCTGCTATGCAGAAATAAAAAGGCAACCTATGGAACAGGAGAAAATACTTGCAAATCATATGTTAAATATTAAATAAGGGGTTATTATTTTAAAAAAAAAGGAACTCCTACAGGTCAACAGCAAAAAAAATCTGGTTAAAAAGTGGGCAGATGAAACACATGAAAAGATGTTCAACATCACTCATTATTAGAGAAATGCAAATCAAAACTACAATGAGATATTATGTCATTATAATGGCCATCATCAAAAACTACAAACAATAAATGCTGGAGATGGTGTGGAGAAAAGGGAACCCTCTTGCACTACTGGTGGGAATGTAAACTGATACAGCCACTATGGAGAACAGTATGGATTTCCTTAAAAAAGTAGCAATAAAACCACCATACAACCTAGCAATCCTACTACTAGACATATACCCTGAGGAAACCAAAACTGAAAAAGACACATGTAACCCCATGTTCACTGCAGCTCTATTTACAATAGCTAGGACATGGAAGCAACCTAGATGTCCACTGACAGATGAATGGATAAAGAAGCTGTGGCACATACATACCAAGGAATATTACTCAGCCATAAAAAGGAACACATTTGACTCAGTTTGAATGAGGTGGATGAACCTAGAGCATATTATACAGAATGAAGTCAGAAAGAGAAAAACGAATATCGTATATCAATGCCTATATATGGAATCTAGAAGGATGGTACTGATTAGCCTATTTATATTGCAGCAAGAGACGCAAACACAGAGAACAGCCTTGTGGACACAGTTGGGGAAGGAGAGGGTGGGATGAATTGGGAGAGTAGCATTGAAATATGTACTTTACCATACATAAAATGGACAGCCAGTGGGAATTTGCTATATAACACAGGGAGCTTAAACCTGATGTTTTATAATGACCTAGAGGGTTGGGAGGAGAAGGCAATGGCACCCCACTCCAGTACTCTTGCCTGGAAAATCCCCATGAACAGAGGAGCCTGGTGGGTTGCAGTCCATGGGCTCGCTAAAAGTCGGACACGACTGAGCGACTTCACTTTCACTTTTCACTTTCATGCATTGGAGAAGGAAATGGCAACCCACTCAAGTGTTCTTGCCTTGAAAATCCCAGGGACGGGGAGCTTGGTGGGCTGCCATCTATGGGGTCGCACAGAGTCAGACATGACTGAAGCGACTTCGCAGCAGCAGCAGCAGAGGGTTGGGATGGGGTGGGAGGTAGGAGGGAGGGGGCATGTGTATACCTATGGCTGATTCATGTTGATATATGGCAGAAACCAACACAATATTGTAAAGCAACTATCCTCCAATTAAAACAAAAGACATTCAGATGAACTGAATAGACATTTTCACAAAGACACACAGATGGCCAACAGATACATGAAGGCATTATGCTAAGTGAAATAAGTCAGAGTACTCTATGATCTCATTTATATATATATAGGAAAAAAAACCAAACTCACAGAAAAAGTGAGATTTGTGGTTACCCTCCAGAGATGGGGGTGGGGTGGGAGAATTGCATAAAGGTAGTCAAAAGGTACAAACTTCCAGTTATATGATATATATGTATTGAGGATATAATTCACAACATGATGACTATAGTTAACACTGCTGCATGGTATATTTGAAAATTGCTAAGAGTAATTCCTAAAAGTTCTCATCACAAGCAAAAAGCTTAGTTTTCCTTTCTTTTTTGTACTTACATGAGTTGATAGATGTTAACTAAACTAACTGGGGTAATCATTTCATTCTACACCTTACTGTGGTATAGTTATTGCATCTATACCTAATTGTAGTAATCATTATACTCTATACCTTAGACAGTACTGTATGTCAATTACATCTCAATAAAACTGAAATAAAATAGACTGAGAAAAAAGAACAGAGCTTCAGCAACCTGTAGACTAAAACAAAAAACGAACCCAAAGAAATCCACACTCAGAAATAGCATAATCAGGAAACTTTCTGATGGTGTAGTGGCTAGGACTCGGTGCTTTCTTTGCTGTGGCCCAGGTTTGATCCTTGTTCAGGGACTAAGATCCCACAAGCCATGTAGTACAGTCAAAAAAAAAATAAATCAAATTTCTGAACATAAAAAAAGACAAAGAAAAAATCTTGACATCAGTGAGAAAAATGACATTTCCTAAAGGAGAATGCCAATTTAAATGACAGATCTCTTAACAGAAACCATGGCAGCCAAAAGGCAGTAGCACAACAGTTTTCAAGGGCTGAAAAGAACTAGAAACCTAGAATCTGGAATCGGGTGGAGAGGGAGGTGGGAGGGGGGATTGGGATGGGGAATACATGTAACTCCATGGCTGATTCATGTCAATCTATGACAAAACCCACTACAATATTGTAAAGTAATTAGCCTCCAACTAATAAAAATAAATGGAAAAAAAAAAAACCTAGAATCTGATATCAAATGAAAAGACCCCCTCAGCAATTCTAGGGAAATCAAGACATTCTTATATGAAGGAAAACTAAGAGTATTTGTTGCCAATAGGCCAATTCTAAAAGCATGTCTAAAGGATGTTCTTTAAACAGAGAGGAAATGATAAAAGGACTCTTAACAACACCAAGAAGACAGAACAAAGGAAAGACTGAAACTACGGGTACATACAATATATTTTCCTTCTCCACTTGAGTTTTCTAAATCATGTTTGACAGTTGAAGCAAAAACTATACTACTATATGATATGGTTCTCAACATATACAGGTGAAATATTTAAGATAACTATAGCAGGGGAGCATAAAGAAATTTAAAATAAGATTTCTACTCTTCACTCAAACTAGTAAAATGTCTATACAAGTTGATTGTGATAAGTTATGTATGTATTATATCAATGCCTAGAACAAGAACTGAAAAAGCTATACAAAGAGATACACTCAAAAACATTATAAATTTATATTTATATTTATTTTATATATATATCTATATGTATATCTAAATTTATTATAGATAAATCAAAATGGAATTCTTGAAAAGATTTAAGTAACTCAAAGGAAAGCAGGAGAAAGAAAACAATGAACAGAGAAAACAAACAAAACAAAAAAAATTACCAACTTATGCCCTAACACATCAATAATTGCATTAAGTATATATGGTCTAAATATACTAATCAAAGCGATTAGCAGAGTGGAAAAAAATAATTCCAAACTTATACGCTGTCTACAAGAAACTCACTTTATATATAATGGTGTCAGTTGAAAGTAAAGGGATATAAAAAGACACAAGGCAACCATTAATCAAAAGAAAGGAGTCTATATTTTAAAGTGTATATATTTTAAAGTCTATATTAATATCCTATAAAATGGACTTCCATGCAGATAAAATTGGCTGTGACAGAGAAGGATGTTACATAATAATTAAAGGGTCAATCCACCAAGATACAGCACTCCTAAATGCATCTGCATTAAACAACAAAGCTGCAAGATATTAGGCAAATGATAAAACTGAAAGGAAGAACAGAAAAATTGACAATTATACCTGGACGCTTCACTTCTTTCTCAACAACTGACTAAACAATTATACAGAAAATCAGCAAAGACAGAGAAGAATTCAGCAACACCATCAACAGGGGTAAATCAACATTTACAGAAAACTCCTCCAAACATCATCAGGACGTACGTTCTTTTCAAGTGACCATGGAAACATCTACCAGGACAGACCATATCCTGGGCTGTAAAACAAACCCCAGTAAATTTAAAGGAACTGAAATTGTACATAGTATATTCTATGGAAACAAACCAGAAATCAGTAACAGAACAACAGGAAAATCTGCAAACACCTGGAAAGTAAACAACATACTTCTATACAATTCACAGGTCAAACATGAAGTACTTAACCTAATTAAAAATTAGAGTGAACTACATGAAAAGGAAAACATCAAAATTTGAGGGACATAGCTAAATCAGTACTAAGAGGAAAACTGACAGCATTAAATACTTAGAATACAGGAAGAGTCTCAAATCAATAACCTAAGCTCCCATCGCAAGACATTAAAGGGAACAAAATGAACCTAAAGCAAGCAGAAGGAAGGAAATAATAAAGTGTAGAAATCAGCGAAGCTGAAAACAAAAACAATAGGGAAATTCAATGAAATAAAAAGCTTGCTCTCTGAAAAGATCAATAAAACTGACAAATCTATAGCAAGTCTGAAAAGAAAAAAAGAAGATATCAGAAATGAAATGAGATGTCACCACAGAGCCAGCCTGCAGACATCAAAAGGATAATAAGGGAATATTATGAACAACTGTACACACTAAATTTGACAACTTAGAAGAAATGAATCAATTCCTTGGAAAAGCACAAACTACCACAACATATCCAATATAAAATAGATAATTTAAATAGTCCTATAACTATTAAATGAATTGAATTGATAATTTTTTTTGAATTGATAATTTTAAAACTCAGAAAAAAAGACTAAAGATAGTTCAGTTCAGTTCAGTCGCTCAGTCGTCTCCGACTCTTTGCGACCCCATGGACTGCAGCACACCAGGCCTCCTTGTCCATCACCAACTCCCGAAGTCCACCCAAACCCATGTCCATTGAGTCAGTGATGCCTTCCAACCACCTCATCCTCTGTCGTCCCCTTCTTCTCCTGCCCTCAATCTTTCCCAGCATCAGGGTCTTTTCAAATGAGTCAGCTCTTCGCATCAGGTGGCCAAAGTACTGGAGTTTCATAAGTAAAGTGTTTAGCATAATGACTGGCAGACTAGCTAGTACTCAATAAACAACGGTCATTACCATTTTATTTAAATCATCACAACCTCTCTTGGGGAAATTGAGACTTCACAGAGTTGAAATCCTTTGCTAAAAAGTAACAGAGTCAGAATTTGAACCCAGATCTGAAGCCAGTGCCAATTTCCCTAGAGTTTAAGAGTTCACACCACAGCCACCACCTTGGGGATGTGCCAACCAATACTTCCTTTATAGATAGGAAAACTGTAAAGGAGTGAGGTTTTGTCAAAGCCCCAGATATATGCTTGCCAACTAACTTCCCCCACTAGTGTACAACAAGGTTTCTCAAAAGTTAGGATATATCAGAATCAACCTGTTTGTTAAAATAGACTGCTGGGTTCCAACCCAAGAATTCACATTTTTAATAAATTTCCAGTTAATGAACCACATTTTGAGAACAACAGTGTACAGTTATGATATGTTAGCCCACCCATCCCACAATATCAGAGGCTGTCACACTCCACAGAATGGGAAGGAATTGAGACAGAATAATACTCTAAATCAGTGGTTCTGAGAGTGGCTCCCACTCACATACTCAATCAGAAGTCCTGCAGGTGGGGCCTACCTATCTCATTTTTTAAGAGGTCTTCCAAGTGATTCTGATACATGCTAAATTTTGAGAACCACTGCTCTACAAATCAAAGTGCTCTTCAAAATTCAGCCCTTTACAATAGACAAATGGAGCTATACCTTGTTTTTTCCACTTTTGAGAATCTGGTTTCAAGCCAGATAATTCTAAGTTCAAATCCAGACTCAAAGAGTACCTTAACTTCCATGAGTTCCAGATTCTCACCAGCAAAATGGAATAATCATCTTTCTTGTTATAACCTTTCCAGGAAGTAACATGGCATTACTAACCCCTAACTGGACTTTAAGAAATCTGGCCTTTGGAAGTCATCAGAGATATGAACAGATTTATATCATCTACAGGCATCTGTGGGCTTAACTACTGTGGGCAACCATGAAAAATGCACAATATTTAGTAATTTTCAATTATACTAAAGTACTATGAGCTTAGGATGTGTGTATATGTATGTGTGTGTGTGCATGTGCATGTGTGTGCATGTGCACAATGCACTTAGTAACCAAGAATAGCCACCAACCAAGGACCTGATTCTCAGCTGGCTTCCTTATTCTCTGGCAGTCCATAGAAAAGCACGGTAAGAGATAAAATTTTGATCTCTTTCATGGGGAAAAAAATTAAGGCAGTTAACTTATGTCAGGGTATGCACAGAAACACAGGACTCACCACAAAAATGTGATTTAGGAGGGGCCTGGCCCATAAACACATTTTCATATTGTAAATTTGGAATTCTTAAAGGCCTCAGTGGTACTCCATATAAATGTCAGGTCTCTACTGTGCAAAGATGCTTACCACAATGTTTTCCTTTTTGTTTCAACCAGCACCCAAATAAAAATGGCAAACATTTCCAGAAACCCTAAAGTTTCCCTCATATCATAGTATTATTTACAATATAAAAAAGTAGAAACAACCCAAGTATCCAACCTCAAAGGAAATGACCGAGTAATGATGACACAGATATATGATGGGATATCAGAAATCATGTTTAGATCAATATTTAATGACTTTAACTTTATAATGTTAAGTAGGAATAAAAATCATGTTACAAAATGGTGTTTATAATACATTCCCACATTGTATTGGGTTGGCCAAAAAAATTGGTTCAGGTTTTTCTGTAAGAGGCTATAGAAAAACCCAAATGAACCTTTTGGCTAACCCAATAAAATATGTTTATATTCTAAGTCAAATGATGGGAGTTAATGGAACAAAAAATTAAACAGTAGATTGTGCTGGATAAAAGGCCCATAGATGATTTTTATTTCCTTCTTTATTCTTTTCCTGTATTTTCTACAATAAGCATGTCTCACTTACATAGTCAGGGAAAATTTTTTAATATTATTTGAAAACGAAATATCTAACTTCCAGGCTTGGATTTGCATTAGATGAGATAAATGGATGCCAAGTCTCTGTCATGGAGCCTGGCACACAGTAAGCACTCAGGAAGCATTCATTCCTATTTCCTGTTCCCACAATGCAGAGTTAGGGTGTCTGTACTGTGTGCAGAAGTTCACTTTTCAGGTTTAAACCTACACAATCCAAAGCAAGGGCCACAGGCAATGAATCAAGAAGATTCATTCATTTGGTCATTGAAAAATGTACTCAGCGTCTATTACATGTTTAGCATTGAACTAGGTTCTGAGGATACCAAATATGAAAAGATTGCATCTCTGCCCTGAAGTAGCTCTTGCTAATGAGTGACAACAATATATTTATAACTATGATATGATGAAATAATTACTTTCAATAAGAATATACATAAAGTGCCATGGGAACCTAAAGGGAGGCCTTCTACAAAAGAGGTATGCTATGAGTCGTAAATGAAAGGACGTTAGTGGGAATATCATGTGCAAAGACAAAGAGGCACAACGAAGTACAAAATCTCCCCAGAACTATAAGTAGTTCAGTCTTTCTGGGATATAAAGAACTAGGGAGGAGGAGTGGTGGTAAATGAGACTGAACAAGTATATCACAAAAGGTTTTGTCTGTCACACAAAAGAGACTGATTTTTATTCTGTAGGAGGATCACTGAAAGAATTTTAAGCAGAGGAGTGACTTGATCAGCACTAGCAAAGATACCAGAAATCCTGAAAGACATCTTTTTTTTTTCTGAAAGACATCTTAATCCCATTTCCAGGGGAAAGAAAAAGGCCCCATCATCTAAGTCTGTCCCCTCTTAAATGAAATAATATGAGGCAGTAAACAGAACTCTGCACCTGGCACACAGTAAATACTCAACAAAGATCAGCTCAATATGAATTTGGATGTGTTGCATGGGGCAGTCCCTGCTAAGAGTAGAATTTTACCAGTACCAACACCTTCAGTTTGGTCTTAGGTGTGGTAACAGGAACACCTCCTTTGGAAAGTGTACGTGTGGTCAGTCACTAAGTCATGTCTGACTCTTTTCGACCCCATGGACTGTAGCCTGCCAGGTTCCTCTGTCCATAGGATTTTCCAGGCAAGAATACTGGAGTGGGTTACCATTTCCTCCTCCAGGGTATCTTCCTGACCCACGGACTGAATCCGCGTCTCTTGTGTCTCCTGCATTGGCAGGTCACTAGAGCCCCTGTGAAGCCTCCCTTTGAAAACGACTGATAACAACTGAAAATTCTAGAACCTAACAACATGCAACAGCAGGAGGGCGCCATACACTGTTTTGTTGTACTCCAATGTACAAATTCTCTCATGGTTTTCTTTCCAGAGCTGGGACATAAGTCCCAATAATGGGATAATATTACAGGTTTATTCCACACTCTAACCTTTCTGGAATCCTGGGTGACAGGTGCTTATGTGCACACATGGTTACCTGGAGGGAATTCATTAGTGGTTTTACTCCTACTGTTTTACCCAATATCTCCTCTGCCTAATTCAATTTACCTGGATGGTTCTGCAGCTAATACTGTAGAAATAAAATACTACTGCATTTCTGCCTCCATTTACTAGGTGCATGCAAAAATGCTTTAAATAAAGAGGAAGGATGTATTAGATATATTTTATCTAATAGATAAAGAAAACACTCTGTCTGCCTGAAGACAAAGAGGCTCAGAGAAGCAAAGCAACTTGCCCAAGGTCACTCTGATAGTAAGCTGAAAAACCACAACTCAAATCCATGTTTGTTGGACTCAAATATCTCAAATATGCAGTACAGTCTCTCCCAAAGTCAGCCTCTGAGGAAAAACAAAATTACCAGAATACAAAGATGATATATTCCTTGTAACTGAAATGAAAGTATTTTTCTAAGAAAAAAAAATAGAAGAAGGATTCAAAGTAGAAATATATATAGGAAAAGAAAAAAGAGGAGAAACCAAATGTCAATGTTAAGCTAGGCCATAATCTACAAGGAGGGATGTAAGAACCTGTGTCTGGGGGTGGGTTGGACCTAACTATCCCGGAGAGAAGGGAAATTAAGTTTCTGAGGAGGAACCTGAACCAGAGTTGAGAAAGGAGCAAGCCTGTGAGCACCTGGCCACTGCACCCTGTCCAGGGTGCCCTGCCCTCCTTACCTGCCATGAAACCAGTCCTGGCACATGTCACACTCGATCATGAAGCGGGTCACATCGTAAGGCAGCCGACAGAGGCAATACACTGGTACTGAAGCCATCTTCACCAGGCCTTGGAGCGTTCTGCAGTGGGCCAGGTTCTTAGCTTCAAAAGGAGCAGGAGGCGGCAGCACGCGTCCCCTCTGGACCAAGCCTGGGCACAAACGACACTTTTACAGAGTGAATCAGGTCCCCCAGGGTACCAACCCTCAGCTCTCAAATGGACAGTTACCGCTGCCGCTGGGATGCAACACAGCTGGTTGGAGCTATAGGGGGCAACTAGAGAAAGTCCACGGGCCGCTTAAACAAATAAAGAACAGCGCTCTGCTCTCGAGGCTTTATTTCCCCTCCTTACCTCCTTCAGCCCCCTGGGTCAGTGATAACTTCTTTCCGGATTTCAGGGAAAGATCTGACGCCTTTTCAGGAAGCTCCTTTAATCTCTAACTGCACCCTCTCCTTGTTAGCAACGCTGCTTCCCAGGGCTCTCTTTATTATGACGCAAACGACAGCCTAGAGGATGAGGCTGGGGGTATCTTAGAAAAAGCCCCTTCTCTCAATCCAAAAATAGAGGCAACAAGAGAAAGAATAGGGATCCCTGGAAGTCCTAAGATTACTCGAGTATTACCTCGATGCCTACAGCCTACAGGAACGAGGCAGACAAGAATAGGCGCCCAACTAAAATCACAGTTCTGGGGTCGTGTTCCGAGAGTTTTAAATGATCTGCTCCTTCACTTTCAAACTTATTCCATCCACGACCAGACGGGAGTCTCATCACCCCAACAACTGAAATAAATCTCAACCTCAAAACTGATCAGCTCACTCACTACTTCAAAGCTGACAGGCTTCTGTTGCACCCCAGAAACTCAAATAGTTCGCTTCAAAACCCCTGAAACTGACTAGAATTTCCTCACACTCCGCAACCAAGTGAGGATTTTCCTCCCACAGCTCTGAAATTGGCAGACATCTCCTCACAGCCCCCCTCAAACTGACCAAGATTCCTCTGCCCCCTTAAAACTGACAGGTGATCTCACCACAGATCCCAAAGTGACAGGAATATCCTTCCAGCCCCCGAAACTTAGGAGAATCTCCTCACGCCTCCCAAATTGACAGGAACCTCCTCCTGCCCCAAACCTGAAAGAACGTCTTCGGTCCCGAACCCTACAGGGACCTCCTCATCCGTAAAGCTGCAGAGAGTCCTCAAGCCCGCGCAGCTCAGTCCTACCGAACTGCCGCCGGCCAGGCTCGCTCCGGAGCGCCTCAGCGTCTAGATCAGCGGGAGGCTCGGCCGGCAGTTCCGGCCCCACAGGCTGCGCGCGCCGAATTGTGGGATCGTCACGGCAACGCGGCGAACCTCGCGAGCCTTACCCTCGAACCACCCGCTGGGTCTCGCTGGTCGCCCCGCGGTGCTTCAGGGCAGCTTTCTCCACAGCTCTGCCTCGGGCCCGGCCGTTAGGGCCTACTGGAGCCCTCGGCTCGGGCCTAGTCCGGCGGCCGCCCAATGAACGGGCTAGCGGCGGCGTCGCTGGGCTGGCAGGAGATCGCTGCGAGCAAACCAACGAAGAAAGAGACGAACCGGCGGCCGGGTTGGAGAAAAGCAGTCCGGAAAGTCGCTGGGAGATGCTCAGTGGCGGTGTTAGGCAATTCGTAGTAGTCAATAAAGTTTATTCAAAACAACGAGGAAGTTGGGGCGGAGAGAGCAGGAGAAACACGGGGTAAACAGCTACCATGTTGAGAGTGGCGGCACCGCCGTGGGGAGGCGGCCCAACCGCCATCTTATGAGGTCCGGACTCGCGAGGTAACCTCAGCAGAGGCGGGCCCCGGCTCCCGCGTGACGCCACGAGGGGCGGAGCGTCACCTTGGGAAGCAGGGCGGGGCTCGGCCACCTTTGGACCCGCTGGACTCCCCAGGTACCCAGTCGACGCCAAGGACCCGGAACCAAGAGGCGGAGGGGCCGCCATCTTAGGCGAGGCAGGCACTTGGCTCCATTTTGAGTGGGGCCAGAGCCTTCCCTGCCTTCCCCCTCCTCCGGGCACGCAGGGAGTTAAGCACCCACCACCAACACAGACACTGAGACACACACATACTCTTGTTATCTCTCTTCTCACTCCTCCCCAGCTTTTCCTTATGAGAAGGGGTGAACTCTATGACTGTGCGCCGCAAACTTAATAGGTGGCGGCAGCGTGGGGGAGGGGGGGGTGGGCGAGTACTCACAGAGGCTCCTGTTCACTGAGCACCTTCGGCAGGTCGGCCTGTTTCACAGGGTCTCCAGGTCTTTAATCTTCACCCTGCAAGAGAAGCTATCATCCCCGAGTGAAGACACGGGCTTAGGGAAGCCAAGTTGCTTGAGTTTCAGAGCCAGAAAGTTGAACCTTGCACTCTACTACCCCCGGGGTCCTGCCCTCAGTCCCTCCATAGAGCCTCTGTCAACTCCCCAGTTCCCTCTGAAATCTCTCTTCTTTGGTGTTCCCCAACCCTCTCTGGGCTTCCCTGGTGGCTCAGCTGGTAAAGAATCCGCCTGCAGCATGGGAGACTTGGGTTCAGTCCCTCAGTTGGGAAGATCCCCTGGAAAAGGGAAACGCTATGCACTCCAGTATTCTGGCCTGGAGAATTCCGTGGACTGTATAGTCCATGGGGTCACAAAGAGTCAGACCGGAAGGAGCAACTTTCACTTTCACAGCCACACCACCCCCCTAGTTCAGTTCAGATACAATTGAAGGGTTTCCATATACCTGTCCCATGATTTTCTTACTATAGCCTGAGGATGGAGTAGAATAGGTTGAGGGGATGGAACTCCACACACATGCTTCAGGGTGGCGCTGGTTTTCTCAGACGGTCTAGAAAATTCTCTAAGAATCCACTTACTATTTCATTTTCTTAATGGGTCCCACTGCTTTAGAAAAGAAAACACGTGTGTGCACACTGATTTCCTAAGTGATGAGGGGGTTTGGCCCTGGGGATAGAATGATGAAAAAGAGGTACACTGCAGTGGGAAATTGCCAGCCAGCGCAGGAGACAAGGCTGCAGGTAAATGGTTGGAATACAGCATCCAATAAGTACACAGATACCTCTTGCAAAATGTAGAATGAGGCTAAGAAAGTGCCTCAGAAGCTGCTTGATGATGTCAAGGAAGATTTCAGAGAGACTTGGAGTGTATATAAAAGTTCACTAAATTAATAAGAACATTGTATGTAAAAGGATTATGATGTATAAATGGGATTCCCAGGTAGCTCAGTGATAAAGAATCTGCCTGCTAATGCAGGAGATATAGGAGATGTAGGTTTGATCCCTAGGTGGGGAAGATCCCCTGGAGAAGGGAATGGCAACCCACTCTAGTATTCTTGCTTGGAAAATCCCATGGACAGAGCCTGGTGGGCTATATAGTCCATGGGGGCTGCAAAGAGTCAAACACCACTGAGTGCGTGCACATGCACAGACACACACATACACACACACACACAAGCAAACATTATGTACAAATGCATGGATACACATGGAAAAACATTTACAAAAAAGTTGACTTAAATTTTATGCTGTAAGCAATAAGAAATCACTATAGTTTTTGAGCAGAAGCAACAGGGTCACATTTGTTGCTTAGGCAGAGGACAATCCAGGTTTAGTGGGACCTGAAGCTTATACAGTTTGTGAGGTTCATTTCATTAGGAAAAGAATATAGACTTGCAAATGCAAAATTACATTAAAAGGTAAAGTTTTTCTAGAAGTCATTCTTACACCTGGGTAATAACTATAAATGGAAAAGCCACAAACATATAGATGTCCCCACTAAACCCAAACTAAATTTATCCCACAAATCAACTTCTACTTAGCTGAATCTCAAAAATGTCTGAGGCACCAACACCACCTACAAGGAAAATGTGACCAGGAAAACTCATAGTAGAAAGGGACAGCAATTTTAGCCAATTGTAGTTTAATTACACTTTGTAAACTTTGTAAAACATATAACCACAAAACCATATGGCAGGTGACAAACCCTGCAGCTAAGCTTTATTAACTTCACACGAAGGCAGAAGGATGTTTGCTTAAGCAGCACATATATTAAGATTGAAAGACACTGAGAAGATTAAGCATGGTCCCTGTATGAGTATGACATACAAATTTATGAAGGATTCCATAATAAATGGCAGAAAAGGGGGAAAGCAGAGAGGAGGCAGTTGGAATAGTCATGAAAAAAAGATGAAGCCTGAATCAGAATAGTTGCAGCAGGGGGTAGAAAATGATCAGATAAGTGGGGTATTTTGGAGGTTGAAAAGCCAGGGCTAGGAGACTAATTGAAAATAGTAGATGAATGAGTGAAAGGAGAGTGAGTTCATTTATGGATTGGGTGTCATTTCTGGATGACGATGCCATTGACTGAGCCAGGATACATAGAAGGAAAAGCAGGTTTTGTGCAGAAGAGACTAAGTTCAGTTCTGAATATGCTGGGTTAAAGAGTGTGTCGAACATTAATTCACTTATCCAACAATTCTTGAGCATCTACTATGCACTAGGTACTGTACTAGGTGTGAGGATGTAGTAGTAACCCAGATAAGGTCCTGGCCCTGGTGGTATTAACATTCTTCATGGAGATCAGTCAATAATCATGTACAATTCATTCATATAGTTATTGAACACCTACTGTAAATGATCAAATCATTCAATCATAAAGGAAATCCATCCTGAATATTCATTGGCAGGCAGGACTGATGCTGAAGCTGAAACTTCAGTACTTTGGCCACTTGATGTGAAGAGCTGACTCATGAGAAACAACCCTGATACTGGGAAAGATTGAAGGCAGGAAGAGAAAGGAACGACAGAGGACGAGATGGTTGGATGGCATCACCAACTCAATGGACATGAATTTGAGCAAGCCCTGGGAGATAGTGGAGAGGGAAGACTGGCATGCTGCAGTCCATGGGGTTGCACAGAATCAGACACGACTGAACAACTGAACAACAACTATATACAAGGTACTGTTGTAGACGCTGAGGATTCAGACAAGGTCCCTGACCTCCTGTGGTTCACATTCCAGAGAGCAAGACAATTGAGTTAAGTAAGAGAATTTTAAATTACAGTGAGTGCTGTGAGGACAATAAAACAAGTTATGAGACAAAGATTTAAATAGTCGCTCAGTCGTGAGTTGCTCAGTTGTATCCAACTGTTTGTAACCCATGGACTATAGCCTACCAGGCTTCTCCATCCATGGGATTTTCTAGGCAAAAGTACTGGAGTGGGTTGCCATTTCCTTCTCCAGGGGATCTTCCCAACCCAGGTCTCCCGCATTGTTGGCATAGGCAGATGCTTTACCATCTGAGCCACCAGGGAAGCCCATAGTCTATTTTAAATAGTCGAGGAAGGCCTCTTGGAGAAGCTGACATGTGAGCAGAAGACCTGAATAACAGGAAGAGCTGGCCAGGGACAGGATAGAAGGAATAAAAAGTGTAAAGTCCCTAATTTGGTTGTGGGGCCATTTCAGGGCTCTCTCTCAATAACACCTCCTGAACATTTATGATGGACTGGTGGGGTTTGGGGGTGGGGTCTCCAGACATGAATTAGAGACCCTGTACAATCTAATTAGGAAGGCAAGATTCAATGAACAATAACAAGGTTTAAAAGGTCAAACCCTCTCAAGTGCTAACTAGAGGTATGAATAACATGTATAAACAGAAAGGGAACCACAATTAATTCAAATGTATTCAGTGGGTGTGTCAAGAAAGGCTTCACAGGAGGTGGTGTTTGACCTAGGTACAGTGGTACCCATCCCTAAAATTATCCTCGGTGATCTTGGGTGGTAAGGTTGGTGGGATAAAAGATAATGGGGAAAGCAAAGCTGTCAGGGGGCTAAATCGAGCCAGTTAGATTTGCTGACAAAGTAACTCACACTGCCCTGGTTGGGAGGCAGCCCGCTGACACCCTGAAAATGTGTGCTCCGATTGTTTCTTACATCATCAGTGCATGATCTGAACTGGCCGCCATAGCACAAGGCTGCCCTGGAAACGTTCCTCCTCTATCCCACCTCCACTTAACAGCTGTAAACATTTACTTTTAATTACATAAACAATAGGAAATGCATTCCCATTGTAAATTAACATCCAAACAGGCTGAAGATCCACCCTGACCACCATTCAATCCCTGCTTGCTTTCCTAGAAGGAACCTCAGTGAGCTCTTTTCTGATTCATCTGTCTAAATGTACATACATATAACTGTTGAGATTAAAAAAATATGAGGGCCAAAGTGAACTATAAAATTCATGAAGAAAAACAGGGGGGAAATGGGAAAGCATTACATAAGAACAGACTTGCTCCAAAATAGACTTGAAAGTACAAAGACAGTGAAAACAGAAGACAGAATAATGATAAATAACATTATCTGGGAAGTTATTGTGTGTTAAGCACCTGTTCTAAACTCTTTATATGCATTAACTCAATCCTTACAGCAACCCAATGAAGTAGGTACTAGTAGTAGTACTATCCCCATTTTATGGATGAGGAAGCTGAGTGTAGACACTTAAAACCACTTGCTCGAGGCCATATGGCTAGTATGTATGCAAGCTGGGGTTTCTGGTGATACAGGACCAGACTCCAGGCTTTTCACCACTCCATTTGTGAATGCAACAGGAACCGGTGACTCTAAGATCCATATAATAGGAGAAGGTGATCAACAGTTTTTTGCATAATTTGAATCACAGAAGCAAGATAGGGTTTACACTCACTTGGAATGAAAACTAACAAGATAGTCCCCCAGGTGCCAAAGTAGGTAACTAAGAACACCAGCCCACTCCTCCATGGCCATCTTGGGGTGTGCCAGATGTACAGAGCTATACTCCCAGAAAGGACTTCAGGCTTGATTTAATGCTCTCCTGTCACTGTCTTGACATTCTTAATTTTATGTTTCAACTTGTGTTTTTAAAGTGTGGTCCAGTGTGATAGTGGAGCATACACATGAGCAGAAGAGATATACTGAGTGGCAGTGAGCACAGCCTGTGGACATGGCAGTGCCTGGTATGTATAAGCAAATTAGGGGCAGTCTGGGGCACTATGGGGCCTGGAGTGGGGGGGTGTTAAGCCAATGACAGTGGTGGCAGCAGTAGCAGCAGTAGCAGAGGTATCAGTAGCCGTAGCCCTGAGAGAAAGGATGGCCTTTGCATGGGGGTAGTGATGGGACCTGTGGTGAGAGGCAATCTTGCCCTTCTGTCACAGAACCTGTCCCTTCCACTGTACACAAATATTAACTCTGGCCTGAGAACTGGGTCAGGAACTGCTAGAATTCAGGCAGTAAACTTTGTCAGTAAATTATTACAAAATAAAAAGGTACTCACGGACACTGCAGAACAATAACTTTCAGTTCAGTTCAGTTAATTTCGGTTGCTCAGTCATGTCCAACTCTTTGCGACCCTATGGACTACAGCACGCCAGGGTTCCCTGTCCATCACTAACTCCCAGAACTTGCTCAAGCTCATGTCCATCGAGTTGGTGATGCCATCTAACCATCTCATCCTCTGTCATCCACTTCTCCTCCTGCCTTCAATCTTTCCCAGCATCAGAATCTTTTCTAAGGAATCAGTTCTTTGCATCAGGAGGCCTAAGTATTGGAGCTTCAGCTTCAGCATCAGTCCTTCCAATGAATCAGGACTGATTTCTCTTAGGATTGATTGGTTTGATCTCCTTGCAGTTCAAGGGACTCTCAAGAGGCTTCTCCAACACCACACTTCAAAAGCATCCATTATTCAGCACTCAGCTTTCTTTATGGTCCAATTCTCACATCCATCGATAACTACTAGAAAAGCCATAGCTTTGACTAGATAGACCTTTGTCAGCAAAATAATGTCTCTGCTTTTTAATATGCTATCTAGATTGTTTATCATAGCTTTTCTTCCAAGGAGCAAGTGTCTTTTAATTTCATGGCTGCAGTCACCATCTGTAGTGATTCTGGAGCCCAAGAAAATAAAGTCTGTCACTGTTTCCATGAAGTTTCCACTATTTGCCATGAAGTGATAGACTGGATGCCATGATCTTAATTTTTTGAATGTTGAAGTTTTAAGCCAGGTTTTTTACTCTCCTCTTTCACTTTCATCAAGAGGCTCTTTAGTTCTCTTCACTTTCTGCCATAAAGGTGGTGTCATCTGCATATTTGAGGTTATTGATATTTCTCCTGGCAATTTTGATTCCAGCTTGTGCTTCATCCAGCCTGGCATTTCACATGATATTCTCTGCATTTAAGTTAAATAAGCAGGGTTACAATATACAGCCTTGATGTACACCTTTCCCAATTTGGAACCAGTCCATTGTTCCATGTCCGGTTCTAACTGTTGCTTCTTGACCTGCATACAGATTTCTCAGGAGCAGGTAAGGTGGTCTGGTATTCCCATCTCTTTAAGAATGAATGTTCCAAAAAAAGAAGAATGAATGTTCCACAGTTTGTTGTGATCCACACACTCAAAGGTTTTGGTGTAGTCAATGAAGCAGAAGTAGATGTTTTTCTGGAATTCTCTTTCTTTCTCTATGACCCAACTGATGTTGGCAATTTGATCTCTGGTTCCTCTGCCTTTTCTAAATCCAACTTGAACATCTGGAAGGTCTCAGTTCATATACTGTTGAAGCCTTGCTTGGAGAATTTTGAGTATTACTTTGCTGGCATGTGAGATGAATGCAATTGTGCAGTAGTTTGAACATTCTTTGGCATTGCCTTTCTTTGGGATTGCAATGAAAACTGAACTTTTCCAACCCCGTGGCCACTGCTGCATTTTCCAAATTTGCTGGCATATTGAGTGCAGCAGTTTCACAGCATCATCATTTAGGATTTGAAATAACTCAGCTGGAATTCCATCACCTCCACTAGCTTTGTTCATAGTGATGCTTCCTAAGGCCCGCTTGACTTCACATTCCAGGATGTCTGGCTCTAGGTGAGTTTTCATACCATCATTATCATCTGGGTCATTAAGATCTTTTTTATATAGTTCTTCTGTATATTCTTGCCACCTCTTCTTAATATCTTCTGCTTCTGTTACATTTTTATCATTTCTGTCCTTTATTGTGCCCATCTTTGCATGAAATATTCCCTTGGTATCTCTAATTTTTTTTTAAGAGATCGCTGGTCTTTCCCATTCTATTGTTTTCCTCTATTTCTCTGCATTGATCACTTAGGAAAGCCTTCTTATCTCTCCTTGCTAGTCTTTGGAACTCTGCATTCAGATGCATATATCTTTCCTTTTCTCCTTTGCCTTTCACTTCTCTTTTTTTCTCACCTATTTGTAAGGCCTCCTCAGACAACCATTTTGCCTTTTTGCATTTATTTTTATTGGGTTTTGATCACTGCCTCCTGTACATGTCAGAACTCCATCCATAGTTCTTCAGGCACTCTTTCTATCAGATCTAACCCCTTGAATCTATTTGTCACTTCCACTGTATAATCATAAGGGATTTGATTTAGGTCATACCGGAATGGTCTAGTGTTTTTCCCTACTTTCTTCAATTTAAGTCTGAATTTTGCAATAAGGAGTTCATGATCTAAGCCACAGTCAGCTCCAGGTCTTGTTTTGTCTGACTGTATAGAGCTTTTCCATCTTTGGCTACAAAGAAGATAATCAATCTGATTTCAGTATTGACCATCTGGTGATGTCCACTTGTAGAATCATCTCTTGTGTTGTTGGAAGTGGGTGTTTGCTATGACCAGTGCATTCTCTTGGCAAAACTCAGTTAGCTTTTGCCCTGCTTCATTTTGTACTCCATTGCCAAACTTGCCTGTTACTCCAGGTATCTATTGATTTCCTACTTTTACATTCCAGTGCCCTATGATTAAAAGGACATCTTTTTTTGGTATTAGTTTTAGAACGTCTTGTAGGTATTCATAGAACCGTTCTGCTTCTTCGGCATTAGTGGTTGGGGCATAGACTTGGATTTCTGTGATATTGAATAGTTTGCCTTCAAAGTAAATTACTTTGAGGTGTGGTTATTAGAATTTTTTGAGCAGTGTAGGATATCTCATTTTGAAAACTAGTGCAAAATTGCAAAGCAAATATCCACAGACTAGGAAATGAAAATTAAATTTAAAAATCATCAAAGTAGACACATTAGATAAAAACTTTGGATTAACCAATTATTAATGAGAAAGATAATTTAAAAGTGTTTTCCTTATAATTGAAGGTATACTGGTAGAATGCATATAAATATGTTTTAAATTATAAATAAATTATGAAGCCATTTTCATTTCCTGTATGACCTTCCTTGTATTAGTCTATTCAGGCTGCTATAATAAAATTGCCATAGACTGCATGGCTAATGAACAAAGATTTATTTCTCATGGTTCTGAAGGCTAGGAAGTTCAAAATCAAGGTGCTAGCTTGATTCAGTGTCTGGCTCATAGATGGTAATCTTCTTGCTGTGTGGGTGAAGGAGTGAAAGAGCTCTTTGGAATTCTTTTATAAGGGCACTATTCCCTGGTGGCTCAGATGGTAAAGCATCTGCCTGCAATGCGGGAGACCCTGGTTTGATCCCTGGGTCAGGAAGATCCCCTGGAGAAGGAAATGGCAACCCACTCCGGTATTCTTGCCTGGAAATTTCCATGGATGGAGGAGCCTGGTAGGCTACAGTCCATGGGGTCACAAAGAGTCGGACACACTGGGCAACTTCACTAAGTCACTAATCTCATTTATAAGAGTCCCACCCTCAAGACCTAATCACCTACCAAAAGCCCCACCTCCTAATACCATCACATTGTAGGGGTTAATATTTTAACATATGACTTTGGGGGTCAGGGACACAAGCATTCAGTCTATATAGCATACCTCCACAAGTTACAGGAAATGTCAGAGGAAACATTAAATGCTATTGTAAAAATTATATTTAAAATTAGATTTAGACTTGGGCAAAACTGATCTGTATGAAGAGTTAAATCTTTTTAGAGGTGTTCTACAGGAATCTACAGGTTTAGATGTGTGAAAATTTGTATTTTGAAATAATTTATCAGGAATCTATCCCATTGTTGTCACAGCCTACAAAAGCAGTGCCAATGCATCAGCAGAAAGCTCCTTATCAAAATGAAAAGTTTCAAATATTTACAATCTTGTGACTGATGTTGCCTTCAATCATATTGGTTCAAAATGAGCTTGGTAAAATGACTAAGTAATTGAATTTGCAGGAAAGAGAGGCAGAAAAATCTTATGATCAATCAAGATATCTCATTAGTAACATGTTATTTATTTTATTATAAAATTATAAAAATATTGTTCTGCAATTTGTAAATTATTTTTCAGGTATCACTATTATCACCATTATGTTTTATAAGTAATAAAATATTTTTAAAGAAAACACATTTTATTTTCATGCCTTTAACTGTACTTCCCACCTCTCCCCTAGTTTTTGAGCAAGGAACCCTCCATTTTCATTTTGCAGTGGGCCCTACAAATTATGTAGCAGGCTCTCACTCCTGCTGGATGGTAATTGTGAGATGACTTGAGGGAATTGTAGCCACTCAAACAGTTACTGCCCTAACCAAACTCCTTTTCACTGGGAGTAGGAGGTGGGGGTGGGTAGAAACAAGATGACAACACAGAAAATGGAGGTTATTGTAGATATCAATCATTTCCATGTGAATGGGATCATACTGTCCATATCATTTGGCCAACTGCTTTCTTCACTTGGCAACATCTTGAAGATCTTTCTACAAGGAAAATAATCAACCTTGTCCTTCTTTTTTGAATTCTTGTTCAGGGAATTCCATGATTTGGATGGCTCTTGATTTATTTTTTTTTTTCATTTATTTATATTAGTTGGAGGCTAATTACTTTACAATATTGTAGTGGTTTTTGCCATACATTGACATGAATCAGCCATGGATTTACATCTGTTCCCCATCCTGAAACCCCCTCCTACCTCCCTCCCCACCCCATCCCTCTGGGTCATCCTGGCTCTTGATTTATTTCTCCACTCCCTGATGGATATTTACAGTGGTTTAATTTTTCAGTAATACAGAGTTGCAGTGAACATACTAGTAAGGGCCTCCTTGTGCACAGGCATGTTTCTGTAGGTGGACACTCACAAGTGAGTTGCTGGGCCATAGAGTATGGATAGTTTCAATCTTAATACATACTGCCAAGCTGCCTTTCAAAAGCATTATGTCAGTTTTCACTCCCATCAGCAGTGTAGCTTCACATTTTCTAAGACTCCAACCTTTAAACTGTTTGCCAATCTGATGGAGAAAAAAAAATGGCAACTTGTGTTTGTTTTTAACTTTGCATTTTCCATCACTAGTGCAGTTGAGCATCTTTTTATTTGATGTTTATTGGCCTATTCTCTGTGAACTGTTTGTAACCTTTGGCTAGTTTTTCTTACAGGTTGTTTGTTTTTTTCCATATTGAGTTGTCAGAGTCATTTATATTTCTGGATATTAATCCTTTGTCTATTGTATAGCTGATATTTTCCTATAGTATGTACCATGTTTATGGTTTGTGTTGTCATACAGGAGTTTTAGATGTTTGTGTAGCCATTTGATATATTTATATCAGTCTTCTGTGGATTTTCTGTTTTGTTTATTGCTTTGCAAGACCTTTTTTTATCCATATTATCTTTTTTTTCTCATTCTGTTATAGTGCTTTCCATTTAGGTCTTTAACCTACCTTAAACTCATTTCCTTCTCAAAACTTTGCATTTCTCCTATCTGGAGCTCTTTTCCCCTGAGATGTTCCTACGGCTGACACCCTCAGGGCTCAGCTCAAATATTACTTATTCCAAAAGGCCTTTCCTGACAACCTTAACTAAATTAACCACCCTCTCTACATTAAGATGTGCCCTAGTTCATTACCTAAATTTATTTTCTTCATAGATCACCTTTTACTGAAGTTACCCAACTTTTGTTTATATGTTAATGGTCTGTCTCTCCTTAGATTGAAAACTCCCTGAAAGTAGGAATTTTGTCCTGTCCCTAGCTTCTAGAACACATTTAGAGTTTATTATAGTGAACTTGGTAACGATAACTTAATTTTTTCCAAAGGATTGTCACAACACCCAGGACTCCCTTTTCTAAAGGAGAAATATTTCAGTCATTCTGTTTTTCTACTCTTACTAAATACTGAGTAAGTCAAGGATGGTTATGACTATTATTTGGTCCAGTGTTTCTCAACCTATGGTGTTTTGGAATCACACTTGACTTATTTTTAAATTTAGATATACAGTGTGTATATCTTTTTGCCTTTTCATACTGAACTCTGAATATTCATTGGAAGGACTAATGCTGAAGCTGAAGCTCCAATACTTTGGCCACCTGATACAAAAAGCTGACTCATTGGAAAAGACCCTGATGCTGGGAAAGATTGAAAGCTGGAGGAGAAGGGGATGACAGAGGACGAGATGTTTGGGTGGTATCACTGACTCAATGAATGTGAGTTTGGGTAGGCTCTGGGAGGTGGTGGAAAACAGGGAGGCCTGGTGTCCTGCAGTCCATGGGGTTGCGGAGTCAGACGTGACTGAGCGACTGAACAAATAAGAGTGTATATAGTTTCCTAGGGCTACCACAACAAAGTACCACAAACTGCATGGCTTAAAACAACAGAAATTTATTGTCTCACAGTTCTGGAGGCCAGAAGTGGTGATGGTGGGCCATGCCCACTCTGAAAGCCCTAGCAAAGTATCCTTCCTTGTCTCTAGCTTCTAGTGATTGTAGTCTTTGATATTCCTTGACTTGTAGGTGTATCACTCTGCCTCCATCATCACATGTGTGTACCTGAACTTCTGTCTTGTAAGGACCTCAGTCATTGGGCTAAGGTCCACTCTAATGTGATATGATTCCATTTTAACATGGTTATATCTGCAAAGACCATATTTCTAAATAAAGTCACAATCACAGTTTGGGAGGACATTATTCAACCCAGTACAGAGGGTCACATTTAAAAAATCTGCTTTATTAGGTCTGGAATGGAGGCCCAGCATCCTTAATTTTTAAAAGCTTTAGACTTGACTGATGTTCACCTGGAAAGGTGGACATGGGGGAAGGCCCTTTTAAAGCAAACTCCCAAATCCAGATTCCAGTAAAGAAAAATACTGATGAATTTCACTGCATAACATTAAAGCTTTGGTGGGGGGAGGGGGGTGAATACCATAAACAAATTCAAAAGATCAACAAAGCTGGGAAAACATATTTGCATCATATATAATAAAAGGCTAATTTCTTTAATTTACAATGAGTTCAGAATAACTAATATAAAAAAGACAAAACCCAATAGTAAAGTGAGCTAAAGAATAAGCAAGTGATCTATAAAGACATGCACACATCAATAGAGATTTGAAAAGATATTTAATTTCATCCATGAGTAAAGGCATATAAATCAAAACAATAAAATGCCATCTTTATCTATAAGACTGGGAATTGTTTAAAGTCTGATTTAAACAGCAAGTCAGGGTACGAAGAAATACTAGATGCTTTCATATGCTGCTGGTGGGCTTGAAGTTGTTACAACTTTTTTGATGTATAATTTGGTAGAATATATCAAAATAAAACATGCAGATATTCTTTGAACGTTGTACGCATTGCTTATGCCTTCTCAGCAAACATTCCCCATTTTTTCCTTCCCAAGAAGTTGTAGATTTTTATTTATGTGTCTGTTCTTTCCACTCATAGCCCATGTATTTGTGGGTAAACAGATTTTACTCTCAGTTCTTCTGACCACAGACATCATTAGTTCAGAGGACTTATGACCTAAGCAAGTCAGTGAGGGAGAACCACGGGAGTCCTACTTACTTGGAATGTTGGATCAGAGTTTTCTCTTCTCTGTTGGACTTAAGGAAGAGATTCAAAGCCTCCATTGCCATTGTCAGCCATTTCATTGGCACCTTGGCTAAAGCACTGGTTCTCAGTCTTTAATGTTCATCAGAATCACCCAATCTGTTAAAACATAGATTGCTGATCTTTACCTACTCTCAGAGTTTCAAATTCTGCAGGTCTGTGGTAGGGACAAAGAATTTCCTTTTCTAAGAAATTCTCAGGTGAGATTGATGCTGCTGGTTCAGGTATCACACTGAAAAAAAACTACTTGGATAAAGTAGGGACTGCACAGCAAAGAGACTTAAAGAAACTGGGTAGCTCTAGCTCACCCTATCCCTGGAATTGTGCTTTGTTACTTGTAACCAAAAGCACCATAACCAATATATTCAGCAATTTTGGACTAAAAATTTACCCTATGGATATACTTGCAGAACTTTATCAAAACATATGCTGATGGATAGACTACCCTTGTGGCTCAGAGGTGAAGAAGCCACCTGCAATGCAAGAGATGCAGGTTCAATCCCTGGGTCGGGAAGATCCCCTGGAGAAGGAAATGTCAACCCACTCCAGTATTCTTGCCTGAAAAATCCCATGGGGCCAGAGGGATTGGGTGGAGAGGGAGGTGGGAGGGGGGATCGGGATGGGGAATACATGTAAATCCATGGCTGATTCATGTCAATGTATGGCAAAAAACACTACAATATTGTAAAGTAATTAGCCTCCAACTAATAAAAATAAATGGAAAAAAAATCCCATGGGCAGAGGAGCCTGGCAGGCTACAGTCCATAGAGTCACTAAGAGTTGGACACGACTAAACACAGCACACGCATGCGCACGCACACACACACACACACACACACACACACACATGCCGATGGATGATAATTGCAGCATTGTTTGTAATAGCTAAAACTGGAAGCAATCAAAGCAGTTGTCAATAGGGAATTGATCCATCAGATGGAATCATCCATCTAATGGAATACCATGTGGTTTAACAATTATGAAATTCTCTGTATATGCTTGTAGAAAAATATCTCTAAGATATATTAAATATAAAAAATCATGATGATTAAACAAAAGAGTAAGCATATATGCAGGTATGTGCTTAATTATTTCCTGGAAGGTTAATTCTGATTAAGAACAGCAATATTTGAGAAAAAGAGTTGGAATTGAGGTGGTGCTAGCAGTTTTTCGGTCTTCATTTTGTATATTTTATTCTGTTTGAGTTGCCTAACCTTAGGTAAATTTTCCTTTTGTCAAAAAAGAAAAGTCATTTGGTGTTATCTGGGCAAGGCATAATTCAACTTTAATTTCCTTCTTTGTATTTCTCTATTGAAGAAACAACTAATAAATATATTATTTTTTAAAAGATTAAATAATGAAAAGATAAATGGAAAACTGAAGACTTCTCAGGTACTCTGATGTGCAGCCGGGCTTGAGTGCCACTAACATGGTGCATAGTATATATGCTGGTGAGGATTTATACCTATCCTGATTGAGACTTAACTAGGGAGTTGCTAATTGTACTTTAATGTGCATATGAATTATCTAGGGATTTTGTTAAAATGCAGATTCTGGTTGAATAGATCTTTAGGTGGGGCCCAATATTCTGCATTCTAATAGTCTCCCCAAATGATGCTGATGTTGCTGGACTACTGGTCATACTTTGATAGCAAGAAAAAAGAAAGAGGAAAAGAGGAAAAAGAAGCAGCAGAAGGAGGAGGGACTATGAAGATAGAGGGAAGGGACAGATATGAGACATTGCAGAATGACTGGGCATATGGAGAGTCTTAGGTGATGAACTTTTTGGCCTGGGTGATGTGAGGATGGTAGTGACACTATTTGAGATAGAGAAATCAAGCTAGAGGAGGAGGGGGTATAGGAAACAATGAAGGAGTGTGAGTAAGACTTCACATTTGAACATATTGAGTCATTATTTTTCTGGGAGAATATGATATAGATTTGTCCAGTAGGCCATTTGAACTCTGACTCTGCTCAGTAAAGTTCACATAGAGGTAGATTTGGGAGTCATCTGTATAAACGTAAGAGCTGAGGTTATGTGATAGGATGAAACTGATCAGGGAGAAAGAATAGTGAGAAGGTGGCTGAAAACAGAAACTCTGAGAAATGCTAATCTTAAGAGACATTCTAAGAAGAAAATGGAGAAGTAGTGGGAGAGATAGTACAGAAGAATAAATATCTTGAAGGGCCTTCCTACTAAACAACCAGATTCTGCATAAAACATATTTTTTATTGTATTGCTGGACGTGTGAGTTAGCAACTGCTGCATAATAAACCATCCAAAACTCAGTAGCTTGAAACCAAACCATGTATTGTTGCTCATGAGTCTATAGGTCAATGTTCTGTTGATCTGCACTAGGCTTGGCTGATCTCAGCTGGGCTCACTTATGTATCTGTGACTGGTGGGTTGGTTGAGGACTGATAGGTCTAAGCTGGTCTGGCTGGATATAGCTAGACAAATGGGTCTCTCCTCCAGAAGGCTAGCCCAGGCTCATTCCCATGGTAACTCCAGGGGTCCAATAGAGTGAGCAGAAGCATGCAAGGCTTAGAACTGACATAATATCACTTCTGCAACATTCTATTGATAAAAGGAAAACACAAGATTATTCTAGATTTGAAGGGTAGAGAAACAGATGCCATCTCTTAAAGGGAAGAGCTGCAAAAGGTGTACGTACATATAGGGAGGTGCAAACAGCTGTGACCATTTTTGTAATCAGTTTATCATGCTGGACTTAGAAGTGAAAGAAGTCTTTAAAGAGCAAGCAAGATAAAGCAAAGAAACAAAGCCATGACAATAGCAGTAATAAACTCCAGTGAGCTGGCTAGGGAGAGTGGGGCACTTGAGACACTTTCAAAAATGGAACAGAGGTAGTTCTTTGGAAAACTGAGGTGCTGTTATTGGAAGAAATGAGGAAAGGCTGCTGATCAGGTAGGAAAACAAACAGACATCTGCCTCAGAATCTAAGAGTCTAGTCTTTATCATGAGAAAATTCTAGAAATACTTTAAATTGATATGGAACAGTTTTTCTGGTCCTTGAAACCAATATGCACATGACACATCCTTCAGGAGTCTGACCTTGGCCTCAAAACCAGCATGCTAATTGTGCCATCTTAATGTATTAATGTATAACATGTTTTCACATCCACTAGCTTGTGTTACTCTTACAACTACCTATAAGGGAGGTAAAGCAGGCATTACTATTCCCACTTAATACTACTTCTAAAAATAATTTTGTCACTATCTTATAAAACTGAGCATTTGCCTGCCTTAGGTCCCAGCAGGAGACATGTACACAAGCATTCATGGCAACATTGATGGAAATAAGAATGGGTAGAGCTTGCCAGAGTTGAACAGAGCCGAGCACCCACCGCTGCCTGCTGTGTACACCTCTGCTCCATGGCTGGCCTCAACTCCCTGGAGGCGGTGAAACGCAAGATGCAGTCCCTGCAGCAGCAAGCAGATGAGGCAGAGGACCGCACGCAGGGCCTGCAGTGGGAGCTGGATGGCGAGCGTGAGCAGCACGAGAAAGACCAAGATGATGTGGCAGCTCTCAATTCACACATCCAGCTTGTCGAGGAATGGGACAGGACTCAGGAATGACTGGCCACAGCCCTGCAGAAGCTGGAGGAGGCAGAAAAGGCTGCAGATGAGAGCGAGAGGGATGAAGGTGATAGAAAACCTGGCCATGAAAAATGAGAAGATGGAGATTCAGGAGATGCAGCTTAAAGAGGCCAAGCACATTGCTGAGGAGGCCAACCACAAATACAAGGAGGTAGCTCGTAAATTGGTCATCCTGGAGGGCGAGCTGGAGAGGGCGGAGGAGTGTGAGGTATCTAAACAAAAATGTGGTGACCTGGAAGAACTCAAGAATGTCACTAACAACCTGAAGTCACTAGAGGCTGCATCTTTAAAGTATTCTGAAAAGGTGGACAAATATGAAGAAGAAATTAAACTTCTGTCTGACAAACTGAAAGAGGCTGAGACCCATATCAAATTTGCAGAGAGAACAGTTGTGTAACTGGAAAAGAGAATTGATGACCTGGAAGAAAAACTTGCCCAGGCCAAAGAAGAGAACAGGGGCTTATCTCAGACACTGGCTCAAACACTGAATGAACTAAACTGTATATAACCAAAACAGAAGAGTCTTATTCCAACAGAAACTCCAGAGCTCCGTGTCTTTCTCTTCTCTTGTAAGAAGTTTCTTTTGTCATTGCCTTTTCGCCTTAGTGGAAATGTCAAAAGAAATTATGAATACATGAAAAATATTTTGTATCAGAGAAGCTTTGAGCACCAGTTAAATCTACTCCTTTCTTTTTTTCAAGTGGCACCAATTTTTTCAGCTCAATTTTTACCCTTACATTGCATATATTCTTAAGGTAGGCAGGGGATTTCACATTGAGCATACTCTCTTTTAAAACCGAGGGCATTTGGTTCCTGGGAGAATAGAGAAACCCACACTTTCAAAACACAGATTCCGACATCTGGTCATGGGTCAGTTTAAAAGGTTGAAGAATTCCACCATTGGTCACACTGTAGGAGGCCAGGGATCATCATATTAAAATCTCCAGTGGATCTTCCCAACACTACATTAAAATGGGTGGGAATTTTCCACCAGAGCACAAAAGGGGGGTGCAGTTACTGTGGGAAGTTATAAACTACCAAGAGGTTAACCTGATCATCCTGGCTCTTTTCCACACTCCACCAATTCAGAACATTATCTGAGTAGTCAGTGTGAGAATGCTTGGAAAAAAGTCATAATAATTACCCAAATGTTTTCTGGACTGATCCTTAATATACTCTTCTATATGTTTCTTTCACTCTAAAGTTGTTCTCTGAGGAGCTTATTATTCCAGTAATGACACATGCTTATCTGCTTTGATATGAGGCCATTCACTCAGGAGAAATGAATGTTGGAGAATTCAGTCCTATTAGGAGAAGCTGTCTTTTTCAAAAAGACTGCTTAGCCATCAGTAATTGAGCAAGACTGTTTTTCCATGAACAAATATTGAACAGAATGGCCTTCTCAGACTACAAAGTAAAAATAAAATAAGTAATTGACCCAACTTCATCACCTCTGTACTCGAGGGAATGGCAAATTGGAGATTTACTTATTTAGAATCTTAATTCCTTTTTCAGGACCAAGTTAATAAAAAACCAAGAAACTCCTGATTAAACTGGAAATGCACTATTTTGTAGACAGGGCTGCACGTTTTATCTTTGTTATATTTCTGCTTTCTCAGTTAACATTTCAGAGCTGAAATATTCCACATTGCCCAGCAGTGTGGGGGCCAACTCAAGTTTACAATTCTGACTAAAAAGTCACCCTGCTTCTAGCTTATCTGAATCCTCTGCCCTCACTCCTATTTATTAAGTACCACACTATGCAAGAAATACACTAGCAAATTGTGCAACTGAATAAAACCCACACTTTTCATTTAGGTTCTTGCAACTGTATCATATGTAATAGTATCACTTTTTCTACATTTTGGTCAAATAAACTTTTACTCCAAGAAAAAAAAGAATGGGTAGATAAATTGTTGTATATTCACACAATGGAATACTATATAGAAGTGAAAAATTAACTACAGCTACAGCAGCAATGTGTTTGTGTCTTAAAGGAAAAAAAGTTGGATGAGAAAAGGGAGTTGCAGAACCTACATATAATAACATTTTTATAAAATTAGAAAGCAAGTACAACCTAACAATATATTGTTCAAGAATAATTACATATGTGATATAACTATTTAAGAAGAAATCAAGGGAATGAAAACTAAAAGTGAAAATACTGGTTACCTCTGAGGAAGGCAGAGAGATGGGATAGTTCTTAGGTTGGGCAGTGGGCTCAGGAGTTCAGTTTATTATTGAATTTCATAACATATGTTACATATCCTTTTGCATTTATCAAATAATGTGTGTGAGTGTGCTAAGTCGCTTCAGTCATGTCCGGCTCTTTGTGACCCTATGGACCGTAGCCCGCCAGGCTCCACTATCCATGGGATTCTTCAGGCAAGAATACTGAAGTGGGTTGCCATGCCCTCCTCCATGGGATCTTCTCAACCCAGGGATTGAACACGCATCTCTTAGTCTCCTGCATTGTCAAGTGAGTTCTTTACCACTGGTACCACCTGGGAAGCCCTTATTAAATAGTACATAATAATATTTTTAAATAGTCAAAAAAGGAAAGCAAAACAGCAGAGAAGTGTCGAGGAAGCCAGAGAGTTTCATGAATGGGTTGTATATCAATGTCAATTGCTGTGGAAGGCCTCAGCAAGATGCCTGTATGAAAACTGTGGACTTGGTGACAGGGCACACACATCACCTTTGGAAGCAGCCACATTCAAATAGGAAGGGCTGATGCCAGATTATAGGCCAGGGAGAAATGTGTTATGAGGAAATCAGGACCTGGAGCTTAGACAAGTCTTTCATCTACTACCAACTCTTCCCCCATCCCCTGGCCAAACCTGTAACAGCTAACATTTATTGAGGCTGCATTATATGCCAGGCATTTTACATACACTATGTCATTTAATCCTCAGGACCACCCTCACAGGGTGGGCTGCTGCTGCTGCTGCTGCTAAGTCTCTTCAGTTGTATCTGACTCTGTGCGACCCCATAGACGGCAGCCTACCAGGCTCTACCGTCCCTGGGATTCTCCAGGCAAGAACCCTGGAGTGGGTTGCCATTTCCTTCTCCCACAGGGTGGGCTAGGGGGAGCTAAACTCAATGCTTGCTTTACCACCAGATTATATCCACTTCAGTGCACATGCAGAGAAGCCCTATGACACTAGAATGGGAATGAATGCTTTACTATTCCATTACAAATTTTAGGTATAATAACTCAAGTGGTTAGGCAGTGGCAACCAATCAAAAGACAATTAATTGGAGTGGGTCCCTGGGCCCAGTGGTGGTGGCCTGCGGGGCCCTGGTCTGAGGGTGGCAGCAGCTCATCTGAGCACCTGGACTTGTTGGTGAAGGACAAGGTGGTGGTCTTCCTCAAGGGGATGCTGGAGCAGCCCCAGTGTGGCTTCAGCAACGCGGTGGTGCAGATTCTCCAACAGCACAGCATCTGCGACTACATGGCCTACAACGTGCTGGACGTCCCCCAGCTCCAGCAAGGCATGAAAGACTACTCCAACTAGCCCACTATCCTGCAAGTGTACCTCAACGGCGAGTTTGTTGGGGGTGGGCTGTGACATTCTCCTGCAGATGCACCAGAACAGGGACCTGGTGGAAGAACTCAAAAAGCTGGGGATCCACTCCGCCCTCTTAGATGAAACCAAAGACCAGGACTCTAAGTGAGGGAGGGTGGCCCAGGTGAGAAGCCGCTGATGTCAGAGAAGCCTTACCCATTCTGGTTCTCGCTCTTCAGATGACTGCTTGCACTTGTTCCTCCAGTTTGTAAGCAGCCAAGTGATTTTTTGCGTGTCTGGTGTTTGGGCAAGGAATATTCTATCGTGAACATAATCGTAACCACTGCACTGTCATAATCAATGTGGTATTAGGAGCTTGTTGTAAACAAAATTCTTTCTTGCGTTGTCCTTTGCTCTTTGCAAAGGATTCAGGAATAAACCTAGGGGCTTTTTAATAATTGTTATTATTCATGAGTCCTCCGCAAATTTATCAGCCTGCAAAGATAATATAACTCCCCTCCCCAGTTTTTTATAACTTTTTCTGTTAAGGAAAATGATGGTCAAGGAAGAAAATAAGATAACTGCTCTTTTTTTAGAAAATAAACTGCCAACCCAGGGGGAAAAAAAAGGCAATGAATCAAATCTACCCAGAAATGGGTCATTTCTCCCTGTGATGCTATTATTTTGACTCACCAAACTTATTTCTTCCATGTTTCAGGGACATCGTAGATTTGTACTTTCCACCTCCAGGAAATTAGGTGCAACCATGTGGGCCATTTCTTGGGTAATGAAGAGAGAAGTGATGGGTGACATTTTAAGCTGTAAGGATCAGTGTGTGTTTTGGTCACATCCCTTCCTAACTCAGTGCTGGGGCTTCTGTTGGTTTGAGTTTACAAGTGGCTTTGGATGAACAGAGCTCCCCTGCCAATCTATGTTGGACATAATGAGCAAGAAGTATACCTTTATTATGTGAGATTTAGGGATTATTATAGCAGCAAAGGGCTTCCCCAATGGTTCAGTGTAAAGAATCCACCTGCAATGCAGGAGATGCAGGTTCGATCCTTGGGTCAGGAAGATCCCCTGGAGGAGTAAATGGCAAGGTCTGGGTAAATACTGGGTCCAGTATTCTTGCCTGAAAAATCCCAAGGACAGAGGAGCCTGGCAGGCTACAGTCCGAAGGGTCACAAAGAGTCAGACACAACTGAGCAACTGAGCATGCATACACACATAGCAGCAAAATCTAGGCTATACAACTGATAAACTCCCCTTTTCTAGAGTTGAAGATTATAAATGTATAAGGACTTAATAATAAAATGCAAAATTTTAAAAGGTATAAAGTGCCTAGAATTCTCTCTGGCACATAGTAATCCCTCAAAAAGATCACTTTCTGCATCTGCTCCTAATAAATGAGCACAGAATTTTCCTATTTCTTACACACAAGCAGAGATTAGTTGAAGATATAAATAGAAGACAATGTTTCAGGCTCACATTATTCTTAATGCTTGTGATTTTAGGAGAGATATCTGCCTTCTTGGTCATGTTCTCCTTCAAGTCCATGAAAATAACACAATTGGTGCTGCTTGGGTCATATACTCAATTGCTGCACTGAGGGAGGTGAAGCCATGTGACTGATGGTCAATCCACCTCTACCCCAAGATTGGGAGGAGAAGTTCCCCAAAGGGGAAAAAAACTAGGCTTAACTGCTGCCATAGGAGGAAGGAATACTGAGCATGGTTCAGTATTATCTACTTAGTCAACACAAACTTAGATTTAGAACTCTGGTTCTTAATCACTTAGTAGTTGTGTGTGAACTTATGTAACACTGAACCAGTTTGCCCATGTGTAAAGTGAGGACAGTAGTTACTTTGCAGAGTTGTTCAAGGTTTAGAAACAATGTACAAGAGCCTAGTACTGATAGCTTAGCGGTGAGTGATACTGCTGTATTCGTGGTCTCTGAAGGACAGTTTCAGTCACTCAGAGCTTTGTGTAGATTTTATTTAAAGTGAAAGTGACAGAAAAAGCTTCTGACATAGACAACAGAAGGGGGCAAGAGAATACCCACCTCACTAGTTTAAGCTGGGCCTTATATACTTCTCAACTAGCTGCTGAGAATAGATAAAAAAAATACCTCAAGGCTGTGAGAAGTTTGCCCTGACCCTTTCCCATAACATACATCCTGGGATGACATCAGTGCAAGATTAGCCAAAAGGAACAGGTTAACCCAGAGCTCAAGGCTATGGAAGATTTTACCCAGACCTTTTCTCATAACATTCATCCAAAGCTCAAAAAAAAATGCATGTCCTTGAACAAGAGATACTGCTGCCTACAAAGGCCAACTTGTCCATGGCAAAAAAATGTGAAAAAGAAAGAATGTGTACCTCCTCCATAAAGGGGCCTTAGGCTTGGACTCCTTATCAACCTGCCTAAATTAACTATCTCATTCTCCCCTTTTTCTTTTAGGAGAATATTGTTGCTGAGGGGAAAGGGGTGGAGAAATCTGTCAGTAACTGCTTCCTGCGGGTGAGGGAGGCAGACCCTAAGTTGTTGAAGCAGCGTATTCTCATTACCCCTCTATTTAGGGTTTCTGATCCAAGGATCCCAAGTAATAGCTAGAGGAGGCAGTAGAAATTGTAGGAGCATGAACAATCATTTGTAATTTAAGTGTTTTCAGACTGTTAGAGACAAATCTTGTTACACAGTTACAGATGTAAGGAATAAACAGCAAAATCAGAATGATTACAAGTATTACAGTCAAGATAGTTCTTCACCAAGGAGAGCTTGTAAACCAAGATTGTATCTATGACCAGAGTGGAACATCAGGGGAGTCCAGTTTTGAAGAGTGACCAGAATCTCTGCATCACCGTTACTTTGTATGGAAAACTGTTATATCCTTCAGAAAGAACAAACTAGACAAGTAGATTAAAAGACAGAGACCAAAAATCAGTAAAAGAAATATTGTAATCAGCAGTCCAAGCAAGAGTAAGAATCAGGTTACATTTGGTAGTAACTTAGCTCCTGGTTTAGATATAGTCAACACTTGGGCTGCCCTATTTATAAGAATGGAGCCATTTGGCATGTTCACATACATTTTGAATGCAGGTATAACAAACCCAGTTAGAAGTAGTTGAAAGAGTGACAACCTAAACCTTAACAGACAAAATAAATCTTACCATTTCTTTTTAGAAGAATGAGTCTGAACCCCTATGTATACAGCTGTTTTAGGGTTACCCACTCCAGTATCCTGGCCTAGAGAATTCCATGGGCTGTATAGTCCATGGGGTTGCAAAGAGTCAGACAAGACTGAGCGACTTTCACTTTCACTATGGTCATAGCTAGTTGTCTAAGTTTGTCCAAGTAGGCTTTAGCCTCTTATTGTGGTATTAACATATAAGCCAAAGTAGTTATTACTATTAACAATTATAGATAGTGTTTTTCTAGGTATGAGAAGATGCCAAGAATTTGGGCTCAAAAATTTTTTTACCTGAAAATATCTGACTATCCAAAGGCTTGTTTTGTCCATTTTTTTTAGAGCACAGAACAAGTGTCTAATCTCTGATTTTCACCCTGAACTCCTTTCAGAGAATGTTGAAGGTCAGCAGCTGTAGTGTCCATGAGTTAATCTTCGTAGAGGCAGATGACAAGGGCCAGTTTCCAGTCACAGGGCCCCTGTATGGCCATGAGTTTGACCATGGTTTGGGGGCGTTTCATGACCATTTTGTCCCACAGTACTGGGAAGGCTCGTTACCAGGTCTGTTGAAGATTTCACTGATAGGCCACTCAATGTGCTGTTACTGGACTAGGCCCTGTGAGTAGCAAAATCTCTGGACCACACCTGTCTCACTAGTATCTTGGTCCAGGAGAATATTCCCTCTTGCTTCTTTTCATATACAGAGTCACACCACTATAATTATGGATTTTATATGGAACTGTACACCATCATTATATCAGTGGCTCCATCACATACTTGATAATGTAAGGGACAACACTTCTTGAAACAGGCAATATAGGAAACAATATAGTTAGCAGTAATATTAAAATCACAAGTAAGACCTTAAGTCAAGAACTTCATTAGGTATAGCCCAGTGATATCTCCAGGTCATCTGACTGAGTTTGTTAAATGACTATAGCCTGCTGTTAATCTTCTGGTTGTAGATCCTGGAGCAACTGATCTTTATTTAAAGACTGGTTACTGGGATAAACTTTAGAAACAAACTCAGAGTGTCCTTTTTAATAACTTAAACCTCTTAGCAATGTAACATAACCACAAGGAACTAACTCAGAAGTGAGTCAGTAAATACAGACCTTAATTAATAAAACTAGAATGTAATACTCAGTGAAACATGATAGATACCATAGGCCTGACATCAGTTGGGTGATTTTTCTTTTAGAGCTCCCCAGTATACTTTAAGATTTCTGTATATGTTAGGACACATCTTTTTTACCTTGATAAGGCTGTTCAGAACCAAAGTTTCTCCAATTTCTGGAGGGACAAGGCAGAGAGAGAGAAGAAAAATGTTTTAATTTTACCCATAGGTGTAAATCATTAAATTGTTTTAAATCATCAGCAACATGAGAAGAAGAGCTTCTTTATATCTGAAAACTAAGATTAGAAGACAGTAATACATCAGACAAAAAGTCATGAAAATTGTAGTCATATTTTGCTGTCTATTCAATCCCATGCAACCGACCCCTTTATTCTGCCACTCCTGCCGGATGACCAAGGACATCAGTGAAAGCAATAGTCTTGAAGAAGCTCATGAAGTTTTTGCCAATGTCTGTATGACCTGTGCAGCAAAGTGGGTGCCCCAATCACTGGAGACTGCAGAAAACACATTTTAACCATTTTCCCCCATTGTAAGATATTAACCCCACAACCAGGAAAGGCTTTAGCCTATCAAATAAAAGTTAGGTTTGTCAGGGAGCTGGGAAAAGCCAAACGGTGGTGTTGGACCTCCCATAGCCCTGACTGGTTTACAGTCATTCTTTATCCATTTTAAAATCCCTGATGAGGGGTTAATTTTGTAGAAGCAGAATGAGCTTTGTTTATGTGCGCCATAGTCCATTATCAAAAGCCACATTTCAAGAAAACTTTGTTCTTTTAATCAGGGAGAGAAAACCAAATTCCAGTTTGGTACCAGCTTACGTTCACTGTGAAACAATAGTTGTTCACTTAGTCAAAGTAACAATAAAAGACCTCTAAGGCAGTTTAATGTCTTAAGAAACTTGTATCTTGCACAAAACTCTCTTCTACTTGCCACAAATCTTTTTTCATTTGTCACAAATCTTTTTTTGTATTTTCTGTATTCATCACTTTATTTTCCCATTCAGAGAACAGAAACTTCTAAGTTCAGGTTTACTTCCTTTTTCTTAATAGAATGTAATTTCATTTCTTATACCTTTTTATTGAAAACACACATCTTACTTTCCTTCAGCAACCATGAACTGTACTTTATATCATCATTTTGTAGACTGGTAAACATAAATCACCCAGAGCTATGTCATTTGCAAAAGTATCTTCACAATGTCTATGTTAATTAGGTCAATAAACAAACATCAATACCAGATATTAATTCAATAGTGAATATTTCCCAGTTCACACAAGCCTGAAATTCATTTTAGTTTAATTTTTTTGAATTTAGAATTGTTTGATTTCTAAGCACTTACTTCTGTTTAGGCCAATTAGGCTTCAGCAATATTGTCCAAGGGCAAAGACACACACAGAGACCTCACAGTTTTCCACTAGAAATTTAAAATGTCTCTTTGCCCTTTTTTTTTCTTGGCTTGAAGTTCTACCAACTTGCTCATGGTTGGAGTCCCAGACAGAGTGGGTTGTGTATCTCAAGGACATGGTAAGCGTTAACTTCAGGTTTTTCCCCAGGCATGTTTTCTGTTTCTCAGGCAGGATCGGAGCTCCAAAAAAAGTATTTTAACAAGTCAGCTTTTTCCTAATTGCATGTGCTAGAAGAACTGGTTTTGCAATTTCAAAAAGATTTCATTTTAACCTATTTTCTCCGGAGTCTAAAAAATATCATGGCCATTCAGTATAAAAAATGTCATCTTTTCTTTTTGTAGTCACAGTTTCATAGCTAAAATTTAAACCAGAGTGTTCAAATTGGCTCTGATGACAGGGGTAGTCTGATTGATAAGATGCTGTCCCAGCAGGGATTGTCTCTCTGGGCAAGTGAGGTCTTCTCTTAAAGAAAGTCTGTATATAAGGGACATTCTGGGCTCTGGGGATAAAACTTACCCCAGTTTTTCCAAGATATAATTCAAAGGGGGTAGTTCTGGGACTGCTAGCTCCCATCTGTAAGAGAGAAAAAAGCAGCGCCCAGTGCCGTGACTTTTTTCTACCAGAGGCGACCCTCCCTGCTCTAGATAGGGGTGGAGACAGGTCTTCCACCTAAGCTTCCTTCCCTGGCCAGAGTTAACCTGTTCCTTACCAGCAGTAATCCAAGTCTATGCCCCACTAAAGCTGAAGAAGCTGAAGTTGAACAATTCTATGAAGACCTATAAGACCTTCTAGAACTAATACCAAAAAAAAAAAAAGATGTCCTTTTCATCATAGGGGATTGGAATGCAAAAGCAGGAAGTCAAGAGATCCCTGAAGTAACAGGCAAGTTTAGCCTTGGAGTACAAAATGAAGCAGGGCAAAGGCTAACAGAGTTTTGCCAACAGATCACACTGGTCATAGCAAACACCCTCTTCCAACAACACAAGAGAAGACTGTACACATGGACATCACCAGATGGCCAATACAGAAATCAGATAGATTATATTCTTCATAGCCAAAGATGGAGAAGTTCTATATAGTCAGCAAAAAGAAGACCAGGAGCTGACTGTGGCTCAGATCATGAACTCCTTATTGCAAAATTCAGATATAAATTGAAGAAAGTAGGGAAAACCACTAGACCATTCAGGTATGACCTAAATCAAATCCCTTACGATTGAGTGGAGGTGACAAATAGATTCAAGGAATTAGATCTGATAGAGTGCATGAAGAACTATGGATGGAGGTTCGTAACATTGTACAGGAGGCAGTGATCAAAACCATCTCCAAGAAAAAGAAACACAAAAAGGCAAAATGGTTGTCTGAGGAAGCCTTACAAATAGCTGAGAAAAGAAATAAAGGAGAAAAGGAAAGATATATCTATCTGAATGCAGAGTTCCGAAGAATAGAAAGGAGAGATAAGCAAGCCTTCCTAAGTGATCGATGCAAAGAAATAGAGGAAAACAATAGAATGGGAATGACTAGAGATCTCTTCAAGAAAATTAGAGATACCAAGGGAAAACTTCATGCAAAGATGGGCACAATAAAGGACAGAAACAGTATGGACCTAGTAGAAGCAGAAGATACTAAGAGGTGGCAGGAATACACAGAACTATACAAAAAAGATTTTAATGACCTGGATAACCATGCTGGTGTGGTAACTCACCTAGAGCCAGACATCCTGGAGTGCAAAGTCAAGTGGGCCTTAGGAAGCATCACTATGAAAAAAGTTAGTGGAGGTGGTGGAATTCCAACTGAGTTATTTCAAATCCTAAAAGATGATGAAAGTACTGCACTCAACATGCCAGCAAATTTGAAAAACTCAGCAGTGGCCACTGCTGGAAAAGGTCAGTTTTTATTGCAATCCCAAAGAAAGGCAATGCCAAAGAATGTTCAAACTACTGCATAATGGCACTTATCTCACACACCAGCGAATATTCAAAATTTTCCAAGTGAGGCTTTCACAATATGTGAACTGAGAAGTTCCAGATGTTCAAGTTGGATTTAGAAAAGGCAGAGAGAGGAACCAGAGATCAAATTGCCAACATCAGTTGGATCATAGAGAAAGCAAGAGAATTCCAGAAGAACATTTACTTCTGCTTCATTGAGTATGCTAAAGCCTTTGACTGTGTGGATCACAACAAAACTGTTGAACATTCATTCTTGAAAGAGATGGGAATACCAGACCACCTGACCTGCCTCCTGAGAAATCTGTATGCAGGTCAAGAAGCAAGTTAGAACTGGACATGGATCAATGGAATGGTTCCAAATTGGGAAAGGAGTCCATCAAGGCTGTGTATTGTCACCCTGCTTTTTAACTTATATGCTGAGTACATCATGCAAAATGGCAAGCTGGATAAAGCACAAGCTGGAATCAAGATTGCCAGGAGAAATATCAATAACCTCAGATATGCAGATGACACCACTCTTATGGCAGAAAGTGAAAAGGAACTAAAGAGCCTCTTGATGAAAGTGAAAGAGGAAAGTGAAAAAGCTGGCTTGAAACTCAAACATTCAAAAAACTAAGATAATGGCATCTGGTTCTGTCACTTCATGGCAAATAGATGGGGAAACAATGGAAAAAGTCATAGACCCTATTTTCTTGGGCTCCAAAATCACTGCAGATGGTGACTGCGGCCATGAAATTAAGACGCTTACTCCTTGGAAGAAAAGGTATGATAAACCTAGACATCATATTAAAAAGCAGAGACATTACTTTGCTGACAAAGGTCTGTCTAGTCAAACCTATGGTTTTTCCAGTAGTCATGTATGGATGTGAGAATTGGACCATAAAGAAAGCTATGCACTTAAGAATTAATGTTTTTGAACTATGCTGTTGGAGAAGACTCTTCAGAGTCCCTTGGACAGCAGGGAGATCAAACTGGTCAATCCTAATGGAAATCAGTTTTGAATATTCATTGGCAGGATTGATGCTGAAGCTGAAGCCCCAATACTTTGGCTACTTGATGGGAAGAACTGACTCACTGGAAAAGCCCTTGATGCTGCGAAAGATTGAAGGCAGGAGGAAAAGGGGACAACAGAGGATGAGATGGTTGGATGGCATCACTGACTCGATGGACATGAGTTTGAGCAAGCTCCAGGAGTTGGTGATAGACAGGGAAGTCTGGTGTGCTGCAGTCCATGGGGTTGCAAAGAGTCGGCCACTACTGAGCAATTGAACTAAATTGAACTTACCGATGCAGGTGTCTCATTACCATCCCTCCCCATTCTACCACTGAGGTGGGGTGCAGATGCAACAGGGGTAGTCCTGATAGCATCCCAGATTGATGTCCTGTTCCTCACCATTAAAACCTTTGCATGATTTCTGCTCCTCCTCTGATGCTACCCGGGGTGATATGTGATTAAAAAAAAAAAAGGTGGTAAAGGGCCAGCCAGCGAGCAAAAAGTGATTTTTGTTGAGCTATTAGGGCCAATCCTTCCAGTTCATTTCCACAGATTACACAGAAAGAATATCTAAGGAGTTGAGACAAAAGTCACTGGAGAACCTCCTCTGGCCCGCTAAGAGCCAGCCTTACCAAATGAAGCCCATTGCACTTCCAATCTGATCAGATCCTGGAATTCCCAATCTGTGTCCTCAGAAATCTCACAGTTGCCAGCAGTGCCTCCATCCATATAGACCAGATGCACAGCTGTGACAAGGACTCATTTTCAGGTTGTTGGCCCAAGGCAGGCGGCTAAGGGAACAATCTCTAACCTAAGAGATGTTCCTGGAGTCAGAGCTCCACCCAGCTCCCAATTGTGCTCCTGTCTGCAGTGCATGAAAAGACAACCCAGGTGTAACTTTTGGCTTCTAGCAAGACTAGGTGCTTTGTGACTGTCAATCCAAATTTGAGGTCTAAATAATAGTATACAGTAACAGAATGGATGGCAAGTCCCTTGAAAGTCTATGATTTGACAGATTAGGTTAGTAGTTTCAATTCTCCAGGCAGTTATAAAATGGTCAAAAAGACCAGGAAAAGGTGAGTGAGAAAAGAAAGTTTGGTCCATACACTTCATCCATGTCTGGCCGCTCCCCTCGTGGGGATGTTGGCTGCCTCTTGGTATCGCCAGGTCAGTATAAATACTCGACAGGCTCCCCTTTGGGGCTGCCCTCAGTCGTTATGAGGTACCACGGAAACACAAACTGGGCTCTACTCTCGCTTCGCACTTGTTTTGTGCATTTCTGGCTTTCAGTCAATCACTTGCACAGGCACACTGTAGAGTTAACAAAGCAGAAAACGTGTTTACTAGGAGAACAAAAAAACTAGAGCTCCAAGTGTCCTTACCTTGTCTTGAAGATCCTGGATGAGCACCCAAATGATAGCTTAGTGGTAAACGGTGAACAGGGCCGCGGGATTCGTGGTCTCTGAAGGAGATTTAACTCTGGGACCAAAGACAGTCTCAGTCACTCAGAGCTTTGTGTAGATTTTATTTAAAGTGAAAGTGACAGAAAAAGCTTCTGACATAGATATCAGAAGTGGGCAGAAGAGCACCCACCTCACTAATTTAAGTAGGGCTTTATATACATCTCAGCTAGCTGCTGAGAATAGATAAAAAAATACCTCAAGGCTGTGAGAACTTTGCTGATCCTTTCCTGTAACAAACATCCTGGGATGACATCAGCACATTAGTCAGAAGGAACAGGTTAACCCAGAGCTCAAGGCTGTGGAAGTTTTTACCCAGACTTTCTCCCATAACATACATCCAAAGCTCAAAAAGAGACATGTCCTTGAACAAGAGATACTGCTGCCTATGAGGCCTACTTTTCTACAGCAAAACAATGTGAAAAAGAATGCTTACCTCCTCCATAAAGGGGTCTTAGGCTTGGACTCCTTATCAACCTGCCAAAGTTAACTCTCAGTACTGTGCTAAGTCACTTTAGTAGTGTCTGACTCTGCAACCCCATGGATTGTAGCCCGCCAGGATCTTCTGTCCATAGGATTCACCAGGCAGGAATACTGGAGTAGGTTGCCATGCCCTCCTCCAGGGGATCTTCCCAACCCAGGGATTGAATCCACGTCTCTTATGTCTCCTACATTGGCAGGCATGTTCTTTACCACTAGCATCACCTGAGAAGCCTAGTACTATGCTTGGTACCTAATAGGTCCTCAGTTAACAGTAACTTTTAAAGGCCAAATGTAAAGATTTCCCACTATCAAATTCTTTTTTCTAGTTGAAACACTCATTTTATTGTTGACTGAATTTTATCATGCTTGAAGTGAAGTGAAGCTGCTCAGTCATGTCTGACTCTTTGAGATCCCATGAACTGTAGCCTACCAGGCTTCTTCGTCCATGGAATTTTCCAGGCAAGAGTACTGGAGTGGGTTGCCATTTCCTTCTCCAGGGGATCTTCCCGACCCAGGGATTGAACCCGGGTCTCCTGTATTGCAGGCAGATGCTTTACTGTCTGAGCCACCAGGGAAGCCCTTATCATGCTTAAGGTGCTGAAAAACTGAGGCACTAGTCAGGAACCTTGTTAGCGTGTTCAGACCCTACTGACTAATTCACAACAAAGATTTTATGTTATCTTTTGCCACTTTGTCCAAGACAGTAATGAAGGCTTTAGGCACATGAGTATAGCAGAAGATCCAGCTCCTCAGTCTGTTGTATTCATATATAAAAAAAAGTTTGGAAAGCTAATAAAGGCATTTCATTAAGCCTTAAAACAACTGAAATCAAATCCATGCCAAGGTTTCTGCTTGACACATGTTCCTCAAAAGATATTATCTCTTTCAACATATACAAAGTCAAAAAAAGGCACAGTTAAGGGACAGAGTATCACCTACATTGTATGTCAGCTTTTCAACATGAGAGAGAAAAGGCAAAGTTTCTTCATTTAGAAATTGGGTCTCCTCTTCACATACTCTGCCAAAATAGGATTGCGGGACTGGTTTTTAGAAGAGGTATTTTGAATGTCCAGTTTCTGCAGTTGATCCCTCATTGGCTCATCCTATGACAGCAAGAAACTTACTGATTTTAAAGTCTCTTCAACTGACTAGAACTTTCTTATCAGATTCTGCCTGTTTTCCTTATAAGCACCACAAAAACAAAAGGAAAGCCTAGGAATATGAAACTAGTGAAAAAGGAAAGGCACATGTATCACTATATGAATAATACTCTTCCAACCATGATAGATGTAACAATCTATTTCTTAAATTGCACTGTGCCTTCCCAATGATGTCAAACCCTAAAAGTATTGCAGAGATAGTAGGTTTTTTTTTTTTTTGGAAAAGGGTGAGTTCTGTATTAGTCTGCAGTGACTCAGTTTAGATATGAAAATAGGTTCTGAAAAGTGACCTCTTTGGTCCATCTGATTAGATTAGTTGATGTCCATGTGAACATTTATTCATCTTTATTAGCAAGGTTTAAAAGATGAACAGATTATCAAGGTTCCCACTATCAAATTCTGAGACCCAACACCTAGAGAGCAAAGGTTAGGAAAAAATATCTATAGCCATAATGAACCAACTATAAAACAAAGTTTTACAAATGAGTTTTCACTTAAGGCAAAGTGTTTACAAACTTCAGTAACCTCTAATGCTTGCCTTTAGGCTCAGCTGTTTCCTTCTGCAACCTGTACACACAGGGCACAGAGCAGTCACAGAGGTCAAGCCTAGCTAGCAATACTCAGCAGAAGCAGTAAGGTAAGAATCTACTCTAGAGTCCTGGCTTCAGATTTTGCTTTAAGCATCAGTCTATTGCTCATAGATGACTCAGAACTCTTAAAAAATTTTTTTTAACTCTCTTTTAAATTTTATTTTTATTTTTGGCTGTGCTGGGTCTTCACTGCTGTGCAAGCTTTTCTCTAGTTGTGGTTGAGCAGGGGCTACTCTCTAGTTGAGGTGTGCAGGCTTCTCATTGCGGTGGTCTCTCTTGTTGTGGAGTACTGGCTCTAGGGTACATGAGCTTCAGTAGTTGCGGCTCGCAGGCTCAATAGTTGTGGCACATGAGCTTAGTTGCTCTGTAGCATGTGAGATCTTCCTGGATCAGGAGTGGAATCTATGTCCTGCATTGACTGGTAGATTCTTTACCACTGAACCACCAGGGAAGTCAGGACTCTGTTTTTTTTTTTTAAGAGCCCCATTTAAAAGCACACTTAAATGAATAGCATTCAGTGATGAACCTTCATATTCAATCTTTCTGCATTTTGCCACCAACACATCCTCTGCCTCAAAAATCTACAATCTGTTTTGCACCATAGAACATTTTCAAACATGTTTTAGCTGTCCTTAATTTAGTCATCAAACATTTCTAAGTGCATGCATGGTGGCAGATGCCAAAACAAAGTTGTTCAAGTTTAGTCTAGTGGTAGAGATACAGTGAAGTGCTACGGGGACTGGCTGTGGCGAGTCTGTACAGGGATCCCCAGTAAGGGATCGGGAAAAGAACCAAAAAGACATGAGCTGAATCTGGAGGGAAAAGTTGACACTGTACCAGAGACAAGAAGAGAGAGGGATTCTAGGAAATGATATAAGCAAATGAGAAGAAATGGATATTAACAGTGTAATGTGTAGAATGCGCTTTAGTGTAGCTAGAGTAAGTTGGGGTGGCAGGAAATGAGGCTGCCAGATCATGAAGGCACCATGGAAGCAGGCATGTAGCATGTTCGGACAGATTTCTCTGGAAGCTGGTAAGCATGATGTATTAAAGCAGTCGTTCTTAACTTCTTAAGACTTCTTAAAGCAACTGAAAAAGGTACGCACCCTTTCACTCGGAAAAGGTACATACACGTAGACACAAAATTTGCTCACAATTGCCTGGTTAGGAATAAGGCAGAGGAGCAACTACAACAATTCAGGTGAGACATAAGGAGGCCTGAACTAAGCCACAGCAAGTGGGGAGATGAAAGAGACAGTTGTGATAAAAAGAAAGATGACTGAGTGTTACCAACAGATCTTGTCACAAACTGGACTTGAGAAATGAGGGAAAGGCATGCATCAAGGATAACTCCCAGGTTGGTTTGTGGTATAGACAATTGAGTAGAAGGTAGTGTCACTCATGGAGAGAAGCAGGCTTTGGAAGAGAAGATAGGCTTAGTTTGGGAAATGTGAAGTCAAAGGTGCCTTTAGAACATCCAAATAAAGAAATTCAGCAGGAAGCTATATATGCCCTTCTTTTTAATGATTCTTGTACTGGCTCTCTTGCCCTAATGTTCAACTACAAACAGATTCTTAAGTCTTTGTGTAACACTTCTGAATTGAGACAAGTATATCCTCCATTTACAGAAAAAAGTCCAGAAATGGGAGAAGAAATTAAACTTCACACACCCAAAATTATTTCACATTTTTTAACTAAAAGAATAGACTTTTATTAAGCACTGTAAGTTTCTTTCCATCAGCATTAACAGAACACCAGACCAATTTCCATCACAGAACAACTCCTGAGACATTTTCATTCCTTTCTGAAACACTTTCCTTAACTCCTGCAGTTTCCCCTAAGAAGCATCCATTCAAACTTACATTAATAAACTATGGAGCTTTTGTGGTGAGGTGGGCCAAAAAAGGCAGGGAATTTGGAAGAGAAATACATATTATCCATCCACTAAACACACTGTCAAGAGCACAGGAGAAGAGATATTAACACAGGAAAAAACAATGAAAGATTTTACTTTTGTCAATAACATCATTTATTTCAGGGAGCACTAAAAATCAATGAATCCTTGTAGTTAAAGTTTCTTTACCTAGTATGTTATTCTAGAAATAGAATAGAATAAAATAAAAGGTGGATGAGGAAGTGTCTTCTGGGAAGTAACTAAAATTAAGTCATCAGCTTTGGCAGGGTTATGAAAGATTAATAAAAACTGAAATGTGTAATTTGTTTCATTTACATGAAAATCCACTAGTCATCAGTTACTACCAACACGGACAAAGAGAGCATCTATAAAAAAGTACAACGGCAATGTCAAAAGCTGCAGTGGGCACCCTAGCACAGGGGGTATTTTATTTTGCTTTTACCTTGGAAAAAATGTTTTGTAAAAAAAATATGAAGTTCTTTTCTTAGAACAGCAAAATAACCTCTGACAATCCTGAAGATAATTAGCAGTAATAGGGGAATAGGTACACTGAGCTCTACCTGCACCAACAGACTATAGCAATAAGCTAAGGGAAAAGAAAATGGAAAGTCAAATAAAAGAAGGTGCCAAAGTCACAAGAGGGAGAAAAATATAGGGTGACACACAATAGAACAGTGGGAACTTACCCCCCAAAACACCAAGCATATTTGGGAAATATGCATTAGGAACTGAACAAGTAGAATGATTAAACCTTAGTAGAATTAACTAGCTATTTTAAACTGTGGTCTACTTGTACTGTCATTTTGATGTGGGGTGGGGATTCTTAAAGGTTGAAAGGGTAGCACTGACATGCTTATAGAAGCCTTCTAAGGTTCCAGTGGACTGGATCTCTATAGTCAAGCAGTTAATTCCACATTCTTTCTACCCTAAACATTCATTCCCCACGCCCCTTCTTAACCACCCTCTCTAACGCCTTACATGACTGTTTTTCTCAGTGATTAAAACAAGTTAATGTGACTTGGCCAACGATGCCAGGAAATCAAGATGCAGACAAAAATCAAATGTCACTAGCCAAAGCAAGTGCCATTTCTTGGGTTTTAAAGTCTACCCAAAGTCCTACTGGCTTAGAATGAAAATGGTACAAGTGAGCAGAAGATTATCAGGCCTGCTCCAGACTAGACTGGTTACTGAATAAAGGTGGGAGTCATAGGCTGACCCCAAGATACACCAGCAGAAATCAAAAACTGCAAGTCCTTGAGGATCTGTGGCTGTATATATCCAGGGTGCTTTTGCTTATGGCCCTACAAAGTAAAGGGGTCATTTCTGGGGGTTCCTAAATGATGTATGACTTTGTTCAAGAAAGGCCACTTCATAGTCAGAAATTGAACCTCAAATGAAGGATGACAGTCTCTTCAAGTGTTACTCACAACAAAGAGCAGACTCAGTTCCCTAATTTGAAAGAAATTAGAAAAAGTTGATCTTGAAACTAGAAAAAGTTAATCTTCCAGTGAAAACTTAGTCTTTCTGACTTCTAAATTGTATGTCTCGGCAGATAAAATATAGGACTATGACCCTTTATAGTTCTTTCTTGTAACCTTACAAATCCAAAATTCTGGAACTAAATAAAAATCAAAGTTGGAAGTGAGTCACTTGTTTCATCCTGGGCCAGGCTAGGAGAAAGTAGAGGTGTGTGGAAGGGAGAAAAGCAAGCCTTTTGGCAAACTGGAATCATCCCTGTCAAACAGTAGTTTTACTTCTCACAGTGAATGCCTACTAAATAATAAATCTTCTTAATGCTGTGAGAGTTAACAATACTGTCATTTGATCATATCAAATAGATTCAAGATTCACAGAAACAGCAACTGAAGAAAATACGTTTCCATATAACTCCAAGTACTTCCTAATAGAAAATGGAGCTAGCTAGCTAGTTAACACAGCTCGGTGATTCTGGTTACTTTTAGAGCTCCAAAGGATTCCTCCCTCTGTGGTTCCAGAAAAAAATTTCCAAGTCATGTAAGTTCGCTACTAAATCCTTCTCTTGCTGGACACAGAAGTCCTAGCCGTCAAGATGTTGTAAAAGATTGGGCAAGCTAGGAGAAGAGCGGGGAAAACTAGGGGAGCCAATTCCATAGAGGAAGCTTTTGTACACTTCATTATGGGTTACATTTGCCTGGGTATGCATTCCTGTCATCCTGCTCTGGTTTATGTAAGAAGTGTCTGGGTAAGGGAAGAGGCATTCTAGACCTCCCCACCTCTGCAAACTGTGGGTTCTCTTAAACTGGGCCAGACTAGGATAAAACAGTCTGAGGCATCTTCAATCTTTCATGATGATACACTCATTGTAAGTGGGCAGTAAGCAAACAGCTTTCTGGTTGTCTGGAAAAATGTCACCAAGGACCTGCTCTGGGTTAAGGTGTGTGAGGTTTTTTAAAAAGAGAGAGGACCCTGCTAGAAGTCTAGTCAGTTGTGTTCCTGTAGAAATGGTACTTCTTGGGCAAGAATATTATAAAGCCCAAAAGGAGGTGTATGAGGCTAGAAGCCTCAATTCCTGAATGAAGACACATGCTAATCTGTTGCAAGCCATGTTCCCGTCCCTCATACTTAGGCTGCTGAGGAGGGAAACTGGAAGTGCAAGGCTGTCTCAAGAGTATCTCTGGCAAAGAGGAACAGATTCTTTGCCCTGGGCAGATTCTGATCTTACTTGGGGGCCGGGAACTTTTCATAGAACACCCCTGTTGGCCCAGGCCAGAGTCCTCTGAAGTCTTCCTTGCAAAGCAAATGAAAAGATCCAGTAGTCAAAATGTCAATGAATAAATGAAACAATCTAGGCATGTAAAATCAAATTGTCGGTTTCCTCACACTTCCCTACCTGCTCTCCTTCAGGGATTCATGGCAATCAATTCTAGCCTAAGGCCAGTTTGATCCTAGAGTTTCAGATGAGATTTCCCCAAACTGGCTGCAAGCCCTGGTAATTACCTTCCATCCCCTTTCTCTTTCCCAACCAGGCTGCTCCTTCATAAGAAAACGCCCAATTCTTCCCAATCCTACTCCAACCTCCTGTTTTTACGATAGGGGATGTGAGGACTCTGATCAAGATTAAGCTTGTGACAACCCAACTGTTTGTTGTTCTGAACAGGCAATCTCTGGAAAGTACTTTTTGTCTGCTTAGAGAAGCCCATCTTCTCGTAATTGTGATGGGCTACGACTTAGTAAGGATTTTTAAAATGTGGTCTTCTGAAACCCACCACTCCATAGCAGTGGAAGCATTTCTGGGAAATTCAGTAAATCTTTTGGGACATCATCATGTATGTGTGTGCATGTATATAAATATATATATACAACATATATATATTTATATATACATACATACACATATATTAATATATATATATAAAATATGTATAGATAAATAGATCTGTCTCTTTATATAAAGGGTATGTGTATGCATATAGATACACACATTCATATATACATCCACCCAAACATCCGTACACAGACACAGACATACACACAGACACACAGACAGACAGACAGACACACACACACAGACACACACACACACACACACACACACACACACACACACAGTCTTTTGAGTTCCCTTTAGAACATCATTTCATTACATTGATTCCCACCCTTGCAGGGAGTGGGAAGCAGGGAGTGGGTGAACTGCACCACATCTTCTATTTTACAAATAATGCTTTAGTTCAGAGGCAGGAAAAATCTGCCCAGTACTTTTTCGACTCACTTGAATCCCCCAGTACAAAGGCCATTGGTATTTTAAGTGTATAAAATTAAAAAAAGAATAAAAAAAAATAAAATAACCAATACTACCTCACTTCCCTGAAAACATCTACCTATCTGATTGTCAGGCCAGAGCTAGAGGCGGTAGTACAAACCCCTGGCATAGGTGAGTGGGGAATAGAGTTAGAAGGATGTGGATACTGATTATATACGAAGGCCCTACCAATTCATAAAGAAAAAACCAAGTTAGGAAGCCATAGGTAGCTGTATCCACCATCCCATGGGTTTTGTAAATGAACATCATAATAAAGACTCAGAAAACCAAAGCTAGACCTTTTCTGTAGGTCCTTACGTGATGATACCCAATAGTCTGTGCCTTAATGGCCTCCCAGGGGAGGTAAAGAGAATATTGGCACTATATATTCAATTTGAGATTAGGAACTAGTCTTGTTGCCATTCATATTTGATCAGAGCTTCTCTAGAAACAGACTGCTGAGTCTGGAAGCCCAGAAAAAGACAGGGAAGGGGGAAAGATGGATACGAAAGAACACCCCCATCAAAATCCTGAACAAAACTAGGGTAAGCATTTCATGTCTTCCTCTAACTTAGGCCTAAAATCAGAGAAGTACAGGTTTTCCCCTCTTCCTGATGTGCTGAAGCCATCTTCTTGCTTGTTACTCCTCTTTCTGTTGTGTCACAGTTCCTAGCTTTTGCTCTTGTAAGCGGCTCTTCTCACCATTCTTCCCGGGGAAGTACCGGTTACTGTTATTACACACACTGCTGTCTCTGGATAAGGCACACTGTGATGGAGGTGGAAGATGATCATTCTTCTCTTCCTTGATCAATGTGCCACTGTTTCCATCTACCTGTGAGCGAGACCGACCTTGTTGAGGCTCCAGGGATTTAGAAACTCCATCTGAAAAGCTCTGTCAAAAACAGATATAGTCAGTAGGAATGGTAATCCCAAAACTAGCTGATCCTTCCCAAGCATGTTGATAAGCTAGCCTGTGGAAACTGCTTCAGTTCTTCAAAAACACCAGAAAGCCCAACGTTTGTTAGCACCTAGTACACTCTGACACTGTCTGGAGAACTTAGGGTGACAACAAAAGGATCTAACTCGAATCTAATGGCAATGACAACAACACAATAATGGCCCAGCTACTATTTACCAAGTTTTACAATGTATTTTTTCAAATGCCAAAAGGGACCTGATATGGTAGATATTATGACATCCCATTTACAGATGAGGAAGCTGAGGCTCAAAAAGGTTAAAGTAACTTGCTCAAGGAGATACAAGTAGAAAGTAGTGGGGCCAGGATTCCACTCCAGGTCAGTCAGCCTCTCAAGTTTATTCTCTTAACTTCCATGCAACGCCGTCCAATATTGACAGTTGGGTTTGTAAATGAAAGGAAAAGAAAACAAACAATAAGATCTATGTGCAATATTTCACAGAATCTTTCATAACTAAAAACAATCACTTGGTTTTAGTTTCAGCAATGGTAACTGCTCCTGAAATGCTAATGTCATGAACTGCATGACCTTGAAGTGCAGTACTGGCTCCCAATGAGTATTATTAGGAATAATAAGAGTTTCTGATTATTAAGTGGTTGGGCATGCCAGGTATTCTGATGCTGGTTTCACAGATAAGAATGACAAATGAGGCTCGAAAAAGTAAAATGACTTGCTCAAGGTCATTGGCAAGCTCAGACTTGCATCAAGTCTGTTTGATCCCAAACACATTGTTCTTTCCACTGACGCAATACATAATGGAAATCTAATGCCCACTGAATATGTGGTCATTACAGATAATAACTACTAATTTTGTTGAGCACTTCCCATGTACCAGGTTCTATGTTAAATACTTCACATGTATTATCTCATTTAACACTCAGAGTAATTCTGAGGTAGATGCCAATTCTTCCATTTTTACAGATGAGGGAACTAGGGCAGTGAGAGGGTAAGTAACTTGCCCAAAGTTACAAAACTGGTAAGTGGCACTGCCAGATTCAAAGCTAGATCATTTGTCTCCAATACCTATACAACATAGAGGTTACTGTGAAGTGCTTCTCAAGAACCTGAAGATAAGATGAAACTAGTAATGGAAGGAATTAGCCATGTGAGTCAACAAAGAAATAAAAATGTAACAAATAAGGGACTGAAGAATTTGAGAATACACAAAACTCCACTGACCTAGGAATAATCTCATGAAGATAGGACTGTAATGGAAGATTTAACAACCTGGAACAATTAATTATCTCAGATGGGAAGATGCCTTAGCTACAAACAAAGTCAATGTAAGGATTTCCTTGGCCAGGCTATCTCTAGAGTAGATAACAGTACCCCAAGAAACCTTAACTAAGAGGAATTTAAGATCATCTATTATCCCTTTTTTCCCCCTAGTTTCCCCATCTAGAAGAGAATAACAGTATATGACAGAGGATGAGATGGTTGGATGGTATCACCAACTCGATGGACATGAGTTTGAGTAAGCTCCAGGAGTTGGTAATGCACAGGGAAGACTCTGCCATGCAACCCCATGGCAGAGTCTGACACAACTGAGTGACTGAACTGAATAGTATATATTAACTAGATATCAAATAGTATCCATAAACCATAGAGAATAATATTATCTATTTCATAGGTTCATATAAGGATTCAATGACACACACCATGTAAAGCATGGTGGTGTCTGGCATGCTCTAAGAATTCAATAACTGCTAGCTAATATTACTGTTCTGATTCCACACCCTCAGGCAAACTTCTGATATCATGGCCTCCTTGGCAGCTTGCTCTTAGAGAAAGAAAGCTCTGATTAGACATGGTTAAGAGCATGCATACAAGAGTCAGGCAAGGCCTAGGTCTGAATCTTGTCTAACAATTACAGTTGTTATACTGTATCAGAATTAGCACAGTACAGGGTTTTGGAATCAGTCAGCTCAAGCTAGAATGCCAACTCTAATACTAACTTGATGGTCATTTTGGGCAAGATGCTTCATTCTTCTGAGCCTCAGTTTTCTCCTGTTTAAAATGGAAATAATAAATACATGTATTTATAAGAGGGACTAGGAAAAAGTATACAACATATCGTGATAATTATTTCTTTCCACTGTAAATTAGTACTTTACCTTTCACCTTCTCCCTTCTCGTCCCCTCCCCCACTCCTTTAGCCATATCCACAAAGCTATTTCTGTGATGTTGGTTAATGTGAGCCAACCACTGGAAGATGGATCCACTATGATTGTACCAAAGATATCAAGTTTTTCTTTTTTTTTAGATATCGAGTTTTTTAGGCTGTATGCATGTCTACTGATCAGTCCCTGAATCATGGTGAATTCATCAAGGCTGTACTACCTCATGTATGTGTATGTGTGCTCAGTTGTGTTCGACTCTTTGTGACCCCATGGACTGTAGCCCGCCAGGCTCCTCTGTCCATGGGATTTTCCAGACAAGAATACTGGAGTGGGTTGCCATTCCCTTCTCCAACCTTATGAGAGGACTATCTTATAGGGTATTACCTTATGGGAAGCTACCTGGGTGATCTGTTTTCCTGCACAGTGCAATCCCTTTTCCCTTACTGAGCAGTTTCTGGAAAAAGCTGAGAAGCTTTGGAAAAACCCAAAGTCACTGCTTTCTGGCTTTGGAGTACATTACAAAATACGTTGTGTAGGGGACTTATCACTGTAGTTTCATGTTGGACTCAAAATAACACTAAAGCAAATTTGTATTCCTTGAGAAAACATTAGAAAATGGGAGTAACAAGGATGCAATTAGGGGTGGCTGTATATATGAGAGCTGAGCTGGAATTGAGGACTGATGATAAAATTGCCTTGCAGTATGGTCTCATCAATGACCTTTGTGAGGATTAGAAACCACATGTAAAATGTCTAGTAGAGGGCTTTGGAGAAAGCAGGCACTTAAGATATGATAGTTACTATGCTATGAGGAGCCCGGCAGTCTGAAGCCAGTACAAGATTTTGGATCTCTACAGAGGGATGGGGGACCAGTGAATTTGAAGACCACTGAGTTTCAGACCATTCTGAACCATCAAGAATAAGCAGAATGGCAGTGCCTCCTCCTTTCCCATCATCAGTAAAGGCAAAAGTCCAATTTTCTAAGCATCTCTGGTAGCACCACAGAAACTGAGGTGTGCTGTTGGAATCCCACTGTTAATTTCACTTTGGCCTCTTTATGGTTCATGTAGTAATGCTTTGCTAAATGCAGGTCTTTAGGACACAGTACCAGGTTTCTATTTTGTGGCCTCACTCAGGGAAAAGGATAACACTCTGCAGCCCTGTGGGAACAGCCTGGGCAGGTTAACCCTCAACAGACTGCTAGAGAGTAGGCAGATGAAATCAAATGCTGGGAGAAGCTATGAAAGCTCCCAGGTTTCCATGCCTGATCTAATCTCTTGCAAACAAAAACAAAAACAAGAAAAGGTAGATCATCTCAAAAAGGTACTTACTTGTTTATTTCCTTTTTTGTGTCCTTTGGCTCCTCTACCAGTCTGTTCTTTTCCATGCCTTTAGAAAGTGGGGGGGGGGGGGGGAGGGGAAAGTGATCATGAGGAACACATAAAGCCCACACTTCCATTTTCACTTAATTAACTACTCACCTCCACTAGCAAGTTTGACCCTCTTAGGTTAGATGCCTCTCCTCTGTGTTACCAGTGTAAATCTCTGTCACTTCTACGTTATACTGAATTGTCCCATGTCCCAAGTCCTCCTCTAGGGCAAAAACTGTTTCAAGGTAGGGCATTTACTATATGTTTACTGAACTCAACTGAAAACTGGCTTTAAAAATGCAAAGTTAGTTCATGCTGCTTACCTTAATAAGAGGGTTCAATAGCTGGGCATTTTCCCAAGAGCACCTTAATTGATACTAGCTTATACCAACCTGTTCAAATACATACCCCTTTCCTGGCCCACCAACAGAAACCACTTGCATGCCAAAGGAGCCTCGCCCCCTGGAGGATTTGCTGCCAGCCCACTGGCCCACAACCATCCCAGCAATCTCCAGTTTTCCTCCTTGGGGTGGGATTGGATGGAGTCCTAGAAAGAGAGGAACAATGGCAGCAGTGAATGGCAAGTGCAAGGTAGGATAAGAGGTGGAATAAAAGATCCACAGCCCACTTACTCTATGTATTTTTCCATTTCTCTATGATAAAAAGACTGTGATAACAACAAAGGGTAATGGTGGAAGCAAATTTCAGAAGGGGTTGAAAATCTACATGCATCCACTTTGGCAAGTGGGGTGTGCCAGATTCATTTTTCAACTACAGAGCCTATACACCGTAGGCATTCAATATTTGTGGAGACAGAATGAGGTCTTAAGATCTAGCTATTGAAAAATTATAGGCCAAAACTACCTTTTTAAAGCAGGAAATGAATTTATTTCATGTACACATGTATTTCTGGGAGAAATATCAACAACCTCAGGTATGCAGATACCACCACCCTTATGGCAGAGAGTGAAGAAGAACTAAAGAGCTTCTTGATGAAAGTGAAAGAGGAGAGTGAAAAAGTTGTCTTAAAGCTCAACATTCAGGAAACAAAGATCATGGCATCCAGTCCCATCACTTCATGGCAAATAGATGGAGAAACAGTGGAAACAGTGGCATACTTTATTTTTTGGGGCTCCCAAATCACTGCAGATGGTGACTGCAACCATGAAATTAAAAGATGCTTACTACTTGGGAGAAAAGTTATGACCAACGTAGATAGGATATTAAAAAGCAGAGACGTTACTTTGCCAACAAAGGTCCGTCTAGTCAAAGCTATGGTTTTTCCAGTAGTCATGTATGGATGTGAGAGCTGGACTATAAAGAAAGCTGAGCGCCGAAGAATTGATGCTTTTGAACTGTGGTGTTGGCGAAGACTCTTGAGAGTCCCTTGGACCGCAAGGAGATCCAACCAGTCCATCCTAAAGGAAATCAGTCCTCAATATTCATTGGAAGGACTGATGTTGAAGCTGAAACTCCAATACTTTGGCCACCTGATGCAAAGAACCAACTCATTTGAAAAGACCCTGATGCTGGGAAAGATTAAAGGCGGGAGGAGAAGGGGTGACAGAGGATGAGATGGTTGGATGGCATCACTGACTCAATGGACATGAGTTTGAGTAAACTCCAGGAGTTGGTGATTTACAGAGAGGCTTGGCATGCTGCAGTCCATGGGGTGGCAAACAGTCGGACACGACTGAGCAACTGAACTGAACTGAACTGATACATGAATTTATACATCCTCATGTAACAGACCAAAACTACTTTTGATTCAAATGCATGTCACTATACACTGGAGGATAAGTCAAATAACCAAACAGAACAAAAAATAATGAAACTAAACTAACAGTTTAATGAAGAATTGATGCTTTCGAATTGTGCTGGAGAAGACTCTTGAGGGTCTCTTGGACAGCAAGGCGATTCAACCAGTCAATCCTAAAGGAAATCAGTCCTGAATATTCATTGGAAAGACTGATGCTGAAGCTCCAATACTCTGGCCACCTGATGCGAACAGCTAACTCATTGGAAAAGACCCTGATGCTGGGAAAGACTGAGGGCAGAAGAAGGGGAGACAGAATGAGATGGTTGGATGGCATCACTGACTCAATGGACATGAGTTTGAGCAAACTCTGGGGGACAGTGAAGGACAGGGAAGTCTGGTGTGCTGCAATTCATGGGGTCGCAAAGAGCTGGACACAACTTAGTGATTGAACAACAACAACAAACTAACAGTGATTTATGATTACAAAGTAAGAACAGTTGAAAACCAGAACCAATTAAAGACAAGATAGCATGATATCATCTTAAAACAGGAAATTCCAACTCTGTGTGTGAACTCACAAGCAGAGTACAGGTCTGCAATTTGGCACAAAAGAAAGCTTTCATAAAAGAGAGAATGCTAGTAAGCCTTTAACTTTATTTTATGGAAAAAACCCAAATATTAATAACTCTTCACTCACTTAGCAGGTTGTTAGCAAAGAGCCCCTCATTTATATAAAAATGGGAGTCTAAGGAACTAGGTGACTAGCCAATCCTAAGAGGGCAAGAAAGACTTGCATTTGGGGGCCACCAGTAATTGGAGACTAGGTTTTATCACTGGGAGCTGGGACAATGGTGAGGACCTTCTGAGAACTTGGCCTTAATTAAAGCTATCTTCTGAGACGCAATAAAATCAGCATGTAAAGAATGAGAGCAGGCATCTGTAAAAACATCTTCAAAGGATGGAATGAAGGGCTGGCTCCCTGGTTTGTGAGACCTAGTCATTGCCTGAGTGAACTAACTGAGCAGACATTTACACTGCTCACCTAGGCACATCCTTGAACTAAAACATCCATGCTGAATTTTGTGACCCTTAATTTAAGACAAATTTCAACTTCCAAGCTTTAGTATTTTTAAAGTGATGAGCAATACACAACAAACACTTCAACCATACCACTCTCACCCAATCACAGAATCTTGACATTTCATGTTAAAATGCCCCATTAAAATATTGCTTCACCAGGAAAAAAGGTTGTTTGAATTATCAGGATCAATACCTGACCTACCTAAGCAAGAATGTTTGTTTGTCATTAAGCCACAGTTCAGATATCACCATAATTTATACATACATGTGTGTGCATTTATTGTGTTGGTTAAAAGGTTTATTTTTTCCTGTAAGATGGCTCTAGTAGTGCTTAGTTGTCTTTAACTTCATTTGAAACAATTTTGTTAGATTGTATTGTGACAGCTGTCATATCAGCGTGCATTTATTTAAAAAAGAAAGGTAAAAACACAACTGAAATGCAAAAAAAAAAAAAAAAAAAGATTTGTGTGGTGTATGGAAAAAGTGCTGTGACTGATCAAACACATCAGAAGAGGTTTAAGAAGTTTTGTACTAGAGATTTCTCACTGAATAATGTGCCAGAGTCAGGTGGACCACTTGAAGTTGACTGGGATCAAATGGAGACATTAATTGAGAACAGTCAATGTTACACCATGTGAGAGATAGCTGATATACTCAAAATATTTAAATCAAATGTTGAAAATCATTTGCACCAGCTTGGTTATGTTCATCGCTTTGATGTTAGGGTTCCACATAAGTTAAGGGAAAACCTTCTTGACTATAATTCTGCTTATGATTCTCTACTTAAATGTAATGAAAACGTTTCATTGTGATGGATAATTAAAAGTGGATACTGGAGAATAATGTGGAATGGAAGAGATCATGCAGTAAGTGAAATGAACCACCACCAACCACATCAAATTTCAGTCTGCATCTGAAAAAGGTGACGTTGTGTATATGGTGGGATTGGAAGGGTGTCTTCTATAATGAACTCCTTCTGGGAAACCAAACGATTAATTCCAACAAGTACTGCTCCCAATTAGACCAACTGAAAGCAGCATCCAATAAAAAGCATCCAGAATTAGTCAACAGAAAATGCAAAATCTTCCATCAGGATAGTGCAAGACTATATGTTTCTTTGATGATCAGGCAACAACTGTTACAGCTTGGCTGGGAACTTCTGATTCATCCACCGTATTCACCAGACACCGCACCTTCAGATTTCCATTTATTTTAGTCTTTACAAAATTTTCTTAATGGAAAAAATTTCAATTCCTTGGAAGACTATCAAAGACACCTGGAACTATTCTTTGCAAAAAAAAAAAAAAGTTTTGGGAAGATGGAATTATGAAGTTGCCTGAAAAATGGCAGAAGGTAATGGAACAAAACGATGAATACCTTGTTCAATGAAGTTCATGGTGAAAATGAAAAGACCCTTTTATTTTAACTTTAAAAATGAAGGAACTTTTTGGCTAACCCAGTATATGTATATGTGGATCCACATGTGTGTGTATGTATTTGCTTTCCTCACTAAAATGCAGTCCCCTAGAGGGTACAGACTGTGACTTATTTCTCTCTATGCTTCTGGAAATGTGTTAGATCTATTCTCAGAGTAGAAATGGGTATATCAAGCTATGGTTGTTTGCTGACACTAGTCATTTACTGACTTCCCATTGCTCTTCCTGCAAGCTCCTGTGTACACCTGTCTATGGGGAATGAGTGAGCTAACCAGCAACCACGAAGACCCAGTTCACATGAACTGCAGTTCTCAAAAGTAAACTGTGACTCTTGGTTTCTACACCAGTTACTTCGTAAGTCAAAACCTTAGGGACTAATCACTTCCATGGAGAGTAGTCTGGGAAGTCAGTGGGCTTTCTTCCCCAGGCTACACCCCTCCATTTCAATAAGCTACTCTTCAAACCACACTACAGCAGAGATGGTAAATGAGATAAGATATATATGAAACTGCTGATTCCGTAACTGGCAATAATTACTGGATGGGTTATTATGAAATAGATTGACACTGACAAACATCTTATTTTTAGGTACTGACCTGCAAACCCCCGGCTCCTTCCTTGAGGGGGAGGTGGCATTGGGCCCATGGCTCGGGGGTAAAGTGAAACAGGGTAGAGAGAGGGCACCATGGGAGGCACAAAGGTAGGTGATGGAAGTAGAGAAGGCGGTGGTGGATGGTTCATGTTGACTCCTTCAAGTATGCTCTGTCTCATCTTCTCCACCTTGGTTGCCAGGTCAGTCTTCAAATGAGGAACAGAGTAATAATAGCAGCTGCAATTTTTAAACTTCTCCTATGTTTCAGGCACAGTATTGGGTGCTCTATGTACAAACTCACAAGTCTATTACCACGAACAGAATCATGGCCTGGAGTTAAATGGCTCAAGGTAACATACTCAGGGAAGCCTGCCTGACACCAAAGCTCTTACTCTTTGCATGATGCCAAACTACCATCATACTAAGTTCTGACCAAGGGCTTATGAAGAACCATGATTAGGTCAAGAAAGACAAATACAACAAAGAGTATTTAGTAATGGCCAATCACACAGCCAGCAATAGGCTAGGTTAATTTTTAAGGGGGAGGTAATAGAATCACGTAAAGAGAGAACAAAACTTGACACATACAAACCCTTTTAACCTTCTCCCTCATACTCAGGATCAGAGACCACAACCTCTATCCAGGAGAAGTCCATGCCTCTAGTCAAGAGGTCAGCAAATTTGTTCTGAAAAGGGCCAGATAGGTTTTGTAGGCCATACTGTTTCTGTCACAACTATCAGACTCTGCCATTGTAGTATGAAAGCAGTCATGGACAATATGTGAATGAATGAATGTGGCCATGTTTCAAAAAGTTTTATTGGAATAAAAATTCAAATTAAAAAAAATCTTTCTGTAGTTTGCTGGCCTCTTCTCTAATCTCTCAGCTTATTCCCCACAAATGGACAAAGAAGAAAGTAAGGGCTCCTTTTCCCTTGCCTTCTTTCATCTTTCCCAAGTCTTTATTGCAAAAAGTATCCTCTGCTTTTACTCTGCCATCTATTTTACTACCCACTTCTATTTCCAAACTATTACCAAAAAATATCATTTGAAAAAATGACTTAGTTTTTGTAAGTAAGTGAAATGAAATTCTAAGAATGAGGGGAAAGGTATATAGTATATCTGAGCATTCATTCCATGGTGAAAAAATAACTCAGAGCAAAAAAAAAAGGAATATGAAAACTTGAAGCCCATTATTAAAAAAAAACAAAACAAAACACCACCACCAAAACTCTTCCCAACATGATTTTGTAACATGTACATAGACCCTGGGGCTTTGGGACCATCCTTGACCAAGTTAGGTTAAGGTCAGACACATTCTCCCACTTCTGCTACCTCCTTCCCCAGTGTCTCTGCTCCTTTATGCTTTTCTGCCATTCACTTTCACAGCAGATCACAGTTGATCTTAGTAGCTACCCAACATGCTGGTACCTGGCCATCGCAGAGCTCAACTAGGGATACTCTCTCCCGGCCTGCTTTAATTAGCTTGCTCTGGAACAGCTTGCCATCGAAGTAAATCCAGGGGCAGCAGTGTTCCCAAGGAACTGGCTGGCCACAGGCATCATTGGCAAACAGGGCTGTATCAACTCCGCTCATGAAGAGGGCAGCAAGCTGGATCCCTCGAGCATCCAGTTTCTCAATCTGAAACCACCACAGAGGAAAAACTACCATTAAGAAATTGCTGTTATTGGTTACATTTGTTCTTATTCCTGTTTTGCGGATTATTTCAGGTAAATGAGAACATGTTACTTTTCAGTATGGACATTTGAGTACATAGGCAGCCTCTATCCATTTCTATCCCTGAGATGGTTTGGAAGATACTCATTACAAAAAAAGAAAATCAACTTTCAAATCTTAAAAAGATACCCACTTGAGATACCAATTTTTCTGCCTGTCAGATAGAAAAAAAATTAAAACAAGACAAAAGATCAAAAGAACATCCAATGCTGATGAGGATATGGTGAAATAAATGGCACACTCAAATAAAACTAATGAGCAATGTATATTAAAATTAAGCAATATGTATCATGAACCTTAAAATGGTCACATTTGTTGACTCAGAAATTCTACTTTTAGGAATCTATTCTAAGGAAGTTGAGATGTGAATAAGGCTCTAATACATAAAGATGTTAATTATTACATATAGTAAGTGAAAAGTGGAAACCAAATGGCCAAAATAAGAATAATTAAATGATACATCCATATGATAAAATATTTACTAAAAATTTTTAAGACATGCAGGTCCCCTCCTAGGTGTGGTGTGGAGTTGTCAGTACCTGCTCTAGTACCAAGCAATATCACATTTACTATAGAAAGGAACCAACACTGTTTGTCTAAGACTGTTTTCATCTTTTCCTTAGTTGATCTCACATCAAGATTTTGTAAGTGTTACTAGACTTGATTTTCTTCTAGTTTATACTAGGGTCTCAAAGGACCATGGCTACTTAAGTCACAAGAGGAGTGTCCTGCATTAATACTTAATTGAGTACTGTATACTTAGAACATGCTAACCACTCTTCTAAGTGTTTTGCGTGTATTATTTTATTTAATATCCTCATAATACTATAAGTAAGGAAACTGAAACTACAGAGGCTAGCAACCTAATGAGCTAAGATTCAAAGCCAAGGCAGCCTGGCTTCAGAGCCTACTCTCTAACCTACTATATTCTATTGCCTTCAGTTATGCTGGATTTACTTGCTTCTTCTTGCTTGTCTAGACTTCCCTCTAACACTCAGTAAGTATTATTTTTAAAAAGGAGGGTAGCACAGGGAATTATATCCATTATCTTATAATAGTCTACAATGGAATATAATCTTCAAAAATACCAAATCACTGTGCTAACACCTGAAACTAATGTAATATTGTAAATCAAGTATCGGATTGTGTGCGTGCTCAGTTGTGTCTGACTCTGCGACCTGATGGACTGTAGCCCATGGGCTCCTCTGTCCTTGGAATTCTCCAGGCAAGAATACTGGAGTGGGTTGCCATTTCCTCCTCCAGAGGAACTTCCCATCCCAAGGATCGAACCTGTGTCCCCTGTACCTCCTGCACTGCAGGTGAATTCTTTACCACTGAGCCACCAGGGAGAGAAGGTAGACCTTTACTCAAAGACAAACAGGGAACACCAGGATACGTCCCCTGTAGTATCTTTTGCAAGAGTTGGAAACCTTACTGTGATCTATGGGTCACAACTTACCAGTCTTACACAATACCATTTTTTCTACCCATTCTCACCCATCAGTATGTAAGCACTGTTGGGTTTATTAATAGACATAAATATTTGGCTAAAGTAAATCAAACATTTACCTGCAGAACTTACTCTTCTTCCCAGCTGCAGGAAAAAAATAAAGATCTAAAATAGAGCTATGAGCTCATAAAATAAATGAGGACAGTTCAAATCACCTTGAGTTCTTGAAGTTGATCTGGTTCATAAAGTTGAGTAGAAACTGCCTGTGCCAGGAAGGTGTCTAGCTCATGGCGATGCAGGATTCGGCCACCAGGCCACTGAACCATGTATCTAGAAGATAAAAGTACCATTATTAAGTGACAAAAGCACATTTATTCATTTCACAGACACTTAATAAACTAAGTGTAACCTACCATGGGCTAGATGCTAGCTAGGTTCTGAAATAAAGTAAAAGAATCTCTGCCTTTGGTTACTTCATCTAGATGGTGGAGGAGACAGGCACCATTCATGTTTATAACTGCTATTAAGTTTATGACTTCTTTCTTCCTAGCATCTCAAATCTCAGTTTTTTCTCTTTTTCATACTACATATAGAATATGCTATCTTGCTTTTTTCATTCAATATTGTAAGAACCTTTCATTCATTAAATACTTGTCAAAAACATGATTTTAAATGACTTCATGTTCCTCATGTGTTTTATCAATTTATATAAATATTCTTATAATATTAGAAATATACTATTCATTTTCTTTTATTATAAAATTACTATGAAGATATTCACATATTTAAATCTCATCTGTATCTCTGATTATTCATTCAAGATAGACTTCTAGAAGTGCTGATCATTTTTATTTTATTAAATTCACCAAACACTGACCTCAAGTATATGCTGGCCCTTTTTTCAGATTTTTAAAATGGACACATGGCTTTAAGGGTGCAATGTATTTAACAATGCACAATATATTCAACAATGAGAATCTGGAGGTGGTATAACTATATACGTTTATACATTTAGTGGCACAAGTATAGGCACAGGCCCTGCAATTGGAGGGAAAATCCATTCAGGACTGAACAGAGAGGTCCTTGGTGCCGAGAGAATTTCCCCTTGACTTCAGCCTCGAGACAAACCAAGGAGTCTGCCAGTACACAGAAACCACTGAATTCAGGACAAACAGGAGCAACAAGATATGTATTAAGGAATTGGCTCTTGCCAGTTACGATTATGGGGGGCCAGTCCTGAAGCGAGCAGGGTTGGCTGGAAGCAGGAAATGTGACAACTCAAGTCTGGGATCTGTAGATTAGAACAGCAGTCTAGAGACAGAATGGTTAATGCTTTCTTCAAAAATTTCCAGTTTTCTAAACAAGTTCCTAGGATGCCTTCTTTAGACAGGGTTGAGTTAATTTTTGTATAATGTGTGAGGTTCAGATTGAAGCGTTTGTTTCTTCGGCCTATGGATGTCCGATTGTTCCAGCACCATTTGTTGAAAGGCTATCCTTTCTTTCTCCACTGAATTGTTTTTACACTTTTGAGTATACTTGTCTTGTTCATTTCTAGGTTCTTAATTTTGTTCCATTGACCTATGTGCTTATCCCTTTGCAAGTAACTCCAGTCTTGATTATTTTGGCTACAATATTAGGTAGAGTAATTCCTATACTTCTTTTTTTGCAAGACTGTTTTAGCTATTTTAAGGGCCTATATATAAATTTACACATAAATTTTAGAATGTTTGTCTTCATTCATAAAAAACCTTGCATTTAAGCCCATAGGAATTGTGTTAAATCTACAGATCAATTTGAGAACTGACAGCCTTACAATGGTAAGTCCATGAACGTTCCTTCTTTGATTATTTTCACTGTCATGAAGCATAGTGATTCTGAGGTTGGTTCAGTGCTTTGGCATGTATTAGTAGTTTTATTTTACTGAGTAATATTTTATTGATGGACATATCACATCTACTTCCCAGTTAACAGATACTTGAGTTGTTCCTACTTTTTGATTATTATGAATAATATTTCTTTGAACATTCACGTGCAAGTCTGTGTGGACCTATTTTTTCAACAGATACCTAGGAGTGAAATAAATGAGTCATATGATTATTTGTATGGGCTTCCTTGGTGGCTCAGACAGTCAAGAATCTGCCTGCCAATGCAGGTAACCCAGGTTCGATCTCTGGGTTGGGAAGATTCCTTGGAGAAGGGAATGGCAACACACTCCAGTATTCTTGCCTGGAGAATCCCATGACCAGAGGAGCCTGATGGGCTATAGTCGATGGGGTCACAAGAGTCAGATACAACTGAGTGACTATTTATATATTTATGTTTAACCTGTTAAGAAAATGCCAAACTAATGTCCAAAGTAGCTATACCATTTTAAATTTCCATCAGTGTATGAAGGAATTCCAATTCTCTGCAGCCAGGCCTACATTTGTCATTGTCTTTTTTAAAATTATTATAATCATTTCAGCTGAGTGAAGTGGTTTTTCATTATGGTTTTAAATTTGCATTTCCTCAATGATTACTGAAGATGAGAATCTTTTCATGTGCTTATATTACAACCCTATATCGTCTCTAGTGAAATGTCTATTTACATCTTTTATTCATTTTTAGACTGAGTTGTCTGTTTTAAGTTTTAAGAGTTTGTTATATATATTCTGATACAAGCCCTTTATCAGATACATGATTTGTAAATATTTTCTCTAGTCTGTGGCTTGTCCTTTCTGTTTTTTAATGGTGGCTTTTGAAGTGTAAAAATTTTGTATTTGAATGAAATCTATTTTTTTAGGTTGCTTTTGCTTTGGCTATTGTATCTAAGAAATCTTCGCCTAACCCAAAATCATTAAAAATTCCTCCTATAAGTTAGATAGTTTTAACTATCACATTTTAGTCTATGATCCATTTTTGTGTATAGTGTGAAGGATCTATATTCATTATTTTTATCGGGTCAGGTCAGGTTGGTTGATGATGTTTCATGAATCTTCCATATTTTTGCTTTTTGTTTAGGTGTTCTAGCCATTATTGAGAGTAGGGCATTGAAGCCTTCAACTATCATTGTTGAAGTGTCTATTTCATTCTTAAATTCTACCAGTTTTTGCTTCATATATTTAGGGACATTGTTGTTAGGAATATATGTTTATAATTATTATATTTTCCTGATGAATTGACCCTTTTGTTACTACAAAATTTTCTTATTTGTCTACTGTAACATTACTTGTCTTAGAGTTTATTTTGTCTGATATTAGTACAGCTATTATATCTCATATGGTTATTGCTTGCATGGTATATTTTCTTCTATTCTTTGTCTTTTAACCTATTTGTGTCTTTGAATCCAAAGTATATCTCCTGTAGATAGCTCATGCTTTGTATCGAATCTCACAATCTCTGCCTTTTGCTAGGAATGTTCGGTCCAGGTACATTTGATATAGTTGTTGATATGTTTAGATTTATAGGTTTTATACCTTTTTTGCTTTTTTGATCTTCTTTTAATGCCTACTGCATTAAATACTCTCCAGTATAGCATTTTAATTATTCTGGTTTTTTTTTTTTTTACTATATTTTAGTTATTTTCATAATGGTTGCTGTGTAGATTACAAAATACATCTTAACTGACACACCTCATCAAATTAGTACTAAGTAATTCCAGTAGAAGGTAGAAATGCTACCCTAATATAGTTCTCTCCTTTCCTCCCTCCACTGTGTTGTTACTGTCGTATTACGCTATTATTCAAAAACCAACACACAATTTTATAACTATTGACTTATGCAGTTGTCTTTTAAATAGGTTAAGTGAACAAAAGAGAAAAATATATATTTATACCACTTTTTACATATACCTATGTAACTACCACTACAGGTGGTTATTATTCATTCATTTGGTGTCATTTCCTTTCAATGTGAAGGACAGCTTTTAATACTTCTTATATGGCAAGTTGACAGCAATAAATTCTCTTAATCTTTGGTTATCTGGGAATCTATTTCATTTTCCTTTCTACTCTACAGCTTTATTGAGATAAAATTTTTATAACTGAATAATATTCTATTGTATGACTATACTATATTTTGTTAACCCATTCATCAGTTGATGGACATCTGAGTTATTTCTACTTCTTGGGTATTATGAGTAATGCTATATGAATATTCAAGAACATGTTTCTGTGTGAATATGTCTTCATTTTATGTTCCTACCAGCAGTGTTCCAATTTCTCCACATCCTCACCAACACTTGTTGTCAGTCTTTTTAATTATAGCCACCCTGGTGGGTATAAACTGGCATTCATTGTATTTTTGATTTGCAGTTCCTTAAAGATTAGTGATGTCTCTTTTCATATGCTTATTGGCCATTTATATATCTACTTTGGAGAAATGTCAATTGAATTTTTTTGCTCATTTGATTTTTAAATCAAATCATCTCTCCTTCATTATTGAGTTGTAAGAATTCTTTATACATTCTGGATACTTTAGACACTTATCAGATACATGATTTGCATTTTATCCCATTCTGTGAGTTGGGTTCTCACTTTTCTTCGTGGCACTGTCCCTACCATAAAAGACCTCCAAAAATCTGCCCTCGTTGCTGTAAAGGAATGCATTGGGCCAAAGACTGTAAATCTAAATTTGATATTGAAGGAAAACTTATTCCAGAAAACTCCAAGCAGAGGACTCCCCAGATCCCCTTCAACAAAAACCAGGGGCAAATTCCATCTTTTCCCTCAAACTCTCAACATCCGGCAGTGCTGCCATTCATATATCAGCCCTAATGATTTTCTCCTTTACCCTCAAGCAGTCCCTTTCAGAATACCTACCAGACTTTTTGGGCCCCTGCCCCCACAAACCTTTGGTCTTTTACTTGACCAATCTAGTTTGACTTCTAAAGGAATTACTGTTCACCCTGGAGTAATTAATTTAGATTATATAGGAGAAATTCAAATCATGATGTCATCTCAGATTCTATGGCAATTCAAAAAGGGGGACAAAGTTGCTCAATTACTTCTTTTGCCTTACATTTCTATTAACTCCTCTAATGATGTACAGACAGGCAGATTCAGCAGTACAGATAAAAAACAATCCTTATGGACATCACTGATATCTGAATATGCCCGACCAAATATAAATATCAAAATTAATGGTAAAAGATTTTCTGGTCTTGACACTGGATATGATATTACTATTAGTTCCAAACACTTATGGCCCAAATCCTGGTCTATACAAAAAATCTCTTGCCAAATTGCAGGAATTTCTCAAACCAAAGTACAAGAAATATATCAAAATGTTCAAATCTACCCATATGAAGGACCAAAAGGGCAGCCTACAACATTAAGACCTTATATGATAGATATACCCCTTAGTCTAATAGGAAGGGGCTTACTTATGCAATGGCAAACTCAGATATATAATCCACATTTTTCCTAGGGACCACTGCTCATTTAACAAACAAAACAATTATTAGAATAACTTGAAAGAATGACAAACCTATTTGGACAGAGCAATGGCCCCTTACGAAAGAAAAATTACAGGCTACTAAAAAACTTATAGACACACAATTAGAATTGAAATATGTTGAGGAATCTTGCTCTCCTTGGAACTCTTCTATTTTTGTTATAAAAAAGAAATCTAACAAATGGTGTCTCTTAACAGACCTTAGAAAAGTTAATGCATTTATGAAACCTATGGGTGCATTGCAACCAGGCATCCCATCACCTACTCAGTCAGTTCAGTTCAGTTCAGTCACTCAGTCGTATCCAACTATTTGCAACCCCATGAATTGCAGCACGCCAGGCCTCCCTGTCCATCACCAACTCACAGAGTTTACTCAAACTCATGCCCATTGAGTCAGTGATGCCATCCAGTCATCTCATCCTCTGTTGTCCCCTTCTCCTCCTGTCCCCAATCCCTCCCAGCATCAGGGTCTTTTCCAATCAGTGAACTCTTCGCATGAGGTGGCCAAAGTACTGGAGTTTCAGCTTTAGCATCAGTCCTTCCAATGAACACCCAGGACTGATCTACTTTAGGATGGACTGGTTGGATCTCCTTGCGGTCCAAGGGACTCTCAAGAGTCTTCTCCAACATCACAGTTCAAAAGCATCAATTTTTCAGCGTTCAGCTTTCTTCACAGTCCAACTCTCACATCCATACATGACCACTGGAAAAACCATAGCCTTGACCAGACAGACTTCTGTTGGCAAAGTAATGTCTCTGCTTTTTAATATTATTCCTCAAAATTGGCACATTATTATTATTGATTTATAAGATTGCTTTTTTAATATACCTTTACACCCTTTAGACCGAGAGAGATTCACTTTCTCTCTTCTTTTTCCTAATCACATCGGGCCTCATAAAAGATTTCAATAGACTACATTACCTCAAGGTATGCTTATCAGTCCTACTATTTGTCAAAATTTTGTAGCCAAGGCTTTACACCCAATGTGACAGCAATTCCTTATTTATCATTAATGATATACTGTGACTACAAAAAAGAGAAATGATATTTTTGACACTGAATGGCCATGATATTCATTAGACTCCAGAAAAAACTGATTAAAATAAAATCTTTTTAAATTATAAAACTGGTCCTTCTTACATGTGCAATTAGGAAAAAGTTGACTTATTAAAAATACTTTTTTGGATTTTAAATACTTTTTAGAGCTCAAATTCTGTCTAAGAAACAAAAACAGGCCTAAGAAAAAACCTAAAGTTAACTGTTATCATGTCCTTGGGATACATAGCCCACTCTCTCTGGGACTCAAACCATAAACAAAATGGTAAAATTCAAAAAAAAAAAACCAAGATAAAACAAAAGGATATTTTAAATTTCAAGTGGAAAACTATGTCTGTCTGTCTATCTAAATTTATCTGTGTCTCAATGTATGTCTTTGTTTTTGGATAATATGAAATTAATTTATAAATGAGCTATATTTAAACTCAGGTTCACATGAACCGAAAAATATTCAATATTAAATATAATGTTTCTTTGCTAATCTAATTAAGACATGTGTTAAATCATCAACATTATATAATACTTTTATTATGCCTAGGTTTAAGGTAAATTAAATTTGTCAACAAAAAGATAACTCTTTATATATATATAAATGTATAAATGAGATGAAAACTTTTAGATAAACTCTATTAAAAATAATTATATTTTAAAAACATCTATCTAAAATAATCTCTTAGCATTGGAATAACTTAAATTTCTAGAGTTATACTAAATTAAATGATAAATGTTTATTAAATAGCTAGATCATTTCCAAATAAAATAAGATTTTAAAACATTAAGTTTTTCTTAGAGAAAAACTAGAGATTTTAAACTATTAATAAATATATATATAAATATATATTTATATATAATATATATAAAAATATATATTTATATAAAAATATATATTATAATATACAATATAATAAATATATTCACCAATCTATAAAATGCTAATATACAAAACACTTCACAGTTACTAAAGAAAAATAAAATATATGTTTATAATAAAAAGATATAAGGAATAACAAATAGAATGATGAATACAAAAATATAAAAAATGTTTATGACAAATGGAAGAGAATTTTATGGCAAATGGATGTAACTCATTGCTCTGAACTTTCTTCCTCTTCCTTCTTACATGTCTCAATCAATACAAATTCTTCTTTTATATGGGTCACACCTCTCCAAGGTGAAACTACACTGCATGCTATAACCCACCTGTTAGCTTACTTTACAATAATGAGAACACCTAATTCTATAAAAACAGACAATGTCCCTGCCTATATTTCTAGACAGTTCAAACAATTTTTACATTCACTCCCTATTAAACAGATTACAGACATTCCTTATAATCCACAAACACAAGACATAATTAAATAAACACATCACACACTGAAACTACAAATAAAAAAAATTAAAAAGGGGGGAATACACATGAACACTTTTATCTTCCTTATCCAGAACAGACTTTACTAGATTCCAACACAATATATTCTTTAAGCCTATAACTATTATTAATATAGCTTTATTTTTTAAAATTTTTTAAACTTACCACAAGGGGATATTTTGACAAAAGCAGAAAAACATTTCGAGGCATTGAAGGACACCTCCCTTCCTCTGCCCATTTGGTATCAAGACGGGTTAATTAATCAATGGGAATCTAAGAAACTAATCTTACAGGGAAAGGGGTATGCTTGTGTTTCTCCAGATGGATCCAACGAACTCACATGGCTTCCTCTTCAGAAGATTCAACCTAAGGGGGCCCCCAGCATTCAAACTAGAGACGAAACAACAAAAACTCCAAGAGGAAGAAATTCCAATACAAGCCATGGCGGCTTTAAAAATTTCCAAAAAATGCTGCACTTGATGTCATCGACCTTATGATCTCCCTACTATGGGGACAAATAAAAACCCTTACTAATCAAGCTGAAAATCTAATTTCTCAACAGGGAATGCCTTGGAATCCTGAAAATATTTTTGTTGCTATGCTTGCTTTGCTTGCTTTTGCTTCCCCTGCTCAGGCTGACTTGATTGAGTGGCCACCGTCAAGAGTGTTAGGCTACTTCTATTGGGCTTATATACCTAACCCCCCCTTTTACTGTAGGCTGTAGAATGGACAGATATAGGAGCAATTGTATCCACCAACACTCAACACATATGCCCCTTCCTTGGAACTTGGAGAGGCCCTCTCATCCTGAGGAAGAAAGAAGGCTAACATTTCTCTAGGCTATGACATCCTTCCTTTATGCATGGGCCCAACAAAATTATGTATTGTTAGTCGACAAACATGGGCTTTTGTCCTGCCTCCAAAAAGGAACTTCCACCCATTGCTTGGACTGTTTACTGCCCTGTCCTTCTATGAAAATCATGGCAATACTACCAAAACTGTAGGAAAAGGACAAAAGTTAGAATGTAAGGAATTTACTTATAAAGACTTTAAATATACTCCTGTTTATTGAGATAAATATCAAGCTAAATCAGGGAAACTAATGTTTATGGCAAATTACACCATTGTTGATTGGGGACCCCATGGTATATGGTTATCTAACTGCTCGGATGATACTAACAGCACTATATATGACTATGCTACTCAAGTAGCATAGAAGGTTATTAACACTACAATGGAGCATTACTATGACAAAGGACTTCTTGGGTGACTTGACAGTGGAATGCCCCCCCCCCCCATCCTCGATAAATAGATTGGGCCTAAACAATGGGACATCTGGAAACTTGCTGCGAGTACCAAAGAACTTGGGACTTAGATTGGACATTTCACAGGGACCAACTGTAGTCATAGTAACTATTTCTTTCGTTATAACCAATCATATTTCATACAAGCTTGTGTTCCCCTTCCTTTTGTTCTAGCTATAGGGAGGTTTACAATTCAATAAGACTTTACGTTCTATAACTTGTATAAATTGCAAATTATATACTTAACTCTTGTTTCCTTAAGAAATGAATCTCTTTTGATTCTTCAATCTCGACGTAGTCTGTGGTTACCAATAAATCCCCAACGGCCCTGGGAAGAAGGTCCCATGGCTGGACTTGCTTCCTGGTTACTTACTAAACTGCTCCGGCAATCTAAATAATTCATTGGATGCCTGATTCTTGGCATTTTGGGATTAATAGCTATTTGCACCATTGCTGCCATCACTGGTGTTACTTTACAAACTTCAATTCAAACACATAATTTTATCCAAAGCTAGACTAAAGATGCTCATACTATGTGGGTCACTCAGGTTCAGATAGATGAGGATATTCAAGATGAAATACAGGAACTAAAAACAGCCATCAAATGGGTTGGAGATCAATTAATAGATGTACAAAAACAAGTAGTACTAAAATATGATTGGAATTCTACTCAATTTTGTGTTACTCCTGTTCAATTCAATCATAATGCCTACAACTGGGAACAAATCAAATTTCATTTACAAAGCATACATGATAATGCCTCTCTGAATGTACAATTATTACAAAAAGAAATCTTTGAAACCTTTTCTAAAAATCTGCCCTCTTCCACTAATTTGAAAACTTTAGCTAAACAACTAGCTGATCAATTATCTGGGCTAAACCCACACGGATGGTTTTAGAACATTACTCACAGCATCGGATCTGGAATTGTAACTTTGGTGACTATCTTGACAATTATATTTGTTGTTTACCATTGCCTTTATACAAAAATTGTTAAAACTGAATAAACTCAAATGCTCAGGACCCTTTTTACAAATATACTAAATAAATAAGGGGGAATTGTCAGGGAATGTTTAACAGGAGGATTCCTACGTGCTGTTTCTCATATATCCTCTGTTTCTTATCAGTTTCTGGCAACAGAAACCAGTGGAACAGCATGCCACTCTCAGGACTGAGGTCATAGGATGAGACATGCATGAATCTCCTTCAGTAGACATATTCCTTAGGTCAAATCTGCTTAGTCTCAATCCTCTTTCTTGAGATATGGATTGTCTCCTGACCCTATGACCATTGTTAATCCCTTGTTCCCTTGGTAATGGTTGCCGTTAAGTTTGGTTTTCTGATCTTTATCATTGTCGAAAGAAATTCTTTGTACAACGGCCTATATATACTCACAGAAAGATCATTAAAGCACCTTTGCTCCATCAGAGCTTGGGTTCCCGTATCTTTCTTTCTTTCTCTCTCTCTCTCTCCCCCTCCGGCTAATTCTCTGGAGTGGAGAAACTAGCCGAGCACATTCTCCTGCCCTGGCTTTCAAGACCCCCTCGAGGGTGCCCTGTGCCTTCGTGAGCAGTGCAAGCCCTGTTCTAGGGTTTTATTGGTTCTCTGCATAAACCAAGGAGTATCAGCTTCTTTCTCTCTTTCACTTTCTTATCATCGACTCTGGACCACCAGGTTCCAGTCCATTAAAGGACCACAACAGCTTACAGAACATTTCTATTTAAATATGTAAATGACCTTTCAAAGGGAGTATATTCAGAATCCAACTCTTATGAATTCTTCATTTCTGATTGGGTCTTTCTTATATTTTCAAGTTCTTGTTAAAACACTTACTGTGCTCATCTGTTTTGTTCTTTAATTCAATTAACATTATTACTAATGCTTCAAATTCTTTTTTTTCATTATTTTTTTCCCCAAGGGTTTTCTCTTGCTGTTTCAATTGAGACCAGTTCTTCTGTCTTTTCCTTTTTGCTAAACTTTCTCTGTGCCTATGAAATTAGGTGAAACAGTTACCTATTGTGGTCTTGCAGGGATGTCTTTATATGGGAGTGTCCCATGTAGATTGTGTGTGCCTAATGCCTTTGGTGGGAGGGCTGGATTTGATCTGGATGCAAGTCACTGTCTTTCCTCAGGGTGTGCAGGCAGCTATCACCGTGGTAGGAGGTGGGGCTGGAGATGGAGGTGCTACAGGTGGAGTCTGGTGTGAGGCAGGGCTTCCTCTCTGCTCAGTGGCCATCATCATCCTGTCAGGGATTTGGGTCAGGTCCCAAGATCCTGAAATGGGAGCCCTTAGGATCTAGTTGAGTTGGCTCTGTTCCCTCTAAGTATGTGTTTCCCCCCTTCCTGCACTAGGACTTTTGCCCCAGATGGAGATCATGCTGAAGCAAGGGGGGCCCATGCAAGCGCAGAGCTCATGTCTGCTGTAGAAAGAGGTACAAGCTGTCTCCAAGGCACTGCTTGTGCAGGCACCAGCAACTGTTTCCCTTGCTCTGCTCAGATGCAGCCTTGGTTCAACTCCCCATTGTCTCTCACATTCAAATACTGCCCTCAGCCTCCAATGCCCCAGCCCTGCTGTGGAGTCACACTCAGGGCAGGTGGGGCCTGCACTGATTCTTGGTGCTTATAGGGAGGCGAGCTGTGCTAGAGTGGCCACCGTCAAGAGTGTTAGGCTACTTCTAATGTACTGCTTGAGCTCAGTTCAGTTCAGTCACTTAGTCGTGTCCGACGCTTTGTGGCCCCATGAACTGCAGCATGCCAGACCTCCCTGTCCATCACCAACTCCCAGAGTCTACCCAAACCCATGTCCACTGAATCGGTGATGCCATCCAACCATCTCATCCTCTGTCGTTCCCTTCTCCTCCTGCCCTCAATCTTTCCCAGAATCAGGGTCTTTTCAAATGAGTCACCTCTTCGCATCAGGTGGGCAAAGTATTGGAGTTTCAGCTTCAGCATCAGTCCTACCAATGAACACCCAGGACTGATCTGCTTTAGGATGGACTGGTTGGATCTCCTCACAGTCCAAGGGACTCTCAAGAGTCTTCTCCAACACCACAATTCAAAAGCATCAATTCTATGTTGAATAGTAGTGGTGAGAGTGGGCATCCTTGTCTTGTTCCTGATTTCAGGGGAAATGCTTTCAATTTTTCACCATTGAGGGTGATGCTTGCTGTGGGTTTGTCATATATAGCTTTTATTATGTTGAGGTATGTTCCCTCTATTCCTGCTTTCTGGAGAGTTTTAATCATAAATGAGTGCTGAATTTTGTCAAAGGCTTTCTCTGCATCTATTGAGATAATCATATGGTTTTTATCTTTCAATTTGTTAATGTGGTGTATTACATTGATTGACTTGCGGATATTAAAGAATCCTTGCATTCCTGGGATAAAGCCCACTTGGTCATGATGTATGATTTTTTTTAATACGTTGTTGGATTCTGTTTGCTAGAATTTTGTTAACGATTTTTGCATCTATGTTCATCAGTGATATTGGCCTGTAGTTTTCTTTTTTTGTGGCATTTTTGTCTGGTTTTGGAATTAGGGTGATGGTGGCCTCATAGAATGAGTTTGGAAGTTTACCTTCTTCTGCAATTTTCTGGAAGAGTTTGAGTAAGATAGGTGTTAGCTCTTCTTTAAATTTTTGGTAGAATTCAGCTGTGAAGCCATCTGGTCCTGGGCTTTTGTTTCCTGGAAGATTTTTGATTACAGTTTCGATTTCCTTGCTTGTGATGGTTCTGTTAAGATCTTCTAGTTCTTCCTGGTTCAGTTTTGGAAAGTTATACTTTTCTAAGAATTTGTCCATTTCATCCAAGTTGTCCATTTATTGGCATAGAGCTGCTGGTAGTAGTCTCTTATGATCCTTTGTATTTCAGTGTTGTCTGTTGTGATCTCACCCTTTTCATTTCTTATTTTGTTAATTTAGTTCTTCTCTCTTTGTTTCTTAATGAGTCTTGCTAGTGGTTTGTCAATTTTGTTTATTTTTTCAAAAAACCAGCTTTTAGCTTTGTTGATTTTTGCTATGATCTCTTTAGTTTCTTTTGCATTTATTTCTGCCCTAATCAACATAGTCTTGGAAGTTTTGGCCACAGCAATCAGAGCAGAAAAAGAAGTAAAAGGAATCCAGATAGGAAAAGAAGAAATGAAACTCTCGCTGTTTGCAGATGACATGATCCTCTACATAGAAAACCCTAAAGACTCTTCCAGAAAATTACTAGAGCTAATCAATGAATATAGTAAAGTTGCAGGATATAAAGTTAACACACAGAAATCCCTTGCATTCCTATACACTAACAATGAAAAAACAGAAAGAGAAATTAAGGAAACAATACCATTCACCATTGCAACAAAAAGAATAAAATACTTAGGAGTATATCTACCTAAAGAAACAAAAGACCTGTACATAGAAAACTATAAAACACTGATGAAAGAAATCAAAGAGGACACAAACAGATGGAGAAACATACCGTGTTCATGGATTGGAAGAATCAATATTGTCAAAATGGCTATTCTACCCAAAGCAATCTATGCAATCAATGCAATCCCTATCAAGCTACCAACGGTATTTTTCACAGAACTAGAACAAATAATTTCACAATTTGTATGGAAAAACAAAAAACCTCGAAGAGCCAAAGTAATCTTGAGAAAGAAGAATGGAACTGGAGGAATCAACCTGCCTGACTTCAGACTCTACTACAAAGCCACAGTCATCAAGATAGTATGGTACTGGCACAAAGACAGAAATATAGATCAATGGAACAGAATAGAAAGACCAGAGATAAATCCACGAACCTATGGACACCTTATCTTTGACAAAGGAGGCAAGGATATACAATGGAAAAAAGACAACCTCTTTAACAAGTGGTGCTGGGAAAACTGGTCAACCACTTGTAAAAGAATGAAACTAGATCACTTTCTAACACCATACACAAAAATAAACTCAAAATGGATTAAAGATCTAAATATAAGACCAGAAACTATAAAACTCCTAGAGGAGAACATAGGCAAAACACTCTCCGACATAAATCACAGCAGGGTCCTCTATGACCCACCTCCCAGAATATTGGAAATAAAAGCAAAAATAAACAAATGGGACCTAATGAAAATTAAAAGCTTTTGCACAACAAAGGAAACTATAAGTAAGGTGAAAAGACAGCCCTCAGATTGGGAGAAAATAATAACAAATGAGGAAACAGACAAAGGATTAATCTCAAAAATATACAAGCAACTCCTGAAGCTCAATTCCAGAAAAATAAACGACCCAGTCAAGAAATGGGCCAAAGAACTAAGCAGACATTTCTCCAAAAAAGACACACAGATGGCTAACAAACACATGAAAAGATGCTCAACATCACTCATCATCAGAGAAATGCAAATCAAAACCACAATGAGGTACCATCACACGCCAGTCAGGATGGCTGCTATCCAAAAGTCTACAAGCAATAAATGCTGGAGAGGGTGTGGAGAAAAGGGAACCCTCTTACACTGTTGGTGGGAATGCAAACTAGTACAGCCACTATGGAAAACAGTGTGGAGATTTCTTAAAAAAACTGGAAATAGAACTGCCATATGACCCAGCAATACCACTTCTGGGCATACACACTGAGGAATCCAGATCTGAAAGAGACACATGCACCCCAATGTTCATCGCAGCACTGTTTATAATAGCCAGGACATGGAAGCAGATTAGATGCCCATCAGCAGATGAATGGATAAGGAAGCTGTGGTACATATACACCATGGAATATTACTCAGCCGTTAAAAAGAATTCATTTGAATCAGTTCTAATGAGATGGATGAAACTGGAGCCCATTATACAGAGTGAAGTAAGCCAGAAAGATAAAGAACATTACAGTATACTAACACATATATACGGAATTTAGATAGATGGTAGCGATAACCCTATATGCAAAACAGAAAAAGAGACACAGAAGTACAGAACAGACTTTTGAACTCTGGGGGAGAACGTGAGGGTGGGATGTTTTGAAAGAACTGCATGTATATTATCTATGGTGAAAGAGACCACCAGCCCAGGTGGGATGCATGAGTCAAGTGCTCGGGCCTGGTGCACTGGGAGGACCCTGAGGAGTCGCGTGGAGAGGGAGGTGGGAGGGGGGATCGGGATGGGGAATACGTGTAACTATATGGCTGATTCATGTCAATGTACGACAAAACCCACTGAAATGTTGTGAAGTGATTGGCCTCCAACTAATAAAATAATATTTAAAAAAAAAAAAGAAAAGAAAGAGAAGAAGGGAAAAAAAAAAAAAGCAAAACTAAACAAATGGGACCTAGTGAAACTTAAAAGCTTCTGCACTACAAAGGAAACTATAAGTAAGGTGAAAAGACAGCCCTCAGATTGGGAGAAAATAATAGCAAATGAAGAAACAGACAAAGGATTAATCTCAAAAATATACAAGCAACTCCTGAAGCTCAATTCCAGAAAAATAAATGACCCAATCAAAAAATGGGCCAAAGAACTAAACAGACATTTCTCCAAAGAAGACATACAGATGGCTAACAAACACATGAAAATATGTTCAACATCACTCATTATTCGAGAAATGCAAATCAAAACCACAATGAGGTACCATCACACGCCAGTCAGGATGGCTGCTATCCAAAAGTCTACAAGCAATAAATGCTGGAGAGGGTGTGGAGAAAAGGGAACCCTCTTACACTGTTGGTGGGAATGCAAACTAGTACAGCCACTATGGAGAACAGTGTGGAGATTTCTTAAAAAACTGGAAATAGAACTGCCATATGACCCAGCAATACCACTTCTGGGCATACACACCGAGGAAACCAGATCTGAAAGAGACACGTGCACCCCAATGTTCATCGCAGCACTGTTTATAATAGCCAGGACATGGAAGCAGCCTAGATGCCCATCAGCAGATGAATGGATAAGGAAGCTGTGGTACAGATACACCATGGAATATTACTCAGCCGTTAAAAAGAATGCATTTGAATCAGTTCTAATGAGATGGACGAAACTGGAGCCTATTATACAGAGTGAAGTAAGCCAGAAAGATAAAGAACATTACAGCATACTAACACATATATATGGAATTTAGAAAGATGGTAATGATAACCCTATATGCAAAACAGAAAAAGAGACATAGAAGTACAGAACAGACTTTTGAACTCTGTGGGAGAAGGTGAGGGTGGGATGTTTCAAAAGAACAGCATGTATATTATCTATGGTGAAACAGATCACTAGCCCAGGTGAGATGCATGAGACGCGTGCTCAGGCCTGGTGCACTGGGAGGACCCAGAGGAGTCGGGTGGAGGGGGAGGTGGGAGGGGGGATCGGGATGGGGAATACGTGTAACTCTATGGCTGATTCGTGTCAATGTATGACAAAACCCACTGAAATGTTGTGAAGTAATTGGCCTCCAACTAATAAAATAAAATTAAAAACAAAACAAAACAAAACAAAACAAACAAACAAACAAAAAAACAAAAGCATCAATTCTTCGGCACTCAGCTTTCTTTATAGTCCAACTCTCACATCCATACATGACTACTGGAAAAACCATAGCCTTGACTAGATGGACCTTTGTGGACAAAGTAATGTCTCTGCTTTTTAATATGCTGTCTAGGTTGGTCATAACTTTCCTTCCAAGGAGTAAGTGTCTTTTAATTTTATGGCTGCAATCACCATCTGCAGTGGTTTTGGAGCCCCCAAAAATAAAGTCAGCCACTGTTTCCACTGTTTTCCCATCTATTTGCCAGCAAGTGATGGGACCAGATGCCATGATCTTCATTTTCTGAATGTTGAGCTTTGAGCCAACTTTTTCACTTTCCTGTTTCACTTTGATCTTGAGTAAGCACCAACAATGGACATCACAGCCCCACCCAGACCCGCCCCCCTCTTGGAACTCAGTAGCCTCTGTGTCCCACATCTGAGCTTTCCACCTGGTTGTGGTAGCTCTAGATCCAGTGCTGTGCTGCACTGTGGATAAGTGGGTCTGGAGCAGTCACTCGATTGGGGTTGGCATTGGGGCAGTTGTGGGAAACCTGGCAGTCACTGAGGCAGTCCTTACTCTGCCCTGCCTTGCTGGTAAGCTAGTACACACATGCTTCTCATGCTCAATCCAAGCTTCTCACAGCACTGTTGTTAGTCCCTGTAGTCCTCCAATCAGTCAAGAGGGCTTGTCTTCCCTGTGTCGGATCCTGGGCCGTCCCAGTCTGTGGCTCAAACAGCTTACTCCCCAGGGTGAATCTCCACCCACGTAATCTCCCTGTTCCTCTGAGTTCCTTCCCAGGGGTACAGGGCCTGACCTGATTGCTTTTCTTCCCTCCCTGCCTAATTACAGATGAATTTTTCTTGTTGTCTTGGTTGTACAGGAGTCCTTCCGCCAGTTTCCAGTTAGTCTTCAGTGAGAATTGTTCCATATGTAGATGTGTTTTTTATGTGTTCATGGGGCAAGGTGAGTTGCACATCTCCTTCTATGCGACCATTTTGATAGATCTATTTTCTTATTGCTATTCTCTATTTGATGGGTCATTGTCAGCATACTTTAATTCTTTAGATATGGTTTCCTTTAGGTCTTTGAATGTATTTATAGGAGCTGATTGAAAGTGTTTATTTACTATGTCCTATATACATATGCCCTCAGAGACAGTTTCTATTGACTGGTTTTTTTCCTGAGTATAAGCCACATATTATTATTTCTTTGCAAGTTTTGTAATTTTTTATTTGACATTGGACAGTTTTGATAATATAGCAACTCTGGACTTTTGACTCCTCCTTCCCAAAGCACTGTAGTTGCTGCTTTTTTAGTTTATTTGTTTAATGATATGTCTAAACAAATTCTGGACAGTCTGTCTCTCCTGCAATGTGTAGCCTGATGTCCTTGCTCAGATTTTTACTTTTAATTCATGTCATTTTTAAGTCCAGCTTCCTAGGAGTCTCCGTAGGATCATCATAGCTTATTAATCAGCCAATGATTAGTCAAAGGTTGTGCAGAAACATCTTGGGCCAATAAAGCTTTCATTTTTACAAAAGGGATCAATGTGTAGGTTAGGGCATACATTAAAAATTCAAGCAATTTATGTCTGGCTTTTATTGTTTTCCTTGTGCAGGTCTCATGTTCAACCAGGTATGAATATATAATTGGGGCTCTTCTTGGCCCCTCCTGAGTTTGTATGTAGCCATGTATATCTACACAACCTTCCAGATTCCCAGGACTATATGGGAGCTTATCCAAGTCCTTTATGGTTGTTTTATTGCTCAGATCTCCCATTTAAATTTTTGGTATGGTGTATTGCAATCACAGGCAACTAAGGTATATGTCCCACCTGATTGTTTGCCATTGATTTTGCTATTATTTTTGACAATGCTCTGGGCTTGAGGGCTTCTTTATTTTCATTGAAAAAATGTGTTTCTTGTCTCAAGATCAGGTAAATCATTGCTCACCTTTTATTCTACCTGTTATTTTTTCCTTTACATTTATGTCTATAACAAATTTGTCTAGAATTTATGTGTAGTTAAGGCTCTAACATGATGTGTTTTCCCCAAATACCAGCCCAATTTTCTCAACAATTATTAACAATTCATCTATTCCTCATTGATTTGAGAAGCTTTCTTTAGCATATTTTAAGTTATCATGTGTCTAGAGTCTCACTCAGTATTAGCTGCACTAAAACAATGACCTGTCAATTTTTGTGCCAGTATCACATCATTTTAGTATATGTTTATAATACACCCTGGCTTTTTTGTTGGTGTTGTTTGAGTCAAGACTCCTCTTACTGCTCTTTTAAAAAATAATAATCTATTCTTATTCATTTGCTTTTCCAACATACTTTAGAATTATTCTGTCAGGTGAACAAAAACTATTTCTTATGTATTTATATATCAGGAGGGCACATGATTAACTCAAATGTTTTATTATAGCTATGAATGAATCTTCTGCTTCTTAATAGAACTGTTCCTCTGAAGAGACGCCTAAACTTTCACCATGAATCTAGAGGACAAACTTTGTCCATTTTCATGTTGCATTTCTGGAAAATTGTTGAGTTTGGAATGAACCTATGCTAGAAATGGTAGGGCCTTGGCACATGCTTCGCCTCATTCAACAGGGCTGCATCCCACCCCTAGAAGCCTGACAGAGTTCCTCATTATCCTTCCCTTCTCAGTAGTGACTATTATATGTATTAAGTGAAGTGGGTGAAAGTTGCTCAGTTACGTCCGACTCTACGACCTTGTTGCCTATGCAGTCCATGGAATTCTCCAGGCCAGAATACTGGAGCCTTTTCCTTCTCCAGGGGATCTTCCCAACTCAGGGACTGAACCCAGGTCTCCCCATTGCAGGCAGATTCTTTATCAACTGAGCTATGAGGGAAGCCCATTTTATGGGCTTATTAATACATATTATATGTGTTAATGCCTTCCTCAAACATATCAAGTTTTCCTAGTAGATACTCATTTCTCTAAGCCAACTGTCCAAGAGCTGCACCAACTTAAGTTTTAGCTACAACTTGCCCAGCATTACTTTCATAAGGGTATCTCTTAACTACAGTTAGTAGAAGCAATTAAGGAGTTTAGATTCCTAACACTCAATCAGGCCATAGTTCAATACTCCTACAAAGTCTTTACACTGATGGGCAATGCAGTATTTAGGATAAGTTAATTTTCATTTAAAGTTTAATTTTAAATTCCCATTAAGACTTTCTGTTAATCTTTAAAACTGTATTTTCTACCATTTTGTTTTTTAAAAATCATAGGAGTTTGAAGTTGGACAGACTTTAGTTCAAACTCTTATTAGTTACATATAAAATCTCTTATTAGTTACCTAAACTTTGTAAGTTACTTTTCTTTGACCCTTTGTTTCCTCTTCTATAAATAGAGATAAATTACACTTTTCAGATCTTTATGAGAATTAGAAGCATTGAACACAAAGGGTTGACTTAGCACATTGCCAGGTATATAACATGTAATATTATAGAACATGTTCTTTTTGATTTTGTGAACATTGCTAATTGCCTTGTGCTTTAATAATGATCTTGTATGAGTTACTGATTTTTACAGGCCAGTTCCCCCAACACTAAAAGACTTCAAATGATGCCTCTTCTGTTGGGGTTCTTAGGTCTTTTTAAAAGTAATCTTTATATCTTTTACCCTGCTTTTAAGGAGTGGCCTATCACTTATTGCTATCCTGGGGCTGGTTCTAAGAATAGATTCCACTCTCTGTCTCACCTCCCTTACAATTTTCTGCTTCTGATTTGTTCTACACTGGGAAATCAGATGACCAAACTGTCAGAAATGTGTCTAAATTAAGAATAAAGAGGTTGATCAGAAGGCTAAGGGGTTCTCTTCAGGAGAAGAATATAGAATCTATTAGAGCATAGTCTTTGTGATAGTGGGCAGAGCTGTTAATAAGTCATTTTTAGTTATTTTCATGTTCTTGGATGTGTTTCAAAAACCCAGAGAATCAAATAAACAGGAAAATGAGCTACTACTATATTTTTGAAAAAAAAAAAGATAAATAAAACATGTAATTCTAGAGTTAATATGAGATAATGTAGGGCTGTGACCCAGGAATGTGCTAGGAGCTAGGAGAAATGAATATAATCCATTATTCTTATTGGGAAGACTTGTTAAGTCACCAATCTTAACATCAAGGTAGTTAGAATATTAACATATATTAAGCATCTATTATGTGATTATGTGATAGGGTCCCTGCATGTATTATCTCAATCCTCAAACAGCTCTGAGAAGTAAGAATTATTATACCCATTTATGGTGAGGAAATGGATACTGTAAAAGGTTAAAGTGACTTATTCAAGTTGAAAAGTGCCAGAGTCAGAATTTAAGGTTTGTTCAATTTCAAAGCTCAAAAATCTGTAACCCTCTGGTGATTTGTAAGGACGGACTTCCTCTTTGTACAAAATTTACTTACTCTACATCAGCAATGATGAGAACATTTAATAAAAAAAAACTGAATACCATCAACAATTACAATGATATATATCAAGTGCCTAGGAATTAATTTAAAATGCAGAAGACCTTTATGAAAGAATATTAACTCTACTTAGGACATAAAGTTTGGTACACCTGAAATTAATATAATATTGCAAATCAACTATACTTCGAAAAAGACAGAAAGGGAGATCTGAATAAAGGGAAAGGTAAACTATGATCTTAGGGTAGAAGGACAACATTATAAAGACGTCAATTCTCCCTAAATTAATCTATAAATCCAATTCATTGACCAAAAAACCCAACAAGATTTCATGGAAAATGGACTAATTCTAAATAATATATGGAAGATTAAAGATTCATGTGGTTCAGGAGTAGTCAGTACAAGTCTGAAACAAGAAAAGCAAAGAGTAGAGATTTAACCTACCTGCTATTAAGGAAAATTACAAACCCTTCATAAATGAATGAATGTGATATTGGTGAGGGAGCAAATAGGCAATGGAACAAAATAAAATTCAGGGATGAAGTCAAGTATATATAGGAACTTGGTACCTAGGAATGGTGGTAACACAAAACAATGGGGAGAGAAGAGATCATTTAATAAATGGAGTTGGGAAAACTGGATTATTATGTAGAGAAAATAAAACTAGACCCTTTCTTAATGCATATACAGAATAAATACACACTGAAGACCTGAAATGGAAGGCAATATTATAAAAATATAATGTAAACAGTTACATCATAGTTACAGAAAAAGTAGAAACATCTATGACCCATGGGTAGGGAAGAATTTATTAAATAAGATCCCCAGAGCACACACCATAAATGCATAGATTGATGGGTTTGACAAAATCAAATTAAATACTCGTTGGTTAGGGGTAAAGTGTACTGATATCTGCCATTTACTTGGAAATGAATCAAAAAGGATAGATAAATGGATGGATAGAGATAGAGGGATAGTTATATTGAATAAAGCTATTATTATTAATAATTATAGAATCTAAGTGGTGGTCATATGAGTGTTTGCCATACTGTTCTTCCCATTTTTCTTTATATGTATGTATGTATATGGGCTTCCCATGTGGTGCAGTGGTAAAGAATCCGCCTGCCAATGCAAGAGAAGTGGGTTTAATTTCTGGGTCGGGAAGATCCCCTGGAGTAAGTAATGGCAACATACTCCAGTATTCTTGTCTGGAAAAATCCCATGAACAGAGGAACCAAGTGGGCTACAGTCCATGGGGTCACAAAGAATCAGACATGACTGAGTCACTGAGCAAAGCACACATATATGTATGTGTATGTGTGTGTGTGTGGGGGGGCTTCCCTGATGGCTCAGATGGTAAAGAGTCAGTCTGTAATGCAGGAGACCTGGGTTTGATCCCTGGGTTGGGAAGATCCCCTGGAGAAGGGAATGGCTACCCACTCCAGTATTCTTGCATGAAGAATTCCATGGACACAGGAGCCTAATATATATATATGTGTGTGTGTGTGTGTGTGTGTATATATATACATATATATATATACATATATATATATATATACATATATATATGTATATATATGCCATGCCATATGGTATGGCATGCAGAATCTTAATTCCCTGACCAGGAACCCATGGCTCCTGCAGTTGAAGCACAGAGTCTTAACCACTGGATGGCCAAGGAAGTCCCAATTTTCTGTATGTATGAAATCATAACAATGAAAAGCCAGTGAAAGTGAAATAATTTTGTTCAAAAAGGATATTGTACATAAAGTTTTAAAAAACTGTGGCTGACTGGAAAAGAAATTTGACACATAAACACACAGATATAGAAAAGGTATCTGCTATATTTGTATGTCTATACATATATATATCTCACAAGAAAACTTACATAATCAGCAAGGAAAAGATAAAATAACCCAAAAGAAAATTTGCAAGATAAATAGGCACTTCAGAGAATGAGAAAACAAATAGCTAATATATTATATATAAAATAGGAAAGTGAAAGTGAAAGTTGCTCAGTCGTGTCCAACTCTTTGCGACCCCATTGCCTATGCAGTCCATGGAATTCTCCAGGCCAGAACACTGGGGTGGGAAGCCTTTCCCTTCTCCAGGGGATCTTCCCAACCCAGGGATTGAACCCAGGTGTATCCCATTGCAGGCAGATTCTTTACCAGCTGAGCCACAAGGGAAGCCCGAGAATACTGGAGTGGGTAGCCTATCCCTTCTTCAGCGGATCTTCCCGACCCAGGAATTGAACCAGGGTCTCCTGTATTGCAGGCAGTCTCTTTACCAACTGAGCTATCAGGGAAGCCCTATATATAAAATAGAAGATCAAATAAATGCTAAGTAAAATAAAAGATACTACTTGAAACCCAACGGATTGGCAAAAATTATGAAGTTATATAAGAACTGGCAATAATATGAAGAAATAGAAACTCTTATGCACCATTCATAATTTAGAACAAATTTCTAGAGAAATTTGGTAATATTTGGTGAAAAATTCATATGCACATTTTATAGGATCCAGGACTTCTTCTCCAAAATGCACACTTCAGATAAACTGACACAGGAACACAAAGAGACAGAGACATCTGTGAAGATATTCCCTGCAGCACTGTTTGGAATACCTAAGAATTGGAAACTATCAATCAAAGAACAAATAAAGTACTGTGATATCGGTACATGTTGGAATATAATTCAGCAGTCATCAGGAATGAACCATATATGAATATGGATAGATCTAAAAAAGAACACTGAGTGAAAAAAGTAACAAATAGAATGAGATGTACAACATAATAACTCTTGTGTTTAAAAAGAAAAAAAAATCTACACAAATAAACATCACTAGAGATTGTACATGGATATGGATCTTGCCAACCAAGGGATTGAACCCAGGTTTCCTGCACTGCAGGCAGATTCTTTTACCATCTGAGTTACTAGGGAAGCCCATGTATGTGTCATGGCAATCAATTCCAGTGTTTCTGAAGTCTGAAGTCAACATAAAACCTTCCCACTTCAAAATACCATAAAAACCACTTGCTTAAGGGAAATGTCAAAAAAGTAAAAGAGAAATGAACTGACCACTTCCAGGTCACATGGCTTACCGGAGTACACAGCACATGAGCAGTAGATGGGTGGGGACGTTAGCTGGATTGAGCATACTGGGTGTGTCTGACTTCATACAGGCCAGGAAGGCACGCATCCTTCTGTTTTTGTCCTCAACTGCTTTGCCTAGCCAGAGCTTCTTGAGGTTGGGGCAAGTCCATTCCCGAAATGTCAGTGCAGACACCAGCTCTGGGGTTTGAGGTGACTTCCCTTTATAGGCAGACCACTCTTTAAGAATCACTGAAGGAACTAAAAGACAGAAATTGAGGAAAAACAGGTTATAGAGACTCTGAGCATTTTACTGCTGGTCACAACTGACAGAATCCATCACACTTCAACATCTTTGTATTTTCTGTCACTATAATTTTTATTGTTAGCAGCAGAAATGGTGAGAGTAGTAAGCATTTATCAGATGCTTGGTATGTATTAAGTATTTTATATATAAATGTAAATCTTACTCCTCTAGACAAACCTGAGAGAGAAGCATTATGATTATATTATCACAAAATACAGTACCTATTTTATAAATGAAAAACAATCAAAGCTTAACTGTTACATAGTTCTACAGTCATATAGTAGTCCATCCATTATTCATAGACAATACATTCCAAGACCCCCAACGGACACCCAAAACCATGCATAGTAGTGAATCCTGTATATACTATGGTTTTTCCTATACCTATAAACCTATGATAAAGGTATGCAAGAGATTAACAACAATAATAAAATAGAACAATTATAATATACTGTAATAAAAGTTATCTGAAAGTGGTCTCTCTCAAAGTATCTTATTGTACAAATTTAATGCCTTTTCCATCATAACTAAGCCCTTATCATGTACTGCATCCATAATTTTTGCAGTTCAAGATGTGACAGCAAAACTAGCATAAATTTCTTTTTCCTTCTTCACAATTTCACAGGTAGAAGACTTGTTCTTACCATACATCTTTTTGTTCTTAGTACAGATGCTAGCAACGTCAGCATATAATTTTTTCCTTCCCTTATTAATTATTGAGAACTTAATAATTATTAATTATTGAGAAATTTTACCTTTTCACTTAAAGAAAGAACTTTCTTGTTTCTCTTTGTCATATTTGAACTGCTAGCATCACTACTCTTGCACTTTGGAGCCATTATTAAGTAAACTAATGATTACTTGAACACAAACACTTCAACTGATTATAGGGACATCCCTGGCTGTCCAGCGGTTAATATTCCATACTTCCACTATAGCAGACACAGGTTCAATCCCTGGTTGGGGAACTACGATCCTGCATGCCTCACTGTGTGGCCAAAAAAATAAATAAATAAAATGAAAAGATTTTAATACAATAGCAAAGATAGGAAATAGACATTGGTACAATTGTGTGTATAGTTCTATGTCATGTGTAGATTCATGCAATTATCACCATAATCAAGATATAAAAATATTCTATCACCACAAAGATCTCTCTTGTACTACCCCTTTTATGGTCATATGCAATGCTCTCTGGCACCATCCGTGATCTCTGCCAACCACTAATCTGCTCTCTATCTCTATAATTTTGTCAGTTTGAGAATATTATATAAATTGAATCAGTGTGCAACCTTTTGAGACTGGCATTTTCACTCAGCATAATGCTCTTGAGATATATCCATGTTGATGCATGTATCAATAGCTCATTCCTATTTTGATGAGTAATATGCCATGGTATAGATGTACATGGTTTACCTTTTGAAGGACATCTAGGTTACGTCCAGTTTGGAGCTATTATGAATATTTGTGTATAAGTTCCTGCATGAAAATAAGTCTTCATTCTCTAGCATAAATGCTTCAAAAATGTAGTGCTACAGACTTATTTTTAGTCTACTTTTAGTTTTAAGGAACTGCCAAATTGTATTCCAGAGTGGTGGTATCATGTTACATTCCTATCAGCAAATCATGAGTGATCCAGTTTTCCCACACTCAGTCTAGCATGCTCTATTAACACCATTATTCATTTTAGTCATTCTGATAGATAGGTATGTAGTAATACTTCACTGTGGTTTTGATTTGCATTTCTCTAATGGCTAATGATGGTGAGCATATTTTCATGTCTTTATATCCCACACATATATCTTGTTTAGTGAAATGTCTGTGAATGTCTTTTGCTGATTTTCTATTTGGATTATTTTTATATTGTTCAGTTTCGAGAGTTATAACAGATACTTTCTTTCAGAGTATTTCAGATACTAGTCTAGATATGTGGCACTTGTTCACCTGTGGATTTCCAATTGATACAGTACTATTTGTTAAAAAGACAATCCTTCCTCCAACGAAGTGCTTCTGCGGCTCTGTCAAAAATCAGTTGGCTGTACTTGTGTGAGGCAATTTTTGGGTTCTCTATTCTGTTCCATTGGTCTATACCACTGCTAATCACAGTCTTAATCACTGTAGCGACATCTTAAGTCTTATAATCAGATAGAGTGATTGCTCCCAAATTATTATTCCTTCTCAAAAATGTTTTAGCTATGCTAGGTCCTTTCTTTTCCTATATAAATATTAGAATAATCTTACCTTCATATATACAGAATCCTGATAGAATTAGATATAAACTCTGTTAAATCTATATACAATTAATTTCTGTTGAATCAGTATAAAAAAAAAATTCCCAACAAAGTCCAGCACCAGACAATTTGATAGTGAATTCATCAAAAATTTAAAGGCGAGCTACCACCTATCCTTCTCAAATGATTCCAAAAAAATTGAAGAGGAAGGAATGCCTCTAAACTCATTCTATATAAAACAAAAATATCCTTCAATCCTAAAAAAATGACTACAGGTATTTCTCTACACAAAAAGGAAATTATAAAAGAAGGAATTTTGGAATTATCAGGAAGGAGGAAAAAACAATGAAAGGAACAAATATATGGATAAATACAATATATTTTCTTTCTTCTGAGTTTTCTAAATTATATCTCACAGTAAGCAAAAACTGTAACAATGTCTGTAGAGAAAATAAGACGATTATAAATGGAGAAAGGTAAAGAGATGCAATAGAGGTCAGGTTCACTTCACTTGAACTAGTAAAACGTCAACACCAGTATAGACTGTGATAAGTTATGTATATACAATATAGTACCCAATAAATACACTAAAGTAGTTATATAAAGAGATACATTCAAAAACATATAGATAAATAAAAATGGAATTCTAAAATAAGTTCACATATCTATAGGATGGGAAGGATAGGAAAACAGAGATATAAAAAACGGAACAAACAAGTAAAAATAAAATGACAGACTTAAGCTCTAACATGCCAATAATTACATTAAATGTACATAACTTGGTAAAGTAAAGTAAAGTAAAGTAAATTGGTCTAATGACACCAATTAAACACACTGTAGAATCTAAAAAGGTGACACAAGGGGTTCCCTGATGGTGCAGTGGTTAGGACTGGGCACTTTCACTGCCAGGGCCCAGGTCCAATCGTCGGTCAGAGAAACTAAGATCCTGCAAGCAGAGCAGTGAGGCCAAAAAAAAAAAAAGAAAAAAAAAAGACACAAATGAACTTATTTGCAAAACAGAAACAGACTCACAGACTTCAAAAACAAACTTATGGTTACCAAAGTGAAAAGGAAAGGGCTGGGAGGAAGGGATAAACTAGGAGACTGGGATTAAAACATACACACTACTATAAAGATATAAAGCAACAAGAACCTACTGAAAAGCACAGGGAACTCTATTCAGTATTCTGTAATAATCTCTATAGGAAAAGAATCTGAAAAAGAGCAGATATATATATATATATATATATATATATATATATATATATATATATATATAACTGACTCACTTTGCTGTATGCCTGATACTAACACAACACTGTAAATCAACTATACCCAAATATAAAATAAAAGTTTAAAAAAGAGTTCCTTTTCCTCCACATCCTTTGCCAATATTTGTTGTCTTTTTGATAATAACCATTCTGAAAGGTGTGAAAACCGTGGTTTTGATTTGCATTTCCCTGATGACTGGAGAAGTTGAGCATTTTTTCACCTGTCTGTTGGCCATCAGTATGTCTTCTTTAGAAAAATGTCTATTCAGATCCTATGCCAATTATTTAATTGGGTTGTTTTTTTGATGTGGAGTTGTAAGAATTCTTTGTATATTTTGGATATTAACCCATTGTTGGATAGATCATTCGCAAATCTTTCCCAATTCAGTGAATAACCTTCCTGTTTTGTTGATAGTTTCATATGCTATGCACAGAGTTTTCAGTTTGATGAAGTCCCATTGTTTATTTTTGTTTTTGTTTACCTGAGGAGATAAAAAAAAAAAAACAAAAAAAACAAACCCTAAGACTGACGTCAAAGAATAGGGCTTAGGTTTCTTTTAGAAGTTCTTATGGTTTCGGGTGTTATGTTTAACTGTTTAATCCATTGCATGTAGCTATCCAGTTTTCCCAACACCATTTATTGAAGAGGTTGTTTTTTTCCCCATTGCATATTCTTGCCTCATTTCTCATAGATAAATTGCTGATATAATTTTGGGCTCATTTATGGGCTCTCCATTCAGTTCCACTGATCCATATATCTGATTATGTGCCAGTATCATTCTGTTTTGATTATTGAAGCTTTGTGTGTAATACAGTTTGAAATTAGGAAATGTGATGCCTCCTGTTTTGTTCTTTTCTTTAAAATTTACAACATTGTGTTAGTATCAGGTGTACAGCAAAGTGATTCCATTTTATAAATATATATACACATTATATATAGGCTTCCCTGGTAGCTAGGCGGTAGAGAATCTGAACTTGAATACATAATACAAGATATATAACTATATAATACGTATAACATATGTGTTCTTTTTCAGATTGTTTTCTCATATAGGTTATTACAGAGTATTAAGTTGAGTTCCCTGGGCTACACGGTAGATCCTTATTGATTATCTGCTTTAAGCATTCAAGTTGTGCATGCTAAGTCGCTTCAGTTGTGTCCAACTCTTTGTGATCCCAAGGACTGTAACCCACCAGGCTCCTCTCTCCATGGAATTTTCAAAGCAAGAATACAGAGTGGGTTGCCATTTCCTCCTCCAGGGGATCGTCTTGACCCAGGGATTGAACCCATGTCTCTTCTATCTCCTGCATTGGCAGGCAGGTTCTTTACCACAAGCGCTATTTATGTTAATCCAACCTCCTAATTTATCCCTTCTCCCCAACCTTTCCGCTTTGGTAACCATAAGTTTGTTTTTGAAGTCTGTAAATCTGTTTCTGTTTTGTAAGTAAGTTCTTTTGAACAACTTTTCAGATTTCCCACATATAAGCAGTATCATATGATATTTGTCTTTCTCTGTCTGACTTGCTTCACTTAGTATGATAATCTCTAGTTCCATCTGTATTGCTGAAAATGGCATTATTTCATTCTTTTTTAATGGCTTGAGTAATATCCTAATATGTGTGTGTGTGTGTGAGAGAGAGTGTGAGTGTATTCCATTATCTTCTTCATACATTACTCTATTGATGGAAATTTAGGCTGCTTTCATGTCTTGGATACTATAAATAGTGTTGCTATAACCACTGGGTTGCATATATCTTTTCAAATTAGTTTTCACTTTTTCCAGATATATGCACAGGAGTGGGATTACTGGATCATATGGTAGTTCTAGTTTTAGCTTTTTAAGGAAAAACACCATACTGTTCTCCATGTTTTTTTTGTTTTTAAGACTTTATGGCTATTTGGGTCTTTTGTATTTCCATATAAATTTTAGAGTTGTTTTAGTTCTGTGGAAAACACTGTTGGTATTTTGATAGGGATTGTGTTGAAACTGTAGACTACCTCAGATAGTATGGTTTTTGACAATATTAACTCTATTAACTCTTCCATTTCACAAGCACTTATATCTTTCTGTTTGTGCCATCTTCAATCTCTTTCATCAAAGTCATAATTTCCTGAATATAGGTCCCTTAACACCTTGCTTAGATTTATTCCCAGGTATTTTAATTTTTTTAATTGGAGGATAATAGCTTTACAGTGTTGTACTGGTTTATTTTAATCTTTACGTGATTGTTGGGAGTTTTTGATTACTGATTCAATTTCATTAAATTGGCCTGTTCATATTTTCCATTTCTTCCAGATTTAGTCTTGGGAGATTGTACATCTCTAGGAACTTATACTTATCTTCTAAGTTGTCCATTTTATTTATTTTTTAATTTTTAAAATTTTTGTTGTATATTGGGATATAGTTTGTTAACAATGTTGTGTTAGTTTCAGGCATACTGCAGTGATTCAGCTATACATATATATACCTATTCTTTTTCAAATTCTTTTCCCATTTAGGTTATTTTACAGAGTACTGACCAGAGTTCCCTGATTCTTGTTATCTATTTTAAATATAGCAGTATGTACATATCAATCCCAAACTCCCAATCTCTCCTCCCACCTTCCCCCTGGTATAGGTTGTCCATTTTATTGGTGCATAATTGTCCATAGTAATCTCTTATGATCTTTTGCATTTCTGTGGTGTTGGTTATAGCTGCTCCTTTTTCATTTCTGATTTTATTGATTTGGGCCCTCTTTTTTTCTTGATGAATCTAGTCAAAAATTTACCAGTTTTATCACTTCAAAGAACAAGGTCTTAAGTTCATTCATCGTTCTTATTTTTAGTCTCCATGGCATTTATTTTTGTTCTGATTTTTATCATTTCTTCTACTACCTTTGGGGTTTTTGCTCCTATTTCCTACTTTCTTTAGGTGTAAGGTTAGGTTGTTTCAGATTTTTATTTTTCCTGAGGCTGGCTTGCATCACTATGCCTCTTAGAACTGCTTTTGCTACATTCCACCGTATATACTCAACCACCATGTTTCTATTTGCATTTGTCTCTAGGTATTATTTGATTTCTTCTTGAATTCTTCAGTGATTCATTGATCATTTATATATGCTATTATTATTATTATTATTTATTATGTTACAATTTATTATGGTACCATAATGCTTGACCTCCATGTTTGAGACTTTTTTTGCAGGCTTTTTCCCCCCCTTGTAGTTAATAACTAGCTTCATATTGCTGTGTTTGGAAAAGATGCTTGATATCATTTCAGTCTTCTTAAAATTACTGTGACTTATCTTGTGGCCCAGCATGTGATCTATCCTGGAGAATGTTCCATGCACACTTGAAAAGAATGTGTATTCTGCTACTTTTGGATGTAACTTCTATATATCTACTAAGTCCATTGGACTAATGCATCATTTAAGGCCAGTGTATCATTTATATTCTGTCTGGAAGATCTGTCAACTGATTTAAGTAGGGTGTTCAAGTTCCCTAACATTAATATGCTACAGTCAACTTCTCCCTTTATGTCTCTTAATATTTGCTTTATGTATTTAGTTGCTGCTATGTTAGCTGTATATATGTTTATAATTTTTGTATATTCTTGGATGGATCCTTTGATCATTATGTAATGTCCTTTTTTGTCTCTAGGCCTGGAGCTGGTCTTGAAAGGCTAATGGGTGGGGCTGGAGGCCAGAGGGTCCAAGGCCTGCTGTCTATCCACTAGTAGGTGAAGCCAGGTCCTGAGGCCAGTGCTGGCCCATTTGTGGGTGGAGATAGGTCCCAGTGTGTTGGAGTTGATGTTCGCCTGCAGCTGGACAGGGCTGGGGCCTGGTGTGGCTGGCAGCTCAGTATAGCAGCCAGTGTACTGGTGGGTATGTCTGTGTATCTGCCCAGCTATCTGTCTGACCTGGAATATCCTAGGACTGGTGCTAATTGGCTGGTGGGTGGGGCTGGGTCCAGGCACTAATAAACTAAAGGGAAGGTCCCAAGATGGCACTTACAGCACCAATATACCCATGATAGGATGAACTCCCCAAAATGGCTATGACTGGCTTGATGTCCGCACGATGATGTTTCAATGGCCTCTTGTCTCTATGGGAGGCTCTCTAAATCAGCACTTGGTCTGATCCAGCCTCCTTACAAATTATTGTTTCTGTCCTGAGTCTTGGGCTGTGTGAGTTTTTTGTGTATATCCTTTAACAGTGGAGACTTTATTTTTGTAAAGGCAGAAGGGACTCCATGACTTCTGATGAAAGATCAGGCTTTATTTGTATTATTTCCCTCTATATGTAAAGCATCATTTCTCTCTGGCTGCTTTCAACAATTTTTCTGTCTTAGGATGGACAAGGGTTTAATTTCCAAACTACACAAACAGATCATACATTCAATACTGAAAAACCAAACAACCCAATCAAAAAGTGGGCAGAAGATCTAAATAGACATTTCTCCAAAGAAGGCATAAAGATGGCCAAAAGGCACATGAAAAAAAATTCTCAGCATTGCTAATTATTAGAGAAATGCAAATCAAAACTACAATGATGTATCACCTCACACCTGTCAGAATAGCCGTCATTAAAAACTCTTAACGCACATATGTGGAATCTAGAAAAATGATACAGATGAACCTATTTCCAAGGCAGGAATAGAGACAGAGACATAGAGAATGGATCTGCGGACACGGTGAGCGGGGCAGAGAGGGGGAGGGTGGGATGAATTGGGAGATTAGGACTGACATACATACACCACCATGTATAAAACAGATAGCTAGCGGGAACCTGCTATATAGCACAGGGAGCTCAGCTCAGTGCTCTGTGATGACCTAGATGAGTGGGATGAGCATGGGGTGGGAGGAAGTCCTAAGAGGGAGGGTATATATGCATACATATAGTTGATTCACTTCGTTGTATAGCAGAAATTAACACAACATTCTAAAGCACTTATACTCCAAAGAAAAAGCTTTTAAGTGTATACATAATAGACACTGCAGTGGGTGTGGAGAAAAGAGAATCGTGTTACACTGTTCGTTGGAATGTAAATTGTTGTAACCACCATGAAGAACCATACTGGGGTTCCTTAAAAAACTCAAAATAGAGTTACCATACATATGACCCAGCTATTCCACTCCTGGGCATATATCCAGAAAAGATGAAAACTCAAATTTGAAAAGAGACATGCATCCCAATGTTCATAGGAGCACTATTTTCAATAGCCAAGACACAGAAGCAACCAAAAAAAGATGTCCTAGAAGAACTGTACAAAAAAGATGTTCACAACCCAGATAATCATGAAGGTATGATCACTCCCACTCATCTAGAGCTGGACATACTGGAATGTGAAGTCAGGTGGGCCTTAGGAAGCATCACTATGAACAAAAGCTAGTGGAAGCGATGGAATTCCAGTTGAGCTACTTCAAATTCTAAAAGATGATGCTGTGAAAGTGCTACACTCAATATGTCAGCAAATTTGGAAAACTCAGCAGTGGCCACAGAACTGGAAAAGGTCAGTTTTCATTCCAATCACAAAGAAAGGTAATGCCAAAGAATGCTCAAACTACTGCACAATTGCACTCATCTCACACACTAGTAGAGTAATGCTAAAAAATTCTCCAAGCCAGGCTCCAGCAATACGTGAACCGCAAACTTCCAGATGTTCAAGCTGGTTTTAGAAAAGGCAGAAGAACCAGAGATCGAATTGCCAACAGTTGCTGGATCATTGAAAAAGCAAGAGAGTTCCAGAAAAACATCTATTTCTGCTTTATTGACTATGCCAAAGCCTTTGACTGTGTGGATCACAATAAACTGTGGAAAATTCTGAAAAAGATGGGAATACCAGACCACCTGACCTGCCTCTTAAGAAACCTGTATGCAGGTCAGGAGGCAACAGTTAGAATTGGACATGGAAAAACAGACTGGTTCCAAATAGGAAAAGGAGTACGTCAAGGCTGTATACTGTCACCCTGCTTATTTAACTTATATGCGGAGTACATTATGAGAAATGATGGGCTGGAGGAAGCACAAGCTGGAATCAAGATTGCCAGGAGAAATATCAATCACCTCAGATATGCAGATGACACCACCCTTATGGCAGAAAGTGAAGAAGCACTAAAAAGCCTCTTGATGAAAGTGAAAGAAGAGAGTGAAAAAGTTGGCTTGAAGCTCAACATTCAGAAAACTAAGACCATGGCATCCGGTCCCATCACTTCATGGCAAATAGTTGGAGAAACAGTGGAAACAGTGGCTGACTTTATTTTTTTGGGGGGGGCTCCAAAATCACTGCAGATGGTGACTGCAGCCATGAAATTAAAAGATGTTTGCTCCTTGGAAGGACAGTTATGACCAACCTAGACAGCATATTAAAAAGCAGAGACATTGTCAACAAAGGTCCATCTAATCAAGGCTATGGTTTTTCCAGTAGTCATGTATGGATGTGAGAGTTGGACTATAAAGAAAGCTGAGCACTGAAGAATGGATGCTTTTGAACTGTGGTGTTGGAGAAGACTCTTGAGAGTCCCTTGGACTGCAAGGAGATCCAACCAGTCCATCCTAAAAGAGATCAGTCCTGGGTGTTCACTGGAAGAACTGATGTTGAAGTTGAAACTCCAATACTTTGGCCACCTGATGCAGAGAGCAGACTCATCTGAAAAGGCCCTGATGTTGGGAAAGATTGAGGGCAGGAAGAGAAGGGGATGACAGAGGATGAGATGGTTGGATGGCATCACCGACACAATGGACATGGGTTTGGGTGGACTCTGGGAGTTGGTGATGGACAAGGAGGCTTGGCCCGCTGCAGTTCATGGGGTCGCAAAGAGTCAGACATGGCTGAGCAACTGAACTGAACTGATTCATCATAGTCTTTCCTGATGTCTCAGATGGTAAAGAATCCACCTGTAATGTAGGAGACCTGAGTCTGATTCTGGATTCAGAAGATCCCCTGGAGGAGGGTATGGCAACCCACTCCAGTATTCTTGCCTGGAGAATCCCCATGGACATAGGAGCCTATTGGGCTATATAGGTCACAAAGAGTTGGACATGACTGAGCAACTATGCATAGCACACAGCACATTCATCATAGGGGATTGGAATGCAAAAGCAGGAAGTCAAGAGATACCTGGAGTAACAGGCAAGTTTGGCCTTCAAATACAAAATGAAGCAGGGCAAAGGCTAACAAAAATTCTGCCAAGAGAATGCACTGGTCATAGCAAACACCCTTTTTCAACAACGTAAGAGACAGCTTTACACATGGACATCACCAAATGGTCAATACTGAAATCAGACTGATTACATTCTTTGTAGCCGAAGATGGAGAAGCTGTATATAGTCGGAAAAAACAAGACCTGGAGCTGACTGTGGCTCAGATCACCAGTTTCTCATAGCAAAATTCAGGCTTACACTAAAGAAAGTGGGGAAAACCATGAGGCTAGTCAGATACAACTTAAATCCCCATGAATATACAGTGAAGGTGACAAACACATTCAAAGGATTAGATCTAGTAAACAGAGTGCCTGAAGAATATGGACAAAGTTAACAACATACAGGAGGCAGTGAACAAAACCATGCCAAAGAAAAGGAAAGGCAAGAAGGCACAGTGGTTGTCTGAGGAGGCTTTACAAATAGCTGAGGAAAGAAGAAAAGCAAAAAGTTAGGGAGAAAGGGAAACGTACATCCCACTAAACACAGAGTTCCAGAGAATAGCAAGGAGAGATAAGAAGGTCTTCTTCAGTGAACAATGCAAAGAGACAGAGGAAAACAACAGAAAGGGAAGACTGGAGATCTCTTCAAGAAAATTGGAAATTTCAAAGGAACATTTCATCCAAAGATGGGCACAATAAAGGACAGAAATGGTAAAGACCTAATAGAAGCTGAAGAGATCAAGAAGTGATGGAAAGAATACACAGAACTGTACAAAAAGGACCTTAATGACCCAGATCTTAATAACCACAATGGTGCAGTCTCTTACTCAGAGCCAGACATTTTGGAGTGTGAAGTCAAGTGGGCCTTAGGAAGCACTCCTGCCAATAAAGTTAGGGGATGTGATGGAATTTCAGCAGAGCTATTTAAAATCCTAAATGATGATGCTATTAAAGTGCTGTACTCAATATGTCAGCAAATTTGGAAAATGAAGCAGTGGCCACAGGACTGGAAAAGGTCAATCCTCTTTCCAAGTCCCAAGAAGGGCAGTACTAAAGAATATTCAAACCACTGGACAATTACACTCATCTCCAATGCTAGTAAGGTTATGCTCAAAATACTCCAAGCTAGGCTTCAGCATTATGTGAACTGAGAAGTTCCAGATGTTCAAGCTGGGTTTAGAAAAGGCAGAGGAGCAAAGGATCAAATTGCCAACATTCATTGAATCAAAGAGAAAGTAAGGGAATCCCAGAAAAACATCTACCTCTGTTTCATTGACTATGCTAAAGTATTAAAAAACTAAGATAATGGCATCCAGTCCCATTATTCACAGCAAGTAAGAAGGGGAAAAGGTGGGAGCAGTGACAGATTTCTTCTTGGGCTCTCTAATCACTGCAGATGGCGACTGCAGCCATGAAATTAAAAGATGATTGCTTCTTGGCAGGGAAGCCATGGTGAGCCTAGACGGTGTGTTAAAAATCAGACATCACTTTGCTGACAAAGGTCGGTAGAGTCAAGACTAAGGTCTTTCCAGTAGTCAGGCACAGATGTGAAATCTGGACAATAAAGAAGGCAGAGAACTGAAGAATTGATGCTTTTGAACTGTGGTGCTGGAGAAGACTCTTGAGAGTCCCTTGAAAAGCAAGGAGATCAAACTAGTCAATCTTGAAGAAAATCAACCTTGAATACTCTTTGGAAGGACTGATGTTGAAGCTGAAGTTCCAGCACTTTGGCCACTTGACACGAACAGCCAACTCACTGGAAAAGACCCTGATGTTGGTAAAGATTGAAGACAGAAGAGAGTGACAGAGGATGAGACGGTTAGATGGCATCACCGATTCAATGAACATGAACTTGGCTAAACTATGGAAGATGGTGAGGGACAGGGAATCTGGGCGTGCTGCAGCCCACAGGTTCACGAAATGTCATACACGACTTGGTGACTAAACAACAACAACAACAACAACAACACACATAGTTATATTTCTCAGCCATAAAAAAGACTGAAAATCTACCATTTGCAGCAACATGGATGGACTTAGAGAATATTATGCTCAGTGAAATAAGTCAGACAGAGAAAGACAAATATCATATGATATCACTTATATGTGGAATATATAAAAATGATATAAAGGAACTTATTTACAAAACAGAAACATACACACAGGCTTTGAAAACAAACTTACAGTTATCAAAGGGGGAAGGGGGAGATAAATTAGGAGTTTGGGATCAACAGATGAAAGGTTGTTGCTGAGCCATGAAAGACACTGGGATTCTTGGCCTCCAGAGGAGAGGAATTCAATCCAGAGCCAGTGACAAGGCTTGATCGCTCAGAGCTTTTGTGTGCTAAGTTTTACTAAAGTATAAAAGAGATAGAGAAAGCTTCTGACATAGACATCAGAAGCAGGCAGAAAGAGTGCCCCCCTGCTAGCCTTTAGCAGTATGTTATATACCTGTCAGCAAGCAGTTAAATAGAGAAAGGAAATGTATCAAAACTCAGAGTGGCACCAGGCCCCTCACCCACAACATGCATTTTGAGATAAGACTGGCACAAGGTGAGTCATCCTGGGCCATAAAACGATTGACATGAATCTTGAAGAAAGGCAGGTTTCCAAGTAAATACATAATTTCATTAACATAGATTAGGAGAACAATATATGAGTAAAACATACTGGTTTGCTGAACCATTATCAGTTCTGAGGTACTGAGTCTTAAGAAAGACAGAATCTAAAGTAAATACATAGATCAGTAACATACCTTAAGGGAACCATTTCAATAAGAAAAAAGCATTGGTTAGCTCAAGGCTGGAGAAAAGTTAAGATTAGGTGGAACCAGGTGCCGTCATGGCAACACAAAATTTTAAGAGAACCCTCCTTTTAATTTTGTATAGAGAAGGGAAAATTTCCTTCTGCCACTTAAGAGAGAGAGAAAAAATATCTGACATTTGCAGCCTATTATACTCCATTTGTAGACTCCTGGCCTTATTGCCTGCTACCCACTCATAGATACACACTACTATATATAAAGTAGATAACCAACAAGGACCTACTATATATATATATATATACAGCACAGGGAACTATGTTGAAATATGTTCAATATCTATAATGGGAAAGAACATATATATATATATATATATATATATATATATATATAAATAACAGAACCAATTTTGCTGTACACCTAAAACCTACACACATAATAATTCAAGTATACATCAATAAAAAAGTATTCTTCCTGTCTTTAGATTTGGAAGGGGTTGACTGTAATCTATCTCGGCATGATTTCTTTGAGTTTATACTATTTATAACTCACTCAGCTTCCCTGGTGGTTCAGCTGATAAAGAATGCACCTGCAATGTGGGATACCTGGGTTCGGTCCCTGGGTTGGGAAGATCCCCTGGAGAAGGGAAAGGCTACCCACCCCAGTATTCTGGCCTGGAGAATTCCATGGACTGTATAGTCCATGGGGTTGCAAAGAGTCAGGCATGACTGAGCAACTTTCACTTTCACTTTGGGGCTTCCCTGATAGCTCAGTTGGTAAAGAATTCATTTGCAATGTAGGAGACCCCAATTCGACTCCAGGGTCAGGAAGATCCACTGGAGAAGGGATAGGTTACCTACTCCAGTATTCTTGGTCTTCCCTTGTAGCTCAGCAGGTAAAGACTCTGCCTGTAAGGCAGGAGACCTGGGTTTGATCCGTGGGTTGGGAAGATCCCCTGGAGATGGGAAAGGATACCCACTCTAGTATTCTGGCCTAGAGAATTTCACAGACTGTGTAGACCACGCAGTTGCAAAGAGTCGGACACGACTAAGCAACTTTCACTTTCAGCTTCTTGAATCTCTGTGGGCTTGTTTTGGCCAAATTTGAGAATATTTAAACAATTATTTCTTTAAGTAATTCTCTTCTTCTGAGACTCTCATTTACACAAATATTAGATCTTTTACTATAATTCCACTGATCACTGTTCATTTTTCAGTATTTTCTGTTACTGAGACTAGATAATTTCTGTTTTTCTTTCTCTAGGTTCAAAATTATTTTCTCTGCTGTCTCCAATCTGCAGTTTAACCCATCCTTTGTGTATTTTATTTCAGTTATTGTATCTCTTAATTCTTAATTTCTATTTATTCTTCTTTGTATATTAGATCTCTTTGCTAAGACTTTCTGTTTTTAATTTGCATTAAGAATGTTCAGGGAATTCCCTAGCAGTCCAGTGGTTAGTACTTGATGCTTTCACTGCCAAGGGCCTGGATTCAGTCCCTGGTTGGAGAAATAAGATCCCACAAGCCAAGCAGCGTGGCTAAAAATAAAAAAAATAGAAGAAAAACAATGTTCAAAATTGTTTGTTAAAGCATTTCTCTCTCATGGCTGCTCTGAAATCCTTAGCAGGTAATTTAATCAGTTGTGTTACAATGATTTCATTTTCTACTGATAACACAAATCTATTGATTTTCTTTACTCAGTTTGAAATCTTTCTGGTTCTTGGCATAATGAGGGATTTTCAATTCAAACCGTGATATTTTGCGTATCATTTTAAGAGACTCTGGATCTTATTTAAATTTTGTGTTTTAGCAGGTCTTTTCTCTTGACACTCTGGTGGGTGAAGGAGGATGCTGTCTCTTTACTGCCAAGTGGGAGTAGAAGTCCTAGCTTCCCACCTGGCTATGTCTGTCACCTCCATAGCAGGTGTACGTGGCATACCTTCTTATAGTATGGCAAAGGTAGAATTCCAGGTTCTTCATTTGGCCTTTGTTGGTTGGAGCAAGAGTAGGTTATAGTTTTTCTATAGTGTCTAGCTGGAGTAGAATGGTTATTATCTAAACACCTTCTGTATTGCTAGGTTGTTCCTTTGGGTACTTTGGCTAGAGAAAACCAAAATACTTGGTTTTCTTGGCCTGTAGCTGTTGGAATTTCTGGGCTGTGAGCTTGTCCTGTACCCAGCAAGGGATATGTAAAATACAGGGAAAACCAAGAGAACTCACTACTGCTTCATTCCTTGGAGCCCAAGGCTCTTAGCCAATCTGTCACCTCTTCACCTTCTAGAGCATCTTGTGCTTTTTAATATAGAATATCCTGAGGTTTTAGTTTTAATTAGCAGGAGGAATAGGTAAAAATACATCTACTCCATCTTCCCATAAGCAAAAATCTAGTTGGTTCTTTTGAATGTACTAATTTGACCATATTACTCTGGAGCTTAAAACATCTCAATGGCTCTAATTACCTACAAGATCAAATCTCAAAACAAAAAACACACACTGAGGAGGAGAGACTATATCAGATACATCTCCACATTCCCGAAGTTCAGCATGGATAAGTAAAAGTTACTTTGAATGCTTAGCGATTAAAGAATTTGGGCTTAAGTTAATGTATTTCCCATACAAATATGTATTCTGGTGAATTATGCACTTTCTCATAGACTGTTCCACAGCCAAAAGTATGACGTGCTTGCACAGACATTTTTGTTCTGAGTCAAAGCCTTCAGAGAACTGTCAAAGCTAGAACCACATTTACCTTCTACAGGTAGCCGCCGCCGTATGGCCAGGCGTTCCATTTTCCGCTGTGTCTCTGCCAGACTGAAAAGAACCCCGTATACATATTGACGAGCTGACCGGAACAGGATGGCAGCTGGAGGAAGCTCCATGTTACACTCATCTTCAATACATACAGGAATCTTAATCTCACCCTAAAAAGAAAATGGTTCAGGACAAAGGAGAAAATCAGTTACCTCAAGGTTTGCAATTGAGCTGAGAAGAACAAGTAATGAACTGTAGCCTAGCTATTAAATTTTCTACTTTTATTTAGACAAGATTTCAGACTAAAAAGAAGTTGTAAGAGCCCAGCTGAGTATTAGACAGCTTAGATGCCCATCAGCAGACAAATGGATAAGGAAGCTATGGTACATATACACAATGGAATATTACTCAGCCATTAAAAAGAATTCATTTGAATCAGTTCTAATGAGATGGATGAAACTGGAGCCCATTATACAGAGTGAAGTAAGCCAGAAAGATAAAGACCAATACAGTATACTAATGCATATATATGGAATTTAAAAAGATGGTAACAATAACCCAATATGCAAAACAGAAAAAGCTATTCCATTTTTAAAGTCTCTGCTATGATTAACTACAGCTGACTAAATGGGGAAAATTCATCTTAGACATTCTGCTGGGGAATGACTTTGTACGGTAAGGCTAGAGGAGGGGAATAGCTCAGTAGAGGGACAGGGAGAGGTAAAGACCAAGGGTATAACGCCTCTTCTTAGAGTGTGTTCATCCAAAGACCAGAGTTTACACATGTGGTTCATTGTCTTCTCCAAAATCTCACAATTACCCTTCTCCTCTAGGCCTCATTTCCTGCACAGTTCCATCTTTTGCTGGTCTCACCTCACTAGAGACCCCTGACACATGAAGGGCCCTAGCACACTTGGTCTCCTTTGATCTCCTTTCAGATACAAAGATCAGACTTTTCTCTGGTAACCTACAGTCCTAGGAAGTTGAAATACAGTGTTGAGAGCAGGGAGATAGGTAAGTGTCGATGTGTTCTCTTACCTTAGTGAGGACATGGTAGATATATGGATACATAAGACCCCTTCGATGTCTGTGCTCAGCAACCCTCAAGACTTCTGGAGCTACTGGAGGTAAGGGTGGAATGGTGATGTCCATATGGTTCCTTGTAGACATAGATAGCAGAGATGGGATATGGGGCTCACCATCACCCAGGCTGGCATTTGAAACTCCAGCATTAATGGGCTCTACCCAAGACCCTCTGTCACCATTTGGATCCTCCCAACCAGGCTGCTGCTGAAGTGTTTCTGTGATGCGACTAAAAGGTTTAAAAAGATAAGTGTGGAAGACAGAAAGGAGGTTAATAAAGATATTTCAACTCAAGATGTCTATTCTGATTACAAGGAATTTTACAAACCCTCTAGAAGCCAGGACACTGGGTTAGCACTGGATCTGATACCATTCCTCTCAGTGGCCATCACTATCTTCCTAGCTTCTTTCTTCAGATATAAACCAAAGCAATCAAAAGTCATAGGCTCCATTCTGAGTCCTTTATACCTTATAAAAGTCATGTTTAAAGTCTGCTTATGTTCTAAGGAAATAAGTACAATTAAAACCTCAAAGTAGCTCTGTCTTCCAAGAATAATCTGCTTGGAGGAATAATCTAAGAAAAATGAGATTATACAAAATCCCACTGTTTTGATCCTCAGAACCCTTTTTTAGTTACCAAGCAATATAACTGCATATTCAACTGTTGTAATATTTCAACTCTACAAAACCTTTTCATTTTTTTATGTTCAATCTACTCCTCTTCATAAACTGAGAGATGACAGACATGATACATAGCACACCCCTACCAGGGCTTTCCTAACCAGCTGCTATGCTGTCTTCTACCTCAGTGGCCTGCGTATCTGAAAATTACTACCTGTACAGGGTCCAAGTGATCATGAAGTGACAAAACATAGAGTTTTGCTACTTCACTTAAGTGCAAAGAGTCACAGAAAAAAGCCAGGAACATACACTTTCCCACATTCCCTACCTAGGTTAACAGAAAAAGAATACAGATACTTCAGAAATCTATTCCCTGGGGTGCCTGTATAGCTACTTACTCAGAGCTGGCTCCTTCTGGCTCATCACCATCAGAGGAAGAGGAGTGGGAAGAGTCTGGTCCCAAAGGAGTTGAGGCTTTGGAAGTAAGGTAACTGGGAAACTGGGATGCAGAGGAATCATAAGAGATAGCCCAATTGGCAAAGGGGCTGTCCTGCAGCATGGAATCGTCAGAAAAACCATGGGATTCCCCCAAAGCATGGGGAGGGAAGAGAAGAGAGGAGTTGGGTCCCACTGGGAATGGTGGTGGATATTTCATTCTCTGGGGCACGTGGTGAGAAAACTAAAGGACGAAACAGACACAAAAGCTATTTATTTAACATTTTACCAGGCTCCAAGATGGTTCCCCCAAAGGTTGTGACACAGTGGATGAGGCCAGTAGCTAGAATTGTTGGGATACAAAGAACATACTGAGAATAACAAGAAATAATTCTAACAGTGGTGTATGGACAGAATCCCTCAAAGGCAGGACAATGGACCAATATATGTCTCCTAGAGTCATTCTTTCAATATTAGCTAATCTACATTCACGATGACCTAGTGGTTGCTGATTTGAATGTTTTCTTTAGAGTCTGCCAGCCTCAAGTTGAGAATATGACATAGGTATATACAACCTTGACATTCTGATAATACTGAATCACCTGAACTCCTTAACTTAGATTATAAAAATTGGGAAACAATCCTAGTCTAATGCTATCAAATGGTCTCAAGCTTCTTAAAAGATACTTACCATCGGCTTCCCAGCAGAGATAGTGCCCATTTGATTTCGTGGAATGGGGGGATTTCCAAGGCGATTATTTTGAAAACCTGAAGCAAAGAGAAAGGGCTATCTCCTTTAGTCAATCCTAATAATTCTACCCTGCTACATTCTGGTAACCTCATATCACCTGAGAAATTATTATGAATATATGAGTTACAATTTATTGAACAGCTACTATGAGCTACACTAAGAACCTTACCTAAATTATTTCCTCTGATAACAACTCTATTTCATGTAAATGTGACTTGCAAAGATCACATAGTGAGTACATAACAGAGGTAGAACTCAAATTCAGGCCTGACCCCACAGACGGGGCAATTTTACATGTATCAGGCCACAACAGAGATTAGCATCAGAAGAAGCCCAAGCTAAAGAAATGGCATTGAACCCCATCTAAAATTCAAGAAATGAAGGCCCTGTTTGATGTCACCTCTCTTATTACATGGAAATCAAAAGGCAAATGTCTATCAAATAGGAATAACTTATAGGAGGGTGCAATACAAATAAGTGATTTCACTCTGTCCCAGGAGTTCTGAGAGACTCAGTTTCTTCTACATAAAGAGCAGCCTGGGGTCAGATAGAAGCCTTACCTAGAAAGGAGGAGGGCCCCACTGGCAGCGAAGAGAGTTTGGTTGTGACTGAATAGTACTCAACCGCTTTCTTGAATCGTTCTATTTTATCTTCTGTCCTGGACTGGATATAGGAATATCAGATGTTCAGAAGGAGAAATAACATGAGTGTGCCTTTTTCATGCAATTTTATAATTTCAGATTCAAAACAGTGGCAGAAATCAAATGCTAAAAAAAACCCAAGAGAGCAATTTTTTATGCTGCAGAAAAGATTAGGTAGGGAGAGAGTATTATAGAACATAAAAGCTCAAAAACTTAAAAAAATTGTTTAAAAAGACTACTCACATTTTGTGCTATTCTAAAATGCTCACATGATCGTTAGAAAAAATAAATAAAGATAGGAGAAAAAAACTACACGGTGCCATCACCCAAAGATATTTTGATGTGTTTCCTCCCACTGATTTTCTTTTTTCTCCCACTGATTTTTAAAATTCATATTCTGGGGGTTGAAGTACAGCTAGTCTAAACTCGAACAAATTTTTGGCCAACCCAACATTTATTTTTTTCTATAATTGATACCATACTCTATGTACAATTTCAAGTCTTGCTTTTATTATACTACAAGATAATTTTGAATGGCTGAATATTTTATCATTGTAAGTGTATCATAAATTATTTAACCACTTCTCTAATATCCAACATCTCAGTTATTTCTCACATTTGGCTATTATAAATTACACAACAAAGAACATAAATGTACATATAAGTTTTTCTGGATTTCAAATTATGTACTTAGGAAAATGTCCCCAAAGTGGAATTACTGGTTCAAAAGGTATGAACATTACAACCAAAACCACTTAAACATAAAGAAAATCCATAATGTGAAATCACTATTTATCCTCCAGAATGGTTAAAATTTAAGATTATAAATATCTAGCCCTGGCAAGGATATGGAGTGATTGGAAGTCCAATACACTGCTTGTAGGAATATATATTGGTAGAGCTGAAAAACAGTTTGGGAGTTTCTTATTATGCTAAACATATTTGCCATATGGCACAGCAATCCTACTCTTAAGTATTTATCCAGGAAAAATAAGTACATATGTCTACCAAAAATATAAACAAGAATACTAACAACAGCTTTACTTAAGAGCACCAAACTAGAAATAAATCTATCAACAGAAGAATGGATAAATTATGATATATACATATGATAAAAAAAACTGTACAGTAATAAAGAACAAAGGACTGATACATGCAACAATATGGACAAACATCAGACATAATAATGAGTGAAAGAAGAAACAGACAAAAGAGTACATACGCACAACTGCACTCATCTCACATGCTAGTAAAGTAATGCTAAAAATTCTCCAAGCCAGGCTTCAACAGTACATGAAGCATGAACTTCTAGATGTTCAAGCTGGATTTAGAAAAGGCAGAGGAACCAGAGATCAAATTGTCAACATCTGCTGGATCATCAAAAAAGGAAAAGAGATCCAAAAAACTATCAACTTCTGCTTTATTGACTATGCCAAAGTCTTTGATTGTGTGGACCACATCAAACTCTGGAAAATTCTTAAAGAGATGGAAATACCAGACCACCTGACCTGCCTCTTGAGAAATCTGTATGCAGGTCAGGAAGCAATAGTTAGAACTGGACATGGAACAACAGACTGGTTCCAAATAGGAAAAGGAGTGCATCAAGGCTGTATATTGTCACCCTGCTTATTTAACTTAAATGCAGAGTACATCATGAGAAACGCTGGGCTGGAGGAAGCACAAGCTGGAATCAAGATTGCTGGGAGAAATATCAATAACCTCAGATATGCAGATGACACCATCCTTATGGCAGAAAGTGAAGAAAAATAAAGAGCTTCTTGATGAAAGTGAAAAAGGAGAGTGAAAAAGTTAGCTTAAAACTCAACATTCAGAAAACTAAGATCATGGCATCTGGTCCCATCACTTCATGGCAAATAGATGGGGAAACAAAGGAAACAGTGATAGACTTTATTTTCTTGGGTTCCAAAATCACTGCAGATGGTGGCTATAGCCATGACATTAAAGGATGCTTGCTCCTTGGAAGAAAAGTTATGACCAACCTAGATAGCATATCATAAAGCAGAGACATTACTTTGCCAACAAAGGTCCATCTAGTCAAAGCTATGGTTTTTCCAGTAGTCATGTATGGATGTGAGAGTTGGACTATAAAGAAAGCTGAGCACCAAAGAATTGATGCTTTTGAACTGTGGTGTTAGAGAAGACTCTTGAGAGTCCCTTGAACTGCAAGGAGATCCAACCAGTCCATCCTTAAAGAGACCAGCCCTGAGTGTTCATTGGAAGGACTAATGTTGAAACTGAAACTCCAATACTTTGGCCACCTAATTCGAAGAGCTGACTCATTTGAAAAGACCCTGATGCTGGGAAAGATTGAAGGCAGGAGGAGAAGGGGACAACAGAGGATGAGATGATTGGATGGCATCACCGCCTCAATGGACATGAGTTTGAGTACACTCTGGGAGTTGGCAATGGACAGGGAGGCCTGGCGTGCTGTAGTCCATGGGGTTGCAAAGAGTTGGAAATGACTGAGTGACTGAATTGACTGAACTGAAAGTCCAAGTAGAAGTGAAACTTGGGCTTCCCAGGTGGCACTAGTGGTAAAGAACCTGCCTGCCAAGGCAGGAAACATAAGAGACCTGGGTTTCATCCCTGGGTTGGGAAGATCTCCTGGAGGAGGGCATGGCAACCCACTCCAGTATTCTTGCCTGGAGAATCTGATGGACAGAGGAGACTGGCAGGCTAAAGTCCACAGGGTCGCACAGAGTCAGACACTACTGAAGTGACTTAGCAAACATGCACAGAAGTGAAACTGACTTATGGCAACAGAAAATACCATTTATCTCTGTGGGCTTGGGGATGATTGGGAAGGAGGTTTTCCAATGTAAGTTTTAAATCCTCTTGAATATACTTTATGACCTTTATAAATTTCATCAAATAGAATGTAAGATATGACTTTAAAAAATATATATATATCAAATATATATTTTTTATTTTGTTTTAAATATACATTTAATATATATTAAATATATATTTTTATAAATATATACTATATAAATTATGTATTTATAATTATAACATAAATATAAATAATGTTCTAATAAGTATATTTTTACATGTTTCTTGGGTTATTTCATAGGAGACATTTTTAGAAGTGGAATTACTAGGTTCAAGGATATGGTCATTTTCATAGACTCTTGACACATGATATAAACCTCTTTCAGAAGCAGATGTCTCAAGTTATACTCTCATCATCAATGCATGTGTGCTAAGTAACTTCAGTTGTGTCTGACTCTTTGGGACCCCATGGACTGTAGCCCACCAGGCTCCTCTATCCATGAGATTCTCCAGCAAGAATACTGGAATGGGTTTCCCTCCTCTCATCAATGCATAAGAGTATGCAATTTACCATATAGCTCCAGTGTTGAATATTTTCAACAAAAAATATCTCCTAACTGTAACACTTTACTTTTTGTAGGAAAAATAAAAGATATAATAAAAAAGGAAAAAATTAATCAGTTATAATCTTATCTCTCAGAGTTTGTAACTGTTAATACTCTAGGATCTACCAAGCATTCCAGATCTCTTTTATTTGCATGCATGCTGGCACACAAATGGCCTTCCTTGGTGGCTCAATTGGTAAAGAATCTGTCTACAATGCAGGAGACCAGGGTTTAATCCCTGGGTCGGGAAGATTCCCTGGAGAAGGAAATGGCAACCCACTCCAATATTCTTGCCTGGATGGACAGAGGAGCCTGATGGGGCTACAGTCCATGGGGTAGTAAAGAGTTGGACATGACTAAGCGGCTAAAATACCAGGCACAAAAATAAAGATATTAAGATGTCCAGGTCATCTAGCCTCACTTTAGATACACAAGCCATACACAGAACCTTCCTTAATATCTCTACCTCTGTACCCTCATCCCTTCCCCAAAGTGACCAATGTAACCAGTTTGGTATGTGTCCTGTCATAACTTTCACTGTTTATACACACACACACATATATGTACATAAATACAGTTTTGTTGTTTTCACATAAGTGGAATTGTATATTAGTTTTCAAATTGCCTTTTGCATTTAACAGTATGTCTTATAAACTATTATGCGTCAGTGAGTATACATCTATGACCCAATACCCTGAAATACTGAATTACATGTATTTCCTTCAGTGTCCCACTCTTCTCTGTGCCCCAAAAGCTAAACACTTACTTCTCCTTCAGGAGCACCAATTCTATGAAATCTTTCATTCTATGAAATCTTTCATTCTATGAAAACTTTATTGTTTTTTCCTTTGTTGTTTGCTTCAACCTTCCCCATTAACCTCAAGTTCTGTGAGGACAAAGAATGGTTTATTCATACTTATATTCTGCTAACATGGGACTAATCTATAGAAGTTTACTCAGTATTTTACATATGATCATTTTTAATTAAGCCTTACTCTTTTTGTTTTACATATTTATTTTTTAATTAATTAATTTTTTTGGCTGCACTGGTCTTCATTGCTGCACGGACATTCTCTAGTTGTGGAGCGCAGGTTTCTCATTGTGGTGACTAATCTTGATGCAGAGCACAGGCTCTAGGGTGCAGGAGCTTCAGTAGTTGTGGCACATGGGCTTAGTTGCCCTGTGGTATGTGGAATCTTCCTGGACCAGGGATTGAACCCATGTCCCCTGCATTAGCAGGTGGATTCTTAATCACTGGACCACCATGGAAGCCCCTAACCTTTTCGTTAACAGATCCACAGAGGCCAGAAGTAGCAGAGTAGAAATTCATAATTTGATGCTGTTACCTAGCAGATTTTGTATGTTTGTTTAAAAGAGTTCTGATAACTCTATAACTGTTCAAAGTATTTGTGAAAATTATATAGCAACAATGAAGAATGGTTTAAGACATAATGTTAAGTGGAAAAAGCAAGTTAAAGATGACTACACTGAGATGACTAGCACATAAAACATATAAAGAGGACTAGGAAATACTGTAAAGCATTTAGGATGGAATTAGAAGGAAAGTCATTATTAAACAATTTTGTTTTGTTTAGTCAAAGGGGGATTCTTGTAATTAAACTACAAAGGCAAGCAAAAGCTATAACATTAAAAATATTCAACACTCAACTGAGCATGTACAAAATTTTTCCTCCATCTATAAACAATGGAGTATTGTTGTTGGTGTTGAGTCTCTAAGTTATGCATCCATGGACTGCAGCGTGCCAGATTCCTCTGTCCTCTACTATCTCCGGGAATTTGCTCAAATTCATGTCCACTGAGTTGCTGATGCTATCTAACCATCTCATCCTCTGCCACCTCTGTCTCCTTTTGTCTTCAATCTCTCCCAGCATCAGGGTCTTTTCCAATGAGCCATCTCTTTCTATCAGGTTTCAGCAACACTCCTTCCAATGAATAACAGGGTTGATTTCCTTTCGGATTGACAGGTTTGATCTCCTTGCAGTCCAAGGGACTCTAAAAAGTATTCTCCAATACCACAATTCAAAAGCATCAATTCTTTGGTACTCAGCTTTATTTGTGGTCCAACTCTCATATCCATATATGACTGCTGCTGTTGGAAACATAGCTTTGACTATACAGACCTTTGTCTACAAAGTGATGCCTCTCCTTTTTAATTTGCTGTATAGGTTGGTCATAACTTCCCTTCCAAGGAGCAAGTGTCTTTTAATTTCATGGCTGCAATCACTGTCCATAGTGATTTTGGAGCCCAAGAAAATAAAATCTGTCACTGCTTCCACTTTTTCCCCTTCTATTTGCCATGAACTGATGGGACCAGATACCATGATCTTAGTACTTTAATGTTGAGTTTCAAGACAGTTCTTTCACTCTCCTCTTTCACCCTCATCAAGAGGTTCTTCAGTTCCTCTTCACTTTTTGACACTGGAGTGGTATCATCTGTATATCTGAGGTTGATATTCCTCTCAGCAATCTTGGTTCCAGCTTGTGATTCAACCAGCCCACATTTTGCATGATGCACTCTGCATATAATTAAATAAGCAGAGTGACAATATATAGCCTTGTTTTACTCCTTTCCCAATTTTGAACCAGTCAGTTGTTCCATGTCTGTTTCTAACCATTGCTTATTGCTTTCTTAGTCACTCAGTCAGGTCCAACTCTTTGCAACCCTTTGAACTGACTGTAGCCTGCCAGACTCCTCTGTCCATGAGATTTTTCAGGCAAGAATAGTAGAGTGGGTTGCATTTCCCCCTCCAGGGGATCTTCCTAACCTAGGGAACGAACCCACGCCTCTTGCATCTCCTGCATTGCAGGCGGATTCTTTACTGGCTGAGCCATCGAGGAAAGCCCCAAGTATACTGGAGATGGGTGCCATTTCCTCCTCCAGGGGATCTTCCCTACCCAGAGATCGAACCCGTGTCTCTTACCTGCATACAAATCTCTCAGGAGACAGGTAAGGTGGTCTGGTACAATCATCTCTTTAAGAATTTTCCAGTTTGTTGTGAGCTACATAGTCAAAGGCTTTAGCACAGTCAGTGAAGCAGAAGTAGATTTTTTTTCTGGAACTCTTTTGCTCTCTCCATGATCCAATGAATGTTGGCAATTTGATCTCTGGTTCCTCTCCCTCTTTGAAACCCAGCTTATACATGTGGAAGTTATTGGTTCCTGTACTGTTGAAGCCTAGCTTGAAGGATTTTGAATATTACCTTGCTAGCATGTGAAATGAGCATAACTGTACAGTAGTTTGAACACTCTTTGGCATTGCCTTTCTTTGGGATTGGAATGAAACTGACATTTCCAGTCCTATGGGCACCGCTGAGTTTTCCAAATTTGCTGGCACATTGAGTGAGCACTTTTAACAGCATCATCTTTTAGGATTTTAAATAGCTCAGCTGGAATTTCATCACCTCCACTAGCTTTGTTCACAATAATGCTTCCTAAAGCCCACTGGTTCCAAATAGGAAAAGGAGTGCATCAAGGTTGTATATTGTCACCCTGCTTATTTAACTTACATGCAGAGTACACCATGAGAAATGTTGGGCTGGAAGAAGCACAGGCTGGAATCAAGATTGCCGGGAGAAATATCAATAACCTCAGATATGCAGATGACACCACCCTTATGGCAGAAAGTGAACAGGAACTAAAAAGCCTTTTGATGAAAGACAAAGAGGAGAGTGAAAAGTTGGCTTAAAGCTTAACATTCAGAAAACTAAGATCATGGCATCTGGTCCCATCACTTCATGGGAAACAGATAGGGAAACAGTGGAAACAGGGTCAGACTTTATTTTTCTGGGCTCCAAAATCACTGCAGATGGTGATTGCAGCCATGAAATTAAAAGACACTTATGCCTTGGAAGGAAAGTTATGACCAACCTAGACAGCATATTAAAAAGCAGAGATATTACTTTGCCAGCAAAGGTCCATCTAGTCAAGACTATGGTATTTCCAGTAGTCATGTATGAATGTGAGAGTTGAACTATGAAGAAAGCTGAGCACTGAAGAATTGATGCTTTTGAACTGTGGTGTTGGAGAAGACTCTTGAGAGTCCCTCAGACTGCAAGGATATCCAACCAGTCCATCCTAAAGGAGATCAGTCCTGGGTGTTCATTGGAAGGACTGATGCTGAAGCCGAAACTCCAATACTTGGGCCACCTGATGCGAAGAGGTGACTCATTTGAAAAGACTCTGATGCTGGGAAAGATTGAAGGCAGGAGGAGAAGGGGACAATAGAGGATGAGTTGGCTTGATGGCATCACCAACTCGATGGACATGAATTTGAGTAAACTCTGTGAGTTGGTGATGGACAGGGAGGCCTGGTGTGCTGCAATTCATGGGGTCACAAAGAGTCATAGACAACTGAGCGACTGAAATGAACTGAAAGCCCACTTGACTTTATACTCCAGGATGTCTGGTTCTAGATGAGTGACCACACCATCATGATTATCCAGGTCATTAAGACTTTTTTTGTATAGTTGTTTTGTGTATTCTTTCCACCTCTTCTTAATCTGTTAAGTCCTTGCCGTTTCTGTCCTTTATCATGGCCGTACTTGCATGTAATATTCCCTGAATATGTCCAATTTTCTTGAAGAGAACTCTAGTCTTTCCTATTCTATTGTTTTCCTCTATTTCTTTGCACTGTTTATTTAAGAAGGTCTTCTTATCTCTCCCTGCTATTCTCTGGAACTCTGCATTCAGATGGGTATATCTTTCCCTTTCTCCCTTGCCTTTCACATCACTTCTTTCCTCAACTATTTGTAAAGTCTCCCTAGACAACCACTTTGCCTTCTTGCATTTCTTTTTCTTTGAGATGCTTTTGGTCACTGCCTCCTGTAAAACATTATGAACCTCCATCCATAGTTCTTCAGGCACTCTGTCTACCAGATTTAATCCCTTGAATCTACTCATCACCTCCACTGTATAATCATAAGGGATTTGATTTAGGTCATACCTGAATGGGCTTCCCTGGTGGCTCAGAGGTTAAAGCATCTGCCTCCAATGCGGGAGACCCGGGCTCGATCCCTGGGTCGGGAAGATCCCCTGGAGAAGGAAATGGTAACCCACTCCAGTATTCTTGCCTGGAGAATCCCACGGACGGAGGAGCCTGGCAGGCTACAGTCCATGGGGTCGCAAAGAGTCGGACACGACTGAGTGACTTCACTTTCTTTCAGTTTCTTTCGTTCTTGAATGGGCCTAGTGGTTTTCCCTACTCTCTTCAATTTTAGTCTGAATTTTGCAATAAGGAGCTCATGATGTTAGCCACAGTCATCTCCAGGTCTTGTTTTTGCTGACTGTATAGACTTTCTCCATCTTTGGCTGCAAAGAACATAATCAGTCTGATTTTGGTTTTGACCACCTGGTGATGTCCACATGCAGAGTTGTCTCTTGGGTTGTTGGAAAAGGGTGTTATGACCATCATCTTCTGGTGTCATGTTTTTTTGCCTTTTCATACTGTTCATGGAGTTCTCCAAGCAAGAATACTGGAGTGGGTTGACATTTCCTCATCCAGTGGACCACATCAATCTTGGGTGGCCGTGCACAGCAAGGCTCACATATTCACTGAGTTACACAAGCCCCTTTGCCATTACAAGGCTGTGATTCATGAAAGGGACAACAGAATATTATTCAATATCAAAGTGGAAGGATATTCTGATACATGCTACAACATGGATAAACTTTAAGTACATTATTCTAAGTGAAATAAGCCCATTGCAAATGCAAATGCATATGCAAGTATGCTCAGTCATGTCCGACTCTTTGCAACCCCATGGACTATAGCCCCATCAGGCTCCTCTGTCCATCCAGGCAAGAATACTGGAGTGCGTGGCCATTTCCTTCTCCAGGGGATCTTCCTAACCCAGGGATTGAACCTGTGTCTCTTGTGCCTATTGCACTGAAGGCAGATTCTTTACTGCTAAGCCACTAGGAATTTCCTATATTTAGTATAATTCTACTTATATGAAGTATGTAAAGTAGTCAAAATCAGAGATCAAAAGTAGAATGGGCTGAGAGGGAGGAAAGAATGGGGACTTATCTTTTAATAGTTGTAGATTTTCAGTTTTATAAGATCATAAGAGTTATAGGGATGAATGATGATAATGGTAACACAATATTATGAATGTAATTAATACCACTGAATGTATATTTACAATGTTTAAGATGGTAAATTTTACATGCATTTTTATCACAATAAAAAATCAGCAGGAAAATATATTCTTCATTTAAACACTATTCCCTGCTTAATACTAGGATCTCTCTCTACCGAATATGGCAATTTCTTTTTCTATGGGTCAATCTCTTCCTAATTGTCTCATGCAAACAGCTGAAAGTGCAATGCAAAGTAACAAAGTGAATGGGCATATCTGTCATAAAGTCAGGATTTCCCAAAGTAAGGGCACATGATGGAAGATGGCTCACATTATGCTAGAAGCCACAGACCAATGAGGATCTGTTAGAGTTAGTTTTCAACAATGATGGAAGAGAGAATTATGAAAGATCATGGCAGGAAAGGCACTTGAAAAAAGAATGATCTGAATATCAAAAGAAAGTAAATCTTTTAAGATAATATAACTCAAGTATACTTTTTATTAAAACAAACACAGCACTTAAATTGTGCTAGAAAGTTAAATGTGACCTAGTGGGTAGGAGAGCTATCACAAAATTTTGTTTGGAAAACTTATTCTTTATTCATTTAAAAAATTTATAGCTGTTGTTCAGTCGCTCAGTCATGTCCAACTCTCTGTGACCCCATGGACTGCAGAATGCTAGGCTTCTCTGTCTTTCACCATCTCCTGGAGCTTGCTCAAACTCATGTCCATTAGTTGGTGATGCCATCCAACCATCTCATCCTCTGTCGTCCCCTTCTTCTCCTGTCTTCAATCTTTCCCAGCATCAGGGTCTTTTCCAATGAGTTAGTTCTTCTCATCAGGTGGCCCAAGTGTTGGAACTTCAGCATCAGTCCTTCCAAAGAATATTCAGGACTGATTTCCTTTAGGTTTGACTGGTTGGATCTCCTTGCAGTCCAAGAGACTCTCAAGAGTCTTCTCCAACACCACAGTTCTTTGGCGCTCAGCTTTCTTTATGGTCCAACTCTCGCATCTATACATGACTACTGGAAAAACCATAGCTTTGACTAGACAGAGTTTTGTTGGCAAAGTAATGTCTCTGCTTTTTAATACACAGTCTAGGTTTGTCATAACTTTTCTTCCAAGGAGCAAGTGTCTTCTAATTTCATGGCTGCAGCCACCATCTGTAGTGATTTTGGAGCCCAAGAAAATAAAGTCTGTCACTGTTTCCATTGTTTCCCCATCTGTTTGCCATGAAGTGATTCCATTCTGAATAAGATGGGATTAGTACATCTACCTTGTTCCTTCTGAAGGTAGTTATAGTAACCAGGAACAGTCATTTGAAGACTCTGAAAAGCAAATATTAGAAGGAGGATTGGGGAAGAAGGCTAGAATTCAAAATACTACATAAACCAAGGGTGAGTTTCACATTTCTTTTTCCTCCAATGTCCCCTGGTGTGGACACAATGCAGCCTAAAATCTGGAAGTATCCACTGACGTGGAGAGAGCTCCAGGAGAAATCTTAGTCCAGTTCTGGCTTGAAAAGTGGGAAAGGAGTCTCTAAAAACTCAAGAAAATGTATGGAAATACTCCCATTTTTCTTTTTTCTGTTCTAATGTGTGCCAGCCTAAGGCAAACCGGGAGTGACAGCAGTAGCAATAGATGAATAACAGGAAGCTAAATGTCTCAATGAGGAACGTTTCTCTCCAATCAGAGAAGCAGTGATCTCCACAGGGTAGGGTGAGCCTTTAGTACCTTTTCTCTGTCCTGCTGCTTGGCCCAAGACGCTGAAAAAGGGTGGCCCAAATGGCAAATAGATGGGGCAACAGTGGAAACAGTGTCAGACTTTATTTTGGGGGGCTCCAAAATCACTGCAGATGGTGATTGCAGCAATGAAATTAAAAGACGCTTACTCCTCGGAAGGAAAGTTATGACCAACCTAGATAGCATATTAAAAAGCAGAGACATTACTTTACCAACAAAGGTCCGTCTAGTCAAGGCTATGGTTTTTCCAGTGGTCATGTATGGATGTGAGAGTTGGACTATGAAGAAACCTGAGCACCGAAGAATTGATGCTTTTGAACTGTGGTGTTGGAGAAGACTCTTGAGAGTCCCTTGGACTGCAAGAACACCCAACCTGTCCATCCTAAAGGAGATCAGTCCTGGGTGTTCATTGGAAGGACTGATGCTGAAGTTGAAACTCCAATACTTTGGCCACCTTGTGCGAAGAGTTGACTGATTGGAAAAGACTCTGATGCTGGGAGGGATTGGGGGCAGGAGGCGAAGGGGACGACAGAGGATGAGATGGCTGGATGGCATCACCAACTTGATGGACATGAATTTGGGTAAACTCCGGGAGTTGGTGATGGACAGGGAGGCCTGGTGTGCTGCGATTCATGGGGTCTTAAAGAGTTGTACACAACTGAGTGAGTGAACTGAACTGAACTGAATGAACCTGGGAGCACTAAATGGATTGTAAAGAGGGAGCAGCACAAGTGTGGATCTGACACTTAAAACAGCAGACCACCGACTCTGAAGACTGAAGAAATAAACCACTACCTAAACCCCAGACTGACCACTGTGTGGCATTCGTGGCACTGATCCAAATATATTTGCAAAGGCTTTGAAAATTGTACTGACACTGAAACCACTGTAGGATGCTAAGAACTTGTGGTCTGAACTTAAATGGGTCAATTGCTTCTTAATACAAAACTATCAACATTCTCCATTATATTGAAATAAGACCAAGAATCTCATAACATAAAATTCAAAATGTCCAATCCAGTTTTACTTGGTTTGGGCATAACCAGGAAAATGTTACACTGCATGAAATAATCAATATATGCCAATGCTGAGATGACACACATGTTGAAATTATCTGACAAAATCTTTAAGCAGCTTTATAAAAATGCTTAAATGTAGAAGAAACACTTTTGAAACAAAGATAGAAAATCTCAGCAAAAACAAGGAGTAGAACTTTAGAACATTTCTACTAGTTAACATGTTTCCTCTATTCACTTTGATTCTCAATTCAACTTGAAAAAAAGGTATATGTAGTATACATCTGATTCTTAACAGATGTAAACTCAACACTCAAAAAAAAAAAAATCCCAGCAAAGAGAGGCAATACATAAAGAGAAACGAAATGGAAATTTTAGAACATAAAATACAATACCCAGATTTTTAAAAAAAAAATTTGTTGGATGGATTCTATAGCAGAAAAGAGATGACCAACTTCAATAAGACATGGAAGCAACCTAAGTGTCAACTGACAGAGGAATGGATAAAGATGTAGTACCTATAAAAATAATGGAATATTACTCACATATGAAAGAATGAAATAATGCCATCTGCAGCAACATGGGTGGATGTAGAGATTATCATACTAAGTAAGTCAGACAGAGAAAGACAAGTATCATATGATATCACTTATATGTGGAATCTTAAAAAAATGGTGCAAATGGAACTTAATTACAAAAGTTACAAAACAAAAACTGAGTCACAGAAATAGAAAAACTTACAGTTACCTAAGGTGAAAGGTGGGAAAGATAAATCAGGAGGCTGGGATTAACATATACATATTACTATATATAAAATAGATAACTAGTAAGGACCCATGGTATAGCACAGGAAACTCTACCTAATATTCTGTAATAATCTATATGGGAGAAGAACTTAAAGATGAATGGATACTTGTATGGGTTTAACTGAGTCACTTTGCTGTACACCTGAAACTAATACATTATAAATCAACTATACTCCAATAAAAATCTTTTTAAAAAAGAAAATAGATGATCAAGGAAAGAATCAACAAAGTTAATGATGTATCAATAGAAATTGTCCAGTGTGAAAATCAGAGAGGAAGACAGTTGTTTAAAAAATCACAGTCTTAGGTATCTATGGGGTAATACCAACAAGTCAAACACTGGAGGAAAGGAGAATGTGGAACAGAAAATCTGCTTGAAGAATAATAGCTGAAAACTTCTCAAATTTAGTGAATGATATACTTAGAAATGAAAGAAACTCAGCAAACTCTAAACAAGATAAATTCAAAGAAATCCATGACAAATACATCACTGGAAAATTCTACCAACCAATTAAAGAAGAAAAACACCAATTCTATAAAATCTCTTCCAAAAAATAGAAGGAATACTTGCCAACTCACATTATTATTCCTGCATCAACCTGATATCAAAACCAAAGAGAACACAAACACACATAAAAAATATAGTTCAAGATTCCTCATAAAATTACAGGCAAAAATACTCGATGAAATACAAGTAATTCAAATCCAACAATAAAAAACAAGGATAATACATTTTTACCATCTCTTGGGAATGCAAGGATGGCTCAATATTCAAAAATCAATGGACTAAATAAGAAAAAGCACATGATCCTAACACAGACACACAAAATGCATTTGATAAAATATATCATCCATTAATGATAAGAACTTTTAGTAAACTAGAAAGAGATCTTCTTCAACCTAATAAGATGCATCAAAAAAACCCATCTCACTAAATGCTGACTGAATGCTTTCCCCAAAGAGGACATTCTCTCAGTACTCCTATTCAACACTGTTTAGAAATCCTAGATAGTGCAATAAGAAAAAAAAAGGCATATAACTGGAAAAGAAAGAACTAAAATTGTTCCTATTTACTGATAAAATGATCGGCCTCTACAGAAAATACCAAGAAACCTACCAAAAAGCTCCTAGTAAATTTACAAAGGTTGCAGAATACAAGGTCAGCACACAAAAATCAGTCATATTTCTATACACTAGCAATGAACAAACAGAAATTGGAATAAAACAATATCATTTATAAAAGGTACATTCAAGATGAAATACTTAAACATAAATATAAAACAATGTATAAGACTTATATGCTGAAAAATATTTAAAAAATGATGAACTAAATAAATCAAAGACAACCTAAACAAATGCAGAGGTGAATACTGACCAAAATCATGTATATATTAAAAGAAATTACAATTAAAATCCACTAGGATTTTTTTGTAGATATAGACAGCATTCTTATAAAATTTATATGGAAAGAAAAAGGAATTAAAATACACAAAATAATTTTGAAAAAGAAGAGTACAATTAGAGAAATCACTACCCAATCTTAAGACTTATCATAGAGCTACAGGATTCAAAACAGTGTTCTATTTGAAAACAGAGAGATACATAGTCAACTGAACAGACTATGGTCCAGAAACATATCCATACAAATATGAATGATCGATTTTTAAAATTATCTATTTTTATTGTTGGCTGCACAGTGTCTTTGTTGCTGGGCACAGGCTTTCTCTCATTACAGAGAGTGGGAATTACTCTCTACTTGCAGTGCCTGGGCTTCTCATTACAGTGGTTTCTCCTCTTGCACAGCCAGACTCTAGGGTGCACGGGCTACAAAAGTTGTCACATGTGGGCTCAGTAATTGTGGCTCAGGTTCTAGAGCATGGGCTTAGTACTTGTGGCGCCCGGGCTTACATGCCCTGTAACATGCGGAATCTTGCCAGTTCAGTCAGTCAGTTCAGTTGCTCAGTCGTGTCAGACTCTTTGTGACCCCATGGACTGCAGCACAACAGGCCTCCCTGTCCATCACCAGATCCACAGTTTACTCAAACTCATGTCCGTTGAGTCGGTGATGCCATCTAATCATCTCATCCCGTCGTCCCTTTCTCCTCCCGCCTTCAATCTTTCCCAGCATCAGGGTCTTTGCAAATGAGTCAGTTTTTCACATCAGTTCAGTTCAGTCACTCAGTCATGTCCGACTCTTTAAGACCCCATGAATCGCAGCACACCAGGCCTCCCTGTCCATCACCAACTCACAGAGTTTACCCAAACTCATGTCCATCGAGTCAGTGATGCCATCGAGCCATCTCATCCTCTGTCGTCCCCTTCTCCTCCTGCCCCCAATCCCTCCCAGCATCAGGGTCTTTTCCAATCAGCCAACTCTTCGCACAAGGTGGGCAAAGTATTGGAGTTTCACCTTCAGTATCAGTCTTTCCAATGAACACCCAGGACTGATCTCCTTTAGGATGGACAGGTTGGATGTCCTTGCAGTCCAAGGGACTCTCAAGAGTCTTCTCCAACACCACAGTTCAAAAGCATCAATTTTTCAGCGCTCAGCTTTCTTCACAGTCCAACTCTCACATCCAAACATGACCACTGGAAAAACTATAGCTTTGACCAGATGGACCTTTGTTGGTAAAGTAATGTCTCTGCTTTTTAATATGCTATCTAGGTTGGTCATAAATTTCCTTCCGAGGAGTAAGCGTCTTTTAATTTCATGGCTACAATCACCATCTGGATTGACTTCAGAGCGCCCCCCACCACCAAAAAAAAAAAAAGTCTGACACTGTTTCCACTGTTTCCCCATCTATTTCCCACGAAGTGATGGGACCAGATGCCATGATCTTAGTTTTCTGAATGTTGAGCTTTAAGCCAACTTTTTCACTCTCCTCTTTCACTTTCGTCAAGAGGCTTTTTAGTTCCTCTTCGCTTTCTGCCATAAGGGTGGTGTCATCTGCATATCTGAGGTGATTGATATTTCTCCCGGCAATCTTGATTCCAGCTTGTGCTTCATCCAGTCCAGCGTTTCTCATTATGTACTCTGCATGTAAGTTAAATAAGCAGGGTGACAATATACAGCCTTGATGTACTCCTTTTCCTATTTGGAACCAGTCTGTTGTTCCATGTCCAGTTCTAACTGCTGCTTCCTGATCTGCATATAGGTATCTCAAGAGGCAGGTCAGGTGGTCTGGTATTCCTATATCTTGAATAATTTTCCACAGTTTATTGCGATCCACACAGTCATAGGCTTTGGCATAGTCAATAAAGAAGAAATAGATGTTTTTCTGGAATTCTCTTGTTTTTTCGATGATCCAAAGGATGTTGGCAATTTGACCTCTGGTTCCTCTGACTTTTCTTAAACATCTGGAAGTTCACGGTTCATGTACTTTTAAGGTCTGGCATGGAGAATTTTGAGCATTACTTTACTAGTATGTGAGATGAGTGCAATTGTGCGGTAGTTTGAGCATTCTTTGCATTGTGTTTCTTTGGGACTGGAATGAAAACTGACCTTTTCCAGTCCCGTGGTCACTGCTGATTTTCCAAATTTGCTGGCCTACTGAGTGCAGCACTTTCACAGCATCATCTTTTAGGATTTGAAATAGCTCAACTGCAATTCCATCACCTCCACTAGCTCTGTTCGTAGTGATGCTTCCTAAGGCCCACTTGACTTTGCATTCCCTGATGTCTGACTCTAGGAGAGTGATCACACCATTGTGATTATCTGGGTCATGAAGATCTTTTCTGTATAGTATTTTTGTGTATTCTTGCCACCTCTTCTTAATATCTTCTGCTTCTGTTAGGTCCATACCATTTATGTCCTTTATTGTGTCCATCTTCACACGAAATGTTCCCTTGGTATCTCTAATTTTCTTGAAGAGATCTCTAGTCTTTCCTATTCCATTGTTTTCCACTATTTCTTTGCATTCATCACTGAGGAATGCTTTCTTATCTCTCCTTGTTATTTTTTGGAACTCTGCATTCAGATGGGCATATCTTTCCTTATCTCCTTTGCCTTTTGCTTCTCTTCTTTTCTCGGCTATTTGTAAGGCCTCCTCAGACAACCATTTTGCCGGTTTTCATTTCTTTTTCTTGGGTATGGTCTTGATCACTGCTTCCTATACAATGTCACAAATCTCCACCCATAGTTCTTCAGGCACTCTGTCTATCAGATTGAACCCTTTACATCTGTCACTTTCACTGTATAGTCGTTAAGGGATTTGATTTAGGTCATGCCTGAATGGTCTAATGGTTTTCTCTACTTTCTTCAATTTAAGTCTGAATTTGGCAATAAGGAGTTCATGATCTGAGCCACAGTCAGCTCCTGGTCTTGTTTTTGCTGACTGTATAGAGCTTCTCCATCTTTGGCTGAAATAAATAATCTATCTGATTTTGGTATTGACCATCTGGTGATATCCATGTGCAGAGTCTTCCCTAGTGTTGTTGGAAGAGGGTGTTTGCTATGACCAGTGCATTCTCTTGGCCAAACTCTGTTAGCCTTTGCCATGCTTCATTCTGTACTCCAAGGCCAAATTTGCTTGTTACTCCTGATATTTCTTGACTTCCTCCTTTTGCATTCCAGTCCCCTATAATGGAAAAGGACATGTTTTTTGGGTGTTAGTTCTAAAAGGTCTTGTAGGTCTTCATGGAACCATTGAACTTCAGCTTCTTCAGCATTACTGGTCGGGGCATAGCCTTGGATTACTGTGATACTGAACGATTTGCCTTGGAAATGAACAGAGATCATTCTGTCATTTTTGAGATCGCATCCAAGTACTACATTTCAGACTTTTGTTGACCATAATGGTTACTCCACTTATTCTAAGGGATTCCTGCCCACAGTAGTGGATATCATGGTCATCTGAGTTAAATTCACCCATTCCAGTCCATTTGTTTGCGGATTCCTAAAATGTAGACATTCACTCTTGCCATCTCCTGTTTGACCACTTTCAATTTGCTTTGTTTCATGGACCTAACATTCCAGGTTCCTATGCAATACTGCACTTTACAGCATTGGACTTTACTTCCATTACCAGTCATATCCACAAATGGGTGTTGCTTTTGCTTTGACTCCATCTCTTCATTCTTTCTGGAGTTAATTCTCCACTGATCTCCAGTAGCATATTGGCACCTACTGACCTGGGGAGTTCATCTTTCTGTGTCCTATCTTGCCTACTTTGCCTTTTCATACTGTTCTTGGGGTTCTCAAGGCAAGAATACTGAGGTGGTTTGCCATTCCCTTCTCCAGTGGACCACATTTTGTCAGGCTAGGGATCAAATCAATGTCCCCTGCACTGGCCCGTGGATTGTGAACCACTGGACCACCAAGGGAGTCCTGAACAATTGATTTTTGACAAAGGCAATTCAGTGGAGAAAGAAGAATCTTTTCACAAAACTTTGTTGAAACCACTGAACAACCATATGTAAAAGGAAAACAAAATACCTCCCACTTCAAAAAATATGAACTCAAAACTGATGACTGGTTCTAAATGTAAAAAGTAAAACTATATAATTCTTAGAGGAAAACAGGACAATATTGTTTTGCTTGTGTGCTAAGTCTCTTCAGTTGTGTCTGACTCTTTGGATCCCTATGGACTGCAGACTGCAGGCTTCTCTGTCCATGGGATTCTCTAGGCAAGAATATTGGAGTGGATTGCCATGCCCTCCTCCAGGGGATCTTTCCGACCCAGGGATCGAACCTGAGTCCCTTACATCTGATCTGGCAGGTGGGTTCTTTACCACCAGCTCCATCTGGGATTGCAGTTAGGGAAAGAGTTCTTAGACATGACACCAAAAGCATGATCCAAAAAAGATAAAACTGGAAAACTTTCACTTTGCAAATGACCCTTAAAAGAATATAAAGAAAAACTATACACTAGGAGAAAATATTTACAAACCAAGTTTCTGACAAAAGGTCATGAATTCTTGAAACTCAATAATAAGTAATCAAACAACCCAGTTAAAAAATATGCAAAAGACTGTTCATGAACAGACCATTCACCAAACAGAATATATGGATGTCAAATAAGCCAAGGAAAAAAAATGTTCATCATTAGTTATTTGAGAAAGGCAAATTAAAATTATGATGATCTACCACTACACAGCTGTTAAAATGACTAATACTAACAATAGCAATTACTTTTAAGGAACACAACAGCCACGCTTGAAATGGTTTGGCAGAGTCTTCTAAAGTTTAATTTTGCAGTCTATAGATTCATTGCAATCTGTATCAAGCTACCAATGGTATTTTTCAAGAGACTAGAACAAATAATTTCACAATTTGTACGAAAATACAGAAAACCTCAAATAGCCAAAGCAATCTTGAGAAAGAAGAATGGAACTGGAAGAAATCAACCTGCCTGGCTTCAGGCTATACTACAAAGCTACAGTCATCAAGACAGTATGGTACTGGCACAAAGACAGAAATATAGATCAATGGAACAGAATGGAAAGCCCAGAGACAACTCCACGCACCTATAGACACCTTATCTTCCACAAAGGAGGCAAGAATACACAATGGAGAAAAGACAATCTCTTTAACAAGTGGTTCTGGGAAAACTGGTCAACCACTGTAAAAGAAGGAAACTAGAACACTTTCTAACACCATACACAAAAATAAACTCAAAATGGATTAAAGATCTAAATGTAAGACCAGAAATTATAAAACTCCTAGAGGAAATCATAGGCAAAACACTCTCTGACATAAATCACAGCAGGATCCTCTATGACCCACCTCCAAGAATATTGGAAATAAAAGCAAAAATAAATAAATGGGACCTAATGAAACTTAAAAGCTTTTGCACAACAAAGGAAACTATAAGCAAGGTGAAAAGACAGCCCTCAGAATGGGAGAAAATAAAGGCAAACGAAGCAACTGACAAAGAATTAATCTCAAAATATACAAGCACTTCCTTCAACTCAATTCCAGAAAAATAAATGACCCAATAAAAAAATGGGCCAAAGAACTAAACAGACATTTCTCCAAAAAAGACACACAGATGGCTAACAAACACATGAAAAGATGCTTAACATCACTCAGTATTAGAGAACTGCAAATCAAAACCACAATGAGGTACCATTACACGCCAGTCAGGATGGCTGCTATCCAAAAGTCTACAAGCAATAAATGCTGGAAAGGGTGTGGAGAAAAGGGAACCCTCTTACACTGTGGGTCAGAATGCAAACTAGTACAGCCACTATGGAGAACAGTGTGGAGATTCCTTAAAAAACTGGAAATAGAACTGCCATATGACCCAGCAATCCCACTGCTGGGCACATATATTGAGGAAACCAGAACTGAAAGAGACACATGTACCCCAATGTTCACCACAGCACTGTTTATAATAGCCAAGACATGGAAGCAACCTAGATGTCACATCAGCAGACGAATGGTTGAGAAAGCTGTGGTACATATACAGAATAGAGTATTACTCAGCCATTAAAAAGAATACATTTGAATCAGTTCTAATGAGGTAGAGGAAACTGGAGGCTATCATTCAGAGTGAAGTAAATCAGAAAGAAAAACACAAATATAGTATATTAACGCATATATATGGAATTTAGAAAGATGGCAACAATGACCCTATATGCGAGACAGCAAAAGAGACACAGATGTACAGAACAGTCTTTTGGACTGTGGGAGAAGGCGAGGGTGGGATGGTTTGAGAGGATAGAATTGAAACACGTGTATTATCATATGTGAAACAGATCGCCAGTCCAGGTTCGATGCATGAGATAGGGTGCTCAGGGCTGGTGCACTGGGATGACCCTGCAGGATGGGATGGGGAGGGAGGTGGTAGGGGGGGTTCAGGATGGGGAACAGACGTACACCCATGACTGATTCATGTCAATGTATGGCAAAAACCACTACAATATTGTAAAGTAATCAGCCTCCAACTAAAATAAATAAATTTAAAACAAAAAAAAAATTAAGTTAAACATACACTTACCATATGACCCAGAGTTTCCATTGCTAGGTATTATAGTAGGGAAATGAAAACATGTTCATACAAAAATCTGTACAAAAATATTTATAGAAGCTCTATTTGAACCACTAAAAATTGGAAACAACTCAAATATTCTCTAGGGGTGAAAGCATAAACAAAATGATGTAGAGTGATACAATATATACTATGGCAATAAAAGGGAATGAATTATCCATAGATGCAACATTCAACAACTTAAAACAATCTCAAAGACATTATTTTGAATGAAAAATGCCATTCTTAAAAGATTACATACTCTATGATTCCGTTCACATGTTATTCTCTAAAAGATATAAGTATGACAGAGAATAGACTGGTAGTTTCCGGGGATTAGGGATAAGTTTGGGTATAATTATGAAGGGACAGCATGAGAAATTTCAGGGAAGGTTCAACTGTTCTGATCCTGATTATGATACTGGCTACAGAAATCTATACATGTTTTAAAAATCCATATAACCATACAAGTCAGTTTTACTGACTTTTAAATTTAAAATAAAACTGAAAAACCCGAAGCGTAAGTATAAATGAAATTGTCAAAAATAAAACTAACTTATTTTCCTAACTTCTAGTTTCACTTCACAAGATAAAATCCCAGGTGAGCCCTTTTTTCACTATTAATAATGAAAGTGTTGTTTCATATGGACATACTTAAGTAGTCTTTTTCAGCACTCATTTTCCTCCAATAAAGAAGACCTCCTTTATATTAAAATATACACTGAATAAAAAAAGAGAGGGATATATGCCAGAGTGATAATTATGGCAAGTTGTTTCTGGGTAATGAGAGTATAAGTGACATTTTCTAAATTCTGTAGAAGGAATTCATATAGCTTTAATAATCAATAGAAAAAAGGTAAAAAAGAATCCTTTAAATCCAGGCCTAATGATGTTTTCTAAAAGAAATTTTGGGGCTCTAGTCTGTAAGAAGGGAGAAGATAAGCACGGAGGAGGAGAAATGGCAGGCAGTGCAAAAATGATCAAATCTTCTGGTGGTACTTCTGGTGAAGTAAGAAAACTGGTCGTTCTTAGGAAGGTGAAGGCTAGCTTACCTGAGACTGTTTGAAAACATCCTTCCCAACCACATCCAGGTTTGAGGGGTCTTTGATGGAACTAACATACTCAGAAACAGCCTTGATTACCACATCACAGGGAGGAAGAACCAGCTGATGAGCTCTGACCTAGAAGAAGTAAGATAAGCAAAGCACATTGATGTCTAAGATGGATCATTAAGAAAAAGGGTGAGACAGGTGTGAGATACAGAATTCAAATTCAGTAAATCCACTAAGAGACAGTTATCATCTTTTCTTTAAATTAATTTCCCCCTAATTTTCAGTACAGAACACTTGGAATCAAGACTGAAAAGGATAAAGAAAGAAAACAACATATCAGCCATAATCCCACAACAAAGATCGCTTTTTTATGGCACTGCCATAATTAATCATGATAAATTGTCATGATACATTTTAGCTGTTTCCAAACTTCTGCTATTAAAGGTAATGTTGTAATGTGTGAATCATGTTTGAATCCTGATTTGAAGTAACCACAAAAAAGTTTTTTTTAAGACAATCATGAAAATCTAAAAATGGATTAGATATTAAGATGATATCAAGAAATTATCATTAATTTTTTTAAGAGTAATAATGGCATTGTGCCTAAATAAGAAAATGCTCATATGTTTTACATATGCATATCAAAGAAAACGAGAGTGAAATAACTTGAGGACTGGCATCTGTTTTAAAATATATAAGTAAGAGCAACAACAACAACAAAAACTCAAGCAAGTGTGGCCACATTTTAACAACTACTGGTTATAGAAGATGTTATAGTGACAGTTAACTATATATTACTTTTTCTATTTTTGTAATGCTTGAAAATTTTAAATGTTATGGTGAAATGTAGGTATGACTTGTTGACTACCTTCCAATTATCTAATTACATGTTTTCTAGAATGATAATTGCTGAGTAAAAGGCTATCAACTTCTTAAAAGCTTTTCAGTTCAGTTCACTTCAGTAGCTCATGTCGTGTCCTTGCAAACACATGTTGTGTTTTTGCGACCCCATAGACTGCAGCATGCCAGGCTTTCCTATCCATCATCAATTCCCGGAACTTGCTCAAACTCATGTGCATCAAGTCAATGATACCATCCAACCATTTCATCCTCTGTTGTCCCCTTCTCCTCAAGCCTTCAATCTTTTCTAGCATCAGGGTCTTTTCAAATGAGTCAGCTCTTCGCATCAGGTGGCCAAAGTATTGGCACTTCAGGTTTACCATCAGTCCTTCCAATGAATATACAGGATTGATTTCCTTTAGTTTGATCTCCTTGCTGTTCAAGGGATGCTCAAGAGTTTTCTCCAACACCACAGTTCAAAAGCATCAATTTTTCGACACTCAGCTTTCTTCACAGTCCATCTCTCACATCCATACATGACCACTGGAAAAATCATAGCCTTGACTAGACGGACCTTTGTTGGCAAAGTAATGTCTCTGCTTTTTAATATGTTATCTAGGTTGGTCATAACTTTCCTTCCAAGGAGTAAGCGTCTTTTAATTTCATGGCTGCAATTACCATCTGCAGTGACTTTGGAGCCCCCCAAAAAAGGTCTGACACTGTTTCCACTGTTTCCCCATCTATTTCCCATGAAGTGATGGGACCACATGCCATGATCTTAGTTTTCTGAATGTTAAGTTTTAAGCCAACTTTTTCACTCTTTCACTTTCATCAAGAGGCTCTTTAGTTCCTGCTCAACTTTCTGCCTTAAGGGTGGTGTCATCTGCATATTTTAGGTTATTGATATTTCTCCCAGCAATCTTGATTCCAGTTTGTGCTTCATCCAGCCTGGCATTTCTCATGAGGTACTCTGCATATAAGTTAAATAAGGAGGGTGACAATATACAATATTGACGTATTCCTTTCCCAATTTGGAACCAGTCCATTGTTCCATGTCCAGTTCTAAATGTTGGTTTTTGACCTTCATACAGGTTTCTCAGGAGGCAGAGAAGGTGGTCTGGTATCCCCATCTCTTAAAGAATTTCCCACAGTTTGTTGTGATCCACACAGTCAAAGACTTTGGCATAATCAATGAAGGAGAAGTAGATGCTTTCTTGGAATTCTCTTGCTTTTTCTATGATCCAAAGGATGTTGGCAATTTGATCTCTGGTTCCTCTCCCTTTCTAAATCCAGCTTGAACATATGGAAGTTCTTGGTTCACATACTGTTAAAGCCTGGCTTGGAGAATTTTGAGCATTACTTTGCTAGCGTGTGAAATGAGTGCAATTGTGCGATAGTTTGAACATTATTTGGCATTGCCATTCTTTGGGATTGGAATGAAAACTGACCTTTTTCAGTTCTGTGGCCACTGCTGAGTTTTCCAAATTTGCTGGCATATTGAGAGCAGCACATTAACAGCATCATCTCTTAGGACTTGAAATAGCTCAGCTGGAATTCCATCACCTCCACTACCTCTGTTTGTAGTGGTGCAGCACTTTAATAGCATCATCTTTTAGGACTTAAAACAGCTCAGCTGGAATTCCATCACCTCCACTAGCTCTGTTCGTAGTCATGCTTCCTAAGGTCCACTTGACTTCACATTCCAGGATATCTGGCTCTAGGTGAGTGATCACACCATCGTGGTTATCTGAGTCATGAAGATCTTTTTTGTATAGTTCTTCTGTGTATTCTTGTCACCTCTTCTTAGTATCTTCTGCTTCTGTTAGATCCATACTGTTTCTGTCATTTATTGTGCCCATCTTTGCATGAAATCTTTCCTTGGTATCTCTAATTTTCTTGAAGAGATCTCTAGTCTTTCCCATTCCAATGTTTTCCTCTATTCCTTTGCATTGATTGCACTGAGGAAGGCTTTCTTATCTCTCCTTGCTATTCTTTGGAATTCTGTGTTTAGATGGGTATTTCTTTCCTTTTCTCTTTTTGCCTTTCACTTCTGTTCTTTTCTCAGCTATTTGTTAGGCCGCCTCAGACAACCATTTTGCCATTTTCCACTTCTAAAAGCTTTTAATACAAATTACTTAGGTATAGGGTGTACCATTGATTCCTTCTTTTAATAAATATTTAATGCCTATTTTATGCCTGGCACTGTTCCAGGCATCAGGGATGCAGGAATCAAAAAGACAGACAAAACTCCCTGCCTTCATGGGAGCTTAATTTCTAGTACAGATGTGTTAGGATGGGATAAGGTTGGTGAAACAAACAGAATAATATAATGTATAGTGTGCTAAATGTAGGTAAGGGCTATGGAGAAAGTGTTAGCAGAGAAGGAGTTAGAGAATACAACTGTCTGTGTGTGGCGGGTGTGGGAGAAGGAAATTTTAAAAGTGTGTCAGGAAAGGTCACAATGCCAAATAAAATCTGAAAAACCTATAAGAGTGAGGAAATGTCTGCGTGGGAGGAAAAGGCAGTCTCAGTACAGGGAATGGTAAATGTAAAGATTCTAAGAACAAAAGAAAAGGAGATGAGATCAGAGCTGTATGAGAGGGCCAGAAAGCATATTGCTTTGTAGGCCATGGTAAAGATTAGGTTAGTGATATGAAGAGCCATTAGAGAATTTTAAAAAGAGAAGTGACATGATTTGAGTCAGTTTTTAAAGTGACTCTGGCTGTTGTACTGGGAATAGATTTGGGGCCAAGGGTGAGAGATATTGGGACATGAAATAGTGAAAGCAGAAGACCAATAGTTAGTAAAGTGGTATAATAATCCAGGCAAGAATGATGGCTTGACCAAGGTAATAGCTGTGAAACTGGTGAGAAGTGGATATATTTTGAAGGAAGAACTGATGATATTTCCTGACCAGAAGAGAGGTAGAGAATGAGTAAGAGAGAAGTCAAGGGTGACTCCAAGCCTTTCAAGCTAAGCAACTGGAAGGATGAAGCTGCTGTTAATGAAAATTAGGGAAGGCTGTGGAAGGAACAGGTTTAGGGGAAAGATCAGGAGTTTCCATTTGGATGTGTTTCTTTGACATGTTTAGTAGGCCATTAGATATCGGGAGCTAGAGTTCAAATGGGAGGTCAAAGGTGGAGACATGTGTTTAGGAGTCATTAGTGGACATATGGTATTTAAAGTCATGACACCAGATGAGATCAACCACCAAGGCAGTGTGTGTGGATAGAAGAGAGAAAGGACTGAGGATAGAACTCTGGGACACTCCAAAGTTACGTACATAAGACAAGGAAACAGCAAAGGAGACAGAAGCAGCAGCCACTGAAGTAGGCAGGACACTACAAGAGAATAGGGTCTTTAAAGCCAAGTGAAGAACATGTTCTCAGAGAGTGAGCAAGTGGGTCATATACTGCTGACTGGTCAAGCAAGATGAAAACTGAGAGCTAGCCATTAGATTTATTAACATCACAGTCACTGGTGACTTTGTTGAAAGCAATTTCAGCACAGCAAATTGAAGAGAGAACAGAGAAAGGGAACAGTAAACAGCTCAAACATAGGCAACTCTCTAGAAGAGTTTGCTAAAAGGGAAAAAGAAATACAGAGCAGTAGCTTGGAGGGGGGGGAATGAAATCAAGAGCAGGTTTTATTTTTTATGATGGATGCATGCCTATGCATCTGATGGGAAAAAGACACTAAGAGAGGGAAAATGGTGTGGGAGAAAGAGTGGAGAACTTCTGAAGTGATGTCCTTAAGTTAGCAAGGAGGCATGGATTCAGCATAAGGGCAGAAGTGTTGGCCTAAGACAGGAACAGTGACAGGTCATCCAAGGCAGGCAGAGCAAGCAGGTGAGAAGTTGAAAGGGTGGGACTTGGTGGAAGTTTTGCTCCCATAGCTTCAATTTTCTGAGTGAAATAGGAAGTCAGGTCATGAGCTGAGAATGAGCAAGGAAGGAGAATTAGAAGCTTGAGGAGAGAAGGAAAGATGTGAAATAGACATCTAGGACAGTGAAAGGATTAGGGAAATATAATACCACCACCAACTTACACTACCACAAGAAGTATATGATAGCACCAGTCTCAACACAGCCTTGACAGGAGTGGGTAGACTAATCTTTCAATATTTTCTAAACTGTTATGTTAAAAAAAATCACATTGCTCACTCAATTTGCATCTCTGCTCACCAGTGAGGTTAAACACCTAGTCACATTATTGGCCACTATAGTTCCTCTTTTGTGAATTGTCTGCTTCTTTCCTTTGCTCATTTTTTTATTTACCAGGGTATTAGTATTAACATTTTTCTTCATAGGTTTATATGAACCCTTAAGATAATAAGGGTGTGAGAGAATACAAAACATATATTGTTCTCTGACCGCAGTTCCTGGCACAGAGCACCTAAAATCTTTGTAATTTCCTAGGTGGTAAGAGCACTCCTGTGCTCAGGATCCTCCCAGACCTCATCCTATGTATCTCTTCATCTGGCTGTTCATCTGTGTCCTTTATCATACCCTTTAATAAACTGATACATGTAAGTATATATTTCCCTGAGTTCTATGAGGTGCTTTAATGGGATGGGGAGGGAGGTGGGAGGGGGGTTAGGGATGGGGAACACATGTAAATCCATGGCTGATTCATGTCAATGTATGGCAAAAACCACTACAGTATTGTAAAGTAATTAGCCTCCAACTAATAAAAATAAATGGAAAAAAAAAACCAAATTAATTAAACCCGAGAAGGGAGTCATTGGAACCTCAAATCTATAGCTAGTTGGTCAGTAAGAAGCACAGGTGATAACCTGGGCTTGCAACTGCTATCTGAAAGTGTGGGGGTGGGGGGTGGGGCGGTCCTTGGAATTGAGTCCTGAACCTGTCTAATCTGACACTATCTTCAGGTAGATAGTGTTAGAATTGAGTTAAATTGTAGGATACCCAGCTCATATCACAGAAAATTGTTTGGTGCGGGGAAAACTTCCCACATATTTAGTGACTAGAAGTGTCAAAAGTGAAGTACTCTGTGTGACAGTGGTAGTAGTGTGAGAGAGAGGAACACATAGGGAAGAAAGACACAATGGGGTATAACTAGATTTTTCTCTATACATTAGGTAGAAAACTGAGTTTCTCCTTTTCAAGAGTATTGACCATAATTATAAATTTTTTGTAAGTATTTGAAATAATTTAAGCCTAATGAAAGATTTACTCTATCAAAATTCCAATCAAAACATGATGTCCTCTAGGCATGGATGCACAGGCATGAAATGGGGCACATTACCTTAAGTGATGCAAGGGGATGTTCTGGTCCCAAGAGGCTCCAGTGAAAAGCAGCCAGGTCCTCATCGGGGAGAATGTGGTTACCTATAAAATATATCTATCATTTATTGACTGTACAAATGTTTTCTTAGAATCTCCAGGCCAAGAAGGGACTTTGGGGGAAAAAAACAATCAAATAATACATACATATCTATGTTCTTAACAACTACAGTAACTATGTTTGATTATCTACTATGAATCACATACATTATATATATATCATCTTTATAATACCTGTGTATGGTAATATTATCTCCATTTTTATAGAGAGGAAAACAGGTTTGAGCAAGTCTCACAACTTTACCCAAGGTGCCACATCTAATAAGTGCCCACACCAGGCTAAGAATCTAGGACTGTCTGACTCCAAAGTTCATGCTATTTTCTGTCACCCAGTTATGCTGCTTTTTATAATAATAGCCACCGACTGCTGACTGCCTACTAAGTGCTGGGCATTTTATATATCTTATTTCATTTAATCTTATCAATTACACTGTGAGGTATTATTATTTCATTTCACAGATGAGGAAACTGAAACCAGGAGGTGTAACTTCAGTGATTTGTCCAAGGCCTAATTCCAAAACTTGTGCTGACTCCACTAGATTATCCAAGCTCAGATCCTTTGGGATTATAAACAGAGGTCACACCTGAGACAAGATATTAACTTTCATGCTGTCAGTACTTGGAAAACCAACTCAAACATAATCAACAGTCTGCAGTTAACTTTAAAATACATTTTTTAAAGAAAAACTGATAGATGGATATAAAGACAGATATATGATGAAGCAAGTATAGTAAAATGTTATTGGCAGAATACAGGTGGTAGAAACAGGATTTTCAGAGCAAATTCTTGAAGTTTTGCTGTACTTTTGGGAATTTTCATAACAAAATGTAAGCACAAGAGAAGCAAAAAGAAAAATATGCAGAATGATTTGTGTTCTTGATCTAAAGTTAAACAGTGGGGAAGAAATGCTAATGCTCTGAGTGGGAAACCAAAGTTGCCTAGGGCTAATAAGATATTTGGCCTAAGATGGTACCATGCATAAAATACTTATGGAATGTAAAGAAAGAAAAAGTTTTACAAGAATCAAAATAATATTCTGGAATATCCTGTATTAATTCATAATAAAAGATGCTGAGTTTCTAGTAAGAAGCCCCAAAGCACAGTGCTTGACGTGCAAACTTTCAGAAGATAAATCCAACAGTGATAACCATTGCTCTGGTTTTCATCTCTTAACACTGAAAGAGGAAACTTACACGATCATTAGAATCTGTTCTTTGGACCACCTACCTAGCAGTGCAGCAAATATGGGAAAATTCATCCGCTTCAGGCCTAGCTGCTTGGCCACCTCCTGCATCAGAAACTGGTTGGTGGTGAGGTTCTTTCCATTCCAGCTCAGCTTCAGAGCATGGGAACTATAGTAAGAGGGAATATTGTAGAGCGCATACTCGGAGTCATGGGCAAGAAGACCATGGAAGCCATTTTCCCTGAAAAAAGCCACCACTTCCAAATGGTGGTCTTCAAGACTCTGAAAGACCTAGGAAGGAAAAAGAGAACATGTCATGCAACAAAAGCTGACCTATATTTGGTTAGAAGTCAGAAAGGCTAGAAACTGAATTTTATAGTTTGTTGAAATTTAAGATTATATAAGACTGAACAAGGCTTCCCTGGTAACTCAGCTGGTAAAGAATCTGCCTGCAATGCAAGAGAAACCGAATTGATTCCTGGGTTGGGAAGTTCCCCTGGAGAAGGGATAGGCTACTCACTTCTGTATTCTTGGGCCTCCCCAATGGCTCAGGTGGTAAAGAATCTACCTGCAATGTGGGAGACCTGGGTTGGGGAGATCCCCTAGAGCACGGTATGGCAACCCACTCCAGTATTCTTGCCTGGAGAATCCCCATGGGCAGAGGAGCCTGGCGGGCTGCAGTCCATGGTGTCACAGAGTCAGACACGACTAAGCACAGCACAACACAAGGCTGAAAAAAATACTTTAAAAAAAAAAGAAAGTTTCTCCTAGCCTAAACTGGATTATAAAAACAGGCAGCATTATCCATTTGTCCATTCAAATGACCAAATTTTTGACTCCCTGCATGGAACTATGGCCTGAAGCTCTTTAAAAGAATATTGAAATTAACATGGTTCATAGTATTTAAGTTTTTACTTTAAATAATAATAGATGAGAACTTTGTTAGAAAGATAATAAAGTTATTATATATTGCTTAGTACCTTCTATATACTGTGTGTGCTTTACATACATTATCTCATCAACAGAACAACCAAGGACAAGGCAGATATAGATGAAAAAACATACAAGTGGAAATAGACATAGAAAGGTTAAATAACATATAGCCAGAGTCTGAATCTAAGTTAATCTAACTCTTTTTAAAAAATTCCTGCTTTCTTTCTTAGGAGCACCTTGGACCACAGGGCACCTAAATAGGGCGCTTCCAACAGTTACAGGTCAGAAACTTCACTCTATTCTAGAAATGGAAAAACTAAGGCTGCGAGAGGTTGGTTGCCCCCAAAGCTGCATAATGAGGGTGTATACACAGGATTCAAACCCAAGCTGATCTGACTCCAGAATGCACACTTCCTATTGTACCAGGCTTCTTCCTGAAGAGCACTATTTTTACTGCAATAGAGGCAGACTGTTAAGTGCCCTTCTTGTGCACACATCTATTGCTCTACATAAAGGATACTAAAATTATCTGCATACTGGTTCTGCTACACTAAGTTCCTTGACTGCAGAAACTTTATAAACTCTGTATTCCTGGCTCCCACATAAGATCTGATGCATTGCAGTTTGAATAATAGTTACTAACAGATACTGAACATATACTATGTGCTAAGTAATGTTCCAATTACTTTACATGTATTAATTCATTTCATACTCAAAACAATCCAATGAGGCCATAACTATTATTATTATCTCCATTTTACATCTCTAAGGTCACAGAGCTGGAAGGAATAAAGTCTGGAGTTTGTCTCCAGAGCCTACAGACCCTGATAATTTTGTTGAACTCAACTGACTTAATTTTTCATTTAAGTTTTAGAGGAATGGTATTTCTTCTGGAGTCTGACAGGAGTTTCAATCCATTAAGCTTTGTCTAAGCTATGGAAAGAGACTCTAGTTGCAGTAGAGAGTCATGTCACATATTAAGTTACAGCAGAGGGAGGGACACTGGTAAGTAAATAACAAAGCAAGGTCTGTATTTATTTGATATCCAGGCAAAGGAAGCAAAAAACCTTACTTTGAGCCGCAACATATTTATGTCTAGAGTTACAATTAACTCCAGATGGGTCTGGGTAGGAGTACAGTTTTAGGCTGTCCCCTAGTGACAGTTTCTTCCAGCATATACCTCTCATACCAGTCACTGACTGAGCATCCATCGACATTGTACCAGGCATAGTGCTGACTGTGATATGTTCTTTCTCATCATCACAACCTGACTATGTCAGCATTATAAGTCCTGTGGTTCTGGTAAGAAAACTGAGGCTTAGAGAAGTGATGTGGCATGTTCAGGGCTACAGAGCTGGGAAACAGGAACCCAGATCAGACTGACACCAAAGTCCATGCTCTTTCTACAACAACATATTACCTTTAGCTGGTCTGTAGTTGATTATGCCACCATCCAAGTGATTTCAACTCTAGAAAGTCAAGGACTAGTGATCTTTAACAAATCTGATGGCTCTCATAAGGAATATAAATCACAATCACCTGGAAAGCATTTTCAAAATATACAAACATGTGCCTCACCTCAGATCTGCTGAAACAATCTCCTGAGTGTGACTGGAATGCCTATATTTCAAAACTAGCTTCCAGTAGGTTCTGATGCACACTCCTAAGAACCATTGAGCTAATCTAATTACTCATTTAAAAAAATGTTTTATTGAGGTATAACTTACATACTGAATTATTACATATTTAAAGTGAAAGCAAAAGTCACTCAGTCATATCTGACTCTTTGTGACCCCATGGACTATACAGTCCATGGAATTCTCCAGGCCTGAATACTGGAGTGGGTAGCCTTTCCCTTCTCCAGGAGATCTTCCTAACCCAGGGATCAAACCCAGGTCTCCAGCATTACTGGCGGATTCTTTACCAGCTGAGCCACAAGGGAAGCCCAAGAATACTGAAGTGGGCAGCCTATCCCTTCTCCACTGGATCTTCCCAACCCAGGAATCGAACAGAGGTCTCCTGCATTGCAGGCAGATTCTTTACCAACTGAGCTATATTTAAAGTGCATATCAAAGCGATATGATATACATATGCCCAATTACTCATTTTGCTGCTTAAGAAACTAGCCCCCTAGAAAGGAGAGATGACTTGACATGGTTACCTAGTTAATCTGTAGCAGAACCAAGATTAGAACAAAAGTCTCATGATGCCAGGTATAAAACTTCCTTCACTGCATATTCTGGGGGTAAATAATGGAAAACAAGAGAATAACAATAATATCATAATTCCCTAGCACCCTACTCCTACCAGGCTAGTTTCCTAGCTACCCTTCTCCAAGATTACTGCTTCCTTTTCTTTGCTCCCTTGGTTTCCCTGCCTAGAATACCACACTGCCTCTCTTTTCCAATGTTCCAAATACTTTCCATAGGCCCCCTCTTACATGATTTCTTTCCTCTTAACTCTTACAACACTGAGACAGTTGACACCATCAACGAAGTAACTCAACAATATCCTCACCTGCCAAGTTGTAAAACCACAGATTCCTTCTTATTCTTGTGTGTATCCTCCACAGTCCTAACCAACACTTAGAAAGGACATAGAGCTGGGTTGACAGAATAGCAAAGAAAGACCTACACAGGTTGTAAAAGGGAAAGGAGCCCTGGCAAATAATAGGGCAACATCATCTAAGTATTTGACTTCAACAACTGACGTACCAATGTCACTGGGAAAAGTCTGCCTGGATTGCAGGTTATTTAGACATGAAGTAGCAAAGTAATATTAGGTATCAACTGAGTACCTACTATGTACCTGGCACTGTTCCAAGTACACCTCATGTCTATTAACCTTCCAATAACATCATGATGCATTATTATCTCCCTTTTACAGATGACAGAATAACAAGGCTCAGAGGTTGAAGAAATTGACCAAAGTCACACAGCTAAAAAATGAAGCTAGGAGGGAGGAGCCAAGATGGCGGAGGAGTAGGACGGGGAGACCACTTTCTCCCCTAGAAATTCATCAAAAGGATAATTGAACACAGAGCAAACTTCACAAAACAACTTCTGATCGCTAGCTGAGGTCACCAGGCACCCAGAAAAGCAGCCCATTGTCTTCGAAAGGAGGTAGGACAAAATATAAAAGATAAAAAGTGAGACAAAAGAGCTAAGGACGGAGATCCGTCCCGGGAAGGGTCTTAAATAGAGGACGTTCCCAGACACCGGGAAACCCTCGCACTGGCGGGCCTGGGGGAAGTGTTTGAATCTCAGAGGGCAACCTGACTGGGAGAGAAACAATAAATAAAACCCACAGATTACGAGCCTAAAAGCAACTCCCAGCAGAAAAGTACCCCAGACACCCGCATCCGCCACCAGCAAGTGGGGGCGGAGCGGAGAGGAGCAGGCGGCATTACTTGGGGTAGGGTCTGGACCTGAGTGCCCTGAGGACAATCGGAGGGAGCTTTTGTGAGTTCCCAGCTTGAACTGAGGGAGAACAAAAGAGAGAGAAAATTAACTGGCCCGAACACACTGCCGGCTGTTCGCAGAACAAAGGGACCGAGATTCTGGATGATCGACATCCGCCAGGAGGGTCGCGGCGAGACACAGGGCGCAGGCACCCCACCGGCGCAGGCGGGGACTGGGGCTGGGGACGCGGAGCGCAGAAGGCGCACACACCCGGGGAGAGTGCGCCCATCAAGCATCAAGCCCCTGGCTGCCTGGACCGCTCTGACGGGGAAGGCACAAAGAGCAGGCGCAGCTTTCTGTTCCGACCTTTGGCGGAACACCCGAGGGCTGGAACCCCGCGCAGCGCCGAGTGCACTCCATAAAGAGCAGCCGGAACCTGAGCAGCGCTGGCCACGCCCTGCAGCTCTGGCCCCGCCCTGCAGCTCCAGCCCCGCCCTGCAGCGCGAGTGAACTAGCTACCTGAATAAGAGTCCACCTCCGCCTGCCTATGTCAGGGCAGAAATGAGGCCCTGAAGAGACCGGCAAATAGAAGCCAAATAAACAAAGGGAACCGCTTCAGAAGGAACTGGTGTAACAGATTAAAATCCTTGTAGGAAACACTGACCACACCGCAAGGGGCCTGTAGATATCGAGAAGTGTAAGCTGGAACGAGGAGCTATCTGAAACGAGGAGCTATCTGAAACCAAGCCGAACCCACACTGACCGCAACAGCTCGAGAGAAATTCCTAGATATATTTTTACTTTTTTTTTTTTAAGTAAGGAAAAAAAAATTTTATTTTATTTTTTCTTTTTTATTTTTTTTTCTCTTTTATTTTCCTTTAAAATTCCCTATTACTCCCCCATTAGTCCTTAACTTTCATTTTCATAAATTCTTACGATTTTTTTAGTTAGGGAAAATTTTATTTCCTCTTTTTTTTCTCTTCTTTTTTTTTGTTTTTTTTTTTCTTTTTTTCCCCTTCTTCTCTTCTATTTTCTATTTTTCTTTTTCTCTTATTTCTTCTAAAGTCCTCTAGTACTCCTCTACTACTCCTTAATTATTCATTTTCAATACACTATAACCTTACAAAGAGGAAAGGAAAAAAAAGAAGAGAAGCCCTATTTTTAAACCGAACCTCATATATATTTCTAAAAATTTTTGGGGGGTGTTTTTGTTTATGTTTTTAATATAGTATTTTTAAGAGTCTAACCTCTACTCTAGATTTTTAATTTTTGTTCTTCAGTATATGATATAAACTGTGAACATTTAAGAATCCAATATTCAGTTTCCATTTTTATTCAGGAGTCTGCTGATTACTCTCCCCCAATCTTGACTCTCTGTTTTCTACCTCAGAACACCTCTATTTCCTCCTTTCCCCTTCTCTTCCCAATCCAATTCTGTGAATCTTTGTGGGTGGCTGGGCTACGGAGAACACTCTAGGAACAGACGACTGCGTAGATCTGTATCTCTCCTCTTGAGTCCCCCCTTTTCTCCTCCTGCTCATCTCTATTTCCCTCCTCCCTGTCCTCTTCTTCATGTAACTCTGTGAACATCTCTGGGAGTCCCTAACGGGGGAGAATCTTTTCGCCATTAACCTAGAAGTTTTACTATCAGTGCTGTATAGTTGGAGAAGTCCTGAGACTACAGGAAGAATAAAACTGAAATCCAGAGGCAGGAGATTTAAGCCCAAAACCTGAGAACACCAGAAAACTCCTGACTACATGGAACTTTAAGTAATAAGAGACCGTCCAAAAGCCTCCATACCTACACTGAAACCAACCACCACCCAAGAGCCAACAAGTTTTAGAGCAAGACATACCACGCAAATTCCCCAGCAACGCAGGAACATAGCCCTGAAAGTCAACATACAGACTGCCCAAAGTCACACCTAACACATAGACCCATCTCAAGACTCATTACTTGGGCACTCCATTGCTCTTCAAAGAGAAGAAATCAAGTTCCACGCTCCAGAACACTGACACAAGCTTCCCTAACCAGGAAACCTTGACAAGTCAACCGTCCAACCCCACCCACCGGGTAAAAACTCCACAATAAAAAGGAACCACAGACCTCCAGAATACAGAAAGCCCATTCCAGACACAGCAATCTAAACAAGATGAAAAGGCAGAGAAATACCCAACAGGTAAAGGAACATGACAAGTGCCCACCAAGTCAAACAAAAGAGGAGGAGATAGGGAATCTATCTGAAAAAGAATTTAGAATAATGATAATAAAAATGATCCAAACTCTTGAAAACAAAATGGAGTTACAGATAAATAGCCTGGAGACAAAGACTGAAAAGATGCAAGAAATGTTTAATAAAGACCTAGAAGAAATAAAAGAGAGTCAATTAAAAATGAATAATGCAATGAATGAGATAAAAAACACTTTGGAGGGAACTAAGTAGAATAACGGAGACAGAAGATAGGATAAGTGAGGTAGAAGATAGAATGGTGGAAATAAATGAAGCAGAGAGGAAAAAAGAAAAAAGGATCAAAAGAAATGAGGACAATCTCAGGGACCTCTGGGACAATGTGAAACACCCCAACATTCGAATCATAGGAGTCCCAGAAGAAGAAGACAAAAAGAAAGGCCATGAGAAAATACTCGAGGAGATAATAGCTGGAAACTTCCCTAAAATGGGGAAGGAAATAGCCACCCAAGTCCAAGAAACCCAGAGAGTCCCAAACAGGATAAACCCAAGGCGAAACACTCCGAGACACATATTAATCAAATTAACAAAGATCAAACACAAAGAACAAATACTAAAAGCAGCAAGGGAGAAACAACAAATAACACACAAAGGGATTCCCATAAGGATAACAGCTGATCTAACAATAGAAACCCTCCAGGCCAGAAGGGAATGGCAGGACATAATGAAAGTAATGAAAGAGAATAATCTACAACCTAGATTACTGTACCCAGCAAGGATCTCATTCAGATATGAAGGAGAATTCAAAAGCTTTACAGACAAGCAAAAGCTGAGAGAATTCAGCACCACCAAACCAGCTCTTCAACAAATGCTAAAGGATCTTCTCTAGACAGGAAATGCAGAAAGGTTGTATAAACGTGAACCCAAAACAACAAAGTAAATGGCAACGGGACCACACTTATCAATAATTACCTTAAATGTAAATGGGTTGAATGCCCCAACCAAAAGACAAAGATTGGCTGAATGGATACAAAAACAAGACCCCTATATATGCTGTCTACAAGAGACCCACCTCAAAACCAGAGACACATACAGACTAAAAGTGAAGGGCTGGAAAAAAATATTTCACGCAAATGGAGACCAAAAGAAAGCAGGAGTCGCAATACTCATATCTGATAAAATAGACTTTCAAATAAAGTATGTGAAAAGAGACAAAGAAGGACACTACATAATGATCAAAGGATCAATCCAAGAAGAAGATATAACAATTATAAATATATATGCACCCAACATAGGAGCACCGCAATATGTATGGCAAACGCTAATGAGTATGAAAGAGGAAATTAATAGTAACACAATAATAGTGGGAGACTTTAACACCCCACTCACAACTATGGATAGATCAACTAAACAGAAAATCAACAAGGAAACACAAAACTTAAATGATAAAATGGACCAGTTAGACCTAATTGATATCTATAGGACATTTCACCCCAAATCAACTTCACCTTTTTCTCAAGTGCACACGGAACCTTCTCCAGAATATATCACATCCTGGGCCATAAATCTGGTCTGGGAAAATTCAAAAAAATTGAAATCATTCCAGTCATCTTTTCTGACCAGAGTGCAGTAAGATTAGATCTCAATTACAGGAAAAAAATTGTTAAAAATTCAAATATACGGAGGCTAAATAACACGCTTCTGAATAACCAACAAATCATAGAAGAAATCAAAAAAGAAATCAAAATATGTATAGAAATGAATGAAAATGAAAACACAACAACCTAAAACCTATGGGACACTGTAAAAGCAGTGCTAAGGGGAAGGTTCATAGCATTACAGGTTTACATCAAGAAACAAGAAAAAAGCCAAATAAATAACCTAACTCTACACCTAAAGCAATTAGAGAAGGAAGAAATGAAGAACCCCAGGGTGAGCAGAAGAATAGAAATCTTAAAAATTAGGGCAGAAATAAATGCAAAAGAAACTAAAGAGACTATAGCAAAAATCAACAAAGCTAAAAGCTGGGTTTTTGAAAAAATAAACAAAATTGACAAACCACTAGCAAGACTCATTAAGAAACAAAGAGAGAAGAACCAAATTAACAAAATAAGAAATGAAAAGGGTGAGATCACAACAGACAACACTGAAATACACAGGATCATAAGAGACTACTACCAGCAGCTCTATGCCAATAAAATGGACAACTTGGATGAAATGGACAAATTCTTAGAAAAGTATAACTTTCCAAAACTGAACCAGGAAGAACTAGAAGATCTTAACAGAACCATCACAAGCAAGGAAATCGAAACTGTAATCAAAAATCTTCCAGGAAACAAAAGCCCAGGACCAGATGGCTTCGCAGCTGAATTCTACCAAAAATTTAGAGAAGAGCTAACACCTATCTTACTCAAACTCTTCCAGAAAATTGCAGAAGAAGGTAAACTTCCAAACTCATTCTATGAGGCCACCATCACCCTAATTTCAAAACCAGACAAACATGCCACAAAAAAAGAAAACCACAGGCCAATATCACTGATGAACATAGATGCAAAAATCCTTAACAAAATTCTAGCAAACAGAATCCAACAACATATTAAAAAAATCATACACCATGACCAAGTGGGCTTTATCCCAGGAATGCAAGGATTCTTTAATATCCGCAAGTCAATCAATGTAATACACCACATTAACAAATTTAAAGATAAAAACCATATGATTATCTCAATAGATGCAGAGAAAGCCTTTGACAAAATTCAGCACTCATTTATGATTAAAACTCTCCAGAAAGCAGGAATAGAGGGAACATACCTCAACATAATAAAAGCTATATATGACAAACCCACAGCAAGCATCACCCTCAATGGTGAAAAATTGAAAGGATTTCCCCTGAAATCAGGAACAAGACAAGGGTGTCCACTCTCACCACTACTATTCAACATAGTCTGGGAAGTTTTGGCCACAGCAATCAGAGCAGAAAAAGAAGTAAAAGGAATCCAGATAGGAAAAGAAGAAGTGAAACTCTCGCTGTTTGCAGATGACATGATCCTCTACATAGAAAACCCTAAAGACTCTTCCAGAAAATTACTAGAGCTAATCAATGAATATAGTAAAGTTGCAGGATATAAAATTAACACACAGAAATCCCTTGCATTCCTATATACTAACAATGAAAAAACAGAAAGAGAAATTAAGGAAACAATACCATTCACCATTGTAACAAAAAGAATAAAATACTTAGGAGTATATCTACCTAAAGAAACAAAAGACCTGTACATAGAAAACTATAAAACACTGATGAAAGAAATCAAAGAGGACACAAACAGATGGAGAAACATACCGTGTTCATGGATTGGAAGAATCAATATTGTCAAAATGGCTATTCTACCCAAAGCAATCTATGCAATCAATGCAATCCCTATCAAGCTACCAACGGTATTTTTCACAGAACTAGAACAAATAATTTCACAATTTGTATGGAAAAACAAAAAACCTCGAATAGCCAAAGTAATCTTGAGAAAGAAGAATGGAACTGGAGGAATCAACCTGCCTGACTTCAGACTCTACTACAAAGCCACAGTCATCAAGACAGTATGGTACTGGCACAAAGACAGAAATATCGATCAATGGAACAGAATAGAAAGCCCTGAGATAAATCCACTCACTTATGGACACCTTATCATCGACAAAGGAGGCAAGGATATACAATGGAAAAAAGACAACCTCTTTAACAAGTGGTGCTGGGAAAACTGGTCAACCACTTGTAAAAGAATGAAACTAGAACACTTTCTAACAACATACACAAAAATAAACTCAAAATGGATTAAAGATCTAAATATGAGACCAGAAACTATAAAACTCATAGAGGAGAACATAGGCAAAACACTCTCTGACATAAATCACAGCAGGGTCCTCTATGACCCACCTCCAAGAATATTGGAAATAAAAGCAAAAATAAATAAATGGGACCTAATGAAACTTAGAAGCTTCTGCACAACAAAGGAAACTATAAGCAAGGTGAAAAGACAGCCTTCAGAATGGGAGAAAATAATAGCAAATGAAGCCACAGACAAAGGATTAATCTCAAAAATATACAAGCAACTCCTGCAGCTCAATTCCAGAAAAATAAATGACCCAATCAAAAAGTGGGCCAAGGAACTAAACAGACATTTCTCCAAAGAAGACATACAGATGGATAACAAACACATGAAAAAATGCTCAACATCACTCATTATTTGAGAAATGCAAATCAAAACCACAATGAGGTACCATTACATGCCAGTCAGGATGGCCACTATCCAAAAGTCTACAAACAACAAATGCTGGAGAGGGTGTGGAGAAAAGGCAACCCTTTTACACTGTTGGTGGGAATGCAAACTAGTACAGCCACTATGGAAAACAGTGTGAAGATTTCTTAAAAAACTGGAAATAGAACTGCCATATGACCCAGCAATCCCACTTCTGGGCATAAACACTAAGGAAACCAGATCTGAAAGAGACACGTGCACCCCGATGTTCATCGCAGCACTGTTTATAATAGCCAGGACATGGAAGCAACCTAGATGCCCATCAGCAGATGAATGGATAAGGAAGCTGTGGTACATATACACAATGGAACATTACTCAGCCATTAAAAAGAATTCATTTGAATCAGTTCTAATGAGATGGATGAAACTGAAGCCCATTATACAGAGTGAAGTAAACCAGAAAGATAAAGAACATTACAGTATACTAACACACATATATGGAATTTAGAAAGATGGTAACGATAACCCTACATGCAAAACAGAAAAAGAGACACAGATGTACAGAACAGACTTTTGGACTGTGTGGGGGAAGGCGAGCGTGGGATGTTTCAAGAGAACAGCATCGAAACATGTATATTATCTAGGGTGAAAGAGATCACCAGCCCAGGTTGGATGCATGAGACAAGTGCTCGGGCCTGGTGCACAGGGAAGGCCCAGAGGGATCGGTTAGAGAGGGAGGTGGGAGGGGGGATCGGGATGGGGAATAGATGTAAATCCATGGCTGAATCATGTCAATGTATGACAAAAACCACTACAATATTGTAAAGTAATTAGCCTCCAACTAATAAAAAATAAATGAAAAAAAAAAAGAAAAAAAAAGGGGGAAAAAATGGAAATAACCGAAATGTCCATCAACTAATAAACAGATAAACAAAAGAGAGTATATTAATACAACGGAATGTTATTCAAACATAAAAAGGAGTGAAGTGCTGATTCATGCTACAACATGAATGCATCTTGAAAAAATTATAAAGTGAAAGCAGCCAAATACATATTTTTAAAAAATTTATATGGTTGCTCCAGGTCATAGTTATGGCACTTGGGATCTTTAGTTGAGTAATATGGGATCTACTTCGCTGACTGGGTATTGAATCCAGGCCCCCTGCTTTTTCAGTGTAGCATCTTAGCCACTGGACCACCAGGGACGTCCCCCAAACAGACTTTCATATAAATTGCCCAGTATAGGGAAATACACAGAGATGGAAAGATAGTGGTTGCCAGGGACTGGAGGAAGGAGAATTGGAGAATGGCTGCTAGCAGACATTGGGTTTCCTCTTAGGGATGATAAAAAAATGCCCTGGAATTTGATAGTGATAACAGCTGCACAACTCTGTGAAGAAACTAAATGACACTGAATTTTATACTTTAAAATGGTGAGTTTTATAGTGTGTAAATTATATCTCAGTTTTTTAAAAGTGGAATTAGGATTAAAATTTAGCTTTGCCCACAAATCCTAAGCTCACTAACTAAAAGCTTTTGATTATGGAAAATTGCAAAATAGAAAGGTAAGGAGACTAGCATAATGAAACTTCATGACACCATTATCCAGTTTCATATATCAATGTTAAGTCATTCTTCTTTCTTTTTTTTCATAACATTAATATTTATTGCTTTATATGAATACTGTATTGAAAGCCCAAGCATTCAGTTTACACACAGAAATTATACAATTATATATCGCTTCACAAAGGCAGTGAACACATTACATTTTACAAAATCTACTTTACAGAAAGTTAAAAATTCTAAATATCAAAAGGTACAGCTGAAGAAACAGGTATAAATTTGGCAGCCAGTAATTTAGACAGGGAAATTGCAGCTTGCGCATGACTTTTAAATATGTGAATTTGAAAATATTGAGTTTAGAGTAACCATTGTGCTTTGTGTTGATCTGAAAAATATAACACTGGCTGTCGAAGAAGCATGTTCAAAAATATTTAATTCACTTCAAAATGTCATACAAATTACGGTGGCTTCCATGCACCCCTAAAGCTTCAGTCATTTAGCTCCGGTACATTACTAAAGTAATATATTAATTTTTCCAGTACAGTGGTGTTTCATACCATTGACATTTGTATACTCTAGAATAATTTAGAAAGAAATGTGTACTATTCACAATGTTCAGCAAAACAAGCAAAAAGTAAAGGAACCAGCCTGGTTCTTCTGAGATGGTCTCATGTCAGCTTTATAAGCATTCATTCTACAAAATAGTAAGCTAATGTTTGAACACAATTTCCAAGATAAAGCACATTTTCTCATAAATAATGAAGTCTTTTTCTCAGGCACCTTAGAAGTATACAAAAGAATTTAGTTTGAACAGATCTCTTGGAATGTGTTTAACCTGGTATTTCAACAGACTTAAGATTTCCAGGGTTTCACAGGGGCCAGATTTTATCTGAATTACTAACAGAAAGAAACTGTCTTCTGAAAGAGCTGAACTCAATCATTACCAATAGAAAAAGTATCCACTGTATTCATCTCTTATAGAAACAGAAGAATATAACATTTCCCCCTTAGAATAATATATATATGTATATATGACTTAAAGTTCCATTGTACATAGTCAAACAATAAAATCTGGAAACCAGCATAAAACCCTATAGTTCACATGTTAAAATGCTGAAACTATGACCAAAATATGAAAACTACTAGAGCTGTCAGAAAGACAAGACAAACGCTTTCTTGCATATGTAATAAACTAAATGTGATAATCTCCAAAAAAGTTTTCAAAATTATAATTATTTTCCAGTCTAAAATTTTTAACCCTAAAAAAAAAAAAAATCTATACACAAACCACTGATTTGACCAGACCAAAAAAAAGTCAGCGGTAAGCAGGACCCAGAGGAGCTGATATTCACAGTTCTTACATGAATAACTCTTTCAGGATTTATCCCATAAAGTATTTTATTTTACAACCTGCTTCTCTTGTAAAACTAAAGGTCCACTTTATTACATAAACGTTTTATACAGTGTAAAAACAGAACTGTATGTAAAATAATGCATCTAAATATTTCTAAATAGTTAGTCTTGTTCCATTGGTTCATCTGTGACTTCTGTGGCTTCATCATTCTCCATGGGTGATTCTGAGAGAACCTCTCCAGTTTTACTGGAATTAGATACTACTAACTCTTCTGTTTCATGGCAATCAGAACCACTACTTACAGGGCCTGCATTTTCACTACCTTCAGAATGTAAACCTCTCTCAAGTTGAGTCAGATCAGATTCTTCCATTTGATTATTTTCCTTAGAAGTCTCTTCATTCACAGTTAAGGCATCATCAGATTCTTTTTCTTGATTTTTTCTTTCTGCGATCATTTCTCTTGATGTCATAAAAGACTCTTCTTCTTCCTCTTCATCCTCTTCTTCATCCTCTTCTGTACAGTGCTGCCTGGTACAACTACTTTCTTTGTCTTTATTCTGAGATGAAGATGGAGCTTCTGTTTCTTCTACCATAACTAAAGAAATTTCACTGGAAGATGTCTGACTGGCCATCTCTCTGACTTCACTTTCTTTGTCGAACCTGAGTCTTTTTACCTCATGCCCTTCCACCTCCACAGTATCTTCATCTGGATGTTTATTTTTTATAGGGCTCACCGAGGAACCTTCTGATTCAGATGTTGAAGAGTCACTGTGATTTTTGTCTTTATTTTGCTTTGACTCTTTGCTGTCTGTGCTCTCAGGCAAGCCGTTTGTTGTCATGGGAACTGACAAAGGAACTTTTGGTCGATTAAGTGGCCTGGGTGTTCCAGGCCCATTTATATTAGACCTCTCAGTGTAACTTGGTGAATTTCCAGGAAACATAACACCATTCATTCGATTTAAACTATTGGAATTGTTCTTCTCTGAGGAAGGATAAACACAGCTAACAACCATCACATTCTTTTCCACTCCTCTGAGAAATTTGTCTGTTCCTGTATAGTTTCTCCTTGGATCTGTTAGTAATTCACATAGTCGCTGAAGAGTAAAAGGTATACCATTAAATCCAGTGACAATTTTCAGTATTCTTTCCTTCATTTCATCAAAGGGAATATATTCAACATTAGGGTTGGGAGGACCTCTTGGTTCAGGAGCTGAAGTTCTGAAATCATCCATCACCTTCTCCAGTTTGAAAATAAAATAGCCTTTAAACTGTGACCACTGAATCTGTTTCTCCAGTCTTGGCTACATGACAAAGAAACTGATCCAGGACCGGACAATCTTCCTTTTTCCCCCTCTTCTCAAAATCTTTCAGCGCCTCCTGCAGCCTCTCGACGTCCATGGCTTCCCGGAGTCCCTCGCAGCCTCCGCCTCCTTCTGCAGGTCTCCTGGGGACCGGAAGGCCTCCCCCCACCCCCACCCCCCGACGCCCTCCCCCTCCCTCGCACACACTCCGGCACGCAGGCGATTCAGGGGGGCCACCGAAGGGAGCTGAGGGAAGCCAGTGAGAGAGCGAGACCGACAGAGCGAGCACCTCCCCGAGCCGCTACCACCAGCCCTCCAACATCAAGTCATTCTTCTTTCATCTACTTTCTTTTGTATGGCATTTTTTAAATATAAGTTTTTACTGTGATTAAAAAAAAATCACACAACATAAAATTTACCTTCTTAACCATTTTTTGAAGTATATAGTTAAGTGTTAAATATACTCACCTTGAGACAGAGCTCTAGAACTTTTTCATCTTACAAATCTGAAACTTTACACCCATTAAACAACTCCCATTTCCCCCTGCCTCAGCCTCTGGCAATCACCTTTCTACTTTCTGTTTCTATGAATTTTACTACTTTTTTGGGGAGTCATACAATATTTGCCCTTTTGTGACTGGCTTATTTCAACTTAATGCTTTCAAAGTTCATCCATGTTGTAGCATGTAGTAAGATTTTGTTCCTTTTAAGGATGAACAATATTCCATTGTAGGTATATACATTCTTATTTATTTATCTATCAATGGACATTTAGGTTGCTTCCATTTCTTGGCTATTGTGAATAGTGCTGCTATGAACATGGGTGTGCAAATATCCCTCTGAGATTCTGCTTTCAGTTCTTCTGGATAAAAACCTAGAAGTGGAATTGCTGAATCACATGGCGATTCTATTTTTAATTTTTAAAGGAAACTCTATATTGTTTTTCATAGTGGTTGCATTGTTTTACATGCATGTCAACAGTGCACAAGGGTTCCAATTTCTCCACAATGTCACCAACACTTATTTTCCTTTTTTAAATAGTAGTCATCTTAATGAGTATGAAGTAATAGCTCACTGTGGTTTTGATTTGGGCTTCCCTGGTGGCTCAGAGATTAAAGTGTCTGCCTACAATGCACTTCTCCAATGATTGGTGACATTGATCATATTTCTATATGATTATTGGTCATTTTTGGTACACTTTAAAGCAAGTTTCGGGCTTCCCTGGTGGCTCAGAGGTTAAAGCATCTGCCTGCAATGCAAGAGACCTGGGTTTGATCCCTGAGTCGGGAAGATCCCCTGGAGAAGGAAATGGCAACCCACTCCAGTATTCTTGCCTGGAGAATCCCATGGAGAGGAGACTGGTAGGCTACAGTCCATGGGGTTGCAGAGTCGGACACGACTGAGCAACTTCAAAGAAAGTTTCAGATATCAAATCACCTATAAATACTTCATTATGTATCTGTAACAGAGCCTTAAAAATGACAAACACAGTACCATTATTTCACTGAATAAAATCAACAAGAGTTTCTTAATAATACCTAGTCTCAAGGAGTTCTCTGGTGGCCTAGTTGTTAAGATTCCAGGCTTTCACTGCCATGGCCCAGATTCAATCCTTGGTCAGGGAACTGAGTTCCCAAAAGCCACATGGTATGCCAAATAACAAACAAAATATCCAGTCGTTATTCTATTTTCCATGACTGCCACAAAAATATCTTTTAATAGTTGGTTTGTTCAAATCAGAATCCAAATAGGGTCCACATGCTGCATCTGGCTGATATGGCTCCCAGTTATGTTAATTTATAACAGTTGCCATTCTCTTTATTTAAATGCATTTTATTTACTGAAACAAAAAATACCCTCATTTTTTAAATTACAAAGGTAATATAGATTATTCAACAAATGGTGTTGAGGGCCTTGCCCGCGCAAGCACGGACGTCAAGGCCTGTTTTCCAAGGAGCGCTCGTGCTGCGCCGCCAGGAGGAGGACCTGTGCGCCGTCCCGGGCGCGTTCGAGGGAGCCACGCTGTGGGAAGTCTCGCCCGATTAGCTGGGAGGTCTCGCGTCTTTTAGCTGCTTGGTAGCGAAGTGAAGAGCTTCGGCAGGCCGGTAAAAATCAAGGTGACTCCAAGAAAATGACTCCTCCCCCAAAGGAGGTAGAAGAAGATAGTGAAGATGAGGAAATGTCAGAAGATGAAGACGATGAGAGCAGTGGAGAAGAGGTTCTTATCCCTCAGAAAAAAGGCAAGAAGGCTACCATGACTCCAGCAAAGAAGATGATGGTTTCCCCAACAAAAAAGGTTGCAGTTGCCACACTGGCAAAGAAAGCAGTTGTCACCCCTGGCAAAAAGGCAGCAGCTATGCCAGCCAAGAAGACAGTTACATCTGCCAAAGCAGTGGTAACACCTGGCAAAAAGGGAGCCACCCCAGGCAAAGCATTGGTAGCAACCTCTGGTAAGAAGGGAGCAGCTGCCTCAGGCAAGGGAGCAAAGAATGGCAAGAATGCCAAGAAGGAAGACAGTGATGAAGAAGATGAAGATGACAGTGAAGAGGAAGACGATGAAGATGAAGAGGAGGATGAACCAGCAGTGAGGAAGGCAGCTGCTGCTTTTGGTGGTGCTCCTGCCACAGATGATGAGGATGACAAGGATGAGGATGAGGATGATGATGAGGATGAGGAGGACGAAGATGACTCTGAAGAAGAACCTATGGAGATTGTACCAGCCAAAGGAAAGAAAGCTCCAGTAAAAGCTGTTCCTGTGAAGGCCAAGAGCACTGCTGAAGATGAAGAGGATGATGATGAGGAGGAGGAGGAGGAAGAGGATGAGGAGGAGGAAGAAGAGCCTGTCAAAGAAGCACCTGGAAAACGAAAGAAGGAAATGGCCAAACAAAAAGCAGCTCCTGAAGCCAAGAAACAAAAAGTGGAAGGCACAGAACCAACTATATCTTTCAATCTCTTTGTTGGAAACCTGAACTTCAATAAATCTGCTCCTGAATTGAAAACGGGTATCAGTGATCTTTTTGCTAAAAATGATCTTGCTGTTGTCGATGTCAGAATTGGTGTGTCTAGGAAGTTTGGCTATGTGGATTTTGAATCTGCCGAAGACCTGGAAAAAGTCTTGGAACTCACTGGTTTAAAAGTCTTTGGCAATGAAATTAAACTAGAAAAACCAAAGGGAAAAGACAGTAAGAAAGCAAGAACACTTGTGGCTAAAAATCTGCCTTACAAAGTTACTCAGGATGAATTAAAAGAAGTGTTTGAAGATATTGTGGAGATCAGATTAGTCAGCAAGGATGGAAAGAGTAAAGGGATTGCTTATATTGAATTTAAGACAGAAGCTGATGCAGAAAAAACCTTGGAAGAAAAGCAGGGAACAAAGATAGATGGGCGATCCATTTCTCTGTACTACACCGGAGAGAAAGGTCAAAGTCAAGACCATAGAGGGGGAAAGAATAGCACTTGGAGTGGTGAATCAAAAACCCTGGTTTTAAGCAACCTCTCCTATAGTGCAACAGAAGAAACTCTTCAGGAAGTTTTTGAGAAGGCAACTCATATCAAGGTGCCCCAGAACCAAAATGGCAAATCTAAAGGGTATGCATTTATAGAATTTGCTTCATTTGAAGATGCTAAAGAAGCTTTAAATTCATGTAATAAAAGGGTAATTGAGGGTAGAGCCATCAGACTGGAGTTGCAAGGACCCAGGGGATCACCTAATGCAAGAAGCCAGTCATTCAAAACTCTGTTTGTCAAAGGTCTCTCTGAGGATACCACACAAGAGATGTTAAAGGAGTCGTTTGATGGCTCTATTCGAGCAAGGATAGTCACTGACCGGGAGACTGGATCCTCCAAAGGGTTTGGTTTTGTAGACTTCAGTAGTGAGGAAGATGCCAAAGCTGCCAAGGAGGCCATGGAAGATGGTGAAATCGATGGAAACAAAGTCACCTTAGACTGGGCCAAACCTAAGGGTGAAGGTGGCTTTGGTGGTCGAGGAGGCAGAGGTGGCTTTGGAGGCTGAGGTGGTGGCAGAGGTGGCCAAGGTGGATTTGGTGGCAGAGGCCGGGGAGGCTTTGGAGGGCGAAGAGGCTTCCAAGGAGGCAGAGGAGGAGGAGGAGGAGACCACAAGCCACAAGGAAAGAAGATGAAGTTTGAATAGTTTCTTCTATCCCTATCTCTCCCTCTTCCATTTGAAAGAAAGGACTCTGGGGTTTTTACTCTGTTACCTGATCAATGACAGAGCCTTCTGAGGACATTCCAAGACAGTATACAGCCCTGTGGTCTACTTGGAAATCCATATAGATAACATTTCAAGGGAGATAACCCTGTTGGTGTTGACTGGATATTTGTATAAACTTTTTAAAGAGAAGAGTGATAGAGCTAACCCTTATCTGTAAGTTTTGAATTTATATTGTTTCTTCCCATGTACAAAACCATTTTTTTCCTACGGAGTTTTTTTTTTTGGTTTTTTTTTTTCTTGCGTTGGGGGGTGTAAAGGAAAGCAGAATGTTTTATCATGATTTTTGCTTCAGCAATTTTGGGACAAATTAAAAGTTCTAGAACTCTAAAAAAATAAAATAAAAAAAAAAGCAAATGGTGTTGAGCTAACTGAATATTTATTTGAGAAAAATAGGGTGGATCCATTCTTCACCCATTAACTTGGATAACCATACAAATAATAGAAGACATCATAGGGGAATTTAAGAAAAATAATTTCAGTGGATAAAGTTTAAGAGAAAACTCAGTATGTAACAGCAAAGAGAAAGATCAATCCTCTTGAGTATATAAAACAAAACATTTCTGCTTGGGAAAAGCCAATGTAAGTAAACTCAAGAGATAAATGACAAATTGCAAAGTAATTTGAAAGAGGACTAATTTCTCTAACAGAAGGATAAAAAAAGTAATAACCCAGGAGAACATTTCATTAAAAAAGGAAGCATAAATAGATCTTAGGGAGATTAACTCAAAATGGTGGAGCAGAAGGACATGGACTCACCCCTTCTTGAGAGAGGACCAGAATCACAACTAACTGCTGAACCACCATGGACACAAAAACACTGAAACCCACCAAAAAAGATACTCTACACCAAAGACAAAGGAAAAACCACAGCCAGACAGTAGGAAGGGCACAATTGTGACAGAATCAAATCCCATACCTGCTGGGTGGGATACCCACAAACTGGAAAATAATTCTACTACAGAAGTTCTCCCACTGGAGTGAAGGTTCTAAGCCCCAAACTGGGCCTCCCAGCCTGGGAGATTGGCAACAGGAGGAGTTCCTAGAGAAACCAGCTTTCATGGCCAGCGGGATTTGACTGCAGGACTTCCCCCACAGGACTGGAAGAAACAGAAACTTCACTCCTGGAGGGCACACACAAAGTATTGTATGCATCAGGACCCATAGGAAAAAAAGCAGTGACCCCATAAAAGACTGCCAGACCTACCTGCTAGAGTTGGAGGGCCTCCTGTAGAGGTGGGGGGTGGGGTTCACTACAGGGACAAAGACACTGGTGGCTGCAGTTCTGGGAAGTACTCATTGGTGTGGGCCCTTCTGAAGGCTTTGATTATCCCAATCAAACAGACTGTAGGCTCCAGTGCTAGGTTGCCTCAGGCCAAACAACCAACAAAGAGGAAACACGGCCCCACTCATCAGCAAAGTTTTACTGAGCACAGCCCTGCCTACCAGAGAGACAAGACCCAGCTCTACCCACTACCAGTCTCTCGGAAGCTTGCACAAGCCTCTTAGATAGCCTCATCCAACAGAGAGCAGGTAGCAGAAGCAAGAACTACAATTCTGCAGCCTGCAGAAAGAAACCAATCACAGAAAGTTAGATAAAATTAAACAGCAAAGGATAATGCCCCAGAGGAAGGAACAAGATAAAAATCCCAGAAAACAACTGTGTGGAGTAGAGATAGGCAACTTTCTGGAAAAAGAGGTCAGAATAATGATAGTGAAGATGATTCAGCATCATGGAAAAAGAATGGAGGCAAGGGTCAAGAAAATGCAAGACATATTCAACAAAGACGTAGAAGAAACAAAGAACGGGATGAACAATTCAATAACTGAAATGAAAAATACACTAGATAGAAGAAATCAATAGCAGGATAAATGAGGCAGAAGAATGGATGGATAAGTGAAGACAGAATGGTGGAAATCACTGCTACAGAACAAAGAAAAAAGAATGAAAAGAAATGAAGACAGTTTAAGAGACCTCTGGGACAACATTAAAGCACCAATACTCACATTATAGGTGTCTCAGAAGGAGAAGACAGAGAGAGAAAGGACCTGAGGAAATATTTAAAGAGATACTAGCAGAAAACTTCTTTAACATGGGAAACAGTCACCCAAGTCCAGGAAGCACAGAAACTCCCAGGCAGGATAAACCCAAGGAGGAACGCACTGAGACACATAGAAATCAAACTGAAAAAAATTAAAGACAAAGAAAAAATATCAAAGCAACAAGGGGAAAACAAGAAATAACATGCAAGTGAACTCCCATAAGGCTATCAGCTGATTTCTCGGCAGAAACTCTGCAGGCCAGAAGGGAGGGGAACAATATATTTAAAGTGATGAAGAAAGGGAAGACCCTACAACCAAGAATACTCTACCCATCAAGGCTCTCATTCATATTTGATGGAGAAGTCAAAATCTTTACAGACAAACAAAAGCTAAGAGAATTCAGCACCATCAGATCAGCTTTGCAACAAATGTTAAGGAAAGCCTCTAGAAAGGGAAGAGACCAGAAAAAACCAATCTTGTACATGTATAGGTTGCACATATACCTATTGTATCTATATCAAAACCTCATGGGAAGAGCAAACCCAAAAACTACAACAGATAAAAATACAAAAAAGAAAAAGCAACCTGAACACAACACTAAAGATGGTCATCAATCCATAAGAAAGGAGAACAAGAGTGGAATAGAAGAAAAAGACCTACAAAAACAAACCCAAAACAGTTTAGAAAATAGTAACTGGATCATATATACTGATAATTACCTTAAAGGTAAATGGATTAAACACTCCAACAAAAATACATAGACCAGCTGAATGGATACAAAAGATCCAAATATTATGTTTCCTACAAGAGAACCAGTTCAGACTGAGGGACACACAGAATGAAAGTGAGGGGATAGAATAAGGTATTCTGTGTAAAAGTAAATCAAAACAAAGCTGTTTCGAGAGAACAGCATCAAAACATGTATATTATCTAGGGTGAAACAGATCACCAGCCCAGGCTAGATGAATGAGACAAGTGCTCGGGCCTGGTGCACTGGGAAGACCCAGAGGAATCGGGTGGAGAGGGAGGTGGGAGGGGGGATCGGGATGGGGAATATATCTAAATCCATGGCTGATTCATGTCAATGTATGACAAAAATCTCTACAATATTATAAAGTAATTAGCCTCCAACTAATAAAAATAAATGAAAAAAATAAGTAAAAAAAAAAAAAAGAAAGCTGGTGTAGCAAAACGTGTATCAGATAAAATAGACTCTAAAATAAAGACTGTTACAAGAGATATATAACGATCAAGGAATGAATCCAACAAGACACAAAAATTATTAGTATATATGCACCCAATATAGGAGCACCTCAATATATAAGGAAAATACTAACAGCCATAAATGAAGAAATGTACAAGAGCACAACAGTAGTGGGTAGTAACAGTAGTAACACACCATATTCATCAGTGGACACATCATCCAGACAGAAAGTGAATAAGGAAACACAGGCCTTAAATGACACACTAGATCAGATGGACTTAATTGATATTTATAGAGCATTCCATCCAAAGGTAGCAGAATACATATTCTTCTCAAGTGCACATGGAATATTCTCCAGGACTGAACACATGCTGTAAAAACTGAAATCATATCAAGCATCTTTCCCAACCACAATGCTATTAGATTAGAAATAAACTACAGGGAAAAAAGTATAAAACACACAAACACGTGGAGGCTAAATAGTTCTATTAAATAACCAATGGGTCACTGAAGAAATGAACAAGGAACTCAAAAAATACCTAGACAAATGAAAATGAAAGTACAATGATCCAAAAACCATGCAATATGGCAAATGAAGTTCTAAAAGGGAAATTTAAAGCAATACAATCTTAACTCAGGAATCAAGAAAAATCTCAAATAAACAACCTAAACTTACACCTAACGTAACTAGAAGAAGAAGAACAAACAAAATCTAAAGGTAGTAGAAGGAAAGAAATCATAAAAATCAGGGGAGAAATAAATGAAATAGAGACAAAAGAAAACAATGGCAAAGATCAATGAAACCAAAAGCTGGTTCTTTGAAAACAAACAAAACTGACAAACCTTTAGCCAGGTTCGGCAAGAGAAAAAGGGAGAGGATTCAAATCAATAAAATAAGAAATGAAAAGGGAAAAGTTACAACTGACATCACAAAAATACAAAATATCGTAAGAGACTACTACAAGCAACTATATGCCAATAAAATGGATAACCTCGAAGAAATGGACAAATTCTTAGAAAGGTACAATATACCAAGTCTGAACCAGGAAGAAATAGAAAACAATCACAAGCACTGAAATTGAAGCTATGATTAAAAAACTCCCAACAGTCTAAGACCTGATGGAGTCAGAGGTAAATTCTATCAAACATTTAGAGAGGAGCTAACACCTATCCTCCTGAAACTGTTCCAAAAAAACTGTTTAGGAAGGAAAACTCCCAAACCCATTCTATGAGGCCATCATCACCCTGATATTAAAACCAAAGAAACACACCACACACAAAAAAGAAAACTAAACGCCAGTAATAACTGATGAACATAGATGTAAAAATCCTCAACAAAATACTAGCAATTCAAATACATTAAAAAGTTTATATACTATGATCAAGTTGGGATTTTCTATGCAAGGATTCTTCAATATCGGCAAATCATTCATGGTGATACCCCATATCAACAAATTGAAGAATTAATAACCATATGTCATCTCAACAGGTGAAGAAAAAGCTTTTAACAAAATTCAGCACCCACTAATGATAAAAACTCCCCAGAAAGTGGGCCTAGAGGGGAACCTACTTCAATGTAATAAAGGCCATATATGAGGAACTTACTGCTAGTATCATACTCAATGGTGAAAAGCTGAAAACATTTCCTCTAAGATCAGGAAGAAGACAAGGATGTCCACTCTTGCCACTTTTATTTAACACAGTTTTGGATGTTCTAGCTACAGCAATCAGAGAAGAAAAAGAAATAAAAGGAATCCAAATTGGAAAAGAGTAAGTTAGATTGTCATTGTTTGCAGATGACATGATCCTACACATAGAAAATCCTAAAGATGCTACAAGAAAAGTTATTAGATATCATCAATGAATGTGGTAAAGTTGCAAGTTACAAATTTAATACACAGAATGCTACATACTAACAGTGAAAGATCAGAAAAAGAATTTCAAGAAACAACCCCATATACCATTGCATCAAAAAGAATAAAATACACAAGGGTAAACCTACCCAACAAGAAAAAACACCTGTACTTCAAAAACTATAAGGTGCTAATTAAAGAAACTGAAGAGGACACAAAGAGATGAGAAGATATACTATGTCCTTGGCTTGGAAGAATAAACACTGTCAAAATTACTATACTATACAAGGCAATCTACAGATTCAATTAAATCCCTATCAAATTATCAATGACATTTTTCACAGAACTAGAAGAAAAAATCTTAAAATCTGTATGGAGATGAAGAAGACCCCGAATACGCAAAGTAGTCTTGAAAAAGAAAAATGGAGCTGGAGGAATCAGGTTCCCCCAGATCAGGCTATACTACAAAGCTATAGTCATCAAAACAGCATGGCACTGGCACAAAAACAGACATACAGATCAATGGAAGACGACTGAAAGTGCAGAAATAAACGCTACCACCCATGGTCAATTAATCTATGAAAAAGGAAGCCAGACTGCACAATAGGAAAGACAGTTTCTTCAACAAATGGTGCTGGGAAAACAGGACAGCTGCATGTAAAAATAAAATTAGAACACTTTAATACAATACACAAAGATAAACTCAAAATGGAATAAAGACCTAAATGTGAGACCATACACTATAAAACTATTAGAGGAAAACATAGGCAGAACATTCTATGACATACATTGCAGCAAGATTTTTTTCAATCCATCTCCCAGAGAAATGAAAATAAAAACAAAAATAAAAAAATGGAACCTAATTAAGCTGAAAAGGTTTTGCACAGAAAAGGAAACCATAAACAAAATGAGAAGACAACCCATAGACTGGGAGAAAATATTCATAAATGAGGTGACCAACAGGGGATTCATTTCAGTTCAGGTGCTCAGTCACGTCCAACTCTTTGCAACCCCATGGACTACAGCACACCAGGCCTCCCTGTCTATTGCCAACTCGCAGAGTTTACTCAAACTCATGTCCATTGTCGGTGATGCCATCCAATCATCTCACCCTCTGTCGTCCCCTTCTCCTCCTGCCCTCAATCTTTCCCAGCATCAGGGTCTTTTCAAATGAGTCACCTCTTTGCATCAGGTGGCCAAAGTACTGGAGTTTCAGCTTCAACATTAGTCCTTCTAAAGAACATTCAGGACTGACTTCCTTTAGGATGAACTGGTTGGATGTCCTTGCAGTCCAAGGGACTCTCAAGAGTCTTCTCCAACACCACAGTTCAAAAGCATCAGTTCTTTGGCACTCAGCTTTCTTTATAGTCCACCTCTCACATCCATACATGACGACTGGAAAAACCATAGCCTTGACTAGACGGACCTTTGTTGGCAAAGTAATGTCTTTGCTTTGCAATATGCTGTCTAGGTTGGTCATAACTTTTCTTCCAAGAAATAATCGTCTTTTTATTCATGGCTGCAGTTACCATCCTCAGTGATTTTGGAGCCCCCCAAAAATAAAGACTGCCACTGTTTCTCCATCTATTTGCCTTGAAGTGATGGGACCAGATGCCATGATCTTAGTTTTCTGAATGTTGAGCTTTAAGCCAACGTTTTCACTCTCCTCTTTCACTTTCATTAAGAGGCTCTTCAGTTCTTCTTCACTTTCTGCCATAAGGGTGGTGTCATCTGCATATCTGAGGTTATTGATATTTCTCCCAGCAATCTTGATTCTAGCTTGTGCTAGAATCCAGCCCAGGCTTTCTCATGATGTACTCTGCATATAAGTCAAATAAGCAGGGTGACAATATACAGCCTTGATGTACTCCTTTTTCTATTTGGAACCAGTCTGTTGTTCCATGTCCAGTTCTAACTGCTGCTTCCTGACCTGCATAAAGATTTCTCAAGAGGCAGGTCAGGTGGTCTAGTATTCCCATCTCTTTCAGAATTTTCCACAGTTTATTGTGATCCACACAGTCAAAGGCTTTGGCATAGTCAATAAAGCAGAACTAGTTGTTTTTCCAGAACTCTCTGACAATTCAGTGGATGTTGGCAATTTGATCTCTGGTTCCTCTGCCTTTTCTAAAACCAGCTTGAACATCTGGAAATTTGTGGTTCACGTATTGTTGCAGCCTGGCTTGGAGAATTTTGAGCATTACTTTGCTAGTGTGTGAGATGAGTCCAATTGTGCAGTAGTTTGAGCATTCTTTGACATTGCCTTTCTTTGGGATTGGAATGAAAACTGCCCTTTTCCAGTCCTGTGGCCACTGCTGAGTTTTCCAAATTTGCTGGCATACTGAATGCAGCACTTTCACAGCATCATATTTTAGGATTTGAAATAGCTCAACTGCAAATCCATCACCTCCACTAGCTTTGTTCGTAGTGACTTCTCATTCCAGGATGTCTTTCTCTAACTGAGTGATCACACCACTGTGATTATCTGGGTCATGAAGATCTTTTCTGTATAGTTCTTCTGTGTATTCTTGCCACCTCTTCTTAATATCTTCTGCTTCTGTTAGGTCCATACCATTTCTGTTCTTTATTGAGCCCATCTTTGCATGAAATGTTCCCTTGGTATCTCTAATTTTCTTGAAGAGATCTCTAATCTTTCCCATTCTATTGCTTTCCTCTATTTCTTTGCATTGATCACTGAGGAAGGCTTTCTTATCTCTCTTTGCTATTCTTTGGAACTCTGCATTCAAATGGGTATATCTTTCCTTTTCTCTTTTTTAAACAGGGGATTAGTCTCCAAAATTTACAAACAGCTCATGTGGCTTAATATAACAACAAACAATCCATCCAAAAAATGAGCAGAAGACCCAAAGAGACATTTCTGCAAAGAAGACAAACAGATGGCCAAGAGGCATGAGAAAAGATTTTCAACATGGCTAATTATTAGATAAATGCAAATCAAAACTACAATGACACATCATCTCACACCAACCACAATAGCTATCATCAAAGAATCCACAAACAGTAAATGCTGGAGAGGGTGTGGAGAGAAGGAAACCCTCCTACATTGTTGGTCGGGATGTAAATTGGTACAGCCATTATGGAGAACAGTATGTAGGTTCCTTAAAAAATAGAGCTGCCATATGACCCTGTAATCCCACTCCTGGGCCTATATCCAGCGAAAAGCATGGGCTAAATGGATACATGCACCCCAGTGTTCACTGCAGCACTGTTTACAATAGCCATGACATGGAAGCAACCTAAATGTCCATCAGCAGATAAATGAATAAAGAAGATGATGACTGCTACCCTCTGAAGCAGAATGAGTTCCTAGTCTAAAGTGTTCCAGTTCAGTTAACCTTACAATTTTCCAGGAGACTAAAATTATGTAGGTGAGATTAAACAACAAAATATGCAAACAACTAATCAGAAAATGAGCACATTTGAGCTTTAAAGAAAGTAGGAGCTGAGATTCCGAACAACTATCTACAGCTTTTAATTGCTGGCTTACTGTTCAGTCTAACGAACATGAATTGAGGGACTACAAATGCCAGGATGCAGATAGCACAGAATAAAGTGAAAGCGAAAGTGAAGCCGCTCAGTCGTATCCGACTCTTTGCAACCCTGTGGACTGTAGCCTACCAGGCTCCTCTGTCCATGGGATTCTCCAGGCAAGAATACTGGAATGGGTTACCATTTCCTTCTCCAGGGGATCTTCCTGACCCAGGGATCAAACCTGGGTCTCCCACATTGGAGGCAGACGCTTTAACCTCTGAGCCACCACGGAAGCCCTGCACAGAGTAAGTCACTTAAAAAGAACACAAAAAGCTATAAGCACAGTACCACTGGAACACAGGAAAGGCACGTAACCAGTCAGTGAGGTAGTGCTTTGTAGAAGAAGCACACCATTTTATAAAATTCAAGGGAAAACAGCTCCCTGAGAAAAGTTTAATGTCTCATTTTTCAATGTAGACATGTAGTCTACAGCTGTACTGTGCTTAGTCGCTCAGTCGTGTCTGACTCTATGTGACCACATGGACTATAGCTCGCCAGGCTCTTCTGTCCATGGAGATTCTCCAGCCAAGAATACTGAAGTGGTTTGCCCTGCCCTCCTCCAAGGGATCTTCCCAACCCAGGGATCAATCCAGGTCTCCCGCATTGTAGGCAGATTCTTTTACCGTTTGAGCCACCAGGGAAACCCAAGAATACTGGAGTGGGTAGCCTATCCCTTCTCCAGGGAAACTTCCCAACCCAGGAATTGAACTGGGTCTTCCGCGTTGCAGGTGGATTCTTTACCAGCTGAGCTACCCAGGAAGCCCATACTCTACAGCTGCTGCTGCTAAGTCACTTCAGTCGTGTCCGACTCTGTGTCACCCCACAGACGGCAGCCCACCAGGCTCCCCCATCCCTGGAATTCTCCAGGCAAGAACACTGGAGTGGGTTGCCATTTCCTTCTCCAGTGCATGAAAGTGAAAAGTCAAAGTGAAGTCGCTCAGTCATGTCCAACTCTTAGCCACCCCATAGACTGCAGCCTACCAGACTCCTCGGTCCATGGGATTTTCCAGGCAAGAGTACTGGAGTGGGTTGCCATTGCATTCTCCATACTCTACAGCAGTGGCTTTCAAATTGTGCTTCCCAAACCAGGATTTGAGCAGATGGAGAAGTGGACAAAATAACCAGACAGGGCAAGTGTTCCTATTTTCTCTTCAATCTGAGCTCATATTCTCCATCTTATCTATTTTATATTTTGGCTCTTTCAAAAAATATTTTACTGAAACATTTTCTACTGAAAAACAAGTTTAAGTGCTTATTACTAGAATGTATGCTTCAAGAAAGCCAGGATTTCTTGGTCTGTTTTGTTTACTGGTATACCTCCAGTGCATAGAACATGGAGAATCAATGAACCATTTACGCTTTCAACCAATATTTAGTGAGCCAAGCACTGAAATATGTCAGGCACTGACCTAGATGTTAAGATACAATAGTGAACAAGAGCCCCAAATTCCTGTCCTCATGGAGCTGACATTTCTAGTGATTAATATTTCACAATGGGGGAGGGGGGCAGTTATCTCAGTTGGTTAGAGTGTGGTGCTAATATTTCACAATAGGCACAGGGCCATAGAGAATATCTAGATTGTAAGCCCACTAGTTGTTAATTGTTTAGTCGATAAGTCGTGTCTGTCTCTTTTGCAATCCCATGGACTGCAGCCTGCCAGGATTCAGTTCATGGGATTTCCCAGGCAGAAATACTGGAGTGGGTTGCCAAATCCTACTCCATGGGATCTTCCCACCCATGGATCAAACCCCTGCCTCCTGCATTGGCAGGCGGATTATTTACCACTGAGCCAACAGAGAATTACAAGCTTGCTAGTTACAGTGATTATATTATACCTATCTCGAGAATCTTGCCTGACGATAGAAAGTTTAATCCAGAGGTAATACTGCTTTCTGACCTATGCAATATGACTTTCTCCAGTTCATCCCAAGTTCTGCTGGGATACTAGCCTCACTTCCCTACCATGTTAAATACATGAAACTTGTGTCAGACTCAGACAGGGCTCTGTGGTCCACCTGTTCTCAATTCCAAAGCAAAAATAAATCAGAGATGACAAGGAAGCACCACTTTATAAGAAAAGTAAAGGGCAGGGATGGATTATGTGTAAGTGTGCTTTATCAGTAGAAATATGGATGGCTTATACTTCAACTGCAAGGTCTATGTGCCTTGAAGTCTAATTACCTTAAAATTACAGACTAAAACTACTGCTGATGCAAATTTGTGCCATTACATACTATGGAGTTCAACAACCATTAAGAAACTAAACTGATAATCACAAAGCTAAGAATAATGTCAAATTAAAAAGTAGGAATAACCCTGGAGTCCAGTGGTTAAGAACCCACTTGCCAATACAGGGGACACTGGTTCAATCCCTACTCCGGGAATATCCCACATGCTGTGGGGCAACGAAGCCTCTGTGCTACAACTACTGAGCCCAAGCTCTAGAGTCTGTGAGCCACAACTACTGAGCCCACATGCTACAACAACTGAAGCCTACACACACTCCAGCCCATGCTCTGCAACAAGAGAAGCCACCTCAATAAGAAGCCTGGGTACTGCAACAAAGAGTAGCCCCCACTCACAGCAACTAGAGAAAGTTTGTATGCAGCAGTGAAGACCCAGTGAAGTCAAATATCAAGCCATCTTTTTTTTAAAAAGTAAGAATAATAGCAATCAAAATCATAGCCAATTCAAGGCAACATTCACAAAGTGGTCTTCCCTCTCAACTGTAGGAGTATCAGTTATCTACATACACACACTGGTAGAGTCTTTGCCATTAAATAGTGCAGTCAAGCTAGAGGTGGTAAATACTGATTCAGAGTTACCAAAGGCTATTAAAGATGCTCATTTTAATTTGTGAATACTCAAGTTTAATACCCTTAAAGTGCTCTTAGGTTGCCAAGAGCCAGCTCATTTCTGTAGGTGAAACTGCCTATCACATATAAGAACAATAACTCAGATTTATTTAATTTGTTGTGGCTCATCTGGGGGCTGACTATTTTGAGCATAACTGTTGTAATCAGCAGAAACAGCAGGAACTTCAGAATTCAGTGGACCTATGCTCAAATTGAAGTGGTGGGGCAAATCCTGGGCAAGTCATTTAACTTCTTCATCTATAAAGTAGAGATTCTGTTATATTCCTACCTAATTGTAAGACTTTGAAATTATTTATATAAAATGTCTAACACACAGGCTCTAAAAAGTCATTATGAAATAAAGTCCAGTCTGTTTATTCTACAAAGATGAATTCTATGGTACATATTACTCTCTGCAGGTCCTCAGAAATATCTGAAACAAGTAGATTCCAGAATAGGCACGTGTTCTACCCAAAGCAACATCTTTTGGATTGAAAAATCAGGAAGCCTGATGAAAGGTAATCTTAGAAATAAGAGGAAAACAGGGATTTCCCTGATGGTACAGTGGTGGTACAGTCTGCCTGCCACTGCAGGGGACATGGGTTCGATTCCTGGTCCAGAAGATTCCACGTGTGGTGAAGCAATGAAGCCTGTGCTCCATAACTACTGAGCCTGTGCACCACAACTACAGAAGGCAGCATGCTCTAGAGCCTGCATGCCCCAACTACTGAGCCCGTGTGCCTAGAGCTTGTGCTCTGCAACAAGAGAACTACTGCAACGAGAAGCCTGTGCACCACAACAAAAAGTAGCCCCTGCTCACCACAAGTAAAGAAAGCCTGCAACAAAGACCCAGTGCAGCCAAAAAGAATAAAAAATGTTTTTTAAAAAAAGAAATAAGAACAGTCCAAGGTAGCTTTTGGGTTACCTTGGTAAGGAAGACAGGAACTGGAGAGATGACAATGATGGTGAGAAACTTCTAAGAGTCCTTGAACTAGGGGCTGCAGCTAACATAAATGAAGATGGTTAAGAAAATCAACCACCAGAAAAAAGTTTTCCCTAAATTACACTATGGGTGTTAACAATATGAACAACTAAAATATTGGAGTCTATAAATTCAAAATTAAAAAGAAAAGTTAAACATAGAAAAATTTAATCATTACATTTTTGCATCTGCTCCTTTGACTTGGAACAGGAAGTCTGATGCTTTTCTAATGTATCAAGAGGTCAATGTTAGGTCTTATATTTTTGTGTTACATAGGTACTAAAGAATTTAGCCTTGAATCCTTTCATTGGGAATGATTAATTTTATCCTATTTCATAATGGAAAACAGCTGCTTTGAAATGTAGGCATTTCCAAATATAAATAGATGTCTTGCATAGTGTTTTTTATATTTAGGATTACTACTCCTCAGATATTTGTAGAATTTTGGCATTTGAATGATATCATGCTTCAATTTCAGTACCACAGCACAGTAAATCAGTATCTCCACTGTCGCTGAATATTCATTGGAAGGATTGAAGCTAAAGCTCCAATACTTTGGCCAGCTGATGCAGAGCCAACTCATTGGAAAGGATCCTGATGCTGGGAAAGGCTGAGGGCAGGAGGAGAAGGGGGCAACAGAGGATGAGATGGTTGGATGGCATCACTGACTCATCCATCACTGGATGGACATGAATTTGAACAAACTCTGAGAGACAGTGAAGGACAGGGAAGCCTGGCATGTTGTACTCTATAGGGTTGTAAAGAGTAAGACCCAACTGAGGGACTGAACAAAAACAACAACAGTAGCTATTCTTTCACACCATGAACATCAATTGGAAAAGGTTATTTTCATAGAATATAAGGTCAGAGAAACTTTTTCTGGAATTCAGTAGACAACTCCACAATTTGGGGAATGTAATTCAGGCCATCATGTTCATTTACTGGAAACCAATTTCAGCAAAGTCAGCCAGTCTATCTCCTGCCAAATGAGTGGTCTTAAGGCATAATTTTGCTAGGAATGAGCAAATACAACCACACATTTGGAAGATATTTCTGAACAACCTTCCTTTTATTCAAACTGAACTGTAATGTCAACCAAATAGGTCAAATATATGATTTTAGTCTTTGCTGGTGTGCTGAATGTCTTTTGGATGCCAAGTAAGTTGTTTTTCTCCAGTATCTTCAGTACCATACCTCAACTAGGTCAATTAATCTCCATAATAGGGCAGATTTCCATGACATGAATCTAATAATTCACTAAGCAAAGTATTCAACTATGTTTGGTGCAAACCAATGTTAATTACCAGTTACGGACATGATTCATTTTGAACATTTTGCATAAAAAATGGAATCTTAAGAAATAATACAATGAACAGCCTTAAGTCTTTGTAAAATGTTTCTGTAAAAGAACTGAAGTTTCCTAAGTGCAACAGTAACATTATTGCAGAAGCACCATTTGTAGTCATATTCATTAATTTTGACCAATCTATACTAAAAATTTCAAGACTTTTCTCAACATAAAAAAATCCAGGTATTTCTAGATGAACCCATCACAAGTCACTCCAAAAGAGTTAGACTGCATCAAAATTATTAACATATAAATTATATATCTAGGTGCAGTTCTCAAACTTTAGGGTGTATCAGAATCAGTTGGAGGGCTTATTAAAACAAATCGACAAGCTTCATTTCCAGTAGGTCTGGGGTAAGGCCTGATAATGTGTATTTATAACAAGTTCCCAAGTGGTACAGTGCTGTTGATCAGGAACCATACTTTGAGAACCACTGGCTAGACACATAGTTAAGTGTATTGTTAAATGTACAGTGTTTATATCTGCTGTAACCAACTGCAATCTAAAACTTTATAATTAAACTTCTTGACACAATTTGTCACAAAAATGTTCAGCCACCAATCTTAAACATCCTGAACAGTATCTACTACTTTTGCAAATGTTTGTTCATGATGTAAAATTCTGCTGTACTCAACACTCCTTTCTTAAATCACTACCTACAAAAAGCTTTTCAAGCCCTGGCAATTTTTTCATGTAATATATAATCACATTTCATGGCAGTATTATTTAATTCTGTCTGTATTCAAAAACAACCTATTGAAATTCCAATCCCTTTTTAAAGTTCTTTTTGTTTCAGCACTCATTCTTGTATACTGGTCATATTTCTTACAATGGTTTATTTTTAAATGGTGTCTCACACTACAGTCTTTCAACAAACACACTGTGTTTAGATACATCATCACTTCCACTAGGAAATAGACTCCCTTTGATTTTCCTTTAAATATTTGTCCTTCTTGTGTAAGTGTTCTCCACTTTTCAGATATGGGTACAAGAAATATTTCATATTCTTCAAAACTACTATAAAGAAAGGACAAGCAAAAAAGAAAACAAAAAATAGTACAAGCACAACAATCAATGGTGTTTTAGTTTTCTATTTTTGTGTAACAAACTACCCCCCAAACTTAGTAGCTTAAAAAGCATTTATTTTTGCATAGTGTCTGTGAATGCGGCTTAACTGGCTTCTTTGGCTCAGGGTCTCTCACAGGCTGTAATCAAGGTGTCAGCTAAGGTTGCAGTCATCTCAAGGCTTGACTGGGAAAGGATCTGCTTACAAGCTCACTCAAGTGGCTGTTGGCAGGATTCAGTTCCCTGTGGGCTGTTGCACTGAGGGCCTCAGTTCCTCACTGGTTGTTGGTTGGAGGCTGTCCTCAGTTACTTGTAATGTAAACCTCTTCATAGGGCAGCCCACAACATGGTAGCTTGCTTCACCAGAGTGATCAAGCACAAAAATCCAAGGGAGAAGAGAGTACAAACAAGATGGAAGTCACAGTCTTTTATAACCTAATCTTGGAAGTGGCATCTCATCACTTTTGCTATATTCTGTTCATTAAAAGCAAGTCACAGTCCAGCCCACACACAGGAGGTGGAGGTAGATTAAACAAGAGTGTGAATACCAGGAGGTGGGAATTACTAGGAGCCATGTCAGTTCAGTTCAGTCGCTTAGTCGTGTCCCACTCTTTGCAACCCCGTGAACCACAGCACGCCAGGCCTCCCTGTCCATCACCAACTCCCAGAGTCCACCCAAACCCATGTCCATTGTGTCGGTGATGTCATCCAACCATTTCATTCTCTCTCATTCTCTGTTGTCCCCTTCTCCTCCTGCCCTCAATCTTTCCCAGCATCAGGGTCTTTTCCAATGAGTCAGCTCTCCGCATCAGGGGGCCAAAGTATTGGAGTTTCAGCTTCAACATCAGTTCCTCCAATGAACACCCAGGACTGACCTCCTTTAGGATCGACTGGTTGGATCTCCTCACAGTCCAAGGGACTCTCAAGAGTCTTCTCCAACACCACTGCTCAAAAGCATCAATCTTCGGTGCTCAGTTTTCTTTATAGTCCAACTCTCACATTCATACATGACTACTGGAAAAACCATAGCCTTGACTGAATGGACCTTTGTTGACAAAGTAATGTCTCTGCTTTTTCATACGCTGTCTAGGTTGGTCATAACTTTCCTTCCAAGGAGTAAACATCTGTAAATTTCATGGCTGCAATCACTATCTGCAGTGATTTTGGAGCCCAGAAAAATAAAGTCTGTCACTGCTTCCACTGTTTCCCCACCTACTTGCTATGAAGTGATGGGACCAGGAGGCATGTAGAAGATGGCTACATTGAAAGGCAAGTGGTACTTGGTCAGACACCATGGAGCAGTACAGACTGCAATAAATGAAGACCATGTGGCTTGACAAAAGGGGCAAGTCAGTGTTGCACGAGGACGATATTTCAAGAGCGGCTAGAATGTTAAAATTCTTGGTAATATTTCACAATTTTTAAAATGTTGGCAACAAATCCATACCTGTTAAAAATGAGTGTGTAAAATACAAGTTAAATGATAGAAGGAAATGAAAAACCATTCAACTAGATGATACCTTAATATTCAATCCAAACCCACAATGTGACTTTAGATCCTGATGAACACTACTGATGAATGAAAATCAATGGAATTCTTTTAAAAAATGTTTGGAGCTATGGGCTGCCAATTTGCCATCCTTGCTATAATCTTTGTGATTTTCTTTGTGGTATAGATGAAAATGCAAAAGTTTTGGTGTCTGAAATGCAAATTGTGGTCCTGCCACTTTCACTATGTCCTTGGGCCTAGGACAAGGGTCAGAGAAAAGATCCTCAGGGCTATTACTGTTAGTATTTTCTTATTTGTCTTTCCTACTAGAATATGAGCTCCTGGAGGATTAGAGTACCACTCCACCTGACTGCAGTGTTCCCTTATCTCACTTTCTTAGTTCATTTTTCCATACAGCACTTACTATACTTTCTAAAAGACAATACACTTTGTCTTTTTATCTGGTTTATTGTTTGTCCTTCCTACCAGAATATAAACTTCATGAGGTAAGATACCTGTTTTTGTTACTGCTTTATCCTCTCAATATTAAACTGTGCCTAGTGCACAGTAGAAGCCCATTAAACATTTATATAAAGAATAAATTCCATTGTTCATAGTACAGAGCACAGGGTCTCAAACAGAATAGGTGTTCAAAAAATGCTAAAAAGCATTCATTGTTCTGATAAGAAAAATGAAGTGAAATGAGGCCAGAGAATGGTAGGCAGATCAAGAAGTACCTTGCATGTCATGTCAAGCTTAAGGCATGAGAGTGAAATGTCAATGTCCAGCTTACTTGGTATACAATATATTTTGTTCAAAGTAATTGAAGCTGTCATTAATATGGCATTTACTATATTGCATATAATGTTCTAAGCACTGTATTTAATTTAATACTCACAATAAAGTCTGTAAATAAGATAAAATAACATAATTAATCTATGTAATAAGCTACTTAGCCCAGGTGGTAGCTATCATTACTAAGACCAAGGGGAAATTTATTCTGTAAGTGCATTGCTAAACAGCTACAAAGCTTACTTTTCCTTAACAAACTGTGGCAATTACATTTGAAATTGAGTAAGTTTCATGGAATGAACCTATAATATTAAAACACTGGCTCTAAATTCTTCCTTATCTGCCTTTCAAAGTCTTCTATAGTAAATGAGTCTATCAACTTACCTCTTTCTCTTTCATTAACCATTATTATATACAATGCGTTAAGCCCTGCAGCAAAATCTCTGCCCTCTTGGAACACAATTAAAAGATAATAGGGACACCCAATATGGATGGGTCATAGTGGAAAGTTCTGACAAAATGTGGTCCACTGGAGAAAGGAATGGCAAAAACACTTCAGTATTCTTGCCATGAGAACTCCATGAACAGCATGAAAAGGCAAAAAGACATGACACTGAAAGATGAACTACCCAGGTCGGTAGGTGCTCGGTATGGTACTGGAGAAGAGTGAAGAAATAACTCCAGAAGTAATGAAAAGATGAGCCAAAGCGAAAACAACGCCCAGTTCTGGATGTGACTGGTAATGGAAGTCAAGTGTGATGCTGTAAAGAACAATAATGCATAGGAACCTAGAATGTTAGGTCCATGAATCAAGGTAAATTGGAAGTGGTCAAACAAGAGATGGCAAGAGTGAACATCAACGTTTTAGGAATCAGTAAACTCAAATGGACTGGAATGGGCAAAATTAATTCAGATGACAATTGTATCTACTATTGGGGCAAGAATCCCTTAAAAGAAATGGAGTAGCCCTCATAGTCAACAAAATGGTCCAAAATGCAGTACTTGGGTGCAATCTCAAAAATGACAGAATGATTTCTGTTCGTTTCCAAGGCAAACCACTCAACGTCACAGTAATCCATGTCTATGCCCCAGTCAGGAATGTGTAAGAAGCTGAAGTTGAATGGTTCTATGACTACCTACAAGACTTTCTAGAACTAACATACATAAAAGATGTTCTTTTCATCATAGGGGAGTGGAATGCAAAAGTAGGAAGTTAAGAAACACCTGGAGTAACAGGCAAGTTTGGCCTTGGAGTACAAAACGAAGCACGGCAAAGTTTTGTCAAGAGAATGCACTGGTCATGGCAAACACCCTATTTCAATAACACAAGAGATGACTCTACACATGGGCATCACCATATGGTCACTACTGAAATCAGACTGATTATACTCTTTGCAGCTGAAGATGGAGATGCTCTACACAGTCAGCACAAACAAGAACGGGACTGACAGTTGCTCAGATCATGAACAACTTAGATCATGAACAACTTATTGCCAAATTCAGACATAAACTGAAGAAAGTAGGGGAAACCACTAGACCATTCAGGTATGACCTAAATCAAATCCCTTATGATTATACAGTGGAAGGGACAAATAGATTCAAGGGATTAGATTTGATAGAGTGCCTAAAGAAACATGGATGGAGGTTCTTAACATTGTACAGGGGATTTCCCTGGTGGTTCAGTGGTTAAGAATTCACCTTCCAATGCAGGGGACTCAGGTTCGATTCCTGGTCAGGGCACTAAGATCCCACATAAATCGGGGCAACTAAGCCTGTGCACAACTAAAGAGAAGACCACAGGTCACAACTAGAGACGCCCGTGCACTGCAGTGAAGGATCCCACATGCTGTAACTAAGACCCAACACAGCCAAATAAATAAATATTAAAAAAAAAAACACACATTGTACAGGAGGCAGTGATCAAGACAATCCCCAAGAAAAAGAAATGCGAAAAGGCAAATTGGTTGTCTGAGGTTTTACAAATAGCTGAGAAAAGAAGAGAAGTGAAAGGCAAAGGAGAAAAGGAAAGATATACCTGTCCAAATGCAGAGTTCCAAAGAATAGCAAGGAAAGAAAGTCTTCCTCAGTGAACAATGCAAAGAAATAGAGGTTAAAGACTAGAGATCTCTTCAAGAAAATTAGAGATACCAAGGGAACATTTCATGTAAACCGGGGCACAATAAAGGACACAAATGGTATGGACCTGACAGAAGCAGAAGATATTAAGAAGAGGTGACAAGAACACAAAGAACTACACAAAAAAGATCTTCATGGTCCATATAACCATGATGGTGTGATCACTCGCCTACAGCCAGACATCCTAATTGTGAAGTCAATTGGGTCTTTGGAAGCATCACTGTGAACAAAGCTAGTGGAGGTGATGGAATTCCAGTTGAGGTATTCCAAATCTTCAAAGATGATGCTGTGAAACAGCTGCACTCAATATGACAGCAAATTGGGAAAACTCAGCAGTGGCCACAGGACTGGAAAAGGTGTTTTCATTCTAATCCCAAAGAAAGGCAATACCAAAGAATGTTCAAACTATACACAATTGCGCTCATCTCACCCGCTTGCAAAGTAATGCTCAAAATTCTCCAAGTGAGGCTTCAACAATATGTGAATCAATAAGTTCCACATGTTCAAGCTGGATTTAGAACAGGCAGAGGAACCAGAGATCAAATTGCCAACATCCATAGGATCATAGAAGGAGGAAGAGAGTTCCAGAAAGACATCTACTTCTGCTTTATTGACTAAACCAAAGCCTTTGACAGTGTGGATCACAACAAACTTGGAAAATTCTTCAAGAGATGGGAATACCAGAACACCTTACCTGCCTCCTCAGAAATCTGTATGCAGGTCATGAAGAACCAACTGTAAGAACCGGGCATGAAACAACAGAATGGTTCCAAATTGGGAAAGGAGTACCTAATGGCTGTATATTGTCACCCTGCCTATTTAACTTATATGCAGAGTATATCATGCAAAATGCTGGGCTGGATGAAACACAAACTGGAATCGAGATTGCCAGGAAAAAAATCAGTAACCTCAGATATGCAGATGATATCACCCTTATGGCAGAAAGCGAAGAGGAACTAAAGAGCCCCTTAATGAAAGTGAAAGAGGAGAGTGAAAAAGCTGCTTTAAAACTCAACATTCAGAAAACTAAGATCATGGCATCCAGGCAAATAGATGGGGAACAATGGAAACAGTGACAGACTTTATTTTCTTGGGCTCCAAAATCACCACTGATGGTGACTGCAGCCATGAAATTAAAAGACGCTTGCTATTTGGAAGAAAAGCTATGACCAACTTAGACAGCTTATTAAATAGTAGAGACATTACTTTGCCAACAAACATCCGTCTAGTCAAAGCTATGGTTTTTCCAGCAGTCATGTATGGATGTGAGAGTTGGACCATAAAGAAAGTTGAGACTGAAGAATTGATGCTTTTGAAGTGTGGTGTTGTTGAAGCCTCTTGAGAGTCCCTTGGACTCCAAGGAGATCAAACCAGTGAATCCTAAAGAAATCAGTCCTGAATATTCACTGGAAGGACTGATGCTGAAACTGAAGCTCCAACACTTTGGGCACCTAATGCAAAAAACTGACTCACTGGAAAAGACCCTGATGCTGGGAAAGATTGAAGAGGGGAAGAGAAGGGGATGATAGAGGATGAGATGCTTGGATGGCATCACCAACTCAATGGACATGAGTTTGAGCAAGCTCTGGGAGCTGGTGATGGACAGGGAAGTCTGGCGTGCTGCAGTCCATGTGGTCGCAGAGTCAGACGCAACTTAGCAACTGAACTGAGTGACATACAAATTTCCAGTCAAAAGGTATGTAAGTTCTAGGGATACAGTGCACATGGCAAAGGAGAAAAAAGAGAATTATAATGTGATATGAAAATACTATGAGAAAAAAAAAATGAGAATTAAAAAAAAGGCACTCTGGCAGCACAAGGTAAGGCATCGTTTACCTCGGCTGGGAAAGATTTCATAGCGACAACATTTTAGCAAGAATAAGTAGGAACCTGTACACAAAGAGTGAGAGTTAAATAAGAAAAGCACTATATAAGAAGACATGGAATGTCTAGAATGTTAAAAAAAAGAAAGTTCAGAATGGTTGGGACCTTCCAATGTTTGGAACAGGTATGGCAAATGTAAGCACCAAGTAAGCTGGAGAGAGTTTCGGATCAGACTGTGTGAATGGCACTGTCTGCCATGCTCACAAGTCTGAGTTTAGTAAGGTTAGGCAAAAAGTCATTGGGTATCTTTGGGCACAGAAAAACGTCAGCTTCTCTGATAGCAATGTAGAAGATGGACTATGGCACAAAGAAAGAGGCAATTTTCACAGTTCAGGTAAGAAATGATGGCAGCCTGAACTACAGCAATGGGGTTGGAAGTAGCTGGACTCAGGAGATATATTTGAGGTAAAGGTGACAGGATCTGGTGACCAAGTGGATAGGATAAGTGACAGGAAGACTGAAGAATTGAGAAGATCCTCATGGTTTCTGGCTTGAATGGATGAAAGATGACATTCATAGAAAAAGAGAACACCCTAAGTAGAACAAGTTTTGGTGGAAAATAATGAACTCCATCTTGGGTATTTTTTAATATAAGTGACCTATAAGATTTATCTTGGATTTTTTAAAATATAAGTGACCTACAAGACAATGAAAAGATGTGTTGAAAGCTTATGAGAGAGGTTGGGCTAGAGAAAAAGAGCCATAGGAATAATCATAATACAGTTAACATTTAAAGGCACAATAACGGATAAGATTGCTCAGAAAATGAATGTCAAAGAATATGGCTACGGCACAATTCATGAGAGCACCAATGCTTAAGGAAGCAGTAACAGGAGGAGAAACAACTAGAGACTTATGTGGGAGAATCAGCACTAAGCTGCATTATGGAATCCAAGAAAGGAAATTCAAAGAAAGGATATCTCATAGAGCATGAATAAAGGGTAAGAATGGAAATGGTTTTGGTGGCTTCAGAATGGTGACATCACATATCAAGTGGCAATAGGCTAGGGAATGGGAATTAATAAAATCTTCTATCTTCAAGAATGATGATGGTTAAAAGGGAAGAAGAGGGATTAAGGGAATCACAAAACAAAGGGGAAGTTTTTATTCTTTAAAGGTTATTTGTATATGCATATGTACTTATAAGTGAAAGAAACCAGAAAGGGAGAGACTTAAAATGTAGGGAAAAAAAGAGACTGCTTCTTTTGAATTCCTATAAAATCATTATATGAGTCACTCACTTGGCACTGAGCTTACACATTTGCTTGTACTGGCAGTACTGTCCATTTAGCAAATGAACATAAGTGCTCAATAAATCTTAAAAAAATTTTTTTATTGCATCAGTGCATATTATCTGGCTAAAAAGTGTGCAATTTGACACAAGAACGTACAAAAAGGAAACCATGTGGTGAAACTGTGGAAACAGACTTTAAGCAATACAAATCCAAGACAGAATTTTATACACTATTTACTGTAAATTTTGTTGTTGTTCAGTCATTTGGTTATGTCTGACTCTTTGCAACCCTATGGACTGCAGCATGCCAGGATACCCTATCCTTCACTATCTCTCAGAGTTTGCTCAAACTCATGTCCATTGAGTTGCTGATGTCATCCAACCATCTCATCCTCTGTCGACTCATTCTCCTCCTGCCCTCCATCTTTCCCAGGATCAGGCCTCTTCCAATGAGTGGGCTCATTGCATCAGGTGGCCAAAGAATTGGAGCTTCAGCATCAGTCCTTCCAATAAATATTCAGGTTTGATTTCCTTGATCTCCTTGCAATCCAAGGAATTCTCAATAGCCTTTTTCTAGCACCACAGTTCGAAAGAATCAATTCTTCGGCACTCTGCTTTCCTTATGGTCCAATTCTCACATCTCTGTATGACTACTGGAAAAACCATAGCTTTGACTAGATGTAAGTGATATCTCTGCTTTTTAATATGCCTCCAGGTTTGTTATAGCTTTTCTTCTAAGGAGCAAGCGTCTTTTAATTTCATGGCTACATACACCATCTGCAGTGATTTTGGAGCCCAAGAAAATAAAGTCTGTCACTGTTTCAATTGTTGCTCCACTATTTGCCATGAAGTGTTTGAACCAGATGCCATGATCTTAAGTTTTTTGAATGCTGAGTATTATGCCAGCTTTTTCACTCTCCTCTTTCACGTTCATCAAGAGGCTCTTTAGTTCCTCTTCACTTTCTGCCATAAGGTTGGTGTCATCTACATATCTGAGGTTATTGATATTTCTCCTGACAATTTTGATTCCAGCTTGCACTTCATCCAGCCCGGCATTTCACACGATGTACTCTGCATGTAAGTACATAATGTACTTTGCATGTAAGTGAAATTAGCACAGTGACAACATACAACCTTGACATACTCCTTTCCCAATTTTGAACCAGTCCATTGTTTCATGTCTGGTTCTAACTATTGCTTCTTGACCTGCATACATGTTTCTCAGGAGGCAGGTCAGGTGGTCTGGTATTCCCATCTCTTGAAGAATTTTCCACAGTTCATTGTGACCCACACAGTCAAAGGCTTTAGCATATCCAATGAAGCAGAAGTAGATGTTTTCTAGGAATTCTCTTGCTTTTTCGATGATCAACTGCTGTTGGCAATTTGATCTCTGGTTCCTCTGCCTTTTTTAAATCCAGCCTGCACATCTGAAAGTTTTTGGTTCACATACTGTTGAAGCCTAGCTTGAAGGATTTTGAGCATTACTTCGCTAGCATGTGAAATGAATGCAATTGTGTGGTAGTTTGAACATTCTTTGACAATGCCCTTCTTTGAGATTGGAATGAAAACTGACGTTTTCCAGTCCTGTGGCCACTGCTCAGTTTTCCCAATTTGCTGACATAATGAGTGGAGCACTTTAACAGCATCATCTTTTAGGATTTGAAATAGCTCAGCTGGAATTCCATAACCTCCACTAGGTTTGTTCATAGTGATGCTTCCTCAGGCCACTTGTCCTCACACTCCAGGATGTCTGGCTCTAGATGAGTGACCACACCATTGGGGTTATCCGGGTAATTAATAGCTGTTTTGCATAGTTCTTCTGTGTATTCTTGCCACCTCCTCTTAATCTCTTCTGCTGGGTCCTTTTCGATTCTGTCTTTTACTGTGCCCATCTTTGCATGAAGGGTTCCCTTGGTATCTTCAATTTTCTTGAAGAGATCTGTAGTCTTTCCCAGTCTATTGTTTTCCTCTATTTGTTTGCATTGTTCACTTCAGAAGGCTTTCTTATCTCTCCTTGCTATTCTTTGCAACTCTGCATTCAGATGGTATATCTTTCCCTTTCTCCTTTGCCTTTTGCTTGAACCCCATGAACAGTACTAATGTCTAGACCAAAGAAAAATCATTTCACTTCTTTGCATCTGTTATTCAACTGTTAAATGAGCAGAAAGGCACATATTTTGTGAGCTTATGTGGGTTAAACAAGATATGTAAAAAGCACTTGCTATACAACCTGGTGCTCAAGAATAGAAATAATTACTATTATGGTAATTTTTCCTACCACTGGTGCATCTAGAAGAGTCACTAACATTTCAGGATGTGTCAATGATTGAGGACAATTAAATAATCAGGAGGTAAGAAGATGGCAGAGAAGTAAGACAGGGAAATTGCCAGTCACCACAAATACATCAAGAACTCATCAATATAAAGAGCAACGCCTATAAAGCAACCTCTAGGCAATAGCAGAAGACTCCAGGCCTCCAGGGGGATAGGTTAAGCTCCCTGGAATGAGGTAGAAGAGAGAAAGGGAGAGATAAAAAGGGAAAAGACAGAGAAACTTCTGGATGGGAGCTTGTGCCCAAGGGAGGGAGGGAATCCTGAAGCAGGAAGAGTTCCTGTGCACTGGGAAACTCCCTCACAGGCAGGTCCAAGGGGGAGATGCAGAATCTGGGAAAACTGACAAAGCAGGGACTTAGAGGGCAGAAAAGAGAAAAAGCCGCACTCCTCAGCCCATAAACAACTCACGGACTGTGGCCCTGAGCAAATGGTGGGCTCAGGGAACTGAGAAGGCCACAGAAGTCCCACGGTGCAGAGGGTGGGCCCAGGGTGACGAGCAAGGCACAGCATACAAACCTCTCCAGCACACACAACCCTCGCAGCTCAGAGGGCAGGCCTGGAGAGCCGAGACAAGTGCACACAAGACCTGTGACATACAGGGCTGGCTGGTGAGACAAAACAAGTGCATGCAAGCCCCAAGACCCAGACGGTGGGTCCAGAGAGCAGAGACAAGTGCACATAAGCCCCAGGATGCAGAGGGTGGTCCCAAGTAGCCAAAACAAGTGAACACAAGCCCTGAGACATAGAGGGTGGGCCTGGTGAGCTGAGACAGGTGAACACAAGCAGCACAATGCAAAGTGTGGGCTCAGGGAGCTGAGACAAGTGTACACAAGCCCCATGATGCAGAGGGTGAGCTCAGGGGCCTGAGGGAAGCCCACAGAAGTCTCTGAAAAGCAGAGTGTACAGTTTGGGAACCAAGAAAAGATCCACATAAGACCCCATCTAGCAAGCTTTGTTTTGCAGTTCAGGGCAGGGCAGGACTGGGGAACAGAAGCACCAGCAAAGATTCCAGGGACAAGTAGGGGGCTGGCGGCAGTGAAGATATGCTGAGAGGGCTTTCATACAGCTGTGGAAATAGATGTGTGTAACACTGCTAAAGCTAAAAGAACTGCCCAAAGACAGAAGGACTGCCCAAAGACATACTGAACCCACGGACACGCCAAAACCTACTAGTGGAAACCGAATTGCCCTTCAGAGAGATGAGATATAGGCACATCAACGAGAACACAGGCACAAGCTCCCCCAACCAGGAAAACATCACAGGAACACTAATCCAACCCCCATCCACTGGGGCAGAATCCACAACCAAGAAGAACTACGACCTTGAAAACTTTTTTCTTATAAATCACAGTTTATTCCACCTACATATTTCTACCTTCACATTAGCCTTTTGTGGTGGTGTGGAGTTTTCCTCTTTGTTTTTCCTGTAAACAAAAAATTCACTTTAAGATTACTTTTTCCTTTTTCACCCCTTTTTTGGGGGATTTCTTGGATTTTGTTTTTGATATATTTGACTGCTTTTCTTATACATCCTTACCAGTTGTAGCTATTCCTAAATATGTATAAATCTTTCACATATGTCTATTTATCTTTGTTTTTCTATTTTGCTTTTCTCTTGTTTTTACCATTTCCACCCTTTCCTTTTCTCTCCCTTTTCTTCTTTTTTTCTTTTCCCTATTTTCCTTCACTTTCTTTTTTTCACCAAGTAAGTTAAATTCTTGAGCTCTCTTTGCTATATTCCCCAGTTGGCACTCTGCTCAGGCTCAGTTTTTCAGATTGAGCATTAGCTAGCTCTGGTTTTAATTGGTCAGTATCATTTTTCATTTCCTTTCTTCACAAAGTCAGTCTCCTGTACTCTTTTCTTTAGAATACTTTGCTTATAACTCTATGTGTGGAAGTGTGTGTATATGTCCAAGTATTTCTGTAATTATCTGCTTGATCAGCTTGGTCTCCTCTCACTAGAATACCGGCAGATGTCACCCCAACAAGAAGTCAACACAAACCACTCAACCTACCTTTCCCTACAAGGGCAAAAACCAACAGGAAGAAGGAATACAATTCTAAAGCCTGGGAAAAGGAGACCTCAAGTGGAGCAAGTTAGAAAAATATCAAAAAGACAGAGAAATACAGCACAAATGAAGAACAAGGTAGAAACTTACAAAACCAAACAAAGAGGAAATAAGCAACCTACCTGAAAGAGAATTCAGAATAATGACAGTAAAGATGCTCCAAAGACTTGAAAACAGAATGGAGAAAATGCAAGAAACAATTAACATAGTTAATACAATTACCAGTACATAGAAGAAATAAAGAATAAGCAAACAGAGATGAAAAACACAATTACTGAAATAAAAATACTCTAGAAGGAATCAATAGCAAAATAACTGAGGCAGACTGGATAGGTGAGCTGGAAGACAAAATGGTGGAAATAACTGCTGAAGACCAGTATAAAGAAAAAAGAATGAAAAGAATTGAGGATAGTCTCAGAGACATTTGGGACAATATTAAACACACCAACATTCAAGTTATAGGGGTCCCAGAGGAAGAAAAACAAAAAGAAAGTCACTGAGAAAATTTTTGAAGAAATTATAGGTGAAAACTTCCCCAACACAGGAAAGGAATTAATCAATCAAGTCCAAGAAGCGCAGAGAATCCCTTACAGAACAAACCCAAGGAGAAAAACATCGAGACACATATTAATCAAGCTAACAGAGATTAAGCACAAAGAATGCTAAAAGCATCAAGGGAAAAGCAACAAGTTAACATACAAGGGGAAACCGATATGATTAACAGTGGATCTTTCAGGAGAAATGTGGCAGGCCAAAAGGGAATGGCAAGATATATTTAAAGTACTGAAAAAAAAAATCTACAACCAAGATTACGACATGCAGCAAAGATTTCATTCAAAATTGATGGAAAAATCAAAAGCTTTACAGACAAACAAAAGTTAAGAGAATTTAGCACCACCAAACCAGCCTCACAACAAATACTAAAGGGAATTACATAGCCAGTGAACACAAGAGGAAAGAAAGACCTAAAAAAACAAACCCCAAACAATTAAGAAAATGTCAATAGGAACATACATATCACTAATTACCTTAAATGTAAATGTATTAAATGCACCAACCAAAAGATACAGACTGACGGAATGGATACAAAAACAAGATCCATATATATGTTGCCTACGAGAGACACACTTCAGACCTAGAGACATATACAGACTGAAAGGATAGAAAAAGATATTCCATGTGAATGGAAACCAAAAGAAAGCCAGAGTGGCAATCCTTATTTCAGACAAAGTAGACTTCAAAATAAAGAATATTATAAGAGACAAAGAAGGACAGTACATAATGATCAAAGGATTGATCCAAGAAGAAGACATAACAGTTGCAAATATTTATGCACCCAACATAGGAGAACCTCAACACATAAGGCAAATGCTAACATGCATAAGAGGGGAACTCGACAGTAACACAATAAGAGTAAGGGACTTCAACACACCACTTTAGCAATGGACAGATCATTAAAACAGAGAATCAATAAAGAAACAAACCTTAAACGAAATATTAGATCAAATGGACCTAATTGGTATCTTCAGGACTTTCCATGCAAATGCAGAGGAATACAGTTTCTTCTCAAGTGCACATGGAACATTCTCCAGAATAGACCACATCTTGGGTCACAAGTCAAGCCTCAGGAAATTTAAGAAAACTGAAATTGTATCAAATATCTTTCTCTGACCACAACACTATGAAAATAGTTATCAAATACAGGAAAAAAAAAAATGCCCAGAACACAAAATCATGGAGATTAAATAATACACTACTAAATAATGAAGAGGTTACTGAAGAAACAAGGGAAAAATCAAAAGATTTCTAGAAATATATGACAACAAAAACACGATGACCCAAAACCTATGGGATTCAGCAAAAGTAGTTCAAAGAAAGAAGTTTATGGCAATACAATTCTACCTCAAGAACCAAGAAATGCTCCGAATAGACAACCTAACTACAACTAAAGCAGCTGGAAAAAGAAGAAAAAGTACCCCCCTAAAAAAAAGTTCCCAAAGTCAGCAGAAGGAAAGAAATCACAAATATCAGAGCAGAAATAAATGAAAAAGAAATGAAGGAAGCAATAGCAAAGATTAATAAAATTAGAGCTAGTTCTTTGAGATGATAAACAAAACTGACAAACCACTAGCCATACTCATCAAGAAAAAAAGGGGAAAAAAATCAAACCAACAAAATTAGAGATGAAAAAGAAGAGGTTACAATAGACAAGACAGAAATACAGAGGATCATAACAGAATATTATGAACAACTATATGCTAACAAAACAGACAACCCAGAGGAAATGGACAGATTCTTAGAAAAGTTTAACTTCCTAAGACTGAACCAGGAAGAAACAGAAATTATGAACAAGCCAATTACAAATGATGAAATCAAAACTGTGATAAAAAATCTCCCAAAAAACAAAAGACCAGGGCCAGATGGCTTCACAGGGGGAATTCTATCAAGCATTTACAGAAAAGCTAATGAATATTTTTCTGAAACTCTTCCAAAAAATTGTAGAGAAAGGAACACTTCCAAACTCATTCTACAAGGGCACAATCACACTGATACCAAAAACAGGCAAAGACAACACACAAAGAGAAAACCACAGGCAAATATCACTGATGAACATAGATACAAAAATCCTCAACAAAATTCTAGCAAACAGAATTCAACAATACATTAAAAGGCTCAAACACCATGATCAAGCCAGGTTTATTACAGGGATGCAAGGATTCTTCAATATATGCAAATCATTCAGTGTGATACACCATATTAACAAACTGAAAGATAAAAACCATATGATCATCTCAATAGATGCAGAAAAAGCCTCTGACAAAATTCAGCACCCATTTATGATAAAAACGCTTCAAAAAATGGACATAGAGGGAACCACCTCAACATAGAAAAGGCCATATATGATAAGCCCACAGGAAACATTTCTCAATGATGTAAAAATAAAAGCATTTCCTTTAACATCAGGAACAAGAGACAAGGGTGTCCACTCTCACCACTATTATTCAACACAGTTTTGAGAGGTCCTAGCTATGGCAATTAGAGAAAATAAGTAAAAGGAATCCAGACCAGAAAAGAAGTAAAACTCACTGTTTGCAGATGACAATGTACTATACATAAAAAACCCTAAAGATATTATCAGAAAATCACTAGAGCTAATCAGTGAATTTAGCAGTCAAGGGATACAAGGTCAATACACAGAAATCACCTGCATTCCTATATACTAACAATGAAAAATCAGAAAGAGAAATAAAGCAATCAATCCCATTCACCATGGCAACAACAAGAACAAAAAATATCTAGGAATAAACCAACCTAAGGAAACAAAAGAACTGTATACAGAAAATTATGAGACACTGATGAAAAAAAATCAAGGATGACATAAACAGATGGTGAGACAGTCCATATTCCTGGGTAGGAAGAATCAATATTGTGAAAATGACTATATTGCCAAATGCAATCTACAGATTCAATGCAATCCCTATCACATTACCAATGGCATTTTTTTCACAGAACTAGAACAAAAAATTTCACAATTCAAATGGAAACAGAAAAGACCCTGAATAACTGAAGCAGTCTTGAGAAAGAAGAATGGAGCTGGAGGAATCAACCTTCCTGACTACAGATTATACTACAAAGCTACAGTCACCAAGACAGTATGGAACTGGCACAAAACAGAAATATACACCAATGTAACAAGATAGAGAGTCCAGAGATAAACCCAGGCACCTATGGGTACCTTATTTTTGACAAAGGAGACAAGAATAAAGAATGGGGCAAAGACAGCCTCTTCAGTATGTGGTGCTAGGAAACCTGGACAGCTACGTGCAAAAGAATGAAATTAGAATACTTCCTAACACCATACACAAAGATAAACTCAAAATGGATTAAAGACCTAAATGCAAGATCAGAAACTATAAAACTCTTAGAGGAAAACAGGCAAAACACTTGATGACATAAATCAAAACAAGATCCTCTATGACTGACATAAATCAAAACAAGATCCTCTATGACCCATCTCTTAATGGAAATAAAACAAAAATAAACAAGTGAGACCTAATTAAACTTGAAAGCTTTTGCACAGCAAAGGAAACTACAAACAAGGTGAGGTGAAAAGACAACCCTCAGAATGGGAGAAAATAAAAGCAAAGGAAACAACTGACAAAGAATTTCCAAAATATACAAGCAGCTCATACAACTCAATGGCAGAAGAACAAACAACCTAATCAAAAAGTGGGGGAAAAGCCTTAAACAGACATTTTTCCAAAGAAGACATATAGATGGCTAACAAACACATGAAAAGATGCTCAACATTGCTCATTATTAGAGATATGCAAATCAAAACTATAATGAGATACCACCTCACACCAGTCATAATGGCCATCAAAAAGTCTACAAACAATAAATGCTTGAGAGGGTGTGGAGAAAAGGGAACCCTCTTGCATTGCTGGTGGGAATGTAAATTGATACAGCCACTATGGAAGACGGTATGGAGACTCCTTAAACTAGGAATAAAACCACCATATGACCAAGCAATCCCAGTCCTAGGCATATACCCTGAGGAAACCAACACTGAAAAAGACACCTGTACCCCTATGTTCATTGCAGCACTATTTACAATAGCTAGAAAATGGAAGCACTCTAGATGTCAATTGACAGATGAATGGACGAGGAAGCTGTGGTACATATATACAATGGAATATTACTCAGCCTTAAAAGGAATGCATTTGAGTCAGTTGTAATGAAGTGGACAAACCTAGAGCCTATTATACAGAATGAAGTAAATCAGTAAGAGGAAATGTATATACCATATACTGACTCATATATATGGAATCTAGAAAGATGGTACTTATGAATTTATTTTCATGGCAGCAGTGGAAAAACAGACATAGAGAACAGACCTTGGACATGGGGAGAGAGGAGGAAGGAGTGAGATGTATGGAGAGAATAACATGGAAACGTACAATACCATATGTAAAACAGACAGCCAATGGGAATTTTCTGTATGACTCAGGGAACTCAAACAGGGACTCAAACTCTGTGACAATCTAGAAGGGTGGGATGGGGAGGGAGATGGGAGGGAGAGGACATTGGTGTACCTATGGCTGATTCTTGCTGATGTTCTACAGAAAACAACAAAATTCTGTAAAGTAATTATCCTTCAATTAAAAATAAAGTGGCAAAGAAAATAATAATCAGGAGCCAAAGCAGCCACTGCTATACTGTATTCTAGACAACAAAAGCACAAAGTGGTGTATGCTCTTGATCAGATTTCTCAAACTTTTACTTATTCATTTACTATCAACATGATTTCTGCAACATCCAAGTACTGTTGTTTAGTTGCAAAGTCATGTCTCTTTTGCAACTCCATGGACTACAGCCTACCAGGGTCCTCTGTCCATGGGATGTGCCAGGCAAGAATACTGGAGTGGCTAGGCATTTTCTTCTCCAGGGGATCTTCCTGACCCATAGATCAAACCCATATCTCCTGCATTAGCAGGCAGATTCTTTACCACTAGGCCACCATGGAAGCCCCTCCAAGTACTATATCCAAGTGCTGTACCCTAATACTTTTCTTTAAGTCAACTTACTTTTTAAAAATTGGCCTCATTCTAAAGAGTTATACCTATGAAACTATGGGTTTCATGTGTTCTATTTTTTTGTAATATATATACACTAACCATTAAAACAAAGTATTCATACCATTAACCACCCACATCATCTTTGAAACCACATTCTAAAACTGCTTTATGGTTGCTCTGAGACCCTTGGGAAGAGATTAGGTAGTAGTGATTTGTGGTTTTACTTAATTTTTCTGCTACTGGCAATGATCACTTACAAAGTTTTGCAGAACATACAAATGAAACCAACCAAATAACAAAATTCATCCCAGTTATACATAACAATGAATATTTTCAAGGGAAGTCCTAAATTGTTTAAACCTAAACAGACAACCCAGCAATTTATCTTTTATTTAATCCCTCTAACTCTATTATCTCTGTCACAAATGAAAATCAGATTGGGAATAAAGGCCGAACTTGTGACCTAGACTCAAGAACAGAACCAAGGGAAGGAGAAATACACTAGTGGGTTTTGGACTGAATCACTAGCATTTCAGTCAAAAGAAATGGAAGGCATGCAAATCATTCAAGTGAAAAACTGTTATCTTCAAGACAGTGAAACAGCCCCCTGAAAATGCAAATCACAATCAGTTATTAACCAACACTTTTCAAGTCTGTGTTAGAAACCAAGAAGTTCTCCATCACTCCAACAACAACAATCACTGACCAGAGCAAGGAGAGAAAACTTCAGTCACTGATTACATCTACAGATATTTTATAGATGCAGTTTGGAGCCAGTCTTAAATTCACCATATTAAGAGCCACACTACACACTTTTAAAAAGTCATCCCTACAATGCATTCTATTAAGATCACTAAGCTCTTCATTGAAGGAAAAAAAGATATCCTGTACCTAAAACAAACAAGTTATTATAGAGACTATGAAAAGATCAAAGAGTTGTTTATAATCTAGCATGGGAAATAAGACATATATTTTGCAAACAGTAGTGCTTATGACTACTGAGAAATTTTCCCCCAACATCTAGTTTCAAAAAACTTTAAACATATAGCAAAGTTGAAACAATTTCATAGTGAACATTAAACTAATCACAACTGAGACTCTACCATTTTTACTACATTTGCTTTACCATCTATCAATCCATCTGCCCAATCCAAGATATATTTTTTATGAACTGCTGGGATTTTAAAAGTCAGGCTATGTGTAATGAAGAATCTTAGTAGGTCATTTTAGGGTTGCCTCTCAATTTTTGCTGATGATGTGCATGAACAAAAAAGTTGGAAAACCACAAACCCACAGTGTTCAACTACCCCGCCAACCTCTAATCAAAATCTATTCAGAGCTCAAAGGTCATTTTATGTCTCCACATCTGTGTCCACTCTCTGAACCCTTTCCAGACCTCTTCAAGGCTCAGTACCAATCTGTGAAACCTCCCTCAATTTTCACACTTTCAACCAGAATTAACCAATACTCCCTACAGGGACCATATTTTTCAATCATGAGCAATTAGTTCACAGTATCTGCAACTTTGTTTTCAGCTTGTCTCGTTTACTAAAATCTGACCTTCTTGAGAGTAGTGATCCCCTTACTTCACTCTGAATCCTCAGCAATCAACATATTACCTAGCCTATAGGTACTCAATGAATAATAACAAACAGCCCCAAACCTGTCTTTACCCAGAAGCCAGAGAAGATTTTAGTTCAATATGCAAATAATTTAATCTGACTGGCACTTTAGAAGGCTTCATCTTAGAGCACTCTTGCTAAGAGCATGAGCTTTGGAGCCAGATCACCTGGGCACGTATCCTAGCTCTGCCATTTATTGCCAGGTGACTATGGGCAAGTTTCTAAACTTCCTGTGCCTCAGTTCCCTAATTTGAAAACGGATAATACTGTTTCACAGGTTATTGTCAGGATCAAATGAGATAATTTTCATTTGATAAAGCACCCAGATTAGCAGCTGGCACACAGTGAGTATTCCATCAACCTTAGTCACTGTTGACAGCAACCAAGTTAATAATGACAATGAGGTAAAAAGTCCTTAAAAGTGGAGTGGTAGCAGTGAAAACAAAGTGTAAGGAATGGCCATGAATGGACGAACTACTGAAAAAATGCCCAGTCAGGAAGGCAAGCAAATGGAGTCCGATATATATATTTCTCCCACTTTGTATTGAGATAGCTCGTGACTGAATTTTTTTAAAAAATTATTAAAAACAGCTATAATCTATCCAGCCTAGGCACAAATTAGATGCTGAGCACAAGAAGTCTAGCATGACTGAACTCTAGACACAAGTTGTATGACCACTGCAAGTTTCTTTATGTGGGTCTTTCAATCTCTTAGCTGAGATTTTCTCCTCCTCATTACTCCAGCACCATTTCCTTAGTTTATGATTCCAGTTCCATGTCGTTTTCTGACTGTGTGCACATCCCCAAGAGCCTTGGTTGGGGAATAGGTTTGTAGTTCCGTCCAACTCAATCCTGTACTATTTTTTTTTTTTTCTTCCTGCCCACCTCCTTTAATTCTCAAGCCTTGCTATTCCCTACACGTAGGAACTTGAAACCTAAGAGTATGGGAAAGCAACAAAGCAACAGCAGTTGTGCCAAGAACTGGGGATGCTGCCAAGCTGTTCTCCAGGCCCCATATGCAGTGACCCCATGCAGAGATTAGACTGGCCCCCATAGGGCCGCACATACTTGATATTCCCATTTGCTTCTGCTTGCTTTTCTTCTCTCCTTTAAAGAAGCCTCTTCCCAAGCATGTAAGTAATTCAAATCCAATTCATTCTTTAAGACCCAGGTGAGGTCCAACTTCAAGGAAGCCTCCTCTGAGCATTTTAGCCCAGATATAGCCCCCCAACACACATACACCATAACAAGTACTATACTTACAATCTTTACCATAAAGCGTAACCACATAACACATTTATACCATTGAATAAATGTTTCATGTGTATATTTTGATTTTCCAAGGGCAGGAACCATGTCTCACATGTCTTCTAAACCCCTTCCTCTTAGTGGGTTAACACTTGTTGAAAAGTGAACTAGTTGGCTTGTCTGTTTGTTTGTTTAGGTTAAGGAAGGATGAGATAAAAATAGGTTGAAATGAAAATGGTTGAATGGACAGATGGGTGCAAAAGAAGCAATGGTTCAAAATTCGGGGAAAAGTTGTAGAAGAAAGGTGTTCAATTAACATGTTTAACTGATCTGCTGCAAGTTTGGAAAGAGACTAACAGAAGAAGGATGTCAACTGCAAAATTTGAAAAGGGCAGCTTGAGGCAGAAAACAGCAGGAGAAAGATGGAGCTACAAAAGACATTCTGCTAAAACCTAGAGACAGGCCAATTGGGTAAAGGGGGTTATTGGGATGACATGGGTAGAGAGATGTGGTTAATGTAGGTGAGCGAATTGGTAGAGGGTGGTATGAAGGGTTGGGTAGATGGATAAAATGGTCAAGGGTATTTAAGCAAGTGGGTTAGCCGACTGGGCGGTGAGTGGGTAGATGGGAGAAAAGGTAAGTGGGTGGGTGGTTAGGTGTTTAGTTGAGAGGGAATAGGTGTGGGGCGAGTTATTTGAGATCCGGCCCCTCCCTCACCTTGACCCGGAAGCGGATGAGTGCTAGCCTCACGCAGTGGCTCAGGCAGGCCGGTGGCAGGAACCAGGCCCGAGGAGGAGGGGTGCCCTTGTTGCCCACGTGTCCCACGATCAGTTGCGCTGTCTGCCGCTCGGCCTGGCACCGACGGCCCCACTCAGCCAGCCGGTCCTTGCCCAGGCCCCCGGGGAACATGACCACCAGCTCCAGGCCGTCGCCGCCGGGATAGGCACAAGCCTGACAGAGCGCTGACAAGTAGCCCAGCATGGCGTTCCATTGGCCGCCACACACCCAATCCGTCTGGTAGCCGCCATAAAGCCGCGGCAGCGCTGAGCCCGCGTCCACAAGCACCCGGGCCCCGGGTAGCGGAGGGGGCGGCGGCGGTGGCGGCGGCGGCGGCGGCGGGTGCAGGCCGGGGTGCGCCTGGCCGTGATGGTGGAAGTGGTGAGCGGGGTGATGGTGCCGAGTCGGCCCCGCGCCCCCGGAGTAGGCACCCAAGGCGGCGGGCGGGAATGGCGGTTGCTGAGGTGCGGAGCCCCTGGCGGCGCGTGGAGCCCCGGGCGCTAGGGCTGCCGTAGGCGGCAGCTGGCGATGCTGGTGCTGCTGCTGTTGCTGGCGCGAGACCGTGCGCGCGAGTTTGAGGAGGTCCACTGGCACCACGGCCCCGGGACAGCGCTTCTCCAGGAACTCTTGGAAGCCCTGGACGCCCATGCTTCGTCGGTGGGCAGATGAGACGGCGGCTGCGCGAGCAGGCTAGGCGCTGATCTGGGCGCGAAGCTGGGGGCGGGCGCGTGCGCACTCCGCGGGGGGCGAGGGGGCGGGGAAAGGATTCCCGAGGGGAGGGGTGAGCTAGAGAGGGAACGAGGGCAGGGTGAAGAGGAGACAGCTGACTGGATTTGGGAGGAGAGAAGGGGTGAGGCCGACCGGAGTCTGGAGAGGCTGGGAGGATAAAACCGATGACGTGCTGTAGTCACTTCTTTTTTATCCCTCTCCCGCCGCTCTTCACCGCTTCAGGAGGGGTAAAGCCTTTTCCTGCCACCTCCGGGAGCCATATTGTCTCTTCTCTGTGGTACACGCTTTCTAGCTGGAGGCGGGGGTGGTGGAGTAGCGGGGGCGGGGCAGGGAAGCGGGGCAACCTGGGAGTTGTATTCTCTTCAAAGGCTTCGGGATAAATAGTTGGAACTAAATTATCCTTTTCTACCCTTGTATTCACTAGGTATCAAGGGGCGGGGCGTGATAAGCGTTTAGGATTTGCACTCTTAACTCTACATCCACCGAGTTTCTTCAGGTTGTTTATCGCCTTTCCCAGGAAAAGGAGTTTGGGGGTAGTGATGCATCATGGGAAAGGAAGTAAAGTGGATTATTTTAATTCAGCTTAAGTATTATAAGATTCCCAAGGAGAAAGAATTTTCCTTTGGGGGGAGGGAATAACGGGGGTAGCACATTATTGAAAAAGACACATATGAAAGGTAAAAATGATAACCACCACCATTTCTGTGAGGCCTTGATGCTGGGAAAGATTGAAGGCAGGAGAAGGGGAGGACAGAGGATGAGATGGTTGGATGGCATCACCAACTTCAATGGAAATGAATTTGAGCAAACTCTGGGAAATAGTAAAAGGGAAGCCTGGCGTGCTGCAGTCCATGGGGTTGCAAAGAGTCAGACATGACTGAGCCACTGGATAACAATAATAATATAATCTTAGGTTGTAAAATAACCTTAGTTCTGTAATAATCCACATAACTTTTAGCTAAGATAATTCTTTGAGGAAGAGTTTTTTGGCCCCAGTTTACGAATAGTGAGATTTACATTATTTATTTGCCCAAGGTAATGCAGAGACAAAGTGAAATAGGATATCCAATGTACTCGGGATCTCTTTGTTTAGGGATATAAGCATCAACACAAATTAAACTACAAGTTGTACCTTTCTGGTACTCTTTGAGCTACAATGTCATATAGTTAGGACATTTATTTGCAACCACTATGAATCAATTTGTTGGGGAGCTCTTGAGAAAATAGCAGTAAGGGCTCCAATTCCAGACATAATTGTAAGGAAGGGGGACTCCATCCAGGGTCTGAGAGTGAACTCTTGTTTAACACTTGGAAATGAATTGTCTGAGGAGACATGTGCTGACAGAGCAAGAGGCTTTATCGGGAAACGGCACCCGAGCAGAGAATAATAGGGTAAGGGAACCCAGGAGAAGTGCTCTGCCATGTGGCTCGCAGTCTGGGAGTTTATGGTGATGGGATTAGTTTTCAGTTTGTCTCTGGCCAATCATTCTGACTCTGGGCTCTTACTGGTGGTGTGTGAATTGCTCAGCCAAGATGGAGTCCAATGAGGATTCTGGGAGGTTGGTAGGACATATGGACTGGCATCTTCTCTTTTTGACCTTTCCTGAATTCTCCTGGTTGGTGGTAGCTTGTTAGTTCCATGGTCCTTACCAGGATCTCCTGTTGTTAAGATAACTCATGCAAGTGGCTACTATCTTGCCTGGCCAGGGCAGGCGGTTTCAGTTTTTACCCTAACAGTACAGAATCATCTTTTGAAAAATCTATTTTCAGCATTCTCCTTGGTTGGTTATGATATTGTGCCAGTCTTCTGGATGACTGGCTTTTACAGCCCACTGTTTCAGTAGGAGGAGGGTATCAAAGAAGATTCATTCTGTTCTGTGAGTAGTAGTCATATCTGGCTTGGAACTTAATAGAAGGCAGGAAATAAAAGCAGACTAAATAAGAACACAAAAGTGCAGAACCCAAGAGTAGTCCAGGTGAAATGAAGTCTGAGAATAGTGTGCATGCATGCTATGTTGCTTCAGTTGTGATTGACTCTTTGTGACCCTATGGACTGTAGCCTGCCAGGCTCCTTTGTCCATGGGATTCTCCAGGCAAGAATACTGGAGTGGGTTCCTGTGCCCACCTTCAGGAGATCTTCCCGACCCAGGGATGGAACTCTTACATTTCCTGCCATTGGAAGGTGGGTTCTTTACCACTAGTGCCACCTGGGAACCCCGAGAAAAGTGTGAAAGTATTAATCACTCAGGCATGTCTGACTCTTTGTGGCCCCGTGGACAAGTTGCCCATTGAGAAAAGTGTATGGGGATGCAAAAGCTGAAAAAGCGTCAAACTCCATAAAGAAATTCATCATAAAAGACTAGTGGAGATAGAATAAGTCAGATTGGCAAAGAATCAGTAGATGTTGAAGCAATGCACATAAATAACTCTTCAGAAAACAAGCAGTGAAAGAGAGAATAGTGGCTTGAAAGGATGGCAGATGGAAAGAATAGAGGTTTTTCTAGTATAATGGATACCTAAATGATTGTCTACTCAGCCCTCCTTTCCTAAGAATTAAACCTCTCCCCATTTACAGTTATAACAAAAACTGTCATGTTAACCATAACCATAGCTGACTGGGTCAATGGCACATAATGAATTCAGGCTGGGTCGATCATAATCTCACTCCCTAGAAATTTGAAACTGGACCAGAGAGACCAGTTTTTCTTGAAATTTAAATCTTGCAAGATATCAGCGGTCAATTTTCCCATCAGATGAACAAAATTAAAAGATGCTGGTCTGAAGGAAGGGAGAAAAATGCAGACTCAGAGAAGAGATGGAAGATGGGAAGGCTTCATCATGTTTAAGTCCCAGGTTTTAGATCATTCTTTAGATATTCTTGTCCTTGGTTTCTCTGAAGCAGTCTCATATCTTTACTATTTTTAAGATAGAATTGAATTAGAAACTACTCATGACCAAAAAATATTAATGCAAGAACTGGTACCAGAAATGGGGTGTGTCAAATTACAAACCCTAAACTGTGGGACTGGCAGAGATTGGAGATCTCTGGTATCATTAATCGAAAGTTTGCATTCTGTTATTTGGCAATGAAATAGTTGCTTATTGCTTTTCAGACTCAAAAACAGCAGCCCTTCTGCACATATCAAGAGTTTGGCAACTGTTGACGGTCAGATATTCATGGGCATTGCTGACTTATAGTAGTAGAACTCTGTCTCACTTCAAATATTTCACTAGTTAGGAAACTGACATCCAGGCAGTTGGAATGAGGTTATCTATATAAGCAGATTCTTTACCATCTAAGCCACCAAGGAAGCCATCTATATAAGCCAAAGCTCCCAAATGTGAAGATCTCTTCCTCTGTACATGCATTCTGCTGAAATGCAAGAGAGAGTGGGTAAGTGTATCATGCCCAGAGCAGATCAAAAAAGAGAAGCTTCACGTCCTTTAAATCAGCCTACTGTTTTCTATCTGTGCTCTGAACTGGACACCTTGAGCAGAATGCCAGGGAGAAGGAGGCAAGTCCTTCCGTACAGAGCTAAGAAAGAGAGCTGCAACAGAATGAGTCAGGTTACTCTGTTTAGTAAATCTAAAGATTCAAAGTGCATAAGTTGACTAGATTCTTGGCACTTATTAGCATTGTGAGTCCCCTCAAATGGAATCAACAGGCAGTCATATGAGGTTTTGAGGAAGTTGTAACACTAGAAAATCATATCTAGTGAACAGCAACCGTGAGCCAGCACTGATTCTCAAAGTATGGTACATGGACTAGCACATCTGCACCTAGGATCTGTTAGAAATGTAAGTTCTTGGGCCTCACTCCAGACCTCCTGAATCAGAAACTCTTGGGGATAAGGCCAGTAATCTGTGGTTTGTGTCTGTGTGCTCAGTCGCTTCAGCAGTGTCCTGACTCTTTGCAACCCCATGGACTGTAGCCCGCCAGGCTCTTCTGTCCATGGCATTTTCCTGGCAAGAATACTTGAGTGGGTTGCCACGCCCTCCTCCAGGGGATCTTCCCGACCCAGGGATCTCTGTTGCCTGTTTTGCAGGTGGATTCTTTACCTGCTGAGCCATCGGGGAAGGCCAATCTGTGATTTAAGTGGTGTCAAAGATAAACAAAGGCTGACATTAGTTAAAGCAGTGAGAACAGATTTTATTCAGTTACTGACAGCAGGGGAAAGAGCAGAGCTCCATTCCATTTGTGCAGAGGTGACAGCATTTTATTTATTTATTTTTTTTTGGTGACAGCATTTTAAAGGGAGGAGGAGGGAGGAGGAGTGAGGCGGGGCTCAAGTAGAGGCAGGAAAGGGAAAAATTACAAAGGGCTGGCCAGTGTAAATGCAATTAGGCTAGCTGTGTCTGCTCATTGGCAATTACTGAAGTCAGCATTATATCCTATAATATAAGAGAGACAGAGGCCCTATCCTTCATAACGATTACATTTCAAAGGATTGGTCCTTGAGACACACACTCTGGAGTTGTAGGAGATACATATACATCTCAAAGGGACAGGGGAAGAATTCATAATTGTAAGCCCTTTTTGGTAAACACTGTTAAGAAAGAGAGGTCAGGAGTCTATTGTCAGATGTCAGCTGGAATAAGCTGTAAATTCTTTTTACAGCCCCAAGCTTTTCCAGATGAAAATTGGGTCATCCCAGAGACTCTGACATATTAACATATTAGAACATGTTAGAACCGGATATGGAAAAACAGACTGGTTCCAAATTGGGAAAAAAGTATGTCAAGGCTGTATATTGTGACCCTGCTTATTTAATCTATATGCAGAGCCTATCATGTGGAATACTGGGCCAGATGAAGCATAAGCTAGAATCAAGATTGCTGGGAGAAATATCAATAACCTCAGATATGCAGATGACACCACCCTTATGGCAGAAAGTGAAGAAGAACTGAAGAGCTTTTTGATGAAAGAGGAGAGTGAAACAGTTGGCTTAAAACTCAATATTCGACACAGAAGTACAGAACAGACTTTTGAACTCTGTGGGAGAAGGGGAGGGTGGGATGTTTCGAAAGAACAGCATGTATATTATCTGTGGTGAAACAGACCACCAGCCCAGGTGGGATGCATGAGTCAAGTGCTCGGGCCTGGTGGGCTGGGAAGACCCAGAGGAATCGGGTGGATAGGGAGGTGGGATGGGGGACCGGGATGGGAAATACGTGTAACTCTATGGCTGATTCATATCAATGTATGACAAAACCCACTGAAAAATAAAAAATTAAAAAAAAAATATCTAAATAGAAAAATAAATAAATAAAGTAGTGCCTTAAAAACAAAACAAAACAAAAAAACAACTCAATATTCAGAAAACAGAGATCATGGCATCTGGTCCCATCACTTCATGGCAAATAGATGGGGAAACAATGGAAACAGTGACAGACTTTATTTTCTTGGGCTCCAAAATCACTGCAGATGGTGACTGTAGCCATGAAATTAAAAGATGCTTGCTCCTTGGAAGAAAAGCTATGACCAACCCAGACAGCATATTAAAAACCAGAGACATTACTTTGCCAACAAAGGTCTGTCTAGTCAAGGCTATGGTTTTTCCAGTAGTCATGTATGGATGTGAGAGTTGGACCATAAAGAAAGCTGAGCACTGAAGAACTGATGCTTTGAACTGTGGTGTTGGAGAAGACTCTTGGGAGTCCCTTGGACTGCAAGGAGATCAAACAAGTCAATCCTAAAGGAAATCGTCCCGAATATTCATTGGAAGAACTGATGCTGAAGCTGAAACTCCAATACTTTGGCCACCTGATGCGAAGAACTGACTCATTGGAAAAGACCCTCATGCTGGGCAAGATTGAAGGCAGGAGGAGAAGGGGACGACAGAGGATGAGATGGTTGGATGGCATCACTGACTCAATGGACGTGAGTTTGAGCAAACTCCGGAATTTGGTGATGGACAGGGAAGCCTGGTGTGGTTCAGTCCATGAGGTCACAAAGAGTTGAACATGAGTGACTGAGCTGAACTGAACTGAACTGAACTGAACTGAACTGAACTTAGAAGGCTAGAAGCCAAGTTTGGTCTGGTCTCTTTAGTGCAGGTGTTTGAATGGAGTGTTTGTGTTGAATGTTTTTGCAGGTTGCACTAGTTCTCCAGATGATTCTAATGTATTCTTAAGGTTGAGAATCACTGCTCTTCTAGAGCAAGCCCAAGGCCCAAGTACAGACTGCTAAAGCAAAAAGGAGCATCCATATAACTGACTCTCATAAGTTTTTCTATACCTGTAATTTGTTTTTTTCCTTCCTTCCTGTTTAGGTGGAAATGGTGTATACTTGGACCGGTGACTAGATAAAGGTGTGCCCCTTTGCTTTCCTGAAAGGAAACTTTGTGGTTAATCTAAATATTTCTCTATTATTGCATGTTAGATCTATTGGTCAGAGAAGGCAATGGCACCCCACTCCAGTACTCTTGCCTGGAAAATCCCATGGATGGAGGAGCCTGGTAGGCTGCAGTCCATGGGGTTGCGAAGAGTTGGACATGACTGAACGACTTCACTTTCACGCATTGGAGAAGAAAATGGCAGCCCACTCCAGTGTTCTTGTCTGGAGAATCCCAGGGATGGGGTCACACAGAGTCGGACACGACTGAAGTGACTTAGCAGTAGCAGCAGATCTATCGGTGGCAGTCAAGTTATAAAGCAATTGCAAGATCCACATTTAGATTGCACTGAACTAGATGAGGAAGGGGCATGTCCATGCCATGTTGTTGCTCTGGATGCAGTAGCTGCATGTGACTGGCAGTTGTCCATAGATTGTTAGGTGTGGGCATTTTGGAATTGTAGATATGGGGGAAACGGCATATGTGTTTATGGGGCAGTCAAAAGGAGGACTGTATGTAAACATCTATTTTGTCTCCCCTATACCCCTTTGCTACCCTTTTTTCTAGCTTACTCCCATGGTCACATCAGGAGCCATTCTTTATGTACTTTCCCCGAGAATTTGGGATTGAGCTAGAGGAGGAAGGATGAAAAATCCTGGCTGCATTTCAGCATCTGATTTATTTGTTCATAAGGGCCATCTGCATTATCCTTGTGTTTTGTGAGATACCACCACCAACTTTATAATAAATTCCTCTTTTTGTTTAAGCTTGTTCAAATTGAGTTTCTGTTACTTAAAAACACAAAACATATATATCACAAGAGAAACTTTATGCTAAACATTGGCCATAGAGAGGGTAAACAGAGGCCAAAGCCTTGAAAGTAGAAAGGGACAGTGAATGTCACAGAATAGTGGTTAAAGTGTGTGCTTTGGAGCTGAGATCTGGGCTCCAAAACCTGTTCAACCCCTTACTTGCTATATAACAAGTTATTTAACCTTTTGAGCCCTTAATATATCTGTGAAACATAGACTCATTAAGTTTTCATTAGATTTATTTGGTACCTACTATGTGCCAGGAATAACGCTTTGGTTAAGTTCGTGTTAGTCGCTCAGTCGTGTCTGACTCTTTGTGATGCCTGGACTTTAGCTCACCAGGCTCTTCTGTCCATAGAATTCTCCAAGCAAGAATACTGAAGTCAGTTGCCATTTCCTTCTCCAGGGGATCTTCCCGGCCCAGGGATTGAACCCGAGTCTCCCGCACTGTAGGCAGATTCTTTACCATCTGAGCCACAAGGCAAGCCCACTATGTGCCAGGAATAACATTAGGCTGGGAGTAAAGAGTTCTCAACCCACTACAATATTGTAAAGTAATTAGCCTCCAACTAGTAAAAATAAATGAAAAAAAAAAAAAAGAGTTCTCAAGACAGTCAAGGAGCTCAGAAGCTTGTGAAGATTAAATGATATATTAAAGTGTTTGGCACAGCAAGCATCTAACAAATCTTAATCATTAAAGTGAAAGGTAGAGAATAGCATAAAGAGGTTGCATGGAGAGTTCACATTGTATTAAATCTTGTGTTCCACCTAAGTAGTTAACTAGCTGTTTAGTTTCTGTTAAGGCCCCATTTAGCTTTCTTTATTGCCCAAATCTGTGGGGGCTGTTTGAGAGGCCGTAAGCTTATAATGGTAATAGGAAATAATTCATTAGAAGGTCTAATGAGGCTGCTATATTGCTTCTGTTTCTTAAACCAGCAATAATAGCAGGGAGGTCATTTGATTAGTAAAGAAAACAATGACTGTGGTTCTCAACCCTAGTTAGGTTAATATGATATTAATATATTATCTGGGGAGCTTTTTAAAACAATACTAATTAGGGGGATGGGGCCCAGACACTATTTTTATTTTACATTGTGGTAAAATATAACACAAAATTTACCATCTTAATCATTTTTTAATAAATTAATTTATTGCTCTTAATTGGAGGCTAATTACTTCACAATATTGTAGTGGTTTTGCCATACAGTTCAGTAGTGTTAAGTATATTCACAAGGCACTAATTTTTAAAAATACCTCCCTGGGTGACTTTAATATGCAAATAGGGATAAGAACCTCTGAGCTGGAATGGAGAAATCTTACAAATAATGGTTAAATTCCTGAGTCTACTTCCTCATTTGTAACATGCATGTGAGCTAGTCTTCATCTATTTATCCCAAAGTCTTCTTCCTATTCAGACTATCATCTATGTTGTACTTCATTTCTGTCTTGAGCTCCTGTCTTAAGACCCACCTTCTCAATTTCCTCAACTCCTACAACTTGAGCTCCTCCTAAATTCTTTAGTCACAGACTTAATTATGTCATCTCATTCTTTTATATAATGCTCATTAATGATGGCACATTTTAAATGGGTTTTATGGTGTTTTATCCTCCAACTTAAATATTTTCATCTCTGAACCTCACTTTATATCATCTATCATTGCAGCCAATACTCAGTCTTTCCCCAGCAGACTTGCTGTTGATTTGCGGATTGGGTTCAGCTTTGTTACATCTCTTTGACTGTTTCCTCTTCTCTTTAGTGATATGTAAGGTCCCTTCAGGAGTTGTTACTGTTATTTGAGCAAACCTACTGTGTGCCAGGCACCGTGCTAAGGCCTTTATGTTTTTCTTTTTTTACTTAGTCTCAAAATACCACCACTGAGGTATTTTTACAGATAAGGAAATCGAAGCCAATAAGTAATTTTCATAAGTTCACAAAGTTAGAATACAAATCCAGGTCTGCTGGACTCCAAAAGGCATCTGTATTAACTATAATCCGAACCAGGGCCCATTTCTAAACCAGCCTGACTTCCCAAGTGCAAGTTTGTTGTGAAAGTCACTAGAGTTGTCTAACAATAAGCACACTTAGCAAATTTGGGACATATCTCTTTTAATAGTCAAAACCACCTCATTTTACAAATGAGAAAACAGAAGTTTGAGAGGTCTGTAGATCAAAAAACCTGTGCTTGTTCCACTGTGTATCCTCCCTTTGTTGTTGTTTAGTTGCTAAGTTGTGCTGACTCTTTTGTGACCCTAGGGACTGTGGCCTGCCATGCTCCTCTGTCCATGGGATTTCCCAAGCAAGAATACTGGAGTAGGTTGCCATTTCCTTTCTCCAGATCTTCCCTTTAGGGATCACCTAAGAGAGAATACCTTGGAGTCACTGAATCATTAAATCAAGGTAATAGATTTTTAAAAATATTTTAAGAATCTTCATCTAATCTTGAATATTTCTGATAGACCCCTTATTCTGCCTCCAGGGCTATTTGCATAAATATATACATGAGTCTTCTACCTAAATTATCAAATGAACAAGGGATCTGACCTCATTTGACAGTTTCCCAAGTCACTGTAGTGTGGTAAATGAAGATGTGCAAGAGAGATTTCCAAATGCACTTTTTTTTTTCTGAAGGTGGACCATAAACACTATCAATACAAATGGAAATACCCCATCATAAGTTTGTGCAAAGAGCACATTTTGAATCATTGCTTGTATCATAAACATATACGTCTAATCCTGACATTATAAAACAAGCACTGGATATAACCTCATGTAAGACATATGAAGGACTTTCCTGGTGGCGCAGTGGATAAGAATCCTCCTACCAATACAGGGGACACAGGTTCGATCCCTGGTCCAGGAAGATTCCACATGTCACAGAGCAACTAAGTCCGTGTACCACAGCTAGAGAGTAGCCCCTACATACCACTGATAGAGAAAGCCCAAACACAGCAATGAAGATCTAGCACAGCCAAAATTAAAATAAATAAAAACAATAAAGATATATGAAAAGAATATATACTAATAATGATTAGTTGAAAAGTTAGTCTAAATGTATTTTGATTGTTATTATTACAGTATATCTGAGAGTCAGTATGAAAGTCAAAGTATTAGTCACTCATTCGTATCTGACTCTTTGCAGCCCTATGGACTGTAGCCCACCAGGCTCCTCTGTCCATGGAATTCTCCAGGCAAGAATACTGGAGTGGGTACCCATTCCCTTCTCCAGGGAATCCTCCCAACCCAGGGATCGAACCAGGGTCTCCTGCATGGCCTGGGGTTTTTCCCATGACCTTTGGAATCACACCTGGGTTTGCATCCAGGCTTCATCATTTACTAGCTATCGTGCCTTGGTAAATTATATAATCTCTCTGACCCTCAAATTTTCTCTGTTGAGATAGTAACAGATCTCGCTTATAGGATTGTTTTGTGAATTAAAAAATATCACAAGCCTAACTAACACAGGTATTCAGTAAATCATAGTGACTGTTACAATTATGGCTCATTGACAAATCAGGGGAATAGGTCCAACTCCAAAATTTGTTGGAGCTATAAATCAAGAGGTAACATACAGGTTGGTTAGTTTGTCCAGCCAATATAACTACAGGATTAAAGTTTTAAAATCTGTTAAGTTAGATTTGGTAAATGAAGAACCAGCTTAAGCCAGGTGATTGCAGTGACTATGACAGCATTTTAATAAGGTAATATACTCATTTTAACACAGCCTTTATTTTCTGTTTCAAAACAAAATTTCCAGGAAACAAAATACTTAACAATGGTTGGGTACAGATGAAATAAAAATCACAGTTTCAAAGAACCAAAATCAGACAACTGCTTAAAGGCAGATCGCTTAGGTTTATAAAAAAAATAATAAAAGTTAATGTCAAGAAGGATTAAAATTAGGTTTAACAACATTCCATATAATGCTACATTCCCCAATTAAGAAAGGAGAGTTGACATATACAACTAAAGGTTAAGTGTAGAGAAGTGGCTAAAATTCTGCATACTTTATAGTAAATTATGCATGAAAGTTTATTAATTGCATAAACTTCCTGAGTGGCTCCCATGCTGTACTAGGTCTACATGCTTAATATTCATATCAAACAAATTACAGCTTTAAGTGATTGAGCATGACAGACCTTGAACAACTGCACTTTCCAATCAATCACTATTTCTGCTGAGGGTATGTTTTGGACCACAAACTTCAATCTGAAATCTTACAATGGAGAAGAAATGCAACTTAAAAAAAAAAAAAAAAAAAAAAAAACGGGAAGGATGACAAGCATGAATTTAGGAATTTTATTTTTCAATGGCACTGTTTTCTTTCTCAAGAGCCCAGTTTCTCTCTTCCCTTCTTGCTTGACTTTTAGCCTTTTTGCTTGAGGTTCTTTTAATAAAAAAAAAAATCTTCCAGAATGGGAGCTGTTGGTTTATATAATCTTCCTGCTATCTCAGTTGAAAATACCTTCAGTGTAACCTAGTTACTATCCCAGGCCCATGCCTATGTTGGCTGTCAAGGTTTCTGACCAGTGTTTGTGTTCATCCTTCACATACAAAGACTATTTCCACGGTGACCTGAAAGCATTTCAGAAAAATTTCATACTAATTTCACTTCAAAGGATTTTACCAAGTTTGAGTGTCACCATTTTATAGTCTGAACTACTTGTGGGATTTTTATTTCAATCTCAGAAATTACACTTAAACAAATCAATGACCTTTTCTATGCTCCGTTCCCTGACTGGGTAATCTTTTAAATAAAAGGGGAAAAAACAAGTCCCCAGGAAACTACTTTCATCAAACTTTCATTCAGGATGAAAAATGAACAATCTATTCTAGAAATAATGGCCTGCACAACACCTCAAATATCTCAATATTCTTCTAAACCAAACAGAAGATTAAATAACTGAATCCCAAACTGATGGTAAGGATACTTCAGGAATGTACTTGTAGATGAAGCCGGAAATACAATATTAGTACTAACATTAAATGTGCTTTAGTGTTACACACAGTAAACAAGGGAAACAACTTGTGGTTTACAAACATTTGCTCAGTTTTCTGGGGGGAAAAAGGAATGCATCATTTTCATCACTCAGAGAAGACAGCAAAGGGGAAAGTCAATGCCTCTGATAAATGTTAGAGATTGAATGAACAGTTACAACTAACTACAATTCAACTAAAAGCATACAGCCATTTTAAGGTAATAAAATATCACTACAAATACTTAGTTGTATGCTAGTATGCTGAATGACAGGCCACTGCTATAAGATTTATCAAATATCTCATTGTGATAGTTAAAGCAATTTCAACCCATAGCCCTTTAGGCACACAGACAAGAAATGCATCTCTAATAAAAGATGCAAAGTTACAGGCACTGGACTGTCTAATTTAGGTACTTTCTTACCATTTGTTTGTTTACAGCTAACTTCTACCACTAAGTCCTATATTGCCACTAGCTGGATTATTTCTCTGTTCTCCATCCCTACATCCCCAAAGCTTATTCAGAAGCACGTGGCTCTCATCACTTAAAACATAGATTAGTGGCAGAGTGATGGTCCCTCTCATTTCAAACTCACAGCACTGGGACAAGAAGGCAGGCCAGATTTATAACCTGAAAGAATACTGAGAATCAAGGCAAAAAAACAAGTTTCACAGGCAGTGTTTTCATGTGTACCCCAAAACAGCTTTGAAAGAGGTAGATAAATAATTGTAATTGGATTGGGATTAAATATGGGGTTCTAAAATGATATAGCCCATCGTATTATACATAACACTCCACACTCAATCCAAAAATCACAGCAGAAAAGTGCCTTTTAAACTTTCACAGATAATTTTGATGTCAAACCATTAGAATTCATGCTGGATATAAAACTGGCAAGAAAAGATGAAAAACGAAGTGAATATTTGTTAACTACAGCAAATTGCCTTAAATAGAGATTTAAGACTGGTACAAATACATAGGGTTATTTTCATTAGATTTACACCAATACTGGTTTCATATTCTTATGATGTTACACCCAACTTCACAAACATAGCAGCAGGTACTTCATGATGAAATGCTCACATTGCCACATATGGAGATACAGTACTATTCATTAGACTTGCACTTTGAGAAGTAAATGTGATGGTTGGACATACTGACTACCCTCAAGAAAGCTTTACAAGCAGGATTGTTTAGTGTAACCTTTTTTCTTCTACAAGAAGGAAAATGGAAAGGGCAGGTTTTGGTGTGTGTTGGAAATGGGAAGAAGGCCATTCTTTATAGTAGGCTCTTTGTTAAGTAAGAAGGGAATGTCTGAGCTTTACCTCGAGTTAATTATTTCTGGGGAGGAAAAGTACCTCAGCAAGGATGAAAACAGCACTATCATGATTTATCAAAATTATGAAATAATGCAAAACCCCTAGATAGAAAACTAGCTAATATTTACAGTCAAAGTGACTATAATCTGAGTCAAACATTTAAGTAATGGGAAAAAATAACTTAAAAACCCACAGTGATGTGAATAACACTGTTTTCTTCATTTCTGCACACTCACTTTTTTCTGTATTTTTAAACTTACACACGTTACATATACATAATGTATACATAACATATATGTTAACCCAACTACTGCAGTCAGCATGGAGACAGCAGTACACTACTCACCATCTTCAAACTTTAGAAGACTACTTTTCTTTCCAGCAAAAAATCTGAAAAGATTCTAAATATTACAAGGCACTGCAAAAGTCTGCAGGCAAAATAATGATGAATTGTACGTAAAACAGAGGTGGTGGCAAAATGTGGGACATATGATATAGAGCAGCCATTAATAAATGTCATCCATGGAGCTTTTTTCATCCTGGGGTACACTATTTAAAAGGATTGTAACTCCAAAAAGGACCATAAAACCTGCAGTATTTTCAGCTTATAAATTGTAAGTCTCAATGTAATCACACAAAGCTGACTCTACTAATGAAACACAAGCAGTTTGAAAGAATTACAGATTTTAGGCACATTGTTTTTTGTACACATGGAAAACTGCAATGCGAGAATTTGCATTATACTAATGTCCTAAAACCATTTCAACTTGCAAATAATACTGTAGAAGAAATTTGAAGAATCTGTACATAAGATTTAGAAAGACTCATCCAAACCAGAATATGTTTTATAAAAAGAAGCTGTGACTCTTATCAACAGCAGTTCTCAAAATGCTGTCCTGGATGTCCCAAAATGATAGTGACAGAATCTTTATGATGCTGAGTGTGATCCTCAGGTAAGCAACAGAAGACACTTTTTTTTTGAAAAAGGGTGTTGAATGTCACAAAGTAGTGTGTGCAAAAAAAAAAGTACACCCATTAAGTTTTCCTCATTACCTGGCAAGATCATGGGGTAAAATTTTTAGAGGAATATGGAGGAAAATCTGTCAACAGAAATGTTGGGTGATCATTTGGAATGTTGACCAATAGAACTCATTATTAGTAAGTGTGTCCTAGAAATGACTTTGAAATCTTCAGAGTGAAAAGTATTTTAAACATGTTTATATGTGGTAGTTGATAAATACTGTTTTAGAATTCAATATTTGGGTTTCACAGATTGATCAAGCATTAGGTAACTTTGTGACCAGACTTTTAAGAATATTAGTTAACTTTCTTGAACACCAAAAATGTATATTCTGACTTTGCCTCCTCTCCTCCTAAAACTGGATAAAACCCAGTAAAGTGCAACTTGACAGTGATCTCTCTCAGATTCTAAAGAGGCTGCCAAAATCATCTAAGATCTAAAATCATCTAAGATGCTACAGATACTAACAAGAAAACTATAACAACTAAAAAAAACGTAATCTCCCCCCCAAAAAAAAGCTAAGGGCAACTTAAACAGTATCCTTCGAGGGTCTACTATCTACTGCAGGACAGTGTATACCCCTCATCTCTTAGAACCCTGTAAAGCCAGTGTTTCATGTGTAAGTCTCAAAACCTACTGCATCAAGTAAATTTCTCTTCAGAAGAATGGATTAATAGAGGTGTAACTTGAATCATCTTTGTTAGGAATACAAAGATTCCCCCCAAATGAGATTCATATCAGCTGCAGTATATCCCTTGCAAAAGAATGCAAGCCAAACCAATGCCTCTCATGCTCAAATATCATGAACTGTGCACATGAGAAACAAAGAGACAGCTGCTTTGAATTACTATGGAAATCCTAAAGCAGCTACATTATCTGCAGAATCAAGGAACTGTTACAGTTCTGTTTTTTCCTTCTTCTCCGCCTCACCTAAAACAAGGCTTCACTCCTACTGCTGTGATGACGGGAAGAAAATCACATTAAAAAGGGCTCATGTTCTATATTGGTTGAAAAGTTATTCTAATTTTATACACCAAAACATTTCCTGCAGCAAGTTACCCTGCCTTCTCTGAAAGGTAAACCTAAGATAAACAACATGAAGAATATCATAAGACCCTGCTGGAGAGTCTCACTTTGTCTATGTTTGGGGAATATAAATTTAAATAGTTCTTATACCTTTTAAAGAAAAGTATCATCTAGCTGCAGAGAACTGCAATTTTAAAAAATGAGGGCTTCTCAGCAATGCATTGAAAGTGTCCTGGAAATGATAATGCTCAAGCTGAGCGTATTAAAGCATTCTGAACGGTATTTTTTAAAAAATCAAGTATCAAAGAGGATAGGATTTGAAGTGAAAAAACATTTCTATGTGCAGTGTTCTATATACAAACTGCACAGTTCTACAGGTGATGAGCTATATCAAATACTACATTGGAACAAAAAATACTAGTGGAAAGTAAACTCAAAATGAAGGAAAATATGGCAGAACCCAAGAAGAAGAAAGTTTAATACCTTAGGTATCCTGAAAATAATTCTGAAAAAAACTCCCTTTTCCTCATTATCTACTCTGATTTACTTGGGACCAGGAGGGATTGTGGACGGATTCTGCACTGCTGAAGCTGGAAATGCCTGCAAATTCATCCCTGGTTGGAACGGTCCCCCAGGTTGGTTAGGAATTACTAGAGACTGTTGTGGTACTCCTGAAATTCCTACCCACTGTACTGGATACCCTGGCCTCACCACAGCATTATACTGACAAACATGGGGTATTCCATATGATGATAATGGCCCAGGAAATGAAGGAATTGACAGTCCTTGTGGCAAGGAGGTTGGGACAGCTCCACGGATTTGGGACAGAGAAGAAATCCATGTTGGTGTGTAGCCCATAGTAGATGGAGTATTCTAACAAAAATAAAAACAAAAACAAAAGATCAGTTTATTTGATAGATGCTTTTACTCTATATTCCTTCCTATTTTTTTCTGTCTTACTACTACTCTCTCATTATTATTCTGAGCGTCTACCATTTTGGGAGTAACTTTCTGTGTGCTCATAGTTATATACCTATTTCATTTCATCTTCATAACTGCCCTGCAAGACAAGCATTTTTAGATGAGGAAACAGAAGCTAAAAATTAATAATGCCCATCACCACTTAGCAAATTAACAGTAAGGTAAGAATTTAAACACAGTTCCAGATAACTCCAAGGCCCCTGGTAAATTTCTGTTCACAGTTCAATGCCTCCTTTCCTCATACTAGCACTACTCTTCTATTTTTACTTCCTTCTGCCAGTTCCAGACATTCTTTCATTCAGGGTCACAGACAAAAATAGTTCATCTTACTACATAATTCTCTGAAGACAGAGGATCATAATTTAGTGTGGCATAGGGGAAACAGCCTGGCATATAGTAGGTGCTCAATAAATATCACCTCCCTACCTCCTTCTACTACTCACTATTTGAAGTCTGATATTTCTGTTATATTTGGGGAAATTTAAACTTAAGACAATTATGTTTTTGACAGTTCTGAAAAAATATATTCCTGATTGATTCTTATTATATCATATTATGATTATGTGTATGTATAGAGATTACTAAAATCAACTGAGCACACAAGAGATTACTGAAATCATATGCACATGAAAATAATATGTCTAAATGAAAGTAATTCTCGTGCTCGCTTCGGCAGCACATATACTAAATGAAAGTAATTCTTCCTTAAGGGAGAGCTTGGTATCAGTCCCAAATTCTTAGCTCTTTTAAATTGATGGTCAAGTTAAAACCCTTTCAACTAAAGTTTCAAGTTTAAGTTAGGATAAAGATTTTCTTGCTTGACTCAAGAATGAATGACAGAATCTCCTGAGGGGAAAAAAGAACTCTTATTTAAAGTCCAGCAATCCCATTTTCATATCAGTGATTTTGTTGTTAAAGTAAAATTAAATACTTCTGGTTTTAAAATAGCTTATATAGTATGATCACATGTTTGTAAAGCTATTTCTGTGTATCCATATATAGACATAAAAAGATATCTGAAATGATATTTATCTAAAGTTAGTGACAATAATTTCTAAGTGGTGGAATTTTAAAATTTTGTACTTTTCTGCATTGATTAACTTCTATAACACACATTATTATTTTACAAACAATACCAATGTGATTTTTATTTTGAACAAAGACTAAATTGGAGATGACTTGTTATACTTAATTTTCTCTTGGATATTTAAAAGGCATCTCAGATTCAAATAACCACAATCAAATGTATGATTTTTCTACTACCAAAACACACTGCCTGCCCTTCTTGATGATTGGTACACTGGAATGATAGCCAGTTATACCAGCCAGAAACCTACCCTTGACACCTCCATCTGGTCCATTTTATCTCTTAAACATTTTTTGGAATCTGTTCATTTCTTTTCATCTCAGCCTCTCTCTCTTTTTTAAAAAAATAAAATAGTTAAAAAGTTCAACTTCTCTTTATCAGGCATACTGTGACTAATTCTTGATTGGGCTACCAAGCTTATCTTCAATAATCTTTCTTCTTGCTTCAAGTCAGAGTGATCTTTTCAAAAAGCAAATCTGATCATGTCAACCCTAGGGCTTCAGTGGCTATCTATTTTTCTTAAAGACAAAGATCCTTATCATCACCACTTTTAAGACCCTATAGACCTCCTTAGATCACTGTGCACCAACTCCCCTCTGCTCTCTTCAATTCAGCCAAATGGGTCTGCTTTCAGTCCTTTCAGTCTCTGTTTCCCCATACAGGACTTTGCATATGCTGTTCTTCCTGCTTAGAAACATATTCCCTCCCCTTTTCACCTAGTTAACATTTACCCTTCAGATCTCTGCTTAATCATCACTTTCTCAGGAAAGCTTTCATTGACTTCCCTTTACTAGGTCAAATTTCCCTTACTGTATGATATCTTATATCTCTCTTTTGTAGTCCTTATTACAGCTGCAGTTTTATATTTTTTATACAAGTCTGTTCATATCTAACTTTCCCACCAGCATGTAAGTCCCATGAGAATAAGGAACATACACTTGTTCTTACTAATCAAACCCAGTGCCTAGCAGAGGGCTTGGCACATAGTAAAGGACCTGGCACATAACTGTGACAGTTTTCTAAGGCTACACAACAGTAACATGCAAGATCATCAGATAGTGAGACAGGCTCTCCACATAAAGATCAACTAAACTTAAAAATACAAAAATAGTTACAACATACAGGATACTAGTATGTGCTAGGCACTTTATAGATGTTAATCCTGACAACAATCCTGCAGAGTAGAAAGTAGTATCCCTGTTTTAAAGGCATGGAAACTGAGGCACAAATGAACTGTCCAAAGTCATACAACTAGTAAATGACTGAGATGACCTGGAACCAAGTCTGTATTAAGAACATTTACCACTTTTATTCATACTCCATTTCCTATGCACTCTTCCTCCAAGCATCCCTCATTATAACTGCAACAAACCACTCTTCAACTCAGCAACAAAGGCTTCCATTCACATAATGATCAGAGCATCTTTCACTGGCAGCACAAACACATTTATGCCTTGAAATCTGCCTCTAATGGCTTCCAAATTTTACAATGGTAATACTATCTGTGTATAAATCTGTGCCAGGAATAATATAAATACAGAGAGCCCTCAAGCAGATACACTGTTTACTAGTTTGGAAAATCTAGGCTTTTGAAAATTTTTATTCAATGTTAACTCTAAATGTATTTTCAGACTCTTTACCAAACTAAATGCAATGACTATATATACACACACATATGTGTACACAAACATAACAGACACAGACACACACAGACTCAGATATATCTCTTTCAATTATATGGGTTCAGATTCGGAGCCCTGATTCACATTTTAATAGATTTACTCATTTTGAAAAAGAATGATATTTTAAAAATTCACACACAGAAAACAACAAAGTAAAATAAGATTCAAATTCCACCATCCAGGATATTTTAAGGGCTTTTCCTATTTATATGTATCTATAAGCTAGGCTAGGCTAAGTCGCTTCAGTCGTGTCTGACTCTTAGTGACACTATGGACCGTAGCCCACCAGGTGTGCCTGTCCATGGGGTTCTCCAGGCAAGAACACTGGAGTGGGTTGTCATGCCCTCCTCCAGGGGATCTTCCCAACCCAGGGATCAAACCCTCATCTCTTACGTCTCCTGCATTGGCAGGTGGGTTCTTTACCACTAGTGCCACCTGGGAAGTCCATGTGCATATATACATGTATCTAATATATATAATTTTACCTAAATACTATATATACTATTCTGTGATCCTATCTTCTTTCCACTCCAGAATGCATTTTGGACATCTTTCTACACTTTGATTGCCATGTACACCTAAGACCAGATGCAATTAACCAGACATCTCATCCATAAACTTAAGACATTTATTATAATTAAAAATCTTTAAAATTCTTTTTCATATTGAATACATAAAGTAATTTATTGGCTCTGAGAATATTGATCTACCACTAGCATAAGATAGCTTTTCCTCGAAATCCAAACTTCTTATACCACAAAAACTGAATTAACCCTTACATCAGATGCTTTCTTTTTTGATCCTTGATGTTTTTTCTTCCAGGTATAATAGCCTAAAACAAGGGTCAGCAATCTACAGCCTGCCAACTCGTTTTGCAAATCAAGTTTTAATGGAACAAAGTCATGCCTACTTGTTTATACACTTTCTACGGCTGTTTTTGCAGCATTGAGTAGCTACAACCCTATGGCTTGAAAATATTTACTCACTGGCTCCTTCCCAGAAAAAGCTTGTGGGCCTCTGTCCTAAAAGATAATTTACTTGAATACATAATGAATCTAGACAAGGATAAAAGTCTCTATACTGTCAAGTCACACCACTCTCGCATGGTAATTGTAACCATAGACCTATGTGAATCAATTTTTATGGTTTTAGTTCTCATAAATGGAGTCAGGTATAAACTACTTACTTCATATGCTTTGTTCCAGTTGTCTGTTTCTAGTTTCTGTTGACTCTGTTTAAGTTGGTTTAAACTTGGCTTAATAAGCGAATTTCCTACTGTTTCCTTTGTCCAGTCATCCACCAATTTGTGTAAATCATCTGTGAACATTCCTTTTTTACTAACTGAAGATTGCTGGAATGATGCTGCACTACTTTCCACACACAGTGGATCTATAAGAAGAAAATAAACAGAGAAACCATGAGAAGGAATTAAAACATAAACAAATACTCTTTTGTGGCTGATAATGCAGAACTACCTATTGGGTATAGATAGGGTAACCAGGTATTCTAGTTTATCTGGGACAGTTCTGGTTTAAAGCTGTTGTCCTGGTGTTATTACTAACAGTATGCCCTTCACTCTCAAAAGTTTTCTCTTTTTTGGGTGGCAAATTATATGGTCATCTTAGGTATAAGTCAACTATAATAAACAGTATCTCAAAAACATCAGTATCAACTCTATAATCTTTTCATCAGTTTCCTCAAATAGATACTTAGAAGAGTTAAAAAAACAATCAGAATGTTAAAAAGTAGAAAGAATCTTAGAATTCTAATCCAAACCACCATTTGTTTTATAATGGGGAAATGTGGCCTAGAAAAAATAAATTGACATGCCTGAGAGCTTGCAATTAGTTACCGGCAGAGCCAGGCCTGGAACTCTAAAGTCTAAATGAGAACTCTCTCTTTTCAATATACCATACTGACTTTCAAATTTTTCAGAAAACTAGAATCTCATCTATATTTTTAAAACAATATTTCTGTTTATATCTAGAATAGCAGAAACAAGGAGGCAGATGGTTTGTTAGTCTCATGAGTTCTAGAGCGCAAGATGTACAAATAGATGAAAGAAATCAAATATAGATGTCTCCATCAATGAAGAAGTCTCCTAATCTGAATATCATAGTAAGTCTTTAATTTAGTACTCTAACACAAGCTAACTAAATTATTCTCATAGAAAAGATTCATAAAATTCCTCTGACTGATTTACGAGTCAAAACTTACAGAGTGGGTCTAAAATGAATTTTAGGAAATGCAGTAGTGAAATTTAAGCACAATAACACTTCCAGGGATTTAATTAAATATCTAAGTGACAAAATCTTGTACAATTGTTATGTTACTTTTTTTAATTGTGAAAAACTATTTAAAATGTAAAAGATAAGGCAAGAACCTCCATATTAACACTTTCAAAGTACTTTTATATTCTTTGAAACTCATAACAGGGCCAGGGCCATGATATAGGTTCAGCAAGTTATCATTCTGTTTTGGGGATGGGAAGACTAGAATCCAGAGGGTAAATAGCTGAGGTTATATGCTGGGGTTAGAACCAACCTGACTACTATTAGAACCAAAACAGTATCCTGACTGTTTTGTCAATGTGCTTTCCATTATACCATGCCAACCCCATGTCTTTTCCCATGGGAAAAGGATAAGAAAGTTCTTTAATAAAGAGGAACATAATAATCTCAATGATTGCTTATACATAGTCTATCATTCTCTATGACTGCTGAGCTACTGAAGGCTTAGATTCAAGGATATTAAAAATTAAATGGACACAGGGAACTATATTCAATATCCTGTGACAAACCTTAATGGAAAAGAACTTGAAAAACTCTCTCTATATATATGTATTTATGTATGCATAGCTGAGTCACTTTGCTATAGATAAGAAATTAACACAGCTGCTGCTGCTGCTGCTGCTAAGTCGCTTCAATCCTGTCCGACTCCATGCGACCCCATAGACGGCAGCCCACCAGGCTCCGCTGTCCCTGGGATTCTCTAGGCAAGAACACTGGAGTGGGTTGCCATTTCCTTCTCCAATTAACACAGCATTGTAAATCAGATCAACTACACTTTAATAAAATTTAAAAACAAACAAAAAAAGCAATGGAGTCTGAGGACAGACCAAGAGGAGCTTAGAGACATAAGTAAATATCAGGTGGTATCCTGGATGGGATCCTAGAACAGAAAAATAATTTATGTAAAAACTAAGGAAATAAAAATAAAGTATGGACTTTTGTTAATAAAAAATTAAATGAAAACATATTAGTGAAAATTGCTTAAAAAGAGCTTAATGAAATAAGTGGAACATATTCTCATATACAAAACAGTTTCACAGAATTAATTTTTACTAATGTTGGGCAACCATGGTGTACTAAAACGATGTACCAATCTTGTTGGAATTCCTACTTTTCTAAGTTTTAAAACCCAAGAACATACAAGTCAGCCTATAATAAAAGTATCAATTTCTTCCTGTTTTCCCTCTGCACATTCATATGATTCTCTGCCAACTCCAGTGAGCAAACAAATAGCACAACAATGTTGGGGAAGACTTTGGAACTGAAGCCTTTTATAGATTGTGTTCTTACCCTGGAAAAATGTCAGCAGGTAGGAATAAAAAGGAGACAACAGCCAGAAACATATACATATTATCATTCTATCATATCATAATAGTCTATACATATATATATTCTATACATATACCATAATCTTCTACACATATTATCAAGTGCCAGCATTTCTGCCCACACAGTTAATCTGAAGGAGTATTTCTGTGCTCATTCCCCTTGAGTTTCTATTAAAAAAAAACACGTTACAAAGAGCTAAGTTTGAATGTCATTCATTTACGAACATTTCTGTACTAATGGAAAACCCAGTGTCAGGATTTTTCTTGCGTACAAATCTGGTGAAACGAGTGATCTTGAGCACTCAACTGGTGGCCAGTGATGACTGCTACACTAATGGTACAATTGCCAACAAGTGGAGGACATATTTATTTATTTTTATTGAGGAAACATTGATCTACAACATTATATGTTTCATATATACAACACTGTATTTCTACTTCTATATACCTTACTGAATGTTGTTCAGTGCCTAACTATGTTTTACACATGGAAGGAACATTTATTGATTGATTTCATTTAAAAGTTATTCATATCATATTAAAGTTCACAAACCAGAAATTACCCAACCAATGCACATTAAAAGAAATACACTTCAAATGTGTTTTATGATAGTAACATAACTTGTTAACTTCAAAAGTGCTCTTTTAATATTGATTTCTTATTGATGAAATGAGTAAAGTCAGAGTTTAGTCCTTAGTGTTCTTTTCTGTATTTTCCCCAAGTTAATTCCTACATTCAGGTAGTTCCAGTAATCACCCAACTGCAAAAGTTTCCATCTCTTTACTTCAAATCTTGATCTTTCTTCAATCCAACCTCATACCCAGCTCCCAAATGTATCTCTCCAATTCAATTTCAATAAATTGTTCAATTAAGTACTCCCATCATTGTGTTAGTATGACAGTTTGCCTAAATGGTGTACTTCTGTTAAAGATACCACATTTTCTCCACTCAGACTAAGACCCTTTGAATCTCCCCACAAACACACATATATCCAGTTTATTGCCACATCATAGCAATTCATCCTATACGACATCTCTTATCTATTTTCACTCCCATAATTCTCTAAACTCTTAATTATCTCATACATGAACTGCTGTGATGGCAATGATCTTAAATAGATTGACTCCCTGGGTCGAGCTAACACACTCTTCACAATGCCATCAGATTAGTACCAGTTAAATGCTGTTTTCAGCATTTCATTCCTCTGCTCAAAGAAAACCCCTCAAACCCAAACTTTAATAGTTTCTTAGAACTAACAATAGTGGGTTTTCAACTTGTTATGGTGGTAAAGTCCTTGGTAGTCATGATTATCTTTGCAGAGCATGCAAAAATAATTATCTTACTTATTATCCTTAAACATTATATCATTAAGCTTAAATACATAATAAAGTGCTAGATTAGATAGATTATCTTACATCAAACTACAGCAATTTTTTTAAAGTGTGGGAAGAAAACCTTCTAATGTAAAGCCCGCCATTTAACTCAACTGTTATATTCTCTTTCTCCCAAATAAATCTTTAAGAGTTTATGATTTGCATTTCTTTATATCATGCAGTTCTACCTACGGACAATACTCTTCACACTCCACTTCATCAATTTTAATCCAGTTCATTTACCTTTCAACACCAACTCAAATCCTATTTCCTGAATGAAGCAGTCTCAGACCACTATTGCCTTTAGATGATCTCCTGTTTCTTCCTTTCAATCCAGTGCAGACACAATTTCTGGTATTGAGAGGCAATGCAATATAACAGTGACGAACCAAAGCTTCGGAGTCAGATATGCTTAACCCCATTAACTTTAGTCTCTTCTGTAAGGACAGCCTTACTTCTAACTAGTTGAGAGATGTTTTGAGGATTGAGATTAGGTAATGTGATTATGTTTCAGGGCTCCCAAGACCACTCACAGATTCAGTGATTCAACAGGTCTTACAGGACTCAGCATATAGTTGTATTCACAGATGAGTTTACTAGAGCAAAAGGATGCACAATAAGATCAGCAAGGGAAAAACACACAGGAATCTAGAGAAATTTATGCACAGACTTCCTTATGCTCTCTTCCTCAGGTGAGGGAGCATTCTTGAGTATGCTTCTTTCTCTAAGCAACAAAAAATACAGCAACATATGGGTAAGTATCTGGCCAGGGAAGACCAACAGAGACTCAGGTTTTTGTTGAGACTCAGGTCAAATAAGCACCTTTTGCCTAGCATGAACCAGAATACCAGACTCTAAAAAGAGTCTTTATTCAGCATAAATCACATAATTTGTACCAACAACCTAGGTAAAGTGAACTATACTTATCAGGGAAGAAAGGGAAACCAAATTCCTACACAACAGCCAAAGTCCAACCTTGGAAATAGACCTTCCTAAAAACAGCAGTCTTCTACCTACTATATTAACTCTTTTCAGCATAGTTTAGCACAGTGCTCACATTCAATATTATAAGTTAACCACACAGCTACATTGTAAATACCATTACATTGCAATATGCATCACTTCATGTTTCTCAAAATAGGTATAATTCTGGGCAGACAAAGGTGGATATGGATCTTAGTACATATGTTAAGGCAGTGCTTCGTAAAATGTATTCTGTGAAAAGTGGGTTCTCTGGTAAAATTGTTCAAGGAAATGTACATTTATTTCCTTTCTTGAAAATTCTCAAAACATATTAGCAAATTAAAGGATCTAAGAGGTTCTACAGAGGAAAAATGATTTTTATATGATTGACTCCAACATTTCCTATTTGACCATGCAACACCTATTAGCTCCTTGTTGACAGCTTATAAAATGCTGTACTCAGGCCAACAAATGTGTTCATTAATCATGGCCAAATGGGGAAAATATGAAACATCAGCAAGCTTTGAAGGAAAGATATTACAACTAGAAATATGAAATCACTTGGTTCTGTGATAGTCCATGAAGTAATACAACCACTAGAAGCTATCTGTGGAACACTCTATATTTACAAACTTGTCTTTAATAAATTCTTAAAAGAAAGAGAAAATGAAAATAATTTAGCTTGGCTTAGGGAAATAATATTTTCATATTAGGTATGCTTAGGAATTAACCTAAACATTTTAACAAATAAATTATTTAATGAAAGTTTAACAGATACTCTCATTTCTACCTAATGAAAAATAATTTCTGTCTTCCAGCATGACAGAGTGAGGTTATCAAATTCTCTCCCTCAAAAGCAGTAATAAAATTGGACAAAACTCTCGAAAACATTTTCAGCAATCTGGAATTTGGCCAAGGGCATGCAACAAAATCAAAAGTGTTATACATGAGCACCACTCAACTTTTAAGAACTATGTAATCTGTGGCATTTTTGCCCAGGGCTGCTCCTGTTAACTGTGCATCAGCTCTTTTTGACCAGCAATTCAAACACAGCGGCAGTGGTGCGGCACTGGAGCAGCCGAGATGAGATACCCCATGTCCAAGGTCAGGAGTGGCGGACGAGAGGAGATACCCCACGTCCAAGGTCAGGAGCAGCGGCCGAGAGGAGATACCCCACGTCCAAGGTAAGAGAAACCACAATAAGACAGTAGGCGCTGAGAGAGGGCATCAGAGGGCAGACAGACTGAAACCACAATCACAGAAAACTAGCCAATCTGATCACATGGACCACAGCCTTGTCTAACTCAATGAAACTAAGCCATGACATGTAGGGCCACCCAAGACGGATGGGTCATGGTGGAGAGTTCTGACAAAATGTGACCCATTGGAAAAGGGAACGGCAAACCACTTCAGTGTTCTTGCCTTGAGAACCCCATGAACAGTATGAAAAGGCAAAAAGATAGGACACTGAAAGATGAACTCCCCAGCTCAGTAGATGCCCAATATGTTAGTGGAGATCAGTGAAGAAATAACTCAAGAATGAAGGGATAGAACCAAAGCAAAAACAAAACCCAGTTGTGGATATGACTGGTGATAGAAGCAAAGGCTGATGCTGTAAAGAGCAATACTGCATAGGAACCTGGAATGTTAGGTCCATGAAACAAAGCAAATTGGAAGTGGTCAAACAGGAGATGGCAAGAGTGAATGTCGACATTCTAGGAGTCAGCAAACTTAAATGGACTGGAATGGGTGAATTTAACTCGGATGACAATTATATCCACTACTGTGGGCAAGAATCCCTTCAAAGAAATGGAGTAGACATCACAGTCAACAAAAGGGTTTGAAATGCAGTACTTGGATGTAATCTCAAAAATGACAGAATGATCTCTGTTCATTTCCAAGGCAAATCATTCAGTATCACAGTAATCCAAGGCTATGCCCTGACCAGTAACGCTGAAGTAACTGAAGTTGAACGGTTCTATGAAGACCTACGAGACCTTTTAGAACTAACACCCAAAAAAGATGTATTTTTCATTATAGGGGATTGGAATACAAAAGTAGGAAGTCAAGAAACACCTGGAGTAACAGGCAAATTTGGCCTTAGAACACAGAATGAAGCAGGGCAAAGGCTAATAGAGTTTCGCCAAGAGAATGCACTGGTCATAGCAAACACCCTCTTCCAACAACACAAGAGAAGACTCTACACATGGACATCACCAGATGGCCAACACTGAAATCAGATTGATTTTGCAGCCAAAGATGGAGAAACTCTATACAATCAGCAGAAAGAACACCGGGAGCTGACTGTGGCTCAGATCATGAACTGCTTATTGCCAAATTCAGACTTAAATTGAAGAAAGTGGAGAAACCCACTAGATCATTCAGGTATGACCTAAATCAAATACCTTATGATTGTACAGTGAAAGTGAGAAATAGATTTAAGGGACTAGATCTGATAGACAGAGTGCCTGATAAATTATGGACGGAGGTTCATGACATTGTACAGGAGACAGGGAGCAAGACCATCCCCAAGAAAAAGAAACGCAAAAAGCAAAATGGCTGTCTGAGAAGGCCTTACAAATAGCTGTAAAAAGAAGGAAGCGAAAAGCAAAGGAGAAAAGGAAAGATATACCCATTTGAATGCAGAGTTCCAAAGAATAGCAAGGAGAGATAAGAAAGCGTTCCTCAGTGATCAGTGCAAAGAAATAGAGGAAAACAATAGAATGGAAAAGACTAGAGATCTCTTCAAGAAAATTAGAGATACCAAAGGAACATTTCATGCAAAGATGGGCTCAATAAAGGACAGAAATGGTAGGGACCTAACAGAAGCAGAAGATATTAAGAAGAGGAGGCAAGAATACACAGAAGAACTGTACAAAACAGATCTTCATGACCCAGATAATCACAAAGGTGTGATCAGTCACCTAGAGCCAGACATCCTGGAATGTAAAGTCAAGTGGGCCTTAGGAAGCATCACTACAAACAAAGCCAGTGAAGGTAATGGAATTCCAGTTGAGCTTTTTCAAATCCTAAAATATGATGCTGTGAAAGTCCTGCACTCAATATTCCAGCAAATTTGGGAAACTCAGCAGTGGCCAGGGGACTGGAAAAGGTCAGTTTTCATTCCAAAACCAAAGAGAGGCAATGCCAAAGAATGCTCAAACTACCACACAATTGCACTCATCTCACATGGTAGCAAAGTAATGCTCAAAATTCTCCAAGCCAGGCTTCAACAATATGTGAACTGTGTACTTCCAGATGCTCAAGCTGGTTTTAGAAAAGGCAGAGGAACCAGAGATCAAATTGCCAACATCCACTGAATCATTGCAAAAGCAAGAGAGTTCCAGAAAAACAACTAGTTCTGCTTTATTGACTATGCCAAAGCCTTTGACTGTGTGGATCGCAATAAACTGTGGAAAATTCTGAAAGAGATGGGAATGCTAGACCACCTGACCTGCCTTTGAGAAATCTTTATGCAGGTCAGGAAGCAGCAGTTAGAATTGGACATGGAACAACAGACTGGTTCCAAATAGGAAAAAGGAGTAAGTCAAGGCTGCATATTGTCACCCTGCTTATATAACTAATATGCAGAGCAAATCATGAGAAACACTGGTCTGGATGAAGCACACGCTGGAATCAAGATTGCCAGGAGAAATATCAATAACCTCAGATATGCAGATGACACCACCCTTATGACAGAAAGTGAAGAACAACTAAAAGCCTCTTGACGAGAATGAAAGAGGAGAGTGAAAAAGTTGGCTTAAAACTCAACATTCAGAAAACTAAGATCATGGCATCTGGTCCCATCACTTCATGGCAAATAGATGGGGAAACAGTGTAAGCAGTGGCAGACTTTATTTGGGGGGGGGGGGGCTCCAAAATCACTGCGGATGGTGACTGCAGCCATGAAATTAAAAGACACTTACTCCTTGTGAGGAAAGTTATGACCAACCTAGTTCAGTTCAGTTCAGTTACTCCGTTGTGTCCAACTCTTTGCGATCCCATGAACGGCAGCACGCCAGGCCTCCCTGTCCATTACCAATTCCCAGAGTCCACCCGAACCCATGTCCATTGAGTCAGTGATGCCATCCAACCATCTTATCCTTTGTCATCCCCTTCTCCTCCTGTCCTTAATCTTTCCCAGCATCAGGGTCTTTTCAAATGAGTCAGCTCTTCACATCAGGTGGCCAAAGTATTGGAGTTTCAGCTTCAGCATCAGTCCTTCCAATGAAGACCCAGGACTGATCTCCTTTCGGATGGACTGGTTTGATCTCCTTGCAGTCCAAGAGACTCTCGAGAGTATCTTGAACACCACAGTTCAAAAGCATCAATTCTTCAGCACTCAACTTTCTTTATAAATCAACTCTCACATCCATACATGACCACTGGAAAAACCATAGCCTAGGTAGCATATTAAAAAGCAGAGACATTACTTTTCCTACAAAGATCCATCTAGTCAAGGCTATGGTTCAACACACAGATCCATCAACAGAAAGTGGAATCTCTTTGGGCTTGAGGTGTTTAAATGCAACCTCTCATTAATCTCTGGCTCAACACTAAGCAATGCAGATATAAAGGTCAGCTTAAAAATAAAAATTGGCAAGGGAAAACCAAGCAGTGATATCAGCAGCTACATACTGTAGGTTAGACAGACTTAACATATATAATCTCTCAGTCAAAGCTGGACAGAATGCATGGAGCAGCAATCTGAGGATTCTGAAGAGGTAATAATAGCAGGTGACTAGGAAATAAGGCCAAAATTCAAAGTACCATTAAAATAGCAGTGAGGTTACCAATTGTTCCTATCTGTTATCCCATGGTTAACCTAGAAGTGGGTGGGCACTGGGGTGTGCAAAGAGAAATCTCCAGAGGAAATCCTCTACTTTTGGAATGAGATACCGGAAAGGGAACTTCCTACATTCTCATAACGTATATAAATCTCTCATTTTTTCCTTCTTTTCTCTGTACTCTATCCCCTACTGCCAAGCAATCCTGTGGTGGCAGAGTCCCTGGAAACTCATGGAAGCCAAACTCTGAAGGAAGCCAAAACTCTCCTTTCTGCTCAGTGGACTTAAGGTTCCATGAGAGGGATGGGGTGGGGAGAGAGGTGGGAGGGGGGATCAGGATGGGGAATACATGTAAATCCATGGCTGATTCATGTCAATGTATGGCAAAAACCACTACAATACTGTATAAATAAATGAATAATAAGAAAATAAAATAAATTTTAAAAAAAGGTTTCATGAGAGTGAAGACAATCACTGTTGCTTTTCTACTCCCTCTGATCTCCCAAAGCTTGGCCCTGAACATATGCACAGTGGTAGACGTGCAGAAGAGAGCAGAGTAGCTAAAATCCCAAACTTGAGGCTGAGGAACAAAGGAGTCATTGGGAATCAGAAAGTAGTGGAGGTATCGCAGGGAGGGAAGAACTGAAAAAAATTATTTTTGAACTTCTGGGTTTACTACTGAGCTGTGCATACATGAATCCAATCCTATTCAGCATACCAAGATATGAAAACTGACCTAACAGACAACTTCCGAAGGCTGACACCCACTATGAGACCCACATGTGGGACAAGTCCAAAGGGCACCACAGAGGCAATGCAATGAACTGACATTAGAACAGAATGTGGAAGATAGGTTGGAACACATTAGGTAAAAATAACTGGGTCAATTACCTCCTATAACAAAAATTTAACAAAAAAAGGGTAACAAAAATACTACAAAGGATTTTTAAAAGACACCAGAGTCCTAGAATATTCAAAATGTTGAAGATAAAATTCAATATGACTTTGCATATACTTTGAACTAGGACAATTTCAACTCATGTGGGAAAAGATAGTCAACAGATACTAAATCAAGGACAATTCAGATGTTGGAATTGTCTGACAAATACTCTAAAGCAGCTATTATAAAAATTCTCAAATAGGTAATCACAAAAACTACTGAACCCAATGACAAAACTGAAAATCTTAACAAAGAAATAAAAGAACATACACGAAATTTTAGAACCAAAAAATATACAAAAATAGTAACAACAAAAAACACCCACCAAAAAACCTCCTTGGATGAACTCAGTAATAGAAGGAAGATGACAAAAGAAAATTCAATTTTTCCTAGTTTTATTGAGACAGCACTGTATAAGTTTAAGGTGTACAGCATAATGATTTGAACTAGAATACATCATGAAATAATTACCACAATAACTTTAGTGAACATCTAGCATCTCATATAGATAACAAAGTAAAAGAAAAAAATTTCTTTTTCTTGTGGTAAGAACACAGATTTACCCTCTTAACAACTTTCATAAAACATATAGCAGTGTTAATTGCATTAATCATGTTGTACATTACATTCCTACTACTTATTTCTCTTATAACTGGAAATTTATACCTTTTGACCATCTTTGTCATCACAAAAAGATACTGCATTTTTATTGATTATATTTTTCATACTATATATTTCATCCCCATGACTCATTTAATTGTAACTAGAAGTTTGTACTTCTTAATTTCCCTCACCTAATTCACTCAGTACACCCACTCCACAAAAAATTCAATTTAAACAACAGAGAAATACTACCAAAACTCAAACATGCACAGAAACTAAGGGACCTACGGGACAAGAGCAAAAAGTCTAAAATTTGTGTCATCAGTCTTAGAAGGAAAGAAAAAAAAAAAAGAGTATGATAAGAAAAAAGTATCTGAAGAACTATTTCCTGATAACTTGCTAAATTTGGCAAATGATGTAAATCCACATATTCAAGAAGCTCAGTGAACTCAAAACAGAAATAAACACAAAGAACCTCATGCCAACATAAATAATTGCTGAAAGAAACAATTTTCAGAAAAATTACTGAAAATTAAAGAGAAGAAAAAGTTTGAAGGTAACTAGAGAAAAACAATGTAGGAATTTTATACAGGAAAACAATGATTCAAATTTCTATGGATTTCTTATCACAAACCATGGAAGCTAGAAAGAAGTGGCATAATATTTTTTAAATGCTAAATGATACATGTCAACCCAAAATTGTGTATACAGCAAAAATATGCTTCAAGAATCAAAGTGTGAAAAAAGATGTTCTCAGATGAAAATAAGTTAAAAGAATTTGTCACCAGTAGATCTGTTCTAAAAGGTTAACACTAACGGAAGGGTTTTCCAGGTGGGACAGTAATAAAGAATCTGCTTACCAATGTAGAAGATGCAAGGGATACAGGTTCAATCCCTGGGTGGGTAAGATTCCCTGAAGTAAGAAATGGCAACCCACTCCAGTATCCTTGCCTGGAAAATTCCATGGACAGAGGAGCCTGGCAGGCTACAGTCCATAGAGTCTCACACTTGGACGTGACTGAGCACGTGCACACAGGCATGCGCACATACACACACACAGGAAGAACACTAAAGGAAGGGAACTTATAAGAGCAGGAAACCTGCTGCTGCTGTTAAGTCACTTCAGTTGTGTCTGACTCTGTGCGACCCCATAAACGTCAGCACACTAGTCTCTCCCATCCCTGGGATTCTCCAGGCAAGAACACTGGAGTAGGTTGCCATTTTCTTCTCCAATGCGTGAAAGTGAAGTCATTCAGTCATGTCCAACTCTTAGCGACCCCATGGACTGCAGCTTACCAGGCTCCTCCATCCATGGGATTTTCTAGGCAAGAGTACTGGAGTGGGGTGCCATTGCGTTCTCCGGTAGGAAACATGCAAGAGCATGAAATGAAGGCAGACCAATAGAAATGATATGTCAGATACCCTGAAACCCAAGTGAAAATGAAAATTATAATGCAGTGTGATACAGCTTTCCATATATATAGATGGAATACATAAGATAATTATAAAGAAGAAAGAAACCTATATGAATGTAAGGTTTCTACATTCCCTTTGAAGTAGTAAAAGATTGATTTTAGGTAGACTTCAAAGCTATAATCCCTAGAACAACCACTTAAAATGTAAAAAGAAATGAAGAAAAAACATAATAGATAAACTGAAATGGAATATTAAAAGTACATTCAAATAAACCAGATGAAGGTAGAAAAGGAGAAGGAATGAAAAACATGAACAGAAAACAGATTTAAAATATGACAGACCAAAATCTAAACATACTGATCATTACACTCACTATAAATGGCTTAAAAATAAATGAAAGACAAAGACTGCCAGAATGGATTCTTTTCACGTGACCATAAGTTATCTGCAAGAAACTCACTTCAAATGTAATAAATATAGACAGATTAAAACTAAAAGGATGAAAAAGATACATCATGCAAACACTAACCAAAAGAAAGATGGAATGGGTATTTAATATCAGACAAAGGAGACATCAAAGCAAGCAAAAATAACTAAGAATAAAGAAGGATACATAATACTAAAAGAATTAACCAAGGAGATATAACAATGCTGTGTCTGTAACTGCAGCCTCAAAAACATGAAGCAAAAACTGATAGAACTGAAAGGAGAAAGAGACAAATCTACAATTACAGTTGGAGTCTTCTACACTCTTCTCTGAGTCAACAATAGAAGTAGTAATGTGGTTTGGGGAGAGGGCGGGTGGAATGAATGAGGAGACTGTGACTGGCATATATACATCTCTATGTATAAAACAGATAACTAATGAGAACCTACTGTATAGCACAGGTATCTCTACTCAGTGGCCTGTGGTGACCTAAACTGAAAGGAAATCCAGAAAAGAGGGGATATATGTAAACAGAGAGCTGATTCACTGTGCTGCATAGCAGACTGATACAACATTGTACAGCAACTATACTTCAATAAAGATTTTAAAAAACAATAGAAGTAGTACACAGTAAATGAGCAAGGATATAGAATAATCGAACAAGACCATTCAAACATCTAGATCTAACTAACATTTATAGAAAACTCTACTAAACAACAACAGGGTTTACATTACTTTCAGGTGCACGTGAAACATTCGCCTAAATAAACCATATCTTGGGTCATAAAACAAATCTGAACAAATTGAAAGTAATAAAAACCACTGAAAATATATTCTCTGATCAAATAGAAACTGAAGTACAAATTAGAAACAGAGATAATAAGAAAAATCTCAAAACATGGAAATTAAACAACAAAATCAAATAAACAAGGAAGAAAGAGGAAGTCTCAAGAGAAGTAAGAAAAAATCTGGAACTGAAAAAAACCCCAAAATACAGCATATCAAAACATAGAGGCTCCTAGAGAATAAAGAATAAAACTTAGTGTGTGGAAAAATTTTAAATCACTTAGGAGGTCCTAAGATCCCAGGATAGGATGCATTTGTCAAAAAATATAGAATTTTACAGCAAGGAGATCAAACCAGTCAATCACAAAGGAAATCAGTCCTGAATATACATTGGAAGGACTGATGCTGAAATTGAAACTTCAATACTTTGGCCACCTGATGCAAAGAACTGACTCATTTGAAAAGACCCTGATGCTGGGAAAGATTGACATCAGGAGGAGAAGGGGACAACAGGGGATGAGATGGTTGGATGGTATCACCGACTCAATAGACATGAGTTTGAGCAAGCTCTGGGAGTTGGTGATGGACAGGGAAGCCTGATGTGCTGCAGTCCATGGGGTTGCAAAGAGCTGGATGCAACTGCGCAACTGAACTGACTGATAGAACTTTACAGCAGAGAAAGCCAACAAAATATAGGAATGAAATGTATGAAAATTTTTAAAAATCATTTAGGAGGTTGGGAATCCCAGGATGGAATCCCAGAATGTAACAAAAGAACCTAATCATGTTTAGTTCAGTTCAGTTCAGTTGCTCAGTTGTGTCCGACTCTTTGTGACCCCATGGACTGCAGCATGCCAGGCCTCCTGTCCATCACCAACTCCCCGAGTTTACGCAAACTCATGTCCATTGAGTTGGTGATGCCATCCAACCATCTCATCCTCTGTTGTTCCCTTCTCCTCCCATCTTCAATCTTTCCCAGCATCAGGGTCTTTTCAAATGAGTCAGTTCTTCGCATCAGGTGGCCAAAGTATTAGAGTTTCAGCTTCAGCATCAGTCCTTCTAATGAATATTCAGGACTGATTTCCTTTAGGATGGACTGGTTGGATCTCCTACAAATGTATAATAGAATCTCACATAAAGGAGTAGAGGAACAAGTGCTGACCTACATAACTTTGGAAATGAGTGGCACCGTTAATATTAAAGGCAAAAGAAACTATATATAAGCACTGCATTCTAGTTGATAAAGGTATTTCCCACTGGGTTACAAATGAACAAATATGAAACCACTGTATGTTATACTGGAATTGAACAATTAAATAAAGGAAAGGGGATGGTGAGAGCCTCTCACTGTTGGACTGGGAGGTTATAGATAAACAAGAGAAGGCTGTATAATCCATATGGTAATGGATTAGAGTTGGAGATAATAATATCAATGTGTATTTACTTTAATATAGATATAGATGGTTACATATAGAAATATTCATAGACATGGATATATATGAGTTAGTATGCATAGATATATTCTTTATCTGTCAGCTAAAAGAATCTAGAAGCAATGACATCCCAGAAGCAAGGAGCACACCAAGAACCCAGATCTTGGTTTCTAATCTGTTCTCCAATAAAATTAATTGTGGTTCTTTGTGGAAACAATGGCTTCTAGGAGCAGGAAATACACAAGATGAGCTTGGAGAGTCTTCTGGTGTCTTTGTGAAAATGTTGTTCAGTCATGTCCAACTCTTTGCCACTCCATGGACTGCAGCCTGCCAAGCTCCTCTGTCCATGGAATTCTCCAGGCAAGAATACTGGAGTGTGGATGAAACTGGAGCCTATTATACAGAGTGAAGTAAGCCAGAAAGAAAAACACCAATACAGTATACTATTCCATATATATGGAATTTAGAAAGATGGTAACGATAACCCTATATGTGAGACAGCAAAAGAAACACAGATGTATAGAATAGTCTTTTGGACTCTGTGGGAGAAGGCGAGGGTGGGATGATTTGAGAGAATAGCATTGAAACATGATATTACCAAATGTGAAAGAGATCGCCAGTCCAGGTTCGATGCATGAGACAGGGTGCTCAGGGCTGGTGCACTGGGATGACCCAGAGGGAGGGGATGGGGAGGGAGGTGGGAGGGGGGCTTAGGATGGGGAACACATGTACACCCATGGCTGATTCATTTCAATGTATGGCAAAACTACTACAATATTGTAAAGTAATTAGCTGCCAATTAAAGTAAATAAATTAAAACAAACAAACAACAACAAAAAATAAATCCACCTTATACCTGTCAAAAAAAAAAAAAAAAGAATACTGGAGTGGGTAGCCATTTCCTTCTGGAGGGGATCTTCCTGACCCAGGGATCAAATCTTGCTCTCCTGCATTACAGGCAGATTCTTTACCATCTGGGCCACCAGGGAAACCCATGGACTGTAGCTCTTTCCTATTCCAGGGGATCTTTCTGACTCAGGGATTGAACCCGTGTCTCTTGCATCTCCTGCATTTGCAGGCAGATTCTTTACCACTGTGCCAAATGAGGTAAACTCTAGGCAGGGCTAAAGATCAGAGTCCATTCTGTGTCTCACTTTCTCTGCATAGCCCAGCAAACATTTGTTTTTCCATCTTCATGGGAAATGCCTTACTCCCCTTTGAGGTTCCCCCAACATCTTCTTTTTTTTTTTTTCCTTTTTTTTAATTAGTTGTAGGCTAATTATTTAACAACATTGTAGTGGTTTTTGCCATACATTGACGTGAAGCAACATCTTCTTTTGTCGTTAGCTAAAGGTGGTATTTAAGGTGAGGGCTTCAGTCATTTCAGTGAGTTATTTAGTTTTCCTGGGTCTCTCCTATAATTAGGTCCGTCTCATAATAAAAGTATACATGTTATTAAACTTTTGTTTAAACTATTAATTTGTTTATTGTTAATTTAATTCTTAGACCAGTCAGAAGAACCTAGAAGTTAAGAGAAAAATTTCTTCCTCCCCAAAAATGGTAAGTAAGGAAGTGTTCAAAAACAAAATTCTTCACAATAACTGACTAGTACTCAAAATTGTCAGGTCATTAAAAACAAGGAAAGTCTGAGAAACTGTTAAGCCAAAAAGAGCCTAGAAGACATGACTGCTAAATATAATGTGGTGTCCTAGATGAGATCCTGGGACAGAAAAAGGATATAAAGTAAAAACGAAGGAAATCAAAGTAAAATATGGACTTTAGTTGACAATCATGTATTAAGACTGGTTCATTATTTGTGATAAATGTACCATACTACTGTATAAGATGCTAATAATTGGGGAAACTGGGTGTAAGGTGTACAGAAACTTTCTGTACTATCTTAATAATTTTTCCATAAATCTAAAAATATCCCACCAAAATAAAGCTTAATTTTAAAAAATCTTAGTAGATGTAGCAAAGCAGTGCCTGTAAGGAAAATTTATAGCATCAAATACTTGTATTTTTTTGCATGAAATGCTTGTATTATAAAAAGAAAGGTCTCACATCAAAAATCTAAGCCTCCATTTTAAGAAACCAGAAGTAGAATGAAATAAAAACAAGGCATGTATAGGGAAGGAAATAATAAAAATAAGAGCAGATTCAATGAAATTTAAAATTGGAAAACATCAGAGAAAATCAATAAAAGCAAAGCTGCATCTTTGAAAAGATCAACAAAATTGATAAACCTCTATCAAGACTAACAAAGAAAAAAAAAGAAGACACAAATTACAAATATCATGAATGAAAGGAGTGATATCACTACAGATATCCAAGACATTACAAAGATAATAATGAACAACTCTAAACAAAAATATTCAGCAACATAGATGAAATGGATTAAGTTCTCAAAAACCACAAACAATCAAAACTCACCCAATAGGAAATTTATCACTACTGCATAATCCTATAACTACTATTCAAGAATTTGCATAATCCTATAACTACTATTCAAGAGATCGAATTTGCAGTTATAAACCTCCAAAAACTAAGTCTTCTGGGCCCACGTGGTTTCACCTGAAAATTTGCGTCTACAAGCAATAAATGCTGGAGAGGGTGTGGAGAAAAGGGAACCCTCTTACACTGTTGGTGGGAATGCAAACTAGTACAGCCACTATGGAGAACAGTGTGGAGATTTCACAAAATAGAAGAAGAGGGAGGAGAAGGCCTTCTAAAATAAGGACCTAGGTGAACTTACTCTTAAGACAACGAAATGTGGGCAAACAAAACCAACCATTTCAGAACTCTGAGAATTATCCAAAGACAAAGAACAAAATAAAACTCATTTACCCAGGACAAACTACTGAAGTCTGTCACATTTTAAACTGTGGCAGTTCCTATCCCCGCTTTCTCCTCAGCTCAGTGTTGCGGTAGCCAAAACCCAGCACTGCGACAATGGAGAAAGAACTCTTTTGAGCTCTCTTCTAAGCGACTGTGGAGCTTGAGAAGACTAGAGAGTCCCTTGGGCTGCAAGGGGATCAAACCAGTCAGTCCTAGAGGAACTCAACCCTGAATATTCATTGGAAGGACTGATGCTGAAGCTCCAATACTTTGGCCACCTGATGCAAAGAGCTGACTCACTGGAAAAGACGCTGATGCTGGGAAAGACTGAAGGCAAAAGGAGAAGGGGGCGACAGAGGATGAGATGGTTAGATAGCATCACTGATTCAATGGACATGAGTTTGAGCAAACTCCAGGAGATAGTGGAGTATAGAGGAACCTGGCATGCTGCAGTCCATAGGGTCACAAAGAGTCGGACAAGACTTAGTGACTGAACAACAATAACAACAAAAGCACTATCCCTAGAGCAAAATCAATATTTTGTCCAACAACAATTTGTCCAACAAATCTCTGTTCTTAGTGAGGTGGATATTTTATTTCACTCAGAGTTCAGTTCAGTCCTGCCAGGCATAGGTATGGGCGGGGTGGGAAGAGGTAGGGAGCTACCTCCAGGGCATTGCTGAAACAATAGGAAAGTGCTTGGCAACAACTCAGATGCATAAGACTATGATTTCAGTTGGGGCAAATAAGAGCCTGATCTACAACTTAAAAAGAATGTTAGATAGCTCAGATGCTAAAGAATCGGCCTGCAATGCAGGAAACTCTGGTTTGATTCCTGTATTGAGAAGATCCCCTGGAGAAGGGATAGGCTACCCACTCCAGTAATTTTGGGCTTCCCTTGTGGTTTAGCTGGTAAAGAATCAGTCTGCAATGCAAGAGACCTGGGTTCGATCCCTGGGTTGGGAAGATCCCCTGGAGAAGGGAAAGGCTACCCACTCCAGTATTCTGGCCTAGAGAATTCCATAGACTGTATAGTCCATGGGGTTTCAAAGAGTTGGACACTACTGAGTGACTTTCACTTTTCAGGACAACTAGATGACCATAGGAAACTTTGAAAACCTCTGTCATATCCCCAGGAATGTAAACATCTGCCAGGACAGGAAAGACCTGAAAAAGGAAAAGGGATGAGTCACTTTAATTCTCACTGAACTTGAGTTCCTGGGCAAGCTAGAAGTAAACTGCAAATATGCCTTGCTAACTGAAGCCTGAAGGTGTGCCTTCTCAAGGAAATTTCCTTGACAACAACAACCAGACAAGGCATTTAATAAAATCTTTGCTGCAATGCAGACCTGAGTTTAATCCCTGGTTGGGGAAGATCCCCTTGAGAAGGGAATGGCTACCCACTCCAGTATTTTTGCCTGCAGAATTCCATGGGTAGAGGAGGCTGGTGGGCTACAGTCCATGGGGTCAAAGAGTCAGGCATGACTGAGTGACTAACACTTTCACTTCCCTTTCTGACCAATTACTTGCTCACCACTAAATGTACTGGCCCAGGTGCGAACCCCAGTATACCAGGCTTTAAAAATTTTTTAGAAATTTTCTAGCTAGCAAATAACTCAAGGAATACAGAATTAGGGAAGGAAAATCACTAAACAAATACACAGCAACAAGAAAATATAACCAGAATAACAAACAAACAGAATACAGCAACAACAACAAACTGTGGTGAGGAAGTAGGTAGAAGAATCTGGTACAGGAGCTATTACAATCTACAACATCCAGTTTTCATCACAAAATTAACAGAAATGCAAAGAAACAGGAATGTATATCACATACACTGAGAAGGAAAAAAAAGAGTGAAAAAAAAATCCTGAAAGAGGCTTACATTTTGGATGTTGTAGACAAAGCCTTTAAAAACAGCTATTATAGCTGTATTCAAATTTAAGGAAACTCTGCCTAAAAAATTAAAGTATGATTATAGTGTCTCACACCAAATAGAGAATATAAATAAAGAGATAGAAATTAGTTTTTTTAAAAAAATTAGAAATTCTGGACTTGAAAAGTATAAAAACTGAAATACATTCACTAGAGGGGCTCAATAACAGATTTGAGTGAGCAAAAGAAAGAATCAGCCAACAAGAAGATCACATAATACAGAAATCCACTCCGAGAGAAAGAAAGAATGAAACAAAATGAAGAAAACCTTGAAGACCTGTGGAATACCATCAAGCATTACAAAATATGCATAATGGAAGTTCCAAAAGGTGAACAGAAAGGGGCAGAAAAAATATCAATGAGATTCATACCTACGCATATCATAATTCAATGGATAAAGTCAGTGTTATCTAGTATGGATCTCATTGAGTTTATTCTAGAAAAAACTTTTAAAAGAAGAGCAAACTAGAGCCTGTAGAAAGAAGGTACTAATAAAGATTATAAGGGAAATAAAAGAAAAACAATAAAGAAAGTCAGTGAAACTAAAAGTTGCTTTTTTTAAAAATATCAACAAAATTGACAATCCTTTTACTAGACTGACCAAGGGAAAACAAAAGAGAGAAAAGATTCAAACTACTAAAATAAAAAATAAAAGAGGGGAAATCACTGCAAATCTTACAGAAATAAAAAGGATTTTAAGAGAATTCTGTGAAAAATCATATGACAACAAATTTGGTAATTTGGATGAAAGGGCCTGATTTCTACAAAATCACAAACATTGACTCATGGAAAGAGAAAAATCTTAATAGACCTATAACAAGGAAGGAGACTGAACTGATATTTCTAACATACAAAACCAAGGTCCAGATGGCTTTATTGTTTAATTCTACCACACAATTAAGAAAAAATTAATACTAATTCTTTATAAATCCTTCTAAAAAGACAGGATACAAAAAATGGCAAAATCTGAAATTAAAAAAAAAAAACAGTCTGAAATAGGCACTAAACCAAAGAGGATATATGGATAGCGAATAAGCATAAGGGAAAAAATGTCTAATATCACAAATCATCAGGGAAATGAAAATTAAAACCACCATATAATACTACCACACACCTATTAGATATGTTAAAATTAAGAATACCAGTAATATGATATGCTAAGAGCATCCAGAGAAAACAAGTTTCATACATTACTGATGGGAATGGAAAATGATGCAGCTGCTTAGGAAAACAGTTTTGAAGTTTCTTAAAAATTTAAAATGTACATATATATGACCGAGCAATTTTACTTCTGAGTATTTTATCCAAGTGATCTGAAAAGCTGCACACGAATATTCACAGCAGCTTTATTTGTAAAACCCAACACTGAAACAATCCTAATATCTCTCAACAGGTAAATAGATAAACAAGCTGTGGTACATCATACCATGTCATGCCATGGAATATTACTGAGAAACAAAAAAGCAACAAGCTATTAAAACACAAAATAACTTAAACAATAGCAAAGACAATGTTCTGAGTCAAAAAAAGCAATCTCAAAAGGCATATTTTTTTACCATGAGATCCCATGGTTGATTAGAAAGATGTGGTGTAGTGCAAGTGCCTGACAATTAGTTTTCTTTATTGTAATATAAGTAAGTGCCTGGCATTAAGCTTTTGATTGCTGAGGTATGTATTTCAAAGTGGCTCAGTGGTAAAGAATCTGCCTGCCAGTGCAGAAGACATAAAAGATGCAGGTTCGATTCCTGGATTGGGAAGATTCCCTGGAGAAGGAAATGGCAACCCACTGCAGTATTCTTGCCTGGGAAATCCCATGGACAGAGGAGCCTGGCAGGCTACAGTCCACGGGGTCTCAAAAGAGTGGGACATGACCCAACGACTAAACAATACATTTCAAACAAATCTATCTCAAATAAACACACTGCCAGCTATACAACTAGATAAAGAGCCAGGCACCCCACCCATGAAGCTGCCCTTTTAGAAAGTCCTGGCTGACCTAGATAAGTGATCATTTGAGTGATCCTGCTTTTCCCTCCCTGTGCTTTAACTTCCACATTCTTTTTAAATTCACCTATAAGGAGTGAACTTGAAAAACCCTAGGTACCCCACCCTTAACCCAAATAAATGAAGAACCCCAGGTCTGCTAGTGTTTGCTCTTGCTCTCTAGTGTGTGCTCCTGTTTCCCATATCCCGACCAAACCTTTCATTTTGTGGCCCCACAAAATGTGTACCCCCCACAACCTGTGAATAATAAACCTTGTTTTTTCAAAGTTCCCCAGCCTTTTCTAGCTTCTAAGGGCTGCCTGCATTCCTTGGTTTGTGACAATTTTCTGCCACCTTCAAAGCCAGTAATGCTGAATTCTCTCTGACACTGCTTCCTTTTTCACATCTTTTCTCTGACCCTTTCTTCTGCCTCTTCTACTTCAGAGGAACCTTGTGATTACACTGGGCCCACTCAGATAATCCAGGACATCTATTTTAAAATGTTCATTACCATCTTTAATTCCATCTATAACCTCAATTACCCTTTGCCATACAACTGAACATAATCATAGGCTGCAAGAATTTGTACTTGGACATCTTTGGGGGAGAATCATTATTCTGCTTACCACAAATTCTGTTCAGATCTCATACATACCCTTATAGTTCACCCTTAATCCTCACCTTGACTATGCACATGGAACCAAGGAAGTCTGATGTGATCAACTTGTTTATTAGTTAAGTAGAGACTGATCCTGTCTTTTTACAAATTCAAAGACATACATTTTTTCTAATATTCTGATAATAAATAAAGATCTCTTACATCAGATAGAACATGACTTTACTTTCAAGATTATCTTTGTTGGCAGCAAACTCCTAAACAAACACCAAATGCTAGACCAGCGGTTCCCATTGACTACCAACATTTCAAAAACTGTTTTGGGGATTGAAATTGGGCTTCCAGGTATTTGTTTTCCAAATGAAAACAACACTCGTCTGCTCTCCAAAATCTATCACCTATTCTTATCATTATTTCATAAAAGAACATTCAGCACCAAAAAGAAAAAATGTCAGAAACATGTGTAATTCTTTAAATAATCTTAGCTTAATAAAAAATAAGTTTATTAGTGTTCTTTTTCTAATCTTGCTGATCTTTGACCAGGATTTTAAAATCACTTATAAGACTGATTTACCTGTAGCAACTGTGCCACTGTCCACACGTGTCAAGGACTGGGGACGGCTTCGAAGTTTGCTTTTTAAAGATCTTGGTCTACGTGGTGATGCTGGTGATACAGGAGCTTCTGATGATTGGACTTTGCTCTCTTTAATTGCTCGAAGGCGTTCATAGAGCTCCTGTAGCTCCTTATTCTGCTGGGTTTGAAGATTTACCACCTCCTGAATATGTCTGAAGAAAAATCATGCAGAAAGCACTTTAATGGCACAGGCGCCATCTAGATGAGCCAAGGAACTCAAGAATGTGGAAATACAGAATATTTTCACAAAATGAAGATGATCAGTGTCTTCCTAAACTGCAACATTAAACTAATCAGACATTAAGAAAAAGCTCAATAAATTGACAAGAACAAATTTATAAAACCTCAATATAGTAAAAGATAATTTAAAAAATTAAAGTTCCATAGTACTGATAATATTAACATGATTATATGTTGTAATTGTAAACAGGAAAAAATTTTGCAACATAGTAAAAGGTTAATGTTCAGAACGTATAAATATGTGCCAAAAATCAATGACTTTATAGAAAAGGGGAGAAAGAATAAGAAAAGGTAACTCTAAAGGAGAAGAAATACAAGTAGCCAATAAATATGAGATGATGCACAACCTTAGTATTAATTAGAACACAAATTTTAAAAAATAATTTTTATTCATCTGATTGGAATAAAATTAAAAGAATCAATAACACCTAGTCTAATGTTGTGAAGGAGTGGGAAAACAGGCACTTTCATATATTTCTGTTTGGTATGTAAAATGGTATATTTACACTGAATCACAATTTTAAATGTACAAACCTCTAATCCAGCAATTCCACTTTTAGGTATATATCCTTCTAATATAAGTACACAAACATAAAAGGATGTTCACTTCAACATTTTTTATATAAGCAAAACATGGGGGATGGGGGACCGGGATGGGGAATACGTGTAACTCTATGGCTGATTCATATCAATGTATGACAAAACCCACTGAAAAATAAAAAAATAAAAATTAAAAAAAAAAAACATGGGATAAAACTGAAATTCTCATTAAGGAGGGATTAAATAAACTTTGGGGCTTTCAGGTGGTGCAGTGGTAAAGAATCTACCTGCCAATGCAGCAATGCTGCTGCTGCTGCTAAGTCACTTCAGTCGTGTCCAACTCTGTGCGACCCCATAGACGGCAGCCCACCAGGCTCCCCTGTCCCTGGGATTCTCCAGGCAAGAATACTGCAGTGGGTTGCCACTTCCTTCTCCAACGCATGAAAGTGAAAAGTGAAAGTGAAGTTGCTCAGTCGTGTCCGACTCTTAGCGACCCCATGGACTGCAGCCTACCAGGCTCCTCTGTCCATGGGATTCTCCAGGCAAGAGTACTGGAGTGGGTTGCCGTTGCCTACTCTGGCCAATGCAGCATATGGGGGGGTCAATCCCTGGGTAGGGAAGATGCCCTTGAGAAGGATATAGCAACCCACTCCAGTATTCTTGCCTAGAAAACTTCATGGACAGAGGAGCCTGGCAGGCTACAGTTCATGAGGTTGCAAAGAGTTAGACTGTGTACACATACACACAAATAAACTTAAAATGGCTATATGCTATCCCAATGCATGAAATAGGGATTATTTGTGCAAACATGAAGAGGAGACAATGTTAAGCCAAAAAATAAAGAATAACATGTATATTATGATCCTACTTTTATAAACTTAAAAACTATATATTTGTAAATGCATAGAAAAATGATGGGCAAGTTATATACCAGTGGTTGCCTATGAGAAATGAGGTTAGAGCATGAGAAACAGACTGTTTTGTGTGCATTTTTACTGTTGTGATATTATGATTTATAATTTAAAAAGATGTTATTTGATCTTGGTCCCTATTCCTGGTACACTGCTCCTAAAACCCTTGTAATTTTCTAAATGATAAGAGTGATGGGAGAATCTTTTGTTACAATGTTTGGTCTTTTGTTCTCAAATACCTCCAGTTCCTGAAATATTTCCAGAGTGATAAAGGAGTGTCTCATTATTCAAAGCAAGCCCCTTTAAATCACAAAGTGACTTCTGGATAACCCCTAAGGATGGGTACCTCTAAAGAGAGAAAAGAGGCTGGAGGTTGAATTAATTACCAATGGCCAATGATTTACTCAATCATGCCTACATAATGAAGTTTCCATAAAAATCTGTGAATTACAGGGATTCTGAGAGCTTCTAGGTTGATGAAGGCATGGAGGTGCTGGGATAGTGGCACTCCTGAAAGGCCATGAAGTTCCTTGCCCCTTCTATACCTTGCCATCTGGCTGTTCTTGAGTTGCATTCGTTTGTAATAAACCAATAATCTAGTAAGAAAACTGTTTTCCTGAGTTCTACAAGCCATTCTAGCAAGTTAATCAAACCTGAGGAAAGGTTTGTGGGAACCTGTGGTTACAGGTTGGTCAGAAGCATAGGTAACACTACTTGGACTTGTCATGGGCATCTGAAGGGGGCAGTCTTGTGGGACTGAGCCCTTAGCCTCTAGGATCTGATGCTATCTTTGTAGTTTTCAATCATAAATTTTTTTGAATCATTAAAATGTCACCAAGATTTCTCTGGTAGCTCAGTTGGTAAAGAATCCATCTGCAATGCAAGAGACCCTGGTTCAATTCCTGGGTCGGGAAGATCCCCTGGAGAAGGGATAGACTACCCACCCCAGGCTTCCCTGATGGCTCAGATGGTAAAGAATCCGCCTACAATGCGGGAGACCTGGGTTCGATCCCTAGGTTGGGAAGATCCCCTGGAGGAGGGCATTGCAACCCACTCCAGTATTCTTGCCTGGACAATCTCCATAGACAGAAGAGCCTAGCAGGCTACAGTCCATGCAGTCTCAAAGAGCAGGACATGCCTGAGTGACTAATCACACAGCACAAAATGTCACCAATCTCAATTAGCTACCAGTCAAATACTTAGTTCTATAAAACCCAAAGCAATCAGATTTGTGACAAAAGAGAAACAGTTCTTACTTTTCTCGTAATCTTTGAAGCTCCACCTTTAAGTCCTCATCCTCTATTTCTGACTCATCATCACTGCTCATTGGGGAAGATGGTGAATAGAAGTGTGAGCTCTGTGTTTGAACACAGGCTTTTTCTTCACAGAGTGGTAAGCACTTTTCTCTCTCTGGACCAGTCTTCGCCACTGATTTCCCTCTGTCAGGAAGAGTGGCTGAAAATTCACTATTAGAGCTAGGCTGTTTCCTAGCAGTAAGTAATTCTCTCTCTTTAAGCAGTTCAGATCCAGACTGCATGCTACTTCTTGTGGCCAAATTTTCTTCCAATTCCTTTTCTGTAGTCATCGACGATATATCAGTCTCACAAGCTATACTAAAAGATGAAAAGTTGTCAGTTTGTTTGGAAATTCTTGAATCTTTGAAGGTTTCGTGAAGAGCTTGTAACTTCTGAGAAGAAAGTGAAGTTTGTGGATTGTGTGTGACAGGTTCCATTTCTATCAATTGAGACTTTGCTGTTTCAGTAAAGGCTAAAGCTTCTTCAGTAGACTGAATCGTCATTTTATTGAATGCTGGTATGTGTTCTATTCCAAAAGATGTCACTTCCACTGACTCCTGCTGGGGAACTGTAATCACCTGAAATACAAAAAGGCAGAGGTGGCTGGCTCTGCCTAACCAAAGAGTAAACCCACAAAGAAATTCAATATAATATATGGTACAGACAATTGGATGGTCTTCTGTGATGTACACAAATTGATAATACCAAAACTTCAAAATCCCATTTAGGACTTCCCCACTGGTCCAGTGGTTAAGACTCCACATTTTCACTGCAAGGGCCACAGGTCTGACCCCTAGTTAGGGAAATTCTGCATGTCACATGGAGCAGTCAAAGAAAAAAAAAAGTTTAAAAAAGCCCATTTATTCTTGCCATATTCAAAGCTTGTCAGTTGGGTCCTTTGTAAATTCAGTTGGCTACATACTGCTCAAATAAAATTCTGCAATTAAAACATTCCATAGGTGCACATACAACTAACACCACTTTGTAAACCATCTATACTTCAATAAAAAATTAAAAATATTTTAATTGCCAAGACTCTAAAGGACATGAAATTAGATTTATAAAAAAGATGACCCAACCACCCACCGAAAAACAATGATACATATTTATACTCTACTCCAGTTACCAAAATCCTCATTTCTTTAGAGTCACCTTTAGTAGATGGCTACAGAAGGTGAGAAGATGCATATAAAGGTGAAAAATTAAATATGCTAACAATCTACATTTAAAATAATTACCATCTACAGACCTAGATCTTCAGTGCTGTCACCTTTCCTAATGCCCCTGTAGAAAATGATTCTACCAAAGACACAAACCTGAAACCGACCCCGCTGAAATGATCCACTCATTGCTTTACATTTACTCAAAGACCTAGTATCAGTTGTGGACTCTCCTGTCAGATGAATGGGGTCAGGAACAACTGCTGATCTCGTATCTTCTGTTTCCACTGCAAGTTTTGCCAAATTGTAAGCAGAAAGGAGAAAATGGTTTGTTAATATTACATTTGTTTACGTTACCAGAAATGAAGAAAAGTAGAAAAAGCTTAACTCCTGCTAGACAATTAAAAAAGTGTTAATGTAATAAGCAACACTGTAGAAGCCCCTACCTTTAAATCAGACATTTCAAGATTTATCCTGAGACTTAGTATCTATATGAAATGAATACTTTAAAACTGAATTAGTTACAAAAAGAAAAATAAAATGGAAATGACATTAATGGGACATGTTACATACATGGGCTATATGGAAAAGGTGGCAAGATTTGTGTATGAATAACAACAGAAAGAAACTGAAGTAAATGAAAAATGATGTTACCTAGTCTATGTCCCTGACTGTAAGCACACTACCTTGACGGACTTTTGATCTCTTGAAAAAGCTGGTTGACTGCCGTAGCCTGTATGCCCAGCTTTTTAATTTGCGAGTCCAGGATTTCTTGCTAATAGGATTTTTGAGACTAGGACAAGTAAAGCTTAGGCCAAAATATCCACCTCCTGTCTGCAGATGAATGGCTCCACCGCTTGACACAGCAGCAGGACAGGCCTCTGGATCTCCTGGAAGTGAAGCATCTGGGGACATCTCCTAATGGAGACAAAAAGAGGAAAACCAAAATGGTAATAATTTACGTGAGGTAGAACAGTTGTTTATACCATTGGAGTTTCTTGTATGGACCAATCAGCAATTAAAAACAGAAAGCTATGTATATTTCTATTAATAGTACTATGTCAGACTAAACCTGAAGTATTGAACTTACAGGAATTAAGCCTTCTTCTTCTTTAAAAATATTATTTAGACTTCAGATAAATAAAATTGCAAAATATTTCCACCCTAGAATATTTTTTATCATAGCAACTTTGAAAACTGAAAATTAAAATCTAAACAACCTTCATTGCAACAATTTACTAAAAAAAAAAAAAAAAAAAAAAAAAGGTTAGTTAAACCTTATGATCTTAAAATGGAAACTTTCATCTATGCTTATATTACTTAAGACAGTTAAAGATGCCCGACACACATGATAAACAGAAAATCAAGATATCTAGGCATTTAGATTTACAGAAATATATTACCAAATCAAATTTATTTCATTATGTAATCACACAGAAATTTAATTTAAAATGGATCTCAAAATTATTTCAAATTCAAACTCTAAATATTGTTAACATCAGGCCACAGCTGACTATAAAATCACACTTCCCTCTTCTTGTATTCCCATTTTTCCCCCCAAAAATAAGAATTAACTGCTGTATTCTGAGTACTTTAAAAATAAATTCCTTATAATAACTCATAGAAAAAATTAATATACACAGCCAGAAATACTTTGGGAAACCTGAGAATGGCCCCTACAAACTTAGAAAATTAAAAGAGTATTGAAAAGCTCAAAGGATAGGATTTAGCATTTGTCTGAAGGAAGATCGCCTGATCGTCGCTCAGTTGTGCCTGACTCTTTCGCACCCCATGGACTGTAGCCTGCCAGGCTCCTCCATCCATGGGATTTTCCAGGCAAGAATACTAGAGTGGGTTGCCCCTTCCTTCTCCAAGATAGCCTAAAAGCAGCACAAAGTAAACTGCAGTTTAAGATAAGCATTTTTAATACTTAGAGTCAATAGTCATTAAAAGTAAAATTCTGAACAACGAGTTTTTATTTTCCAAAGTCCTATTTTGGACTAGCAATACTACTTTCATAAAGAGAAAAAAAAACTCTCAATAGTATTACAATTTAGAAAGTGTTGCATCGGTCCCACTGAAATTACAGAAAAGATTTTTATTAAGTAATAACTGGATCAAGATGATAAATTAAATACAAGTTCTAGCTTCTCTTATCAACCCAAAGCTATAAGTGCAACAGGAAAATCATATATAGACACATGCATATAAGATTAAAGGAGGAAAAAGTAGCCTCCTTTAATCTGCATAATGACATATGCAAGAACTATTTCAAAATGCAGTAAACTCAGGTGTGAGATATGGGCAGCAGGAGAGAGCACCCTGAACAACCAAAAGGATGAGTAATTGGATAGAATGCTTACAAAGCTACACACAATTTGTCTCCTATCTCTCACTTCAACATCATCTTGTAACACCCTACTACTTACTGACCTTCTTTTGGTTCCTAAAACAGGTCTCTACCTGTGAATATCACCATCACAAACAAATCCTTCCGTGACCACCCTATCTAAAGTAATTCCTTAGTCATCCTATCATAGCCCTTTTTGTTTGTTTAGGATTTATTTTCCCCCACTAGAGTGTGAGTTCCACAAAAAACAGAGATCTTGACTCATTCACTGCTCAGTAGATATCCACTGCATGGAAGAGTGAACTGGTTGGGGTACCAAAGAAGGAACAGCCAGGCAGTTCTGCACCTTCCTACCTCACCTCCACAACAAAGAAAAGACATCAGAGGTATCTGCTCCCAAATAAGAGTGGCAAGAGGAAAATGTTTGTGGCCAAGAAAAATATTGGCAATACAGGGAGGAGATAAGATCTAGGAGTAAGGGGAAGCACTGCTACTTTTGAAGACTAGCTATTAGACCTCCCTCTAGGCAGAATCAGAGACAAGTTGCAATAACCAGTGCCAGGAAGCAGGTCCCACGCTTTCCTCATAATTACTAGAGTAAGACCATAGTAATTATATATAGCATTTACAAACAGACAAAGAGGGAAACTCATGGGGGGAAAAGAAAAACCGAGTACACAATGAAGAATCACCAACACTTTTGGGAAATCAGTACTTTAAGAAAACACTAAACTAAACAAACAGAATAGCCAAGGAAATTGCATTAATAACATAGAATAAGGCTTTAATATCTTCAAAGACATCTGTGAATATACTACATCCATAAGAAAAAGAAATTATTAGAAATTAAAAATATAACCTCACATAAAAAATAGCTGAATAGGAGATTATAAACTGCTTATAAATAGAGAAATTCTCCCAGTACAAAAAGCAAAAGGACAACGAGATGGAAAACATGAAATAAAAAGTTAAATGAATAAGAAAAAAGGGAAATGAATAAACTGTCTATTCACAGATGATACGATCTTATATATTACATAGAATATCCACCAAAAGCTATTACAGCTAATAAACAAAGCAAAGTAGAAGGATATACCATCAACAATCAAAAATCAACTGTATTTCTATATGATACCAATGAAAAATCAGAAAAGGAAATTTAAAAAAGCAATTTCATTTATAATAACAACAAAAAGAATAAAATAACAAACAGTGCTGGAACAACTGGATAATCACATGCAGAAAAATGAAGCTGGATCTTTATCTCACACCATATACAAAAATTAACTCAAAATGATGCTACTATCTATATTTAACTAAGTGTAAAACAAAATAAAGACATTTTTGGACATTAAAAAAAATCAAACTGCTAATCCATGCAACATATTTTAAAATATTATTTATAGAAGCATTTGAGGAGGAAAACAAAACAGAATTCTAGGACACCAGAAACAGTGGCAGGTAATAAGTTTGATCTAGATGTAGCAACTAGACATTTGAAACAAATAGAAGAATCCATTTGACTTTGACACTTGGAGGATTTTCTTTTGAGCAACAAAGCTTAAATGATAGAGAATTACATTTCATTTTTTATGGTTCTAATCACATTACATGATCATCAGATACCACATATAATATATTATTTACTGATTTTCAATTCTTCCAATCAACCTACAGGACAAGGCATGCTGCTGCTGCTGCTGCTAAGTCGCTTCAGTCATGTCCAACTCTGTGCGACCCCATAGACAGCAGCCCACCAGGCTCCCCCGTCCCTGGGATTCTCCAGGCAAGAACACTGGAGTGGGTTGCCATTTCCTTCTCCAACAGACAAGACATAACCAACTATTAAAAAATGTAGATGTTATAAACTTTGCTAATGCTAAAATGTAATTTAAGTAATAAAAAATGGGAGGTGTATAGGGAAAAAAATAGAGGAAAGAGAAAATATAATTTCTCCACCATTCAGAGAAATGAGTCAGATTTTATTGTATGAAATTGCTAACTCCAAAAATCAGTAAGTATATTATTTACGAGTTATCAATAGCAATGACTACAAGAACTAAAACCAGGAACTTAAATGTTTGGGGAGTGGGAGTGTCAACACAACAATTTAATTTCCTAACCTCCTGAATTTTTGTGTTTACACATTAACTGAGTAACTTTAAATTACTAGTTTACAAAAAAAATAAGTAAGTTATTTTTATTCAATGGGATGTTATGCTGTTAGCTGAGGTAAAACTATGTATTCTAACATGGTAGATGTCTGTAAGTGGGGGAAAAAAGTGCAGAACAGCACATGTATCTTTGTAAATAGATATACATATAAAAAAGTGCTATATAAATATTTATGTGTTAGTTAAAACCATATCTGGGAAGATTTATTAACAGCTATGTCTATAGGTTTGGAAGTGGGGTGGATTTTACTTTATATACATGCATATATTACTTAAAAAATAACAATAATAGAGATACAGTGATAAATATTTTTATATATGTCTATGATATACTATAAAATAAAAAATTAAGTTGTAGACCAATATGTTTATAGCACAATCCTATTTTATTGAATAAAAAGTTATAGGCTTTTAACTAGATCTGTATAAGCTTAAGTCAAGAAGGATAAGTACCATATAGTGGATAAGCACCAGACAGTGGTTATCCCATGAGCTGACAGAACAGAAAAAAGAAGTTAAATTCTTACATTACATAAATTAAAAAAAAAAAAAAACAAGTCAGGGGATTATGAGGGATTTTAATTTTCTTTTAAAAAAAATTTTTCAGATAAATAAAAAACCCACAAACAAGATTAAATTGAAACCATAATATTTTAAAAAAGAAACTGATAATAGGTATTTTTAAGTGGAAATCTAAAAGCAAGTTCTTCCTGCCCCCTAAAACAATCTATCAGTCCTGTTCTGTCATTAATATAAACATAAACATTGCTCACAAGTTCCTAGCTAATTCAACAGAGGGGTCTCTCACCAAAGATAGTTCTACTGCCTCTATTGAGAAGTTTTAGGCCCCTGCATCCTAAGCCATGGTCTTTTAAACACCTGTGACCTCAGAATCTTATGACATAGATAATTTCATTTCAAAGGGCAGAACTTTAAAAAAGAAGGCATTTCTTTTAAAAGCATAAGGAATTGGTTAGAAACAATGATACTTACATGTAAACATAATTCGCTGGGTATAGAAGTTATCACATTCAGGTCCCTTTTGAACACTGATATGTTAGCAGGCTGATTCACAGCCACATTGGACAGAATCTTTGAGCCTGTCTGTCGAAAATTAGGGGACTGTGCAGGACTATCTTGAATTCCACAGTGACTGGTGCCTATGACTTCTGGCACTGGACATGAGAGTACATCTTCAGCAGAGGAAGAAAATGGAGAGTCTATGCTTTGGGTATCCTTCTGACTCTCATGGTAGATGCTAGGTATGTTATGCTCCTGATAGAGCAAATTTCTTAATTTTTCATCCAGAGTTTTAATTCGGTTGTCTGCAAATTCCATTTTTGGAGGTCTTTCCCCATCTGATTCCAGGACAGTAGAGGATAGAAGGCTGGTTGGTTCAAGGCCGGGATTCTGAGTGGGAACGACCATCTTAGGAGAACTTGCTTCCATGTTCACTGCAGTTTCTCCTTCTTGGGAAATAAATTCTGCATCCGTAGTTGGCTGCTGCACTAGTAAGGACTGAGGCTTTTGATCAGATATAAATGCTGGGGTTGTAAGACAGTTAGCAGATATCTGAGTTGACTCGCCAGAAGCTGCCTGACTGGCAGCTTGGTGACCTGGATACACAGGTAGAAATATGCCTGCTTCGTTGGTGAGTCCCTCACATTCAAGTGGAACTGCACGAACTGAAGCAGCAGTATGATTGGAACTACTAGCAACTGGTGCCATTATCTGCCTGTCTTCTTCCACTTGATAAAGTATAGCTGGCTGCTTAGTTTCTACACTGGCATATTCAGAAATCTTACCATCAACTACATCCTTATGTTGTGATGTGGAGGTGAAAAGCACACGCTGGCATGGATTACTTTCTAGAGTAAGCAGTGTGTCCTGTGATATTTCCTTATTACTTATGTTTCTTGGACCTGGAATAATAACAAAGAATGGCTAAGCATGTATTGGTAAGTACAAAGCACAGACTAGTCCAAACTCAAAAGGGACAAGGAGGAACAAGGGGCAAATCAGAACCAGTGTGAAACTACTCTTGTAAATAAGAATCAAAATATACAGAATTCAACCTGACAAGGAGAAAAACCTTTTCTTATTTTCATAAATAATAAAATTTAAATGGCTTAAGTTATATTCTAATACTAACATCTTAAAAAATGCTTATGGAAATTCTCATAAGCATAAAATACCCATGTTGTTGTTCAGTTTCTAGTCGTGTCTGACTCTTGGCAACCCTATGGACTGCAGCACGCCAGACTTCCCTGTCCTTCCCTATCTACCAGAGTTTGCTCAAATTCATGTCCATTGAGTTGGTGATACTATCTAACGATCTCATCCTCTGCTGCCCCCTTCTCCTTTTGCCTTCAATCTTTCCCAGCATCAGGGTCTTTTACATGAAAACAACTTAAAGATATGGTATATATTTTGCATCACCATCTTCCAGGTCTGGATAAAGGTGCAGACAACAAACACTTACTAGAAAGTAGGTTTAACCCAGGAACTGTAGGCATGTACTGATGAAGAGAAGAAGATTGAGCCTCACGGTTTCTTATTGTCTGATTTATACAAAATCGCCATCGACCAACTGGGGATGACTGAGGAGGAGCAGATTCATCTGTAGAAAGAATTGGCAAAAATTAATATGCTAAGCAATTGTTAATATGTCTAACTTGTTAACTAAGAAAATCAGGTTAAAACAACAAATTGTCTTTTATCTCCATTTCCAACAGCACGAGTTAGCCTAGTAACTTATAAGACCAGACCTCCCAAACCCGACTGACAAATACTCTAAAAAACTAAGCGCAAGATAGCTTTAGAGAAGGATTTTGGATTCTTCAGAAACAAACATTGCATCAGTAGCGATTAAAAGCAGGACATTTCTTTTTGGAAAAAAATGAAAAGCATTATTTCCAATAAAACCTACACCTTTGTTCTGTATCTTGATTATGGTGATGCTTACACATATCTATTAAGAAGACTAAAATTTACATAACTCTACACCAAAAGAAAAAAAGCAAATTTTACTTTATAACAACTTAAAAAACAAAGTAATATAGCCCCTACATCTGTATTCCTACTTTGTTAACTTATTCAAATAAGTAATTCTCTTTTAAACTTTACCCTACTTTGCCAGTTAGAAATCTACTCAAACCCCTACTAACAAGAAAATGAAGACAGAGGAGAAAACCCTGGCATCCTAAAACAATCTAACTTTCAGGATAATGGTATCTGATTCCATAACTCCCACACCACCTGTTGTTTCTTCATGCTATTATAATTCCTTCAGAGGTCCTCATTTGTCTATGGCTCTTCTCCCCCTCACAGATACTCTAAATATACCTATGATCAGAGCTGAAAAGAATGGAGAAAAAAGGTTGTGAGAAGAGAAAATAAAAGACCTCATTTTTAGTCCATGGACGTTTATCTGGTATCTGATTTACAAAAATTTATTAGTGATAAGAGCAGGTAGAAGCATATCATTTGTGGAATGAAATCAAGAAACGAATGCTACTGATATTAAACATGAGGCAAACTCAGAACACAGTGATTTTAGTTAAGAAAGTCGCTGTCCATCTCATATCAGGAGAAAAATAAAACTTGCCAGTTAAGTTCAAACATTAAAGCTGTTAAACGTCATCAGTACTTTGACTGCTTTTCTGGTAACATACCATGCAACAACTCAGAAATAAATTAATCAGGTAAAGAACCAATACTTAGAGGAAATTTGGAGAAGAGTTTTACTTCTCACTTCTTTTACTTCTCATTTCTGAGCTATAAAGTCCTTTTAAAGTGTGGGGAAACCTATACTAACAATTTATCAAATTCCTTTATTGGCTAATATCCTTCCCAAGGTGTGTAAATTAAAAGTTTCCAAATGTCTTGCTTCAAAAGCCAAATGGTAAATTTTGTTAAATATACTTACTGCTGGTTTGACTGGAGGCAGAATTTATCTGTACTTGTTCAGATGATCCTGTCTGAATTAAAAATAAATAGATAAATAAAGAAGTTCCTGATATATATTCAAGAAGATCTATTTGCTAAGCAACTGCTCTTACTTGGCTACTGCTGGGTTCCACAGTAACAGAGTCAACTCCAACAGCTCTTTCTGTAGCAGAGTGAACATGAAGGATCTCCTGGGCTTGACCTACAATAGCCCTCAATTCTTCCACAAATTTTTCTTTTTCACTTTCCAGGACAAAGTTATCTTCAACCTATCCAAAAGGAAAAGTAAGTCTATTCAAAAGAATATATTTAGTATCTTTGAAATTATAATATGGTGACTACCACAAAGAAAAATTAATTGGTATTTAGATCTGATTGCCACAACAGAATTAAGAAAGACTAGCAATAAAATCAGAGGAGGCAATGGCAACCCACTCCAGTACTCTTGCCTGGAAAATCCCATGGATGGAAGAGCCTGGTGGGCTGCAGTCCATGGGGTCGCTAAGAGTCGGACATGACTGAGTGACTTCACTTTCACTTTTCATTTTCATGCACTGGAGAAGGAAATGGCAACCCACTCCAGTGTTCTTGCCTGAAGAATCCCAGGGACGGGGGAGCCTGGTGGGCTGCCGTCTACAGGGTCGCACAGAGTTGGACATGACTGAAGCGACTTAGCAGCAGCAGCAGCAGCAATAAAATGCCAGACAACACATTAAATTATTCTTTCTACTTGAGATCACCAACATTTGTCATATTGGCACTACTTACCTATCAGAAGCCAGCATTTTAAAAAAAATTTTGGCATTCTATAAATTAATTGCCATTTGAATAACATAACTGAGGCAATGTTTACATTTAAAACTAGGATGTCCAAACCCAAAAGCTTTTAAATCAAAAATCACAAAATGAAACATCTCTAAAGATGATAAAGTATGGCTCTGAGACAGTTCAGAAAAAAACTAAGTTGAATAAGAAACAGAATTCACAAAATTATTAACATTTTCAAATGTTAAATTCTGCTTGGCCAGGAATATATATCCAAAGAAAACTGGCAGAAATTAAAAGTATTATGTACTCTTCCTACCACCCTAGCCCATTCCCCTAAAAAAAGAGGGGAATACTAACTTAAGTCTAACAATTCAAAGAAAATACAAAAACTAAATGAAATGATGAACATTACTTGAACACCTATATGTAAGATGTTATAACTGTATAAACTATTAATGCTTAGGCCTCATCCCCCAAAATTCTAATTTAATTAGGGACTCAGGCAACAGAACTGTTTTTGTCTTAGGGTTTTTTTGGCCACACCATGAGGTTTGCAGGATCTTAGTTCCCTGAACAGGGACTGAACCCGGGCAACTGCAGTGAAAGCTCCGAGTCCTAACCACTGGACCTCTAAGGAATTCCCCAAAGGACTGTTTTTTTTTTTTTCATTTATTTTTATTAGTTGGAGGCTAACTACTTTACAATATTGTAGTGGGTTTTGTCTCTTCTGTTGATTTTGACATGCAGCTAGAGTTAAGAACCACTGACCTAGCTCCTCTGTTAATGAAACTCCCTCATATTTTACACATAAATATACTGACACCAGAGGGGGTATAGCGACTTACTTTTGATCATAACCAATTTAGCTCTTTACGAATTTTAAAAAGTAGCAGTACCCTAAGAAAATATGGCTCTGAGTAATTGAAGGGGAGAATTAAAGGGGAAAAAGACACATAATGCTGAAGGGAAAATAATTTGTCTTTTCTGTACTTACCATATAGTCCACAATATCCTCTGGTGCATCACCATCAACATCAAACTTGAAGGTGACCATCTTATTATTGTGTGTCTCCAGTTGACACTCTACCATGTTGTCTCCAGAGGTTGACACCTGGGCACAAACATTTTATTAGTTTAAGAGTCAGTCATTGCCTTCTCTTTGCAAATGGTACAGGAAATATTTCAATGAGCTCACATAAAATATATGAAAAAATGGTCTAAAATATTGAGAATCTAAAAAGATTCTGCTTTTCCCTTGGTGAAATACTGTCTAAATAACTACTGTATGACAAATCTAAGGCTCAAATTATTCAGCAAAAAAATCAGGAAAGAAAAGGAACACAGCTTTTATAAAAACACAAAAAAAGTTACAATAGTCCCTATAATTATCTGCAATGCAAAGATCTAAATCTGGCTAATCATTTTCAAAATTCTCCTAATCCAACAAATTGACCTTTAAGCAAAGGAAAATTCACTGATAACAGAAATGTAAATTGGACCAACCTTTCTGGACAACAATCTAGAAATATGTATTGAGAAATTTTAAAAATCTTCATACTCTGATCAATAATTCTACTTCCAAGAATATATCATAAGGAAATATTCAGCTCAAATACAAAGATTTGTGCTCAAGGGTGTCTGCTGAAGAATTTCATAATACTCTATACTCACTGCCACAGCAACATCGCCCCTCCCTGACTCCCCAGACCTCAACATGCACTCTTAACCAAATCATATTTACACACTGACCTGAAGAACAGTAAGCTGAAATTTAGTTCCCTTCTCTGACCGAGGACAGGAAGCTCTTCTCTGTTTGATCCGATCTTGTTTGCCATTTCCACTTGGGTTATCAGGGGTATTTGTGTTTTCCTTCACAGGTCCCACATCATGATTCAAACTATTATTTAAAAAAACAAAAACAAAAGCAATTCCAATTTAATTTCTCAGAGAAGACATTATTCTATGATTCTCAAAGTCCAATATTTAACCCAAATCAGATTTATAACATCTGAAATCCCTGTATGGATAGAATCATTCCATTTTGATGGTAAAATTCTAAGAAAAACCCTTGATTATAAAATAATAAATAATGAGTTTAAATAAAATACATAAGTAGTACAATATCTCTCAAATAGTTATGATTATAAAACTTTTCAAATATACTAAATGCCATTGAATTGTACACTTTAAATGGATGAAAATTTAATGGTATGTAAATTAAATCTCAATGAAGCTGTTTTTAAAAGTTATGAAACACTGCGATTACTTTGTATGTATTAGGCAAACATCTCACAGTAGTGGGAGTGAAAGAAAAACACTGCTAGTGATGGACCTCTGTGGAACCTTTTATCAGTGGATGTTCTTGACCAATTTTATTTTGTTTGTTTAGGGTTTTTTTTAATATATTCAAATAAAATTCTAAAAATCAATTCTAACTCAAAATAGTATACCTGTTCATGTAACAAAATCAACAGAGGATAGATAAGGTGTGGAAGACAGGAGAGTGCAGGAAACAGAACAAGAAATGAAAATGAGATAAAGAAAAGGAATATTAATCAGCTATAAAAGGAATTCCTGAAAAAAATCTACTCCTGACACTGACTATACCAAAGCCTTTGACTGTGTGGATCACAACAAACTGTGGAAAATTCTTCAAGACATGGGACTCCCAGACCACATTACCTACCTCCTGAGAAACCTGTATGTAGGTCAAGAAGCAACACTTCGAACTGGACATAGAACAACAGACTGGTTCCAAATGGAAAGGAGTACAACAAAGCTGTATACTGTCATCCTGCTTATTTAACTTATATGCAGAGTACATCATGCAAAATGAAGTACAAGCTGGAATCAAGAATGCCAGGAGAAATATCAACAACCTCAGATATGCAGATGATACCAGAAAGTATATGCAGAAAGTAAAGAGGAACTAAAGAGCCTCTTGATGAAGTTGAAAGAGCAGAGTGGAAAAAGCTGGCTTAATACTCAACATTCAAAAAACAAAGATCATGGCATCTGGTCCCATCACTTCATGGCAAATAGATAGGGAAACAATGGAAACAGTGACAGACTTTACCTTCTGGGGCTCCAAAATCACTGCAGATGGTGACTGCAGCCATGAAAATGACGCTTGCTCCTTGGAAGAAAAGCTATGACAAACCTAGACAATGTATTAAAAAGCAGAGACATTCATTTGCCAACAAAGGTCCATATAGTCAAAGCTATGGTTTTTCCAGTAGTCGTGTATGGATATGAGAGTTGGACCATAAAGAAGGCTAAGTGCCAAAGAATTGATGCTTTCGAATAGTGGTGCTGGAGAAGACACTTGAGAGTCCCTTGGGCAGCAAGGAAATCAAACCAGTCAATCTTAAGGGAAATCAGTCCTGAATATTCCTTGGAAGGATTGATATTGAAACTGAAGCTCCAATACTTTGGCCACTTGATGTGAAGACCCGACTCACTGGAAAAGACCCTGATGCTAGGAAAGATAGAGAGCAGAAGGAGAAGGGGGTAACAGGATAAGATGGTTGGATGGCATCACCGACTCAATGGACATGAGTTTGAGCAAACTCTGGGAGATAGTGAAGGACAGGGAAGCCTGGCATGCTGCAGTCCATGGGGTTGCAGAGTCAGATATGACTTAGTAACTGAACAACAACAAAAAGAATGAAATCTTGCCATTTGTAACAACATACATAGAAGTTGAGGGCATTATGCTAAGTGAAATAAGTCAGAAAGAGAAATACAAATACGATATGATCTTTTTGTGTAATCTAAAAATAGAAAAAAACAACCAAGCAAAAAATTTCCCAGGCTCAAAGATACAGAGGATAGACTGCTGGGTGCCAGAGGGAGTGGAGGGAAGGTAGAGAGTGGGTGAAATGGGTGAAGGGAGTCAAAATGTACAAACTATTAATACCAGTTATAAAATAATTAAATCATGGGGATATAATGTACATCATGGCGATGATAGCTAATAATACTGTACTGCATATTTCAAAGTTTCTTAGAGTAGATTTTTAAAGTTCTCATCATAAGAAAAAAATTTTTATTAACTATATATGGTGGTGAATGTTTAAACTAGACTTATTGTGATCATTTCACAATATATAAAAATAGTAAATCATTATATTGTACATCTGAAACTAACATAAGGGTGTACGTCAGGTTTACCTCAATAGAAAGAAAGAAAGAAACAAAGGAGGAGGGAGGGAGTGAGGGAGGAGGGAAGAAGAAAAAATACACCACAATTTTGGTTAAAAAAACTGAATGAATAATGTGAAAATGATTCAACATGATTAATTCTAACTAGCTATATTTTGCAGGTTCAAGTCAATATGATTATGACAGGGCAGACTTTCAGTTGATCTGTATCAAAGGTATTTTTCAGCTTTTTCCTTAATAAATTTGAATATATTTCAATAAATACATTTGAAACTTAAATGAGGTCTGTAAGCACCAGATATTTTTTATATTGATTTTTAGGTTAAGTCCTTTCTCCTAAAGAACTACTCATGAAGTATCTGTATAAAGATATACAAGAAAAGATAAAAATAACCCCTAATATTTTTTTCTATGTCCCTGTGAAAAAGAATTTTCATAACTACAAGTGGAGAAGGAAGATTCAATAATACTGCTCTTAGTTCTTTAATAGACAAAGAAATAGCAGTAACATAACATCTTAAGAGGATAAAAGGGATATAATTTTAGTCAATGCAGCTGTATCATTCACTTTACAAAGTTATCTTAAAACACCAGTTTAGGGTTTGGAAAAGATGGCAGAAATTATACCCCTAAGTATAACTATAAAATCTGGAAATAATACAGTAGAGTATCACAGGAGGGCACTGAAGAGTGAAAAGATGAAGGCAGACTGGCTAGGGACTCACAAGACTTGAAGAAAAATAAGCATCTCCTGGTTACCCACTCAGTGACAGAAAGCAGTCCAGGTTCAGCGTCTCTTGACTCTTGGCCAAAAGGCAAAGGTAGCTGAAGCACAGTGGTCTCCTGAGCCCCAAATAGCAACAGAAGGTAGTTAAAGTGAGCCTTTTCCTCCCTTGGTGACACTGGTGGGAACTCTACCAGTACCATGTGGTCTGGAGAGATAGCCTAGGGCAGTGGGCCTAGGGCACTGCTCTCCAACCCCGTGGTCCAGCAGTGGGCTCCAGTGATATAAGATGAACCAAAGCAGACCAGAATAGTACTACAGGGACTCTGAAAACTAAATTGGCATTAGAACCATAGTCCACAAAAGTATCGATAGATGAGTACCTTGGCACCTAAACACAGTGACTGCCTGCTAAAATAGAGGATTTAAACAGGATCCAGAATATCCTAACATAATGTCCAAAATGTCCAGGATACAAATGAAAATTCTTTGTCATACCCCAAACCAGGAAAATCACAACTTGAATGTGAAAAGTCAATCAAGAGATGCCAAGACCAGGATGAATCAGAACTACCTGACAAGGATTTTAAAGCAGCCATTATCAAATGGTTTCAAACATCAATTACAAATACTCCTGGAACAAATGAAAAGTCAGAAAATTTCATAACAGAATGTATTAAGGAAGAAACAAATGGAAATTATAAAAGGAATATAGTCATAGAAATAAACGATTCATTTTGCACAATAGCAGAATGAATACGACAAAGGAAAGAATCAGCATCAGTGAATTTGAACACAGAACAAATGAATTAAGCCAATATGAACAAGATAGGGGCTTCCCAGGTAGCTCAGCTGGTAAACAATCTGCCTGCAATGTAGGAGACTCCAGTTTGATTCCTGGGTCAGAAAGTTATTACCAAATCAAAATACAATTATATATATACAATACATAAAATTATCTGGTTTTTATAATAATATATTATTATATCTGGTTGTAAATTATTTATTTAGATTAGCTGGAACTGTAAATAACATTATTTCCTTTTTTAAATTCTTACAATCTTTTCTTAAGAACAGAATATGAAGAGAATTCCCTGGTGGTCCAGTGGTTCGGACTCTGCACTCTCGCCAACAAGGGCCTAGATTTGAACCCTGGTCAGGGAACAAAGATCCCACATGCCAAAAAAAAAAAAAAAAACCCAGACTATTATAATAATGTGAACCAGAAAATGGTCAATAATATCACAATCCATATGATGCTTATTAACATAAAAAAGTAAGAATACTATTTTTACTGAACATACACACAAATACTAGAGCACAGAAGCTTCTGTAGTCAAGAGACTAAGCACCTAAAAAAGGCAAAAACTTCAACATGCCCTCATTGCTTTCATGGTATTAATTTGAAGATACTCACCTTCGAACTAAATCTGGTTTTAGAAGAGCTGCTTGTTGTTCAGCTCCAACTGCTTGGGATACAGGCTGTAAATAGCACAGAAATAAAACTTATTATAACAGCAAACTTCAAGTTGAAGGTGCAATTTGCTATTATTGCAGAAAACATGTCTGTTACATTTCATATTTTGGTTACCACACAAACCAGGTAGAATGTCTACATTACTGAATGTCTATATCAATCCTACTATTGATGTTACTACCAGATAAAGAAAAACAAAATGCAGCAGTATTGATATTCACCAAGACTTTTTCATAAAAAACATAGCATTGTTTCATATACTTTTGTTTGTTATCTTTCAATGGTTTCCAGTCTTAATTGTAAAACTACTAATGAGTTGCTATCACTCCAGAAACAGGTAAATCAGTGATTCAATGTTTAACATGTTATATGGTCTCTCTCTCTCTCTCTTCTTTTCTCTTCACTAAACTACTGCCAACAATCCCTTTGAGGTGTTAGTATCCAACAGCTGCAATACTGGCTTCTAGGAAAAAGTTTAAGCCCATTACAAATGCAAGTTTTAACTCTGTTGGAAAATAATTTTAAACATTTATCTAATCCATCCAATGTATTGCCACTGGTGACAGCAGAGTGACTCTAAAATACAGATCTATCAAAATCAATCACTTACCTACCTAGTTCAAATTCTCTAATGATGGCACCTCATCTTCTATAAGGTTAAGTCCCTTTGGATGACAAATAAAGTCCTTAATGAACTGGTCCCTGCCTCATTCTCTAGTTCTTCTCCCCTTGAAGAGACACCAAACTCTAGCTCCTGTGAATGAGTCGAGCTTGTCCATATCTGGTGACTCTACTTATATTCCTTCATCTCCCTGGATTATTTATAACAAATATTATAATCATTACCATGTTAAGAAAATAGCATTCTTTGGTGATTTTTCCCATTTTATTGCTTTTACGTTACTACTTACATTGTATAATTAAAAGCTTTCAAAGGATAGCAAATACTAAGTATACAGAAAAATAGGCATTTTCATAAACCACTGGGATTTATGGGACTGTAAACTGGTTAGACCTTTCTGAAGGGTAATTCAACAATTAAATTATCCAAGTTTTTAAAATGTCTAGCAATTTCATTTCTAGAAATTTAACCCAAGGAAATAATCAAAACTGTATGTGAGTCACTCAGTTGTGTCTGACTCTTTGCAACCCCAAGGACGACAGCTGGCCAGGCTCCTGTGTCCATGGAATTCTCTATGCAAGAATACTGGAGCGAGTAGCCATTTCCTTCTTCAGGGGATCTTCCTGACTCAGGGACTGAACCTGAGTCTCCTGTACTGCAGGCAGATTATTTACAATGTGAGCCACCAGGTAAACCCTATTGATAAATACTCTTCCTATAAAAGGACCAAACTTAAAGAAATGCCATAACTGAATATAAGCACAAGAGAATATCAAATGTGCTGACTGGAAAAAAATGTATTCCATCTTGTTAATTCTTCTACTGATTTTAAGATGTGTTCTGTAAACCAAGATACAAAATTAAATTAACAAAGTTCAAGTTTCTTCTTTCACTTTCATCTGACAACAAAGAATTATATCACAATAGAAAAGTAGAACTGCTTCAAATGCACAAAAGTTAGCTACTACTCAAAGAAACACCGATTTTAACCCAATATACAATATTTTATTTTTTAATAAAAATATTTAGGTGAGGCTTATAGCAATATATTGTCATGTAGGTACTCACTGAGAAGGCTGAATCCGATAAACTGTAAATTTGACAATATCATACAATACATCCTATTAATCTGAGTTTTTTTTGGGGGAAAAAGGAAGATATAAAAGCATCCCATTTTATATAATTCCATATTTTTCCACAGAGTTTATGGAAACACAGAAGCAAAACAGTTGTAAATAATTCTAATTCTAACCTTAACATTAGAATCTGCAACATGTAAAAATTTTGGTCATATACTGCTAGGCACTGCCAAATGATAATCAAATGTTTGTCATACAGTGATTTTAAGCTTGTAAGATATTCAAAAGTTTTATACTAGCCTGGTCCTTTTGTCTGAGTAAATTATAGTAAAATCAGGAAATAATCAAGAGTTCATACAAAGATTTAGCTATAGGGATGTTCTTCACAACATGGAATATAATTACAAATAGCAAAAAAGAAGAAAGAGAAAAAAAATAGACATATGTTTATTTTACCTGCTCCATTAAATAAATAATGGATGACAGATAAATGAGGATAACCACAGTGGTGTGACCACTCACCTAGAACCAGACATCCTGGAGTGTGAAGTCAAGTGGGCCTTAGGAAGCATCACTGCCAACAAAGATAGTGGCGGTAATGGAATTCTAGCTGAGCTATTTCAAATTCTAAAAGACGATGCTGTAAAAGTGTTGCACTCAATATGCCAGAAAATTTGGAAAACTCAGCAGTGGCCACAGGACTGAAAAAGGTCCACTTTCATTCCAATACCAAAGAAAGGCAATGCCAAAGAATGTTCACACTACCACACAATTATACTCATTTCACATGCTAGCAAGATTATGCTCAAAATCCTGCAAGCTAGGCATCAGTAGTACATGAGCTGAGAACTTCCAGATGTACAAGCTGGATTTAGAAAAGGCAGAGGAACCAGAGATCAAATTGCCAACATCCGTTGGATCATAGAAAACCTAAGAGAATTCCAGAAAAACATCTACATCTGCTTCACTGACTATGCTAAAGCCTTCGACTGTGTGGATCACAAGAAACTGGAAAATTCTACAAGATATAGGTACTGGCACAAAGACAGAAATATAGATCAATGGAACAGAATAGAAAGCCCAGAGATAAATCCACGAACCTATGGACACCTTATCTTTGACAAAGGAGGCAAGGATATACAATGGAAAAAAGACAACCTCTTTAACAAGTGGTGCTGGGAAAACTGGTCAACCACTTGTAAAAGAATGAAACTCGAATACTTTCTAACGCCATACACAAAAATAAACTCAAAATGGATTAAAGATCTAAATGTAAGACCAGAAACTATAAAACTCCTAGAGGAGAACATAGGCAAAACACTCTCCGACATAAAATCTCAGCAAGGTCCTCTATGACCCACCTCCCAGATTATTGGAAATAAAAGCAAAACTAAACAAATGGGACCTAATGAAACGTAAAAGCTTCTGCACTACAAAGGAAACTATAAGTAAGGTGAAAAGACAGCCCTCAGATTGGGAGAAAATAATTGCAAATGAAGAAACAGACAAAGGATTAATCTCAAAAATATACAAGCAACTCCTGCAGCTCAATTCCAGAAAAATAAATGACCCAATCAAAAAATGGGCCAAAGAACTAAACAGACATTTCTCCAAAGAAGACATACAGATGGCTAACAAACACATGAAAAGATGTTCAATATCACTCATTATCAGAGAAATGCAAATCAAAACCACAATGAGGTACCATTACACGCCAGTCAGGATGGCTGCTATCCAAAAGTCTAGAAGCAATAAATGCTGGAGAGGGTGTGGAGAAAAGGGAACCCTCTTACACTGTTGGTGGGAATGCAAACTAGTACAGCCACTATGGAAAACAGTGTGGAGATTTCTTAAAAAACTGGAATTAGAACTGCCATATGACCCAGCAATACCACTTCTGGGTATACACACTGAGGAAACCAGATCTGAAAGAGACACATGCACCCCAATGTTCATTGCAGCACTGTTTATAATAGCCAGGACATGGAAGCAACCTAAATGCCCATCAGCAGATGAATGGATAAGGAAGCTGTGTTACATATACACCATGGAATATTACTCAGCCGTTAAAAAGAATTCATTTGAATCAGTTCTAATGAGATGGATGAAACTGGAGCGCATTATACAGAGTGAAATAAGCCAGAGAGATAAAGAACATTACAGCATACTAACACATATATATGGAATTTAGAAAGATGGTAACGATAACCCTATATGCAAAACAGAAAAAGAGACACAGATGTACAGAACAGACTTTTGGACTCTGTGGGAGAAGGCAAGGGTGGGATGTTTTGAAAGAACAGCATGTATATTATCTATGGTGAAACAGATCACCAGCCCAGGTGGGATGCATGAGACAAGTGCTCAGGCCTGGTGCACTGGGAGGACCCAGAGGAGTTGGGTGGAGAGGGAGGAGGGAGGGGGGATCGGGATGGGGAATACGTGTAACTCTATGGCTGATTCATGTCAATGTATGACAAAACCCACTGAAATGCTGTGAAGTAATTAGCCTCCAACGAATAAAAAAAAATTAAAAAAATTTTAAAAAAAAGGAATACCAGACCACCTCACCTGCATCCTGAGAAACCCGTATGCAGATCAAGAAGCAACAGTTAGAACTGAACATGGAACAATGGACTGGTTCAAAATTGAGAAAGGAATATATCAAGACTGTATATTGTCACCCTGCTATTTTACTTATATGCAGAGTACATCATGCGAAACGCCAGGCTGGATGAAGCACAAGCTGGAATCAAGACTGCCAGGAGAAATATCAATAACCTCAGATGATGATACCACCCTTATGGCAGAAAGCAAAGAGGAACTAAAGAGCCTCTTGATAAAGATGTCTGGAGAGTGGAAAAAGCTGGCTTAAAACCCAGCATTCAAAAAGCTAGGATCATGGTATCCAGTTCCATCACTTCATGGAAAGTAGATGGGGAAGCAATGGAAACAGTGACATAGTTTATTCTCTTGAGCTCCAAAAATCACAGCAGATGGTTACTGCATACATGAAATTAAAAGACGCCTGCTCCTTGGAAGACAAGCTACGACAAATATAGACAGTGTATTAAAAAGCAGAGACATTCGTTTGCCAACACAGGTCCATATAGTTAAAGCTATGGTTTTTCCAGTAGTCATGTATGGATGTGAGAGCTGGACCATAAAGAAGACTGAGTACTGAAGAACTGATGCTTTTGAACTGTGGTGCTGGAGATGTGAGAGTCCCTTAGACAGCAAAGAGATCACAGCAGTCAATCTTAAAGGAAATCAACTCTGAATATTCATTGGAAGGGCTGATGTTGAAGGTAAAGCTCTGATATATGGCCACCTGATGCAAAGAGCTGATTCATTAGAAAAGACGCTGATGCTGGGAAAGATTGAAGGCAAGAGGAGAAGGAGATGACAGAGGACGAGATGGTTGGATGGCATCATCAAATCAATGGACATGAGTTTGAGCAAGCTCTGGGAGATAGTGAAGGACATGGAAGCCTAGCATGCTGCAGTCCATGGGGTTCCAAAGAGTTGGACACAACTGGGCAACTGAACAACAACAAAAATAAATAATGGTACATCCATACTAAAGGGTATTATGCAACCCTTTAAAATGTGCTAAAACATATAAGATGTTATAAGTGGAAAAAGATTTATATACATTATGGTTACATTAAAATTGCATGTATGCATAAGCTTATAAAATGATCTGGAAGAATACACACTTCGTGTTAAGCAAGTTTAACTATATTCATCTTGCTTTGGTAATAAGAACTTTATAAATATTTATCAACCCTGAAATCTGGTAATCTCAGGGCTGGTCCCCATTATTTCAGTGCACAACATTATAGTTGTTTTAGATAAAAGTAAAAATGGAACATTTCACTAAATTTGAAAAACATCTACAAAAATGGCCAGGCATCTATTTGCAAATATTAATTTTTAACTCCCAGAAATATTATGACAGAACTTGATATGAAGCTGGCAATTAAAAAAGCAGATGAATAAACTATTAGCTTTGATTCTGAGGACCAAAATAATTCTGTTAATAATAATTATTAAGTGGCTATAAAATATAATTCCAGATTGTTGTCATAGAAACTACATTTTGTTTATGTTACCTCCAGATTTAAGCATGAGGATACCATGTCACTATTCCACCTTGCTAGGACTCCCCATAATTTTTTTAAGTTTCTTTAATACGAACATTTGTTGAAGCTGGATACAAGAAGATATTGTTAATGTTGTGTACACAAAAAAAAGGAAATCTCTTTGCCAAAGTATTTGCTTTCAAATACTTTGAAATGTTTAAACAGTGATTATATTAAAGAATTAAGCATCTAATCTCTAATCATAAGCCAATCTAATTTATCCAGGGGAAAAAAAACTTCAGTATGAATTGACCAGGTTAGATGGGGGAAGGGGAAAGTAGGAAACGGTATATTCTACTCACTCCTCCCCAGTCCTTACCTTCAAATCCAAATTAAAGACAGATATGAATCCCTTTTCCTAATGAGACCTTGATATCTGGATATCTGAGTCCTTGATAACTAGCTGGCAAATTTCAATAAAACTAAAGTACCTCTTATCACTTGTAGAATGAGGACAAGGCCAAAATGAGAAGCAAATCTAGGTCTGAATTCCATGGGCCACACCATTCTCTCCTGTTTACCATAGCATTTAAAATGCTCTCTTGGGACTTCCCTAGTGGTCCAGTGGTTAAGAATATGCTTCGCAATGCAGAGGATTCAGGTTCAATCCCTGGTCAGGGAACTAAGATCCCACATGCCAAGAAGCAACTAAACCCCCATGCTGCAACCACTGAGTCAATGAGCCACAACTAGAGAGTCTGTGCACTGCAATGAAAGATCCTGCATGATGCAACGAAAACTCCACCTGCCGCAACTAAGACACCATGCAGCAAAATAAGTAAATATTAAAATAAATAAAATGTTCTCTTGAACTTGTATCTCGATCTTTATTTCCTATGATACTGTGGGAAGAGACTGTGTCTGTAAGATTTATCAAAGTATCCCCAATGCCTAACCAACACTTGAAATAAGAATAGCTGCTCAAAAATCTTTCACTATTATAATGTTCCCATTTTGACTGTTTTTATTGTTATTATAGCAACAAAACAATCACTATTTATTGAGTATTTATTAAGTACTAAAGTGAAAGTCACTCAGTCATGTCCGACTCTCTGCAACCCTATGGACTGAGGCCTGCCAGGCTCCGCTGTCCATGGAATTCTCCAGTCAAGAATAGCCGTTCCTTTCTCCAGGAAATCTTCCCAACCCAGGGATCGAACCCTGGTCTCCCATATTGCAGGCAGATTCTTTACCATCTGAGGCACCAGGGAAGCACTTTATATTTATTATTTAACTAAATTCAACCCGAATGACAACTCTAAGCGTAGGTGCTATTATTTTTGTTTTACCAATAAGGAAACTGAGACTACAACTGATGGACACAAAAATTAAAAGAAAGAAAATGAATGAATAGACAAATGACTTCAAAGAATACTGAAGAGCAGAGACCTTTTGTGCATACCACAGAAGCTTTACTGTTAGTTCTTAACCCTTCTCTCTCTTTTATAAGACTTACTTCACTATTATTTGCCCTCCTCCCATCAACGGTTCTTATCCCTGACTGCACTTTATAATCTTAAGAGAAGAAAAGGCAGAGGGAAGGAAAAAGGAGAAAAAATAAAACAGAAGAAAAGAAAATCCAAGCTCAAGCACATTCTAGAGATTCTTATTCAGTTATTCTGGAATGAAGGAGAGCAGTAAAACTGGGAAACGTTTTTATTTTAAAAATTATTTAAAGTTATTTGAAACATTTTATAATATGCCTTATTGTACTATTACTTTAAAACATTTCATAAACTGCCTTGTTACGATTGACACTATAAAACATGTCTCTCCCACAAAGTACTTTTAAACACCCATTATGTATTGAGCATTTATTACATGCTAGGCACTTTTCACATTTAGTCCTAAACAGCCTGCAAAATAGGCATTTTTTCTAACATTATGAAAAATTTCCAACATACAGAAAACCCGATAATTGTTCAGTGAAAACCCATACACCCACCACCCACAGTAAACAATATTCAACTATATTTGCATTATCACATGTATATCCATCAATCCATTTTATTTTTTACACATTTCAAAGTTGCAAATGCAAGATAGGCATTTTAAAACTTCCTTTGAAAGATGAAAAGAACCTAAGCTAAAATAAATAACTTACCTAAAATCATACAATAAATAATTCAAGGAGCAAGAATTCAAATTCAGGCCCAATTAAAGATATAAAGTAGCTCAAACCTATTTGTATGATGTATATACCTATTTAACAGTGACATTTTGTTTATTTAATTAAAGAAAATTATTAGGTGAGGAATGTACATGATACCCATTTCCATATTTTTATGGAACCTTTTATCTATAAAGTCATTGCTTATCTAATCCCATTTTTTAGCCACTCCAAGAATCTCAATAATGAAATTTACCCTAGGAAATAACTGATCCACACACAGCATAGTTCCATGAATAAACTCACATAATAATGCTCAGGCTATTAAACAAACAGGAATAAAAAAGATGGAAACATACCATCAACACAGTGATTAACAAACAAAAGTAATAGAAACTGGAAGAAATTTCATTTATTATAGGGCAGGTAGCACTGAACTGAAGAAAACATTACTCAGGCTTCACTCCAGCACCTCCCTAGAGATCGCCTCATGAAAGAGAAGCTAACTTAAAGGAGACATACTTCATATTTTCCCCCTTAGTATCTGCTGCTAGTTGAGTTATCAAGAGTCTGTATCAACCAGCAAATTGCACTACTCTTGTCTCAGCCCCTCCAAACTTTCTACAAGTCCAAGGAATTCTCCAGGCAAGAATACTGGAGTGGATAGCCATTCCCTTCTTCAGTGGATCTTACAGACCCAGGGATTGAACCCAGGTCTCCTGCAATGCAGGAAAATTCTTTAACATCTGAGCCACCAGGGAAGCCCATAGTTATTTGGAGAGAGCAACCAACATTGTCTTTTGTTTGTTTATTTTAATGGTAGAAGTGAGAAAGAATATCAGAGATAAAAAGGAGACTGAGTCATTTGGCATTCTAGGAGGAGAAGTCCCCACAAAGTAAAGCCAACTCAGCAAGGATGCAGAAAAGGAAAAATTTTGGTATTCATATATGTTGGATGGATCCACACATTTTTAAAAGGGCTACTCTGCTTACTATCATGAGAAAAAGGTAATAAAAGAACAAAAGCACAAGGAAGAAGAACAATCAGAAGTCTAATGAAATGATGCAAGAAAGAGAAAGTAGACTAGCATGCTTATCATTATGCTAGTAATTATGGTGGAGGTGGTGATAAGTACTCAGATTGTAGACATTTTTCAAAGGAAAAGACAAAAGACTTTCTGATGATGTGAAGTGAGACATGAGAGGAAGAGAGGAATAAAAGATGACCACAGATATATGGCTTGAGTAACAGGAAAGACTGAGTTGCTATTTGCTGAGATGAAGACAACTGTGGAAAGAACAGGCTTCGGATGGTGGTAGGAGAGGAATGCAAAAAAAAGTGTTTGAGTTTGGACATATTAAATTTGAAATTCTTATTATACAATCAAGTGGAGATATTGGGTGTGTACTATGGAAATATGGCAAAAAAAATTTTTCCTAGAAAACAAAGTCAAAACCAAAATGGACTGGAGGTATCAGGATGAAATACACACACACACACACACACACACACACACACACACACACATCTGCGTGTGCGCACATGCATTTAAATCTGTGCAATGGGAATCCTAGAAGCTATGACTCCTAAGAAGCATCAAACACACCCAACATCCAGATTTGATCCTTAAATTACCTTCCTCACTAAAAGGAATCAAAGACCCATGGAGAAATGGAGAAAGAACTGACCTAGATAGCATATTAAAAAGCAGAGACTGCCAACAAAGGTCCGTCTAGTCAAAGCTATGGTTTTTCCAGTAGTCATATATGGATGTGAGAGTTGAACTATAAAGAAAGCTGAGCGCTGAAGAATTGATGCTTTTGAACTGTGGTGTTGGAGAAGACTCTTGAGAGTCCCTTGGACTGCAAGGAGATCCAACCAGTCCCTCCTAAAGGAGCTCAGTCCTGGGTGTTCACCGGAAGAACTGGTGTTGAAGCTGAAACTCCAATACTTTGGCCACCATATGCGAAGAACTGACTCATTGGAAAAGACCCTGATGCTGGGAAAGACTGAAGGCGGGAGGAGAACGGGACAACAGATGAGATGGTTGGATGGCATCACCAACTCAATGGACATGAGTTTGAGTAAACTCGTGGAGTTGGTGACGGACAGGGAGGCCTGCTGTGCTGCAGTCCATGGGGTTGCAGAATCGGACACGACTGAGCGACTGAACTGAACTGAACTGCATTTTGGACTCTTTTGCTGACTGAGAGGACTACTTCATATCTTCTAAGGGATTTGGGACCACAGTAGTAGATGTAATCGTCATCTGAATTAAATTCTCCCATCCATTTTAGTTCACTGATTCCTAAAATGTCGATGTTCACTCTTGCCATCTTCTATTTGACCACTTCCAATTTACCTTGATTCATGGACCTAACATTCCAGGCTCCTATGCAATGCTGTTCATTACAGCATCAGATTTTACTTTCACCACCAGACGCATCCACACCTGGGTCTTGTTTCCACTTTGGCTCAGTCTCTTCATTCCTTCTGGAGCTATTTCTCCACTCTTCTCCAGTAGCACACTGGACATCTACTGACATGGGGAGTTCATCTTTCAGTGTCATATCTTTTTGCCTTTTCATACTGTTCATGGGATTCTCAAGGCAAGAATGCTGAAGTTGTTTGCCATTCCCTTCTCCAGTGGGCCACATTTTGTCAGAACTCTCCACCGTGACCCATCCATCCTGGGTGGTCTTACACGACATGGCTCTTAAGTTTAATTGAGTTAGACAAGGTTGTGGTTCATGTGATTAGTTTGATTAGTTTTCTGTGATTATGGTTTTCATTCTGTCTTCCCTCTGATGGATGAGGATAAGAGGCTTGTGGAAGCTTCCTAATGGGAGGGACTGGCTGTAGGGAAAAACGGGTCTTGCTCTGGTGGGCAAGGTCATACTTGGTAAATCTTTAATCTGATTTTCTGCCGATGGATGGTGCTGTGTTCCCTCCCTGTAGTTTGCCCAGGCCAAACTGGGTAGGTATAATGGCGACCTGCACTAAAAGAACTTATGCCAGTATGCTGCCCCTCCCAGGATTGCTGCAGTCAGTGTGCCTGACCCCAAGGCAACCCACTATAAACGCACGCCTCTGCTGGAGACTCCCAAACACTCATAGGCAAGTCTGGCTCAGTCTCTTGTGGGGTCACTGTTCCTTTCTCTTGGGTCTTAGTGTGCACAAGGTTTTGCTTGTGTCCTCCAAGAGTCTCTGTTTCCCCTGTCCTGTGGAAGTTCTGTAATGAAATGCCACTGGCCTTTCAAAAGTCAAATTCCCTGGGGATTCTCAGTCCTTTTGCTGGATGCCCAGGTGGGAAATGTGTTATGGGGCCTATAACTTTTGCAACAGTTCGAGAACTTCTTCATTATATTCTTTGCAGATGAAGACAGAACAGCTCTATACAGTCAACAAAAGAAGGCCGGGAGCTGACTTTGGCTCAGATCATGAACTCTTTATTGAAAAATTCAGACATAACTTGAAGAGAGTAGAGAAAACCACTAGGCCATTCAGATACGACCTAAATCAAATCCCTTACAATTATACAGTGGAAGTGACAAATAGATGCACGGGATTAGATCGGATAGACTGCCTGAAGAACTACATATGGAGGTTTTTAACACTGTACAGGAGGTGGTGATCAAAACTATCCCCCAAAAAAGAAATGCAAAAGGCAAAATGGTTGTCTCAGGAGGCCTTAAAATAGCTGAGAAGAGAAGCAAAAGTCAAAGGAAAAAAGGAAAGATATACCCATTTGAATGCAGAGTTCCAAAGAATAGCAAAAGAGACACATAAGCCTTCCTAAGTGAACAAGGCAAATAAATAGAGGAAAACAATAGAATGGGAAAAACCAGAGATCTCTTCAAGAAAGTTAGAGATACCAAGGGAACACGTTATGTCAAGATGGGCACATTAAAGAACAGATATGTATGGACCTACAGAAGCAGAAGGGATTAAGAAGCGGTGGCAAGAATACACAAAAAAATTATACAAAAAATAAGATCTTAATGACCCAGATAAGCACGATGATGTGATCACTCACCTAGAGCCAGACATCCTGGAATGCAAAGTCAAGTGGGCCTTACGAAGCATCACAATGAACAAAGCTAGTGAAAGTGATGGAACTCCAGCTAAGCTATTTCAAATCCTAAAAGACGATGCTGTAAAAGTGTTGCACTCAATACGCCAGAAAATTTGGAAAACTTAGCAGTGGCCACAGGACTGAAAAAGGTCAGTTTTCATTTCAATCCCAAAGAATGCTCAAACTACCACACAATTACACTCATTTCACATGCTAGCAAGATTATGCTCAAAATCCTGCAAGCTAGGCATCAGTAGTACATGAGCTGAGAACTTCCAGATGTACAAGCTGGATTTAGAAAAGGCAGAGGAACCAGAGATCAAATTGCCAACATCCGTTGGATATAGAAAAACTAACAGAATTCCAGAAAAAACATCTACAAATGCTTCACTGACTATGCTAAAGCCTTCAACTGTGTGGATCACAAGAAACTGTGGAAAATTCTACAAAATATAGGAATACCAAACCACCTTACCTGCATCCTGAGAAACCTGTATGCAGATCAAGAAGCAACAGTTAGAGCTGAACATGGAACAATGGACTGGTTCAAAATTGGGAAAGGAGTACATCAAGGCTGTATATTGTCACCCTGCTAATTTTACTTATATGCAAAGTACATCATGCAAAATGTCAGGCTGGATGAAGCACAAGCTGGAATCAAGATTGCCAAGAGAAATATCAATAACCTCAGATGATGATACCACCCTTATGGCAGAAAGCAAAGAGGAACTAAAGAGCCTCTTGATGAAGGTAAAAAGAGGAGAGTGGAAAAAGCTGACTTAAAACTCAATACTCAGAAAACTAAGATCATGGCATCCGGCATGGCAAATAGATAGGGAAACAATGGAAACAGTGACAGACTTTAATTTCTTGGGCTCCAAAATCACTGCAGATGGTGACTACAGCCATGAAAGTAAAAGATGCTTGTTCCTTGGAAGAAAAGCTACAGCAATCCTAGATAGTGTATTAAAAAGTAGAGACATTACTTGCCAACAAAAGTCCATATAGTTAAAGTTACAGTTTTTCCAGTAGTTGTGTATGGATATGAGAGTTGGAGCACAAAGAAGGCTGAGTGCCAAAGAATTGGTGCTTTTGAACTGCGGTGTTAGAGAAGACTCTTGAGAGTCCCTTGGATAGCAAGGAGATCAATCCAGTCAATCCTAAAGGAAATCAACCCTGAATATTCGTTGGAAGGACTGATGCTCAAGTTGAGTCTCCAATACCTTGGCCACCCGATGCGAAGAGTTGACTCAATGGAAAAATCGCTGATGCTGGTAAAGACTGAAGGCATGAGGAGAAGAGGGTGACAGAGAATGAGATGGTTGGATGGCATCACCATCTCAATGGATATGAGTTTGAGCAAGCTCAGGGAGATGACAAAGGACAGGGAAGCTTCGTGTACTGCAATCCATGGTGTCACAAAGAGTTGGACATGAATGAACAACTGAACAACGTGAGTCCATACTGACATAAACAAATGACTGAATGAATGAGTTAGTGAATAAAGGAGGTAGAAAGGCCAACTAATTAATATAAGGAGGAATGACGAACTTAGAATATCATGAACAGATACTAAAACTAATGGGTGAAAGTTTTGATGAGGAAATGCATTTACATGCCTCAAAATATCTCCTTACAAATTACTCATAAATTATAAAGGAAAAAATGCAACTTTATGGTGGAAAAATCTAGCAGGCCTTAATAAAGTAATAAAAGTAATAAATTAATAAAATAATAAAGCAATAAAAGTTAATGTCATCAATATTGGCATTACCAGTATGCCTCCTAATAAGGTGGCCTGAGTAGAATACAATGCCATGTAAATGGCATTCCTGTCAAAGATGCATGTTTTGACTCTAATCATGAGGAAACATTAATCAAACCCAAATTGATGGGCATTCTATAAAAACCTGGCCTCTGCTTTCAATTCTATCAAGAAAAGCAAAGCCTGAAGAATTGGTTGAGATTAAAGCAGACTAAAGAAAATGACAAACAATTTTTTAAAAAATGACTTGATGAGGCACACTTCACAAAAGAAGATATCTGAATATCTAATAATTACATGAAAAGATGCTCAATATCATTACTTATCAGGGAAATGCAAGGTAAACCATGATATATACCACATCACATCCACCAGATCAGCTAAAATTTAAAGGGCAATCAATACTTTTGATACAGATGTGGAATAACTGGAACTTTAAACACTGCTGCTGAGAATGAACTTTGGACAACTATTAATACTATGGAAAACTGTCTGGCATTATTTAGTATAGCTACACATACCTTTATTTTGTGACCCAGCAATCCTACTCCTAGGTACACAAGAGAAATGAGTGTGTGTGTCTATCGAAAATACATACAGGGGCATTCACAGGACCTTTATTTTATAAGAGCAAAAAAACTAGAACCAATCTTAGTGTATTTCAACAGAATGAATAACTGAATTGTGGGTGTATTCTACAATTAAACAATTCATACCAAAAAAGAAAAAAATGAAACAAACTACTGATACATGCAATAATGTGGATGAATGTCAGTGAATCTTCTGGGGAACTGGAAGTGCTCTATATCTTTATTTGCATTTCACATAGGAATACATATGCAAAATACATACATACATATGCATTTCACATAGGAATACATATGCAAAAACACATCAAGCTGCACATTTAAGATTAGGATACTTCAATGTATATATGCCTTGAAAGTGTTAGTCACTCAGTTTTGTCCAACTCTGTGACCCCATGGACTGTAGCCCACCAGGCTCCTATGTCCATGGAATTCTCCAGGCAAGAATACTGGAGTGGGTTCCATTTTCTTCTCCAAATATATGCCTTATATACTTCAATTTAAAAGAGAAATCTTTTTAAAAGCTACTATGATCCAATTCTGATCAAATAAATACTAAAAAATGTGTTTGTGTATGTATATGCACAGAAAAAAATGTGCAGAACTTCAAAGGTTTTAATTTCTCAGAGGTGGGATTACAGACAATTTTCCTTTATATTTTTTCTGTATTTTTATGAGTATAAGAATAAAAGTTATTTTTTAAAAGTTATTTTCATATGAGGATTTAAAATATCCATACCAAAGACATATAAAAGACACACACCAAATGCCACCTATAAGCACTAAGGAGGAAAAAGAAAGCGAAAATTTGACTAACTTTAGGCTTCTCTTGTGCAGCATTAACTAGAAGTTAGCAGAACAAAATATCTTGTAGATGTAAAGAAAAGCCGTTAACTCTATTTTTTATTCAGCCAAGTACTATTTCATGTGTTATATTTCATGGGTTAGTTTCAGAGAGTCAAAGAATTAAAAACTATATCCAAGTAACTTTGAAAAATTATACAAAGCCATTCTTCAAACTTAGCGAAGTTAAGAATCAAGAATAGGGAACTTGTGGTGTAAGTACTGGAAGTTTTATACTAAAATTCAATATACTAAAATGAATAATATTAAGTTCAAATTGTTAAAACTGTATTTTAAAACTGGTTGAACACATAAAAACTGAAAACATAACAAACATAGTATGATGAACTTTCTAAGTGCATTTCCTACTGGCTCAGATGGTCAAGAATCAGCCTGCAAAGCAGGAGACTTGGGTTCGATCTCTGGGTCAGGAAGATCCCCTGGAGAAGAGAATGGCAACCGACTTCAGTGTTCATGCCTGGAAAATTCCATGGACGGAGGAGCCTGGTAGACTGCAGTGCATGGGGTCTCAAAAGAGCCTGACATAATTGAGCGACTAACACTTTCACTTCTTTCATTCCCTCAAAAACAACAGCTGACCTTTTCCTTAAATACCTTATAAAACAGTAATCTACAGATAACTAGCCTCTCAGATCTTTTCATCAACCTCCAAAATCAAATACGTCAGTGGTGCTCCTATTTTGTAGGATGGTTCCCTCCTGGAGAATGGGATCAACCTGAAAGATTCCCATCCCTTCAAAGTTCTCTATTTCCAACTAACTTACATTACAAAAGGGCAAAGGCTAAATAATGTGGCTGTAAATCAATCCAAATGACTAATGTCCTTAAATTTACCAGTTTCAACATTATGAAGCTACACTAAGCAATATGTGCCTTTTGGGAACCTTCTTTTTACAATGTTCAGCAAAAATATGCACTGTTTAGACCAATTTCCCTTCAATTAGAGCAAAGTAATTTCACATGAATACAATTATTGTGCTAAATAGAATTTTTATATAAATGGTCTAATAACCAGGAAGCCACAATCTCTCTCCAGGGAAAGACATAACTTTAATGATCAATTTTTACTCAAACATTTTATTTAATGGAATTAACTTCTTTATAGATGAAGTTACAATGAAGATTAAATGAAACGACACTGCTTGATACATAGCAGGTCCTTAATGTCAGCTCCCTAACTGTAAGATTTATTCTTTAGAATGCCTTAGAAACTGATTACAAAATATACTAAATAACAAGGGATAAAGTAAACATCTGAAAGGCACTGATATCTTCAGTAACTATCTTTATGGGTCTTAAACATGCTATGGCTAGAATTAAAATCACCTGATTGAAGACTGAAACATGCATTATTTCACTGATTAAGAAACTGGAGCTGAAAATTATAACGATTCCATAGAGATCAGCTACAAAACAGATAAAACAGTAGTAAAGTAGGAAATGTTAATAAGAAACACAATTTCCAGAATAATTTTACAAATATACAGTTCAGATATGCTACCATGGGGCGTATAGCTTAGTGGTAGAGCATTCGACTACAGATATGCTAACAGGGCTGCACAGCGCTGGAGCAGTGACTGTGTGGTCCTGGAGTGGCTGTGAGGAAATATCCCATGTCCAAGGGCAGAAAAGCCTGAGCAAAAAGGTAGGAGGGGCAAAATCGTGTTTAGAAGCAAACCCCATGCACACCAGAGACCCTCAGAGTGCTCAAACACACCTTGTGCCCACCAGGACCCAGAGACCCTGCAGAGACTGAGATAGAACTGTGTTTGAGTGTCTCCTGAGGAAGTATGGGTCAGCAGTGGACTTCTACAGGGACAGGAGCTCTGGGTGCAGTAGACCTGGGTATTGCATAAGCCCTCTTGGAGGAGGTCACCATTAACCGCATCATAGAGCCACCAAAACTTACACAGGACTGGGGAAATAGACTCTTGGAGGGCACAAAGAAAACCTTGTGCACACCAGGACCCAAGAGAAAGGAGCAGTGACCCCAAAAGAGACTGACCCAGACTTGCCTGTGAGTGTCCAGGAGTCTCCGGCAGAAGCGTGGGTCAGCAGTGACCTGCTGCAGGATTGGGGGCACTGAGTGTAGCAGTGCATGCATGGGACCTTTTGAAGGAGGTCACCATTATCTTCATTACCTCCATCATAGTTTGGCCTCAGGTCAATTAACAGGGAGGGAACACAGCCCCCCCATCAACAGAAAATTGGATTAAATATTTACTGAGCATGGCCGCGCCCCATCAGAACAACATCCAGCTTCCCCCTCAGTCAGTCTCTCTGATCAGGAAGCTTCCATAAGCCTCTTATCCTTCTCCATCAGAGGGCAGACAGACTGAAAACCACAATTACAGAAAACTAACCAATCTGATCACATGGCCCACAGCCTTCTCTAACTCAATAAAACTATTAGCCATGTTGTGCACGGCCACCCAAGACAGACGGGTCATGGTGGAGAGTTCTGACAAAATGTGCTCCACTGGAGAAGAGAATGGCAAACCACTTCAGTATTCTCACCTTGAGAACCCCATGAACAGTATGAAAAGGCAAAAAGATAGGATACTGAAAGACGAACTTTCCAGGTCAGTAGGTGCCCAATACGCTATTGGAGATCACTGGAGAAATGACTGCAGAAAGGATGAAGAGACGGAGCCAAAGCAAAAACAACACCCAGTTGTGGATGTGACTGGGGATGGAAGTAAAGTCCAATGTTCTAAAGAGCAATATTGCATAGGAACCTGGAATTTTAGGTCCATGAATCAAGGCAAATTGGAAGCAGTCAAACAGGAAATGCCAAGGGACATTTTAGGGATCAGCAAACTACAATGGACTGGAACGGCTGAATTTAACTCAGATGACCATTATATACTACTGTGAGCAAGAATCCCTTAGGAGAAATGAAGTAGCCATCATAGTCAACAAAAGAGTCTGAAATGCAGTACTTGGATGCAATCTCAAAAACAAGCGAATGATCTCTGTTTGTTTCCAAGGGAAGCCATTCAGTATTACAGTAATTCAAGTCTATAACCCAACTAGGAATACTGAAGAAGCTGAACCATTCTATGAAGACCTATAAGACCTTCTAGAACTAAAACCCAAAAAAGATGTCCTTTTCATTATAGGGGACTGGAATGCAAAAGTAGGAAGTCAAGAAATACCTGGAGTAACAGGCAAATCTAGTACAGAATGAAGCAGGACAAAGGATAATAGAGTTTTGCTAAGAGAACGCACTGGTCATAGCAAACACCCTCTTCCAAAAAAACAAGAGAGGCTCTACACATGGACATCACCAGATGGTCAATACCAAAATCAGATTGATTATATTCTTTGCAGCCAAAGGTGGAGAAGCTCCACACAGTCAGCAAAAGTAAGACCGGTAACTGACCGTGGCTCACATCATGAACTGCTTATTGCCAACTTCAGACTTAAATTGAAGAAAGTAGAGAAAACCACTAGGCCATTCATATATGACCTAAATCAAATACATTATGATTATACAGTGGAAGTGACACATAAGTGCAAGAGATTAGATCTGATACACAGAGTGCCTGAAGAACTATGGACGGAAGTTTGTGACATTGTACAGGAGGCAGGGATCAAGACCATCTCCAAGAAAAAGAAATGCAAAAAGGCAAAACGGTTATCTGAGGAGGCCTTACAAATAGCTGGGAAAAGAAGAGAAATGAAAGGCAAAGGAGAAAAGGAAAGATATACCCATCTGAATGCAGAGTTCCAAAGAATAGCAAGGAGAGATAAGAAAGCCTTCCTCAGTAAGCAGTGCAAAGAAATAGAGGAAAACAACAGAATGGGAAAGACTAGAGATCTCATCAGGAAATTAGACATAACAAGGGAACTTCTCATGCAAAGATGGGCCCAATAAAGGACACAAATGGTATGGACTTAACAGAAGCAGAAGATATTAAGAAGAGATGACAAGAATACACAGAAGAACTATACAAAAAAGATCTTCATGACCCAGATAATCATGATGGTGTGATCACTCACTTACAGCCAGACATCCTGAAATGCAAAGTCAAGTGGGCTTTAGGAAGCATCACTATGAACAAAGCTAGTGTAGGTGATGGAATTCCAGCTGAGCTATTTCAAATCCTAAAAGATGATGCTGTGAATAAGTGCTGCATTCAATATGCCAGCAAATTTGGGAAACTCAGCAGTGGCCACAGGACTGGAAAAGGTCAGTTTTCATTCCAATCCCAAAGAAAGGCAATGCCAAAGATTGCACAAACTACTGCACAATTGCCCTCATCTCACATGCTTGTAAAGTAATGCTCAAAATTCTCCAAGCCAGGCTTCAACAGTACATGAACCGTGAACTTCCAGATGTTCAAGCTGGTTTTAGAAAAGGCAGAGGAACCAGAGATCAAATTGCCAACATCCATTGGATCATCGAAAAAGCAAGAGGGTTCTTGAGAGTCCCTTGGACAGCAAGGAGATCCAACCAGTCCATCTTAAGGGAAATCAGTCCTGAACATTCGTTGGAAGGACTGATGGTGAAGCTGAAACTCCAATACATTGGCCCCCTGATGCGAAGAACTGACTCACTGGAAAAGACCCTGATGCTGGGAAATATTGAAGGTGGGAACAGAAGGGGATGACAGAGGATGAGATGGTTAAATGGCATCACCAACTCAATGGACATGAGTTTGAGTAAACTCCAGGAGTTCGAGATGGACAGGGAGGCCTGGCGTGCTGCAGTCCATGGGGTTGCAAAGAGTAGGACATGACTGAGCAACTGAACTGAACAGAACTGATGCTAACATGGAGATTAATCTGTGAAAAGAATTAATACATGCTGTCATTTCAACGACTCCTGATGCATTCAAAGAATGAAATCTGGCCAATCTTGTCACTGTTTTTTAAAAAAATATCAACAAAAATCTGAAGGAAACCCCTGCTCCTGGTTATCATTGCTAACAGTTCACAACAACAACAGTCAAAAAGTGACTTTTCCCTTAAAATGTTAATGCATATTATTCATGCAGATAAAATAATTCCAAGAGACTGATTCAATATGGTAACAATGAACACATACTAACACTCTAATACTCTAGAAGGTGACAGTAATTACATTTTTAAGAAACTAGAATGAAGCCATAACATCTAAAAAATCTAAAAGAGTGCCATCCACAAATCATAAATGATGGAGAATCTCCAAAGGAATAGAAACTAGTAGATCACATCCATACGGAAACAAAATCTACAGAAACCAAAGCTTCAAACACATATATACAGGAGAAAATGAATTCAAAGTTAGGAGTGATCTGGGAAGCACCAAACCTACTCAACAGATACCAGAAGCATGAGGTGGCCTTGAGGAATCCACTTCATTAAATGTCAAGGTAAATTAAGAGCAACTAGGCAGTCCTATCCACCCCCAAACCCCTGTTGTGCTAAGTGCTGAGCAGCAATAAAATCTGCCCCCAAACTCAAGCTGTAGCCTGAGTGGAAGGACAGATCCACAGGTGACTACTGAAGAAAATATGCTCCCTCTATAACTTACTCCTCCTCTGCTGAGACTAGAGGGTGGTAGACTACTGTTTTCAAATCAGGCAGGTGAGCAGGATCCTTAAATACAAAGGACCGAAAATCAAGAATCACCAAACCACTGAGAAACACCAAGGCTTAGAAGAAGAGAAGCACCAAACTCAACAAAGAAATTAAGTCTTTAGAACAATTAACTTCAAGTAGGTACTTAATCCTGTCTGGCAATCTTACTACCTTTCATTCTACCATTCTCCTAGAAAATGACTTTATACTTTCTCCTCTATTCTCAAACTTTTAATATACATTCCTTCCCCAAAGTCACGCCCAGATGACCTTGCTTCTACTTAACTGAGAAAATAAAAAAGCAACAAGTAGAGAATTTCCATAAGCTCTCATTACCACATCTACTTGCCCAATAGCATTTGTGGCCATATCCTCTGCCTTTGCCCATATTATCAGTATTATGGACAACCTGTCTGGACTCGTATGCTAAGACTAGCTCCTTTATTTAGAAACTAAACTTTATCCCCTTGCATCTTCTCAAGGATATCAATCCATTAATTCTCCTTTCTATCTCACCTATTTTTCCCTCACTCATAAATCATTCCTCCTGTAAGTATGAGATTATATCTCCAATAAAACAAACTCTCTCAGCCAGAGCTCACTGAAATACAACCAATTATGAAGTTGCGGCAGAGAATAATAGAAAGAGCATGGAAAACTTTGTTGTATAAAGATAAGTTCAAAGAATGATGAAGACTTATCTAAAGGATAAAGGAACCAGCCTGAAGAGGATCACTAGCCGAAACTGAGATAGGTCATTCATCAAAGTAAATAATGATACTACTGGATTATAGTTCATAGAATAAAATTAAAATCCACAGTTACATTTAAATAAATGAATTAATAAATAAATAAGGAAGAATGGAAAGTTCTAATTCAAATAATAAATGTTGTTCAATCACTCAGTGGTGTCCGACTCCATGGACTCCAGTATACCAGGCTTCCCTGTCCTTCACTATCTCCCCGAGCTTGCTCAAACTCATGTCCATTGAGTCAGTGATGCCATCCAACCATCTCATCCTCTGTTGCCCCCTTCTCCTCCTGCCTTCAATCTTTCCCAGCATCAGGGTCTTTCTCAGTGAGTCAGCTCTTTGCATTAGGTGGCCAAAATATTGGAGCTTCAGCTTCAGCATCAGTCCTTCTGATTAATATTCAGGGTTGATTTCCTTTAGGATTGACTGGTTTGATCTCCTTGCAGTCCAAGGGACACTCAAGAGTCTTTGTAAAGTAATTAGCCTCCAACTAATAAAAATAAATGAAAAAAAAAGGGAAAAAAAAGAAAACTAAGAGTCTTCTCCAGCACTACACTTCGAAAGCATCCATTCTTCAGTGCTCAGCCTTCTTTATGGTCCAACTCTTAGATCTATACATGACCACTGGAAAAACCATAGCTTTGACTATATAGACCTTTGTCAGCAAAGTGATGCCCCTGCTTTTATTTAAATAATAAATACAAATACCAAAATCAACATTTGGCAATCACCATAGTGATTGCCACAGGTAAGAAATCTTCAATGGCTGCCAAAACTGAGTAAAGTTTTACAACAGAATCTCAAAGTAACTTCCCACAAATTACCTAATTATAAAGCATCTGTGTGTGCTAAGCTGTGTCTGACTCTTTGCGACTGCATGGACTGCAGCCTGCCAGGCTCTTCTGTCTATGGAATTTTCCAGGCAAGAATACTGCAATGGGTTGCCATTTCCTTCTCCAGGGGAGCTTCCTGACCCAGGGATCAAACCCGTGTCTCCTGTGTCTCCTGCACTGGCAGGCGGATTCTCTACCACTGAGCCACCAGGGAAGCCCAGTTATAAAGTAATAAATGATAACATTTCAGTGGAAAAATCTGACAGATACTGCCTTAGTCCAGTGATTAACATCATCAATAATAAAACAAGGGACATCATGTGCCTCCTGATATGATACAATGAAAAGGACCCAACATCACTGTTACAGTATTCCTGCCACAATGCATTAACTTGAATCTAATCACACAGAAACCTCAGACCAACCCTAAAAATGGGTTGAAATTCTACAAAAAAAAACTGACCTATACTCATCAAAAATGTCAAGGTCATGAGAGACAAAGAAAGACTAAAAAAAATGTTCCAAATCAGAAGAAACTATTAAAGAACCATAACAATAAAATGCAACCAGTTATCCAAGATTAGATCCTGAACTGATTTCTTTTTCTTTTGCTCTTATGGAGAAGATTCATATAGTTAGAAGAAATTTTCTTTGGAGAGTAGTTAAAAATGAAGAACCAGACAGGCTTCAGAAACAGCATTTAAACATCACACATAGCATGGCTAACTACAAAAGATTTTTTGCTACTGCAGGCATTCTTCAGATATGAGGCAAAGCATTAATAAACTAAAAGCCACAAAGTTAACATACTATAATTAAGGAAAGGAAGCTGAAATCAGCTTCTAATTCTGATCAATCAGATCTTCACTTTTAAATATAAGGTTCAGTTAAGTTCAGTTCAGTCGCTCAGTTGTGTTCGACTCTTTGCGACCCCATGAATCGCAGCACGCCAGGCCTCCCTGTCCATCACCAACTCCCGGGGTTTACTCAAACTCATGTCCATCGAGTTGGTGATGCCATCCAGCCATCTCATCCTCTGTCGTCCCCTTCTCCTCCTGCCCCCAATCCCTCCAAGCATCAGGGTCTTTTCCAGTGAGTCAACACTTCGCATAAGGTGGCCAAAGTATTGGAGTTTCAGCTTCAGCATCAGTCCTTCCAAGGAACACTCAGGACTGATCTCCTTTAGGATGGACTGGTTGGATCTCCTTGCAGTCCAAGGGACTCTCAAGAGTCTTCAACACCACAGTTCAAAAGCATCAATTTTTCGGCGCTCAGCTTTCTTCACAGCCGAACTCTCACATCCATACATGACCACTGGAAAAACCATAGCCTTGACCAGACGGACCTTTCTGGGCAAAGTAATGTCTCTGCTCTTTAATATGCTATCTAGGTTGGTCAAAACTTTCCTTCCAAGGAGTGAGCGTCTTTTAATTTCATGGCTGCAGTCACCATCTGCAGTGATTTTTGAGCCCAAAAAAATAAAGTCTGATACTGTTTCCACTGTTTCCCCATCTATTTGCCATGAAGTGGTGGGACCAGATGCCATGATCTTAGTTTTCTGAATGCTGAACTTTAAGCCAACTTTTTCACTCTCCTCTTTCACTTGCATCAAGAGGCTTTTTAGTGCCTGTTCACTTTCTGCCATAAGGGTGGTGTCATCTGCATATCTGAGGTTATTGATATTTCGCCCAGCAATCCTGATTCCAGCTTGTGCTTCTTCCAGCCCAGCGTTTCTCATGATGTACTCTGCATATAAGTTAAAAAAGCAGGGTGACAATATACAGCCTTGATATACTCGTTTCCTATTTGGAACCAGTCTGTTGTTCCATGTCCAGTTGTAACTGTTGCTTCCTGACCTGCATACAGGTTTCTCAAGAGGGAGGTCAGGTGGTCTATATAAGGTAATAAACCAAAAAAAAGGCAAAACATGGGAGGAGGCTTAGCAACCATTAAAATTAATAATACATACTCTATCCCAAAGTAATGGTCCAGAAATGGAGGAATAAGCAAATTAATGGAAAGAATTCAATTGTACATCAATGGGAGACAGGGAAAATGAATGAACTAGAACTATATATATCAACATGTAGCTTAATTAATCTTACAATGTTACTTTTTTCAAAACTGCAGAAGAATATAAATGCTAAGATACCATTTCCATGAATTTTTAAGTCTTATAGAAAAATAGAAGTCTCCAGGAGACTACAAATGCACTGATAATTTTTTATTTATTAAGTTGGGTGATGGGTATATGGGTGTTCCTTGTTACTTAGAAATATTTTTGCATTACAAATATTTTAAATTTTTTCCAATATAAATATTGTTACATTATATTTTAAGTCAAGAATACAGGTTAACTATTGAAATATTTTAAGAATATTCAATTCTGTTCGATAGGCCTTACACATACCAAATATGTAATCCTCAATGTAAAAGAATGAACCTGCTTTAAAAAGAAATGTCAGGTATGCCATTAAATTAAGTTTGGCAACAAACAGAACAAAGTCCTTTCAGTATATATAAACTTACAATTAAGGCATTAAGGATCTACAGTAAGAAGAAATGCAGAAAGTTCCAGCCATAGTAGGAAACTTCAACACATTTTTTTCAAAATGTGAAAGAAAAATTGGAGCAAAAAATTAAGGATATATTGAATTTGAATATTATAATTAGGAAGCATGACATAACAAACATATAAAGAGCTCGGAATGCTCCTCCCAGAACAGAAAATATAAATCCTCAGGAAATAAAGCACAAAAATGCCATATTCCAAAAATAGCCATAGTCTGATTATGATACCATATATACAGAAATTAACAATGAAAATCTATCCAATTCAAAATTAATAATCACTTTAAATAAATTTTAAAAGAGAAAAATTACTGTTAACAATTTTAAACTTCTTATAAAAAAATAAATTGATCAAAACACTTATGTATTGCATAAGAATAGATACAGGTCAAAGGAAGAAAGAGTTGAGAAATGATTCAAGTCTGCATACTAACTTCAGATATGATAATGACTGCATTTCAGATCAGGGTGGAAATGATGGACTCTTTATTAATAAATGTGTTCAGAGAAATGTCTATTCATTTTGAGAAATTACAATTAGATCTCTACATCACACAGTTCATAGTAACTTAAAATCAAAACAGAACACAGAATCAGACAAAATTAAAACTTTTCAAACTATCAGCAGAAAATACAAAAGAGTATTTTATGCTCATGAGCCTTCCCTAAACAAGACACAAAATCCACAATAAAAAAGAACAGATTTGGTCTAATAAGAATAAAAGCTTCTGTGGCAAAGGGCCCTATAAGCTAATCAGAGACACATTGGTAGAAAGTAAGTGCAATACAAAGAATTAGTATCAGAATGTATAGAGAAAACAAAAAGAGAAAGAGGAAGACCTCAGTAGACAAATGGGCAAAGAATATGAATGGAATCTGCAATGAAGAAAAAGAAATATTCAATAAACAAATTAAGAAGTAAAGAAATGATGATATAACCATACAACTAAATATTATTCAATAATAAAAAGTACGCAACTACTGACACATGCGACTTGAAAAGATCTCAAGTTAAACTCAAAAGGTTGCACACTGTATGATTCTATTTATATAACTACTGAAATGATGTAACTACAAGAGTCTGAAATGCAGTACTTGGGTGCGATCCCAAAAATGACAGAATGATCTCAGTTTGTTTCCAAGGCAAATCATTCAATATCACAGTAATTGAAGTCTAGGCTCCAACCACTAGTGCTAAAGAAGCTGAACATTTCTATGAAGACCTTCTAGAACTAACACACACAAAAAAAGATGTTCCTTTCATCGTAAGGGACTGGAATGCAAAAGTAAGAAGTCAAGAGATACCTGGAGTAACAGGCAAGTTTGGCCTTGGAATACAAAATGAAGCAGGGCAAAGGCTAATGGAGTTTTGCCAACAGAATGCACTGATCATAGCAAACACCCTCTTCCATCAACTCACAGACATCACCAGATGGTCAATATAGAAACGAGATTGACTATATTCTTTGCAGCCAAAGATGGAGAAGCTCTATACAGTCAGGGAAAAAAAAAAAAAAAAAAAAAAAACAAAGACTGGGAGTTGACTGTGACTCAGATCATGAGCTCCTATTGGGAAATTCAGACTTAAATTGAAGAAAGTAGGGAAAACCACTAGGCCACTCAGGTATGACCTAAATCAAATCCCTTATGATTATACAGTGGAAGTAACAAATAGATTAAAAGGATTAGATCTGATAGAGAGACTGAAGAACTACGGATGGAGGTTCATAACTGTACAGGAGGCAGTGATCAAAACCATCCCTGAAAAAGAAATGCAAAAAGGCAAAATGGCTGTCTGAGGAGACCCTACAAATAGTTGAGAAAAGTAGAGAAGAGAAAGGCAAAGGAGAAAAGGAAACATAAACCCATCTGAATGCAGAGTTCCAAACAATAGCAAGGAGAGATAAGAAAGACTTCTTAAGTGAACAATACAAAGAAATAGAGGAAAATGATAGACTGGGAAAGACTAGAGATATCTTCAAGAAAATTAGATACCAAGGGAACTTTTCATGCAAACAGGGGCACAATAAAGGACAGAAACGGTATAAACCTAACAGAGCAAAAGAGTTTAAGAAGAGGTGGCAAGAAAACACAGAAGAACTATACAAAAAAAGGTCTTAATGATCCAGACAACCACAGTGGTGTGATCACTCATCTAGAGCCAGACATCCTGGAGTGTGAAGTCAAGTGGGCCTAAGGAAGCATCACTATGAACAAAGATAGAGGAGGTGATGGAATTGCAGCTGAGCTATTTCAAAACCTAAAAGATGATACTGTTCAAGTGTTAAAGTGCTGCACATGCCAGCAAATTTAGAAAACTCAGCAGTGACCACAGGACTGGAAAAGGTCAGTTTTCATTCCAATCCAAAAGAAAGGTAATACCAAGGAATGTTCAAACTACTGCACAATTGAACTCATTTCACTATGCCAGAAAGATTATGCTCAAAATCCTTCAAGCTAGACTTCAAGACTATGTGAACTGAGAACTTCCAATGTACAAGAGATCAAACTGCCAAAATCCTCTGGATCATAGAATAAGCAAGTGAATTCCAGAAAAACATCTACTTCTGCTTTTCTGATTATGCTAAAGCCTTTGTGTGATCACAACAAACTGCAGAAAATTCTTCAAGAGATGTGAATACCAGACCACCTTACTTGCCTCCTAGGAAACCTGTACGCAGGTCAACAAGCAACAGTTAGAACTGGACATGGGTCAAGAAGCAACAGTTAGAACTGGACATGGAACAATCAAAATTGGGAAAGGAGTACGTCAAGGCTGTATATTCTAACCCTGCTTATTTAACTTTATATTCAGAGTATATCATGCGAAATCCCAGGTTGGATGAAGCTCAAGACCTGGAATCAAGATTGCCAGGAGAAATACCAATAACCTCAGATATGCAGATGACACTACACTTATGGCAGAAAGCAAAGCATAACTAAAGAGCCCTTTTATAAAGGTGATAGGGGAGAGTGAAAAAGCTGGCTTAAAACTCAACATTGAAAAAACAAACATCACAGCATCTCTGCCCCATCACTTCATGGCAAATAGATGGGGAAACAATGGAAACAGTGACAGACTTTATTTTCTTGGTCTCCAAAATTACTGTGCAGAGTGATTGCAGCCATGAAATTAAAAGATGCTTGTTCCTTGGAAGAAAAGCTATGACCAACCTAGATAGTGTATTTAAAGCAGACACATCACTTTGCTGACAAAGGACCATATAGTCAAAGCCATGGTTTTTCCAACAGCCATATACAGATGTGAGAGTTGGACCATAAAGAAGGCTGAACACTGAAGAATGGATGCTTTTGAACTGTGGTGCTGGAGAAGACTCTTGAGAGTCCATTGGTCAGCAAGGAGATCAAACCAGTCAATCCTAAAGAAAATCAACCCTGAATATTCATTGGAAGGACTGATGCTGAAGCTGAAGGTCAAGCTCCAATACTTTGACCACCTGATGTGAAGAGGTGACTCACTTTGAAAAGACCCTGAGGCTAGGAAAGATTGAAGCCATGAGGAGAGAGGGGTGATAGAAGATAAGATGGTTGAATGGTGTCACCAATTCAATGGACCTGAGTTTGAGCAAACTCCCTCAAATAGTGAAGGACAGGGAAGCCTGGCGTGCTGCAATCCATGGGGTTGCAAAGAGTCAGACATGACTGAGCAAGTTAACAACAACTTAAATAATGTGGAGAACAGATCAGTGATTGCCAGAGATTAGAGGCAGGGGGATGGTGTGACTATAAATGCACAGCTCAAAGCATTTTCTTAGGTGATGGGTCTGTCTGCATCCTGAGGGTGGTGGTAGCTACAGTCGTGTCCAGCTCTTTGGGACCCTTTGAACCATAACCAGGCTCCTCTGTCCACGGGATTCTCCAGGCAAGAATCCTGGATTGGGTTGTCATTTCCTCCTCCAGGGGATCTTCCCAACCTAGCGACCAAACTCACATCTCTCGTATCTCCTGAATTGGCAGGCAGGTTCTTTACCACCAGTGCCGCCTTGGAAGCCCATATACAAATCTATGTGCTCAGTTACTCAGCCATGTCAAACTGTGTGAACCCCATGGATTGGGGCCCACCAGGTTCCTCTGTCCATGGAATTTTCCAGGCAAGAATACTGGTGTGGGTTGCCATTTCCTTCTCCAGAATACAGATCTATACATGAATTAAATTCACTGAACTACAGAGATGCATAAAATAAGGGAGTACATGTGAAAACTCGTGAAATCAAAAAAGGTTTATAATTTATAGTATCATACCACTGTCAATTTCCTGGTTCTGATTATTGTACTATGGTGATATAAGATATTGACATTGGGGAAAGCTGAGAAGGGTACATAGAAACTTTCCATACAATTGTAGAAAATTCTATGTGAGTCTAAAATCATTTCAAAATAAAAACTTTAAACACACAAAGATATGCTCAACATATTTAGTAATCAAGGAAATGTAAATTTAAACAATATATTATTTTTCACCCATCAGCCTAGCAAGACACACCTGGTATTATTAAGTATTGACAGTAAGACTGTACCACTATCTGATGAGAATTTGAGTTGGTCGAGTTCCTTGGGAAAGCAATGTGGCAACATATATTAAAGTAAAAAATGTGTAGAAGTTATAGTCCAGTAATTGTGCCCAAGTGTCTCCTCCAGCATGATCTACTTTGGTCATTTTAGCACTAATTAAAATAGTATAAAACTGGAAACAGCCAAAACATCCATTAGTAGAAGGAATAGCTAAATAAACTGCAGTGTAGTCTTACTACTGAATACTACAAGTGCAATTAAATAAAATCAAGTATATCGATATGTAATATCATATAGATATATATTTTCGAGATACATGATTGAGTACAAAGTTTACAAAGTGATACATATGGTAGGATCTCTTTTATGTGCTTCAAGTAATAAAACAGAAATCAATACTATATTTGGGCTAAGAGTACATATCTATGCATGTAATTACACTGAAAAAGATCTAGAATGACAAACACCAGATAACAGAAAAGACAAGGACATAGGGAGGGGTGGGGTCAAGTGAGATTTTTCTACATTGTTTTAAATTTTTTTATATTTATATTGGCACATTACTTATGTAATTAAAGTAAGTAGGGAAAAGATTTTTCAGAAAAAATAATCCAAATATTGTGGTTGAGAATCAAAGTAACATTCAAACACTGTGATAAGTAGGAATGAAATTGCATACAAAATGCTGAGTTTTTGTATTTACCACCAGGAGCTGAAAATTGAAACCATCTGAATGGATGTTTGATGAGACCACAATGTCAACTGAAGAGGAAAGTGAAAGTGAAAGTCACTCAGTCGTTTCCAACTCTTTCTGACCTCATGGACTGTATACTCCATGGAATTCTCCAAGCCAGAATACTGGAGTATGTAGCCTTTCTCTTTTCCAGGGGATCTTCCCAACTCAGGGATCAAACCCAGGTCTCCCACATAGCAGGCAGATTCTTTACCAGCTGAGCCACAAGGAAAGCCCAAGAATACTGGGGTGGGTAGCCTATCCCTTCTCCAGGGGATCTTCCCAACCCAGGAACTGAACAGGGGTCTCCCCCATTGCAGGCAGATTCTTTACCAACTGAGCTATGAGGGAAGCCCAACTGAAAAGGAACCAGTCTGAACTGTCGAAAGTAGTAATACACTAGTACTAACACATCACACTACAAGAGGTAAAAAATGCTAACCTCAGCAATAGATTAAAAAAAAAATCACAATAAATGGTTTTCCATATTATTTGATAAAACAATCAAAATTACAATTGGCACATCTGACCTCATGATTCACTTTCTATCTCTGATATGCCCTTGTTCATTGCTACGTGGGGAAATAAAACGGAGAAACAGGAACAAATCTTTGGTAAATGGGATATAATCTATAAAAATACTGAATCACTATGTTATACCCCTGAAACTACTATAATATTGTAAATCAACTATACTTCAATTCAAAAAATAGAGAGAAAAGAAAAATATAAAAGAGACAAAGTAGATGCGACCAGTTATGGATATTGTGAAACATATCACAACTTTATTTTTTCAAATATCACAATTTTTAAAGTTAAAATAGAAAATAGGGACTTCCCTGGCAGTCCGGAGGTTAAGACTCTGCCCTTTCAATGCAAGAGGTGTAGATTCAATCCCTGGTTGGGAAACTAAAAGCCCACATGCCTTATGATGCACCTGAAAAATGTTTTTAAAAAATAGAAAAATAAAATAGAAAATAAAAACACACAAAAAACAGATCTTAGGTTGTCCACCACTAAAATACAAGTTTATTATCAATTTGGAAGACCTGATTAGACAACAAGAATGATAAAGATCAACAAAAAATCTTCTCCCATTGAAAGTAGGCTAACAGATATATCTACAGTCATTGAATAATTCATCAAATATATTAACAAGAAACTATTGTAACAAACTCTGTGCTGGGTGCTAGGAAAACAGAGATAAACTGGGTACAGATTGCTGCAATAAAGAATCTCAATTTTATTGAGGAGAGAGATAAAAAGAAAAACCCAAACATTGGAAACTCATTCCATCCCTGTCACCCGATTTGATGGCTATCTCAGTTAAGTGAACAGTGATATTTCCCAAAGATAAAAAATTATGAGAGAGAGGTTCTACTTCTGGTAAGTAGACCAAAATCCCACACCCAAATCCCACACCCAGAGATATCAACAAAAAGTGCTGGACAAATGTAAAAAAATCAACTGTCTGAAGGCATAAGAGAGCAATCAGAAGCAGGTAGAAAATGGTAAAAGGCAACACTTAGAAGAAAGAAAGGATAGTGGATGAGTTTGCTATTTTTGTGGCTTTTCATCTGGGGGTAAGCCCCACAGCAGCTAAAACTCAGAAAAAAACCCACATTCTCACAAGACTGAAGAGACGGAGGAAGGTGTCTTCAAGACCCAAGAAGCTCCTAGTGCTTCACCATACAACAGAAAAAGATCCACGTCTCCTGACCCCACAACTAAAGACAAAGAAGCTGTAGCAAGACGGCAGGAAGGGCACAATCATGATAAAATCAAATCCCTTATCTGCCAGGTGGGTGACCCACAGCCTGGAGAACAAAAATATCAAATAAGTTGTCACCCTACTGTGAAGGTTCTGAACCTCAGATTTCCCAGCCTAGGGATCTGACAAAGGGACTGGGAATCCACAGGGAATCTGGCCTTGAGTGCCAGCAGGATTTGATTACAGGCCTTCCAGAGGACTGAAAGAAACAGAGACACTAGTCTTTGGAGGACACAAACAAAATTTTGTGCTCACCAAGAACCAGAGAAGAGAAGCAGTGACCCCACAGGAGGCTGAACCAAAACTACCTGCTACAGTCAGAGGGCCTTTGTCAAGGCATGGATCAGCAAAGGCTCACCATAAGGATGGGGACACTGGAAGGCCCCCTTGGCATAAACCCTCTGGGAGTTCACCATTAACCCTACCATAGATCCTGTAGACCCCAAAGCTGGGTGACCTCAGGCCAAACAACTACCAGGGAGGGAGTGCAAGTCCACCCATCAGCAGATAACTGGACTAAAGCTTTACTGAGCAAGGTCCTGTCCACCAGAGCAAGACCCAGTTTGCCCCAGTCCCTCCCATCAAGAAACTTAAACAAGCCTCTTAGCCTCATCCATCAGAGGGCAGACAGAAGAAGTAAGAAGCACAATCCCACAGTAGCTAGAGTAAAAACCATATTACATAAAGTTAATCAGGATGAAAAAGGAGAAAGGTGTGTCCAAGATGAAGGGACAAGATAAAATCCCAGTAAAACAACTAAATGGAGATAGGCAACCTTCCAGAAAAAGAATTCAAAATAACTATAGTGAAGATGATACAGGATCTTGGGAAAAGAATGGAGGCAAAGATTTAGAAGATACAAGAAATGTTTACCAAAGACCTACAAGAACTAAAGAACAAATAAACAGAAATGAATAAGACATTGGAAGGAAACAAAAGCAGAATAACTGAGGCAGAAGAATGGATAAATGACCTGGACGATAGAATCGTGGAAATCATTGCCACAGAACAGTATATAGGAAAAAGAATGAAAAGAAATGAAGACACCCTAAGAGATGGGAATACAAGACCACCTGACCTGCCTCTTGAGAAACCTGTATGCAAGTCAGGAAGCAACAGTTAGAACTGGACATGGAACAACAGACTGGTTCCAAACAGGAAAAGGAGTACATCAGGCTGTATATTGTCATCCTGCTTATTTAAGTCTATAAGACTTAAAAATTCATGGAAATGGTATCTTAGCATTTATATTCTTCTGCAGTTTAAAAAAAAAAAGTAACATTGTAAGATTAATTAAGCTACATGTTGATATATATAGTTCTAGTTCATTCATTTTCCCTGTCTCCCATTGATGTACAATTGAATTCTTTCCATTAATTTGCTTATCCCTCCATTTCTGGACTATTACTTTGGGATAGAGTATGTATTATTAATTTTAATGGTTGCTAAGCCTCCTCCCATGTTTTGCTTTTTTTATGGTTTATTACCTTATATAGACCACCTGACCTCCCTCTTGAGAAACCTGTATGCAGGTCAGGAAGCAACAGTTACAACTGGACATGGAACAACAGACTGGTTCCAAGTAGGAAAAGGAGTACATCAAGGCTGTATATTGTCACCCTGCTTTTTTAACTTATATGCAGAGTACATCATGAGAAACGCTGGGCTGGAGGAAGCACAAGCTGGAATCAAGCTTCCTGGGAGAAATACCGATAATCTCAGATATGCAGATGACACCACCCTTATGGCAGAAAGTGAACAGGAACTAAAAAGCCTCTTGATGCAAGTGAAAGAGGAGAGTGAAAAAGTTGGCTTAAAGCTCAATATTCAGAAAAGATCATGACATCCGGTCCCATCACTTCATGGCAAATAGATGGGGAAACAGTGTCAGCCTTTATTTTTTTGGGCTCCAAAATCACTGCAGATGGTGACTGCAGCCATGAAATTAAAAGACGCTCACTCCTTGGAAGGAAAGTTTTGACCAACCTAGATAGCATATTAAAGAGCAGAGACATTACTTAGCCCAGAAAGATCCGTCTGATCAAGGCTATAGTTTTTCCAGTGGTCATGTATGGATGTGAGAGTTGGATTGTGAAGAAAGCTGAGCGCCGAAAAATTGATGCTTTTGAACTGTGGTGTTGAAGACTCTTGAGAGTCCCTTGGACTGCAAGGAGATCCAACCAGTCCATCCTAAAGGAGATCAGTCCTGGGTGTTCATTGGAGGGACTGATGCTGAAGCTGAAACTCCAATACTTTGGCCACCATATGCGAACAGTTGACTCACTGGAAAAGACCCTGATGCTTGGAGGGATTGTGGGCAGGAGGAGAAGGGGACGACAGAGGATGAGATGGCTGGATGGCATCACCGACTCGATGGGCATGAGTCTGAGTAAGCTCTGGGGAGTTGTAATTGACAGGAAGGCCTGGCGTGCTGCGATTCATGGGGTCGCAAAGAATTGGACATGACTGAGCGACTGAACTGAACAGACCTCTGGGACATTAAACACACCAACATTCACATTATAGGGGTCCAGAGGAGAAGAGAGAGAGAAAGGACCTGAGAAAATATGTGAAGAGATAATAGCTGAAAACTTCCCTAACATGAAAAAGAAAATAGTCAACCACGTCCAGGAAGCACAGAGAGTCCTAGGCAGGATAAACACAAGGAGTAACACACCGAGACACACCGTAATCATACTGAAAAAAATTAAAGATAGAAATAAAATATTAAAAGCAACAAGGGAAAAATGACAAATAACATACAAGGGAATTCCCATCAGGCTATCCACTGATTTCTCAACAGAAACTCTACAAGCCAGAAGGGAATGGCATGATATATTTAAAGTGATAACAGAGAAGAACCTACAATCAAGAATACTCTACCCAGCAAGACTCTCCTTCAGATTTGATGGAGAAATCAAAAGCTTTTCAGAGAAGCAAAAGTTAAGAGAATTCAGCACCAAGAATCCAGCTTTACAACAAATGTGAAAGGAACTTCTTTATGCAGAAAACAAGAGAAGGAAAAGACCTACAGAAAATAAACCCAAAATAATTAAGGAAACAGTCATAGGATCATTACATATCAATTATTACCTTAAATGTAAATAGATTAAATGCAACAACCAAAAGACATAGACTGGTTGGGTGGGTGAAAATATGTGAATGTATGCACTTTCACTTACCACATCATTCTTCTTGACATTCCAAATTGTATGCAATTATTTTATATCGTTAAGTTAATCAGGTTTCCATTATGGCTTGCAATTGTAATTATCTTTTATTTTTTGTCTGGCTATTGATTGTGAAAACTGATATTTTTTACTATTGTGGTTATGTAACTACTATTCACTTAATACTTGTATCATGATTGGTCAACAGAAAATATTAGAACTCTATATCACCCAAACTAGGATCTAATAGAAAATCCAGTAATGACTTCTTAAATCCAGATGCATATCAGAATTATCTTGAAATTTTATGAAAAATACAAATGCTCAGGTATTGCTTTTTTTCATCAGAACTCCAGATATGTTTCTAATAAACAGTCATGTTTAAAAACAACTGGACTATATGATGATCTTTTACTTTTATCTAATTTGTTTCACTTTCTCTATTTCATATTCAGAGCTCCTATTTCATTTACTTTATGTTCTAAAATTTCTCTATCTCTCCTATTTTTTGATGTTCTTTCTCAAGCCTTTATCAAGTGTAGTAGAAAAGCTTTTGTATACATATATATATATATAAATATGTATAATATATATTTTAGAAAACTTATGAATTTTTCCCTAACCAAAAAAAATTGTGTTTTGATTCTACTTGTTTGATTTAATATGGATACAATGCTAGATGTCTGATTAAAAAATAGATATGCAACAAGCAAAAAAGGTTTACTGTATAGCATAGGGAACTACAGTCAATATCTTGTAATAACCTATGAAGGAAAATAACTTGAAAAATAATATGTGTCTATTTATATAACTGAATCACCTAGTTGTGCACCTGAAACATTGTAGGTTAACTATACTTCAATAAAATATATACATTTAAAAAATAGAAAGAGCAATCACTAAGTAAACTACAGCCCAATATACTTAAAACAGTGTAAATAAAAAAAGAAGGAATTTGAAAAAATTTACAAGTAATCCATAGCAAAGCAAAAAAAGAGAAATAGAGGAAAGAAAAACATAAGGGAAAAGCAAATACTAAAATGACAGAGAACAGACTTATGGACATGGGCAGAGGGGAGGAGAGGGTGAGATGTATGAAAAGAGTAACATGGGAACTTACATTACCATATGTAAAATAGATAGCCAAAGGGAATTTGATGTATGGCTCAGGAACCTCAAACAGGGGCTATGTATCAACCTAGACGGGTGAGATGGGGAGGGAGATGGGAGGAAGTTTCAAAAGGGAGAAGATATATGTATACTTATGGCTAATGCATATTGAGGTTTGACAGAAAACAGCAAAATTCTGTAAAGCAACTATCCTTCAATAAAAAATGAATAAATTTTTAAAAAGTATCTAAAGAATAAAATAAATTAAGTAATAGACTAAGTCCTAAGATGCCAATAATTATTTTAAATGTAAATAGTCTAAATATGCCAATTAAAAGGGAGACATTGGCAAAGTGGATAAAAAGCCAAACCATGCCCTCCAGAAAGCAGGCATACAAAGAACATACCTCAATATAATAAAAGCCATATATGATAAACCCACAGGAAACATTATCCTCAATGGTGAAAAACTGAAAGCATTACCCCTAAAGTCAAGAACAAGACAACGGTGCCCACTCTCACCACCACTATTCAACACAGTTTTGGAAGTTTTAGCCACAGCAATCGGAGAAGAAAAAGAAATAAGAGGGATCCAGACTGGAAAAGAAGTAAAATCCTCACTGTTTGCAGATCACATGATTCTCTACAGAGAAAACCCGAAAGACACAACCAGAAAATGACTAGAGCTAATCAATGAATATAGTAAAGTTGCAGGATATAAAATTAGTACACAGAAATCCCTTGCATTCCTATACACTAACAATGAGGAAACAGAAAGAGAAATTAAGGAAACAATTCCATTCACCATTGTGACGAAAAGAATAAAATACTTAGGAATAAATTTACCTAAAGAAACAAAAGATCTATATATAGAAAACTATAAAACACTGATGAAACAAACCAAAGACAACACAAATAGATGAAGAAATATACCATGTCCATGGATCAGAAGAATCAATATACTGAAAATGAGTATAATACCCAAAGCAATCTATAGATTCAATGCAATCCCTATCAAGCTACCAACAGTAGTTTTCACAGAACTAGAACAAATATTTTCACAATTTGTATGGAAATACAAAAAAACTCAAATGTGCAAAGCAATCTTGAGAAAGAATGGAACTGGAGGAATCACCCTGCGTGACTTCAGATTATACTACAAAGCTACAGTCATCAAGACAGTATGGTACTGGCACAAAGACAGAAATATAGGTCAATGAAACAAAATATAAAGCACAGAGATAAATCCACACACCTATGGACACACCTTATCAAAGATAAGGATCTTTCACAAAGGAGGCAAGAATATACATTGAAGAAAAGACAATCTCTTTAACAAGTGGTGCTGGGAAAACTGGTCAACTATCTGTAAAAGAATGAAACTAGAACACTTTCTAACACCATACACAGAAATGAACTCAAAATGGATTAAAGATCTAAATGCAAGATGAGAAACTATAAAACTCCTAGAGGAAAACATAGGCAAAACACTCTCTGACATAAATCACAGCAGGATCCTCTATGATCCACCTCCCAGAGTAATGAAAATAAAAGCGAAAATAAACAAATGGGACCTAATTAAACTTTTGCACAACCAAGGAAACTATAAGCAAAGTGAAAAGACAGCCTTCAGAATGGGAGACAATAATAGCAAACGAAGCAACAGACAAAGAATTAATCTCAAAAATATACAGGCAACTCTTGCAGCTCAATTTCAGAAAAATAAATGACCCAATCAAAAAATGGGCCAAAGAACTAAACAGACATTTCTCTGAAGACATACAAATGGCTAACAAACACATGAAAATATGCTCAACATCACTCACTATCAGAGAAATGCAAATCAGAACCACAATGAGGTACCATCTCACACCAGTCAGAATGGCTGCTATCCAAAAATCTACAAACAATAAATGCTGGAGAGGGTGTGGAGAAAAGAGAACCCTCTTACACTGTGGGTGGGAATGCAAACTAGTACAGCCACTATGGAGAACAGTGTGGAGATTCCTTAAAAAAACTGGAAAGATAGAACTGCCATACGACCCAGCAATCCCACTCCTGGGCATGCACACCAAGGAATCCAGAAATGAAAGAGACATGTGTATCCCAATGTTCATTGCAGCACTGTTTACAATAGCCAGGACATGGAAGCAACCTAGATGTACATCAGCAGACAAATGGATAAGAAAGCTGTGGTACATATACACAATAGAATATTACTCAGCCATTAAACAGAATACATTTGAGTCAGTTCTAATGAGGTGGAAGAACCTGGAGCCTATTATACAGAGTGAAGTAAGCCAGAAAGAAAAACACCAATATAGTATACTAACACATATATATGGAATTTAGAAAAATGGTAATGATAACCCTATATGAGAGACAGCAAAAGAGACACAGATGTATAGAACTGTCTTTTGGACTCTGTGGGAGAAGGCAAGGGTAGGATGATCTGGGAGAATAGCATTGAAACATGTATATTATCATATGTGAAACAGATCGCCAGTCCAGGTTCAATATATGAAGAGGGTGCTCAGGGCTAGTGCACTGGGATGACCCTGAGGGATGAGATGGGGAGGGACGTGGGCAGGGGGTTCAGGATGGGGAACAGATGTACACCCATGGCTGATTCATGTCAATGTATGGTGAAAACCACTATAATATTGTAAAGTAATTAGCCGCCAATTAAAATAAATAAATAAATTTTTTAAAAAAGCCAAACCACGATGGTGTGGTCACTCACGTAGAGCTGGACATTGCTGATTGTGAAGTTAAGTGTGTTCCTCAGGAAGCATTACTACTAACAAAGCTAGTGGAGGTGATGGAATTTCAGCTGAGCTATTTCAAACCCTAAAAGATGATACTGTCAAAGTGCTGCACTCAATATGCCAGTAAATTTGGAAAACCCAGTAGTGGCCACAGGACTTGAAAAGGTCAATTTTCATTCAAATCCCAAAGAAGGGCAATGCCAAAGAATGTTCAAGCTACCATATAATTGTGCTTATTTCACAAGCTAGTGAGGTTATTCTTATAATCCTTAGAGCTAGACTTCAACAGTACATGAATTGAGAACTTTCAGATGTGTAAGCTGCATTTAGAAAAGGCAGAGGAACCAGAGATTGGGTTGCAAACACATGTTGGATAATGGAGAAAGCAGGGAATTTCAGAACATCTACTTCTGGCTTATTGAGTACACCAAAGCCTTTGACTGTTTGGATCACAATAAACTGTGGAAAATGCTTAAAGAGATGGGAATACCAGACCACTTTATCTGCCTCCTGAGAAACCTATATGCAGGTCACGAAGCAACAGTTAGAACTGGACATGGAACAACAGACTGGTTCAGATATGCAGATGATACCACTACGACAGCACAAAGTGAAGAGGAACTAAAGAGCCTCTTCATAAAGATGACACAGAAGAGTGAAAAAGCTGGTTTGAAAATCAACATTCACATATCTAAGATCATGGCATCCGGTCCCATCACTTCATGGCAAATAGAAGGGGAAAAAGTGGAAGCACTGACAGACTTTATTTTCTTGGGCTCCAAAATCACTGAAGACAGGGACTGCAGCCATGAAATTAAAAAAGATTATTGCTCCTTGGAAGGAAAGCTATGGCAAACCTAGAAAGTGTATTAAAAAGCAGAGACATCACTTACTTTGTTCACAAAGGTCTGGATAAGTCAAAACTACGGTTTTTCCAGTAGTCATGTAAGGATGTGAAAGATAGACCATAAAGAAGAAGAAAGATAGACCATAAAGAACAAGGCTAAGCATCAAAGAATTGATGCTTTCAAACTGTCGTGCTGGAGAAGATTCTTTAGAATCCCTTGAACAGCAAAGAGACCAAACCAGTCAATCCTAATGGAAATCAACCCTGAATATTCATCAGAAGGACTGATGTTCAAGCTGAAGTTCCAATACTTTGGCCACCTGATGCAAAGAGCCAACTCATCAGAAAAGACCCTGATGCTGGGAAAGATTGAGGGCAGGAGAAGTGGGTGGCAGAGGATGAGATGGTTAGATAGCATCACGGACTCAACGGACATGAATTTGAGTAAACTCTGGGAGATGATAAAGGACAGAGGAGCCTGGCATCATGCTCCAGTCCATGGGGGTTACAAAAGTTGGACATGACTTAGCAACTACAACTACAAATGTGCTTTTTGCAAGAAACTCACTCCAAACATAAAACAGGCTGAAAACTGAAGGATGGCAAAAGATATATCATGCTAACGTTAGTCAAAAGAAAGCAGGAGTGGGTATGTAATATCAGTAAATGCAGAATTCAGAGGAAAGAATTACTAAGGATGAAGTTATAGGGCTATAACACTGAATAAAAGATCATCATACTTAATGGTGAAACATTGAAAGCTTTCTCACTAAGATCAGGAGCAACACAAGAACATCCTTTCTCATCGCTTCTATTCAACATGGTACTGGAAGCTCTAGAAAAAGCAATTAGGGAGAAAAAAAATAAAAGGCATCTAAATTGGAAAAAAAGATGGTAATATCTTACATAAAGTCCTGACAAATGATGAATCCACCAAAAAACAAAAACAAAAACCTATTACAGCTAAAAAACTAATTTAGTAAAATTACAGAATACCAGAATAGCACTCAAAAATCAGTTATATCTATACATCACCAATGAGCAATCAAAAAAGGAAATTAAGAAACCAATTTCACTTACAATAACATAAAAAGAATAATGGTGTAAGACTGGTACACTGAAAACTATAAAATGTTGCTGAAAGAAATTAAAGAACACATAATTTAATGAAAAGACATCCCATGTCCATGGACTGGAAGAGTTTTATTAGGAAGCAATACTACTCAGAACTAAAGCAATCTCTATTAAAACCTGGATATTGGGGGGAGATTCTTTTTCTTTTTGCAAACTTGATTTTAAAATAGTATGGAGGTGCAAGCAACACAGAAGCGCCAAAATAGTCTTGAAAAAAGTAAAACAAAATTGGAGGACTCATGCTTTTATACTCAACTGATTTTCATCAAGAGTGCCATGTCTTAAAAAACGAAAAAAGAGGCTGATTCGTGTCAATGTATGACAAAACCCACTGAAATGTTGTGAAGTGATTGGCCTCCAACTAATAAAATAAAATTAAAAAAAAAAAAAAAAAAAAAAAGAGTGCCAAGTCTATTCAATAAGGAACGAGTACAGATGGTCTTTGACTTTTGGTCTTTGACTCTGACACAACATTTTTTTCTAACCATATAATGGTGTGAAAGCAATATACATTTAGTAGAAATTGTACTTTTATTTTTGAATATTGACTCCTCCTAGACTAACTATGTAGTATAATATTTTCCTGTGATGCTGGGTAGTGGCAGTGAGCCACAGTTCCTATGTCAGCCATGTGACCATGAGAATAAATAATCAATACACTTACAACTATTCTGTTTTTCACTTTCAGTACAGTGCTCAGTAAGCTGCAAGAAATATTCAAGACTTTATTATAAAATAGGCTTTGTGTTGGATGATTTTACCCAACTGTAGGCTACTGTAAATGATCTGAACACACGCAAGGTAGGCTAGGTTAAGCTATGATGTTCAGTAAGTTAAGTGTATTAACAGCATTTTCTATTTCAATTTATGATGCATTTATTGGGATATAACCCCATATAAAGAGAGATAAAGGCCACTAAGTACACAAAAAAGTGCTTAATATCAGTCATCAGGGAAGCACAAATTAAAACCACAATAAGATACTACTACGCATTCACCAGGGGGCTTCCCAGGTGGCACAGTGGTAAAGAATCTTCCCGCATATGCAGAAAATGCAGGAGACACAAGAGACACAGGTTTGATCCCTGTGTCAGGAAGATGCCCTGGAGTAGGAAATGGCAACTCACTCCAATATTTCTTGCCTGGAAAATCCATGGACAGAGGTGTCTGGCAGGCTACACTCCATGAAGTCACAAAGAACTGGACATAACTGAGCGACTAAGCGTACACACACACACTCACCACAATAACTAAAATTAATGTTGGCAAGACTGTGAATCTCTCATATATTGCTGGTGTTAGCAGCCAATTTGGAAAACTGAGAATTCTTAAAAAGTTAAACATCTATCCTATGACCCAGAAAATTCTGCAACTGGGTATTATTCAGGAGAAATGAATACATGTATTAACAGAAAGACATAAAAGAATGTTCGTTGCAGCCTTATTCTTAATAGCCCCCCCCCCCAAAAAAAAAACTACTAATACATACAACATGGATCAATCTTTAAAACATACTGAATGAGAGAAATCTTACACAAGAGTACATACTGTGTGATTCCATTTCCATGAAGGTCTAGAGCAGGGTAAATTAATCTATGGTGAAAAAAAACTCAACAGTGGTCAACTGGTGGGAGGTGTGTGGTTGGACACTGACTGGGAAGGGGCATGAAGGAAATTTCTGCAGTAATGGCAATATTCTTTATCATGTGGGCAAGCTACAGCCTATAGGCCAAACCTGGTACACCAACCATTTTTGTGAATAAAGTGGTATTAGAACACTGTCATGCCAAATATTTTACATATTGTTTATGGCTGCTTTCACACATGCAATAGCAGAGTTGAGTAAATGCAATGGAGACTACATAGACCACAAAGCTTAAAACAGTTACTATCTAAACCTTACAGAAAATGTTTGCCAACATCTTTTTGTATTTTGATAATGGTTTGGGTTACAGAGGCGTAAGCATTTGTCAAAACTCAATTAATTATGATCTTTGAATTTTACTGCACATAAACTAAAAAATATAAATAAATACTGAATTCTAGTCAATGACATGCCTGCTGAAGTGTTTATGGATGAAATATACTAATGTCAGCAACTTTAATTTTGAATTTACTGATAAATGGATAAAGTAGTTGATAGATAAGAGATAGACCAAATACAACAAAAGTTAACTGTATAATCTAGCCGGTAGATACATGTACGTTCACTTTTTCTTCAACTTTTATGTATCTTTGAAATTCTTCTTAATAAAATGCTGGGGGGAAATTTTTAATTTGTTGTTCAGTCGCTCAGTCATGTCCAACTCTTTGCAACTCCATGAACTGCAGAATGCCAGGCTTCCCTGTCCTTCACCATCTCCCAGAGCTTGCTCAAACTCACGTCCATTGAGTCGGTGATTCCATCCAACTGTCTCGTCCTCTCTTGTCCCCTTCTCCTCCTGCCTTCAATCTTTCCCAGCATCAGGGTCTTTTCTAATTTTTAATTAGGTAAAAAAAGTATACAACACATGCCCACAGAAATAAACATTTCAATCTAAAATACCTTGTGAAAAAATTTATTCTAAAGAAATGCCCTGGAATAGCATTATTTGAAGAAACTTCAAATCCAAAGATCTTTATTAATCTTTGATCATTCCTGATAGAAGTCAACATGCACAAATTAGAATTCATTATAATTTATGCCCCTGATGAAGAGGAAATTTCATAAAATATACAATACTTAAGATTATAGCTATTTAAAACAGTAATATCACCAGTAAAAAAAAAAAAAAAAACTCTTATAGCACATCTATTATCTAAGGACCTCAAAGCATTTTATTAGCTAAACTCAATAAATTCAGTCTTTAGAAATACCTGAATCAGAACAGAAGAGAAAAAATAAAGTGAATTCTCAGTTCCTACCTTTAATTAATTCAATTGATCCCCTGAGTTAACAACTCACTGAAGTCATCATGCTCTTTTTCTCAAATTCTGGCAGGGAGAATAGCTATCTATCAAAGAGGATGGATAACGTAATGATTTAAGAGCACAGCTTCTGCAGCTAGGTGGTCTGGTTTGAAATCCTGGCCCTTTCATATGACATTCAGAAAGTTATTTAACCTCTCTGAACCTCAATTACCCTTAATGACAGCTACTATTCACAGGGTTGTTTTGAAGATAGTACACATAAAGCCATTAGAACAGTATTTGGCACCTAAGAATCACTCAATAGTGCCTCATTATTATCATCCCATAAAATCAAATGCTTTATAATAAATGTAGAACAGTAAGATAGCCCTAGGCTTGAAATGTATTAGGACTTGCTGTTCTTCAAACATGCCAGACCCACTTCCTCAAAGTCCCTCTGCCTGAAATGTGCACTAAGGACTCCCTCACCTCTTTCAAGTGTGTGCTCAACTTGTCAACCTTCTCAATGAGTCCTACCAAGATCATCACCTTATTTAAAATTGCAACCCACTTTCCTCCTTATCCTGCTCCACTAAGCAAACTCCAGGAGATAGTGAAGGACAGGAAAGCCTGGTGTGCTGCAGTCCATGGGGTCGCAAAGAGTTGGACACAACTGAGTGACTGAATAACAACACTGTACTGTATTATATAATTTACTTTTTATTGTGGTTATTGACAGTCTCCCTATATTAGGCAACAAAACTCAATGACAGAAAGAATTTTTGTCTTTTATTCACCAATATATTACAAGTAGGTGCTCAAATATTTTTTGTTAACATCATCTGGTCTAATCCCTTCACTTCTTTCATGAAGAAATGCCAAAAAGACTTGAATCAAATCTACCTACTGATTAAGGAAAAAAGCCAGGAACAGGGACTGTGACTCCCAGTCCCAGTGCCATTTTTAATATAGCTCACTATATCCTGGATCCTTGAACATTACAGAAAATGCATAATCATCCATATTTTCCACCAGGAGAATTTACCTTTGAAATTTCTTGGCCTTGCAAATACTGCTCTGTCTGTAACAGAGAAATGCTCTGAGAGACAGTAGAAGCCTGTACTGGAATACTAAGTGGTGACAAATGAACAGAAGATGGCTGATTTTTAAGGTCTCTCCCAGAACTGGATGAGGGTCTGGTGTTGTAATTGTGTTTCTGATGACCCAGAAACAAATGCTAAGCTAGAAGATGACTGCCACTGTAGCTGGACAGCAAACTACTGCTGAATGCATGCTGGCTGGTCTGTGCTAGGTTTCTATGCAAGGGAAACATTTCACTCCTGTCTAATGCCAGAAGCACTCGAGGCAATTCAAAAGGCTATATTACATGCTGGTGCTTCAGTGCCACTGGTTGCAACTGTTCTTGCAAAGGATATATAATCAGAGCCACATCTGTAATGGCATTTGGAATACCTGGTAATGGCTGAATCTGGTTAGGTGCATGTGAATGAGGTACCTGCTGTTGGAAAGCAGCATGTTGGATATATAAAGACTGCTGTTGATTTAGGGGACATTCTTGAGTACACAATAGCTTTTCTGTGCTTGCCTATGAGATAAATGAGTCATCTGCTGATGAGGAAAGAAAGCTGAGTGAGAAGCCTGGCTTCTTGTTAATATGATTGGGAATGCTGTGCAGAGAAGTGTGGGGGCTGGATCTGGGTCTTTGAAGAGGCCTATGAAGGACATTTGCGCTGGGTGTTGAAGCTGTCCTTCCACAACCCTCTGAGATGTAATACTAATTGAATGGGCTTTTAGCTGCTGGTGCCCAAAACTGACATCTGTTTGTTGGCTAGGCTGAATTCTACACATTAAATAAAGGCTCAATAGAATGTGTTTGTGTATCTAAGGTTAATGTTAAATATGACTTATGTCTTTTGTTCCAATGTTGAAGAACCTTGGGGTTGTGTTAAATAAGCTTGTTGCTCAGAAGTCTGCACTACATAAGGTGGTACTGAGTAAAGGTCCTGATCTGCAGTTTGTAATATGTATTTGCTTTCCATCAGAAGAATTTACTTTGTATACTGGCTGGGTGATGAAGGTTGTCTGTTAAGCTGTCTGGATGGTGTAAGCAGTGTGTCCTGAATAAGGGACATACTCAAATGCCTGGTAAGCAGGCTGTTCCATAGGTTTCACAGGGTAAGGTGCTTGGATTATACATTCTGGCTGGTCTGGAAAAGGAGACCAAACCAGAGGTTGCACTGCATAAATAGGCTTCCCTTGGGCTGGGGCCAAATAAGAGGGCTATGCCACAGGTGGGGCTGGATAAGAAGTCTACAGAATAGGTTGGTTCTGATGCTAGTGGTTGTACAGTGTAAAGAGGATGCTCTGGGGTGGTAGTAAATAAATAGGCTGTGTTGAAGCATTTATTGGTAAGTCGGCTGTGATGGGTTAAGCAGCTTATTCCTTGGGTATCACAAGGGGCAGCTGCTCAGGGGTCTTCGATGGGAAGGATGGCAATTCTGCAGGTGGTCCTGAATAAGTGTGTTGAACAGAATAAGATGGCTATTCCAGGGGCTGAATGACACTGTCAACTTACATGAGTTTCAGATTTTTCAGAGTATAGCCCCACTGAACATGTTTCTGTGGTGATGCTATTAGGTTGCTGTAAAGTAATTGTGGTTTTCGCATTGTTGAAATTTGCTGTTTGATATTGGATACATTCTTAAATGTGGTTATGTTACATATTATTTTAATGCACGTTTCTTGCTTTATGTTTTTTTGCTAATGATTTATATATTGATTGCTGTTCATTTTATATTTATTTTAGACTATGGAAATGATATTAGACAAAAAGCAAATCTGAGCAATTTTCTTATTTGAGTTCAAAATAGGTCATAAAGCAGAAGAGACAACTCACAACATCAATGACATTTATGACCCAGGAATCGATAATGAACGTACAGTAGTGGTTCAAGAAGAGATGAGAGCCTTAAAAATGAGGAGCGATCCTCTTACATGAGAAATTGCCAAAGAACTCAATGTCAACCACTCTACAGTCATTCAGCATTTGAAGCAAATAGAAAAGGTGAAAAAAGCTCAGTAAGTGGGTGCCTCATGAGCTGACAGAAAATCAAAAGATTGTCATTTTGAATTGCCATCTTTACTTATTCTACATAACAACAATGAACAATTTCTCTATCAGATTGTGACGGGCAACAAAAAGTGAATTTTATATAACAACCAGAAGTGACCAACTCAGTGTGAAAAGAAGTTCCAAAGCACTTTCCAAAGTCAAATTTGCACCAAAAAAGGGTTGTGGTCAGTTTGGTGGTCAGCTGCCAGTCTGATCCACTACAGCTTTCTGAATTGTGCAAAAACCATTATATCTGAGAAATATGCTCAGCAAATTGATGAGATGCACTGAAAACTGCAACATCTGCAGCCAGCATTGGTCAACACAAAGGGCCAAATTCTTCTCCATGACAATGCCTGACCACACGTTACACAACCACACTTCAAAACTTGAATGAATTGGACTAGGACATTTTGCTTAATCTGCCATATTCCCCTGACCTCTTGCCAACCGACTATCACTTTTCAAGCATCTTGACAACTTTTTGCAGGGGAAATGCTTCCACAACCAGCAGAATGCAAAAAATGATTTCTAAGAGTTCACTGAATCCTGAAGCACAGATTTTTACACTACAAGAATAATCAAACTTATTTCTCATTAGCAAAAATGTATTGAGTGTAATGGTTTATAGTTTGATTAATAAAGATGTGTTTGAGTCTAGTTATAATGATTTAAAATTCATGGTCTGAAACCACAATTACATTTGCACCAATCTAATAAAAGATGCTTGCTCCTTGGAAGAAAAGCTACAACAAACCTAGATAGCATATTAAAAAGCAGAGACATCACTTTTCTGACAAAGGTCTGCATAGTCAAAGCTATGCTTTTTCTAGTCATCATGTATGGATGTGAGAGTTGGACCACAAAGAAAGCTGAGCACCAAAGAATTGATGCTTTTGAAGTGTGGTGCTAGAGAAGACTCTTGAGAGTCCCCTGGACTAAAAGGAGATCAAACCAATTAATCTTAAAGGAAATCAGTCCTGAATACTCATTGGAAGGACTGATGCTGAAGCTGAAGCTCCAGTACTTTGGCCACCTGAGGCAAAGAACCAACTCATTGGAAAAGACCCTGATGCTGGGAAACACTGAAGGCAGGAAGAGAAGGGGATGACAGAGGATGGGATGGTTTGATGGCATCATTGACTCAATGGACATGAGTTTGAGCAAACTCTGGGAGATAGTGAAGGACAGGGAAGCCTGGTGTGCTGCAGTCCATGGGGTCACAAAGACAGACATGACTGAGCAACTGAACAACAATATAATCTTAGGTTGTAAAATTAATGGTTGCTGCTGAATAGAGGCTTGGAAACAAGGTTTCTCTAAAAGCAGTCTGGCTTTGTGGAACTGAAGAATCTGGAATTATAGACTCCTGGTATACCACTGATTATGACTAGGATACTGAATGTATCTTTTCTGAAGGATGATGGGCCCTTGAATACATCTCAATGCAATTAGAAGGGAGCTGAGCTGTACCACCAGCATTCTGTGCACTGCTCACAAGTTGGGCAAAAGAATAACTTGACAAAGCTGGAGGTGATTAACTGAAAAGAAACTAGAAATTTGATTGGCATTTGGTAATTTGGTTACTGCCTGATTCCCATTTCTAGGGTCAAGTTCAAGTTGAAGACCAATCATCAGATCCTGGGAAATCATTTGCAAAGCATGCAATGTCCAAGTAGAAATTGTAAACAAGACTGGTTGTGGAACTCCAGTAACTGACAAGTCTAAAGTCATAGGCTGAGCTAAAATGTGTACATCCGCTCCAAAACTCAGCTGTAGTTCCTGGTGCTGAAGGAAAAAAATTCAAATTACAAATGCATGTACCATGGGAGTTCTCTGATGTCCAATGGTGATGACTCGGTGCTCTCATTGTCAGGGCCCTGGGCTCAATCCCTGATTGAACTAAGATGCCACAAGCTGCAGAGTGTGGCCAACAATTTTTTCAATTAAAAGTAAAATAAATGTGTATACCATGTCCAATTTAATGGGGAGAGTCCCAGACAGAATGATAGGTAAAATAATGCTATGTTGTAAAGATTTGGGGGCTTCCCTGGTGGCTCAGACAATAAAAGAATCTGCCTGCAATGCGGGAGATCTGGGTTCAGTCCCTGGGTGAGGAAGATCACTGGAGAAGGAAATGGCAACCCACTCCAGTATTCTTGCCTGGAAAATCCCATGGTCAGAGGAGCCTGGCAGGCTACAGTCCATGGGGTCTCAAAGAGTTGGACACGACTGAGCGATTAACACACTGTAAAGATTTTAGGAAGTTATCAAAAAGGTGTTGGGTATAGTGTTAGTCCTATAAAAATTCTATTAATAACACCACGAGTAAATGTTAACTAAAGACACTAACAGACTGAGAACAGCCCCCAACAATATATTGCTCATGGCCTCTCATTTACTGAACTTGCCACATAACTCATTCAAACCATGGCAGAAATTCAGAGTAACTGAATCTGACACCTTCACACACCAGAAAGTGGAAGTTCTAAGAGAAAGCTCAAAAGGATTTTAATATCATAGCTAAAAGGAACAAAGAAGGTCTCTCAAGAGGAGAGGAGAGAGTTGGTTGAATATATACAGGCTATATAGGCTGGCTGTAATAATTCCTAGAAATTAAATGACCAGGTTTATGAAAAGACACCCACTGGTCAAACTGCTTGCTTATGTGGATTCTAAATATTACGTGAAAAAGGCGGGCTACAAAATAGTATGCATGTGATATACATATGTATGTATAAACAAAATTATACATGTATACCCAGAAAAAAGACAAATCTAGAGTTCATTTATTCATAAGATTTAACGACAGGAGTTCAGTTCAGTCGCTCAGTCGTGTCCAACTCTTTGCGACCCCATGAATCACAGCACGCCAGGCCTCCCTGTCCATCACCAACTCTCGGAGTCCAATCAAACCCATGTCCATTGACTCGGTAATGCCATCCAGCCATCTCATCCTCTGTCGTCCCCTTCTCCTCCTGCCCTCAATCTTTCCCAGCATGAGGGTCTTTTCAAGTGAGTCAGCTCTTCACATCAGATGGCCAAATTACTGGAGTTTCAGCTTCAACATCAGTCCTTCCAATGAACACCCAGGACTGATCTCCTTTAGGATGGACTGGCTGGATCTCCTTGCAGTCCAAGGGACTCTCAAGAGTCTTCTCCAACACCACAGGTCAAAAGCATCAATTCTTCAGTGCTCAGCTTTTTTTATAGTCCAACTCTCACATCCATACATGACCAGTGGAAAAAACCATAGCCTTGACTAGATGGACCTTTGTTGGCAAAGTAATGTCTCTGCTTTTCAATGTTGTCTAGATTGGTCATAACTTTCATTCCAAGGAGTAAGCACTTTTAATTTCATGGTTGCAATCACCATTTGCGGTGATTTTGGAGCCCAGAAAAATAAAGTCAGCCACTGTTTCCCCATCTATTTGCCATGAAGTGATGGGAACAGATGCCATGATCTTAGCTTCCTGAATGTTGGGCTTTAAGCCAACTTTTTCACTCTCCTCTTTCACTTTCATCAAGAGTCTCTTTAGTCCTTCTTCACTTTCTGCCATAAGGGTGGTGTCATCTGCATATCTGAGGTTACAAATATTTCTCCCGGCAATCTTGATTCCAGCTTGTGCTTCATCCAGATCAGCATTTCTCATGATGTACTCTGCATATAAGTTAAATAAGTAGGGGGACAACATACACCCTTGATGTACCCCCTTCTCCTATCTGGAACCAGTCTGCGGTTCTATGTCCAGTTCTAACTGTTCCTTCCTGACCTGCATACAGGTTTCTCAAGAGGCAGGTCAGGTGGTCTGGTATGCCCATCTTTTTCAAAATTTTCCACAGTTTATTGTGATCCACACAGTCAAAGGTTTTGGCATAGTCAATAAAGCAGAAATAGATGTTTTTCTGGAACTCTCTTGCTTTTTTGATGATCCAGCAGATGCTGGCAATTTGATCTCTGGTTCCTCTGCCTTTTCTAAAACCAGCTTGAACATCTGGAAGCTCACAGTTCACATATTGCTGAACTCTGCATTCAAATGGGTGTATCTTTCCTTTTCTACTTTGCCTGTCACTTCTCTTCTTTTCACAGCTATTTGTAAGGCCTCCTCAGACAGTCATTTTGCTTTTTTGCATTTCTTTTTCTTGGGGATGGTCTTGATTCCTGTCTCCTGTACAATGTCACGAACCTCCGTCCATAGTTCATCAGGCTCTCTGTCTATCAGATCTAATCCCTTCAATCTATTTCTCACTTCCACTGTATAGTCATAAGGGATTTGATTTAGGTCATACCTGAATAAGAAAGTGGAGAAAACCACTAGACCAATTTCAGTCTGCATTTGGCAATAAGGAGTTCATGATCTGAATCAGAGTCAAATCTAGAGTCTCTACCCCCAAATATAAATTATAATTTATTTCTAACTGGAGAGATAGTAGATGATTTTTACTGTCTTCTTTATAACTTTGTAGGCTTTATTTTAAATAGGTAAAATACACTTTCATAAATTTTTAACCTTTTTTTTCAAAATACACATACCTGTATATTTATGTTGTTGAACTGAAGTTATTATTAATAATTTAAGCATCCATCCAACACAATTTGCATTATAGTCTTAAAAAGAGATAAACCCAACCACAACATGAGCTCAAGAATGAACATATACCATATAAGCTACAAACACTAGCCAAACACCATGTACTGTCAACTATACCAGATTAAATATATCCCCAGCAGATTTTAAATGCATCTGGCATTTGTCAAGTATGTGTATGTTTTCCCCCACAAGATTGAGCTTCTTGAGGGCAAGGACAATATTTTATCTTATTTTACATCCCCAGAGATGGCGGTTATTAAAAGTGTGCTGATGAACTATGACTGACTATGTACTAATCTCTTAAAACCAACATATGCACCAGCTGCTATCTAAGTCATATACAGAGAATGCCTAGGAACTCAGACCAGCTCATTCCCAAAGAGAGAAGACACACACAGGGGATAGTGAAATTGAGAAAAGAAAATGGGATGGCAAGGAAAAGCCCAACCATGTATCCAAAGTCTATAACCTAGGAAACCAGGATATAGTACTGATATATGAACACTCAGAAAGACTGTGCACTCATTGTCAGAAATGAGTAATGTTGACTTCAAGAGTCTAAATGAAAAAAACATTTTCTTCTACAGAAATAAATGTGAACAAAACAAGTCAAGAATTTAGATCAAAGTGCTAAAAGTTATAACAGTCTATGAGATACTATTTCTAATTAACTACAAAAAACATTCTTCCACATTCAAATCAGGCTGAAAAGTCCAACACAAAAAACAAACCAAGAAAAAGGGATTAGAGTCCTAAATAAATTTTTTATCCGTATATGGAATTCTCAGTTTCTTTTCCAATTATATAAGCAGTGTCTCAAGATTCTAGTTACACAGTATTAGGCACATCCTCAAGATGAATGTCTTAAGTGAAGGAAAATATAAACAACTTTAAGCTTTCAGTGACTTTTATATAAACTAGGATGAATCTATGTAAGATAGCCTTCGCCTGTCAGAAAATCTGTGCTGTGCTTAGTTGCTCAGTCATGTCTGACTCTTTGTGAACCCAAGGACTGTAGCCTGCCACGCTCCTCTGTCCATGGGGATTCCCCAGGCAAGAATATTAGAGTGGGTTGCCATGCTCTCCTCCAGGGGATCTTCCCATCCTAGGGATCGAACCCAGGTCTCCCATATTGCAGGCAAATCCTGAGCCACCAGAGCACCAGAGCCACCAGAGCATCCCAAGAACACTGGAGTGTGTAACCTATTCCTTCTCCAGGGAATTTTCCTGATCCAGGAATCGAACTGGGGTCTCCCACATTGCAGGTGGATTCTTTACCAGCAGTGATACCAGGGAAGCCCAAGCTACCAGGAAAGCCCTAGGCAGTGTTAAATATGTTTAACTGAATACAGAGGCTCTAAAATGTATCTTACCTTTATCTGTGAGGCCTTTGAGACAATTAAAGGCGAAACCTGGGGTTGTGAGACAACTGGAGGTCCAAAGACATGTACAGGCAAAATAGTGGACCGACCTTGAACCAAAGGCAAAATTGGGGGCTGAGTCAGCTTTGGCTGCTTCTGCAACTGTTAAATAAGAACAAAAAGATTAAAGATAAATTCTCCCATCTACAGTAAATATACTGATGATATATTTAAAAGTATAACAGTTCATCTCACCCCTGAAATCTGCTGGTAATGTCCCACTAGTTGCTGGGATGGATAAATTTTCTCCAGAACATTTATTTCGGTCTGCGGCAAGTTAGAAACCATTTGAGAGCCCATAATTTGGTCTGAGGAGTAGGCTACACTGGGCTGATTTGAAGTATCTGAGTGTAAAGCTGATCCTGCTCCTGCCTCAGACAAATTGTCACCTATGACAAAGAAAATAAGGTAGAAGGGAAAAACTCAAAACACAAGGTCCAGATGGCATAGGAAATGGTAAGCGCTCTTTTTTTCTTTTTTAGTCTGACAACCTGAAACAGCTTCAAATAAGATATGTACACTGCAGAATTAGTCAAAAACCATCATGTAAACTTTCCATGCTGATATTATGGTATAACTAAAATTTTATTAGTAAAGCAAAACTACAAAGAATTACATAAAAGTTAACTCAGTCTGCTGGCCATTTCATGCATATCCTAACTAATCTATGTGTGCCAATAGGATTTCAGTTAATTTTAAGTGGCATATTCTCATTTTCATAGGACTTGGCTACAAAATAATGCTGCCTTTATAGAAAACGGGTTATTACTATGAAAACACTCTGTCCTTCTAGAGAAGAGAATGCATTACAGCCAGAAAAATTAGACAAACTGTTAATTTATACTTGAGTCTAAAATACAAAGGTCTTATAGTCTAGAAAATTTCCTCTTGAAAAATAAGTTCTATCTTTAGATTCATATTTTCTTTACTAAAAGATTCATGTTAGACCCTTAAAAATGGTAAAAAGATTTTTTTTAAATGGTAAAAAGATTATAATCCTTATTCAACTCATACCTTGGACAAGTCACTTAACAGAACAGTTTCTTAATTTTAAAGTAAGGAAACTAGCTGGCTTGTCTAGGGATTTTGGAAAAGGATTAATGAAAGGACAGATAACAAAATCCTTTGAAACATACAAAAGTACTATTTAAAGATAACGGAATACAATTACATGTTTCCTTTTATATATTATAACTGTGTCACCTGTAACAGAGGAGCAATGATGTTGTGGTTTTCTTTGTAGAAGCTGTTGTCGCACATGTTGATCAACTTCAGTTTCTTCACATTCCGTCCCAGTGTGCTGAACAGGAGGAGGGGGCAAAGATGTATTTTGGGGTTGAGCGAGTACATTCCCTAAAGACTTGCACTGGGAATCCCTGCGTTCTTCCAAACAGCCAGCTGGCTTCTTCTCCCTTGTCTTCTTTATCAGGGTCACACGGTCTCTAATGGACTTAGCAACAGCTTTGGAATCACTTTCATGGAAGAATCCTGACTTGACCTACAAACAAAATATAATAGGCAAATCACATCTTTTTTTCAATTAATTACTTAATTTTTTATTGAAGGATAATTGCTTTACAGAATTTTGCTGATCAGCCATAGGTATACAGATATCCCCTCCCTTTTGAACCTTCCTCCCATCTCCTTCCCCATCCCACCCCTCTAGGTTGATACAGAGCCCCTGTTTGAGTTTCCTGAGCCATACAGCAGACTCCCAATGGCTATCTATTTTACATATGGTAATGTAAGTTTCCATGTTATTCTTTCCATACATCTCACCCTCTCCTCTCCTCTCCCCAAGTCCCTAAGTCTATTCCCTATGTCTGTTCCTCCATTGTTGCCCTCTAAATAAATTCTTCATTACCATTTTTCTAGATTCTGTATATATGTGTTAGAATACGGTATTTATCTTTCTCTTTCTGACTCACTTCTCTCTCTATAATAGGTTCTAGGTTCATCCACCTCATTAGAACTGACTCAAATGTGTTTCTTTTAATGTTTGAGTAATATTCCATTGTGTCTATATACCACAATTTCTTTATCCATTCATCTATCAATGGACATCTAGGTTGTGTCCATGTTCTAGCTATTGTAAATAGTGCTGCAATGAACAATGGGATACATGTCTCTCTTTCAATTTTGGTTTCCTCAGGGTATATGCCCAGGAGTGGGATTGCTGGGTCATATGGTGGTTTTATTCCTAGTTTTAAAAGGAATCTCCATACTGTCTTCCACAGTATGGAAGTACATTCCCACCAACAGTGCAAGAGTGTTCCCATTACTCCACACCCTTTCCAGGATTTATTGTTTGTAGACTTTTTGACGAGGGCCGTTCTGACCCGTATGAGGTGATATCTCATTGTAGTTTTGATTTGCATTTCTCTACTAATGAGTGATGTTGAGCATCTTTTCATATGTTTATTAGCCATCTATATGTCTTCTTTGGAAAAATGTCTGTTTAGGTCTTTTTTCCCACTTTTTGATTCAGTTCAGTTCAGTCACTCAGTCGTGTCTGACTCTTTGAGACCCCATGAACCGCAGCACGCCAGGCCTCCCTGCCCATCACCAACTCCCGGAGTCCACCCAGACCCATGTCCATTGAGTTGGTGATGCCATCCAACCATCTCATCCTCTGTCGTCCCCTTCTCTTCCTGCCCTCAATCTTTCCCAGCATCAAGGTCCTTTCAAATGAGTCAGCTCTTCACATCAGGTGGCCAAAGTATTGGAGTTTCAACTTTTTGACTGGGTTGTTTGTTTTTCTGGTATTGAGTTGTATGAGCTGTTTGTATATTCTGGAAATTAATCCTTTGTCAGGTGTTTCATTTGCTCTTATTTTCTCCCATTCTGAGGGTTGTCTCTTCACCTTGCTTATAGTTTCATTTGCTCTGCAAAAGCTTTTAAGTTTAATCAGGTCCCACTTCTTTACTTTTGTTTTTATTTCCATTACTCTAGGAGGTGGGTCATAGAGGATCTTGCTTTGATTTATGTCACTGAGTGTTCTGCCTATATTTTCCTATAAGAGTTTTATAGTTTCTGGTCTTACCTTTACGTCTATAATCCATTTTGGGTTTATCTTTGTGTATGGTGTTAGGAAGAGTTCTAATTACATTCTTCTACATGTAGCTGTCCAGTTTTCCCAGCACCATTTATTGAAGAGGCTGTCTTTGCCCCATTGTATATTCTCGCCTTCTTTGTAAAAAATAAGGTACCCATAGGTGCATGGGTTTATTTCTGGACTTTCTGTCTTGTTCCATTGGTCTATAGTTCTGTTTTTGTGCCAGTATCATACTGCCTTGATGACTGTAGCTTTGTAGTATAACCTGAAGTCAGGAAGCTTGATTCCTCCAGCTCCATTCTTCTTTCTCAAGACTGCTTTGGTTATTTGGGGTCTTTTGTGATTCCATATGAATTGTGAAATTTTTTGTTCTAGTTCTGTGAAAAATGCCATTGGTAATTTAATGAGGATTGCACTGAATCTGTAGATTGTGTTTGGTAGTATAGGCATTTTCACAATATTGATTCTTCCTACCTAGGAACATGGAATATCTCTCCATCTGTTTATATCGTATTTGATTTCTTTCATTAGTGTCTTATAATTTTCTGTGTACAGTTCTTTTGTCTCCTTAGGTAAGTTTATTCTCAGATATTTAATTATTTTTGTTGCAATAGTGAATGGGATTGATTTATTAATTGCTATTTCTGATGTTTCATTGTTAGTATATAGAAATGCAAGTGATTTCTGTGTATTGATTTTGTATCCTGCAACTTTTCTAAATTGACTGATTAGCTCTACTAATTTTCTGATACTATCTTTAGGGTTTTCTGTGTACAGTATCATGTCATCTGCAAACAGTGAGAGCTTTACTTCTTTTCCAATCTGGATTCCTTTTATTTCTTTTTCTTCTCTGATTGCTGAAGCTAGGCCTTCCAGAACTATGTTGAATAATGGTGGGGAAAGTGGACAACCTTGTCTTGTTCCTGATCTTAGGGGAAAAGCTTTCAGGTTTTTACCATTGAGAATAATGTTTGCTGTAGGCTTATCATATAAGGCCTTTACTATGTTGAGGTAGGTTCCTTCTGTGCCCATTTATTAAAGAGTTTTAATCATAAATGGGTGCTGAATTTTGTCAAAGGCTTTTTCTGCATCTATTGAGATGATCACATGGTTCTTCTCTTTCAATTTCTTCATATGGTGTATCACATTGATTGATTTTCGTATATCAAAGAATCCTTGCATTCCTGGAATAAACCCAACTTGATCACGGTGTATGAGCTTTTTGATGTGTTGCTGAATTCTGTTTGCTAAAATTTTGTTGAGGATTTTTGCATCTATGTTCATCAGTGATATTGGCCTGTAGTTTTCCTTTTTGTGTTGTCTTTGTCTGGTTTTGGTGTCAGGCTGATGGTGGCCTCGTAGAATGAATTTAGAAGTGTTCCTTCCTCAGCAATTTTTTGAAAGAGCTTTAGAAGAATAGGCATTAGCTCTTCTCTAAATGCTTGATAGAATTCTCCTGTGAAGCCATCTGGTCCTGGGATTTTGTGTTTTGAGAGATTTTTGATCACAGCTTCAATTTCAGTGAACATAATTGGGTTGTTCATCATTTCTATTTCTTCCTGGTTTAGTCTTCAAAGACTGATCTTTTCTAAGAATCTGTCCATTTCTTCCAGAGTATCTACTTTATTGCCATATAGTTGTTCATAATAGTGTCTTATAATCCTTTGTATTTCTGCACTGTCCCAACATCTCCTTTTTCATTTCTAATTTTGTTGACTTGATTCTTTTTTTTTTTCCTTGATGAGTCTGGCTAAGGGTATGTCAATTTTGTTTATTTTCTCAAAGAACCAGCTTTTACTTGTATTAATCTTTACTATTGTCTTTTTCATCTCTTTTTCATTTATCTATGCTCAGGAATTTACGATTTCTCTCCTTCTACTAATTTTGGGGTTTTGTTCTTCTTTTTCCAGTTGCTTTAGGTGTAAAGTTAGGATGTCTATTCAATGTTTTTCTTGTTTCTTGAGGTAGGATTGTATTGCTATAAACTTCCCTCTTAGAACTGCTTTTGCTATATCCCACAGGTTTTGAGTTGTCATATTTTCTTTGTCATTTGTTTCTAGAAATTTTATAATTTCCCTTTTGATTTCTTCAGTAACCTACTGGTTATTTAGAAACATATTGTTTAATCTCCATGTGTTTGTGTTTCTTACAGCTTTCTCCTTGTAACTGATATCTAGTCTCATAGTGTTCTGGTCAGAGAAGATGCTTGATACAATTTCAATTTTTTTAAAAAACACATCTTTAACATTTAAGATTTTTACTTTTATTTTTTACTAGCAGAGTTATTTTCCTAACTGAAATTCCAAATGCTATTAAAAAATAGTTAATTTGTTTCTATATTCTTTCTTTCTTTGGCATTGGAATGAAAACTGACCTTTTTCAGTCCTGTGGCCACTGCTGAGTTTTCCAAATGTGCTGGCATATTGAATGCAGCACTTTCACAGCATCATCTTTCAGGATTTGAAATAGCTCAACTGGAATTCCATCACCTCCACTACCTATGTTTGTAGTGATGCTTCCTAAGGCCCACCTGACTTGACATTCCAGGATGTCCGGCTCTAGGTGAGTGAGAGTAATCACACCTTTGTGATTATCTGGGTCGTGAAGATCTTTTTTGTACAGTTCTTCTGTGTATTCTTGCCACCTCTTCTTAATATCTTCTGCTTCTGTTAGGTCCATACCATTTCTGTCCTTTATTGAGCCCATCTTTGCATGAAATGTTCCCTTGGTATCTCTAATTTTCTTGAAGAGATCTCTAGTCTTTCCCATTCTATTGGGAAAGACTCTATTTCTATTTCTTTGCATTGATCGCTGAGGAAGGCTTTCTTATCTGTCCTTGCTATTCTTTGGAACTCTGCATTCAAATGGGAATATCTTTCCTTTTCTACTTTGCCTGTCACTTCTCTTCTTTACACAGCTATATGTAAGGCCTCCTCAGACAGCCATTTTGCTTTTTTGCACTTCTTTTTCTTGGGGATGGTCTTGATTCCTGTCTCCTGTACAATGTCATGAACCTCCGTCCATAGTTCATCAGGCACACTGTCTATCATATCTAGTTCCTTAAATCTATTTCTCACTTCCACTGTATAGTCATAAGGGATTTGATTTAGGTCATACCTGAAAGGAAAAGGTCATTTTTCATTCCAATTCCAAAGAAAGATAATGCCAAAGAATGCTCAGACTATCACACAATTGCACTCATCTCACACGCTAGTAAAGTGATGCTAAAATTCTCCAAGTCAGGCTTCAGCAATATGTGAACCATACTTTCAGATTTTCAAGCTGGTTTTAGAAAAGGCAGAGGAACCAGAGATCAAATTGCCAACATTCGCTGGATCATTGAAAAAGCAAGAGAGTTCCAGAAAAACATCTATTTCTGCTTTATTGACTATGCCAAAGACTTTGACTGTGTGGATCACAATAAACTGGAAAATTCTGAAAGAGATGGGCATACCAGACCACCTGACCTGCCTCTTGAGAAACCTGTATACAGGTCAGGAAGCAACAGGTACAACTGGACATGGAACAACAGACTGGTTCCAAATAGGAAAAGAAGTACGTCAAGGCTGTATATTGTCACCCTGCTTATTTAACTTATATGCAGAGTACATCATGAGAAACATTGGGCTGGAGGAAGCACAAGCTGGAATTAGGATTGCTGGGAGAAGTATCAATAAGCTCAGATATGCAGATGACACCACCCTTATGGCAGAAAGTGACGAGGAACTAAAGAGCCTCTTGATGAAAGTGAAAGAGGAGAGTGAAAAAGTTGGCTTAAAGCTCAACATTCAGGAAACTAAGATCATGGCATCCGGCCCCATCACTTCACAGCAAATAGATCGGGAAACAGTGGCTGACTTTATTTTTCTGGGCTCCAAAATCACCACAAATGGTGATTGCAGCCATGAAATTAAAAGACGCTTACTCCTTGGAATGAAAGTTATGACCAATCTAGACAGCATATTAAAAAGCAGAGACATTACTTTGTCAACAAAAGTCTGTCTAGTAAAGGCTATGGTTTTTCCAGTGTTCATGTATGGGTGTGAGAGTTGGACTCTAAAGAAAGCTGAGTGCAGAAAACTGATGCTTTTGACCTGTGGTGCTGGAGAAGACTCTTGAGATTCCCTTGGACTGCCCGGAGATCCAACCAGTCCATCCTAAAGGAGATCGGTCCTGGGTGTTCATTGGAGGGACTAATGTTGAAGCTGAAACTCCAATACTTTGGCCACCTGATGCGGAAAGCTGACTCATTTGAAAAGACCCTGATGTTGGGAAAGATTGAGGGCCAGAAGACAAGGGGAGGACAGAGGATGAGATGGTTGGATGTCATCACCGACACAATGGACATGGGTTTGTGTAGACTCCGGGAGTTGGTGATGGACAGGGAGGCCTGGCGTGCTGCGGTTCATGTGGTCGCAAAGAGTCGGACACAACTGAGCGACTGAACTGAACTGAATATTCTTTCTTAATCAGACATGTACAAATGCCAGACCCTTGAATAGGAAAAAAATTACTAGGCTCCAGAGACATAATTGCCTAAGCTGGTCCTTTTTCCTATAAGCACACAGAAGCTGGTGGTAAGAGATGTATAAAAACTTAATTTCAAATGAAATAAAGAGGTAGAAATAAGCTGCTGCAAAAGCCCTAAAGGAGCATAAGCCTTTCTAGTGAAGGTAGAGAAAGAATCACAGAAGAAGGTAAAGTCTGACCTGGATTAAATAAAACAAGGAACTTGAAGGCCACTGAGGCAGAGGTAGATGAAGTCCAGAAATCAGCACTCTAGGCAGAGCAAGTATGATCATAGCAAAGTGCTATATCTTACTAGGTGTTAGTAGAGTAACATGAGAGATGTTAAGGGCTTGTTGTATAAAAGGAACAGGGCTGAGTAGCAGAGATAATGACCTGAAGAGGTGTCATAGCATATCCTTCTCGGTTCTACAATCTGTATCTTAAAGCATGTCTCAAGGTTCTACACATTTGGGGAAATTTTGTCATAGTGGAAAAATGATTAAAATGTCAGATGGAATCCACATATTTAATTTCACTCCTTCCCAAAGTTCAAAAAAACCCAGAGCAAGTGGATTTTTAAGTCATAAACTCACAAGGATAGACAGAATAAAGTCAACAGCAACAACAAACCTTTTGGACATTTGGGGATGTGGAAAACAGATAATAACTGGAAAAGGTGAGCCAGGGAAGGCTGAGAATCATTCTCATTTATACTGAATAATACTCATAATACATAGGAACTAGCCATACCAGGTACTTATAGAAGTGGATAAAGTCAAAAGAGATGACTAAAATAAGGAAGACTAAGTGAAAGGGTTTTCAGAAGTTAGTTAGGTATTAGGCTCCGATCTCCCACCCTCCATTCCACATCTTTGGGTGATTGCTTCTCCCCTACTCAAAAAGCCTAAAATTTTGTTCTCTGGAAAGGGTAAAAAAGTATCTCTGGACTAGGGAACACCAGGCACTGTTGAAGGTATGGCTATCATGTGAAAAACAAGATTAAATGACCATATGCATGCTGAATGCCATATGCAGAAACTGCCAGCACTCTTCCCACTTGGCTACCAAAATGCACCAATAACCACATCCTTATCCTCCAGGCAGGATACTGAAAGATAATTCTCTGGAGAATCTGGACAATTCAAGAAGAAAGACCCACAAATAATTACATCAGAGGTTCCCTGATTACTGGCCCACCCAGATGCCTGAAAGTAGAGGTTAACAAGTCTGACCTTCCCAGACTCAGTTCTCATAAACTCACAGGGAAGCTTGAGCCAGACTATTACCAAGAGACTCTGTTCAGCTTACCTGGGTATCTTCACCTAACTAACTTTAGTAACCATCTAGGTATGTGCTAGGCACTCTAGTTTTCAAAACAAAATAATATGTATTCTTTAGGTACACTATAATGAAAAGCAAAGGCAAGAGTAACACAAAAGTCAGGGTAGATCCATGGCTGACTCATGTCGATGTATGGCGAAAACCACCACAATATTGTAAATAGCCTCCAATTAAATAAATTATTTTTTTAAAAGTCAGGGTAGATATTATCTATACTGATGAGGGAGGGGAATGCAAGTGGGAGGGGGCACACAGATAACTTCTAAGGTACCAGTACTGTTCCATTTCTCAACAAAAGTACAGTTTTACTATTCTTTATACTGTACATACAAATTTAATATACTCAGCTACATAGATATATTTCACAATAAAGTTTCAATTTAAATAAAGAAAATGAGAGAAAAGAAAGCAATCAGAAAGAGAAAGGATGCAACCCCAATACTATAACAGGAGGGGAGGCTGGGGATAGGATTCACTTACCATTTCATATGCTACTTCCTCAGGTGTATCTGTTTCTAAATTGAAACTGAATTCAATAGCTTCATTATCTTTATGTTTGCCTTTCAATTTTTTAGGGTCTTCGACCCAGAGTCTTAAAGCCAGGGATGAATTTGAGCAATCATCTTCCTCTGCCAACTCCACTCTTAGTCCTGTATCCTCCGCAAAAAATGCGTGGTTTAGTAGGTCCCTTATAGACAACCTAATAAACAATATACAAACTTGTTATCAATTCTTCCAATCACAAACAAGATATAGAACACTTCATCAGTAAAAAATCTGTCAAAGCAACAACTTTATTTAAAATTTTCTATTAACTAAACCCTTAATTTGTCTTATTATAAAACCCTAATCTTATATCCCACTTATCATTACCAAGGATGCAAAGAAACCTCGATTAACATGCATTTGTAGTGATCTTAATTAAGGACCATTAACAGTAACATATCCAGATACTGAAGTTTAACATACCTAAATGTACGCCTAGAGATAATTTGAAAAGTGCTACAGTACATTAGATGGATTCAGTATCTTCCCTAAATCACTGGCTTAAGTCACTAAAAGTCTAACAATGGATTGTCAGCAAGGAAACTAAAAACTTTTCCAGATATATAAACTCTAAAGTAAATTAACAATTCAAACTTTTTTTTTTACAAAATTTATAAACAGAACTCATTAACTCAATTAACAGTAATCTAGTCCGTGTACTTCATTCACTCTTTAGAGAATGCCATGGGTGAAACTAATTTAGTTCATCAAAGTCATACAGTTTTCTTGAAGTATTTAAGGCCAGTGTCCTAGGCCAAAGTATACACACAATGAATACAACTCCAGCCTAATCTTAGAAATTAATCTAATATTACGTTAAGAGAAAAAAAAAAGACAGAGGTTCATATTTTTTTATATGCTGGGAAAGGTAATTTCCCTTTCTTTGACCAACTTCTAAAATAGAGAAATAATATCTAAATTACAGGCCAGTGAGAGCTAAAACTGATATATTCCATAAGGTCTATGTAGAAAGTCCCTCCTATACTGTTTAAAACAGAAGCTATGACAAACCTAGACAGCATATTAAAAAGTAGAGACATTACTTTGCCAACAAAAGTCCATCTAGTAAAAGCTATGGATTTTCCAGTAGTCATGTATGGATGTGAGAGTTGGACCATAAAGAAAGCTGAGCACCAAAGAATTGATGCTTTTGACCTATGGTGTTGGAGAAGACTCTTGAGAGTGCCTTGGACTGTAAGCAGACTAAACCAGTCAATATTAAAGGAAATCAGTCTTGAATATTCATTGGAAGGACTGATGCTTAAGCTGAAGCTTCAGTATTTTGGCCACCTAACATGAAGAACTGACTCACTGGAAAAGACACAGATGCTGGGAAAGATTGAAGGCAGGAGGAGAAGGGACGACAGAGGATAAGATGGTTGGAAGGCATCACTGACTTGATGGACATGAGTCTGAGCAAGCTCCAGGAGCTGGTGATGGACAGGGAAGCTTGGCATGCTCTAGTCCATGGGGTTGCAAAGAGTAAGATACGACTGAGCGACTGAACTGAGACTGAACTGAAAGCATGTTGACAGCATGGCATCCTGTAAGTTGAGGATTTTCAACTTTCTACACTTTAGTGATCAAGAGACAAACATTTACTTAAGACAGCTTTTAAGAAAAGAATACGCTTGCTCAGACTAACTAGTCTTAAGGCTGAGGTGAGATGTGTTTAAGAATGTACAATCAGGGGACTTCCCTGGTGGTCCAGTGGCTAAGACTCTGCACTCCCAATGCAGGGGGCCTCGGTTCGATCCCTGGTCAGGGAACTAGATCCCACAAGCCACAACTAAGAATTTACATGATGCAGCTAACACCTGGAACAGTCAAATAAATAAAATATTTTAAAAAAAAATGTACAATCAAGTTAAGCATTCTGCTTCTCAATGAAAGTTTTGCCTAGATAATTTTACTATGGAATAATCACTGCAATAGCAGCAGATAGTATCATTCATTAAATATTTCTTACTCTCTTAGGTATTTTATACTCATTATCTTTTTAATCATCAAAATAATACCTATTTTGAGGAACACCTAAGTAACTTGCTCAAGATCACACTGGCTAAGTGTGACTCCAGATTTGAATCTTCTTCTGCTGTGGAAGCCTATGCTCTTTCCAAAACACTAATGTGCCATGGACCTTTTTTGAATATTCCAGTGTTCTTTGGTAATAGATCCTAATTAAAATGCTGTATAAAAAGCAATCAGAAACCAAACTAAAACAACTACTTCAACACAGTAGTTTTAGCATAGCTTTAAAAAAAAAAGCATGCCTAAACTCCTACAATTCAAAAACACCAAAAAAACAACTCAATTTTTTTTCTAAAGGCAAAGGACTTCAATAGATAATTCTCCAAAGAAAATATACAAATGACTGACTGATAAACACATGAAAGGATACTCAACATTATTAGTCCTTAAGGAAATGGAAATCAAAACCAAAATGAGGTAGCACTTTACACCCACTAAGATGGATATTACCAAAAAACAGTTCGTGTGGATGTTAAGAAACTGGAACCATCATACATTGCTGGAAGGAAAGCAAAATGATGCAGCCACTGTGGAAAAAAAATTGGTCGTTCTTCAAAAAAAAATTAAACATATTATTACCATATAATTCAGTAATTCTACTCTTAGGTATATACCAAAAAGAACTGAAAGCAGAGATTCAAGAAGATACTCATTCACAATGTCCATGCTGCGTTATTCACAATAGTTAAAAGGTAGAAATAACCCAAGTATCTATCAACAGATGAATGGATAAACAAAATGGTGTGTATATGAGAGCACAAAAAGACAAATATTATATGTCACAAAAGAACAAATATTTTTATTCCACTGGTAGGAGGTACCTACAAAAGAGGTAGAGACTAAGTAGAATAGAGATTGGCAGGGGGTGAGGGGAAAGGGAATGGGGAGTAACTATTTAATGGGCATAGAGTTTTTGTTTGGGATGATGAGAAAGTTCTGGAAATAGTGGTGATGATTGTACAACAATGTGAATGTGCATAATGCCACTGAATTGTACATTTAAGAATGATTAAAATGGTAAATCTTCGGTTATTTATATTTTACCATAATTAAAATATATAGATATAGCCTATTGGTGCAAACACCAAGAATGTTGTATAATAAAGCTATAATTAAACAGGCTTTATCTTAGGGGCTTTTTATATTTTAAGATATGCAACAGTAAGCTTAGATAACTAATAAAAATGAGAGAGAGTCAGTGAAATGCTGGTGTAAATAATTTCTATAAAAGATCTATTATCTGATTTAATCATAATCAACTAGAGATAAAACACTAACCTACCAATTTAAGTAACCAACTGTCCAAAGTTCAAATTAAAGGGAAAAGCTAAAACTAAAATGAATTGTGAGAAAAATACAAATTGTGACACAAATAAATTTAGAATTACTATTTCTTGAAAAAAAATAGCCTTATCAGCTTTACCACTATCATGACACAAGAACATATGGACAAATTAAAAAAAAACAGCTAGTGAGTTAATGGTTAAATTTTTCTTAAACTATCATAAAAAGTCATTTAAGTACTTACGTGAAGTTGACAATGCAGAAACTCTCCACTATCTATCAACTGTTAGAAGAAAGTCTACCTGAGAGGGGACTGTTAAACTGATGGCAAAAAGTGATGAAGCTTAATATCAGTTCAAGGAAAATCCAAAACACAGTATCAATTTAAAATGGCAACAGATGCAATAATACACTTCACTATAGACAGTGTGGTTTCACTTCCACTCAAAAGTCATACCCAGCATGATTCAAAGGTCAGAAAAAGACCTAAAGCAAGATAAGAGAAAAATTCATCCATCACTTATGTCATTTCACTATATATGCACCCACCTTTCAGATTTGTTTTGACGAATACATCCCTCGATGATTTCTTTCACTTCAGGATCAGTGACTTTATCAAAACTGGCTGGTTTTATACCCTGGAAGAGGAAAAATGGTTTCTAGTCACAAATTAAGCAATTGAAACCCCAGGCCAACATGACACTTAGTAAAATAATGATTTTTTAAACACTAAACAACATTCAAACCTTAAATGAAATAAATATATATATATACAATATAAGTTTCACAAGTTTTTGACAAGGATTTTGTCACCATTCTACAAACAACAGTAAAAAACTGTAAACAATCTAAGTCTTTAATAACAGAAGAAATATTATATAAACTATGTGACATACACATAAAGACAAATGATAATAAACAGAAACTAAAAATATTCTCACAGTAATTAAAAACATGGAGAATTCTCATACTACAACATTAAGCAGAAAAAACAGAGGATTTCAAAATGTACATACAATATAACCCCAATTAGTAAAATATAATAAATCAGTATTTCTTGAAATCATAAAAATCAATGTTATTAGAAAAACACTTTCAGAAATTCTAAATAAGGAATTCTCTACTGCCAACATTTCAAATCAGTATTTCAAAGTCTTCTAGAATGGCTAGACACAATCAGTAAATATACATATAAAAAATATATATTTTGTTATATGCATAAACTTTTAAGAAATCTATATTGTTTTTAACCATAAACAATATCAAACTATTGAGAGAACCTTAAGCTAATTATCAGGTTCTAGGAAATCACTATCAAATTAATGAGGTCCATATAATTCAAAATGTTTTTATAATAACTGTGCTTGCTGTCTAAACCTGCTTATTTTACATTTTATCACTCTTAATTTATGAGTTTTAGAGTTAAAAAATAATACAAGATTGCTGCCATCACTTAATAAAAATTCCAAATTAAGCTATAAAATAATTTTCACAAAATGAGGCAATCTAAGATAATGTTCGAGGTCTGTCACACTACCTTACAGTATACAGGATCAGAAAGCCAATATCATATCCTAGATAAATCTGGTGAGATTAGGAGTTAATTTGGGCCTCAAATTCAAGAAGTTTCAGTAGACATGGAAATCTGAAATGTGATATTGCATTTTAATGACTTTAATATAAAAGAATAAAGTTACCAATCAAAAAATGGAGTTTTTAATTCTTATAGAAAATACCCTCTTTGACCTTTCCACTGATCTCTTAACCACTCCCTAGCCCTGGATAATTATTGCTTTCTCTGCTCCTGGGGGAAAATAACTGGGGAGCTGAAACTTATAAAATCAAGTATAGACTCTTCTATTTGTGGCCCAAATTAAAAGGGCATTCTAGCCTCATTAGTTATCTGAAATACGTGAACAATCTCTTTTGTGGCCTATCTTGAGCTACCCAACTGAACATGAGAGAGATCTAATTTGAACAATCCTAACACTTTGCTTCTATCTCCCTTAAATTCCTTCTATACTCCAATCCTCTTATTTTTATAGTCATTTGTGAGTTTATATCATTGCCCTACTAAAAATGTAAACTCTTCGTAGGTAGCAAACACGTCTTACTCACACTCCTTGTAACTCCTAATGTAAAAAAATTACTCATAGCAGTGACTGTCATTTAATAATGAGGCTTTCAGAACTAGAAAAAGTCTTCAAAACATTTAGTCAATCTTTATTATTTACCTTTGGAAAATAACATCCATCTAATAAATAAAAAGATCAGTTTTCATTCCAATCCCAAAGAAAGGCTCAAACTACTACTGCACAATTGTACTCATCTCACACGCTACTAAAAAATGCTCAAGATTCTCCAAGCCAGGCTTCAAAAGTACATAAACTGTGAACTTCCAGTTGTTCAAGCTGAATTTAGAAAAGGCAGAAGAACCAGAGATCAAATTGCCAACATCAGCTGGATCATTGAAAAAGCAAGTGAGCTCCACAAAAACATCCACTTCTGCTTCATTGACTATGCCAAAGCCTTTGACTGTGTGGACCATAACAAACTCTGGAAAATTCTTAAAGAGATGGGAATGCCAGACCACCTGACCTGCCTCTTGAGAAATTTGTATGCAGGTCAGGAAGCAATAGTTAGAACTGGACATGAAACAACAGGCTAGTTCCAAATATGGGAAGGAGTATATCAAGGCTATATATTATCATCCTGCTTATTTAACTTATATGCAGAGTACATCATGAAAAACGCTGGGCTGGATGAAGCACAAGCTGGACTCAAGACTGCTGGGAGAAATATCAATAACCTCAGATATGCAGATGACACCACCCTTATGGCAGAAAGTGAAGAAGAACTAAAGAGCCTCTTGATGAAAGTGAAAGAGGAGAGTGAAAAAGTTGGCTTAACACTCAACATTCAGAGACTGGACTTGGAAGATGGCAGAAGAATAGGATGGGGAGACCACATTCTCCCCCACAAATTCATCAAAAGAACATTTGAATGCTGGGCAAACTCCACAAAACAACTTCTGAGTGCTGGCAGAGGACATCAGGCACCCAGAAAGGCAGCCCATTGTCTTCGAAAGGAGGTAGGACAAAATATAAAAGATAAAAAGAGAGGCAAAAGAGGAAGGGATAGAGACCCATCCCAGGAAGGGAGTCTTAAAAGAGGAGAAGTTACCAAACCGCCCTACCTGGGGAGAATGTGCTCACCAAGCACCTGGTTGCCTGAGCTGCTCAGACCTGGGAAGGGCACAAAACGCAGGTCCAACTGACTCTGTGCCTTTGTGGAGTACCCAAGAACCTGAACCTGAGCGGCTTAGACCTGGGAAGTACACGCAACCCAGGGCCCACCACAGATATTTCCCCGGCAGAGCAAGCTAGAGCCTGAGAAGTGTAGACTGGGAAAGCGCACGTGCTGTGAGTGAGGACAAACCCAGTGCAGCCAAGACACTGCGAGCACTCCCCACACAGGCCAGCAATATTTGTTTGCAGTGTTCCTCCCTCCCCACAGCATGACTGAATAAGTAAGCCTAAATAAGTGAACACCTTCATCCCCTTGTGTCAGGGTAGAAATTAGAAACCAAAGAGACCAGCAAACAAAAGAAGCTATAATAAACAAAGAGAACCACATTGGAAGTGACAGATGCAACAGACTGAAATCCTGGAGTTAACACTGACTACATTGGAAGGGGCCTATAGATCGTGAGAAGTATAAGCTGGATCAAGGAACTATCTGAAACTGAACTGACCCCACACTGCCCAAAACAGCTACAGAGAAATTCCTAGATATATTTTTACTATTATCATTTTTTTTTAACTTTTAAAAAAGTTTTTTAAGTCATTACTCCTTCAATTTTCATAACCTAATATTACCTTGCTAAAAAGACCCTATTTTTAAAGCAAACTTCATATATATATTTTATAATTTTTGTGACTTTGTTTTGTTTAATATTGTATTTTTGAGAGTCTAACCTCCACTCTAGATTTTTAATCTTTGCTTTTTGGTATTTGCTACCAATTTTGTACTTTTAAGAACCCAATCTTCAATACCTGTTTTTACCTGGGAGTGTGATTACTGACTTGATTGCTCTCTCCCCCTTTTGACCCTCCTTTTTCTCCACCATGTCACCTCTATCTCCTCCCTCCCCCTTCTCTTCTCTACCCAACTCTGTGAATCTCTTTGTGTTCCAGGTTGTGGAGAACACTTAGGGGAACTGATTACTGCATGAATCTGTCTCTCCCCTTTTGATTCCTCCTTTTCTCCTCCTGGTCACCTCTGTCTCCTTCCTCCCTCTTCTCTTCTCTGTGTAAATCCATGAACCACTCTGAGGGGTCCAGACTGTGGAGAGCACACAGGGAATCGCTTACTGGCTAGCTTGCTCTCTCCCCTTTTCATTCCCCCTCTTCTCCTCGTGGTCACCTCTCCCATCTCCTGCTTCTGTTCTCCATGTAACTCTGTGAACCTCTCCAGGCGTACCTCACTGTGGAGAATCTTTTCATTATTAACCTAGATGTTTTATCATCGGTGCTGTGTAGATTGAGAAATCTTGAAACTACTGTAAGAATAAGACTGAAAACCAGAGACAGGAGGCTTAAGTTCAAAACCTGAGAACACCAGAGAACTCTTGACTCCAGGGAACACTAATTGATAAGAGCTCATCCAAAAGCCTCCACACCTACACTGAAACCAAGCACCACCCAAGAACCAACAAGTTCCAGAACAAGACATACCATGCAAATTCTCCAGCAATGCAGGAAAATAGCCCTGAGCTTCAGGCTGCCCAAACTCACACCAAACCCAGTGATATATCATAACTCACTACTGGACACTTCATTGCACTCCAGACAGAAGAAATCCAGATTCACCCAGCAGAACACCGAGGCAAGCTTCCCTAACCAGGAAACCTTGACAAGCCACCTGTCCAACCACACCCAAAGGGAGCAACCTCCACAATAAAGAGGAACCACAAACTACCAGCATATAGGAAGGCTACCCCAAACACAGCAATCTAAACAAGATGAAAAGGCAGAAAAATACTCAGCAAATAAAGGAACATGATAAATGCCCACCAAACCAAACCAAATAGGAGGAGATAGGGAGTCTACCTGAAAAAGAATTCAGAATAATGATAGTAAAAGTGATCCAACATCCTCAAAACAAAAAGGAGTTACGGATAAATAGCCTGGGGACAAGGATTGAGAAAATGCAGGAAATGTTTAACAAGGACCTAGAAGAAATAAAAAAGAGTCAGTCAATAATGAATAAGGCAATAAATGAGATAAAAAACACTCTGGAGGGAACAAACAGTAGAATAACGGAGGCAGAAGATAGAATAAGTGAAGTGGAAGATAGAATGGTGGAAATAAATGAAGCAGAGAGGAAAAATGAAAAAAGAATTAAAAGAAATGAGGAGAACCTCAGAGACATCTGGGACAATGTGAAACGCCCCAACATTTGAATCATAGGAGTCCCAGAAGAAGAAGACAAAAAGAAAGGCCATGAGAAAAAACTTGAGGACATAATAGTTGAAAACTTCCCTAAAATGGGGAAGGAAATAGTCACCCAAGTCCAAGAAACCCAGAGACTCCCAAATAGGATAGACCCATGGAAAAACACCCCAAGACACATATTAATCAAATTAACAAAGTTCAAACACAGAACAAATATTAAAAGCAGCAAGGGAAAAACAACAAATAACACACAAGGGGATTCCCATAAGGATAACAGCTGATCTTTCAATAGAAACACTTCAGGCCAGAAAGGAATGGCAGGACATACTTAAAGTGATGAGAGAGAAAAACCTACAGCCCAGATTACTGTATCCAGCAAGGATCTCATTCAAATATGAAGGAGAAATAAAAAGCTTTACAGACAAGCAAAAGCTGAGAGAATTCAGCATCACCAAACGAGCTCTCCAACAAATGTGAAAGGATCTTCTCTAGACAGGAAACACAGAAAGAGTGTATAAACTGAAATCCAAAATAACAAAGTAAATGGCAACGGGATCATACTTATCAATAATTACCTTAAATTGGAATCAATAATTACCTTAAATGGAGTCAATGTCCCAACCCAAAGACAAAGACGGGCTGGATGGATACAAAAACAAGACCCCTATATATGCTGTCTACAAGAGACTCACCTCAAAACAAGGGACATATATGGACTGAAAGTGAAGGGCTGGAAAAAGATATTCCATGCAAGTAGAGACAAAAAGAAAGCGGGAGGACCAATACTCATATCAGATAAAATACACTTTAAAATAAAGGCTGTGAAAAGAGACAAAGAAGGACACTACATAATGATCAAAGGATCAATCCAAGAAGAAGATATAACAATTATAAATATATATATGCACCCAACACAGGAGCACCGCAATGTGTAAGACAAATGTTAACGAGTATGAAAGGGGAAATTAACAATAACACAATAATAGTGGGAGACGTCAATACCCCACTCACACCTATGGATAGATCAATTAAACAAAATTAACAAGGAAACACAAACTTTAAATGATACAATGGACCAGTTAGACCTAATTGATATCTATAGGACATTTCACCCCAAAATGAGGAATTTCACCTTTTTCTCAAGTGTACAGGGAACCTTATCCAGGATAGATCACATCCTGGCCATAAGACTAACCTTGGTAAATTCAAAAAAACTGAAATCATTCCAAGCATCTTTTCTGACCACAATGTAGTAAAATTACATGTCAACTACAGGAGAAAAGTGATTAAAAATTCCAATATATGGAGGCTGAACAACACGCTGCTGAATAACCAACAAATCACAGAGAAAAACAAAAAAGAAATCAAAATATGCATAGAAACAAATGAAAATGAAAACACAACAACCCCAAACCTATGGGACACTGAAAAAGCAGTGCTTAGGGGAAGGTTCATAGCAATACAGGTTTACCTCAAGAAACAAGAAAAAAGTCAAATAAATAACCTAACTCTCCACCTAAAGCAACTAGAAAAGGAAGAAATGAAGAACCCCAGGGTTAGTAGAAGGAAAGGAATCTTAAAAATTAGGGCAGAAATAAATGCAAAAGAAACTAAAGAGACTATAGCAAAAATCAACAAAGCTAAAAGCTGGTTTTTTGAGAAGATAAATAAAATTGACAAACCATTAGCCAGACTCATCAGGAAACAAAGGGAGAAGAATCAAATCAACAAAATTAGAGAAGAAAATGGAGAAATCACAACAGACAACACAGAAATACAAAGGATCATAAGAGACTATTATCAGCAACTATATACCAATAAAATGGACAACTTGGAAGGAATGCACAAATTCTTAGAAAAGTATAACTTTCCAAAACTGAACCAGGAAGAAATAGAAAATCTTAACGGACCCATGACAAGCACGAAAATCAAAACTACAATTAGAAATCTTCCAGCAAACAAAAACCCAGTACCAGACAGCTTCACAGCTGAATTCTACCAAAAATTCAGAGAAGAGCTAACACCTATCCTACTCAAACTCTTCTAGAAAGTTGCAGAGGAAGGTAAATTTTCAAACTCATTCTATGAGGCCACCATCACCCTAATACCAAAACCTGACAAAGATGCCACAGAAAAAGAAAACTACAGGCCAATATCACTGATGAGCATAGATGCAAAAATCCTTAACAAAATTCTAGCAAACAGAATCCAACCACATATGAAAAAGATCATATACATCATGACCAAATGGGCTTTATCCCAGGGATGCAAGGATTCTCCAGTATCCAGTAATCAATCAATGTAATACACCACATTAACAAATTGAAACATAAAAAAACATATGATTATCTCAATAGATGCAGAGAAAGCCTTTCACAAAATTCAACATTCATTTACGATAAAACCCTCCAGAAAGAAGGACTAGAAGGAATATACCTCAACATAATAAAAGCTATGTATGTCAAACCCACAGCAAACATTATCCTCAAAGGTGAAAAATTGAAAGCCTTTCCCCTAAACTCAGGAACAACACAAGGGTGTCCACTCTCACCACTACTATTCAACATAGTTTTGGAAGTTTTGGCTACAGCAATCAGAGCAGAAAAAGAAAGAAAAGGAATCCAGACTGGAAAAGAACTAAAACTCTCAATGTTTGCAGATGACATGATCCTCTACATAGAAAACCCTAAAGACTCCACCAGAAAATCACTAGAGCTAATGAATGAATATAGAAAAGTTGCAGGATATAGAATTAACACACAGAAATCCTTTACATTCCTATACACTGAGAAAACAGAAAGAGAAATTGAGGAAACAATTCCATTCACCACTGCAACGAAAAGAATAAAATACTTAGGAATATATCTACCTAAAAAACAAAGGACCTATATACAGAAAACTATAAAACACTGATGAAAGAAATCAAAGATGACACAAATAGATGGAGAAATATACCGTGTTCATGGATTGGAAGAATCAATATAGTGAAAGTGAGTATAATACCCAAAGCAATCTTTAGATTCAATGCAATCCCTATCAAGCTACCAATGGTAATTTTCAGAGAATTAGATCAAATAATTTCACAATTTGTATGGAAATACAAAAAACCTCGAATAACCAAAGTAATCTTGAGAAAGAAGAATGGAACTGGAGGAATCAACCTGCCTGACTTCAGACTATACTACAAAGCCACAGTCATCAAGACAGTATGGTACTGGCACAAACACAGAAATACAGAAATACAGATCAATGGAAGAAAATAGAAAGCCCAGAGATAAATCCATGCACCTATGGACACCTTATCTTTGACAAAGGAGGCAAGAATATACAATGGACAAAGACAATCTCTTTAACAAGTGGTGCTGGGAAAACTGGTCAACCATCTGTAAAAGAATGAAACTAGAACACTTTCTAACACCATACACAGAAATAAACTCAAAATGGATTAAAGATCTAAATGTAAGACCAAAAACTATAAAACTCCTAGAGGACCACATAGGCAAAACACTCTCTGACATAAATCACAGCAGGATCCTCTATGACACACCTTCCAGAGTAATGGAAATAAAAGCAAATATAAACAAATGGGACCTAATTAAACTTAAAAGCTTTTGCACAATGAAGGAAACTATGAGCAAGGTTAAAAGACAGCCTTCATAATGGGAGACAATAATAGCAAATGAACCAACTGACAAAGAATTAATCTCAAAAATATACAAGCAACCCCTGCAACTCAATTCCAGAAAAATAAGCAACCCAATCAAAAAATGGGCCAAAGAACTAAACAGACATTTCTCCAAAGAAGACATACAGATGGCTAACAAACACATGAAAAGATGCTCAACACCACTCATTATCAGAGAAATGCAAATCAGAACCACTGAGGTACCATCTCACACTGGTCAGAATGTCTGCTATCCAAAAGTCTACAAACGATAAATGCTGGAGAGGGTGTGGAAAAAAGGCAACCCTCTTACACTGTTGGTGGGAATGCAAACTAGTACAGCCACTATGGAGAACAGTGTGGAGATTCCTTAAAAAATTGGAAATAGAACTGCCATATGACCCAGAAAACCCACTTCTGGGCATACACACCGAGGAAACCAGAATTGAAAGAGACACGTGTACCCGAATGTTCACTGCAGCACTGTTTATAATAGCCAGGTCATGGAAGCAACATAGATGTCCATCAGCAGACAAATGGATAAGAAAGCTGTGGTGCATATACACAATGGAATATCAATCAGCCATTAAAAAGAATACATTTGAATCAGTTCTAATGAGATGGACGAAACTGGAGCCTATTATACAGAGTGAAGTAAGCCAGAAAGAAAAACACCAATACAGTATACTAACGCATATATATGGAATTTAGAAAGATGGTAATGATAACCTTATATGCCAGACAGCAAAAGAGACACAGATATATAGAACAGTCTTTTGGGCTCTGTGGGAGAAGGCGAGGGTGGGATGATTTGAGAGAACAGCACTGAAACATGTATATTATCATATGTGAAACAGATTGCCAGTCCAGGTTCAATGCATGAGACAGGGTGCTCAGGGCTGGTGCACTGGGATGACCCAGAGGGATGGGATGGGGAGGGAGGTGGGAGGGGGTGTTCATGATGGGGAACACATGTACACCCATGGCTGATTCATGTCAATGTATGGCGAAAACCACCACAATATTGTCAAGTAATTAGCCTCCAATTAAAATAAATAAATTTAAAAAAAAAAAACCTCAACATTCAGAAAGCTAAGATCATGGCATCTGTTCCCATCACTTCATGGCAAACAGATGGGGAAATAGTGGCTGACTTTATTTTCTTGGACTCCAAAATCACTGCAGATAGTGACTGCAGCAATGAAATTAAAAGATGCTTGCTCCTTGGAAGAAAAGTTATGACCAACCTAGACAGCATATTAAAAACCAGAGACATTACTTTGCCAACAAAGGTCCATGTAGTCAAAACTATGGTTTTTCCAGTAGTCATGTATGGATGGGAGAGTTGAACTTTAAAGAAAGCTGAGCGCCGAAAAACTGATGCTTTTGAACTGTGGTGTTGGAGAAGACTCTTGAGAGTCCCTTGGACTGCAAGGAGATCCAACCAGTCCATCCTAAAGGAGATTAGTCCTGGGTGTTCACTGGAAGGATTGATGATGAAGCTGAAATTCCACTACTTTGGATACCTGATGCGAAGAATTGACTCAGTGGAATAGACCCTGATGCTGGGAAATATTGAATGCAGGAAGAGAAGGGGATGACAGAGGATGAGATGGTTGGATGGCATCACCAATTCAATGGACATGAGTTGAATAAACTCCAGGAGTTGGAGATGAACAGGGAGGCCTGGCGTCCTGCAGTCCATGGGGTCACAAAGAATTGGACACAACTGAGGGACTGAACTGAACTGAATAAACATTTAAAAATTCTTCACAAACAAATGGATATAGATAACATATCTGTACATTTTCCCCAATGATACTAATATAGAGCATTTTATATGACTCCATTTGATTATGGGTACATAGCATAAATCTAAAGCTTGTTTCATTACAATTATGTTAAATTTAGCACTATTTACACAGAACTAATTCATTGGAAAAACCCTGATGCTGGGAAAGACTGAGGGCAGGAGAAGGGGATGACAGAGAATGAGATGGTTGAATGGCATCATCGACTCACTGGACATGGATTTGGGTGGACTCCAGGGGTTGGTGATGGACAAGGAGGCCTGGTGTGCTGCAGTTCATGGGATCGCAAGGAGTCGGACACAACTGAGCAACTGAACTGAACTCAAACCAAAGTTAGGTTTGACTAAGTTGACTTTTGGTTGACTTTACCATGAAATGTGGCAATTTGTGAAGTAAAAAGTATAAAGTTATACTTACGCTAGTTACTTTACGGTATATTTGAGCTGCATTCTGGCATTCAGAATAAGGGTACTCTGAAGTAGCCATTTCCAGCATACACATTCCAAAAGCATAGACATCCACAGATTCATCATAATGCTCTTCATACATCTCTGGGGCCATAAACTCAGGAGTACCTACAAAATACCACAACCACATATTTTTAAGAAAGAAAAATGTAGAGAATTCCCTGGCAGTCCAGTTGTTAGGACTCTGTGCTCTCACTGCCTAGGGCCCAGGTTCAATCTCTTGTCAGGGAACTAAGATTCCCCCAAGTGATGTACTGCAGACAAAAAACAAATCTATGCCAAGATCACATTCCCTTTGCCATAAGGATTACTTGAGATAATTTCTGTTCCCTAAAAGCAAACATGTGTGTGTGTGTGTGTGTGTGTGTGTATAATATATACATACATACCCACCCACCCACACACACACATATATATAATGTCCTTAATTTCCTTAATTTTCCATACTGATAAAGGACAGTTTGCAATGCTCATAGGTAATGATCACCAAAATCTGTTTTTATTTCTATCCTTCATTTAAGCTATTTAAAATTTTTGAAGTAGTAAATCTCCTTTATAAGTCCTCAGAACTTTTCAATAATATTAAATACATCACAAAAGAAATACACTAGGATGTCTCTGAAATCAGTTAATATAGAATAGATATTTCAAAGTAAACTCACATTGTAGGCCAGGGGCCAGTAAACTTCTCTATGAAGGGTCAAACAGTAAATATTTCAGACTTTGCAGTCCATATGGGCTCTGTCACAACTAATTAACTCTGACACTGTAGTGCAAAAGCAGCCATACACAATATGTAAATCAGTGGGTATTGCTGTGTTCCAACAAAACTTTTTTTACAAAAATAGATAGGGAAGTTCAAGTTGGCCCACAGGCTATGGTTTGCTGATTCCTGTTCTAGAAATATACAGTTAAAAAAAAATCTTCCTTTACACAATCAATAAACTATAAAACATTAATCACCAATGACACTTTTAGCAAATGATGTACGCATTAAGGTGGCTAGTCCTAGATCACCAATCTTCACAGATCCAGTGGGTCCCGTGATGAAAATATTGTCACACTTCAGATCCCGGTGAATAATAGGAGGAGTCCTAGTGTGCAAGAACTGCAACCCCTTTAAAATCTGCCTGCACCAGCTCCTTAAGACCTTTGGTTTCATTACTTTAAAGCGTTTTAAATACCTACACAAAGAAACAAAAGATCACATGTAAACAAACATACCTAGCTTGTTATATAAGTATATTAGGGTAAATTACATAAACGAGCCAATACAGTATGTATTAGGATTGCCATCACTGAGTTATTTTTTATTGTCTAACAAAATATTTTTAAAATATAAAGCCTCAACGTACATCCCCCCTACAGAAAAAGTACATACCACATATAACAGTCACAAATAAGTGGCTGTACCATCAGATGAAATGCTCTAGTCAGAAACAATAGACTATAATTATATAGTACCAATCACTAGGTATTTGAACCTGCCACATTCCCAATCTTTCATCCTCTACAAAATGACATTATTTCTATAATTATTTCTAGTTCTAAAGTTCAATGATATGCCACAAACATTAATTTTTCAACATTGTGTTCTCTAACAAACTTCATTAACACCCTAATTTTTTAACCTGCCCTGAAACAGTCACTAGATTCTGAATCTACCAATTCTTTAACCATGTAGTCTTTCTTTGCAAACAACTTTTGTGACTCTTGAAAATTATTTCCAAATAAATCTCCATTGACACTATCAGGGTCAACTTACGTCTTTAAGGTTCCTGATGTCATAAGTTCCGTCACTAATACAATACATTTCTTTCCTTTTAATATAGACTCCCAGGAATCATAAAATCGAACTATATTGGGATGCTGGAGACCCTTTAACATTTCTGCTTCTTCCTTGAACCTTTGCTGCTCGGCTTTGGTTAATTTCCGGTCCTAAAATGGAAGATCAAGTTCCAAGTTAAAGTCTAGAAATTGTCTTGCACATTTATAATACCACTCAAATGAGTATTTTATTTATGCATATATATATGTATCTATTTTTTACCTGTCAATCCTTTTTTCAGTACCTATAAAATCACTGATATTCTTTGTTAGGTACTTGCTCTGACTCCTCTCATAGAGCAAAATGCAGCAGTTGTTTGTTGTATTTGTTGTTGTTGCTTAGTTGCTAAGTCATGTCCAACTCTTTGTGACCCCATGGACTGCAGCCTGCCAAGCTCCTCTGCCCATGGGATTTCCCAGGCAAGAATACTGGAATGAGTTGTCATTTCCTTCTCCAGGGGATCTTCCTGACCCAGTAATCAAACTCACATCTCCTGCACTGCAGGTGAATTCTTTACCACTGAGTCACCAGGGAAGCCCTGTTTGTTGTATACTTTAAACTGATACATTGTTATATGTCAATTATATTACAACAAAATTGGAAAAATAAATAATAAAAATTCCTTTGCTGAAAAAGAAAAATAGTATTGCCAAATGAAAAAGTAATAATCAAAACCAGTCCAGTCTGGTTCCAAATTGGGAAAAGAGTATGTCAAGGCTGTATATCGTCACCCTGCTTATTTAATTTATATGCAGAGTACATCATGAGAAATACTGGGCTGGATGAAGCACAAGCTGGAATCAAGATTGCTGGGAGAATTATCAATAACTTCAGCTATACAGATGATACCACTCTAATGGCAAAAAAAAAAAAAAAGAGAGAAAAACTAAAGAACCTCTTGACGAAGGTGAAAGAGCAGAGGGAAAAAGCTGGCTTAAAACTCAACATTCAAAAAACTAAGATCATAGCATCCAGTCACATCACTTCATGGCAAATAGATGGAGAAACAATGAAAACAGTGACAGACTTAATTTTCTGGGTCTCCAAAATCACTGCGAATAGTGACTGCAGCCAAGAAATTAAGACACTTGATCCTTGGAAGGAAAGCTAAGACAAACCTAGACAGCGTATTAAAAAGCAGAGATATCACGTTGCCAACAAAGGTCCGCATAGTCAAAGCTATGGTGTTTCCAGTAGTTAGGTACAGATGTGAGAGTTGGACCATAAAGAAAGCCAAGTGCTGAAAAATTGATGATTCTGAATTGTAGTGCTGGAGAAGACTCTTGAGACTCCCTTGGACAGCAAGGAGATCAAACCAGTCAATCCTAAAGGAAATCAATCCCGAATACACATTGAAGGACTGATACTGAAGCTGAAGCTCCAATACTTTGGCCATCTGATGCGAAGAGAAGACTCATCGAAAAAGATCCTGATGCTGGGAAAGATTGAGGGCAGGAGGAGAAGGCATCAGAGCATGAGATGTTGGGATGGCATCACTGACTCAATGGACATGACTTTGCGCAAACTCCTGGAGGTAGTGAAGGACAGGGAAGCCTGGCATGCTGCAGTCCATGGGACCACAAAGAGTTGGACATGACTTAGCAACTAAATAACAATAATCAAAACAGATAATAAAAAACTTTCCCCTAAGAAATCTCCAAATTTCCACATCTAAGGATCTACAATGTCAGGGAAGGAATAACAGAATGTTAGACACCTAGATATTTACTCTGGTTAAATATCCGAATTGGCAACATATTTCCAGACAGAAGTATAAGGTTACCAACCAGTAAAAGACATTCAAACAGGCATTGGACCTGTAATTTGCCACATTAAATACCAGAAGGCAAACAAGCAATATTTATAGTATTCTGAGGGAGGACTGTGACTCTCAAATTCTGAACCCAGACAAGCTATCAATCGAGTTTACAAGGGAAAAATACACACATTTCCATGAAAACAAGGATATAAGAAGTATACCACATCATTTACAAATCCTGAAAATAGTACTCAAAGAATTAAATGTGGCCAAATAATATCGTTAGAAAAAGAAGGTGTGGCATGTAATAAATAGTAAGAAACTTTTAATAATGCTTTTTAAAAAAAGAAGCTTAAGTAACTGTGGCTAATATGGTTGGCAATATTTTCTAAACAGTAATTAAAACTGAAGATATATGCAGCTGACCTTTGAACAACACAAATTTGAACTGCATGGATTCACTTATACCTGGATTTTTTTCCAATAAATATTACAGCGCTACATGATACACTGTTCATTGAATCCTTAGATGTGGAACTGCAGATATGGAGAGTCAACTAAAAAGTTATCATGAATTTTCAACTGCTTAGGGCCGGCACCCCTCACCCACACATTGTTCAAAGGCCAACTGTACTGCAAAATGATAAATCTGGAATTACTTCATTAAAATCTAATAGAGAAGGAAAAATAAAACAATTTCTGTCTTCTGCAAGGGAGAGGAGTGAAAGGAGTGACAGAACTATTTTAAGTTTTGATGTCAATAGATAATCAAATTATGTTAGTTAAAAATTTAGGTATGATTTCCATTTCAAGACGGTTGACAACATATTAATTCCCATCCCTTCTTACACCCCACCAAAATGACAAAAGAAATATATAAATAAATCCACAGTAGTACTTTACATGTGAGATGGGTTCAAACAAAAGATTTTTTAAAGATAAAAAATATATACCCTGATAGAATGCAGTTTTATGAAACTCATGAGAGTATAAGAAATGGCAAGTTGATAAAAGTAAAAGACTTCTGTTAAAAAAGGTTTTTAAAGACTTCATAGTAACCCTAGGTAAGCAGCACAACCACAGCTCTGGCAATTTCATTTTTGGTTACTTTATTCATATTATTCCTTGATGTGAAAATATGTAAAAGGAGAGTCAATTGCAGCATGGTTTGTAATTGTGAAAAATTAGAAATAATCACAATGTCAATAACAAAGTTTATTATATGCCAAGCACTGTCCTAAATTTTTTTGTATGTTAATTAACTTTTAGTACCTACAACAACCCTTTGTGATAGTCACTAATACTGTTATTACCGTTTTGCAAATAAAGAAACTGAGGTTAAGATGGTTAAGTAACTTGTCCAGGATCAAATGGGTTATATAGAATGCTAAACTTGGCTATAAACAAATTTAACAGTTAAACGAATAAGCTAGATCTATGCGTAGTAATGTGGATAGATCTCTTAAGGCCTATGGTTGAGTGAAAAAAAAAATCTCAAAGAAATTTATAACACCTTGTACATAGAAGGGGTTTTCCTGGTGGCTCAGGGTTAAAAAATCCACCTGCCACTAAAACTAGTCTTATGTTTTACCTTTTAGGTCTATGAAGTTGAAGTGAAGTTGCTCAGTTGTGTCCGACTCTGCGATCCCATGGACTGTAGTCTACCAGGTTGCTCCATCCATGGAATTTTCTAGGCAAGAGTACTGGAGTGGGTTGCCATTTCCTTCTCCAGGGGATCTTCCTGACCCAGGGATCAAATCCAGGTCTCCCGAAATGCAGGCAGACGCTTTACCCTCTGAGCCATGAGGGAAGCCCCTTTTAAGTCTATAATTTGAGTTATTTAGGGCTATAATTTGAGTTAAAATTTTGTGATGTGTGAGAGTTAGGTCAAGGTTCATTTTTTTGAATATGTATGTCCAGCACCTTTTGTTGAAAAAATCATCCTTTCTATGCTGAATCACCACTGCACCATTATTCTTTCTAAAATCACTTGACCACATCTGTTTGGGTCTATTTCTGAACTCTATTCTGTTCCACTGATCTATCTGTATGTCTACCTTTTTGCCAATATCATACATGTATCATTACTACACCTTTAGAGTAAGTCTGGAAATCAGTTAACATGAATTATTCAAACTCGTTCTTTATCAAAATTGTTTTAGCTATTCTATTATCCTCGCCTTTGTATATTTTTTTAATTTCTATTATTTATTATTTTTATTTTTGGCTGTACTGGGTCTTTATTGCTGTGTGCAGGCTTTCTCTAGTTGTGGCGTGTGGGGGCTGCTACTCTCTAGTTGTGTGCAGGTTTCTCATTGTGATGACTTCTCTTCTTGCAGAGCATGGGCTCTAGAACGCAAGTGCTTCAGTAGTTGCAGCATGCAGGCTCAGTAGTTGTGGCAGGCACACAGGCTTAGTTGCCCCAAGCACATGGGATCTTCCCAGTCCAGGGATCAAACCCATGTCCCCTGCATTGGCAGGTGGATTCTTAATCACTGAACCACCAGGGAAGTCCCCCATATTAGTTTTAGAATCAGTCTGTCAACATGTAAAAAAATTTCTGCTGGGATTTTGCTAAAATTGTTTTGAATTTCTAGGTCATATGGAGAGAGTGAACATCTTAAGAACAATGAGTCTTCCAATCAACCCATTTATTTAGATCTTTGATTTCTTTTAACAGTGTTTTTTAGTTTTCAGCATACAGATTCTACATATACTTTGTTATTTATACCTATGTATTTCATTTGGGGTGCTACTGTAAATAGCACTTTTTAAAAACTGCAATTTCCAATTATTTATTGCTACTGTACAGAGATATAACTGTTTTTATATTAACCTTGTATCTGGCAACCTTGTTAAAATCACTTATTAGTTTCAAGTACTTTTTTTAGATTCACTGAGATTTTTCATGTAGATAATCATGACATCTGCAGGTAAAGACAGTTTTATTTCTTCCTTTCTTCTGCATTCCTTCTATTTCTTTTTCATCCCCTATTTCATTAGCTAGCACTTCCAGAACAATGATGTTGAGAGCATCATATCAGAAGTGTTGAGAGAAGACATCCTTCCCTTGTTAGAGGAAAAGCAGTCTTTTCACCATTAAGCATAATGCCAGCTGTTTTAAGCCATTCTAACAGCTGCATTTTTTAAATAGATGTCCTTTATCACATTGAGGTTTCCTTTTATAGCAAATTTGCTGAGTTCATCATGAATGGATATTGAATTTCTTCAAATGCTTGTCCTGCAACTATTGAAATGACCATGTTGATTTCTCTACAGGCTATTAATATGTCAAATTACATTGAGTTTCAAATGTCAAACAATCCTTGCATCCCTTGGAAAACCCCACACAAGTCATCATGTATTACTCTTTTAATATATTACTGGATTCAGTTAGCTAATATTATGCTAACATTTTTTCATCTATGTTCATGAGGGATACTGGTCTATAGTTTTCTAGTAATGTCTAACTATTTTGGGTATCAAGTGGGTAGGTGCTGGCTTGACTCCTGGCTCTGCTCCCTTAAGCAATCATTCATCTGAAAGTTAGTACACAAATGAAGGTTTGGGCCTCCACTTTGTCATCCTATACCTTCTAACTTCATCTCCATGGGTATTCTAAAGAGCAGATATTAAAGACTGAGAATTCTGAGGTATTATATTCTATCATCAGCAAGAAGAGATAAAGTTATCTCTTCCCCAATGTTTATGCTGTTTATTTTCTTATCTTATTGATTCTGTTGAAACATCCACAATACCAAAAAATAGTTGTGGTAACAGTCACCACTATCTTTTATTGTACTTTAATTAAAAAACAGCCTTATCTCATAGCTTAGACTGTTTACAGTATTTTTTTTATTTCCACAAAAGTTTAACATGTTGAACTAATTTCCTTATGTTCTTATGTTACTTTTATTTTTTAATTAGGAGTGGCTGTTGAATTTTACCAAATATTTTCTCAGCACCTACTGATATAATCATAAGGTTTATTGACAGGTTCCTGACATAGAACTATTCTTCAAATCTTAAAGCCTAGCACATTATTCTTTTGACCCATTGGTGAATTCTATTTGCTAATATTTTACTATGGATTTTAATATCTGCATTCATATATGAGACTGAGCTATAGTTTCCCTTTTTGTACAAAACTAGCATTTAGTTTTAAGATTATACAGCTTCATGAAATTAACTGTGATTAAACAGTTAAACATTGGAACAGCTTGTCAATTAAAGGTTATTTAGAAATCAAGCTCTGAATCTACTTTCTCCTGATGTGCTTTTTCTCTTTTTAAATTATAAAAATATTCAGGCATAAACAAAAAGGTGTAACAACCAGCTTTGTTGAATTTTTAACATTTTGCCAAATTTGCTTCCGTTTTAACAAGACATTACAGAATTAAAGTCCTCTACATATCACTCCTTGATTTGATCCCTTTCCTTCACCTCCCAGAAGTAACCACTACTTGAGTTAGGTTTTTAATCCATGAAAGTTTTTAGTTTTAATTATATGCTTGTATCCATAAGCAATATAGTTTTACAGATGTTAAAACATAGGTGGTTATCACATGGTATGTGTCCTTTTGCAAATTATTTTGCTCAATGTTACATTTTTTATATTTATATACTGTGATATGTATAATTTGAGCTTATTCATTTTAACTATTATACAGGATCTCATTAGACAGTTCTACCACACTGATGAATAAAGTTATCCATTCAGCCCACTGGTGGGCATTTGGATTGATTCAAGTTTACTTTATTATAAACAATTTTGCATTGCATATTCTTGGGATGATTCCTTGCCCTGGTATTGTGAAAGTCACTTAGTCGTGTCCAACTCTTTGTGACCCCATGGACTATACAGTCCATGACATTCTCCAGGCCTGAATACTGGAGTGGGTAGCCTTTCCCTTCTCCAGGGAATCTTCCTAACCCAGGGATCAAACCCAGGTCTCCAGCATTGCAGGCAGATTCTTTACCAGCTGAGCCACCAGAGAAGCCCAAGAATACTGGAGTGGGTAGCCTATCCCTTCTCCAGTGGATCTTTCTAACCCAGGAATTGAACCGGAGCCTCCTGCATTGCAGGTGGATTCTTTCCCAGCTGAGCTACCAGGTATTAAGTGGGGGGGAAGACCTTAAATTCCCTCTCTACATCATCTTAATACCTAGCCTACTTTTCTTTTCCTCCTAATTTTGATTAGGAGTAATCTATTAAGATTTAAAATGTGTTATCATTGTGAAAGGTAGAATCTAGACAGTAGGTATTATGAATGTTCTATGATTTTTAACTTTGTTCTAGATTTGAAATGTTTCATAAGAAAATGCTAGAAAAATTTATTGTCACATGTACACGCAACATTCTCTTATCATTCATTTACTCTTCCATAGCTGGCTATGTTTCATTTCTCATTTCTTCTCTCATATATTTTTACCCTCATATTTTCCTTCATCAGGTTCATTAATCGTTTTTCAGAGTCAAAAAATTTAGAATTTATCATATTTTATATTTATAATTTTTTATTAATTTCAATTATCTTATACTAACTCCTCCCTTTTTCTCTTTTTTGCTTTCTTTTAGTGTTACTTCTCTAATGGCTTAAGATAGGTACTAAATTCCTTCTAGTTATTGTTCATCAATAATGAAGGCATTTTAGTGATAAATTTTATTCTGGGTGTAGCTTTTACAATGACTCACAAATTTTGTTGCAAACACCGTCGTTTTCATTGCTTTCTAGGTAGTTCATACTTCTAGTTTTTATTTCCTCCCTGATCTAAAGACCGTGATTTCTTTTTTTTTTAGTTCTTTTTTATAAGATTTATTTATTTATTTTTATTTTTGTGCTGGATCTTCGCTGCTGCAAGGACTGTGATTTCTGATCTCCAATTAGTTAAGAATCTTATTGTTATGTGTTTCATTATTCACTTCTAATTTTGAGTGATGCAGAATATAAAATCTCTTTTCTTTTAACATAAGGTTTTCTCTGGGCCACATATTTAACCAATTTTTAGTAGCTTATAGACTATAAAAATGTGTATTTCCTATTTGGAGGATATTTAAGGTTCTATACATACCCATCAAATGGAGTTTATGGATTATATTATTCAGTTTCTCTCTATTTATTCACTTTTTGTCTGCTTGATCTGCCCTATTCTGAAAGAGGTGTATGAAATTTCCTACTACAGTTATACATTTATCCATTTTCCTTTAATCTATTTGAGGTTCTGAATTTAAAATATTATCCAGAAAATTTTTGGTGCCTACAAGTCTTTATCAATGGTACTTATCTTCTTAAACTATGAAGCAAATAACTTTATAATAAACAGGTATTTATGTTTAATGCTTTAATTTTACTTTCTTTCTTCTGAGATAGATATTAATATTGGTTGGTACTCCTGCTTTCTCTTTGCTGGTTTATAGCCTCACCTTAACCTTGCTTTATCATTGTTTTAAGCATTTTTTCTAGTAAACAACACACGTGGGTTTTGTCTTTTAATCCCATCTGAAAATGTGAGTTTTTAAACAAACAAGTGTAATATGTCCACATTTGATACAGTAAAAGATATATTTCATTTTACTCCTTCTATTTTAAGTTATTTATCTTACTTTGCTGCTTCCTTTTATTCCTGTTAACTTAAAAGTATTTCATATTGTTTCTCCTTTTTACTAGTGGTTAGCTTCCTTTTCCTGACATTCAAAATTAAACACTAATAAACTAATTCAGCAAAGTAACAGGATATAAAATCAACACTCAAAAATAAATTGTGTTTCTAGAATTTAAAAGGATATCCTGCATATAGTTAGGAACCCCAAGGGGGATAGTATTCATGTAATGACAAATTATAAATAAATTTACCCTAATGAAAAAGGAAAAAAAGTTTTTATACATTAAAATAATTCTAAAAGAAAATTAAGAAAACAATTCCATTCATAACATCAAAAAGAATAAAATATGTAGGAAGAAATTTATCTAAGGAGGCAAAAAGACTTCTATCACTTAAAACTGCATGGCTGATTCATGTCAATGTATGACAAAAACCACTACAATATTGTAAAGTAATTAGCCTCCAACTAATAAAAATAAATGGAAAAAAAAAACGTAAAAAACAATAAAATAAAAAAATAAAAATAATGTGCCAACTAAAAAAAAAACTGCAAAACATTGCTGAAATTACAGAAGGCATAAATAAATAGAAATACATCCCGTATTTATAGATTGAAAATCCTAATACTGTTAAGATGTCAATACCAAAAGAGATCTGCAAATTCAATGTAATCTGTCAAAATCCCTATTTTTGCAGAAATTTTAAAAAATGCTAAAATCCATATGGAATCTCAAGGGACCTCAAATACACAAAACAATCTTGAAAAAAGGAACAAAGTTGGAGTTCTGGACTCCAAAACTTACTACAAAGCTATAGTAATCAAAATACTGTGATACTGGTACAAAGACAGACATAAAGATCAGTGGAACAGACTACAGAGCTAGAAATAACCCCTTGTATAGTCGAATAGATAATTTACGACAAGGGTATCAAGATTATTCAATGAAGAAACGATTGTTCCGTCACAAAAAGTTGGGGAAATTGAGTATCCATGTGCAAAAGAATGAAGAACGTATAAAAACAAAGTAGCACAGTGGTTACCCTTACCTTATTCCATATACAAAAATTAACTTAAAATGCATCAAAAACATAAGAGCTAAAATCATAAAACTTTCAGAAGAAAACAGGGGGAAAATCTTCATGACACTGGGTTTCACAATGAATTTCTAAGCCAAAAGCACACAGGCAACAACAGGAAAAAAATAGATAAACTGAACTTAAAAACTTTTGTGTATCAAATGCACTATTAAGAGTGTAAAAAGGCAATCCATAGAATAGGAGAAAATATTTGCAACTCACATATCTGGCAAAGGATTAATACTCAGAATATATAAAGAACTCCATCTCTCAACAACAACTCAAATCCAAAATTGGCAAAGGACTTGAATAGGTATTTTTTCCAAAACAGAAATACAAATGGTAAATAAGCACAAAAAAGAGGTTCAACATCTCTAGTCACTGGAAAAATGCAGATCAAATCCATGAGATGCCACTTCACACCCATTAGGATGGCTATTTAAAAAGCACACACATGATACTGGCAAAGACGTGGAGTAAGGAGAACCCTTATGCATTGCTGGTGGAAATGTAAAATGAACACTGTGGAAAACAATATGGCAATTCCTAAAAAAACTGAACACAGAATTATCATATGATACAGTAATTCCACCTTCTATGTATATACCAAGAAGAACTGAAAACAGAGACTTGAGCAGATACTTGTACACTAATATTCATAGCAGTGTTATTCACAATAGCCAAAAGGCGGACACAACACAAATGCCCATCAAAGGATGAATGGACAAAACAAGTGCGGTATATACATACAAGTTCTTAAAAAGGAATAAAATTCTTAAACATGCTACAGCGTGAAGAAATCTTAAAAATATTACACTAAGTGATGTAACTCAGACACAAAAGAACAAATATTGTATGATTCCACTTAAATGAGATACCTAGAATAGACAAATTATTAATAGAGGCATAAAGTAAAATAGTAGTTACCAGGGGCTGGGAAGAGTGGGGAATGGGAAGTTATTGTTTAGTGAGTTTAAGTTTGGGATGATGAAAAAGTTCTGGAGATGGGTGGTAGTGAGGGTGAAAGTACTTAATGCCACTGAATTGTACACTTAAAATAATTAAAATGGTAAATTTTATGTTATTTACATTTTGTCACAATAAAAATTTATTTTAAAAAAGGGAGGGAGGGGGGAGGGGGGATCAGGATGGGGAACACATGTAAATCCAAGGCTGATTCATGTCAATGTATGGCAAAAACCACTACAATATTGTAAAGTAATTAGCCTCCAACTAATAAAAATACATGAAAAAAAAAAGAGTTAAGGAACTCATATAGTATTTGTCTTTCTCTGACTTATCTCACCTAGCATAATATCTCACCTAGCATAATGTCTTCAAGGTCTTTCCATGTTGTCACAAATGGCAGAATTTCCTTCTTTCTTGAGGCTGAATAATATTCCGCTGTATACATATAAGCATCACATCTACTTCACCCAATCTTCTGTTGACAGACACTTAGACAGACACTTAGGTTGTTTCCATATCTTGGCTACTGTGAATGCTGCAATGAACATGGGTATGCAGATATCCCTTCAAATTACAAATACCATATGACACCATTTATATGTGGTATCTAAAATCTGAACTTGTAAAAACAGAGTAGAATAGTGGTTACCAGGTGCTAAGGGTCGGGGAATGTTATTTCACGGTACAAACTTACAATTAACAGAGAAGTAAGTTCTGGAGATCTAACCAGCAGTGATTACAGTCAACAATATTGTATGTTTGGGACTCCCCTGGTGGTTCAGGGATTAAGAATCCACCTTTTATGCAAGGGATGGAGACAATCCCTGCAGGGTCAGGGAACTAAGATCCTACTTGCAGGGGCAACTAAGCCCACACACCACAACTAGAGAAGCCTGCAAGCTGCAACGAAGAGCATGCATGCCACAGCTAAGACTCAACAGCAGCCAAAAATAAATTAATTAGTTAAAAAAATACTGTATGGTAAACTTCAAAGTTGCTAATAGACTAAATCTCAGTTGTTCTCAACACAAAAAAGAAATGACTATGTAACATGCATGATAAAGGTATTAACTAATGTTATTATAGTAATCATATTACTGTATATAAATGTATCAAACTAACAGTGGTTGTTATACCTTAAATTTACACAGTGTATCTCAATATTTTTAAGCCTAAAAAAAAAGAGTTAAGGAACTCAAAGAACAAAAGCAAGGAACAACAAATTTAGAAGACAGCTGAAAACAAGTGTTTACGCTTTTCTATCTAATCTAAAATGACTAATAAATTCTAAAGTCCCTGTAATTGGCTAGGAGTCATCCTCTCATGATAGATCAGTAGATTTGCTCTGAAGAATAAGGAATAAATTTTGATGCATTCTGATTAAATAAGCAGAATACAAGTCTTTCATGTACCAAATCAAATTACTGTATCTTTTGATCCTAGTCAGCATTAAAAGTAAACAACTTTACAAAATTACAACTGCTGTCCCAGACATATTGCTGGAAGTCCACTAAAAAAGGTACAGCCAAGCCCTTCAAAGGTCCACTTCTAATTCAGTGAGAGGAGAGTAAACCTGTCAAACTAGCACCAAAATCCAGAGGAAAGTTTTCAGCTACTAAAGTAATCTTAAAACACAGACAGTAACTTAAGACACAGACAGATTGATACACATAGACACACACACATACTCTATTGTATTAATGATAACCACTTTGATAAGGTAATTTTCATATATCGCCAATGAATAGAATTCATACTAAGAAATGAATAAGGATCTAGAAGGCAAACTGTGATAGTTAATGGAGATGACATAGTCAGAAACCAGGAAAATTAGTCTACAAAAATGATCCCTAAATCTACTGTCTCTAAGCAGTAAGGTCACAAAAAAGTATCAAATATCAATTTTCAGTGTTATAAATATTAGTATATATGGCTGATAAATATAAGAGGTCAAATACAAATTTACCAAATAGATTTCAACTACTCCATACTTCTTTCAAAAGAAATACTGTCCTGTTATGAATGTTAACTAAACACTTTATTATAATATATGGAATGCTAAAAATGTACACAAAATCTTTCCTGAGACAAGGCACAATATCAACATGATTAATCTGCATATGTATTTATTCAAGATAAGAAGCATTTAGTTTCCAAAAGGTAAACTATGGCCTTATCAGTTATGTCTCTCAATGCAAACACCAAATATGAACTACAGAACCAGGTCAGAGGCTATATGGATCTGTTTCTGCAAACATGAAAGAAGGAAGAAGAAATCATCAACATTGTTATAAAAGCTGTATTATAACTTGTTCAAGTAAAGATGAATGCTATGAAGCCTTTAAAATGGTTCTTAAATATCAATGAATATTCTGAATAAATATGAAGTTACTAAGTATTTTATCACTAACATTTATTGAATACTCAAATAGGTACTGCAAGCTTTATAAGCATTATCTCTATTTCTCAAGCTGAACAGTAGGTACACAATTTCCACCATATTATTCTTTATTCAGATATCAGAAACATCTATTATACTTTTCTTTTTTTAAAAAAAAGTGAAAAAGTAAAGCTCCAAAATGCTAAACTACTTAGCTTGCCCACAGTACCTAGGAAGTTTACCTAGCACAGGTAAACTGGAACTTAGGTCTGCTGTATTATGAATTCTAAGCACTTCCTAGTTCAAAGCTATGCCCCTCAGAAACAAAATTCACAGTAATAAAAAAAATTCACAGTAATGACTAGACACTTCATTCACAAACCACTTTCCATGAAGAGATATGTGTAGCACCTTAGAACTAAAACTAAATGAAACAAACACACACTAGGGTAATTATAATTTGTAGATGGTAACATCAGAGTATTAATCAAGAAATTAGCACATTAAAAAAAGAAATCAGCATATAATCACAATTTGGCCATATGAGCATGTTAAAGATTTTAGACAGCAATGGTATGTATCAATACCTAAATGAAAGTGCTCATCAATGGTGGTCAAAATAAGATATAGAAAGAGAGATGAAACACAGACATAGCCAGGTTCACTTGTCTTCCAGTACCACTGAACATAGAGGATTCCTCACCCAATTAGGACCTGAACATCCAGTTCATTTGGTCAGTATACCGCCTTAGCAGGACACACAGGAACATCTAGTTCCTTTGTTCTGACTCTATACTTACTAAGCTAGCTTCTGATTATAATTTACCTTCCCATGTATTTAACCTACAGACCATTAGAGCATATGGCCTAACAACTATATCAGGTAAAATGAATTCATTAATTCGTTCTAAATTAATAAATTTCTGTCCTATATCTAGGCATTTGAGTTAGCACTAGTCAGTCTCCTCAACGTGTCTAACCACTTCTGGACACTGACAAAAGGTGAAGGCCAGATATTGAACCAGGGCAACCCAACCATGAAACAGTTCCTCAGAATCCCCAAGCCAGAGAATGTCGTTAAATGACACCATTAACTAGTACCCCTTGAGCTTCAGCAGTTAGTTTAATGTTAAGAACCTTATTTTACAGGAATGATGATTTCTCAGTAGAGTTTCTGATGCAGGTCTTGATGTCAAAAATTAAGTTCTAATTCATTCGGAAGAGGGAATCTTAAAGCGTCCATTTAAGAAATCATTTCTTTTTTTTTTCATTTATTTTTATTAGTTGGAGGCTAATTACTTTACAATATTGTAGTGGTTTTTGTCATACATTGACATGAATCAGCCATGGATCTACATGTATTCCCCACCCTGATCCCCCCTCCCACCCCCCCTCTCCACCCAATCCCTCTGGGTCTTCCAATCATTTCTTATAAAATGGCTGAAAACATGAAAAGAGTGATCTGTTCAAATAACTAACGAGGAGGAAATTCTTATATCATCTATGTAAGTGTTATATGCAGGTACTTATATATCTGATGCTAGGAACCTGATGCTGGGAAAGACTGAAGGCAGGAAAAGAAGGGGACAACAGAGGATGAGATGGTTGGATGGCATCACTGACTCAATGGACAGGAGTTTGAGCAAGCTCCAGAAGCTGGTGACAGACAGGGAAGCCTGGCGTGCTGCAGTCCATAGGGCCACAGAGTCAGACAAGACTGAGCCACTGAACTGACAAGTGTTATATATATACAATTGATAGAATATAAATTCCTGCTCTATCCCTTTGGGTAAGTTACTTAATGTATCTAAATCTCACTTCTACCACCTGAAAAGTAATCATTCCTACCTCTTTTAACTATTGCAAAATTAAATAAAATACTCAAATTAAGTACCTTCATAAGTGCTCAATTAATGTATTAATTTTGATAAATGCAAAAGTGTACAGTACTATTATTAATAACTTAACATACACTAAAGTTCCTCAAACCACAAATTTCCTGATTGTTGGGTTTTCAGAAGCTTAACACTGTTATATTTAGGAAGAGTCCACATAAAACTAAAAGGTAGTTCCAACTGATAAATGTAGAAGAGTGGAAAATAGAAAATCACCATTAGAACACCAGAGTTAATACTTATTACAGGCAAAATACACTAATGGATGCCAAAATAATAAGGGAAAGTTTGAGGAGAAACAGATATTTGCATAGGCTCAAAGTATCTACTCCTAAGATATTTATTTATTAACATCTACATAGGGAAAATATTAATTTATAATAGATAAAACCTATCAGACATCACCCTAATTGAATGATGAAATGTTATCATAACCAGTAATCCATATATCATATACCCCCTGCTATGATGCACTGAAAATGGAGCATCATTTCTATGGTATTCTTGCCAAAACTCATAAGCCTAAAGCTAAACATGTAAAAACATAAGACAAACGCAAATTAAGGAACACTCTTCCCTGATGGCTCAGATGGTGAAGAATCTGCCTGCAATGCAGGAGACACAGGTTCAATTCCTGGGTTGGGAAGACCCCCTGGAGAAGGGAATGGCTACTCACTCTAGTATTCTTGCCTAGAGAATTCCATGGACAGAGGAGCCTGGCAGGCTACAGCGGGGTTGCAAAGAGTTGGATACAACTGAGAGACTAACATTTTCACTTTCTACAAACTAACTGAGCAATACTCATTAAAAGTTTAAGATCATGAAAAAAACAAAAAGTTCAAAATCATGAAAAACATGGAAAGATTAAAGAATTGTCACAGATTAGAAGAGACTAAACATCTATTTCTGCTTTATTGACTATGCCAAAGCCTTTGACTGTGTGGGTCAAAATAAACTGTGGAAAATTCTGAAAGAGATGGGAATACCAGACCACCTGACCTGCCTCTTGAGAAACCTGTATGAAAGTCAGGAAGCAACAGCTAGAACTGGACATTGAACAACAGATTGGTTTGAAATAGGAAAAGGAATATTTCAACGCTGTATATTGTCACTGTGCTTATTTAACTTATATGCAGAGTGCAGAGTACATCATGAGAAATGCTGGGCTGGAGGAAGCACAGGCTGGAATCAAGATTGCTGGGAGAAATATCAATAACCTCAGATATGCAGATGACACCACCCTTATGGCAGAACGTGAAGAGTAACTAAAGAGCCTCTTGATAAAAGTGAAAGAGGAGAGTGAAAAAGTTGGCCTAAAGCTCAACATTCAGAAAAGATCATGGCATCCGGTCCCATCACTTCATGGCAGATAGATGGGGAAACAGTGGAAACAGTGGCTGACTTTATTTTGGGGGGCTCCAAAATCACTGCAGATGGTGACTGCAGCCATGAAATTAAAAGATGCTTACCCCTTGGAAGAAAAGTTATGACTACCCTAGACAGCATATTGAAAAGGAGAGACATTACTTTGTCGACAAACGTCTGTCTAGTCAAGGCTATGGTTTCTCCAGTAGTCATGTATGGATGTGACAGTTGGAATATAAAGAAAGCTGAGCACTGAAGAATTGAAGCTTTTGACCTGTGGTGTTGGAGAAGACTCTTGAGAGTCCCTTGGACTGCAAGAAGATCCAACCAGTCCATCTTAAAGGAAATCAGTCCTGAATGTTCATTGGAAGGACTGATGTTGAAGCTGAAACTCCAATACTTTGGCCACCTGGTGGGAAGAGCTGACTCATTTGAAAAGATCCTGATGCTGGGAAAGATTGAGGGCAGGAGAAGGGGACAACAGAGGATGAGATGGTTAGATGGCATCACCGACTCAATACATGAGTTTGAGTAAACTCCAGGAGTTGGTGATGGACAGGGAGGCCTGGCCTGCAGCAGTCTATGGGGTCACAAAAAGTCAGACACGACGAGTGACTGAACTGAACTGAGAAGAGACTAAAGGGACATAACAACTACATACAATGTGGGATCCTGATCTGGAAAAAAAGAACACCAGAAGGAAAACTGGTGAAATCCAAACAAGTTTTATACTTTAGTTAATAGTACTGAACTAATAATAATTTCCTAAAGTTTTGATAACTGTTCTCTGGTTGAAATACTAGCATAAGAAGAAACTGAGTGAAGGACATACAGGAATTTCTATACTATCCTTGCAACTATTTTGTTAATAGCAAATTATCTCAAAATAAAAAAGAAAACTAATTGGTAAAGGAAAAACTAATTGGTAAACAGTACAAGTCATCAGTCAACAGTATCCCTGTTGCTTGCTATATCCAAACCTATCACTTCTTTCAAACAAATCTATATTTAACAGCTCTTTAATCTTTTCACTAATTCCAATCTCCAAGCCTTCTTCTTACTGACTATAATTCCCTCAACTATAAGCTTTTATGAAAATGGAGCCTGAATCTGCTTTTTCTCCCCATTATGTCCCTAGCACTTAGCACAACTCTGATACATTGTAGGTACTGAGCATTTACTTGCTCAATGAATGAACAATGAATGAATGACAGCCGTTTGCTCTGTATTCACTTCCTATTGCTGTTATAACAAATTACTACAAATTTAGTGGCTTCAAACAACACAAACTTTTTATCTTCCAGTTGTAGAGATCAAAAGTCCAAATGAGTCTCACTCAATTAGAATCAAGGTGTTGGCAAGGCTGTGTTCCTTCTGTATGCTCTAGAAGAAACTGCTTGCCTCTCCCAGCTTTTAGAGATTGCCCACATTCCCATCACTCCAACCTCAGCTTCCATTGTCAGATCTCCTTCTGACTAATGACCATCTTTCTTCTCAAAAGCACCCTTGTGATTATACTGGGTCCACCCAGATATTCCAGGATAATCTACCTACCAGAAGATCTTTAATTTAGTCGTACCTGCAAAATCCATTAGATAACATTTGTAGGGATTCCCAGATAGTTCAGTGGTAAAGAATCTGCCTGCCAATGCAGGAGACAGATTCGATCCCTAGGTTGGGAAGATTCCCTGGAAAAGGAAATGGCAATCCACTCCAGTACAAGTAAACTTACAAACAATGTGGAAAAAGTAAAATTCTTGTTTCTATAGAGGAGGAAATGGAATACATCAGATTATTTTTATGACATTTAGTGCTCTCATGTTCATTTAGATCCTCTCTTTACCTTCCACAACACTGAAAGGCCTCTCCTCTCCATCATTCTGTGTTTTTTAATATGGCTACTTCATTGCCATAACTATCGACTCTCCAACTTAGTTTGCCAACTTTACTTTAGTTGAGTATTTTTGGAAAATATTACAGTTGCATATTCCCTCCTCTCACTCAAAGTTCTTCAAAGTTAGAGAATGCCTTCTACTGCTTTTGAATAATCCCAAGACTCTCCAGAATAGTGCTCTTCTTAGACTAGAAATCCATTAAATGCTGTTGTTAGGGAGCTAAGAATCTACCGTGTTTTTAATACTTCTGAAAAATGAGATTCCTTTGCCTCCCTTGGTAACACATACCAAGATCTATCAGGAAATTTGATTGGGAAATCCCATGGACAGAGGAGCCTGGCAGGTTACATTCCATGGGGTCACAAAAGAGTCAGAAACAACTTAGTAACTAAACTACCACCACCAATATATTTATAGGTTCTAGGGAATAGGACATGGACATCTTTGGGGTGTACAACTATATGTATCAATTTGTCATCTATCAAGCAGATAGTTACCTCAAAACTAACTCATTGAACTGGGAAAATTAATTATATTTTTCAGACAAATTCTGTCTCCTGTCACTCTCACCCTCTGCCATTTCATGAAAACATTTGCCTTTGGTTTATAGCTTTTTTTTTTCCAAGTCTTTATTAAATTTGTTACAATATTGCTTCTGTTTCCTGTTTTGGTTTTTTGGCCATGAAGCATGTGGGATCTTAGCTCCCTGACCAAGGATTGAACCTGCACCCCTGGCACTAGAAGGACAAGTCTTAACTACTGGACTGCCAGGGAAATCAGAGCATTAACTATATTTAAGTAAGTTGTATTCTCCCTCCCTTCAATGTAATTATTCTTTGCCTATGACAGTATTCCACTTTGAGGGCTGAGTCTGATGAAAACAGTGGGAAATTAAAATAAAATAACACTATTCAGGGTATGCTTATATGTAATGAAGCATCTTCTTGACAGCTCTAACAGAATCTAGAAACACTTCCAAAAGGGGCATAACAAAAATACTTTAAGAGCAAAAGTGTGAATACTTTGGACAACAATATTTATTCAGAAACAAATTCTAGCATGTATTTTTAAATTACCTTTTCCTTTATTGGAAATTCAGCTATTTTCACACTATTTTTTAATTTCACAATTAAATGTAGGGCTGCCTAAAAATATACTTCTCCCCAAAGTGTTTTTGATAAATGAAAATAAAACAGAAACAAGTTTCTCCAAAATTTTTATAGATACTCCAAGCATGGAAGTACAGATCTTTAAACTGTTACTTCTACTGCATTGCTTGGAATATATTCACTACTATAATCAAAGTGTATTAGAATGCTCACTCAACATGTCAACCTGCTATAGTCAACTGTGTCTTTTTTCTAATCTTTCTTTTCAGTGGCATTTTTAATTCAGTTCAGAGACTATAGCTGACTTGTTAGAGGTCTAGTTGTTAGATCTACTTAAAGATGGCCTGTTTAATTATCTTGAAAAGCACATAATCACAGAATTGATCCCACAGTGAAGCTTATTACAAGCAAATATATTTAGAAACAGTCAAATAACAAAATTCACATATCTATGTGATTCCTCCAATTGGAAAATAGCCCCATTATATGAAAACTCAGTTCCATCAAGAAAACAAATGACATACTAGTGAAAGTAAAGCAGAAACTGGTTGTCTTCCCATATGTAAAAGCAAAGAGCTATTGATTTTTCAAGCTGCCAGTGGATGAGAAAACTATTACATACCCATATGACCGACTCCTCCTAAAAGTTACTAAACAGGCCTTTTAGTAACATATGACCAGGTCTTTCAACATCATGAACTAAAAAGTCTTCTAAATAAAACATATGACTGAGAGCCCTCACGCACAGTAAGTTACTAATTTATCAAGTAATTACCAAGTAATCTACAAATTCTTTACAAAAAACAATAGATCAAAGTCTTTCCACTAATGCATTAAAAAATCAAATTATGGAAGAGAAAAAAATAAATGAAATTACGGAAACCATAAAATACAACAAAGTGTTGGAATGCAGGTATTTATGGCCAAATCTTAAATCTGACACACATCATCAAAGGGTTTGTCTGTTTTTAACATCCTCAAAGTCAAACATCAGCAGTACAATCTATCCTGATTCTTGCACTGCCCTAAAGTCAATGTATTCTATTTTTTTCCTTGCTATGTATATATTTTTTTATATTTATTTTTTTTTCCCCAGTGGGTTTTGTCATACATTGATATGAATCAGCCATAGAGTTACAGGTATTCCCCATCTCGATCCCCCCTCCTTCCTCCCTCTCCATCCGATTCCTCTGGGTCTTCCCAGTGCACCAGCCCAGGTGGGATGCATGAGTCAAGTGCTCGGGCCTGGTGCACTGGGAAGTCAATGTATTCTAAATAAACGGGTATGAGGCTTTTAAGAATTGCTGGACAAGGCTCAAGTATCTACCACAGGGGGAAATATCATCAAGAGAAAAAGGTATAAAAGTCTTTTCTGAGCTATTAATTTCAAATCAAACATACAAAAGTAAAATTTTAAAAAGGAAAAGAACTGCCATATTTCAGGTTGGAAGATTAAGAGGTGGTATGTATGCAATAAAAATATAGCTTACATATTTTAATGTTAATAAATAGAAAATACATATCAAGTTGATAAAACAAAAGTATAGACACACAAATTTTATATATTATACATACACACCTATATAAACAAAGGTTGGGAAAGAATCTAGAATAATTTAAACTGTTCACTGGGATATTTTTCAACAAACTTGTTTAATTATATAATAGAGTAAGATTTTACTGAAAAAAATATGAGAAATTGTACATTACAAATTACATAGTACTTACAGAAAAGCAATTAAAAGATGATGTCCTTATTATCTTCCTGGAATTCTAAATAAGTTTGTTGCTGCTGTCTTCAGTCATCAAGTCATGTCCGACACTTTTGCAACCCCATGAACCATAGCCCACCAGGCTCCTCTGTCCATAGGATTTCCCAGGAAAGAATACTGGAGTGGGTTGCCATTTCCTTCTCCTGAGATCTTCCTGACCCAGGGATCGAATCCATGTCTCCTGCATTGGCAGGTGGATTCTTTACCACTGACCCACCAGGGATGCGCTCTAAATAAGTTAGTTTTTCCTAATTCCAAATATGCAAACAATGACATGATATCTAAAAACAGTATCAACTAAGTCTACTAATTTCGACATTCCTTTCAGAATGTGCATAGTCGCTCAGTTATGTTCAATTCTTTGCAACCCCATTGACTGTAGCCCGCCAGGCTCCTTTTTGTCCATGGAATTTTCCAAGCAAGAATACTGGAGTGGGTTGCCATTTCCTTCTCCAGGGGTTCTTCCCCACCCAGGGATGGAACCCAAGTTTCCTGCATTGGCAAGTGGATTCTTTACCATTAGTGCCACCTGGGAAGCCCAATTCAGAAAAGAAATCTTCAGTTGTTGTTCTTTGTGTAAATTAAAATATACTTTACACTTTAGGACTTCCCTGGTAGCACAGTGGATAAGAACTCACCTGCCAATGCAGGGAGCACGGATTCGAACCCTGGTCCAGGAAGATTCCACATGCTCTGGAGCAACTAAGTCCCTACTCCACAAATACTGAGTCCAAGCTCTAAAACCTACAAGCTGCAACTACTGAGCCTATGTGCCACAACTACTGAAGCCTGCATACCTAAAGCCTATGCTCCACAACAAGAGAAACCATCACAATGAGAAGCCCACACACCATAACGAACAGTAGCCCCTGCTCACTGCAACTAGAGAAAGCCTGCACAAAGCAATGAAGGCCCAGTACAGCTCCCCAAAACTGTACTTTATCTTTGTAAATTAAAATTTACGCTTGCTCCCCATGACAGATCCACAAATCTGGCTATATATCCAATTACCCAGAGAACTTTTAAAAGTTCCTGGGGGAAATTCCCTGGTGGTTCAGTGGTTAGGACTCCATGCTTCCACAGCAGGGGCCACAGGTTTGATCCCTGGTTGGGGAACTAAGATCCCTCAAGCTACACAGCAGGAACAAAAAGTAATAATAATAAAACTGCATTTAAAACATAAATAAATAATAAAAGTAAGTTCCTGAGTCTTATCTCCTGGAGATTCTGATTTAGAAAGTCTGCAGTGGATGCCATGAATCAGTAATATATGATATAATATTATATAAAGCTCATGTTGGTATAGTAAGGGAATTCCTCCTGTGATTCAGCTGGCTCTTGGAACTAATCCCTTATTTCAGTGCTTTTCATGCTCTACTGTGCATAAAAATCACCTACAGATGTTACTAAGAGGTAGATTCTGATTCAATAGGTCTGGGGTCCTGGGGACCTGCAGCTCTAAGTTACCAGGTGATATCCATGCTGCTGGTCCATAGAGTACACTTGGAGTAGTAAGACCTTATAGGATCTTTCAGTCTTTCCACAGGTGAATAATAAAAGGTATTCCCATATGCAGTTATTATTACTGAAATATTTTCAAGTTTTACAGAAACATTCTTTAGCATAGCTAGAGTATACAACTTGCAAAATATTTGACTTATCTTTACTATGTGTCCTGCTACCAAGTGAATGGAAATTTTCTCCCCCATTTACAAACAGAATAACACAAAAGATGAGTGTTACTGCAGTCAAAAGATATAAACTTCCATTTATAAGATAAATAAGTACTAGAAACATAATGTACAACAAGATAAAGATAATTAACACTATTGTATGTTATATACAGAAATGGTTAAGGGAGTAAATCCTAGGCATTCTCATCACAAGGAAAAAAATTTTTCTATTTAATTTTGTATCTGAGACGATGTTCACTAAACTTACTGCCCTATTCATTTCATGATGTATCTTAGTCAAATCATTATGCTGTACACTTTAAACTTACACAGTGTTCTATGTCAATTATATCCCAGTAAAATTAGAAGAAAAAAGCAAATAACAGTAACAACAACAAAGGACCAGACAATAAGTATTTTGCATCTTGTAGGTCCCTACCCCCAAAAAAGATGAATGTTACTGAAATCACAATGCAGAGATTAAATTAAAATTTACATAACTTCATTCACACACACACATATATATGCAAAAATATTTATCATGACCATGTTTATAATAGTAAAATACTGGAGAAAATCTAGAAGTCCAACAATAGAGGACTGATTAAATACCTTATAAAGGCATCTATCAAAAATAATGATGTAAATGTACAATTACCAGTAATGAAAAGATGTTCATGATTAAGTTTAAAAACAAAGTTTTGTCCAAACCTTATATAGTATGGTTCCATGGGGGTGCATACAGTCACATATACATTTATTCAAAAGAAAGAGTCCATAAAGATATATACTAACATATATGAGGATGGTTAAAGCATCCTCAAAGAATTATAATTTCAGGTGATCTTAATGTTTGTTTACTTGAAGGATCCAATATTCCTACTATGACACAGAATTTATAATAAAATTCTTAAAGGGTAAAAAGGGGTGAGAAGAAAACCAAGCAAACCCCGCACAGCACATGCACACACCTTTCAAGAACTACTCTAATGGCTTGACTTCAAACAGTCATCAAGGGACTTCCTGTATCCAAAGCACTTTGAAAGCTTGTTAAAAATGTAGTCTTGCATCCCACCCCAGATTTAGAGAATCTGAATCTCTGATGATAGTCTCCTAAATCTGCATACAAAGCAAACAGTGGCTCTTAAACACAGTAAAGTTTGGAAACAAAAAGACTCCTAGAAATGCAGGGACCAAGACTAAATTTCAGTCTATCTAAATGGCAAACTATAGCAAATTCAGATGGGTGAAATCATGATACATACCTATACACCCACATACAGCAACCACTGGAATATGAACAACAAAAACCTGTATTTAGCAACTAGCTTTACTTAATCTTAATTTTAAGCATCTCTTATGAACACTGACCATTTCCCATGAGCTGTCTGAGGTCACAAAGGTCTTCCTTATGTTTGATCTACATCTCTCTGAAGCTATTCCTATTATAACCTTTTCTATGATGGTCTGTCTCCATTTACTCCTTCATTAGTTAAAAGTACCATATAGACATTTACTATGGAAACAAATATCTAGATAATTCAACCATTCTTCTGATGCTTTCAATTCTCCTTCCTAAACAACATTCCAGTTGACCTATCCTAGTAGATTCTGGTGATTATTTCATCCAAAGATCCTCTCTGAGGCAAACTCAAAGGCATGGAGAGGAATTTATACAACTAGAAGCCCTCAAAGAAGCAAGGAAAGCATTTCCTGTTCTGAAAAACAGCACATGAACCCCAAAAAGTCTGTTTACAGAAATGGGAAAATATCATACTGAATATATCCCTAAAATATCAACTCATAAGGCATACATTTACTAAAAGCTTTCAAAATAAGACATTAAGAGTTTTGAGAATTTTCTAAGGTTAATAAATTAGAAGCATTTCCCCAAAGAAAGCCAGAACAGACTTTCCCCACTTTAAAACAGAGAGGAAAACAGTAGGGAAAAAAAAGTTTGGCATGAGTTAAAATGATTTAAGAATAATTTCAGGGATGTGGGGACAAGTCCTTCATTTTATTTTAATCCATGATACATTTTAATCCTGGATCACTCAGAAGTCCAGGCCAGCTGAAACTGGAATTTATTAAAACCAAGAAGATTATATACCCACCTGCAGCTCACACCAAGCAACCTCAACCCATGTTTCAGTGTCCAGTCCTTTATATACTGTTTTAAATGCTCCTCTTCCCAGTTCTATGTCAAATTTCAGGAACCTGCCACTAGGAGAAGTAGCTACAGCCTTCATTTCTGCTTCTTCTTCCATCTCCTTTTCATTTTTCTCCTTGAAATAATCTTTTGAGGATTCTGACGTTCCCTTTGAATATTGCTCATATTTAACTTCTTGTCCTCCTCTTAGCACATTTGTAGGAAGCTTTTCTACTCTTGGAACATTTGTTGCAGTCTTTATTCTCTCATCTTTGGAGGAAGATTCAGCAACTTTGTCATCTTCTGTCATCTCAACGCTCTTTCGAAAGAATCTTTTCTTTTCTATAGTTTCTCCAGAAGCAGAGAAGGTATTGCTTTTCTCCTTTAGTCTAGCTTCCACTGTCAAAGTTGCTGCAACCTGAGGAACTCTGTTTTCCAATGAAACTCCATCAGGTTTCTCAGAATCTTCTGTGCTAGCTGGCTCCCCTGAATCAGTAGCCATTGTAATTAAGGTTGGCACTAAAATTTTTCCTGTTCCACTCTTCAGTCCAGTTGCATCTCAGATATCAGAATTATCAGGATGGACTTCCTTTTATGTGGTCATATATTTCCATAGCAACCTGAAGGGAGGAAAGAAGGATATATTAAAATCACCCCACAAAGGAAATCATTAAGGAGAAAAATCACCTGACTGTTTAATCCCTTTTTTCTTAATAAGAAATTTGTTCTTTTTCTGTCCAGTCTTAGCAACCAGCAGGCTCCAGGGACTATGTCTTATCTTGTTTACCATTGCAGTCCTCAGTGCCTAGCAGACTACTTGGCATACAGCTCAACAAGTCTTCATACTGCATGAACATTGTTTATAAACCTAGTTCTCAGCACCTTCTATGAATCTATCATATTTAAAGCAAGTATCCAAACCCTGAATTTGCTTAGCTACAAGGTAGTACACAAAATAGGCTTCTCTGGTGGCTCAGATGGCAAAGAAATCTGCCTGCAATGCAGGGGACCATGGCTCAATCCCTGGGTCAGGAAGACCCCCTGGAGAAAGGAAATGGCAACCCACTCCAGCATTCTTGCCTAGAGAATTCCATAGACAGAGGAGGCTGGCGGGCTACAGTCCATGGGGTCACAAAGAGTCGGACACGGCTAAACATGCACACACACATAATACATACGATAAGCAAAAATAGCACATAATTTCTCAGTAGGTGGTTTTTGTCTAAAATTCTGGAACTAATCCATAGATTTTTTTATTGTGGCAAAATTTAATCACTGTTAAGTGTACAATTCAGTGGCATTAAATATTCTGACAATGCTGTGCAATCATCACTACTATCCATTTCCAAAACCTTTCCATCCTTCCAAACTGAAATCTATTAAAACAATAACTCCTCATCACCCCAGACCCTGGTAGTCTATTCTATTTTAGGTACTTGTGAATTTGTTTGTTCTAGGTGCTTCATGTAAGGACTCATACAATATTTGTCCTTTTGTGTCTGACTTATTTCACTTGGCATAATATTCTCAAGTTTCATACATATATATACATATGTGTGTGTGTATGTAAATATAGCATGTATCAGAATTTCATTCATTTTTAAGGCTGAATAATAATAGTCTATCGTATGTATATAACACATTTTGTTTATCCATTGATCTAATCAGTGGATTGTTTCCACCTTTTAACTATTGTGAATAATGCTACCATGAATGTCCAACAGTAGTTTTGAATAATGCAAATATTATACTTGTTCATTGAGCCTGCCTTCATATTTCAATAGGAAGATTTTAACTACTATCAAATATTAACACATTATATTATTTAAAAATGGCAAGAAAGACTTAAATATGTATCCTCTTGAACCAGCAATTCAATAGGAACTTGTCATAGAAAATAGTCAAGAATCTGTGCAAAGATTTAATTGTAAAGACATTCATTATAGCACTTATAATTTGGAAAAACTATAACTAAATATAAACATAACAGGGGTTTAATTAAGTATCTCAAAATGAGATAGGATACAGCATTTTAAAAACACTGTAGTAGTGAGATGAAAAGACATTTCTCATATGTTATATGGTTAAATGAAAAAAGAAATATATATAACAAACTTTCATTATACACACACACACACACACACGATGTTAAGAATGGTGGAATTATGGACTTTTTTTCTTTCTGCTTTTCTGTATTTTCTAAAATTTTCCGCAAAGAACATGTGGAAATATGTGGAACACATAAAGAAAAACTGTTTAAAAGGTTTTTCAAATGAATGGTCAAACCAATAAGAAAATTCTTTCCTTCTCACCATAAACATACATCACAAAGTTAAATATGTATATTTGTTATGATATTATATAGCCTAGAAGGCAGAATTTGTCATGTCAAACCAAAAATATACAATAAAAAAATCTGAAAAACAACTCTAAACTAAAACAAACAAAATTGGGTGAAATATCCTAAACTGTTCTATACATTCAACACAATCCCTATCAAAATTTCAGTTGATTTATTTGAAGAAATTAACAAACTGATCCTAAAATTCATACAAAACTTCAAGGGTCCCAGGATAGCTAAGTCCAAGCAAATCTGAAGAAGAACAGAGCTAGTGGACTCAACCTTTCCAATTTTAAAACCTACTATATAAAGCTACAGTATTAAGACAGTGTGGTACTGGCATAAGGATAGATGGATAAATAGATGGAATAAAAATACAGAGTCCAGAAATAAACACATATATTTGTGGTCGACTGATTTCCAACAAGGATGCCAAGACAATTCAATGGGGAAAGAACTCTCTCTTCAACAAATGGTGCTAGGACAACTGGATGTCTACATACACAAGAATGAAGTTGGACTCTTGGGAGTCCAGGTTAAGTACGCCTCCTGAAAAAGACGCCTGAACTGAGTCTCAAAGAAAGAAAATTAGCTCATCCAAGCAGAGGGAAGATGACAAGCAAAGTCATGAAATAGCAGAACAAGTATATAAACAATTCACTAACAATACTAGACCTTCTGGTGGCTCAGACAGTAAAGAATCCATCTGCAATGTGGAAGACCTGGGTTCGATCCTTGGGTTGGGAACATTCCCTGAAAGAGGGCATGGCAACCCACTCCAGTATTCTTGCCTGGAGAATCCCCATGGACAGAGGAGTCTGGCAGGCTACACAGCAATACCAGAAGCAGGAAGATGAGGACAGAGACAGATAGTCACCAAGGATTTCTACAATATACAATGTAAAACAAGGAGATCAGTTACAGAGCTACTGTAATAATCCAGGGAAGAGTTGTTGACGTTTGAGTGAAAATAGTGTCAAGAGGCAAGATATATTAATGAAGTACTAAATACAAGATTTACTATCTGAATGAATATGATTGTGAAGGAACAGGAAGAGTCTACGCTAACTCCTAGAAATTTGCCTATCAGATGACACAGCTAGGACAGAGCTAAGAAACTAATAGCTCATGATGTACTACATAAGATTACACTGCAAACAAAATCAATAGACTTTGAAAGTCAGTAAGACTAGTATTACCTGCAAGTGGGAAAAGGTAACTAACAATGCCTCATTTAGGTAGAGATTTACTTATTTTTAGACTTGGGAAAAGGCATGCAAGAATATACAAAGAATCTAATATATCCTTCACTCACACTCCCAAATGTTAACATTTTAGATTGGACATTCTTAAGAATAACTCTATCCACTTCACCTAACTAAAGGTAACTTATTCAGAAACTTCAAAAGCAAAGATCTATAAGTAAGACAAAAGGACTGCTGCTGCTGCTAAGCAGACAAAAACAGGTTAAAAAAAAAAAAGAATTTAAGTTGGAAAAGCCTTCAAGGTTTTTTAACTGCAGAACCCCTTTTATAAAAAAATATGAAATTTTACTCAGAACCCTAATATAAGTTCTAATGAGATAGACGAAACTGGAGCCCATTATACAGAGTGAAGTAAGCCAGAAAGATAAAGGTCATTACAGCATACTAACACATATATATGGAATTTAGAAAGATGGTAATGATAACCCTATATGCAAAACAGAAAAAGAGACACAGATGTACAGAACAGACTTTTGGACTCTGTGGGAGAAGGCGAGGGTGGGATGTTTCGAGAGAACAGCATGTATATTATCTATGGTGAAACAGACCACCAGCCCAGGTGGGATGCATGAGACAGGTGCTCAGGCCAGGTGCACTGGGAGGACCCAGGGGAATCGGGTGGTGGGGGGGGGGGAGGTGGGAGGGGGGATCGGGATGGGGAATACATGTAACTCCATGGCTGATTCATGTCAATGTATGACAAAGCTCACTGCAATGTTGCGAAGTAATTAGCCTCCAACTAATAAAAATAATTGAAAAAAAAAAAAAAAATAGACGGGCAAGTAGTGCTGCCCCGGTATAATAACTATAGTTATAATGTCTGGTCACCTGGTCTCCCAAACTATGGAATAAGAAGCAACAAAAAAGAGAGATGAGGAAATGAGTGTTCCTTTAGTCTTAAAAACCAACCCCCAAGACAAAAATATTACTAAAAACAAAGAACACTTTATAAGTATGGAAAGATTAACTCATCGGGACAATGTAACAATTATAAACATATACACATCTAACAACAGAAGCCGAAAATATATTAAATAAAAACTGACAAAACCAAAGAGAGAAATAATTCAGTAGTAATAGTAGGATATTTTAATACCCTATTCTCACTACTGGGGAGATAAACTAGATATAAAATAAGCAAGAATCTGGAAAACTTGACCAATACCATCAATCAACTTGAACTAACTGCCATCTATAGAACACTCCACCCAGCAAGAACAAAATACACATTCCTTTGAAGCACACATGGAAAAATCATAGTACAGATCATGTACTATGCAATAAATCTCAAAAATTTTAAAAAGAATTGAAACCAAAGTATACTCTCCTACCACAAAAGAATTAAATTAGAAACGAACAGAATAGGTGTATATAGATCAGTGGAATAGAATTGAGAGTCTGATCAACTGATTTTCAATGGAGAGGTCAAGACAATTCAATGGGAAAAGAAGAGTCTTTCAAAAAATGTATTTGGACAATTGGATATCCACATACAAAAGAATGAAGTTGGACTCTTACCTCACACCATACAAGAAATGAACTCAAAGTGGAAAGTGAACCTAAATATAAGAGCTAAAACTACAAAACTCTCAGAAGAAAACATTAAATTCTAGGGACTCTGGGTTATGCAATAAAATCATGAAATCATACTGTACCGAGGTACAAGTGATAAACGAAATACAAGTGATCAAATAAAATTGAGAAGGTGGACCTTATCAAAATTTAAAACTTTTGTGCTTCAAAGGATGCCATCAATAAAGTGAAAGGGCTGGGAGAAAATATGTGCAAATCATATATCTGATAAGGTATTCAGAATATACAAAGAATTCTGACAACTCAATAATGAAAAGATAAATAATCCAATGGGCTAAAGATTAGAATAGGCCTTTCTTTAAAGAAGATACACTAATATAAATGGTCAATAAATACATGAAAAGATGTTCCACATAGTTACTCATTAGAGAAATACAAATAAAAATCACAATCAAATACTATTCCATACCCATGATGATTACAATAAAAAAGACAAGACAGTAACAAGTGTTGGTAAAGACATAGAGAAAACAGACCCCTAATACACTGTTGGTGGGAAAGTAAAATGGAACAGTCTGGCAGTTCTTCAACAAGTTAAACATAGAGTTACTATATGAATACTGTCTACCCAAGAGAAATGAAAACTTATGTCCACATAAAAACTTATACACAAGTGTTCACAGCAGCACTATTCGCAATAGCTGAAAGGTGGAAACAACCTAAATGTCTAACAACAGCTGGATAAACAAAAATATGTTATATTCCTGCAATGCAATATTATTCGGCAATAAAAAGAAATGAGGTATTGATACATGCAACAGTAAGGATGAACCTTGATAATATCATGCTAGGTGAATGAAGCCAGAGGAAAGACCACATACTGCATGGTTACATTTATATGCATTGTCTAGAAAATGCAAATCTACAGAGACAGAAAATAGATTACTTGCTGCCTTAGGCTGGGGCACAGGAACTGGACTGACTGAAAACTAGCACAAGAAAACTTTCGGAGGTGATGAAAATGTTCTAAAATTAGATTGCAATCAAGGTTATACAACTGGATAAATTTGCTAAAAGTCACTGACACTTATACTGGTGAATTTTATGATATATAAATTATATCTCAATAAAGTATGTCCTTTAAGAATCTTGAAATATTGTGACTAAAATCAAAGCTATCATAATATCAAATATACCTTTTTAAAACTATACTCTCTACCTCCCCCACCCCCACTCCCACCCCATTCTGACCACTCTCCTCAGCTCCTGCCTGGCCTCTTGGATTAAGAATCATTGGTCTGAAGGGAAAAGACCTGATAACAATAAAATGTAATAGCTGGTGGCCTAAGGGTAAACAATGAATAAGAAAAACAAATTTTTAAAAAACAGGTAAAGAACTTCACTAATCAGAGTATATCTGTGGCCTTTTCATCATGGATCCACTAGCTACTTGACCATAAAAAAGAGTTTCAGAACTCAGGCTTCAGAGTGGGAGAAGCCTGGAATCAACCACGGTTCTGCCTCTCACTCCTCAGATACTTGGGGCAAATTACTTAACCTCATTCATTTTTTATTTCATTTGTAAAATCTCACAGGACTAACATGAAAAGAAAATGGAAATATACATGTAAAGTACTTAACACGGTGCCCAGCACAATATAATAATAAATGGATGCTTTCATTTCCTACCTCTTAATAACCCCTAGGGGCAGCACTATATACTAAAGCACAACTCAACAATACTCAAGAAAATATAAAATGATTTTTCAGAAGACTATTTAGTAAGACTGAAAAGTATATAATACATTCTTTTAAACCTTTCCAGTAAGAAACCATGGTGGCATTGCTAAAGGGATATGATCAGGATAGTATCTCTTCTACACTCAGCAGTGCAGAAACATAGCTCCGTGACAAGGGATCGAAAATAAGGCCTCAAATCTGAAGTTTCTTTACCAAATACAACAGCTTCGTATCATAACCTACATGTGACCATTTTTCCCTTCATATAATGATAACACATTGATTTAAGCCCTAGGAATATGCATAAATGCAATCACAAAAGCACTTCTATAGAGAAAGCCTCTATAGGGACAATCTCACAAATCTGTGTCCCATATCTAATCCTTCAATATATTTGATATACAAGCTTAGGGCATTTCAGTTAAAAGCTCAAGATAATTTCCCCCCATAAGCATATCATGGTTGTATCCATGGGAAATTCAGCATACAATCAGTACTTTGTCAATCAGTGACTCAATAATTTTTTCAACTTTTGGAACCAGCAACTGTAAGACTGAATCTGTAAATAGTCAGAAATGTGGCTTCCCTGGTGGTCCAGTGGTTACATGTCCACTTTGCAATACAGGGGACGTGGGTTTGATACCTGGTTGGGGAACTAAGATTCCACATGTTGCAGAGCAATTAAGCCCGCATGCCACAACTACTAGTCCAGCGTGCCTCAACTGGAGAGTCTGTGCACAGCAATGAAAAGATCCTGCATGAGGCTACAAAGACCCTGCATCCCACAACTAAGACACAATGCAGCCATATAAATTAACAAATGTATTTTTAAAATAAGGAATCAGAATTATATAGCAAAATTTTCCACTGACAATTCCCTCTCTCATACACGTGTGTTCATACCAATAAACACTCTAAGTGCCAAGCACTGGGTTAGGGTCTGTGGATAAAAGAACAAAAGTCACCCTAGATAACATACATGTTTCGATGCTGTTCTCTCGAAACATCCAAAGTAATTAGCCTCCAACTAATAAAAAGAAATGGGAAAAAAAAAGAACAAAAGTCAGTCTTTGTCCTCAAGGAGCCTATAGTTTTACAATCTTAAAATATACCATTGTTGACTTCTAGTTCAAGACAATGAACTGAACACCTGTATCTCTAGTTCAAGACAATGAACTGAACACCTATATCTCTTGTACTTTCCAAGACTCTGAAAAAGTGATGGTAAGAGTACAAAAGTAAAATTACAAGTTAAGGACAGGAAGGGAAAATGGCATAGCAAATACAAGATTTCAATAATTTCTGACAGAAAGCAGACAAGAAAGAACTGGCTGATAAATACAAATCAAAGGAATGATAGAAAGGGTTCCAATCCAGGAGGAAGCAGACTTACAGGGCAAAACCCCAGAGGGGTTCCACACTCAAAGAAGACTGATCCTAAAAGGGCTAAAATGAGAAAAGGCTAAATACATGGATTAACTGAAGCTCTGAATTATGACAGTTGATGAACTCTCCCCCCAAAATAAATTTCTGCATACAGAATACCAAATTTAACAAACTAGGAGGAATGAACAACAGCAAGGAAGAATAAGGGTACCCTAGTACAAAGCCCTCTGCCCTCTGGCATTTGGGCCCTCCAAGTGTAAAAGCCAGCTGCTTACACACTCCCCCCAAAACCAGTTGACATCCCTGCCTAGAAACACACAGAACTCCCAGTCAGCCCTTCTACTAGTTCATTATTTAATACAAACAGAATCAGGAGGCAGTCGTTTGAAGAAAACCTATAACACAGAAGAAAAAAAACAAGAGAAAATGTCCTTGGAAGAGCTGAAATAATTCAAGAAATCACTTTAAAATTAATTTTTAAGATATTATCATAAGATTCAAAAATCAAAGAAAGAGGTATATAATGAACAGGTTCACTCCCAAATGTGTTTCCTATCCATTCAATTCCCCCCAACTCTCTCCACAAATAACCACTCATTAGATTTTCTGTAGCTCTCCAGAGTTTCTTAGGGTAAATAAGCAAATATATGTTCTCTCTCCTTTTCTACATGAACATATATATATATATATATATATGTATATACACACATACTCATAAGAGCAACAGAGCTATAAAATACTAATCTAGGAATAAACTCAAAAAGAAATATGCAACACCTATATAAAGAAGACTGAAATTTTACTGAAGTACATAAGATACACCTTTCTTTGGTTGAAAGACCCAATATTAGCACCTTCAGAAACCCTCCTGAGATTATTCCAAAGTCAGTGTAAGTCCAACAGAAATCCCAAAGAGATGTTTTTGTCCTGAACCGACAAATTGATTTGAAAAGAGTACAAGGAAAGCCAAGAAAATATCGAAGAAGGACAATGAGAGTTTGCCTTACCAAATAATACTTATAGCTATAGTAAGTTAAACAATGTGCTTTCATCACAGAAATACACAACTGGACTAATGGAGAACAATCAGTAGAGAAACAGACACATGTATATATAGCAAAGTACTCCATGGTAAAGATGGATTTCAAATTTATGAGGAATAGATAACATAATAAATGATGTCAGAATAACTGGCTATTCACTTAGGGGGAAGAAGTTAAAGCCCACTTAAAACCAGTCACAAAAATAAATTTCAGATAGATTAAAGAGCGAAACATAAAAATAAACTATGTAACTATTAAAAAATATGGCAGAACCTGAAGAATTTCTAACCTGAAGAAAGGCTTTCTTAAAAAGATAAAAATAGGAAGACCATTAGTAACAATAACAAAAAAATACATTTGGCCATTTGACCATGAACTAGGTTAAAAGATAAGCAACAGACTGGGACTGGAAGCAAACATCTCCAACATGCATAGCAAAGCATTAATATCCAGAATATATAAAGAACAAAAAATCAGTAATAAGAAACATAAATAAAAAATTAAAAAAAGAAACATAAATAGACAATAGATGTATGGCAGAGGGATGGCTCAAACTCCTTAGTAAGCAGGGAGATGCAAATTCAAACAATTCAATATCATTTTTTGCCTATCAGGTGAGAGAAAATTACATTAACTGTTACTATCACATTTTGAGTGTGTGAGAGATTCAGCATACCATGCACTGTTGGCAAATAAACTGGAATAGCCTTTTCATATGGCAAATTCCAAATATCTAGTGCATACTTGTCATCCAACAATTCCACTTCTTAGTACTTACATGAGAAATATTCCTGTATGTGTATAAATATGTATGCCAAGGATTTTTTTACTGAAGGGCTTTTTATTGTTTGCAACAGCAAAACTGAAGAAAATTTACATATTCATTCATAAGAAAAAGGTGAAATAAAAATGTACTACGTAATAATATGCATCTGTTTAAAAACTGAGAAATGGTTATACACAGATGTATAAAAAGTCTCCCACACATATATATACTGTTGAGACAAGTAAGTTGTACAATACATACGTTACATCTATATATCACATATACATATGTTTTATATATATATATATATAAATACATATATAAAAATAAAACTTTATGCTTCTAAATGTACTCATATATGTGTAAATGCATATAATAAAGACTGGAAGGATATGCTCTAAACTGATTCTAGTAGTTAAGGAAGCATGTAGTATGAAATACTATGTCTCCTTTAAAAAGAACAAAGTCAACATACATATACTTACATGAAAGCCTTAAGACATATTCTTTGGGAAAAAAGTAAGTTATAAAATACATTTTTATTTGCATATGCCCATACATATACATGTAAATACAGAGAAAAAGGACTGTACAAGTTCACACTCAACTCTTAACAATGATTACCCACTGGGAGGGCAGGAAATTGGGTAAAGGAGGACTTGAAGGTTTTAATCAACCTCTGTATTATTTTAACTCATAAAAGCAGAATTGTCCATCAATAACCTGTACCAAGAACCAGTTAAAGATATTATAATTTCTTAAAATAACTGAAGGAAGGACAAAACAAATTAGGCATGTACAACTTATATCCAAATAAATATTATCAGTTAACACTTACTGAATGCTTTGGACTAAGCACTCTAAGTCCTTCCATGCATTTTCTCATGTAATAACAAGAATCTTGAGATAAAATTATCCCCATTTTACAAATGAGAAAACTAGGCTCAAAAAAGTAAGTTAAACTTTCCTAAGATTACACAGCTAGTAAAAACCAAGGACAAAATTAAAACTCAGGCAACTGACTCCCAAATCCACTCGTGTGTGTGTGTGTAAGTCACTTCAATCGTGTCCGACTTTTTGTGACACTATGAACGCTAGCACACCAGGCTCCTCTGTCCATGGATTCCCCAGACAAGGATACTGGAGTGGGTTGCCATGCCCTCCTCCGGGGGATCTTCCTGACCCAGGGATAGAACCCCCATCTCTTAACGGCTTCTGCATTGGCAGGTGGGTTCTTTATCACTAGCGCCACCTGGCAAATCAATATAGGGCCACAAATAATTTGCAGCCACATGTACACACTATACATAATCCTGAATTGCACAGATACATACATTAGATAACCACATCACAGCACTTGGGAGTTTATAATTCTGTCTTCTTCCTCATTTCCATCTTTCAGTTTTGTTTGGCAAGGTCATTCCCTCAATTAAAGATGCTCATTTTATGTGAAAATATTTCTGGATCCACATTAGAAAAAGAATCTAAATCATCTCCATCTTCCTTAAACAATCTCTATCTACCAGTCACCTACCCTTAATCCCTAATTACCACTTTACTCAACTTAATCCTTTATAACAGTGGTAGCCAAACTATATACAGCCCTCAGGACAAACCTACCTCACCTCCCAGCCTGTTTCTGTGAAGCAGGTAAGTTAAGAAAGATTTTTACATTTTTAAATGGTTGAAAAAAAATTTTTTTGATGGTATTTCATGACATGAAAATTATTCAAAATTCATATTTCAGTGTTCATGAATAGCATTTATGAACACAGTCACTCTCATCATTTATATATATGACTGCTACACAGAAGAGCTGAGTGGTGGCAAAAGAGATTCCATGGCCCACAAAGCCTAAGATGCTATATTCACTATCTGGTCCTTTATGGAGAAAGTTTATCAAATCTCGCTTTACAATTTTCAAAAGAAGTTCATCTATTTAACTCAATTACTCCTAACAACAACCCTGAGAGCTACTTGGTATTTGCCTAAAATCTGAAAATTAAGAAGGCTCAAATAAGTTTAGTGTCTTGCCTGTCACAGTGCTAGTAAGTAAAGGGAGAATTCTGGAATCCAAGGTTTCTAGTTCCAAATCCAACATAATTTTTACCACACTACCACTTTCAAAGAACCCAACCCCTTCTGATTAATCTATGAGTTTAGACATTTGGTGCTAAAATTTACCAGATGGGGAGGGACATAAAAGCTTTAAACTGGTCCGAAAACATGTCTCAACTGACTCCAAAAATAGATGAACAGGCTACACTGCATTTCATACCTAGCTGTATAATTTACAAAGTATATTGTTTCTTTTAATTTGCAAAGAAATCCTGCTAAATAGGTAGTGCTTTTGTTTAGTAACAAATAAGGAAATATACAGACTTGCAAAAGATTATACTAAGGCAAAAACAGAACCCAGGCTGACCCCTACTCCAATGATAGTCAGGCTGACCCCTACTCCAATGATAGTTCCAACAGTTCTGCTCAGGAACATTGTCTCTTCTCACAAGGAATGTACCTGTTGTTTTCTTTTTTTTTCCCCTTAGAAATAAAAAGCAGTTAACTAAAAAAAAGAGCATTTAACTCACATATTCTGAAGAGAAAGAAACTAAAGCTTTATTTTAGAAAGGATAAACTAACAATTTAACAAAATAATACCAGAAGAAATACTCTTAACATCTGGATCTCTGTTCAAAGTCACCTTCTCAAAGAAGCCTTACAAAATAACCACGTGAGCCAGAGGCTCCCCACAACACCCCAGCACTCTAAAATTTTTTCTTCCTAGCATTTATTTTCTGAAATATTTGCTGCCATATGTTGCCCTCCACTGTAATGTAAGCTCAAAGATAGCGGGACCATTGCCTGCTTTGCTTCCTGTTCATCCATCCCCAACACATCAATCCTGGCATACAGGAGAAACACAATAAATATTTGTTGAATGAATGGTAGAACCTACAGGTACACTGGGTAAATCATATTCTGTAACTCACAGATTCAGAATAAGTTATCAGCGTATTTGAAACATTCCTTAGCAAATGAAATACATATCTTCAATAACAGCTTTTGCTCTTGCCAGAAAGACACCATCAAAGACGAATTCAGTGGAAATGCCACAATTGCCCCGCAGGACAAAAATTATTCTCTGGGCAGCAGTGGATATAATGAGCTGAACTAGCACCTTATAGATCTTAAGACTGATTAAGAAGATTTTTCATTCTTGTATTAAAACACATCCTCTAATTTAAAAATTCTAATTACTGTCTCTATTTTAATTATACTTAACTAGAGGCTGAGATTTAACAATTCTGCTGTGCTAAATTTTAATTCTCACTTTTACAAGAAACCAAACTGAAATAATCTTACATTATCCCAATAATATATGATGAACGTAGTCCAAGCTATAAGTAAAAAGTCTCCACAAGGTACTAACTGTTAAATGTTTTCATCAAGAAGTCGTCTCACAAACATAAGCTATACAATACACACACATAAATTACTTTTAGCATAAACCTAATATCAATTTCTGGCAACTAAAAACTAAATCTACTTTTTCCCCAGTTTTAACAAGAGATTTCACCCTACACAAACAATTTTAAAATCACAATAATATTCTTTACATAAAAAAATCACTTATGGGAAATTCCCTGGTGGTCCAGTGGTTAGAACTCCATGCTTTCACTGATCAATGTGAGGGTTCAATTCCTAGACAGGGAACTAAGACCCCACAAGACATGAGGCATAGCCAAAAAACCAAAAACAAAACAAAGAGGAAAAAAAATCACTTATGTAACTTTAGCATAAGGATCATCTAGTTTGCCATACTGAAGTTTCCTAATCATAAAAGTTTCATTGATTCACAAAGAGTTTTAGAATCCCCACACTTCAAATACAAGACATGACCTTCAAAATGCATTTAAAAATATTTCCTCTCCACAACTACCAAGAGTGATTAAATATCACCACGAATAGCTTTATTTAACATACATGTATAGTACTATTATGTATTTTATAGTTTAAAAATCTCAAGTTAATCCACATGCAAAAGAATGAAGTTGAACTCTTACCTCATACCAGATACAAAAATTAACTCAAAATGGATCAAAGACATAAATATTAAAGCCAAAAACTACAAAACTCTTCAAAGAAAATATAAACCTTCTTGATCTTGGATTTGACAGTGGTTTCTTAAATAGGACACCAAAAGCACAAGTGACAACAGAAAAAATACACTGGACTTCATCAAATTTCAAAACTTTTATGCACCAAAAAACACTATTAAGAAAGTAAAAAGAGACATACAGGCATATGAAAAGATGCTCAACATCACTAATCATCAGGGAAATACAAATTAAAACCATGATGAGATATCACCTCACACCTGTCAGAATGGCTATTATCAAAAAGAAAACAAAACAAAAAAAAACCATTGGTGAGGATGTGGAAAAAAAGGGAAACGTCATGCACTGTTGGTAGAACTGTAAACTAGTACAGCCACTACAGAAAACAATATGGAGATTTCTCATAAAATTAAAAATAGAAGTATCATACGATCCAGCAATTCCATGTCTGGGTATTTGTCCAAAGAAAATATAAACAGTGATTCTAACGTATAATATGCACCACTATATTCATTACAGCATCATACATAATAGCCAAGATATGGAAGCAACCTAAGAGCCCATCAACAGATAAATGGATAAAGCAGGTGAGGTATGTATATATATATATACATAGATAGATAGATAGATATAGATATATACACACACCACACACACAATGGAATATTACTCAGCCATAAAAATAATGAAATCCTGCCATTTCAACATGGGTGGACCCATATGGTATCATGCTAAGTGAAATAATTCAGAGAAAAAAATCAAAACAAATGAAGAAACATAACAGAAACAGAGTCACAGATACAGAAAACAAATAGGTGGTTGCCAGAGGGGAGAAGGTTGGAGGGATGGGAGAAATAGGTAAGAATGATTAAGAAGTATAAACTCCCAGTTGCAAAGTAAATGAGTCACACATATGAAATGCACAGTGTGGGGAATATAGTCGATAATTATGTAATATCTGTGTATGGTGACAGATGAACTAGACTTAATCTTGGTGATCACACTGCAATATATAGAAATATTGAATCGCTATGTTGTGAACCAGGAATTAACATAGTGTTGTTATACTATGTATATATACATACAATTATACTTCAAACACAAGCAAATAAACTCATAGAAAAAGAGATCAGATTTGTGGCTACCAGAGGTGATGGTAGAGGAAAGGAGAATTAGCTGAAGGTAGGAAAAAAGTACAAATTTCCAGTTATAAGATAAATAAGCACTAGGGATATAATCTGCCTGCAATGCAGGAGACCTGGGTTTGATTCCTAGGTCAGGAAGATCCCCTGGAGAAGGAAATGGCAATGCACTCCAGTATTCTTGCCTGGAGAATCCCATGGACGGAGGAGCCTGGTAGGTTCCCAGCCCATGGGATCGCAAGAATCGGACATGACTTAGTGACTAAACCACCACCACGAGGGATATAATATTTAACATGATAAAAATAATTAGTATTGTTGCATGTCACACATGAAATTTTTTGTTTTGTTTTTCGGCCATGCCATGCAGCATGCAGGATCTTAATTCCCCAACCAGGGATTGAACCCATACCCCATGCATTAAGAGCGTAGAGTCCTAACCACTGGACCTCCAGGGAAGTCCCCATGAAAGTTGTTAAGAGAGTAAACCCTAAGAGTTCTCATCACAAGGAAAAATATTTTTTTCTATTTCTTTAACACTGTATCTGTATGAGATGATAGGTTTGCACCACCTGATGTGAAGAGCTGACTCATTTGAAAAGACCCTGATGCTGGGAAAGACTGCGGGCAGGAGGAGAAGGGGATGACAGAGGATGAGATGGTTGTATAGCATCACCAACTCAATGGACATGTGTTTGGGTGGTCTCCGGGAGTTGGTGATGGACAGGGAGACCTGGCGTGCTGCTGCGGTTCATGGGGTTGCAAAGAATCGGACACGACTGAACTAAACTGAACTGAAACCTACTATGGTAATCATTTCATGATGTCTGTAAGTCAAATCATTATTTTATCTCAATAAAACTGGAAAATAGATAAACAAGTAAAAAACTCAGAGTGGAAAAAAATTTGCAAATCATATGTCTGATCAGGCTCTAGTATTGAGAATATATTTTTTAAAAACTCTTACAACTCAACAATAAAAAGATAAACAACCAAATGTAAAAATGAGCAAGGACTTAGGCATTTCTTAAAAGAAGAAATTTTTTTAAAAAAAGAAGAAATTTAAATAGACAAGAGCACATGAAAAGATGCTCCGCAGCACTAGTTATTAGTAAAATGGGAATCAAAACCACAATGACATATCACAACACACCCACTAAATGGCCATAAAACACACACATACACACACACACACACATAAACACAAAATCCAAATGTAACAAATGCTGGAGAAGATGTGAAAAAATTAGAACTCTTATACACTGGAGGTGTAAATGGTGCAGCCACTGTGGAAAACAGTTTGACGATTCCTTAACAAGTTAAAGAATTACCATATAACCCTGTACATACCCAAAGAATTGAAAGTAGGTGTTCAAACAAAAACTTATACACAAATATTCATACCATCATTGTTCACAAAAGCCAAAAGGGAGAAAGATGCCAAATGTCCATTTTGAATAAACAAAATGTAGTATATCCATACAATGGAATATTACTCAACCATAAAAAAGAATGAAGTACTGATACATGCCACAATGTGAGTGGATCTCAAAAACATGCAAAGTGAAAGAATCCAGACACAAAGGCTATGTATTATATGATTCCATTTATATGAAATATCCAAAATAGTCAAATCCATAAAGACAGGAGATTAGTGGTGACCAAGGACTGGGGGAAAAGAGGAATGGTTAGTGAATACCTAATGAACATAGGCTTTCCTTTTGGAGTGATGAAAATGTTTTGGAACTATATATGCAACATTATTAAGGTATTTAATGCAATTAAGAATTGTATATTCCAAGATAGTAAATTTTATGTTATGTGAATTTTATCACAATAGAAAGTTATAAGGTTATGAAAATAAGAACTTTCTAAAAAGTTCATGAAAAAATAATATATTCCTTGAAGAAAGGGGCAATAAAGGTTCACTTCTGCAGTAAATTAATCTCAACATTTTCCAAACCAAATATCTCATAACAAGCTCTACCAAAAACAATTAAAACTGGCATCAGGACTTCCCTGGTGGAAAAGTGGATGGGAAGATTCCACATGCCACAGAGCAACTAATCCCGTGTGCCACAATTACTGAACCCACATGCTGCAACTACTGAAGCCCGTGCACCTAGAGCCAGTGCCCCACAATGAGAAGCCCTTGCACTGCAACATACAGTAGCCCCTGCTCACTGCAACTAGAGAAAGCAACGAAGACCCAACACAGCCAAAAAATAAAACCAATAAATAAAAATTTTAAAAACTGGCATCAAATTCTACTTTGAAGCTTTGGGAATTTCTCTATGAATGCCTTTATAGATGTCCTTTACAGTCATCAAATATCTCCTAACAGTACCAGAAATTTTATGATCTCAAACAAAAATGGAAAAGACCCACACCTCTGAAAGTATTCGGGTTTTTAGCCAAGAGACATAATCAAGTATATCTGCAAACAGAGTTGGTTACTCACTTATACTAAGATGGGAGAGTGAGGAAGGAAGGGATTTTTCTTACACACTACCCCTCCCCCCTCACACACAAACATACACACAAAAATTTAGGCCCTCCCGTATTTTTAAGTAAATTATTGGACTAGAAATTTAATAGTAATATAGCAGTTCTCATCTTTACTTCTGACTACTTTGATTCTGTGCAACCATTGGCTTTATCATTTCCTGGCTAAGTGACAGACACCTAAATGAAAGGAAATTCCCCTAGGGAAGAAAGGTAAAGTCCACATTACAAAAATTTAACTCCTAAAACACTATAGAATAATTACATCAATGAATGTAGACTTCTAATACAGGAATCAACATTGGCCTAGAAGTCAGAACTCCAGGATTGACCACTTACTTACTAGGGTGAGTCTTATTTTTCTGAGCCTTGTTTTCTCTCTGAGGTATGAAAAAGAAAATAACTTTCCTGCCTGTTTCCCAAAAGAAGTACAGTAATAAAAATATGTACAAGGTATTATAGGACCACTAAAGAGGGGCACCTAACCTAGCCTGATGGGGGATGCTGGGAAAAGGAAAAATGGGGGAGCAGGAAAGGCTTTCATGAATAATAACAGAGGTCAGTATAAAAAGAATGAATTAAAATTTAACGGGAGGGAGAGAGAGAGAGAGAATTCCAGATTCAGGGGGGGGCGGGTATCAGAAGCAAAGACAGAGAGATGAACATCACAAATCTGCTTATGCTATTCACTCTTTGGTAAATAGTCAAAAGCTCCTAACTCTGCAGGGTAGTCCTTCACTCCAGCCTCAACCTGAGATTCCAGCCTTATCTCATTCCATTCCCCAAATATACCATGCTTACACTTTCCTGCCTCAATACTTGAATGTTCTTCCACTCCAGGAACATCTAGCTTGAAAGTAGGAGACCACCGTGCCTGCCAGAGTTGGTGCAACATTTCCAGGCTTTCATGGTGCTTTTATATTTTTATTCTACTGCTTAGTATATTAAGTATTCATTTAATCAAAGAGAATATGAGCAGAGTATTAACTTTTTAAACTCTGGGTAGCCAAAACAAGGATTACACTCTTTCCAATATCAAAGCAGAATAAAAGAAAAAGGGCATGGGAAAGTTCTCAAATTTGCAACATTTCCAAGATAAATGAATATGTCATTAAAGTTTGTAAAAAGTAAGCATGAAAAGTTAGAAATCCATAAACTATTAATCTTGACCCAGAACAGAATGAGACCATCACAAGACATCCTTACCAGAAGATATGAATTCAAAGAACAGCATGTTCAAGTAATCTGCAGTGATTTAAACTCACGCCAAAAAGTGTCAATTTTCAAACAAGGTAAATTCAGATTAATGGAAAAAATCACGTATAATTATTTTAGCATTCAAAATTGGTATTTTAGCTATCCTTTAATGCAAGGTATCTTTCCTTTGGAGTGCTGACATTAAAACAATTTTTAAATTCATCCACCCAAACAATAGAGATTATCTAGAAGACATCGACTACTTTGTTGTCATTATATGGAGACCTCTTTAAAAGTTCTCTTGGTATTACAATTTACTACAGATGAAAAACAGGTAACAATGCCTCCCCAAATTGAGTGCAATCATCACTATACAGAAGATTTTCACAACTTAAAGGTTATTTATCATACAATTGCTTCAGTCCACAGTAACTCTTAAGAAGTAATTGAGCCACCAGGGAAGTCCATTAAAAGTTCTCTTGGTATTACAATTTACTACAGATGAAAAACAGGTAACAATGCCTCCCCAAATTGAGTGCAATCATCACCACACAGAAGATTTTCACAACTTAAAGGCTATTTATCATATAATTGCTTCAGTCCACAGTAACTCTTAAGAAATAATAGCCATACCACTTGCATCTGTTTTGAGGGTTCAATCTCATTTTAACAAGGTCTATCAACTCTCAAGATAGGGAGATACACACGTGCAGGATTTCCACCCACAACCCACTACATAAATGTTTCACCATTCTTAACTATACAAACAAAACCTCGTACAGAACAGTACACCACTTTCATACTAACCTCACCATACCATCTCCTTCCCATCCGATCAGTCACAGAACACACCGTTCCCAAATAACACCTCTCAATCTCCTTGAACCAACCCATTAACACAACCAGTCAGCAGCATTCCTCACAAGAATACAGTCCTATCGACCTTCACACATCAACTGAATCTCTAAATTAAATTCACTTTCCCTCATTCACTGAAACTCAACTTCCAAAACCCGACGCGATCCTCGCTTTCAGTAGACTCAATCTCACTTAAATGATCACTCAGTTTTTTGTCAACCGTCACCCGGTCCCCTCACGTAACCGCCTCACCTCCCCCCCGCCACCGCCCGTCCCCTAGGCTCCCATCAACTCCCAAAGTTGCCACTCCTCAACGAAAATGACAAAAAAAAAAAAAAATGTACCTCAACCTCAAACCTGCGCTTCCCCACTTTCCCCCTCCGAATTTTCCTCTCAGCCTGTTGGCTCACACCGAAAGCAGCTCCGACAACTCTTAACGACCCAAGCCGGGCCTCGTCCCACACATCTCGGCGACTGAAATCACCCTGCCTCGGTCAAACCGCCCCCCACTAACGCGCCTACTCTGAACAGACTCTTGGTCGCCGCTGCCTCCCCTCCATTCATCCCCGGCCCATTCATCTCACAGCCGGATCCCAGACACGCCCCCCGGCCTCCTCCCTCACTCCCACCGTCCCGGCCGGCTCGGGACCCTCACCAGATTAGAGGCTCTCGCTGAGGGAGACTCTTTTCGCTTCTCCCTTGCCCTCTTTCAAGCCTCCTCTCGCCCCTCGAGTAGCCGCAGCGTAGAACACGCAGATACACACACACCGCCTCCTCTGTCGCCTCCTCAGATGCTTCTTACTCCCCTCCTCTATGTCTCGCGCTCCGCTCCGCGTTGTGTGCGCGTGCGCGCGCGAGCGTCTCAGCACGAGCCCACCCGGCCAGCTACCGCTGGTAGGTAAAGAGAGGGCGGGGTTAAGGGAGCGGGGTACGAGCCCAAGCTCGCGCTTGCTCGGGAGCTGAGAAGGCGCACGCGTACTCCTGTCAGGGAATTCAGATAGAGAGGGGGACGGAGGGGGGCGAGGAAGGGAGGGGAAGAAAGGAGGGGGGAGGGGCGGAGAAAACCGACGGAGCAGCCCCAACTCCGAACTGCCCCTATCGCAGCGAGGTGCCAAGTAGCTACCCAGCTAGAGCGTGCGCACTCCTCTCCCACTCGCCTCAGCGCAGCGGGAGAGAGGGATGCTCGTCAAGAGAAAGGCTTCGCTCTTTTCCAAAAAGAAAATCTGTGAGGAGCCACGCGTGACATCTCCTGTGTGTTCAAAAGCTCTCCACGGCTGCTTTACCCTCTTCCCTTCAAAAGAAAGAATCCAAGCACACACTTCTTCCTAGATACCCACCGCCCATTCTCAGTTCTCTACATGTCTCTAAATGCGGTCGCTCGGCCGAGATGTGGTACTCGCCAGCATCTTTTCACCCGCCACCCCTAACTCCCTTTTTCCAACTCTCGACTTTTCTCGCGAGACCCATACCTGCCGGCTTCGGGATTAGAAGTCGAAGCACATATTTACAAATACCGGTCTCCCGATTACGCTGCGACGGCAATAGCCATAGCATGTTCCCCCTACCCTCCAGGACCGCAGTGCGCGCGCGCGGGGGCTGGGCAACCACGAAAGCAGGGATGGGAAAGGGAAGCTATGAAACGGATTTTTGACGGCATGTAACCGCTAGGCCTGGGCACGTGCCCTGCGCCTCGCGGGCGGGTGCGGTGTACCCTGGGAATTGTAGTTTTTGTTCCCACCTCCAGTCCCACTCCCACCTCAGCCTTACTTAGGCCTCTGTCCAAGAGGGGGATTACTGACACCATTTTGCCGGGAACAATGGCCCTCAGCCGAGGCAGCGTAGGGTGGGGGAGGGAATAATGTTTTAAGGGTTCAGTTAACCTCTCCTGGCCCCTCGGTACCATAGCAACCCCTCAGAAACCTGGCCACTCCCCCTCGCTGCTCCGCCGGGCTCCAAGATTGCGCGCATGCGAAAAGGCCACCTCCCCCTGAGGCTGGCTCTCACCGTCTCCTACAGTCCACCTTCCAGATTCACTAGTTAGTTGTTAGTGACTGCTACCTTCTTTGACGTTTCACAGCAGGTTAACCTCCGCGCAGTGACTTTATCTAAGAACAGCTTCCTGCCCTGTATCAAGTGCAATACAAAATTGTTTCTATCGCTCTCACGTGAGCAATCCTGACTCTCCAGAGGAGGAAACTGAGGCTCGGGGGCGGGGGGTGGGGGTGGGAATGGACATGACTTGCTCAAGTTTGCATAACTATGTATGGAAGAGTCAGAACTTTAACCCAGGTGTGTTCACTCCAGAGCCCATGAAATTTTCAGCCCCTCAGGTTGCATCTGGTATCAGAGACCCTGAAGAAAACTCCTAAAGGGCAGGATTTCTTTCTGAATGCCCCTCAAGCTTTAGCGGGATGCCCTGAGGGTAGGAGACTGTGTGGAAAATGCCAGGCTAATATTTTCAAATGCCCAACCTCGGGACCCCATCACAGAGCTGTACTAATCTCTCCTCTCCACCATTTTCTTTTTCGTACTGTACACGTCAGAACCTCAGCCTTTTTCAGCTTTAAAAAAAATCAATAAATTTAACTGAGGTTTCCGAAGTCCAAAGGGAGTGGAATGATGGGAGACCTTGTAGCCCTTGTTTTTTGTCTTTGCACCTTTCATCTTGAAGGTCACTTATTAATCCTAGTACTGCCAGAACATATAAGGAAACCAGACCCGTGTGTGCCCCTAACAAATCCACCCCCTTTCCATTTTTGACAAGGGTGGGAGACTCTGAGGAACTAAATTCAGGACTATGAAGTTCAGCTATTCCACCTGTAGCTAAAATTTAAAGAGCAAGATGTGATTTTTTCAAATAGTGCAACCACCTTACCTGAAAGGTCTCTGCATTCCAAATTAGCTGTAGAACGGACGGGGTCTCCCAAACTCTGTCTTCCCTCCCCGTCCCTGAAGAGAGTTCCTTTTCCCTGTTGAATCCCAGGTGGCGCTAGTAGTAAAGAACCTGCCTGCCAATGCAGGATACTTATGACGCGGATCGCTGGGCAACCCACTCCAGTATTCTTGCCTGGAGAATCCCATGAACAAAGGAGCCAGACAGGCTATATAGTCCATAGGGTCGCACAGAGTCAGACACGACTGAAGCTACTTAGCACACAGAAACACACACACAGCACATGGGGAAAACAGGAAGTACAGCCAAATAACCACCAAAGGGCACTATCAAAGGTTACCAAGTTATTTCAAACTTTTGTAGGTCCCAACTCCCACTGAGATGGTAACTACAAACTTGTGCCCTTTTCCTTTTATTTCTCAATGTCACCGTACTTCCACCACCACACACATCTATCCACCTTTAGGAAAATCAACAGGTACTTCCCTCAGTTGTGGCCTGCTCCTCTTCATTTGTTCCTGAGCCTTGTGTGTTAGCCTGTCAAGCTGCTCAAATGAGAACCCTTCTGCAAAGGTCCTCTTCTTCAGTTAAACATTTGCTAAACAACTATGAAGTAGTATGACTTTTACAAATATCAGAAATTAGAAAATCAAATTTAAGTCTGCTTCCCATCCAAATACAGGCCCTTCTCAATTTAGACCTTTTATTGACAGATGCACTCTTCTGTTTGAAAAAACCTGTCCGTAACTCAGCACAAATGCCACCATAAGCAGAAAGGGGAGTGGGCAATTATAGTAGCCAGCAATGTATGGCAGGGACCATTCCTTTCTGATCCACTGGTTTCCACTTACTCTCAAATGGCATTTGTGATGTTTCTATTCACCAGATAGAAATTTTAGTTCATATTGACCACTTGTAATTTGGCTTTACATTATTCCAGGAAAACATCCTTCTAATAATCTAGTTTATCTTGTCTGAAGGCTCTGGTGCCAAGAAATTAGCAAAGGCTTCACAGGAGCTATTTTCTGAACCCAGCATCCCATAGGGGTGGGTATGGGGGTTAGTTTCATGGCCCTACTAGGTGCTGATCTCCTATTTACCACACAGATGGTAACTCCTCAACCAACAAGATAGAACTAAGATGAACATCAAAATTTAGCTGACTACTACAGCCTTGAGTAGAGTAGTGACTCTTTTTGGAACTCAGTTTCTGACTCTGAACCCTCCTTTGACCAGATTTTTGGGAAAACAATATGTCATTCTTGTTCTTTTCCTTATCCCAGGTGATGCTATAGTTTAGGGGTCTTACGTAGTACCCAAGCAAGGGGGTACAGTAAATGTATATGCTTCCAAGTCCTTAGATCCTGTCAATAACTGCTAGCTCTCTGCCCACATGGAATTTTTCAGGCGCTGTGTCCTCACCAATATCTCTTCCACACTTGGGGGCGCAGAACTCAATGCCAGGGTCACTTGCTATTCCATCTACCTAGACATTTTACACAGCTCTTTCTCTGTTGAGTCTTCATGCCAACCAAGTGTTGCTTCTCGAAGTATATGCTGCTTGAGCTCCCAGAGAGCACTCTCTCTCTGCATCATTCACCCCAAGAAGAGGGGAGTAAGGAAAAGAAAAATCCTTTTTTTTAAGCTAATGCAAATCTTTCTCCCTTCTAGTTTCCTGGCTCAGATACTTCGTCTCTGCACCTGCACCCAATCCACCTTCCTTAGGGCTTACACTTTTGGAACATGAAAGTCATGGAGACTGGCAGAATATTTGTTTTCCTGCTTTTCCACCTCCCTCCCCTGAGATATACCACAAAGGTGACTAATTTGAGAGAGAAGAGAGAAAATAGAAAAGGGGGAAAGAAAAAAATCCACTTATATCTCAAAATAATATTGCAGCACATTCTCCTTCAATTAAATGTTAGCATGTCAGCAAAGAAAATTTACTTGTCATCCAGATGCCTCCTCCCAGAGCTTAGATGCCTGGGTGATCTTTTCTCCAGGCAAGCCTTGGCACCCGGGGAGTTTCTCACCTGGATCATCTAGGGTATATTAATGTCCTCCTGGGAGGCTCTCCTTCCTCCAGCACAGGTTGAGTGTCCCCTGAGGAAGAATAAGCATCACCTATCTCAGAAATGAGTGGGCTTCCCTGGTGGCTCAGTGGTACAGAATCTGCCCACCAATGCAGGAAATGCAGGTTTGATCCCTGGGTCAGGAAGATCCCCTGGAGAAGGAAATGGCAACCCTCTCCAGTATTCTTACCTGGGAAATCCCAAGGACAGAGGAACCTGGCAGACTACAGTCCATGGGGTCACAAAGAGTCAGACACGACTTAGTGACTAAACAACCTCAGCAATGACCTCAGAAATGAGCAGTTATCTTTGGCATAGTGACTGACTTAGAAACACTCCACCTTTCAGATTGGACAGTGTAATTTCTCAAGGCTTACAATGGTGTCTGATCTCTCCTAAACACAGTCTTCCCTCATGTGCCCTAGGTCGTATGTGTGTGTGTGTGTGTGTGTGTGTGTGTGTGTGTGTGTGCTCAGTCATGTCTGACTCTTTGTGACTCCATGGATTATAGACTGCCAGGCTCCTCTGTCCTTGGGATTTCCCCAGCAAGAATACTGGAGTGGGTTGCCATTTCCTTCTCCAGGGAATCTTCCTGACCCAGGGATTAAACCCACATCTTCTGTGTCTCCTGCATTGGCATGTGGATTATTTACCACTGAGCTACCTGGGAAGCCTGATCCATATTGTTGTTGTTATTCAGTCACTAAGTTGAGTCTGACTATCTGTGACCCCATGGACTACAGTACGCCAGGCTCCCCTGTCCTTCACTATCTCCCAGAGTTTGCTCAAACTCATGTCCGTTGAGTCAATGATGCCATCCAACCATCTCATCCTCTACTGCCCCCTTCTCCCCCTGCCCTCAATCTTTCCCAGCATCAGTGTCTTTTTCAACGAGTTGGCTCTTCACATCAGGTGGCCAAATTATAAGAGCTTCAGCTTCAGCGTCAGTCCTTCCAATGAATATTCAGGGTTTATTTCCTTTGGAATTGACTGGTTTGATCTCCCTGCAGTCCAAGGAGCTCTCAAGAGTCTTCTCCAGCACCACAGTTCAAAAGCATCAATTCGATGCTCAACCTTCTTTATGGTCCAACTCTCACATGCGTGCATGACTACTGAAAAAACCATAGCTTTGAACATACAAACCTTTGTTGGCAAAGTGATGTCTCTGCTTGTTTAGGTTTGCATGCTGTCTAGGTTTGTCATAGCTTTTCTTCCAAGGTTCAAGCGTCTTTTAATTTCATGGCTGCAGTCACCATCTGCAGTGATTTTGGAGCCCAAGAAAATAAAATCTACCACTGTATCCACTTTCCCTATGTATTTGTCATGAAGTGATGGGACCAGATCCCTCGATCTTAGTTTTTTGAATGTCGAGTTCTAAGCCAGCTTTTTTCACTCTCCTCTTTCACCCTTATCAAGAGGCTCTTTAGTTCTTTGCTTTCTGCCTTTAGAATGGTGTCATCTGCATGTCTGAGGTTATTGATGTTTCTTCTGGCAATCTGATTCCAGCTTGTGCTTCATCTAGCCTGCCATTTTGCATGATGTACTCTGCATATAAGTTAAATAAGCAGGGTGACAATGTACAGCTTTGATATACTCCTTTCTCAATTTTGAACCAGTCTGTTGTTCCATGTTCGGTTCTAAATGTTGCTTCTTGGCCTGCATACAGGTTTTTCAGGAGGCAGGTAAAGTGGTCCAGTATTCCCATCACTTAAAGAATTTTCCACAATTTGTTGTGGTCCACACAGTCAAAAGCTTTAGCATAGTCAATGAAGCAGAAGTAGATATTTTTCTGGAATTCCCTTGCTTTCTGTATGATCCAATGAATGATGGGAATTTGATCTCTGATTCCTCTGCCTTTTCTAAATCCAGCTTATACATCTAGAATTTCTCGGTTCATGTACTGTTGAAGATTAACTTGAAGGATTTTGAGCATTACCTTGCTAGCATGTGAAATAAGTGCAATTGTACAGTAGTTTGAACATTCTTTGCCATTGCCCTTTTTGTGGATTGGAGTGAAAACTGACCTTTTCCAGTCTTGTGGTCACTGCTGAGTTTTCCATATATCAGGGAAAAAATTTAAGTTAAGTTGCTTTACCTCCTCCTTTATCTGGAGGAGGAAATGACAACCCACTCCAGTATTCTTACCTGAAAAAAAATCTCTGGACAGAGGAAACTGGTGAGCTACAGTCCATGGGGTTGCAAAGAACCAGATATCACTGACTAACTCTTGCAGAGCCTAAAAAAAGAGTAAGCCCACTTACTAAAACTTGCTAGGTATCTGAAATTGTAACTGCTCTGCAAAGACCCCCATGTTTGCAGGATACAGAGCCTTAGTTGGGATGACTGGAATAGACTTTTCCCTCTCCAGGAGAAGATTAGTTCTGCTAGAAATGTACAGTATAGTGCATTTTTCTGAGAATCAGAGAATTCAGTCTCCTGGGCTAATGAACAAGGCTGCATTAACCTATCTACCATTCCTTTCTCTCACCTTCCCTTCCACTGACACTTCTGTATATGTTCCAACATTCCATAATAGTCTTTCAAAGCAGTCTTGTTATTAATACAAATCCTTTCTGTAGCAGAAATGAGTCAGAGTCTACCACCACCACCACCACCACCACTACTACTATTACAACAACTGCTACTACTACTAGTAATAAGACAACATTTACTATGTGCTTTATACAAACCCATTGAATTCTATGAGATAGGTGCTATTATTAACACTATTTTTCAGATTAGTAAACCAGTGCACAAAGAAGTTAAAGAATTCATCTTAAAAAAAAAAAAAAGAATTCATCTTAACATTCCCCCAAATTCATCCCACAGTCCTGGTCCATACAGTGCTGAGGCCTGGGAGCAGAGGTCCTTTAGGTCCTTGGTCACCAGGCAGCACAACTTACCAGTCCATTGCCTCCCCGCACAGTGTTCCTTTATGGTCTAGCAAGTCTTAGTTGCACAAGGACCCTGCCAATTACTTGGGAATTTCTGTTAAAGCTGCCTAGGACATTCTTTCTTGTCTCAAGATTTCCTGTCTACCTAGGAGTTGTGCCATGAAACAGAACACAGGTCCCCTCTACCCAGGACCCAGGGGTCTGTGTAACATTGCATTATCACCAACCCTAGTACCAGGAAAAGTTATCTCTAGGCTAGGTAAAATCCTTCTCCCTTTATATTTTCTGGCCATGACACTTTGTCTATATTCCTAATCCTCTTCCTCTAAGGATGTAGGCTTTTGAAACACAAAAACAAAGAGATTGGAAAGTAAAATCTGCTCTTTGTCTTGTGTGGCCCTTCCCGGAGACAATAAATCTTGGGTGGGAAGCAGGGTGAGGGAGAGGGAGATACAGAAAGGAAAAGCAGTAACTACAGAAAACATAAAATTATTGGGACTTCTCTGCCAGTCCAATGGTAAGATTCTGCACTTCCAGTACAGGAGGCATGACTTTGATCCCTGATTGGGGAACTAAGGTCCCACATGCCGCATGGCACAGCCCCTCGCCCCCCGACGCAAAAAGGTATTTGTTTCAATTCTGTGCAAAAAAGATAGTTTATTTAATATATGGTGCTTTCAAATTTGGTCATCCAACTGGAAGATCACAAAGATCCCTACCTTATGCCACATACCAAAAAAATTCCAGATGAATGTTCTTTTCTCTGCTTCCATCCATTGCTGATGGAAGTATGATTCATTACTATCTTTTTTGCAAAGTAATCTAGAAGAATATAATAAAATAAAAAATCTCTAGTATCAGTTCGGAATGGTCTGGGCTGCAAGTGATAGAAAATCTGACTAATAGTGGCTTAAACAAATAAAGGTCTGTTTTTCTTTCACACATAACAAGAAATCTGAAGGGACACAGATCCTAAGCTGCTCAACAAAGTAGTCAAGAACATAAGCTTTTTCTGTCCTTCTGTTCCACTATCCTTGACATGTTGGCTTTTGTCCCTAGGCATTTTACTTTATGCTTATAAGATGGCTACTACATCTAGATATCACAGCTGTATTCAAAGGCAGAAAAGGGAGTAAAGGAATGTCAATGGCCAGGAAATCAAGATGTACCACACTCCTTTTTTTCAAGGAAGGCAATTTTTTCCAGACATCCCCCAAGAAATTACCCATACATCTTCTTTGTCATAACTAGATCATATATTCCAGGAAATAGAACCAAATTCCTTGAGATCATGTTTCTCTGCCTAATACCTGAACAAAGTTAGCATTCTGTTAGCCAAAAAGAAGGCAGAGAATGCCAGGTGATTAGGCAGTTAATGTCTGCTACATACACTTACCCTCTGACTGAGCTGTTCAGAGTCTATCCTACAGAAATAAAAGCACCAAGAAACCTGCATGCCCATTAATAGGGGAGTGGTTATATAATTTCTGTTAATAATGCTGGTTAGTGGTATAGTTTTAAAAGTGTTAGACTGAGAGTCAAGAAACCTGGGCAAAATAATTTTGCTGCTATTTGGACAAAAGAGAAGTACACAGTTATAGTCCCTGCTTCAGGTAGACTTAGAATGCAGATGAAGAGATAAGGCATAAACAAGTGAAAAGGAAAATAATAATTCAAGAATTGTTACAGGGTACTGAACAACTAATTGGCATGTGCATGTTGCTTATAAGTGCTGCAAACAGTCAGACATTCATTCATTCTTAGGATTTTAGTACATAAGCTAATATATCAGACTTCCCTGGGTAGCTGCCTTTGCATTCTCCCTTTTCCCAAAATCAGTGTCTAAGATTTAACTCTCATCTGGTTTCCCAGTTTCAGTGGCTGATCTCTTGGCTTGTTACCATCTAATATAATCTGCTCTGTGCACTGGGTCTGGGGCCCAGCTTTGCTCTCCCCCTGTCCACCTCCTTCCCAGAAACCAGTCCTGAAATCTGTCCTGGGAATGGCTGAGTTTGTGCTTCTTACTCCCAGATTTCCATGATACTGCTTATGTGGATCTGAACTGCATCAGCCTCCTTTCTAGTCTCTTTGCCTATGTACCCATACCACCAGTATGGGAATGGTAGCCATCAATGGTCATTCTAACCCACAGATCCATCCTATCATTTATCTGCTTAAAAACCTTCAATGGGCTCCTAGGGATTAAGAGATTTACCCTCTGCTCAAAACAACTTAAAAATAGACAAAATATATGGAAAAATGAATTTCAGACACTGGCATCAAGCAGTACAGAAAAATAAGTACTGAGAGATGGGAATTAAATGAGGTGAGTTCTGCAATTGCCTCAGCTAACTCCTGAAGACAGGTTTCAGGCCACACTTCAGGGAGAAGGGATTCAAATGGAGCTTGGTGTTCTCCCTGAGTTGAGGAGGTGGAGCTGAGGATTCAGGGAAGCCAGGATAGCTAGACTTCATAAAACTAAATTCCATAATTGAAGTTACAAAACAAGAGGGAAGGTGAGAGAAATATTTTTAAAACTGTTGGCTGAAAGTTTTCCCACTTTGTTGAAAATTATAAGAGCTACAGGGAGAGTGTAGAACTGGACAGAAAAAGAACTCCAGAGACGTGCAGAGAGTTCCTCTTGAATCGTCAGCTGAACACTGGTCAGCACATTCATGTGAAAAAATTATCTGAGGCTCAGAAAAGAATTACTTGAAAGAAGCAGGGCGGGTATTCTTGGGGCTCATGTAGAGCTGGGATCATTTACATTTCCAAAAGTTGGTGTGGAAAAAATTTCTAACATATGAGACATCAGGAAAAGTACTCAGAGGCATATTACCTCAGTACTAAAGCAAATTAACCAAAAGACTATTTTGTTCCCATCTACAATACACAAAAGTAAGCTTCAAAGGGATAAAACTTTTTCCAAGTGATTTATCCCTGTCCCAAAACAAAGTTCAAAATCATTTAAAAGAATAAAAAAAAATACAGAACCCAACATGGTAAAAGCCACAATGGTTCAGTTCAGTTCAGTCACTCAGTCATGTCCAGTTCTTTGCAACCCCATGGACTGCAGCACTTCAGGTTTCCCTGCCTGTCACCAACTCCGAGAGCTTGCTCAAACTCATGTCCACTGAGTCGGTGATGACATCCAACCATCTCATCCTCTGTTGTCCCCTTCTCCTTCCACCTTCAATCTTTCCCAGCATCAGTGTCTTTTCCAGAGTCAGTTCTTTGCATCAGATAGCCAAAGTACTGGAGCTTCAGCTTCATCATCAGTCTTTCCAATGAATATTCAAGACTGATTTTCTTTAAGATTGGCTGGTTTAATCTCCTTGCTGTCCAAGGGACTCTCAAGAGTCTTCTCCAATCATGGTTCAAAAGCATCAATTCTTTGGTGCTCACCTTGACCTGATGGACAGACTGCCTGATGAACTATGGCCAGAGGTTCATGACATTGTACAGGAGACAGGAATCAAGACCATCCCCAAGAAAAAAAAATGCAAAAGAGCAAAATGGCTGTCTGAGGAGGCCTTACAAATACCTGTGAAAAGAAGGGAAGTGAAAAGCAAAGGAGAAAAGGAAAGATATAGCCATTTGAATGCTGAGTTCCAAAGAATAGCAAGGAGAGAAAAGAAAACCTTCCTCAGTGATCAATGCAAAGAAAAAGAGGAAAACAATAGCATGGGAAAGACTAGAGAGTTCTTCAAGAAAATGAGAGATACAAAGGGAACATTTCATGCAAAGATGGGTTCGATAAAGTCCAGAAATCGTATGGACCTAACAGAAGCAGACGATATTAAGAAGAAGTGGCAAGAATACACAGAAGAACTGTACAAAAAAGATCTTCACGACCCAGATAATCACAATGGTGTGATAACTCACCTAGAACCAGACATCCTGGAATGTGAAGCCAAGAGGGACTTCAGTTCAGTTCAGTTCAGTCGCTCAGTTGTGTCCAACTCTTTGTGACCCCATGAATCGCAGCACTCGAGGCCTCCCTGTCCATCACCAACTCCTGGAGTTTACTCAAACTCATGTCCATTGAGTCAGTGATGCCATCCAGTCATCTCATCCTCTGTTGTCCCCTTCTCCTCCTGCCCCCAATCCCTCCCATCATCAGGGTCTTTTCAAATGAGTCAGCTCTTCGCATGAGGTGGCCAAAGTACTGGAGTTTCAGCTTCAGCATCAGTCCTTCCAATGAACACCCAGGACTAATCTCCTTTAGGATGCACTGGTTGGATCTCCTTGCAGTCCAAGGGACTCTCAAGAGTCTTCTCCAACACCACAGATCAAAAGCATCAATTTCTCGGCGCTCAGCTTTCTTCACAGTCCAAATCTCACATCCATACATGACCACTGGAAAAAACATAGCCTTGACCAGACAGACCTTTGATGGCAAAGTAATGTCTCTGCTTTTTAATATGCTATCTAGGTTGGTCAAACTTTCCTTCAAAGGATTAAGCGCCTTTTAATTTGATAGCTGCAGTCACCATCTGCAGTGATTTTGGAGCCCCCAAAAATAAAGTCTGACACTGTTTCCACTGTCTTCCCATCTATTTCCCATGAGGTGATGGGACCAGATGCCATTATCTTAGTTTTCTGAATGATAAGCTTTAAGCCAACTTTTTCACTCTCTTCTTTCACTTTCATCAAGAGGCTCTTTAGTTCCTCTTCACTTTCTGCCATAAGGGTGGTGTCATCTGCATATCTGAGGTGATTGATATTTCTCCTGGCAATCTTGATTCCAGCTTGTCATTCATCCAGCCCAGCGTTTCTCATGATGTACTCTGCATATAAGTTAAAAAAGCAGGGTGACAATATACAGCCTTGACATACTCCTTTTCCTATTTGGAACCAGTCTGTTGTTCCATGTCCAGTTCTAACTGTTGCTTCCTGACCTGCATACAGGTTTCTCAAGAGGCAGGTCAGGTGGTCTGGTAGTCTCATCTCTTTCAGAATTTTCCAGTTTGTTGTGATCCACACAGTCAAAGGTTTAGTGTAGTATATGAGGCAGAAGTAGATGTTTTTCTGGAATTGTCTTGCTTTTTCTATGATCCAATGGATGTTGGCAATTTGATCTCTGGTTCCTCTGCCTTTTCTAAATCCAGCTTGAACACCTGGAGATTCTCGGTTCACATACTGTTGAAGCCTAGCTTAGAGAATTTTGAGCATTACTTTGTTAGCGTGTTAAACGAATGCAATTGTGCAACAGCTTGAACATTCTTTGGTATTGTCCTTCTTTGGGATTGGAATGAAAACTGATCTTTCCCAGTCCTGTAACCACTGCTGAGTTTTCCACATTTGCTGGCATATTGAGTGCAGCACTTTCACAGCATCTTCTTTCAGGATTTGAAATAGCTCAACTGGAATTCCATCACCTTCACTAGCTTTGTTCGTAGTGATGCTTCCTAAGGCCCACTTGACTTTGCACTCCAGCATGTCTGGCTCTAGTTATCTGGGTCATTAAGACTTTTTTGTATAGTTCTTTTGTGTATTCTTGCCACATCTTGTTAATCTCTTCTGCTTCTGTTAGGTTTATTCCATTTCTGTCCTTTATTGTGCCCATCTTTGCATGAAATGTTCCCTTGGTATCTCTAATTTTCTTGAAGAGATCCCTAGTCTTTCCCATTCTATTGTTTTCCTCTATTTCTTTGCATTGATCACTGAGGAAGGCTTTCTTATCTCTCCTTGCTATTCTTTGGAACTCTGCATTCAGATGGATGTATCTTTCCTTTTCTCACAATGTCTGGGGTTCAATTTAACAAATGATCAGACATGCACAATAGCAGAAAAATGCAACCAATATGAAGAAATCAGTCAATAGAAAGGAACCCACAAATGAAACAATGAGAAAATTAATTGAAATGGACATTAAAACAGCTTTTATAACTATGTTTTATATGTTGAAAAATGTGGAGAGAAGAGTGAGCATATTAAGGAGAAAGATGGGAGATTTTTTTTAAAGGACCCAGATTGAACTTCTAGAGATAATAAAGTCATTGTCTGAAATGAAAAATACAATGGAGGGGATTAATAGTCTGATTATTTTCCTACGAAATGTTCTGACATCCACAGAAGAGAAAACACAGTTCTTGAAAGCATAATGCTTATAAGCATAAGGCCTACTCGTGAAGAGAACTTCTGTACTCAGTAGGTTATATTGTTTCCAGCAAGATGTCTGCTATCATCTTATCATTGCTCAGCATATATAGTATCTTTTTTATTTTTATTTTTTTTAAATTTTATATATTTAGTTGCACTGGGTCTTAGTTGCAGCATGTGGTATCTAGTTCCCTGACCAGGGGTTGAACTCAGGGCCCCCTGTATTGGGAACACAGAGCCTTAGCCACCAGACCAGCAGTGAAGTCCTAAAGTATCTTTTTTAAAAAAACAAGTTTCTTAAAATATTTTCTTCAACATTGGACATTGTAGAAGAAAAGACTGATGAACTTGAAAACATAGCTATAGAAACTACCCAAAATTAAAGACACAGAGAGGGGGGGAAAGGCAAAAAAAAAAAAAAAAAAAAATGAACAGAGCTTTAGTGAGCTGTGCAACAACTTCAAGGGGCCTTAATATACATGTAATGGAAGTTTCAAAAAGAGAGGGAGGGAGAAAAATATTTGAAAAACTGTTGGCTGAAAATTTTCCCACCTTGTTGAAAATTAGAAAACCACAGATCCAGGAAGCTTAAAAAAACGCAAGCAGAATAAACATTCAGAAAACCTCACTAAGTAGTGTCAAACCAAATTGCTTAAAATCAGTGATAAAAATCTTAAAGCAGCTTGTTTAAAAAAATACTTTTTGTACAGAACAATGGTAAGGATGATAGCAGACGTCTTATTGGAAACAATATAACCTATTGGCAACAGAAGCTGCCTTCACAAGTAAATCTTACATTTGAAAGCATTCTGTTTCAAGAACTGTGTTATCTCTCAGCCATGAAAGGGAATGAAATTGGGTCATTTGTAGAGAGGTGGATGGACCTCGAGACAGTTATACAGAGTGAAGTAAGTCAGAAAGAGAAAAATATGGTATATTAATGCATATATGTGGAGTCTGAAAAAATTGGTGTAGACAATCTTATTTACAAAGCAGAAATAGCAACACAGACATAGAAAACATACATAGGGATACAAGAGGGAGGGCAGGGTGTGATGGACTGAGGGTTTGGAATTGACATATTTACACTATTGATACTTAAAATAGATAACTAAAGAGAACCTACTGAATAGCACAGGGAACTCTACTCAGTGCTCTGTGGTGACCTAAATGGGAAGGAAATCCAAAAGATAGGGGATGTGTGTATACATATAGCTGATTCATTTGCTGTACAGTAGAAATTAACACAACATTGTTAAGCAATATATTTGAATCAACATTTTAAAACTATAAATACAACTAAAAAAAACAGTGACATCTCTTCTGTGGACCTCAGCAAATATTTGCTGGAAAATAATGAGGCTCAGATGTATTTATTTATTACATTCATTAATTTAACACATTCCGTGTTCAACTTAAGGTAAGAACCCAGGTGCATGCGTGCGTGCTTAGTCACTACAGTCGTGTCTGACTCTTTGCTACCCTATGGACTGTAGCCTACCAGGCTCCTCTGTCCATGGGATGCTCCAGGCAAGAATACTGGAGTGGGTTGCCATGCCCTCCTCTAGGGAATCTTCCCAACCTAGGGATCGAACATGCGTCTGCCTGTGTCTCCTGCATTGCAGGCAGATTCTTTACCCACTGAGCCACCTGGGAAGCCCCAAGAACCCAGGGCAGAAAGCCAAGTCCCAGCATTTGAGCTTACAGTTTAGTCAGGGGCCCAAAAAATATCTGTGGTTTTATAATCTCCAAAAAATTTTTTAAGTGTTTGGCCATTAGTTTTTTAATAGTTTGGCTTTGATGTTAGGAAGATGGACTTGTTGATAATGGCTTTCAAACAATTGAGCAGGGAATTTTTATGTGAACTTTAAGATGTCTTTTCAACCCTCTTGGCAAATCAGTGAAATTGGAAAACCAGCCTTCTTTTTTCATTTGATACTACTGTATATAGCAAGTTGTATCGTGATCAATAGCTCCGTGGAACTGTGAACTTCTCTCATTCTGGGATCCCGTATATATCAGTAGTAATCTATACTGATTCCCAATCCAAAACCTAAAAAATTTATCCTTTTCCATCATCATTACATTGTACCATTTGGACTCTACTTTCAATGATGTATTTTCACTCATCTGTACATATTCTTTTACCTTGTTCTTTTCTTTCACAATTGAATCCTCTTGACCAGCTGCTCTAATATGCTTATCTCAAGAGTCTCAGCAAAAACACATTGCTTTTGATGTGTTTAGTGTTACTAGTCTTTGTATATTTTACGGTATTAGTTCTTTCACTTTTTTTGGCTTTCCATTTGTATTTTATATAAAATAATAAGAGAAAATGTAATAAAATATTTGAATCACTGCAAAATTTGCTCTACCACAATGGCTTTGTTGTCATAACTGGAGGGTTGGCTAGCAGGCAATAGCTTGAAATATTTGTCTGATGTATTCAAGTCCAAATTTAGTCCAAAGAAGATGGTTTGGATATGTTAATATATAATGTATAACTGTGCAGATGTTATAAAAGTCAAGTGTATAAAATCTAGAAACCTCCTGTGAAACCAAATAACCCTAATACAAAGTAGAAAGTAATGTGTGCTATTAACAGGTATCAACTTAGAAATAGCTATGGGGAGTTATGGGAGATTAGATTGAAGCAACACTGATGTGGACTTTGAAAGATTGGTAAGATCTAGATGGGCCAAGATGATGGGAAAGGACCTTCTAGGTGGAAGCAAAGACTTGCTTGCATATTTGACGTTTGTAACTTCCTTGGGTTGGTGGGGAAAATTCAAGCTTCCCTTATTCCCATCTACTCGCAAAATAGAGGACTTATGATAAGGTTTAGGAACACAGAATTGAATCACTCTCTTAGGAGTAGAACTTGCGAGGTTAAAAGCCACTGCCATGGGATCTCTACTTTGGCATATCTCTGTCTTGACCTTCCCCTTGCTTGGATATCTTTCTTTGTCTAGTTAACCTGTTGGACTGTGCCTTTTCTCCAGTGCAGGTGGAAGAATAGAAATATCCATTCCTAGACCACCATCCTTCACTGAGTAGGCCAACTGGGAACTTAGATAGAGTCCAAGAGATTGGAAACCTGGAAATGGAGGATAATATTAAGGCATGTTCTGCTCTAATCCCTCTAAGCCAGGGTTTCCCAGCTTTAGTACTGTTGATATTCTTTGTTGTGGGGACTAGTCTGTGCATTGTAGGATGTTTAGCAGAGTCCCAAGTAGATGCTTGTAGCACCTCCTCCACAAAGAGGAGAAAGGGCAAAATCACCCATGTTGAGAACCACTGCTCTAATCCTTTTGAAAATGTTATCTATGATTCCAGCTACTCATAGTCTCACTAGTAAGATTGAGAGGGACAGAAAGAACCCAGGGTATGAGCCCAAATGGAAGGACCAAGAAATTTAATTGGCCAGTCTCTAGTTTAGACCCTAAGCTGAAAAGCTTCATCTCTTTTAGACTCCTCATAGTTCATACATGCTCTAAAGTTAAGATATGGATGTCTCCCTAATCCTGTATTGCAGTTTCTTCTCATAGAGCACAATTAACATCTAATATGGCTCATCCACCTTTGGTGAACATATACACACATACTGTGGTGACATCAGTATCTCTGCTTACTGGCTGGGGAATGGTGGTAGATGCGTCTCAATATCCTGTGAAAGTTTGGAGAGTAGGCAGAGGTCATGGAAAGGGGTCTAATTATCTCTCACTAGTCAGTTTGTGAATCTTGCCATCTGACACCTCTCAGGGTAGGGAAGACCAGGGCAACATTCAGCTTCATCTCAGAAAGATCTAGACCTCTCCTCTTCCTGAGGACTTCTTCATTAAGAAGATAGCCCAGGTCATAGCATCGGAATTAAGAATTCAGGCCCCTACCAAGCACCCAGGTGACATTCTTCTGACTGAAAAAAAAAGAGAGAAATAAAGTGCCTTGGATATATTGAGGGCTTTAATTTTTTCCTTAGGAAGAAAAGATTAATTTGCTCATAGAATGGCCTTCATATTATTAAATTTTATTGGGCATTATATGGTCATTATATTAATAGTTACTTGAAACACATTGTAAAATTCAATATGTAGATCTGGGTTGCATAGCAGGTACATTGTTCTAAATTCCCCACTCCCCCTACAAACTCACCCCTCACAGAGTTTTTCCACAGCCTCATTGAGTGGGCAATGGGCCTTTGTCACCTCACACCTGGGATAAGCTGATTGGATCAGGTTAGGCACTTAACCTGAGCTAATCAGCTTCTCTTCCCTAAGAATTTGGAAGGGGGCTCAGTAACTTCAGTTAGCTAGCCACAGGTGCTGGACTGACACAGAAATAATTTTGGAGGCCATGTGTGGGCTATACAAACTGATGAGTTGGCAAAGAATTAAGTCTTCAGTCTGTTTAAGTTTCTGTTTACCCTACCAGGTTATCAGATCAAAGAACATAGGAACCTTCTGCACACTAGAGTAGTCCCAGAGTCTGGTACAGTGCCTGATGCATAATAGACACTCAATAAATATTCATCAAAAAAAGTTTTGAGCAGTTTTACCCCAGTGGCTGAGTGGTAAAGAACCTTCCTGCCAATGCAGGAGACAAAGTGGAAGCCATGAGTTCAATCCCAGGGTGGGAAAGATCCCCTGGAGAAGGAAATGATAACCTACCCCAGTATTCTTGCCTGGAGAATTCCATGGACAGAGGAGCCTGGCGGGCTATATAGTCCATGGAATTGCAAAACAGTCAGACATGGCTTAGCAACTAAACAACAACAAACCACTTAATAGAATGCAAATGTGTGCTCAGTCCTTTCAGTCACGTCCAACTCTTTGTCCTCTTCCAGGGGATCTTTCCAACCCAAGGATTGAATCCATGTCTCCTGTGTCTCCTGCATTGCAGGTGGGTTCTTTACCACTGAGCCACCGGGGAAACCCACTTAAGAGAATAAATAACGGCTATTTGTCTTCTTTCTCTGATTAACTGTTTAAGCATTCATCTGCCTTTATTAATAGAAAGTCACTATTTCCCTTTTGAGGGCTCTATCCCCCATAAACTTGGTAAAGAAGATAAGAACCTATTTATTCCAAGATGATGAATCCTATTTCTAAATTCTAGGCAGAGGGAGAGAGAACTGGAAAGCCTAGTCAGTGCACTAGCACCATTATTTTTCTTGCCACCTCCCCTGGTCAGGCATAGTGCAAGTGTTCCGAGTGTCAGGGTTACAGGTCTTTGAGTTAATTCTTCATGCTCAACTATTGACCCTCAAAACATATCACTGTGTTTTCTAGATTCAGTCCTGGGGCTTTAAATCTTAGAATCAGCCCAAACCCCAAGAATCCCTAGGTTCTGGTGTTGATCCCAGATAAGCAACCCAGATTTTTTCTGCCTAAAAGGTAATTTTTCCTTTGGGACCACTGGCACCCTTTCTTGCCATTCCACAGATGTCTAAAACTTTGAATCTAAGCAAGAAGTAATTGAATTCTTGGCCCTTTCCCTCTCAGAAAGCCCTTTGCCTTCTTATGCAGATTTGTCTACTCCTTCCCCCAAGATTCTCCAGAGCTCTGAATAACATTGTTAAAACACAAGGGGGAAAGGTCTTGTTATTTCTTGGCTAAGAGTGCCTTTCTGCCTTCCATTTACATGACTTAGGGAACTAGGCAAATCATTTTTTTCTATAATAAAATATCTGCCCAGAGTGAGTCACAGTCTTTATGATATCAAAAAGAGTGGGATTTTTTTTTAAATTCCACTCTACTAGGTACCTAGCTATATAAGAACAAACAAAGATGCAATTACCTGGAATGTGCTTTCAGTGTAACTCTTCCAGAAATCTGTAGAGGTTGTAGGCCAAGGATCTGGGTCATCAGGGTTTTGACTCTCTGAAGTACCTAACAACATGCAAGGGCAAGAGAGAGGACTATCCAGTATTACTTCATTTCAACTTGCTTGCATCTGCAAAGACCCTATTTGCAAATGTCACATGTACAGGTACTGGGAATTGGACTTAAACATTTTTGCGGAGAGCACAGTTCAGCTCACAACAGGAACTAACACCCACCATGAGAAAACCAACATCTGTGTTAAGGTTGTATCTCTTGCTGTTTCCATCTTTGAGGTGCTAGAAATATGCTATGTTCTGCATAGCAGTGGGGGTAAGTTCCATCTCCTCCATTCTATGTTACCTTTTATCGCTCTGTGACTAATGGGATAGATCCCTTGTAAAATCAGCTCCTTGTATTTTGCCTGAAACCTCTTTTTACCCAGGGTTTAGACACTAGTCCACCCAGCCCACAAGGGCTTCCCTGGTGATTCAGATGGTAAAGAATCTGCTTGCAATGCAGGAGACCCAGGTTCAATCCCTGGGTCGAGAAGATCCCCTGAAGAAGGTAATGGCTACCCACTCCAGTATACTTGCCTGGGAAATCCCACGGACAGAGGAGCCTGGCGGGCTACAGTCCATGGGATTGCAAACAGTCAGACACAACTGAGAGACTAACACTAACACACACCACACAGTGTTTGTCAGGAGACAGACAATACATGTAGTAGAGTGATCAAGCATGTAAGCACTGCAATTAGACTTTCTGAATCTACTAGTATGTGCGGTGTTGGTTAAGTTATTTAATCTCCTTAAGCTTTAGGCTCCTAATTTGGAAAGTAGGTATGAATGATAATCTACCTCACTTGAGGATTAAATGAGATATCAGACATGTATGTAAAACATTTAGCCAAGTTCCTAGAATATGGTGAAGTGTGAAAGTTGCTCAGTCGTGTCCAATTTTTTGCGACCCCATGGACTATACAGTTCATGGAATTCTCTAGGCCAGAATACCAGAGTGGGTAGCCTTTCCCTTCTCCAGGAAATATAGAATATGGTAATTATTTAAATGAGAATGAACCTACCACTAAGAATAAACATATTAATATGTTTTCACAATTGTTACAGATTTTTAAATGCCAATTCTTTCCATGGCTGATTGTTTTATTTATTTATTTGGCCATGCCATGGGGCATGCAGGATCTTACCCTGACCAGGTATCAAACCTGTGACCCCTGCAATGAAAGCAGAGCCTCAACCACTGGATCACCATGGAAGTCTCCAGATTACTTTTGAAAGAAAGAAAATATTATAGATATTTCTCAAGCCCCACCCCACATCCCTTTCCCCTTTGTCCCGCCTCAATGGTTGCCATCATCCTGAAGAGGGTATATATTATTTCAATGAATGCTTTTATACTTTTATTTCATATGTCAGTTGCCATAAACAATATTTATCATTGCTTTTGCAAAAAGGTCTCCAAGTGAAGCTTGCCTTTTAAACTTAACGTTGTTTTCCAGGTTTATCCCAGTTGATTCATGTAGATCTAGCTTCATTGTATATTCTATTCAAATCATAGTTGATTTATCCATTCCTTTACTGAAGGACAGTTGAGCTGGTTCCACCTTTTTGCTATTACATAGAGTGCTGCAGTAAGCTTCCTTGCATATGTCTACCTATACTCATGTTTGAGATTTTTCTGTAGGATAAATACCTAGAATTGGATTACTAGGTAATAGGGAATATATATCTTTTTCTCCAACATTTTATTAAGAAAATTTTCAAACATACAGAAAAATTGAAAGAATTGTGCAGTGAGTTCACATGTACCCACCACCTAGATTCTACAATTAACATTTTGCAATACTTGTTTAATGATACATAAATATCCATCTATCCATTCCTCTATTAATCCATCAATCTATCTTATTTTTCTGATGCTTTTCGAAATTGCAGACATCAGTAACTTCACTCCTAACTACTTCAGCACGTACCTCATTAAATAGAAGTCAGTATTTGTTTATGGTTCTTTTTTCTTTTGAGGTAAAATTTGTATGTAATAAAGTACACAAATCTTAGGTGGTAATACAATGAGTTTTGACAAATGCATGGACCTGTATTGTTGTAATTCCTTTCAGGACACAGAAAATTAGCATCAACCCAGAAAGTTCCTTCACGTGTGTGCATGCTACATCACTCCACCAGGCTTCTCTGTCCATGGGAATTCTCCAGCCAAGAACAGAGGAGTGGGTTGCCATGCCCTCCTCAAGGGGATCCTCTGGATCCGGGGATTGAACCCATATCTCTTAACTCTCCTGCACTGGCAGGTAGGTTCTTTACCACTAGGGCCTCCTGAGAAGCCCAAGTTCCTTCACACCTCTTCCCAGTCAATTACCTCTACCCCAGGCAATCACTGTTCTGATTTTTTTCTGCCATAGATGAGCAGTTCTGTCTGTTATAGAAACTCATATAAATTGAATCATGCACTATGTATTCTTTTGTGTAAGGCTTCTTTAACTCAGCCTTTTTATTACTGAATAGTATTCTATTGTATGAATGCACCGTACTTTGTTTATCCATTTTCTTATCAATGAACATCCAAGCTATTTCCAGTTTGGGGCTGTTTTGAATAAACTTACTGTGTGGTAGGCAACCTCTAAAGTGACCCCAAATGATCGCTGCCTCCTGATACACAAGAACTTGCGTGATCTACCTCCTTCAGTTGAATCTTCATATGAGAGCACAGCCCCAGATGATGCCTTGATTGCAGCCCTGTGAGAGATCTTGAGGCAGAGGCATTCAACTAAGCTGTGAATGAAACTGAGAAAATGAGAAACTGAGAAAACAAACATTTGTTGTTTTAAGACACTGAATTTTGAGATACTGTATTATGTGGCAATAGATAACTAATACAGTAGCTGTGAACATTCTTATAAAAGTCTTTTTTCAAACAAGTGCTTTGATTTCTCCTGGACCTCAATATTTAATTTTACTAGGTATTTCTGAATTAATCCTCAAACTGTGTGTTCTTATTTATATTCCAACCGTTAATGTCTGAGACTTTTCCTTCAATTTCTTACCAATACTTGATATTACCAGATCTAGTTAATTTTTTAATTTAGTTAAATGTTGCTAATCAGATGTATGTGAAATATTACCAATCAGATTGCATAGATGTGGGAATAAGTTCCATCTCTTTCACTCTAATGTCATTTTACTTTTAATTTTCCTGATTACTAGTAAGATTTACCATCTTTTCATATGTTTATTGGCTTTTTTGTGGTTCATTTTGTGTGAATTGTCTTCATATCATTTTCCCACTTTTTAACTGAATTGCTTATCCTTTTTATTTATAGGAGTTCCTTACTTATACTGAATGTTAATCCTTCATTGCAATATTTATGGCAATTTATTTTCTCCCAACTTGTGGCTTAAATTTTCATAAAATTAGCTCTCCATCCATCAAACATCTACTCAGCTATATATCCTTCTTGCTATTTGAATTCATCCTACAGAGAGACCTCACCAATTATTTACTCTGGTTATTCTTGGGTGGTGGGGTTTGGGGGGTATTTGTTGCCTTCTTTGTTCTTTTCTCTACTGCTTAATTTTTCTGTAAAAAGCATATGTGATATTTGTAAAAGCAATAAAGTTTGCATCTTCTGTTTTGTTGAAAGTATGCAATGAGAAGGAAAAAGAAGGAAAAGAAGAAAGATATTTGTAATTTGCTTGAGAGGTGAGACTTGATATCAAGTGAAGCTGGGCAGGGCAAGTAAGGTAAAATAAATTGATGTCCCTCACTTCTAGATAAGGTAAGTATGGAGTAAAATTTCCAGTGGGTGATCACTCACCACATTTAATGAAAATCTACATATGTGGTCAGATTACTTTATTCAAAATTCTAGTAAGAGGATCTACAGAAGAAATTTTGCTGAGTCCTCTTTGTTTCAGGAAAAGCTGCATAAGGATAGCACTAGGAAAAATGGAAGGGTATACTTAAAGCAGCTTCAGGATGGCATAGATTACCTTGGTGAATTACATTTCAGAGTTTTGCCTCAGATTTACAGGCTCAATGTGGCTGGATATATTTTAGGTAAAAGTTTTTTTAGGCAGACTTTTTATTGAAGTACCACATACATACAGAAAAATATCCAGATCTTAAGTGTAGGGTTTAATGAATTTTCATAGAGAACACAGGTGTATAGCGAGCATCCAGATCCCAAAACAACATGACCAGTCCCCCAGAAACTCTCCTCATATGCCTTCCCAGTCACTATGCATCTCTAAGATAACCACTACTCTGATTTCTAAGACCAAAGATTAATTTTGCCTCTTTTAGAAATTTATATAAATTTAATCATACAGTATGTACACATGTCTGGCTTCTTTTACTTAATGTTGTATTGGTGAGAGTCTTCCGTGTTGTTTCATGTAGGAACTTATTCATTCTCATTACTGTATGTTATTCCTTTGTGTGAATACACTATAGGTTATCCATTTTACTGTTGAGAATTTGGGTCATTTCCATTTGGGGCTATTATAAATAATGCTAACACAAATATTCTTATATTGGTGAACATATGTATGTATTTCTCTTGTGTATATATGAGAAGTACAATTGCTGGGTCACTGGGTATACATATGTTTAGCTTTAGTAGTTATTGCCAGTTTTCCAAAGTGATTGTACCAGTTTATGTTTCCCATCAAGATGTTCCACATCTTTCCCAACATGTGGTATTGTTAGTCTTTTCTATTTTAACCATACTAGTAGGTGTGTAATGGTGTTACATTATGATTTTTTAAAATAATTTTATTTATTTATTTTTGGCTGTGCCGGGTCTATGTTGCTTTGTGAGGGCTTTCTCTAGTTGCCTTGAGTGGAGGCTCTTCTTCATTGTGGTGCACAGGCTTCTCACTGCAGTGGCTTCTCTTGTGGAGAACAGGGTCTAGGTGCGTGGGCTTCAGTAGTTATAGCACGTGGGCTCAATAGTTGTGGTGCAAGGACTTAGTTGCCCCACAGCATGTGGGATCTTCCCGGTCCAGGGATCGAAATGAGTTCCCTGCACTGGCAGGTGGATTCCTATCCACTGTGCCACCAAGGAAGTCCTATATTATGATTTGAATTTGCATTTTCATTGTGACTTAGGAAGTTGAACATTTGTTCTTTTGTGTGGTGCTGGTTTAAAATCAGTTTTCAGTTGAATTGTCTGCATTCTACTTCCTTTAGATTTCTAGAACTTTGTTATATATTGTTAACATGAATCCTTTGTTGGATATATATGGGTTGGCCAATAAGTTCGTTTGGGTTTTTGGCTAACTGTTACAGGAAGCCTGAACGAACTTTTTGGCCAACCCAATATATTTCAGATATCTTTTTCCTTTTTTGGTCTTGCCTTTTCAATCTCTTAACAGTGTCTTTTGATAAACACAGTTGTTTACTGTAAGAAATTCAGTTTTTTTTCACTCTATGACTAGTACCCTTTGAACTCTATTTTAAAAGCCTTTGCTTATCTCTAGTTATTTTGAAATACCAGAGTTATTTTCTCCCTGTATTTCATCTCTTCTTTTCCCCCTTTCTGCCAGAGAGCAGACTCTGTTTCATAGCCTTGTGGGATGTATGTGGCCAAGCTGAAAGTAGATTAGCTAGTAAGATATTTGAGCTTTCTTTTCTAAAAAAAGAAAGAAATGCATGGAAAAGAAATGCAAAACAGCAAAATGGCTGTCTGAGGAGGCCTTACAGATAGCTGTGAAAAGAATAGACGTGAAAAACAAAGGAGAAAAGGAAAGATATTCCCATTTGAATGCAGAGTTCCAAAGAATAGCAAGGAGAGATAAAAAAGCCTTCCTCAGCAATCAATGCAAAGAAATAAAGAAAAACAACAGAATGGGAAAGACTAGAGATCACTTCAAGAAATTTAGAGATACCAAGGGAACATTTCATGCCAAGATGGGCTCGATAAAGGACAGAAGTGGTAGGGACCTAACAGAAGCAGAAGATATTAAGAAGAGGTGGCAAAAATACACAAACTAAACAAAAAAGATCTTCACTACCCAGAAAATCACGATGGTGTGATCACTCACCTAGAGTCAGACATCCTGGAATGTGAGGTCAAGTGGGCCTTAGAAAGCATCAACATGAACAAAGCTAGTGGAGGTGATGGAATTCCAGTTGAGCTATTTCAAATAATCCTAAAAGATGATGCTGTGAAAGTGCTGCACTCAATATGCCAGCACATTTGGAAAACAGCAGTGGCCACAGGACTGGAAAAGGGCAGTTTTCATTCCAATCCCAAAGAAAGCCAATGCCAGAGAATGCTCAAACTACCACATAATAGTACTCATCTCACACGCTAGTAAAGTAATGTTCAAAATTCTCCAAGCCAGGCATCAGCAATACGTGAACCATGAAATTCCAGATGTTTAAGCTGATTTTAGAAAAGGCAGAAGAACCAGAGATCAAATTGCCAACATCCACTGGATCATCGAAAAAGCAAGAGAGTTCCAGAAGAACATCTATTTTTGCTTTATTGACTATGCCAAAGCCTTTGACTGTGTGGATCACAATAAACTGTGGAAAATTCTGAAAGAGATGGGCATACCAGACCACCTGACCTGCCTCTTGAGAAACCTACATGCAGGTCAGGAAGCAACAGTTAGAACTGGACATGGAACAACAGACTGGTTCCAAATAGGAAAAGGAGTACATCAAGGTTGTATATTGTCACCCTGCTTATTTAACTTATATACAGAGTACATCATGAGAAACGCTGGGCTGGAAGAAGCACAAACTGGAATCAAGATTGCAGGGAGAAATATCGATAACCTCAGATATGCAGATGACACCACCCTTATGGCAGAAAGTGAACAGGAACTAAAAAGCCTCTTGATGAAAGTGAAAGAGGAGAGTGAAAAAGTTGGCTTAAAGCTCAACATTCAGAAAAGATCATGGCATCCGGTCCCATCACTTCATGGCAAATAGATGGGGAAACAGTGTCAGACTTTATTTTTTTGGGCTCCAAAATCACTGCAGATGGTGATTGCAGCCATGAAATTAAAAGACACTTACTCCTTGGAAGGAAAGTTATGACCAACCTAGATAGCATATTAAAAAGCAGAGACATTACTTTGCCAACAAAGGTCCGTTTGGTCAAGGCTATGGTTTTTCTAGTGGTCATGTATGCATGTGAGAGTTGGACTATGAAGAAAGCTGAGCACCGAAGCACTGATGCTTTTGACCTGTGGTGTTGGAGAAGACTCTTGAGAGTCCCTTGGACTGCAAGGAGATCCAACCAGTCCATCCTAAAGGAGATCAGTCCTGGGTGTTCATTGGAAGGACTGATGTTGAAGCTGAAACTCCAGTACTTTGTCCACCTCATGTGAAGAGTTGACTCATTGGAAAAGACCCTGATGCTGGGAGGGATTAGGGGTAGGAGGAGAAGGGGATAACAGGGTGAGATGACTGGATGGCATCACTGACTCGATGGACATGAGTTTGAGTAAACTCCGGGAGTTGGTGATGGACAGGGAGGCCTGGTGTGCTGCGATTCATGGGGTTGCAAAAAGTCAGACATGACTGAGCGACTGAACTGAACTGAACTTTCTAAAAACTCGAGCACAGTAAGAAGAATTGGGTTTGAGGGAGAATGGGCCTTCCATCAGATTCACAAGGAGTATCCTTTGAGCTGAAGTTAGAGAAGGTGGGAGAAGTCAGGTAGAAACTGGGCCTTACTTCTGGTGGCTTCTTGGAGAAGCCTCAGAGTGGAATGGCTGCTTTAATGACCTTGAGGGACAGAAATATAAGGCTTGGGGCTATAAACACTAAAAAAGTCTTCTGTGTCCTAAAGCTGGCAAGAGATACTGCCAATCTAAAGATGCCAAGTGGACAATGTCTCAATAACCTGTGAGGGCAAATGATCCTTCTCAATACCTTCTGAAGGTCTGGCATTACCTAAGACCCCAGAACCAGTTAGGGAAGCCCCAAGAGTATAACTGAGACTGACCGCATTCTAGCCCCAACAGAAGTAGCTCATTTACTTCTTTATGTGGTAATTTCTGAAGTTTGAGGTTGATTTGAGAAAGGAGAACATTCACAACTATTTAAAAATGAAGAAACAGAACATGGCTGAAAATTACTTGATGTGAACTGCAGGTGAAAGTATAATCTTCTTAATAAATTCCAGTTTCAGCCAGCATAGCTTCCTAAATGACCTAGGATTAAAATAATAACAATGTTCAGAATGGAAGTTTTTTTTCTTTTCCCTGAATTGTATTGGTCTTCTCGATCCTCTTAGGAGCTCACCAAACTCTTCTTCCTCCTGTATTTTTCCTTTCCATTTAGAAAAATGAACTTTGCTGTTTTCTTTACATGTAAAAAAATGCTTTTAATTTTCCATAATAAAAAATAATACTCCTAATTTATTTTTAAAATATTTTAAATAAAGTAATAGTTAATGCAGAGAAAATAATATTTGCAATTTATGTTTGTCATAAAGGTTAATATTAATAATAAAATAAACACCCATGAAGCTACCATCCAAGTTAAAAACTATAACATTTCCAATACCTTGTATTTATCTAAATGCTTTTCTCTATCCTATTTCCTACCTCTCCACAAAGTTAACCACTATTTTGAATTTTACATTGTTTTCAAAGTGCTCTATTGCTTGTGTATGTATTTATAAATAATATTTTGCTTAATTTTTCCTTATTTTTAACTTCATAAATATAATATTACACTCTACATACTCTTCTGCATCTTGCTGTTCCTACTCAACATTTTATTTCTGAGTTTTACCCATTTTGTTAGACATAGCTATAGTTCATTAATTTCCAAAGCTGATAGCTTACAGTGAATGATGTTGGATTTGTGATCTCCAAAGAAGATTTAGCCTTGGGACCAGGGACCAGACTTGATCACTCAAGAGCTTTTGTGTATCAGAGTTTTATTAAAGTAAGAAAAGGGGTAGAGAAAGCTTCTGACATAGACATCAGAAGGGGGACAGAGAGTGCCCCCGTTGCTAGTGTTAGCTAGTGTTAGCAAATGTTATATAATTTTAAATTAATTATTACAATAAATCAAAAGAATGTCTCAAGTTTGTGAAAATTTTACCAGACCCACTCCCACAATTTGCATTTTAGGATAACAGGAGCAGAACTTAACAATAGAAAGATCCTACCAGACCCACTTCCATAATATACATTCTAAGAGATCAGGATTAGTCAGAAGGTTTTCAGGAAGGAGAAACTGTCCTCAAGCAGGATACATTGTTGTTGTATAATCCCTAGCACAGAAAAGTTAAACTGAGTTGTTTGTTGTGTAATCATCAGTTTCAGACTTAAAGAAAAAAATCGTTTTATGTGACTAAGACTAAGGAATGTAGAGAGAAAAAAAAAGACATTTGTTTTTCCCTTCTCCTTGAGAACTCCAGACCTCTATCTCCTCCTCAGGGACCCCAGACTTCTTATCAACCTGCCTAGGAATTGAGTCTCTGAAAGCTATGTGATATGCCATTGTATGTCCATATCACAATTTTTTCCTCAATGAACATTTGACTTGTTTACATGTTTTTGCTACTATCAATAGTGTTGCTATGAACATGTCTCATAGTACACAGATGAAAAAATTTTCCAGGGCATATACCTAAGATTTGAATGTCCAGATTGTGGAATATGGCATGCTCAATTTTACTAGTTAGGTAATACCAAAATGTTTCTAAAGGGGTTGTCCCAGTTTACACTCCCCTCAGCAATATATAAGCTTTCATTTTCCTATCACTTTCTACTGGCATATTTTTTTAACTTTTGTCAATCTAATGAGTAAAAATAGTACCTCATAGAATTTTTCATTTGCCTCGTTCTGATTACCAATGAGATTGAATGTCCTTTCATATGTTTATTTGACATTTGTGTTTCCCACTCTGTGAAATGCTTGTCCATATCTTTTGCCCATTTTTTCATTATCTTTTTTTTTTCTTTTCCCATTTTGATCTCTGTGAGTTTCTGTCTTATATTCTGGATACCAGTCCTTTGTCAAGCATGTGTTTTGCAAACATTCACTTCACAATTTACACCTTTGTGATTTCACTTTAATTACATATTTTTGATGAACCAATTTCTTAATTTTAATGTGGTCTGGAAGCTAAGCTATCTATCAATGTGTAATAAATCACCTTAAAGCTTAACAACTCAAATCAACAAACCTTTATCTTACATTTTCTGTGGGTCAGAAATCCAAACATCGTTTAACCTCTAGCTCAACTTCTATCATGAAGTTGCAGTTAATCTGTCAGTTGGGGCTATGGTTTCATTGGAAGTCTTGACTGAGGGAGGACCCATTTCAACTCACTTATGTGGTGCTTAATGGACCTTGGTGCATAGTTGTGGGTGCTTCTCCATAGAGCTTTCTAAACAAATAGCAACTGGCTCCTCTCAGGGAGAGCAACCCAAGAGAGAGTGAGTATGAGACAACCCAAGACAGAAACCACAGTGTTTTTATGACCTAATCTCAGAAGTGACAATGGAAGCAGTGAAAACAGTGGCAGACTATTTTTTGGGGCTCCAAAATCACTGAAGATGGTGACTACAACCATGAAATTAAAAGACGCTTACTCCTTGGAAGGAAAGTTATAACCAACCTAGACATCATATTAAAAAGCAGAGACGTTTGCCAGCAAACATCCATCTAGTCAAAGCTGTGATTTTTCCAGTAGTCATGTATGGATGTGAGAGTTGGACTATAAAGAAAGCTGAGCGCCGAAGAAATGATGCTTTTGAACTATGGTGTTGGAGAAGACTCTTGAGAGCCCCTTTTAACAGCAAGGAGACCCAACCAGTCCATCCTAAAGGAAATCAGTCCTGAATATTCATTGGAAGGACTGATGTTGAAGCTGAAACTCCAATATTTTGGCCACCTGATGCGAAGAACTGACTCATTTGAAAAGACCCTGATGCTGGGAAAGATTGAAGGCAGGAGGAGAAGGGGACGACAGAGGATAAGATGGTTGGATAGCATCACCGACTCAATGGACATGAGTTTGAGTAAACTCTGGGAGCTGGTGATAGACAGGGAGGCCTGGAGTGCTGCAGTCCATGGGGTTGCAAAGAGTCAGACATGACTGAGCGACTGAACTGAACTGAACTGAACTGAATCTCAGAAGTGACATCCCATTGAAAGGTTGTTGCTGAACGATAAGACACCGGGATTCTTGGCCTCCGGAGGAGACGAATTCAATCCGGGGCCAGAGATGAGGCTGGATCGCTCAGAGCTTTTGTGTAATAAAGTTTTATTTAAGTATAAAGAAGATAGAGAAAGCTTCTGACATAGGAATCAAAGGGGGCAGAAACAGTGCCCCCCTGCTAGTCTTCAGCTGGATGTTATATAGTCACTAGCAGTCTGTTAATGAAAAGAAAGGGATGTCTTAAAACTCAGAATGGCTCCAGGCCCCTCATCCATAAATTGCATTTTGTGATAATCTTGGCACCAGTTGATTCATCCCAGGCCATAAAACGATTGACTTGAATCTTGTAGAAGGGCAGATTACCATACAAATAGTTTCATTTACATAGATTAGGGGAACAATATCTGAGTATAACATACTGGTTTGTCAAGTAGGTTCTGAGCCATTTGGCAGAATGACTTGAAGACAGAGTTTGGGGTAAATGCATAGTGCATTAACATAGCTTAAGACAAACATTTCCATAAGAAAAATATATTGGTTAACTCAAGGTTTGAGAATAGTTAGCTTCAGGTGAAACCAGGTGTCATGGCAACACAGTATTTTAAGAGAAACCTCCTTTTAAATTTGTATAGAGAAGGAAAAAAAAAATATTGCTTGTTTGTTTTCTCCTGCCACTTAAGAGAGATAAAAATGTCTGACACTTGCAGCCTATTTCCTCCATTTGGAGACCCCTGGCCTTCCTGCCTGTTACCCTCTCACCATCACTTCTGCCCCATTGTATTTGTTTGAAATAAGTCATTACACTCACAAGGAAAGGGGTTATACAAGTGTGTGAAAACCAGGAGAGGATTACTGGGACCAGCTCAGAGGCTGCCTACCACAGACTCAAATTTATCATTTTTTTTCTTATATTGTTAGTGCTTTTGCATCTTGTTTAAGAGATACTTCCCTATCCCCAAGTAAAAATATATTCTTCAATATTTTCTTCTACAGATTGTTAAGTTGTTAATGCCCTCCAGCCAAAGACCATAAATAATATACTCGTAATTGAACAAGTTGGGTTTATTACTCGTTGCAGTGAGGGAGAACACCCACCATGAGAAATTAAGGGGTGTCTCAGTAAGATTTTATAGAAAAAAACCCTTTTATTGAAGTTGAACTTTGGATGACTGTTTTGGAGGAAGGTCTCAGAAAGTGGGAGTTTGGTCTAGTTTTGATGCCATCAGAAAGAGGGGATGATTTTGTAATTGGGTATATCAATAAATTTTATCTATTGGGAGGGGAGACTAGCATAAAACTAAGGCTATAATTGATACAGAAGTAGAAGTCACTCATTTTGGCAAAGAGGGGAGTGTTTGGTACTTTGTAAGTGGCAGTGTTTGCATGCATGCATGCATGCCATGTCACTTCGGTTGTGTCTGACTCTTTGCAACCCCATGGACTGTAGCCTGCCAGGCGCCTCTGTCCATAGAATTCTCCAGGCAAGAATACTGGAGTGGGTTGCCATGCCCTCCTCCAAGGAATCTTCCCAACCCAGAGAACGAACCCGAGACTCTTTTGTCTCCTGCATTGGCAGGGGACTTCTTTACCTACTAGCGCCACCTGGGAAGACAAAGTAGCAGTGCTTAGACAAAATTACGAGGTGACCATGCTTTGTCTCAATTTATTATGATCTTAGAGTAAATTTGTCTGAGGTTGGTATTCTGTGTTTATATCTAAATAGGAGAATCATGTGCCCTAGCAGTGAGTGCTGGGCTAGCTTCTGAATGTCAGGGGCTGTTTTTTTTCCTTTCTCAAAGTTTTGCCTTTATTTGTAAGTGACTAATAAGTCTGAAGTTGGATTTTGTAGATGGTATAGTATAAGGCTCCGGTTTCATTTTTTTCTTATATATAATCAATTGTTCTACTATCATTTGCTGCCAAATCTCTGATCTTAAACTCCCTGCTTTGAGAGCTTTTAGTAAATGTTTTCAATGGTTGATTGAGAGTGTGATATGTTAAGGATATATTCTCCTTAAGAAAATTTTTGTGGGCTCATGTGACGTTTTTCAGAGAAGAAAAGGTTTTACTTGATTCTCTGAGGAATTCTATGGATGTAAACTCCTCATGCTTTTGAGTTTATCTTAGAGAGAATCTCTGGAAGAAATAAATGCCAGAATCTACTGAGGTTAGTCAATTGGAAGGTGTTTAGAGGAGAGAAATGAAATAGTTGATTTACATAGACGTTTGGTACCATAATAAATGTTTATGTCATACTTTAACTAATGAAGGACTAAATAGGGACAGAAAATCACAGAAAGGGTTATAATATGAGTAGTTTCAGGTAGATATAGGTCAAATATAAGTAAAGCCTTTGTGATCTCAATCGCATAGGAAGTAGTCAGTATTCACATAAGATGCTTAAAATTAAGACGAAATAAAACCAGTAGCTCAGTACATATCAGTTGTTGTTGTTTTTAATGAACATAAAGCGACCTTAGAGATGAGGTAAAAACTGGAACCTAGGGAGGTATAGTAAGTTATCTGGGAAAATTGGTTGCTAAAATTAAAACTGAACCTTGAATAATATAATATTGTATGATTACGAGCTACCACTTATGTATCACTTGGTATGTGATAAGTGTTTCACTTATATTACTGTGTTTAATCCTTACAGCAGCTCTGTGAAAATTAGATACTCATTATCATCACTGTTTTACTAACGGAGAAAGAAAAGCTCAGAGAGATGGAGTGGCTCGCCCAGGGTCACACAGCTGATAAATAAATGACAAAAGTCAGAATCGAATCTAGGCTTTCTTTCTCCAAAACCTAAGCTATGGATCACAGAACACTGAGGCTACCTTAGTGGTAGAAAAAGCAGACACTTTTGAGTCAGAATGAAGAAGTGAAGTGAAGTTGCCCAGTCGTGTCCGACTCTTTGCGACCCCATGGACTGTAGCCTAACAGGATCCTCCGTCCATGGGATTTCCCAGGCAAGAATACTGGAGTGGGTTGCCATTTCCTTCTCCAGGGGATTTTCCTGACCCAGGGGCCGAACCTGGATCTCCTGCATTGTAGGCAGCAGCTTTACCCTCTGAGCCACCGGGGAAGTACTCAGAATAGCAGAGTTCAAATTCTTTCTTTCTACATAATAGGTGTGCCACCATGATCTAGTTTTTCCATATGGAAAACCCAAACTTTTAGCCAATCCAGTACTTACCCTCTCCGAGGATTTTGAGCATTACCTTGCTAGCATATGAAATGAGTGCAACTGTCTGGTAGCTTGAGCATTTTTTGAAATTGCCTTTCTTTGGAATTGGAATAAAAACTGACCTTTTCAGTCCTGTGGCTACTGCTGAGTTTTCCAAATTTGTTGGCATATTGAATGCAGCACTTTAACAGCATCACCTTTTAGGATTTGAAACAACTCAGTTGGAATTCCATCACCTCCACTCGTTTTGTTCATAATGCTTCCTAAGGCCCCCCTTGAATTCACATTCCAGGATGTCTGGCTGTAGGTGAGTGATCACACGATTGTGATTATCTGGATCATTAAGACCTTTTTTGATATAGTTCTTCTGTATATTCTTGTCACCTCTTCTTAATTTATTCTGCTTCTGTTAGATCCTTTCTGTTTCTGTCCTTTATTGTGCCCATCTTTGCATGAAATGTTCCCCTGGGGCCTCCAATTTTCTTGAAGACATCTCCAATCTTTCCCATTCTATTGTTTTCCTCTATTTCTTTGCATTGTTCACTTTAAAAGGCTTTCTTATCTCTCCTTGCTTTTCTCCTGAACTCTGTATTCAGGTGGGTATATCTTTTCCCCTCTCCTTTGCTTTTCTCTTCTCTTCTTTTTTTTAGCTATTTGGCAGGCCTCCTTAGACAATCATTTTGCCTTTTTGCATTTCTTTTTCTTGGGGATGGTTTTGGTTACAACCTCCTGTACAGTTAGAAACTTCTGTTCATAGTTCTTCAGGCTGTCTGTCTACCAGATCTAATCCCTTGAATCTACTCATCACCACCACTGTAAAACACTAAGGGATTTGATTTAGGTCATACCTGAATGGTCTAGAGGTTTTCCCTACTTTTTTCCATTTAAGCCTGAATTTTGCAATAAGGAAATCATGATCGAAGCCACGTCAGCTCCAGGTCTTGTTTTTGCTGACTGTATAGAACTTCTCCATCTTTGGCTGCAAAGAATATAATCAATCTAATTTCAGTGTTGACCATCTGGTGATGTCCATGTGTAGTCATCTCTTGTGTTGTCGGAAGAGGGTATTTGCTATGACCAATGTGTTCTATTGGCAAAACTCTGCTGAACTTTGCCCTGCTTCATTTTGTACTCCAAGGCCAAACTTGCCAGAATGGCTATCATCAAAAGACCACAAATAACAAATATTGGTGGGGATGTGGAGAACACTTGTATACTGTTGGTGGGAATATAAATTGGTGTAGCCACTGTGAGAATGGCATAGAGTTTTCTCAAAAAACTAAAAATAAAGCTACCATGTGATCCAGAAATTCCACTCCTGGCTATATCTCTGAAGAAAACAAAAAGATACATTCACCTCAACAGTAGTTGAGGTGTGAACATCCTGGAGTGTGAATTCAAGGGGGCCTTAGGAAGCATTATTATGAACAAAACTAGTGGAGGTGATGGAATTCCAGCTGAGGTATTTCAAATCCTAAAAGGTAATGCTGTTAAAATGCTGTACTCAATATGCCAATAAATTTGGAAAACTCAAATAATACTAGCAGCATTATTTACAATAACCTGTATATGGAAGCAACCTCAGTGTCTATCAACAGATGAGTTGATAAGAAAGATATGATATATATTTACAATGGACAACTATGCAGCCATAGAAAGAATGAAATTTTGCCCTTTGCAACAACATGGATGGACCTGGAGAGTATCATGCTTAGTGAAATAAGTCAAATTAGAAAGACAAATACTGTATATAATCACTTATATGTGAAATATAAAAAATAAACTCAGTTCATTTCAGTTCAGTCGCTCAGTCATGTCCGACTCTTTGCGACCCCATGAACCACAGCACACCAGGCCTCCCTGTCCATCACCAACTCTCAGAGTCCACCCAAACCCATGTTCATCGAGTTGGTGATGCCATCCAGTCATCTCATCCTCTGTTGTCCCTTTCTCCTCCTGCCCTCAATCTTTCCCAGCATCAGGGTCTTTTCAAATGAGTCAGTTCTACACATCACGTGGCCAAAGTATTGGAGTTTCAGCTTCAACATTAGTCCTTCCAATGAACACCCAGGACTGATCTCCTTGAAGATGAACTGGTTGGATCTCTGTGCAGTCCAAGGGACTCTCAAGAGTTCTCCAACACCATAGTTCAAAAGCATCAATTCTTCGGCGCTCAGCTTTCTTTATAGTCCAACTCTCACATCCATACATGACCACTGGAAAAACCATAACCTTGACTAGACAGACCTTTGTTGGCAAAGAAATGTCTCTGCTTTTTAATATGCTGTCTGGGTTAGTCATAACTTTCATTCCAAGGAGTAAGCATCTTTTAATTTCATGGCTGCAATCACCATCTGCAGTGATTTTGGAGCCCAGAAAAATAAAGTCAGTCACTGTTTCAACTGTTTCCCCATCTATTTGCCATGAAGTGATGGGACCGGATGCCATGATCTTAGTTTGCTGAATGTTGAGCTTTAAGTCAACTTTTTCACTCTCGTCTTTCACTTTCATCAAGAGGCCCTTTAGTTCTTCACTTTCTGCCGTAAGGGTGGTGTCATCTGCATATCTGAGATTATTGATATTTCTCCCAGCAATCTTGATTCCAGCTTGTGCTTCACCCAGCCCAGTGTTTCTCATGATGTACTCTGCATATAAGTTAAATAAACAGGGTGACAATATACAGCCTTGATGTACTCCTTTTCCTATTTGGAACCAGTCTGTTGTTCCATGTCCAGTTGTAGCTGTTGCTTCCTGACCTGCATACAGGTTTCTCAAGAGACAGGTCAGGTGGTCTGGTATTCCTATCCCTTTCAGAATTTTCCACAGTTTACTGTGATCCACACAGTCAAAGCCTTTGGCATAGTCAATAATACTCAGTAATAAAAGAATTGAACTATTGATAGATGCAGCAACTTAGCTGAATCTCCGGGGAATTATGGTGAGTGGAAAAAAACCAGTCCCCAAACATTACATATCGTATGATTTGTATAACCTTTTTTTTTTTTTTTTTTTTTTTTGCTGCACCAGATCTTAGTTGTGGCACACAGGATCTTTAGTTACAGAATGTGGGATAAAGTTCCCCAACCAGGAATTGAACCCAGGCCCCCTGTGTTGGAGCATGGAGTATTAGCCACTGGATCACCAGGGAAGTCCCCAGGATAACAGTTTTTTTTTTTTTTTAATTGGGATGTTCTTCATCTTTCTTTCTTTATCTTCCCTCCAGCATGTAACTGGGTCAAAGTACCACTGTCTGTCTAGAATTTAAAACAATTTGGAAATTTAAAACAAATTGGAAATTTTTGGGATCTCCCTGGTGGTCCTGCGGTTAAGACTCTGAGCTCCCAATATAGGGGGCCTGGGTTTGATCCCTGGTCAGAGAATTAGATACCTTATGCTGTAACTGACAGCCTGCCTGCTACAACTAAAAAGATCCCACATGCCACAACGAAGATCCTGAGTGCAGTAACTAAGACCCAGCGCAGCCAAATAAATAAATGTAAATAAATATTTTTAATTGAAAATTCTTGAAGAAAAGAAAATTCCCCAGAAGAGATTCATCTTCAACTTCGTGGCCTGAGGACTCTGAAGGCCTCTTGCTTCCGTGACCAGTTTTGACATTTGCTCTGGTTTTGGCTTTGCATTTCCTCCCAAGATGGCCATACCAGCTAGCCCTTTAAGGACCTTACAACCTCCATTTCACTTCTTCATGGCAATTGTCAAGAGATTGCTTCAGACTGAGGCTCCCACTTCATTGCCTAAAAACCTGACAGTTATTTTGGGGGCTATTCAGTTTCATACTTTCCACTGTGTGTAGTCTAGGCAGGAGGGGAATTCCCAACACCTGCTTCCCACTGCTGGCTTCTGTTACAAAAGCCAGTGGGGCCAGATCCTTTTTTTACCTCCACTCTGGTATAGATCCTGTGTGGGCTCTTGACCCAAATTTGGCTCTCTTTTAGGACTTTGAATCATGAGTGAGTAATGCAATAATGGAGAAGACTAGAAATGAGAGTGTTCACGGCAATTCCAATGATATCACAAATCTTTTTCTTTCCACTCCTCAGAATCGACTATCGAACTTGTGCTCTACGTACTAATGTGTGACTTATAGAACTAAGGGTTCCCTAACTATCTGCTTTGTTCTCCCGTGGGGGTGAGTATATTATATGAGACCATCTACCTGAGGCTGTACTTTTAGTTACCAGAGAAAAGTCATAAATTAATTCACTCAACAAAAATTTATTCAGCATGTGCTTTGGGCGAGGCAGTGTTCTAGATGCTGGTGATACAATGAGGTATAAGACAGATGTAGGCTCAACTCTCATAAGTAAATAATAAATAATAAAGGTAAGTTCAGATAGTAATGTTATATGAAGAAAATGTAATCAAGTGGGAAATGAGGTTGGAGTGGAGAGGTATACGTTAGATAAGCTTATCAGGGAAAGCCTCTTTAAGAATATATTTGAACTGAGACCTAAAGGATGGCAAGTCAGTGGTACAGATATCTGGAGGAAAAGAATTCCAGGCAGAGGGGAAAGAAAGTACAAGACACTGAGATGAGATGGGTTTGGTATGTTTAAGAAACAGAAAGATGGGGACGTCCCTGGTGGTCCAGTGGCTAAGACTCCACCCTCCTAATGCAGGGGCCCCAAGTTTGATCTGTGGTTAGGAAACTAGACCCCACATACCACAGCTAAGAGTTCAAATGCCACAACTAAAGATCAGGCACAGCCACATAAATAAATATTTTAAAAAAAGAAACAGAAAGACATCTAGTGCAGTTAGGATAGAGTGATTGATGAGGAGAGAGATAAGAGCTAAGATTATGGAGGTATTGGGAAGCAGATCATGCAGGACCTTGAAGGCTACTACTGGGGCTTTGGTTTTTACTGTGAGTGCAGTGAGAGCCATAGGAGGATTTTGAACAAAGGAGGAATGTCATTGACTTAGGTTTTCATTGGACCTGTTTGACTGCTGTGAGATATGTTGATGGGAGCAAGGATGGAAGCAAGAACAAGGTTGCTGTTTAGGTGATATTTGCCTATAATCTTTTGACTTCAAAAATGGTGCCTTCTCCAGGTAGACATAACCCCCATGGCACTTGGCTTGGAGGAGAGGGCCTTTATCTAAAGAAGATGCCCCTTTTTGCTGCAGATGCAGCCCCACACCTGGTACATGACTTAGAACCAGAATACATGCTGGACTTCAGCCCCTACTGGGCCCCTAGCCAGATATCCTTGCACAGTGTACAAACAATGTAACTGTTGATAGTCCTGATCAAAGAGACTGGTGGTTGCAGTAATCCAGATGAGAGATGATGATAGTTTGGATCTAGGTGGCAGCAGAGTGGAGGGAGGAAAAGGCACAAGGCATATGCTGAGGAAGTCCTTTACCCTGGAACCAGTCCTAGCCCTGAGAAGAATAGACTGTTATTGTCTCTAAGAGAAGTTCTAGCGTCTACCAAAACTGTGGGCTCAGACTCATTCCACCCCTAAACAATTCCCTGAAGGGAGAGGTGGGGGTGGTTACTAGGTGAGAGGTGGAAGTGGGCAAGGGAAGGAGATTTCTTTCCCAGTGGAGAGAATCTATAGTCCCCAGGAAGATTTGACCTTCCAGAAGAATGACAGGCAGTAGGCTAGCCCCACAAGAGTTCAGGAAGAGTTGTATATCTATGCAAATTGTGAGAAATGTGGATATTAATCCCTACTTAACCTTACAAGGTGGTTATGAGGATCAAATATATGTTTAAAGCATCTAGATTAGGCCTGGCACCTTGTAGGCATTCAGAAGGCCTTGGCCCTAGTCTTGGTTCCTCCACAGACTCACTGAGACATCTTAGACAAATGGCTTTCCCTTCCTGAGGCTCAAATTCTTCATTTGTACAATGAATAAAATACTCCCTGCAAAGAAAAAGTCGATGGAACAGACAGAATGAAACCCTGGATGTGAACACGACAAAAATGAGATTGCCCTAAGAAAGTTTAGTGGAATGCTACCCTGAAAATGGTGATAATTGCCCCAGAGGGGCTTAGAGAAGCTGGTCCGCCACTTATCTTTACTCTTTCTGGTCGTCCTTCATTTCTGTCTCTCTTTCCCTTGGTCTTTCTCAGACTTTTTCTCCTTCCTGGCTTCCCTCTGTGTTGCCCCTTTCCTTTTTCAAATTTCTGCTTTTCTGTTTGTCTTACTCTTCTCATTCCCTTCAATGAGCAACAGTCTTTGGACCTATCTAACTCTCCATGTTCCTTTCACCACTTACCCCATTCTGTCTCTTTTGTCTGCTCCACCCCCACCCTACCCTTCATCCCTCCTCCTAGATTTAAGGATGAGTAATGTCTGAGACTCTGGAGCTATTGCAGCTGTTCTGAGCCACTGGGGCCTCCCACCTCCCGGATCTGAATAAGGCTGATCCTCAGGAGGGGCAGAGGGGAGAGGGTAGAAAGAAACAGGGAGTGTTGTTACACTTCTAGTCTCCTTTTTTGCCATTCATTTTGGAAGGGGAAAATGAAACAAAAGAGGAATTTAAAGCTTCTCCTTTTATCTTGCTCCAGATGCAATTAATGATGCCCTAAGAGCTTGGTTTGACTTTCTAGGAAAGAAGACTCCTCTAAGAAACCAAATTGTTTAAACATTAGGTTTGCCTGGACCACAGGATCTGATAAGACAATGAAAACAGAAAAGGCTTTTAAGACCAACTTAATCCACACACAAATGTAATTCTAATGAAGAATCAATAGTCTGGTGGATCATTTTCCCTGCTACTCCTTGGAGAAGCTTAAAAAGACTTTCAATCAATGGAGTGGATAGTGAGTAAAATGTAATATACAAGGTGGTACTTCTTGGCAAATTTCTTCAGTGGCTGCTATTTAGGAAACAATGATCTAATGAAATCAATATATAATGGGAGGTGGCCAGATGCCTACACAAATTAATCAGGGCTATGACCACATCTGAAGAAAGAATGGTTCCACTAACAAGTGTGCCCAGCCTTAAGACGGAGAGATGCAGAACTGGAAGAGCATGGCTAGTCCTGTCTAGGGGAGAGAGATTTGGAGATATTGCTTGCTGATTTACGGTTGCCTAGACCCACTTCCAGAGAAGGCAATGGCAACCCACTCCAGAACTCTTGCCTGGAAAATCCCATGGACGGAGGAGCCTGGTGGGCTGCCGTCTATGGGGTTGCACAGAGTCGGACACGACTGAGCGACTTCACTTTCCCTTTTCACTTTCATGCATTGGAGAAGGAAATGGCAACCCACTCCAGTGTTCTTGCCTGGAGAATCCCAGGGATGGTGGAGCCTGGCGGGCTGCCATCTATGGGGTCGCACAGAGTCGGACACAACTGAAGTGACTTAGCAGCAGCAGCAGCAGCAGACCCACTTCTCCTCCTTCCTTTATTGTCTTTGGGGAATTCTCTCTGACCATTGTAACAGGCCTTGTCACTTGCCCCCTTCTTCCAGGTTGTCAGGGCTCTTCCTTGGTTCCAGGGCCCACTTTTCCCTTATATGATTCAGGACTAAGTCCTGAGTGATTTAAGCCAGTGGTTCTCAAACATGGTCTGAGATTCTCAGGGGATCCCCAAGACCCCTTTAGACTGCAAGGTCAAAACTCTTCTTGTGATGTTATTTTCCTTTTTCACCCTCATTATTTCACAGGTACATAATGGAGTTTTCCAGAGATTATGTGACATCATGATGTTATCACCCTGACAGTTAACAGAATGTTTGTGTATCTTTGTATTTTTTAGAATTTTCCAAGATTTAACATATAAATATCTGTGTTTTTACAGATTAATTCAGGTTGACTTCAATACTTCTACTGTGCTGTTATTATCTTCAGTGGTCCCTGTGATAATCTCTGTAACTGTATTATTATTAAATATATTATTACTTTCATTTTTTTTCAACAGTATTTATTTGGCTACACAAGGTCTTAGCTGCAGCGTGAGAACTCTTAGTTGCAGCATGTAGGATCCAGTTCCTTGACAGGGATCGAACCCAGGCCCCCTGCCTTAGGAGCATGAAGTCTTAGCCACTGGACCACCAAGGAAGTCCCATATTATTACTTTTAAATCACAAAGGTTTCCTTGCATCTATATGGAAATACACAAGAAGTTAGTGTATTTTATTGTTTGGTCTTGCAATCATGTTTTTAAAATTTCTCAGTCTTAACTTCTGGTATTATATAAACTGGTAGCTATCGCTCATATAAACAAAAACTCTTTGAGATCTTCAATAATTTTTAAGAATATAAAGATGTCCCGAGGCTGAGAAGTTTGAGAACTAGTATTGGCTGAAGCCAATCACAAGAGGTCCCAATCCTCTTTCCAGAAATTGATTAAAGGAAAATGTGTGAAAAAGATTTTTTTGACCTGAAAAGAAACACACAAAGAAGCACCATCCCTTTTATTTATTTATTTATTTATTTATTTATGCTTGCACTGGGTCTTTATTGCTGCTCACAGGCTTCTCTCGTTGCTGTGGCTTCTCTTGTTGCAAAGCACAGGCTCTAGGTGTGTGGGCTTCAGTAGTTGCCGCACACAGGCTTCGTTACCCCAAGGTAAGTGGAATCTTCCTGGACCAGGGATTGAACCTGTGTCCCCTGCATTGACAGGTGGACTCCTATCCACTGGACCACAAGGGAAGTCAGGAGCAACCATTCCTTGGTTTGTGGGGTTTTTTTAAGTTAATCAATTAATTAATTTTTGGTTATGCTGGGTCTTTTTTGCTATGTGCAGGCTTCTCCTAGTTTCAGGGAGTGGGGGCTACTCTATAGTTGCAAGTTTGCAGACTTCTGATTGCGGTGGCTTCTCTTGTTGTGGAGCTTGGGCTCTAGGCTAGAGGGCTCAATAGTTGCAGTGCAGGCTTAGTTACTCTGTGGCATGTGAGATCTTCCCAGAGCATGGATCAAACCTGTACCCCCTTCATTGACAGACAGGTTCTTAACCATTGGACCACCAGGGAAGTCCCCTTGGTTTGTCTTTTGATACTGTCCTGTCTGGAAGTGATGCTGAGATCAGCAGCCACCCAGGCAAGGTAGCCTAAGAACAAAGTCAATGCACTGAGTTTCACAGAATGGCAGGGTAGGATAAACTGAGTCCTGCAGGTACTTCTGGGTCCCAAAAGTCCCCCTATCCGAGGGCTTCATTTTTTGTTAAATAATGCATTTTTTGTTGTTTTTGAAGCCAGTTGAGTAGGATTTGAAGCTACTCGCATCTTAATTAATTAATTGATATACCCATTGTGTGTAGTCTTCATGAGACAGTAAAACTCATGAAGGGTGAAAACCTGAATAGGCTAGATATTAATTCTTTACTCCCTAGTGTGTTGAAGGGAGTTGATTTCTAACCTTAGTCAACTAGATGCTCTTTTTGAATTATAAGCAAAGAATACAAGAATGGGGGTGGGGGAAGAGGATGAAGGTTTTCACTCCTCAGAGCATTTCTATAGCGCTCTTTCTTATTTCCTGCCCTGTTCTTAACCTGGTCCTCCAATCATGCATAGATTCTAGAAGCACAGAGTTGACTTTTGTTGTTCATAACCAACAACCTTAATGGAGATGCAGGATCAGAGATAGGAGTATACTAATCACTAAGTCGCATACTCTATTTCCTTTTGTTTCATCAGACAAATATAACTCAAGGCTCTTCATCCCTGGGAGAATTTCCTGGCAGTCCAGTGGTTAGAACTCTGCACATCCACTGTAGGGGATATGAGTTTGATCCCTGATCAGGGAACTAAGATCTCACATGCCATGTGGTGCAACTGAAAAAACAAACAAACAAACAAACAAACCTCTCCATCTCTGTTGGTACTGGTTCTCTGCTCAACCAAGCAGCCATTCCATAAGTGCCTGGCTCAGTTGCAAAGAGTCAGACATGACTGAGTGACTTTCACACATAACATAAAATTTACCACCTTAACCATTTTTAAGTATACAGTTCAGTAGTATTAAGTACATTCACATTGCTGTGCAACCATCACCACCATCTATTTCCAGAACTCTTTATTTCTTTCAAAACTGAAACCCTGTACCCACTAAACAATCACTCCCCATCATCCTCTACCCCAGCCCCTGGCAACCATCATTCTACTTTCTGTCTCTACGGATTTTGCCTACTCTATGTATCTCATATAATTGGAATCTTACAGTATTTGTCCTTTTGTTACAGTCTTATTTCACCTAGCATAATTTCTTCAAGATTTATGCATGTTGTAGCATGTGACAGTATTTTCTTGGACCAACCCTTCTTAAACCATAATTCTGCTGCTTCTTGGACCCACTTTGATTAGCAAGAGAGTAGGCCATACTAAAAATCTCAGGATAAGGTCTTGAAATCATAATCTCTGTGTTTTACTTTTTTGGCTTACCCTTCCTAACTCTTTCACTGGGAAACAAGAGCATCCATGTTTGTATTAGTTTGTAATAATTAGTAATTATTGGATAATTACAATACAATTATTTGTATTGGCTGTTGTAACAAAATACCACAAACTGGATGGTTTCAAACAACAGAAATTTATCCTCTCACAGTTTTAGAGGCCAGAGATCCAAAATCAAAGCGTCAGCGGGGTTAGTTCTTTTAGGAGGCTCTGACGGAGAATCTGATCGATGACTCTCTCTTCAGTTCAGTTCAGTTGCTCAGTTGTGTCTGACTCTTTGTGACCCCATGAATCGCAACATGCCAGGCCTCCCTGTCCATCACCAACTCCCAGAGTTTACTCAAACTCGTGTCCATCGAGTCGGTGATGTCATCCAGCCATCTCATCCTCTGTCGTCCCCTTCTCCTCCTGTCCCCAATCCCTCCCAGCATCAGGGTCTTTTCCAATGAGTCAACTCTTCACATGAGGTGGACAAAGTACTGGAGTTTCAGCTTCAGCATCAGTCCTTCCAGTGAACACCCAGAACTGATCTTCTTTAGGATGGACTGGTTGGATCTCCTTGCAGTCCAAGGGACTCTCAAGAGTCTTCTCCAACACCATAGTTCAAAAGCATCAATTTTTCGGTGCTCAGCTTTCTTCACAGTCCAACTCTCACATCCATACATAACCACTGGAAAAACCACAGTCTTGACTAGATGGACCTTTGTTGGCAACGTCTCTGCTTTTTAATATGCTATCTAGTTTGGTCATAACTTTTCTTCCAAGGAGTAAGCATCTTTTAATTTCATGGCTGCAGTCACCATCTGCAGTGATTTTGGAGCCCCCAAAAATAAAGTCTGACACTGTTTCCACTGTTTCCCCATCTATTTGCCATGAAGTGATGGGACCAGATGCCATGATCTTAGTTTTCTGAATGTTGAACTTTATTTTTTTTTAAACATTTATTTTTACTTCTTTGGCTACATAGAGTCTTAGTTGTGGCATGTGGGATCTAGTTCCCTCACCAGGGATTGAACCCAGCCCCCCTGTATCAGGAATGCAGAGTCTTAGCCACTGGACCACCAGGGAATTCCCTGAATGTTGAATTTTAAAACAACTTTTTCACTCTCCTCTTTCACTTTCATCAAGAGGCTTTTGAGTTTCTCTTCACTTTCTGCCATAAGGGTGGTGTCATCTGCATATCTGAGGTTATTGATATTTCTCCCAGCAATCTTGATTCCAGCTTGTGCTTCTTCCAGCCCAGCATTTCTCATGATGTACTCTGCATATAAGTTAAATAAGCAGGGTGGCAATATACAGCCTTGACATACTCCTTTTCCTATTTGGGCCTCTCTCTCAGTTTATGGTCATTACTGGCAAACCTTGGTGTTCCTTGGCTTATAGATCCATCACTTCAATCTTTGCCTCTGTTTTTATATAGTTTTCTCCCTATGTGTCTGTCTTCTGTATCTCTGTGTCCTAAATTCCCTCTTCTTATAAGGATACTGGCCATTGGATTTAGGGCCCACCTCAGTCTAGTATGACTGCATCTGAACCTTGTTACATCTGCAAAGACCGTATTTCCAAAGAAGGTCGTATTCATAGATTCTGGGTGGATGTAAATTTGGGGAGAAGGTGCTATTCAATGCAGTACATTGTTGCCTCTAAGGGAATTTGGAATTAAGATCATTAGAGAAGAAACATAAAGAGAAGGAGATAGATAACACTCAGCTTTTTGTTTTGTTTTACTCCTAACTTAGATCATTGTACAAAGTTAATGCACTTTGTGCAAAAGAAAAATCCTTGATTGGAACAGAACATAGTATAATAAAGATTAGAAAAAAGAGGAGAGGAAAATAGAGACTGCCTTGTGGGGCTCTCCCCTTACCAAATGCTACCTGAGAGTCTCTTGATCTGGTAAGGGGGAGGCAAGAGTAGAGACACTGGCCTTAGAGGAGGTTAAGGGGCCTAAGAAGAAAGGATCGAATGGTGGGACCGTGAAGAGGAGCAGGAACAGGGTGAACAGTGTCAAGCACTGTTGCTGGCAGCTCAGGGAAACCCCCCATGAAAAGGGCAAGAGTGGCTATGCTAGCTACCAGGGCAGTGCAAAGCAGAGGTAGAGCCCAGAATAAGTAGGCAGTCTGACCAGAATAAATGAAATTTTGCAAGGAATTTTCAGCAGTTTCAAGGGAAATACTGTGTTTTTCAAGTGGCTAGGATTTGAATCAGTTTTTGAGAATGTTGAAGTAAGAGACCACATTGGGCTGTACTTTTCAGATACATTTAGGCAGAAGGCATTTAGATAACTTTTGGATTTGTCCAATATCAATGCTTTTGTCTTGAGACCCCTACAACATTGACATCCCTACCACAGTCATTCATTCAACAAACATTTGTTGAACATCTACCATGTGCTGGGTTCTGGAGATCCAGGGATGAGTAAGTCAGACAATCCCCTGTCCTTCTTGGTGTCTTCTGGTTGGTAAGAGAGGCACTGAAATAACACTTTACATAAGAACACATGTAGACTGTATGAATAGCTTTATGACTCTTGAAGAGAGTATTTCTCCAAATTAGATGAAAATTGACTTGAGCTTTCAGGAGCCAGAAGAGCAAGAAGTTCAATACCATCCTCTTTGGCTCTTCTCTTCCTCTGGTTTATCTATTAGCTTCCATAGATTACAAAGGAGGTTGGTCTGTTTGTCCATGCCTCAGCAGAGAAATGCCTCTACTGCCATGCCTGCTATTGTACCTCGTTGCCACAATGTATGACTAGTGAACACAGGTCTGCTTTCTTACATCTGACACTGCTGGTCCACTCCTAAGCAAAGCTTCCGGTGCAGGTCAGCAAAGTCCTTCAAAGTCTTCCCAAGTGGCAACTCTAAGTGACCAGTGTTTCTGGGCATACTCTCAGCTCTTCTCAGAGATCTCACTGCCTCAGATTTCAATTGAATCGGATTTCAGTTGAATCAGGCATTTGCCCATCACAGACACTCTTACTTTCCATTCTTTAGGGATTCATCCCAGGAGTTGAGAGACTTTCCTTTTTAAGCCCCTGAAATTCCCTTTATTGGGCAAAATAACCTCATTACCTTCAAGAAGGGCCCAGATCTAATCAACACACAATTTTGTTAATGCTTCTTAGGAGAAAAACCTTCCAAACCTCACTCTCCCAAAGAAGTACAAGAGTGAAATGGATATTTAATTGGTTCTCAACCACCCAGCATTCATTCCTCACTCTTTTGGTAACAGGACCCTGATTTGGGAGATTTGAATGATTATTCTCCTATTGGGTATAGTCTGGTAGGACTGTCAACTATTGGATATAGTCAACTATTGAATATAGTCTGGATATATCCAACTATTGGATATAGTCTGGTAGTACTGGCAAAGCATGACTATCATGCTTTCCTCTAGTCAAGGGAGTGGCACATGACCCAAACCAAACCAGCTGGATCTTGAAGCGGTCAGCGCTTTACTGAACTCTAATGTGTATATGAATCACTTGAGAGTCTTGTTACAATGCAGATTCTGAGCCAGTGGGGCCTGAAATCCTGCATTTCTAAAAAACTCCCAGATGATGCCAGTGTAGCTGTTCCACAGATCACCTTTTGAGTAGAAAGGGAGTAGGGTGAGCAAACAGTACTTTCATCTAAAACCGGATGGAATACCTTCATCCAGATGGAGTAGCCTTAAAAGCTCATCAGTCTAGAATTACTCTGGATCCTGTCCTCTCTGACCTGAATGTTCAGCCTTTCTTTCCATTTCTACAAGCTGTCTATATCCTTAGGGTAAATTATATTTCATATTCAAGATGACAGAATTTATTTCTGATATTTGCAACCAGAGGATGGAAGGAGAAGAAGGATGGGGGGAAAGAGGGAGAGAGAGAGAGAGCAATTTCCCTCCAGCTTGTAACTAGGTCAAAGTACCATTGTCTCTCTATACAGCTAGCAACTAGTTTTCAGCCTTTATGTGCTGCCGATCTCAGCAAAGACATTCTGTTTTGTGAACCCCTTTGGGAGACTATTAAGGATCTTGGGCATCTTCAAAACAGTAGAAAACTTCTTCATCTAGCAACAACTGAAGGAAAACTTTGAGGAACTATGTACATAGATGCTTGAATATTCTTCTTGTTTTGGTGTTTTGATAAAAGAAAAAAGTCTGCACAACACTGTGATTCTTTGAATTGATGTCAAAGTCTCCATTAATAATTGTTCAGGTTCATCAAATTTCTGGAAGGCCATATTTGAAGGAATTGGCATTATAAATGCTATAGCTTATTAAAGGCTATGTGGCAGGAAGGAGATATGGTTAAGTGATGATCTGAGCTTGATGTCCCAAACTCACTGTTCTCACAAGTCAGGTACAAAGCTGCGAGACACAATACAAGTTTCTCAGTGTGTACCTGAGACATTGTCACTAGCTGATAAGAACAGTTCAGAAAGCTCCTCCTTAAAAATAAAAATAAGACCAGACTTAACATCTCTGCCAGGGTTAATCTTTGAATAAAGCCCTCATATGAAGCCCTGTTTCCCAGAGATGGAATGAATGCCTGAGGACATTGGCATTATTGTGGATGAAGCCCAGCAGCTGGGAATTCCAGGAAATGTTCAGCTCTGGTTTCTCCTAGGCAAGTAATGTAACACTCTTATAGGGTTTCCATCAAGGACCATATTTGGAATGGAGCAGAATCTGTAATGGATAAAGCAAAAACATGGATGAGTTTTGCTTGTCCACACTGTTTTCATAATCAATGGTTCTAGCCTGCCCAACATTTTGCCAAGGTGACTCTGTTTTCAAGGCTCCAGAAATTTTCTGACAGCAAATAGTATGACGTATTATGTTCATTTGAAGTTTGGTTTGTAATAGGCTTATTATTCCATATCACATAGAAATTTGAGTTCACTCATAAGTAGCAAAATTTGAATTTATAAGACATCATTCATTAGCATTCAGAATGATATATTTAAGGGTCTCCTCTCAAAATCATTCTTGTAAGATTGGCAGTTCAGCCCAACCTCATCCCCTCTTGTAACTGTGAGGGTTTAAAAAAGGTTTATTAATTTATTTGTATTTTTGGCTGTACTGGGCCTTAGTTTCAGCACACAGGATCTATCGTTTCAGCACATGGGTTTAGTTGCTCCCTGGCCTGTGGGGTCTTAGTTCCCAACCAGGGATGGGACCTGCATCCCCGGCATTACAAGGCAGATTCTTAACCACTGGACCACCAGGGAAGTCCACAACTGTGAGTTTTTTATCATAAGTCTTTGCTTGCAAGTAACAGAAAGTGACTCTGGCTACCTTAAACAAAAAGAGAATTATTTCAAGGCTGGGGTCGAGAACTCACTGGATTGAAAGGAAGGCTAGGTAGACAGAAGTCATTTAGCTACCAAGGGAACTTCAGAATAGCAAAAAATTTATTAACAGTTTCCCCCAGATACCACTCCTAGAGTGAATGAACACCAATCATTTTTTCTATCTGTGCATCACTGTATACAAATCCCTGACATTCCATTAGAAGAATAAGCAAGGAAGATGTTCAGACCAAAATCAGATGGATTATATTCTTTGCAGCCAAATATGGAGAAGCTCTATACAGTCAGCAAAAACAAGACCAGGATCTGACTGTGGCTCAGATTATGAACTTCTTATTGCAAAATTCAGGCTTAAATTGAATAAAGTAGGGAAAATCAATAGGCCATTTGGGTATGACTCAAATCAAATCCTTTATGATACAGTGAAAGAGACAAAGAGATTCAAGGGATTAGGTCTGATAGAGTGCCTGAAGAACAATGGATGTAGGTTCATAATATTATACAAGAGATGATGATCCAAACCATCCCCCCAAAAAAGAAATGCAAATATGCAAAATGGCCATCTAAGGAAGCCTTACAAATAGCTGGGAAAAGAAGAGACGTGAAAGGCAAAGGAGAAAAGGAAAGATATACCCATCTGAATGCAGAGTTCCAAAGAATAGCAAGGAGAGATAAGAAAGCCTTCCTCAGTGATCAATGCAAAGAAATAGAGGAAAACAATACAATGGGAAAGACTAGAGATTTCTTCAAGAAAATTAGAGATACCAAGGGAACTTTCATGCAAAGATGGGCACAATAAAGGATAGAACAGTAAGGACTTAACAGAAGCAGAAGAGATTAAAAAGATGTGGCAAGAATACACAGAAGAGCTATACAAAAAAATCTGAATAACCTGGATAACCATGATGTTGTGATCACTCACCTAGAGCCAGACATCCTGAAGCACGAAATCAAGTGGGCCTTAGGAAGCATTCCAAATTTGGAAAACTCAGCAGTGGCCACAGGACTGGAAAAGGTCAGTTTTCATTCATTCCAATCCCAAAGAAGAGCAATACTAAAGAATGTTCAAACTACCACACAGTTGCACTCATTTCACGTGCTAACAAGGTAATGGTCAAAATCCTTCAAGCTAGGCTTCAACAGTATGTGAACAGAGAACTTCCAGATGTACAAGCTGGGTTTAGAAAAGACAGAGGAACCAGAGATCAAATTGCCAACTTCCCCTGGATCACAGAAAAAGCAAGAGAATTTCAGAAAAAAATCTACTTCTGCTTCATTGACTACACTAAAGTCTTTGACTGTGTGGATCACAACAAACTGTGGAAAATTCTTAAAGAGATGGGAATACAAGATCACCTTACCTGCCTTCTGAGAAACCTGTATGCAGATCAAGAAGCAACAGTTAGAACTGGACATGGAACAACAGACTGGTTCCAAATCAGGAAAGGGGTACGTCAGGGCTGTATATTGTCACACTGCTTTTATTTAACTTATATTTAGAGTACATCATGAAAAATGCTGGGCTGGATGAAGCAAAATCTGGAATCAGATTTGTTGGGAGATATATCAGCCACCTCAGATATGCAGATGATATCACTTTTATGGCAGAAAGCAAATAGGAAGTAAAGAGCCTCTTGATGAAGGTGAAAGAGGAGAGTGAAACAACTGGCTTAAAACTCAACATTTAAAAAATTAAGGTCATGGCATCTGGTCCCATCACTTCATGGCAAATAGATGGGGAAACAATGGAAACAGTGACGGACTTTATTTTCTTGAGCTCCAAAATCACTGCGGATGGTGACTGCAGCCTTGAAACTAAAAGACACTTGCTCCTTGGAAGAAAAGCAATGACAAACTGAGACAGTGTATTGAAAAGCAGAGACATCACTTTGCTGACAAAGGTTCATCTAGTCAAAGCTATGGTTTTTCCAGTAGTCATGTACGGATGTGAGAGATGGACCTTAAGTGCTGAAGAACTGATGCTTTTGAACTGTGGTGTTGGAGAGAACTCTTGAGAATTCTTTGGAAAGCAAGGAGATCAGATCAGTCAATCCTAAAGGAAATCAACCTTGAATACTCATTGGAAGGACTGATGCTGAAGCTGAAGCTCCAATACTTTGGCCAGCTGATGCAAAGAGCTGAATCTTTGGAAAAGACACTGACGCTGGGAAAAATTGAAAGCAGGAGGACAGGGGAACAACAGAGGACGAGATGGTTGGATACATCACCGACTCAATCGACATGAGTTTGCACAAACTCTGAGAGATAGTGAAGGACAGAGAAGCTTGGCATGCTGCAGTCCATGGGATCGCAAAGAGTCGGACATGACTGAGCTACTGAACAACAATGAACAGGCCATTTGCAGAAAGTACAGTGGAGGAATGACTATGTGAACAGAGATAGTCCCTGCCCACAAGGGGTCACATACACTATCAAACTGAGTGCTCCCTAGGGCAGGGCCCTGGGCCCAGGGCCCACAGCCTTCTCAAGGACTCCCCGTCAGATGCTTTGCTCATATCAGTTCCTTTAATCCTCACAGCAACACTGTAGAATAAGCATGATTATGCCTCATTTGTCCAACAAAAGAACATGCTCAGATGATGGAAGTGACTAGCCCTAGACTGTCTAGCTATGAGGTGGCAGAGCTGAGGTTGACCTTACACTGGTCATTTCTCCTACACATGCTGCCTTGGCTGCCATACATGGTTGTGCAGTTTATGCACTGTACAAAGTGCCCAGTCCAGAGGCTTCCCAGGTGGCACTAGTGGTAAAGAACCTGCTTGCTAATGCAGGAGACATGAGACATGGGTCCCATCCCTGGGTTGGAAAGACCCACTGGAGGAGGGAATGGCAACCTGCTGCTTGCCTGAGAATCCCACCAGGCGCCTCTCCTCTGTCCATGGGATTCTCAAGGCAAGAATAGTAGAACGGATAGCCATTCCCTTCTCCAGAAGATCTTCCCAACCCAGGGATTGAACCCATGTCTCTTACATCTCCTGCCTTGGCAGGTGGGTTCTTTACCACTAGCACCACCTGGGAAGCCTAGGCTGCAGTCCATAGGGTCGCAAAATGTCAGACATGACTGAAGCAGTTTAGCATGCATACCCAGCCCAGAGGACTTCCCTGATACCTCAGTTGGTAAAGAATACACCTGCAATGCAGGAGACCACAGTTCGATTCCTGGATCAGGGAGATAGGCTACCCACTCCAGCTACCCACTCCAGTATTCTTGGGGTTCCCTTGTGGCTCAGCTGGTAAAGAATCTGTCTGCAATGCGGGAGACCTGGACTCCATCCCTGGGTTGGGAAGATCCCCTAGAGAAGGGAAAGGCTACCCACTCCAGCATTCTGGCCTGGAGAATTCCATGGACTGTATAGTCCCATGGGGTCACAAAGAGTCAGATACAACTGAGCATCTTTCACTTTCCCAGTCCAGAGGACTGGGGCTAAGCTAAAATCTAACCTGTGATTCACTCAGGAAGCCTACTGCCCCTTTGTAAACCTGTGCCTATCTGGAAGAAGGGGCTCATTTTTCTAATTTGTCCATCCAAGGGAGTGTCTTTTTCATTCTTCAAGGAACAGGGCCAGTAGAAGTCTTACCTGTTGCATCTCTTTGAAGTAGGTATGCAGAGGAGGTGGTTAGGGGTGGCTGGATAAGGAAGAGATAGCATAGGATGAGTGACTGTTAGCTTGACAGAGGTGTCGGAAAACATGAAACATTGCATGAGATCCAGGGGGTACTCAGGGCAGGAGCTTCTACATAGGGAAAAGGACAAACAAGGGACATTGCCTTTCCCTGGGAATTTATTCAGGCTTATGTGAGCTTCTCAGTACAATCTTGGGGCTTGATGTGAGCCGAATGCAATCTGTGGTGTTCGACTTTAGGATCTCAGTTTGAAGTCTCCACTTGAGGGGACAGGGCTCAGTTTATAAGGCATAGATGACCCATCCACAATCCTGGCCTCTTAGTTTTCTGACCTCTTCATCTCTACCCTATCCTTCAGCCACCTCAATCTCCTCCTCCCATGGTCACAGCCTAGCCCTTGTCCTCAGTGAATAAAGGAAACTCCTCCCTGAACCTCAATTTCAAACATGCCACTCGAATCATCATTTCCTGGTCCTCTAGTTGATCTAGTCTTGTACCTACCCTGCATAAGAATTCTTCAATCACATCTCAACCTCTGATTCTTCCACTCCATCACCTTTTCACTGCCCCTCACTCATCTCTTGTCCTCCCTTACTTTCTTAACTAGTGTGATAGGCAGAATTTTGAGATGACCTCTGTGATCTCTACTCCCTGGTATTACCCCTATATAGTCCCCTTCCCTAGAATATAAGAAGGACTTGTGACCTGCTTCTAACTCAAACCTGGGTCTCCTGCTTTGCAGGCATATTCTTTGCCATCTGAGCCACCAGGGAAGCCCTCCTAACCAACAGAATATGGCAAATGTGATGGGAGTTTATATATTATGGCTCCATTTTGTTACCATGTAAGGAATGTAGCTGCAGGCCTTGAAGAGGTAAGCTGCTGGGCTGTGAACTTCCTATTGATAGGGCCACATAGCAGGGAATTTAAAAAAAACAATAGGATCTGAAGGCCTCAGTTCTGTAACAACAACAAAAAAAATTCTACCAACAGTCATGTAAGCCTGGAAGAGAATATGGAATAATACATGGCCTCATATGAGACCACACCCCTGGCCAGTATCTTGATTTCAACTTGTGAGACCCTGAACAAAGAATTCTGATAAGTTGTGTCTGGACTTCCAATACATGGAAACTATGAGTAATAAACATGTGTTAAGTTGCTAAGTTTGTGGCAATATGTTCTGTAGCAATAGAAAACTAATAAACCCAGCTTAGGTTTTCATTATGCATCATTATAATCAGTCCCTTGCAAACATCCTTACTATTCTAGCCCTTGTGGCTGACAGACCCTAAAGTAACCTCCAGTAATCCCCACCACCTGGTGTTCATGCCCTGTGCAATCCCTTACCCTGAGCAGAACCTGTGAGTTGCTTCTAGCCAAAAGAGTATGACAAGAATGATAAGGTATCACTCCCCTAAGACTCCATCTTATCAGACTAGAGTTTAAGAGACTCTTTTTCTAGCTTTCAGAAGTAAGCTGCCATGTTGTGAGAGGGCCGTTGGAAAGGACCACATGGTGAGGAATTTGGATTCTAGTAACTGAGAGCTATCTCTGCCAGAAAGCTAGCAAGAAAATGAGGACCTCAAAAACAAACAAACAAAAATGAACAAAAAATAATAAAAACAGAACAAAAAAACCATAAAAAAGAAATTAAAAAAAAAAAGAACCCCAAAAAAGAAAAAGAAAATGTAGAGCTCAGTCTTGGAGCTTCGAGATGAATTCTTCCAACAATCTGAGGGAGCTTGGAATTGGATATTTTACCTAGTCAAGTCTCTGATGTGACTGCAGCCCCAGCTGACATCTGTATTGGAGCCTGATGAGACCCTAAAAGAGAAGACCCAGCTATTTGTTCCCAGACTCCTGGCACATAGAAAATGTGAGATGATAAATGCATGCAGTTTTAAACCTCTAAATTTATGGTAATGTGATATGCAGTGTAGAAAACTAATACAGTCTTCCTCTTCCATCTTTATACTGACTTGACCAAATATAACCCAGGTTGTCAAGGACCTAACAGAAGCAGAAGAGTTGAAGAAGAGGTGGGAAGAATATACAAAAGAATTATACAAAAAAATCCCAAAGATTTTAATGACTCAGATAAGAACGATGATGTGGTCACTCATCTAGAGACAGACATCCTGGACTGTGAGTCAAGCAGGCCTTAAGGAAGCATTCCTACAAACAAAGCTACTGGAGGTGATGGAATTCCAGCTGAGGCATTTCAAATCCTAAAACATGATGCTGTGAAAGTGCCATACTTAATATGCCAGCAAATTTGGAAAACTCAGCAGTGGCCACAGGACTGGCAAATGTCAGTTTTCATTCCAATCCCAAAGAAAGGCAGTACCAAATGATGTTCAAACTACCATACAATTGCACTCATTTCATATGCTAGCAAGATAATCCTCAAAATCCTTCAACTAGGCTTCAACAGTATGTGAACCAAGAACTTCCAGATACACAACCTAGATTTAGATAAGGCAGAGCAGCAAGAGATCAAATTGCCAACATCCATTGGATCATAGAAAAAGCAAGGGAATTAAAAAAAAAAAAAACACCTACTTCTGCTTCATTGATTACATTGAAGCCTTTGACTGTGTGGTCCACAACAAACTGTGGAAAATTCTTAAAGTTATGGGAATACCAGACCACCTTACCTGCCTCCTTAGAAACCCGTTTGCAGGTCAAGAGGCAACAGTTAGAACCGGACATGGAACAGCGAACTGGTTCCAAACTAGGAAAGGAGTTCGTCAAGGCTGTATATTGTCACCTTGCTTATTTAACATATATGCAGAGTACATCACGTGAAATGCTGGGCTAGATGAAGCATAAACTGGAATTAAGATTGCTGGTGGTGGGGGGTGGGGTGAAGACTGCCGGGATGTCAGCAAAGTGATGTCTCTGCTTTTCAATACACTGTCTCAGTTTGTCATTGCTTTTCTTCCAAGGAGCAAGTGTCTTTTAGTTTCAAGGCTGCAGTCACCATCCGCAGTGATTTTGGAGCCCAAGAAAATAAAGTCTGTCACTGTTTCCATTGTTTCCCCATCTATTTGCCATGAAGTGATGGGACCAGATGCCATGATCTTAATTTTTTAAATGTTGAGTTTTAAGCCAGCTTTTTCACTCTCCTCTTTCACCATTATCAAGAGGCTCTTTAGTTCCTCTTTGCTATCTGTCATGAGGGTAGTGTCATCTGCATATCTGAGGTTATTGATATTTCTCCCTGCAATCTTGATTCCAGCTTGTGATTCATCCAGCCCAGAATTTCACATGTACTCTTCATATAAGTTAAATAAGCAGGGTAACAATATACAGCTTTGATGTACTCCTTTCCCAATTTGGAACCAGTTCACTGTTCCATGTCCGGTTCTAACTGTTGCTTCTTGTCCTACATATAGGTTTCTCAGGAGGCAGGTAAAGTGATATGGTATTCCCATATCTTTAAGAATTTTCCATAGTTTGTTGTGGTCCACACAGTCAAATGTAGTCAATGAAGCAGAAGTAGATATTTTTGGAATTCCTTTGCTTTTTCTATGATTCAATGGATGTTGGAAATTTGTTCTCTGGTTCTTCTGCCCTTTCTAAATCCAGCTTGAACATCTGGAAGTTCTCAGTTCATGTACTGCTGAAGCCTAGCTTGAAGGATTTTGAGCATAATCTTGCTAGCATATGAAATGAGCAAAATTGTCCAGTAGTTCGAACATTCTTTGAAATTGCTCTTCTTTGGGATTGGAATGAAAACTGACTTTTTTCTTTGACCACTGCTGAGTTTTCCAAATTTGCTGGCATATTGAATGAAGCACTTTCACAGCATCATCTTTTAGCATTTAAATAGCTCAGCTGGAATTCTATCACCTCCACTAGCTTTGTTTGTAGTAATTCTTCCCCAAAGGCCCACTTGACTTCACACTCTAGGATGTCTGACTCTAGGTGAGTGACCACACCATTGTGGTTTTCCAAGTCATTAAGACCTTTTTTGTACAGTTCTTCTGTGTATTCTTGTTACCTCTTCTTAATCTCTTCTGCTTCTGTTAGGTCCTTACCGTTTCTGTCCTTTATTGTGCCCATCTTTGCATGAAATATTCCCTTGGTATCTCTCATTTTCTTGAAGAGATCTCTAGTCTTTTTCATTGTATTGTTTTCCTCTATTTTTTTTTTTTTTTTTGCATTATTCACTTAAGAAGGCTTTCTTATCGCTCCTTGGTATTCTTTGGAACTCTGCATTCAGTTGGGTATATATTTCCCTTTGAAATAGGACAGAAGAAGGGGGCAGGGCACAACTTTTGAAAGAATGACACAGCCCAAGGGCACAACATAAACTGATTAAAATCAAATGGTCCAAGATGGCAGACAACTCAACTTTGACTAGACATTTCTCCTCAATCAGCAAGCTAAATGACACACCCAGAGGTGCCATGAAAGTTCTAAGGCACCATCATAAGACCAAAAAGTGGATGGTGGCCCAATTCCTGGAAATCTCCACCCCTTCCCCAAAATAGTTGGAATAATCTTCCCACTCATTAGTTTATAAAATTACGCAGTCAATAAAAACTTAGCAGGCCACATTTCACAGCCGTACTCACCCTCTGTGATGACCCATAGTCTGTCTATGGAGTGTGTTTCTCTCTGAATAAATCCACTTCTTACCTATCACTTTGTCTCTCATTGAATTCTTTCTGCCCCAAGACATCAAGAACCTGATCTTCATTACTGTGGGTTTTGTTCTGGTTTGAGTCCCAACTACATAAGTTCAAGTCCCAATAAGAGGTAAATGGTTTTACCTTTCTCCTTTGCCTTTTGCTTCTCTTCTTTTCTCAACTATTTGTAATAACAAATCTAGACAGTGTATTAAAAAGCGAGAAATCACTTTGCTGACAAAGATCCATATAGTCAAAGCTTTGAGAATAGTAGTCTTGTGAGAGTTGGACTATAAAGAAGACTGAGCAGCAAAGAAATGATGTTTTCGAAATTTGGTGCTGGAAAAGACTCTTGAGAGTCCTTTGGACAGCAAGGAGATCAAACCAGTCAATCCTAAAGGAAATCAACCTTGAATATTCATTGGAAGGAGTGGTGCTGAAGTTGAAGTTCCAATACTTTGGCTACCTGATACAACGAGCTAACTCTGGAAAAGACTGTGATGCTGGGAAAGATTGAGGGCCAGAGGAGAAGGGGATGACAGAGGATGAGATGGTTGGATGGTACATCCATGTGGTGGACATCCATATCCACCAACTCAATGGACATGAGTTTGAGCAAACTCTGGGAGATAGTGAAAGACAGGGAAGCCTGGCATACTGCAATCTATGGGTCGCAGAGTCAGCCACGACTTATCAACTGAACAACAACAACTCAGGTTAATTGTAATGCCCCACCCATTCTGCATCTGTATCAGACCAGCTCAGTATTATTGGAGGAAACCAAAACCACACAGATCAATTGATTTCACTCTGAATTATTGGTTGCATACCTCGGATGGGCATTAGTAGCATTGCAATCCTACTATGCTCACAGAGAGAGCTATTTCATACTTTCTCTTCTCCCAAATCTCCCACATCCCAGCCTCTGACCTCATCTTTAGCTGATGGCCACACATCACCCTTCATTAAGAAGATAGTTGTATTCAAACAGGAATTTCCTTATCTTGCCACCAGATTTACGATCCTCTCTATACACAACTTCCTCTTCACAGGGAAAAGCTCTCCCTCCTCATATAAGACCAGTCCCTCCACCTTTGCTTTGGGCTCCTCCCACCTACTCAAGGACTGCACTCCTTCAGTCACTCCCACCTCATCTCATCATGCATGCACCTTCTCTATCATCCACCAACTTTAAGAGTCCCCCTTGAGACTTCCCTGGTGGTCCAGTGGTTAAGAATCCACCTTCCAATGTAGGGGTCTCAGGTTTGATCCCTGGTTGGGGAACTAGATCCCACAGGCTTCAGGGCAACTAAGCCCCCAACTAAGCTGCAACTAGAGAAGCCGAAGCAGTCAAAAAAAAAAAAAAAAAAAAAAAAAGAGTTTCCCTTGAATTCCACAAGCTCTTCCTGCTATGCATTATTTCTCTGTTTCTTTCATGGCAAAACTCAAGATTACACATTGATTTCTCCACTTCACCTTCCATTCACTTTTCAACCAACTCCAGTTTAGTTTTGCACCACTTAGTGGAAATTGCTCTTGTCAAAGTCATGAAAGACTTTGTGTTGTCAAATCCAATAGACAGATACTTTCCTTTTCTCACCCTACTTGTCTCCCAATGGCATCTGACAGTTAACCAGCCCCTCCTTCTTGAAACATGTCTATTTCTTCTCATTCTCCTTTGCTGACTTCTAAATGTTGACATTCTCTGAGCTTGTAGACCTAATTGCCCCCTTATCATCTGCACTTGAATATTTCACAAGCACCTCAAATTGACCATGTCTAAAACAAAAATCTTGATATTCCCTTCAAATAGGTTCTTCCTTCTTCCTTTCCCTACCTTAGCACAACTGAGACAGGAGAGAAGGGGACAAGACAAAACCTTTAGAAGAATGACATAGCCATTGAGGATGTGATATAACCTGGTTAACACCAACTAGGCTCAAGATGATGGAAGATTTGACTTCCAATGGACATTTAGCCTCACTCTACTCTGATTGTAATACATTAGCATATGCTAAATGACACACCCACAGGTACCATGACAGTTCCGAGGCTGATTGTAAAAGGCAGAAAAGTGAATGATGCCCCAGCTCCTCAAAATCCCTGACTCTTCTCCAAGATAATTAGACTATTCCTCCCACTTGTTACCTTATGAAATTACCCAGCACAGAAAAACTAACCACCCCCACGGTTTGGGCTGCTCTCCCCTTCTGAGATGGCCCACATTCTGTCTGTGGAGTGCATATCTCCCTAATTAAACCTGCTTTCACTTTACTATGGCTTGCTCTTGAATTCTTTCCTGCTCGAAGCCAAAGACCCTCACTTGGCAGCCCGTCCAAGGGACTCGCCAGAGACCTGGGATATGACTGTCCTCTTGTGCCCCATTTTTCCTACAACACAGTTACCAGTTATGGAACTAGAAAGCTGAGAATCAGGAACTCCCTGGCAGTTCAGTGGTTAGGATTCTGTGCTTTCACCACTGAAGACATGGGTTCAAAATCCTGCAAGCCATGTGTTAGAGACAAAAAAAAAAAAAAAAAAAAAAAAAGCCGAGAATCATCTGTTTCCCTCAACTCCTCCATACTCAGTTCTTATTACGGAGTACTATTGGTTTTATCTCTAAAATTTGTCTTGAATTTGTCCACATCTCTCTGTCTCCACTATCACTAACCTACACCAAACCACCATTGTATCTTGTCTGAACTATTATAATAACTTCCCAGTTGGAGGCAAGTAGACAAGGGTAGATGATTTGGGAGCTTCATGAAGTGATTTTATTTTCTTGGGCTCCAAAATCACTGTGGACGGTGACTGCAGCCATGAAATTAAGACACTTGCTCCTTGGAAAAAAAGCTATGACAAACCTAGGCAGTGTATTAAAAAGCAAAGACATTACTTTGCCTACAAAAGTCCATCTAGTCAAAGCTATGGTTTTTCCAGTAGTCATGTATGGATGTGGGAGTTGGACCATAAAGAAAGCTGAGGACTGAAGCATTGGTGCTTTTGAACAGTGGTGTTGGAGAAGACTGTTGAGAGTCCCTTGGACTGCAAGGAGATGAAATCAGTCAATCCTAAAGGAAATCAGTTCTGAATATTCATTGGGAGGACTGATGCTGAAGCTGAATCTCCAATACTTTGGCCAGCTGATGACTCATTGGAAAAGACCCTGATTCTGGGAAAGATTGAGGGCGGGAGAAGAAGAGGGCAACAGAGGATGAGATGGCTGAATGGCATCACTGACTTAATGGACAGGAGTTTTAGCAAAGTTTGGGAGACAGTGAAGGACAGGGAAGCCTGGCGTGCTACAGTCCATGGGGTTGCAAAGAGTTGGACACGACTGAGTGACTGAACAACAACAATAATCTCAAGTTCAGTATAGGGGCTTAGTCTGAAGATTTCAATGTGAAAAAATCAGTTCAGGGGCTAGTCCATGCAGTCACTCTGTGGACCTTTATTTGGGTTCAATCTGAACAACCCAAGTGGACCACCTAGGACTACCATTGCATGTAAATCAATATGGAGTCTTAGCCCTAGAGACTCAAACTTGGGACCTCAGCTTGGCAGATCAATTTCAGGGACCTCTATCTGGGAATTATACTCTGAAGAACTCAATTTGGAGGCATCAGCTGGTCTACTCTGTTTACTAGGTATAGTTAAAGGGGGCTTTCCTGGTGGCTCAGTTCGTAAAGAATCTGCCTGCAATCAGGAGACCTGGGTTAGATCGCTGGGATGGGAAGATCCCCTGGAGAAGAGAAAGGCTACCCACTCACTCCAGTATTCTGGCCTGTAGAATCCCCATGGACAGAGCCTGGTGTGCTACAATCCACGGGGTCACAAAGAGTCAGATACGACTGAGCAACTTTCACTTCACTCACTGGATATGAGAGACTGGTACTCCATCTAGCAGTTTATTCTGATGTTACTGTGATGTACCCTGAGTTTTGTTTCGGTGGGGGTTCAGTGTGGTCTCGGTATGGGGGTCTGAAACTTTATTCTGAAACCTAAATCTCTTGTACACAGCCTGGGGAACTTCTTCAGGAAGGTTAGGCAGGATATTTGTTCTGGAGATATCATTTTGGTGGTTTGACCTAGAAACTGTTTGAGTCACTTACCTTATGGTTGCCTGTCTAGGAACTCAGGCTTTGCTACCTTAGTACCAGGATCAATTTCACAATACTGGTCAATCAGGAGCTCTATCTGAATCATTCATTGTTGGGTGGTCAGTATGAGAATTTGGGTTTAGAGTGCTGACTCACTGTGGCTCAGATATCAGCCCATTCTAGAGGGTTCAGCATCTCATCAGAGATACTAAGGATGGTTTGAGCCATATATGAATGGTTTGAACCTTATGTGAATGGTTTGAATAAGACAAAAGCCTTTATTTATTTCATGTAAAAACAATCCCAAGGAACTGCCCCTCTCTTTCATTCAGATCTCATTGGCCAAAGCCTATATATCATATATCAAATAGCTGTACCCAGTTGCAAGGAAGACTTGAAAATATCTTTTAGCGGGGCTTGCTTATGCCCACTCAGCTAAAAATATGGATTCTGTTCCAAAGAAGGAAAGGGACAATGCAAGTTGGAGTGTAAAGCTAGCAATCTGGCTACACAGGTAGCAAGAATCCTGGGATTCTCAGTCTGAATCCCTGGTCCTGTGAATACAATTTTGTGTATTGATTCTGAGGGTATGAACTTAAGGTCTAGATGATTGGAAGCTCATTCTGGGGAATCAGTTTCATGATCACAGTTGGGAGACATTGGTCTACAAAGATACTCTAAAGGATTCAGTTCAATTTCTGAGTCTTTGGACAGTATGGTAGGTTCAGCCCACATAATCCCATTCTTGATGTTCACTTTATAGGGGGCTTAGTCTGGGGGTGCTAGAGATCATAGTAGTATTTCAATATGAGAGTTCAGGGGCTTTCTGGCAGTCCAGTGTTTAAGACTCCACACTTCCACTGCAGGGGGTCTCGAGTTCGATTCCTGATCAGGGAACTAAGATCCTGCATGCCACTCTGCACAGCCAAAAAAAGAAAAAAACCATGAGTTCAGAGTTCAGTTTAGGAGCTTGATTGTTGGGATTCTACCTGAGAGCTCAGTCCAGGGTCTGTCTGATATGTATCACCAGCCTGGTGCTTCATTCTGGGCTTTGGGTTTGTTTTGTGGGCCCAGAGTTTGGAGGTTCAATCTAAGGAAAGTGACTTAATTTGGGGGATTAGCCTTCAGTCATCATTTTCGGAAGTCAGTGTAGAGTTCTCAGTCTGGAGTGTTAGGACTCCCTCTAGGGATATTTGTCTAGGAATTCATTTTTGGATTATGTCATGACAGCTCAGACATTGGTAGATATCTGGGGGCTCAGTGTGGGAGCTTCCTCAGTGGGGGTCTTAAGACGAGCCCATTCAGCGGCAGTTAGACTGGGGGCTCAGTTTTGGCAGGTACTTCTGTGAACCTAAGCTTAAAGTTTTCAGAGTGAGAATTTAATCCGGCAGCCTTTGGGGGTCCACAAGGCACACTCCCTCTTCCATACAAGCCTGTGAGAACTCACTCAGACTGGGCTGTTAGTCTGAGACTGAGACCTTGGAAGCTCATCTGGGGGCACGCTGGCTCCTGATCTCAATCTATAGGCTCACTCTGAAAATGGGAGTTATGGGTCTTAAACACTGACAGCTCAGTCTGGAGAAATTAACTTCACTGTCTCATTCCTTGGAGCTTGTGTTAGTTCTGAGAAGCAACACTAAGATGGCGTTAGTGTCACAAAAGTGGGCACACTTTTATCAGGGGGGATGCCCATGAGAGAAAAGTCACTGGAACATAATGCAGTCTGACCCAGACTAAGAAGAGAAGGAGGGGAGGTTGAGTGAAAGAGCTCTAGAGTGCTGTGCAATGTATGGGAGATTTGGCAAGACTGTCTGGGATACCTTGAACCAGTCACCAAAGTATCCCTGCCACACTCAGTCATTAGCTGAGAGTAGCTCATGAGAAGTATGGTCTCTGTACAAATGAGAGGAGGGATTTAAGAACACAGCAGCTGGGGCTCTTGATCAATTATGCTTCCTGAAGTTCAAAGTGTACAAGATGCATCCTCATAGCTTTCATGGGGTGCATACTGGTTGTTCTCTCTGAGGATTCCCTCTAGGGCTCTTTCTGGGCATGTTATTTGGGACATTAGATTTTCAGTCTGAGGGAATCTGTTTCAGAACATGGGATTAGTTTGTACTTTCGGTGGGGGGATATCTGTGGCCTCAGTGTGTGAGGGGTCCTTCTGGGAACTCAGTCTGGGCCCACTTCAAAGGTATCACCCCCATTCTCCTTCAAGGAGCTAAGTTTGTGGTCTTAGTTCTATGGCTCTGCTAGAGGCTCATTATGGAGAATCTGACTTTGAGGGTTTAAATGTTGACAGTTCACTCTTGAGACACCTAAGGATTCAATATGGGAGCCTGATTTATGGTCTAAGATATGACTGAACTTCTCACTGAGTGAGTGCCAGGCTCAGGGCTCAGTCTGGGTAGCTGGGTCTGGCTGGCTTTGGGAGGCTCAGATACTGGGGGCTCAGTCTGGGATATTTTAGTCTAAGGAGTCATGACTAGGGTATCTCAATGTGATGACCTTACCTGGGAATTTCTGCCTGGTGGGCTGTCTTGGAATCCTAAGTAGGGTCTTTGACTGAAAATTTTCATCTGGAAATACACTCTGCATTTATACTCTAGCTGTTCAGTTTGGCAGTTCAACCTGCATTTCAGTCTTGGAGCTCTGTCTGAGGTCTCACACTGGGGACTGAATTTTGATTTAGGTTTTGGGAGTTTAGTCTTTAATAGATCAATATGGTCATCTTCATCTGAAGGCCTAAGGTAGCCTGAAATGTTCCCTCTAGAGGGGTCTAGAAGTGTTTAACCTGGGATTCATGGATTTATAAAGCATCATCTATATAATTTGAAATGTCTATGTATATGAATACTAAAAAATTTTATTTTCACCAACCTCCATTTGAAACTTGACATTTTTTCCATAATGAATGTAGGCAACTGACCACAGTAGTATTAGCAGTACATATGACTTTGTCACTAATACACAGATATGTTTCACAGAAGATCTCTTAAAATATTATTTACATTCATCATTAATTTGAAATCATAGTAGTCACTTAACCTGTTAGTGAAACTGTGTAACTCAGATTGGGACTTGAACCCATATGCTGGGACTCAAATCTGGCCAAAACCCACGATCTTTTGATTGAGATCAAATACCTGGTCTCTGGACTTAATGAAGCTCAGGTTCTTTATATCTCATTGCAGAAAGAATTCAGTGAGATATGAAGTGGTAAGTAAGAAATAGATTTATTTAGAGAAGTACAAATCCATAGAAAGAATGTAGTCTGTTTCAAAAGGGAGAATGGCCTTGGGAGAAACACACTCCACAGACAGAGTGTGGGCCATCTCAGAAGGTGAGAGACCCCAAAATATGGCATGGTTAGTTCTTATGGGCCAGGTAATTTCACAGGTTAATAATCTGAAGGATTATTCCAACTATTTTGGGGAAGGGACAGGGATTTCTAGGAATTGGGCCATCGCCCACTTTTTAGCCTTTCATGATTGGCCTCAGAGCTGTCATGGCACTGGTGGGTGAGTCATTTAGCATGCTAATGTGTTACAATGAGTAAATAATGAGACTCAAGGTCTACTGAATAGTCGACTATTCTGCCATCTTGGACCTAGTTGGTTCCAACCAGCTTATGTCATGTCCTCAATGGCTGTCATTCTTTTAAAGTTTGTGCCCTGCTCCTTCCCTCCTGTTTCATTAGTTGTTGTTGTTGTTCAGTCACTAAGTTGTGTCTGACTCTTTGTGACCCTGTGGATGGTAGCTCACCAGGCTCCTCTATTCTCCACTATCTCCCAGAGTTTGCTCAAACGCATATTCATTGAGCTGGTGATGCTATCTAGCCATCTCATCCTCTGCTGCTCCCTTTTCCTTTTGCCTTCAATCTTTATCAGCATCAAGGTCTTTTCCAGTGAGTTGGCTCGTCACATCAGGTGACCAAAGTATTGGAATTTCAACTTCAGCTCCAATGAATATTCCTTCCAATGAGTATTCAGAGTTGATTTCCTTTAGTATTGACTGGTTTGATCTCCCTGTAGTCCAAGGGACTCTCAAGAGTCTTTCTCAGCACCACAATTTGAAAGCATCAATTCTTCGACACTCAGCCTTCTTTATGGTCCAACTCTCACATCCATACATGACTACTGGAAAAACCATTAGTAGATCATGGTATTTAATGCATTAATAAAGAAATATATATACTGGGAATTCCCTGAATGTCCAGTGCTTAGGACTTGATGCTTTCACTGCTAGGTCCTAGGTTGTATCTCTGGTTGGGGAACTGAGATCCTATAAGGCGTGCTCAAAAAGAAAAGTATGTTACAATAAATGTTTATAGTATTTTGGTAACTGTATTTTAATATAATTGGTTTCCTCTGTAACTCTACATTTTAGTTTATGCATTTAAGAACATTATTCTGAGAAAAAGTATACTGTCTACACCAGATTGCTAGATGCTAGATGGGTTCAAAGCACAGTTTAGTTCAGTCACTCAGTCATGTCTGACTCTTTGTGACCCCATGAACTGCAGCACACCAGGCCTCCCTGTCCATCACCAACTCCTGGAGTTCACCCAAACCCATTTCCATCAAGTCGGTGATGCCATCCAACCATCTCATCCTCTGTCATCCCTTTCTCCTCCTGCCCTCAATCTTTCCCAGCATCAGGCTCTTTTCCAGTGACTCAGCTCTTCGCATCAGGTGGCCAAAGTATTGGAGTTTCAGCTTCAACATCAGTCCTTCCAATGAACACCCAGGACTGATCTTTAGGATGGACTGGTTGGATCTCCTTGCAGTCCAAGGGACTCTCAAGACTCTTCTCCAACACCACAGGTCAAAAGCATCAATTCTTCAGTGCCCAGCTTTCTTTATAGTCCAACTCTCACATCCATACATGACCACTGGAAAAACCATAGCCTTGACTAGATGGACCTTTGTTGGCAAAGAAATGTCTCTGCTTGTTAATATGCTGTCTGGGTTAGTCATAACGTTTCTTCCAAGGAGTAAGCGTCTTTTAATTTCATGGTGGCAATCACCATCTGCAGTGATTTTGGAGCCCAGAAAAATAAAGTCAGCCATTGTTTCCACTGTTTCCCCATTTATTTGCCATGAAGTGATGGGACCAGATGCCATGATCTTAGTTTTCTGAATGTTGAGCTTTAAGTCAACTTTTTCACTCTCTTCTTTCACTTTCATCCAGAGGCTCTTTAGTTCTTCACTTTCTGCCATAAGGATGGTGTCATCTGCATATCTGAGGTTATTGATATTTCTCCCAGCAATTTGATTCCAGCTTGTGCTTCACCCAGCCCAGTGTTTCTCATGATGTACTCTAAATATAAGTTAAATAAGCTTGGTGACAATATACAGCCTTGACGTACTCCTTTTCCTATTTGGAACCAGTCTGTTGTTCCATGTCCAGTTGTAGCTGTTGCTTCCTGACCTGCATACAGGTTTCTCAAGAGGCAGATCAGGTGGTCTAGTATTTCCATCTCTTTCAGAATTTTCCACAGTTTATTGTGATCCACACAGTTAAACGCTTTGGCATAGTCAATAAAGCAGAAATAAATGTTTTTCTGGAACTCTCTTTGCTTTTTCGATGATCCAGTGGATGTTGGCAATTTGATCTCTGGTTCTTCTGCCTTTTCTAAACCCAGCTTGAACATCTGGAAGTTCACGGTTCATGTATTGCTGAAGCCTGGCTTGGAGAATTTTAAGCATTACTTTGCTAGCATATGAGATGAGTGCAATTGTGCAGTAGTTTGAGCATCCTCTGGCATTGCCTTTTTTAGGTATTGGAATGAAAACTGCCCTTTTCCAGTTCTGTGGCCACTGCTGAGTTTTCCAAATTTAAATTTGTCACTTTCAGTCTCAAGGCAAAGTCTCAGGGTTAATTCAGAGGCCTTGGTTTGTTGGAGCCTAGAATTGGGCTCCCTGTGTAGGAATTTCTAGCGGGTCTATTGTGATATTGTGATTTATATAAAAATGTATATTGGAGAGTCCCTTGGACAGCAAGAAGGTCACGCAAGTCAATCCTAAAGGAAATCAACCCTGAATATTCATTGGAAGGACTGATGCCCAAGTTGAAGCTCCAATACTTTGGCCACCTGGTGGGAAGAGCTGACTCACTGGAAAAGACTGTGATGCTGGAAAAGATTGAGGGCAGCAGGTGGAGGTGACAGAGAATGAAATGGTTGGATGCTGTCACTGACTCAACGGACAGAAGTTTGAACAAACTCCAGGAGATGGTGAAGGACAGGAAAGCCTGGCATACTGCAGTCCATGGGGTCCCAAAGAGTTGGACACGACTGAATGACTGAGCAACAGCATTGAGTCTTCAGTTCAGTTGCTCTTTGCGACCCCATGACTGCAGCGCACCAGGCTTCCCTGTCCATCCTCAACTCCCGGAGCTTGCTCAAACCATTCCTAACACAGAGTTCCTAAAACCTTTGGAATTTCCCCTGAGAAGAGTGTGATAAAAGGCCTCTTTTGTTATGTTAATGAAGTGACTCTTTTGTGGAGCCAACCACATGATTAGGGTTGGCACTTTCAGTCCCTCCCCTCTACCTCAAGGAGGGGAGAGAGGCTGGAGTTTGAGTTCAGTTACCAATGACCAATCATCTAATCAATTGTACTCTGTGCTGGAACCTCCATAAAACCCCAAAGGAACAGGTTCTGAGGGCTTCTGGGTTGATGAACACGTGAAGATTCCAGGAGAGTGTCATGCTCAGAGAGCTTGGAATCTCCTTGTTCTCTTCCATTTGGCTGTTCCTGAGTTATATCCTTTTATAATAAACCAATAATCTAGTAAGTAAAATATTTCTTTGAGTTCTGTGAAACAGTCTAGTGAGGTGAGGGTCATTGAGACTCTGATCTGTGGGCCTGGGCCTATGGGTCAGAAGCACAGGTGACAACCTGAACTTGGGAATCCGTGTCTGTAGTGCGGGGGCAGGGGTGGTGGAGAGGGTGCAGAGAGAGGCAATCAGGTGACTGAGCCCTTAACCTGTGGGATCTTCTGTGATCTGGTATTATCTCCAGGCTTCCCTGGTGGCTCAGACAGTAAAGAATCTGCCAGCTGGGTTCGATCCCTGAGTCAGGAAGATTCCCCTGGAGAAGGGAATGGTTACCCACTTTAGTATTTTTGCCTGGGAAATCCCATGGACAGAGCAGCCTGGTGAGCTGAGCTACAGTCCATGGGGTCACAAAGAATCGGACACAACTGAGCTATTTTCACTTTCTTTCTTTCCAGGTTGATAGTATTGTTGCAGAAACCAGTAATCGAAAAACCAAGCACCGCACTCGGAGAGTTGGAGAATTCAGGTTTATTATGCCGATGAGCCCAGAGGAGTTAACACTCTAAGCTCTGAGCCCCAAACAAAGATGTTACAGAATTTTTATAGACCTACTATCGTGGGCAACACTAGCTGCTAATAGGCTGGTTTAAACTAAGGAGTTTCACGCACATGGGAACAGAAGTCAAGATGGGGAGGGGAATGACTGACCTTTACATGGACAGGCATGATTAAGCAGGTTGGCAGGGGCTGGACAACTGCAAAGAGCAGGACAAGGGTGAGTGAGATAAACTCCAGTTCCTAGTATTGTAAGTCCCCACTTTCTGAGACTTAGTGACCTACGCGATCCAGACTTTGCAAGGAGCAAGCTGAGTTACAGAGGCAGAATGAGCAGAAGGTTATGTAAAATTTTAACTTTTCCTCTTCAGTATCAGAATTGAATTGAATTGTAGGACACCCAGCTGCTGTTGAAGAATTGCTTGGTGATGTGGGAAAACCCAAGACACATACACTGCAACTGGTGACTAGAATCTTACCTACTATATGTACGTTTGAGGCTCTGGGAAGCCACTCGAAAGTGGGAAGTCACTCAGAAGTGCTTAACCTCAGTTTCTCCGTTTGGGCCTCTTTGAAGTCAATTTAAGTTGGTGAGTCTGCAGGAATGAGTCTCTAGAGCCCGGTAGGAGATGATGCCTCCTGAGATGATCAGTCTGGGAGTGCTCATGATTATCATCACACATCACATTGTTTTCTGCTTCTGTTTTTTTTGTGTAGTTTCCTCAGCATTAAAGACTGTTTCTTTTAGAAACACACTCCTATCCTCATCTACGCAAACTTTATCACCTGGCAAAATTCCACTCAAACTTTGAGGTATTATCTCTCAGAGGCTTACCATAATCCCCAAGGCTGGATCAGGAACCCCCTCTGCTGGACTCACATGGGCCCCCGTGCTCCTTTCTCCTCTAGCATTGCACAGAGATGGACTTATCATAGAACTAATAAAATTAAAGCCTCTTTTCCTCACACTTGCAAAGACCACATTCAAGTCCTTGGTTGTTGAGCACTGTAAATTTGAGAAGTACTTAAGACTTGTCACTGTACAACAACAATCAAAATATAATGGAATTTTACATCTCACATGTAAAAAAAACTATATAGAAGTTTTCCCAAATATAACAGTCTCAAATTTTGTATTACTAATAATGAACTGTGAAGTTGAAATTTTCCTAAACTACCAATAACAAAATATTTTGATCAGTTAAATGGAATTTAATTAAATTGAATTCTTTTTATTCTTTCTTGAAAATGTTATTATAAAATAATTGTTCTTTGCTTACAGAAGGATATCAAAGTGCACCCAAAAAAGAAAAAAAGGAAACATTAGTAGAGATGAGTTAGGCAATTAATAACAATATTTTATTTTTCTAGTTTTGAGGATGTTTTGTGGCACTTTTCAGTTTTTTAAATTGGAATTTGTAAATTCTAAAATTTCTTTGCTAAATCTAAATTGCTTTCACTTAAATTTGTACTATTTTTCTTAAAGACAGCTTTCAAAATTCTGTCAACCTCAGGCCTTTCAAAATTTGCATTCACCCTGAGCACTGATCATAGTCTATGGTCCTGACAATCTTGCACACCAGACTGTAAGCTCCTTGAGCATCTGACCAAACCCTGTGACTCAGCAGCACAGGACCAGACACAGAAGCATCAGTACTGTTTGCTCACCTAGTCTAGCCCAAAGTTTGCATCTTTGCTGTGAGAGGGGGTCACCTATAACACTTTTCTAAAAATAATTTTATTGAGATATTATTTATATACTATAAACTTCACCCATTTAAAAAGTACAATTAAATGTTTTTTAGTATATTTGCAGAGTTGTGCAACTATATTTGTTTGCTAGGGCTGCCATAAGAAAATACTCCAGACTGGTGGTTTTAACAACAAAACTTTATTTTCTCAAAGTTCTAGAAGCTAGAGGTTCAAGATCAAGGTGTTGCTAGGTTTGGTTTCTTATGAGGTCATTTTCCTTGGCTTGTAGATGTGTGTTCACATGGTCATCTCTCTGTGCATGCATCTGGTGTCTCTCTGAATCTCCTCTTTTCTTTTTTTTGGCCTCGCCACACTTCTTGCGGGATCTTAGTTCCCCAACCAGGGATCAAAACCCCCTGTGTCCCCTACAGTGGAAGCTTGGAATCCTAACTGCTGGGCCTAATCTTCTCTTCTTCTAAGGTCATCAATCATATTGGACTAGGGTTCACTGTATGACCTCATTTTACCTTAATTATCTCTTTAAAGACTCTGCCTCAAGATACAGTCACATTCTTGGGGGTAGGGCTTGAACATATCAATGGAGGGGGGTGGGCGGGGAGGACAGGACTCAGGCCCTAACAGCAGCTGTCACCACATCTAATTTCAAAACATTTTCATTTCCACTAAAAGAAACCCTATACTCCTTAGGAGTCAGGCCCCATTTTCCCCCTTCCCCTATTCCTAGGCAACAATTAATCTATTTTCTGTCTCTATAGATTGGCTTATTCTGTACATTTCAGATAAATGGTACCATACAATATATGTGCTTTTTTTGACTAGCTGGGAGTGATGTCACCTCTTTCATTCCTGATTTCAGTAATTTGAAATTTCTCTTTTTTTTTTACTTAGTCAGTCTAGCTAAAACTTTGTCAATTTTGTTGATCTTTCTTAAAGACACTACTTTTGGTTTTACTGATTTTCTCTATTGTTTTTCTACTTTCTGTTACATTTATTTCCTCTCTAATTTTATTATTTCCTTCCTTCCTTCTGCTTGCTTTGGGATTATTCTATTCATTTTCTAGTTTCTGAAGGTGGCAGATTAGGCTATTCATTTAAGATTTTTCTTCTTTTTTAATAGGGACGTTTATATCTATAAGATTCCATTTAAGCATTGCTTTAGCTGCACCTCATAAATTTTGGTGTGCTGTGCCTTAGTTTTCAAATTATTTCAAGATGTCTTCTGTTTTCCCTTATGATTTTTTTCTTTGACCCATTTGTTATTTAGAAGTGTGTTAAAATACACATATTTGTGAATTCCACAAACGTCTTTCTGTTATTGAATTCTAATTTCACCCCACTGTGGTTGAAGAACAATCTTTGTATGGTTTTAATCCTTTTAAATTTATTGAGGGCTGCTTTAGGACATAACATATGGTCTGTCCTGGAACATGTTCCACTTGCACATCAGAAAAATGTGTATTCTGCTGCTGTTGGGTGGAGTGTTCTGAATACATTATTAAATGCAGATTTGTAGGCATTGCTACCTGAGGTTGCTGTCCAAGGGCCTGAAATCTACATCCTTAATAAGTTCCCCACATCTTCTCTGCGCAGTACCCTTGTGTCCTGAATTCATGGACCTAGGCGTCCTCCACTCCTGGCTTCCTTATATTTAATTACAGATGAGTAACTGTGTTGGTTGGTGAAGGAAATGGCAACCCACTCTAGTATCCTTGGCCTGGAAAATCTCATGGACAGCAGAGCCTTGTGGGCTGCAGTTCATGGGGTCGTGAAGAGTCGGGCACGACCGAGCGACTAACACTAACTTAACAGCGTTGGTGTCATCGATTCCTCGACAGACTTTTCTATTGCTCTTGTCTTGCTATCAGGTCAGCGGAAAAGCGAATCTGCATCCTCAAGCTCGGCTTCCGACTCCTTCTGTCTGGGCGGAAAAGCGAATCTGCATCCTCAACCTCGGCTTCCGACTCCTTCTGTCTGGACGGTACTGCGCAGGTATTGGCCCGCCTGGGGGTCACGTGGTTCGCGGCGGGATGATGGCGGACGCTGGTGAAGATTCGCGAGCCCTCTTCGGAGCTGCAGTCCGCGCGGCGCTGGAGGCCTGGCCCGCCTTGCAGGTGAGCGGAGCCGCAGCTGGGATAAAGATTAGGGACCGGGAGAGAACAGGAGTTGGTTTAGCGAGCCGCCTGAGGCTTGGTTGGGCGGCATAAAAAGGGGAATTCTGCGCCACTGCAGGCGCGCTCCCGGACTGACGTGATGGGCTTGGGTCTGTATTCACAGATCGCTGTGGAGAACGGCTTTGGAGGTGTGCACAGCCAAGAGAAGGCTGAGTGGCTCGGGGGTGCAGTGGAGGAGTATTTCTTCCGCAACGGTGAGTGAATGTAAGGCTCTGGGGCTTGTCTCTGTGGGGGCGTGAGGAGGAGGAGGCCGCCGATTCTAGTGAGTCCGCACTTCTTGAGCAATTGTCGGTTGGTACCTGAGGGCGAGGTGGAATGAAAGCAGGCTTTGAAGTCAGAATCCTGAGTTCGAATGCCTCATGGGCCGTGCCATTGACTCAAGGTATCATGCTGGACAAGGATTATCGCCCCGCCTCGGTACTCAGTTTCCTAATTTGTAAAATGGATGTAAAAGTATCTACCAGCGCGATCCTATAGAAACATCTTAGTCGCATCATGTAATTTAAAATTTTTCAGCCGCCACGTTAATAAAGTAAAAAGAAGCAGATGAAATGAACTGCCCACCTCAATAGATCCAAAATATTTCAACATGTAGTCAGTATAAAACGCTATTAATGAGATGTTTTACATCCTTTTTTAGTATTAAATTTTCAAAATCTGGTGGGTATTTTGCAGCTTTAGCACGTCTCGTTGTTTTTTTGCCTAGCCACATTTTAAGTGCTCAGTAACCACATTTGACTATTTGGACAGCAGAGATCTACATCTTTGATGCGCCTTGAGGGTCGTATAAGAACAAAGGGTCCTACAAGGAGTCTTTTACAAAATAAGGTTTTTTACAGATTTCTTCATTTAGGTTTTTAGTCTTGGAGGTGTCCTTTCTCTCAAGAAAATTTACCATCTAGTGAGAGATCCAGATAAGTAAATAGGCATTTGCAGACAGGGTGATAGGTGTTCTAATAATGAGGAGCTCAGGATGCTTGGGTAATGTGAGCTGGAGGAAAAGGAGTCTTTCGGAGATCTTTAGGGAGTGGTGGTGATTGGGCTGAATCTTACGGGATGAGAAGGAGTTAACAAGGAGGGGAGGCAGAGAGAGCAACACTCAGAAATAAGTACTGTGGTATGAGGAGATTATGCGTTATATTTGGAAAGTGGCAGGGAGCTCAGTGTTAGAGTAGGGATGTGTGTGTGTGTGTGTGCTTGTGGGTATGTGGAAGGGAGGAGTGGTGGAGAATGAAGATGGGAGATGGGGAGGCCCCTGGAAAAAGATTGAGACATGGAAGGCCTTATGTGCCTTTGATTTTTGTCCTTTAGGCCAGCGTTTGCCAGAATGCATGCTTTGGAAGACTAATTCTATCAGATGTTCAGTGAAGAAAAAACTTCTCCAGTCAAATTATATAAGGAAAGCTCTTTTCTTCAGCTCTTATTAAGATCACAGTAATCATTAACATAGTAAAGGCTTGGATAAGGACAAGAACCACCGAAAAAAAACTTGTTTCCCTTTAGTTTTCTTTGAATAACTTCCCTTAAAATCCAGGAGGCCAGTTATTTTTCAAAAGCAGAATATGAAACACTGCAGTTAGGTGATTAAAAATTCATGAGCAGGATCTAATAGGATGGGGTTTTCTGGCTAGAAAGTTCAGAAAGTAGTCAGTGTGGAACATGGACTTTAGAGGGAAAGACTAAGGAGAGGGCTGTTTCTGTCTAGAAAATGATGAGACCAGAACTAGGACATTAGTCATGGGAAAGAAGGGATGGCTCTAAGGAAATTGTTTGACTGTAGATGGGGAGGGAAAATGGGGCAGGTTTCTAGTTTGAGTCACTGGGTGGCTTAGTTGCCTTTCATGGACTAGAAGGACACTGGAGAATGAAAATTAGGTTTGGAGGGTAAGATGATGAATCTGGCTTTGGATATGGAGGGTCTGAAGCACCTGTGGAACAGGTGGAGCGTAGCCTGGGTTGGAGACTGATTTGGGGGGCATTAGAATGGTAGGGAAAGTGAAGGGGGTGAATGAGTTCTCCCAGAGGGAAAAGAGAGCAAGGAGCTTTGTGGAAGACTTTCTTGAGTTATTTTCTAATTCAGAAAAAGTGGAGCATGGGCCCATAAGGTAACTGAAGCTGAGAGAGGAAGTCTCAGCTAAAGTCATACAATAGGACATTGAAGTCAAGGCTGTGATGATTTCATCATGGCAAGTACTGAACATCCATTTCTTCTTACCTATCCCATTGGTCTGTGGCCTCCTGTGTCGGTGGAACCACAGTTGTGAAAAACTTCAGCCCTTGAGTAATGGAAATGAACATGGATTTCCGTTATTCCAGACAAACAATGCCTGTGCTAGGCGTTGTTTGGGTGACTTCTCATAACAGACCTTCAAGGAGGTTACCATTAACCTCACTTTGCAGAAGAGAAAACAGGCTTGGAGATGAGTAACTCACAAGCTCAAGGTCACGTGGAGAGGAGGCTGGTTAAAATAGGCCAGCTGAAAAGAAGGTGAGTGTGGATGGAATGCTGCAGGAATAGAGGACTTGGAAGAATGCAGGAGATTGGAAATTAGGTATTTAATGTTTGTTTCTTTTTCTTTTTAAAAATCATGTTAAAACCTGGAATGTAGAACACTTTAGCAAATAAAAGGCTCATTAAATCTTTACCCACCAATCAGATGTGGATCCACCAAGTAGGTACTTAAGAGTAGTGGGCAAGGGTGATGAAGTTGGCTGGTCTTTGACCAGAGGACTTTATCCTTTCATACTCAGCTGACTTGGAGCTAGATGAGGTGGAGGACTTCCTCGGGGAGCTAATGATGAACGAGTTTGATACAGTTGTGGAGGATGGGAGTCTGCCCCAGGTGAGCATGTCATGGATACAACTACCATCTTCCTGCCTGCAGCCTTTCTTCTCCCTGTCTGTTTTAGATGAACACTTTTGGCTGTAACCATTCTTTTCTTGAGTCCTGTGCAAGAACTTGCTATGACCCCCTGTTGCCTAAAGGAAAGTCTAGTCTTCCCAGGCCTTTCAAATCCTACCTGTATTATTTCTCTCCATGTATCATTCTCAGTCAGGTCTGTTTGTCACCTCCATCTCAGGGGCACAACCAGGCAGGTACATTTCCAAATGTTCTGGTTAACATCACTACTCCTGCTAGGATTGCCTTCCCCTTTTACATCTTCTGTCTTTCAAACCCAGTTCTAGTGCCTTCCGTGCTAGAAGGGCCTCCTTCAACACTTCAGGCCCTTAATGAGCCCTTCATATGTGGTTGCTTCATTAGTGAACTCCTTGGGGGAGGAAAGATCCCCATTCTCTTCTGGAAAACTCCAGACCCCTCCCCACTCTTGCTGCAAACACGAGCTGGTTGTATTGTAGGTTCTCTAGAAAATCGAAGTTGGTTGAATGTTTTCTTGGTAGGTGAGCCAGCAGCTGCAGACCATGTTCCACCACTTCCAGAGGGGTGATAGGGCTGCTCTGAAGGAGATGGCCACTCTCATCACCCAAAGAAAGTGCAAGGTCAGAGCCACTGCACTGACGACAGCCGGAGAGACTGATGAGGACAATGATACGAACAGCATGGAGCAGATGGAGGTGAAAGGGGTGCAACTGTTGGGTGTGGAGATGTAGATATTTTCAGTGTTCTGGGAGATCAGCTAATTTCACAGGGAAGTTATGGGGGTGGTGGTTGTTGTATTATTCATAAAGGGCAGGAAATTTTCCCAAGGTCACACAGCCAGTCCTGGCAAAGCTAGGAGAGCCTGGGTCTCCATTGGCCATAGCTGGGGGTTTATTTAGCTCTCTCTTGTATTTCTCCTCTAGGTTGCAGCTACGAATGATGGGGCAGCTACGAATGATGGGGCAGCTACAGATGGGGTCTGCCCCCAGCCTGAACCCTCTGGTCCAGACTCCCAGACTATTAAGGAAGAGGATATAGTGGAGGATGGCTGGACCATTGTCCGGAGAAAGAAATGAACGGGGCTGGAAATGGTCTGGGTTCTTGTATGCTAGTTGTTTGGGATTTGTTTGTAGAGTTTTTGTTGGAGTGTTGCAGACCTGTGGACTGGTTATCCCATATCCCTCTCTCCCCCATTCCCTTGTCCAGCTTCTTCCAGGGGAAGAAGAGCCCAAGTGTTCTTGGACTTGGGATGGTCTGAATGATGAGGCCTGATTTCCCAGCAAAGTGCCTCTTGGGTGCAACCAGTGTGAAGAGGGAGGGATGAGTGGGTGTGGGAATGACTGGAGGAGAAGCTAAACGCTGGTTGATAGTAGGCAGGTGAATATGTGAAGGGAGAGAGCCAGCAGGAGAACCAATATTTCTGCTGGGTAAGGATTGGTGAGATGAGCTTGCAAATAGAAGAGAGATTAGTTGAAGATATGGATGAAAGTAGCTGTGGTACCTCTCCCTCCCCCGCCCCCACATAGAGCAGCTCTGTGCTCCCGAACCTCCCAGAGATGTTTCCTTCCTGCAGCCCAGGGACCAGCCCTAGGTTCCTTCAGGATGTCTAAGACCTTGTCTAGGCAGTGAGCTCAGGGGACCTGGGCTTTGTTTTCTGTCTCCTCCAACCTCTTTCCAAACACCTCATCCCATAGAAGTCACCTCAATAAATAATACCTTATTGTTTAATTTGTGGCTTGACCTGTGAGTAGTCTTGGAAGCATCCTTCTGGGAGCTGAGCTTCAGAGCTCAACAAGGGAGCAGTTTTGGGGCCTATCCTAACAACCTGGTACTTTGGATAAACAGATGCACAAATGGAGCACAGCCACACTCTGAAAGTTTCTGTAAGCTTGAAATAAACTGTATTTTTCTTTAAAAAACAAAACAGAGTATTCTTTGTCCTCCCCCGTGTTCCCCTGTCCTGCCCAGTGGCCCTGCCATGGGTCTAGACGATAAAATACTGGGTAGCCCTGGGGGCCAGGTAGAAGCTGTAAGCCATGGGAGAGGCAGGAGGGGTCTGGTCACCACCCCACATAGCATCATACATATGAAGACACTGGTTGAAAGGGCAGGGGTGGGCCAGAGCCATGGGGTCTGTGGCAGAGCTGGCACTTGAATCCAGATCTCCTGCCTCTGGTGCTTTGGAGGGAATTGGGTGGAGGCAGGATCTGTAGGGTATTGAGGGGTTGGGGGAAAATGGCCTAATTCAGGCAGGTCTAGCAACAGCCCCCACCCTCCCTGGGGGGACAGGGTTTAAAAAAAATTAACCACACTGTACGAATATTTTTTAAAAGCCCAGGTTTTGTGAAAAGATGAATTAAAAAAACCCGAGACCCAGCATTCAGGATTGAAAGTGCCCATGATGGGAGTTCAAGTATTGACTGAGCTGGGAGGGTGGGGGCTGGGGCCCTTAATTGGACATGGGCAGTTAGAGTGTGGGGCAGAGGGTCCCAGTTACCCACAAACCCTCTAGGTCTTATCTCGGGTCTGAGGGGCTTCAGAGGGTTCAGCAGTGGCTGCTGAAGCTGCCACTGGCATCTCCTCCATCTCCCTGTCCTCAGACAGTGTGGGCCCTGGGCAGAACGTGTCCCCACGGCCTGCCCGGCCAAGCACAGCCATCCAGCGCCGCTGTAGCTCCTCTGTCTCAGGACTGAAGTACCAGCTCAGGTGGCTCTGGGTGATCTTGAAGACATGCCTTCTGTCGGGCCGCTCCCCTGCCTCAGGAGGCCCCACCTCAAAGCCAATGAGGGGCAGGCTGCGCTGCGCTTTCACATCCTGGAGAATAGGGACAGAGCTAGGGTCACCTTGGGGTTGGGCTTGTCACTGGTTTTGCATCTTCTAAATCCCTTTTTTTCTTTGCCTGCTCAAGAACCTTATGTGGTTTAACTGAGCAACAGGAAAATGTCTGAACTGGGGCTAGAACTGCAGGCTGGTTCAAATACCTCTTTCCTTCCACACCCCAAGCCAGTTAGGCTAGTCTTGAGCATATAATGTTTTCAGGCCTTTGGGCTGTTGCCCTCTTCTCCATCTTGCCCACTCCAAATTGGATTAAGCAGTATCTCATCTCCACTTCAGCTTCCTTCCCCTATAACTCACCCCACTTAGCCTTATGTACATTGATCCATAATCACTCCTTGTCTCGAGCCAGTTTTTGTCTCATAAGGGTGGGGGCTTCTGATTTCCCCTTAGGTTCACATTATCCTCCAAGGCCAAGGAGAGGTGAAGGACTGAGAGGAAAGGAGAGTAGCCTGGCTTTGCCAGGTGGCTGAAAGGACCAGGAGTAGGATGCATACCTGAGGAGCTCCGTAGATGTACAGCACCAAGGGTTCGTTCTCAGGGACCACAAACCATGCCTTGTGCCAGCCTTTTCCGCCCTTCTCCATGTAGTGTAGGAAGCTGCAGATGACACTGTTCTCCGCAGCCACTGAGGCCTGTTTCTGTGACCAAAGACATGAGGGGCATCAATATTGATAGGAGGCCTACCTTGGCTCCAGCACCCCCTCAGCATAGGGATTGCTATTCATATGTCTCAGGAGGATCCTGAAGCTCAGGTGGCAGGAGTGATTTGCCCACTGTCAACCCAGTGAGGGAGAAGGCAATGGCAACCCATTCCAGTACTCTCGCCTGGAAAATCCCATGGATGGAGGAGCCTGGTAGGCTGCAGTCCATGGGGTGGCTAAGAGTCAGACATGACTGAGTGACTTCATTTTCACTTTTCCTTTCATGCATTGGAGAAGGAAATTGCAACCCACTCTAGTGTTCTTGCCTGGAGAATCTCTGGGACGGGGGACCCTGGTGGGCTGCTGTCTGTGGGGTCGCACAGAGTCAGACATGACTGAAGTGACTTAGCAGCAGCAGCAACCCAGTGAGATTTGGGTAAGCCAGACTTATCTGCTGGATTTGGGCCATGGCTACTGCCTCTAAGGTTTGGTGGGAGGGGTGTGTAACTCTCAGTGGGGGCCCCTAAATGTCAGTCAGGCATTCTTCCATCAGTCCATTTATTCCTCAAGTCATTTATGCATTTACACTTCATCTTTTTTTCAGTCTTCCATCACATGCATTCCCTACGCTCAGCGAGAAGCAACTTAGCATTGTGGTTAAGGGGGTGGGTGGGTAAGGCAGTCAGGCTCAGAATCCCACCCCTAGATGGAAATACTGATATACTGACTTGGAAGGAGAGCATATAGGGCTGTTCTGAGGATTAAATTAGTTACTATATGTAAAGTGCTTAGAAGAATGCCTGGCATGATGTTAGCTTTCTTTAAGTGTTAAATAAATACCTCAATTTAGTTATAAAGCATAAGTTTATGTATGTGCATGTATCTAGAAAGATAGGAAGCATAAGCATTAATGGTGGTAATCTCTGTGTTAAAGGCATTTGTAGTAGTAGCATAGTTCACTAAGTGATGTCCGACTCTTTTGCAACCCCATGGACTGTAGCCCAACATGCTCCTCTGTCCATGGGATTTCCCAGGTGAAAATACTGGAGTGGTTTGTCATTTCCTTCTCCAGGGGATCTTCCCAACTCGGGGATTGAACCCGTGTCTTCTGCACTGGCAGGTGGATTCTTTACCACTGAGTTACCAGGGAAGCCCTGGGTTAAAGGACTATGGTGTTTTTTATTATTTTTGGTTATGATGTCTAACTTTCTTTAATGCACATATCCATTGTAATAAGAAAAGGTATTTTGTTAGTTAAAAGAAAATCCCAGCTCTGCCACTCACTGGGCCTCAGTTTCCTCCTTTGTAAAACAAGAATAGGAAAAGCATTGATAGATAAGTTACTGTGACGATTAAACATCTAAAGCACTTAAATAAAAATTATTCTTTGACTCACTTTTGTACTCATTTTACTCACCCGAAGCCTGGATCACTTGGTTCAGCGCATGCACATGGTATTACAATTTCAGAAATGCCCAGGCCTTAGTCACCACTGCGTGAGTGGCTGGGGCCCCTGTGGTCAGTTGAGGGTTGAGGGGCCTGGCTCTTACCTCCAGGATGGACCTCCGGCGCTGGGGTGTATGCTGGCTGCAGGCTGGGCTGCTCCCGGGTACCCCATGCAAAGCCACGTAGCAGTCAGTGCACACACGGTTGGAACGATTGTTGTCATAGACAAGGCGAGCCCGGAACTCGGAGCACTTCCCACAAACCACCTGGGATGGCAAGTGGGTAAGAACAGCCTGATTCCAGTGGGTCTTCCTCTTCAGTGTACCAACTCCCACAGTGGACTTCACAGCCTCCCCCTACTTAGAGGGGGCCCTCTTAGAAGTGGGCCTTTGGGTTGCCAGCCTGTCTGCTTCATAGCTCTGCCCCTGCCTCTCAACACTTACATGTCCGCAGGCCTTGCAGTGGTGCCTGCGTTTGGTGATGGAATTGAAGGGCTCCTGGCAGCGCATGCACATGGTGACTTCCTTTTCTCGGATGGGCGTAGGTGCCCGCTTTCCAAGATCCACATTCTGGAGAGAAAGCCAGGTCTCCAGTCAGACAGTCAAACTCAGACTCCCCAGCCCAGTCCATCCAGCCCTCGCCCAGGCTTGGATCATCACTGGTAGGCAACAGACAGATTCAGAAGACCTGCCTTTGAATCCTGGCTCTGCTCTACTTCACTGTGCTATTGAAGACCTGTCACTTGTACCAATACTTTCCAGGCATTGGTTTCCCCAGTAATTTCTCTATGACCCTACCAACAGAAGCCTGTGCTTCTGCAGTCATCTACTGCCTCTCTGGGAAGAAGAGAGGAGTATCTCAAGGTAAGGTGGGCACCTGGAGGCCTGGAGGGGATCCTGGTGCAGAAGGAGGGGATATGAACTCTTACCGGAGAGTTGGGGGGTGTGTCTTCATCTTCCCTGTTTGTGGAGTTTAATAGCTTGAAGGTCTCCAGCGTCTGTTCATGCTTCAGGAGGGTAGAGTTGATGGCCTGGGAGAAGTGTAAGAAATAAGAGGTCAAAACACAACTATCTATTTCCACCCTTACCTCACTTTCCTATAAACTAGCTTGGAGTCAGAAAAGTTGGATTCTAGACCCAGCTCTATACCTTGCTAGACGTATGACCTTGGGTAAGTCCCTTCCCAAAATCCAGGTCTCAGTTCTTATATTTGTGAAATGGGGGAAGGGGATCAGTGGCTGAAAAACCACAGAAGGCCTTCCTGGCAAATGTCTGGGATTAAATGTTTTTTACAGGGCTTAACTCACTGAGGTTACACCTTCAGAGGAGCCAGCTTTCTAAAGAACTGGGTAGTTTCTGCTTATCCTCTGGACCTCAGTTTGCTTATCTGTAAAATGGGGATGGTAAAATTTATTGGAAGGCAGATGTCCAGGCCCATTATGGTCAGATGTGAATATTAGGGGAGAGCCCACCACCCCCAGAAGACCTGTTAATACTCTTCCAGCCCCCTACCACAAAGCCTTCTTAGATGTTACCTGGACCCAGTCTTTCTTCTCTTCCTCAGTCCTTGGGTAGGGAAGGTGGTGGGGGCAGGGGGAAAGAAAGATGTTGGGTTAGGCAGGCCAACCAAAAGCAACTGGAGTGGTAAAGAGCAGATGTTTTGGAGTTGGAAAGATCTGAGTTTGACCTTGCTTCTTCACTTACCACTTACATGACCTTAGGCAAGTCATATAACCTGAGTTTACTTATTCAACAGTTACTAATACTTTCCAGACCCTGTGCTAGGAGCCTGGGCCTCAGAGTACACCCTACCATCAAGGAAGGAGCTCATGGGGGCAGACATGGACAATACAGGGGAATCAGTGCTGTGACAGAGGGAAAATGGGGCTGAGGAGCCCAGGAAACCTGTCCCATCCTGAAGTTTGTGTGGGGGCTGCTAAAGATGGTTTCCTCAAGGAGGTGCTAGCCCTCAAGTAGAGGGGGTCAGGGTGAAGTGTGTGAATTAGCATATAGAATGTACAGGAAACCATGAATAGTTCCCTGTTTCTGCTAGAATGTCAAGTTTGAGAAAGGAGGGCAGTTTATTTTTTTTCACTTGTAAGAATGGATGATAATTACCAGCCTGAGTTGTTCTGAGCAGTAACTGGAAAGTGAAAGGTGCTCAGTTGTGTCCGACTCTTTGTGACCCCATGGACTATACAGGCCATGGAATTCTCCAGGCTAGAATACTGGGGAATTTCCCTTTTCCAGGGGATCTTCCCGATCCAGGAATCGAACTGGGGTCTCCTGCATTGCAGGCAGATTCTTTACCAACTGAGCTATCAAAGCAGTAACTGAGGTGATGTGTAAACTGCCCAGCACAATCCTTGATACACTAGGTGCTCAATCAGTGTATTGCCCCTTCCCTTTGCCTTCCTTCCCTAACTCTCCTGTCTGCCCTGGTGCAGGCCCATCAACAGCTCACTAGTAGTAGGGGCCAGCCTCTTGGCTGACTCCCGCCTGGCCTCCTCTAATCTCCTTCCACATTTACACTCCAGTGAAAGCCACTCAATCATGTCTGACTCTTTGCAACCCCATGGACTATACAGTCCATGGAATTCTCCAGGCCAGAATACTAGAATGGGTAGCCTTTCCCTTCTCCAGGGGATCTGCCCAACCCAGGGATCCACCCCAGGTCTCTCACACTGCAGGCGGATTCTTTACCTGCTGAACCACAAAGGAAGCCCATCTACACTCCAGACATCAAAAGTATTTTTCTAATATGAAAATACGACTGTATCCTTAGGATCATTTCATGAAAAATAAGGATGGGAGTCAATATTTAGCTACAAGAATATCCACTGCAATGCTATTTATTGTCATGAAAAATTAGAAGCAATCTATGTGTCCAACAACAGGGGCTCAGGTTTTAAAAAAAGAAATGATGGTATATATCACTACTTCCACACAAGATAAGTGATAAAGCTGTTTATAATATGTTAACTCAAAACAACATATATAAAATAAACATAGCATTCCCTTTTTGTTTAAAAACACATGTGCCATGAGTGTTTACATTTGTCAGAACTCATCGGTGGTACACTTAAGACCTGTGCATTTCACTCTGAAAATTTTGCCTCAAGAAAAAGGAGGAGACCTTAAACAAATATTGAATGCTAGTTAATGATATGCATGCCAAAGTCTTTAGAGGTTTTGATATCTGCAACTTACTTGGTGAAATGCATTAAAAAAATAAGATGGATTGGTAGGTGGATGAAATGATCGATTTGTGATAAAGTAAATATAGCACAATATTAACACTTGAATCTACATGGTGAGCTTGGGTGTTCACTGTATTTAAACTTTCCTGTATTTTGGAAAATACTCATAATAAAATATGGAAAGGAAACATTGTGTGTTTCTGTGTGTGCATACATATGCAAATAGAGGAGAAGCCAGAAAGAGTTTCTGCCAACACATCAGCACTGACTGTCTCTGGGTGGTACAGTTCTAGGGGATTTTACTTCATTCTGATTGTATTCTTTCTTACAAATTATTTTTTATTTATGTATATTTTCTAACTTCTTTGCACTAAACAATATTGCTTTTGATGTTTAAGAGCCACAATAGTGTTTTTGGCAGTGCATACTTAAGTATATAGGGGTGAAGAGTTATGTCTGTAATTTACTTTAAAATGGTTCAGCAAAATATTTATATGGCAAAAATATATACTGATTCCTAACTCAGTGCTTCTAAACCCTGGTGCCAGGTTGAATCATATGAGCAATATCACCTTCTTTGTTTCTGCTGGCAGAGGAAAGTGAAAGTGAAAGTTGCCCAGTGGTGTCCAACTCTTTGTGACCCCATGGACTGCAGTCCATGAAGTCTCCAGGCCCTGATGCACATAATATTAAAATCACTTGGGGGAGCTTTTGAAACTCCCCATCTTCAGGCTATACCCCAGACACATTAAACCAAAGTCTCCAGGGCTGGGTCCCAGACATCAGTATTTTTTAAAGCTCCTCAGTTTATTCCTATGTCACCAAAGTTGAGAATCAGCTAAGTGGTGGGCATATGAGTATTTGTTGTATTTCTACTTTTCTGGTTATTTGAAATTTTTCATTAAAAACAACTTAAAGGGCAAAAAAGCAACCGCAAAGCAAACTCTGCATGCCTTCCCTCTGCTACTAGGAGAAAACCCTCCACTGCTCAGCGCACCTTCCGGGCCCAGCACCCCTCAGCAGCCCCCTCCTTCCCGTCCTAGCGGGTGACCTGTCCCAGTCATGTGGCTTGTCATTTAGGCTCTGTTGAGCCCTGACTGAGCCCCACATCTGCCCTCCCCTGGTTGTGCCTGTTGTCACTTTTGTTGTCACTTTCCTGGCTTCAGGCCTCTGAGATGCTTAGTCTCTCAGAGCATCACACCCAACTGCCTTCTCTCATCTTCCAGGACACCCTCTAGCCCACATTCATCTCTCTCCTGCCTCCATGTAGTCCCAGCAATGAGAGTTCTGACTCTGATTTCTTAATTCTTTGCAGCCTTTCAGAAGTAGATCATCTACCCACATGTATTCACTCTCTGGCCCTGAACATGGCCTTGATACCCTATCACCAATTCCAGCTCTGCTTCTTTCTAGCTGCGGGATCTTGAGAAAGGTGTATAACTCTTCTGTGCCTCAGTTTCCTCATCTGTAAAATGGGGTTGATAATAACAGAGGCTACTTCAAGGGTTTTGAGAGTTCAACTAGTAAATTTAAACTTAAGTTAAAATTAACTTAAAACTGTGCCTGGCACAAGAGCAAGTCTTCATTAAATGTGAACTATTATTATAATCATTCAAGTAGGGAATGGATATGAAGGTCCCTTTGTTAAATGGCTGGACATTATTTTAAAAGTTGTTCTTTAAAGATTTTTTATTATGAAAAATTTCAAGCATACAGAAAAGCAGATAGGATAACACAAGAACATTAAATATATATTCACTACATAGATGCAAATTTAAAAAATATTTTGCTATATCTTATACATATGTGTGTGTGTGTGTGTGTATATATATATGTATATATATATAGGCTGATATAAATCATTTAAAAATAAGTTACAGATATCATGATACTAAATCTTCAGCATGCATCACCAAAAAAAAAGGCCATTCCCCTATATCCTCGTATACCATTATCACACCTGAGAAAGTTAGCAATAATGCCCTGGTAGCTAATGCCCAGTTCACATTTAGGATTTTCTCTACTGTCTTGAAAATGTCTCTTAGGGCTGTTTTTCTCAAACAAGACTCCTATCATGGACCAGGCATTGCATTTGGTTGTTATTTCTCTTAAATCTCTGAATCCACAATAAACTATTTGTGCTACTGTTACTCATGTTTGAATTACTATCTCATTCTTCCCTCTCCTCTAACAAAACCCATCAGAAGAACAAGCATCTTTGGGGAAAGGGACCCATCCTTTCTCTGGAATACTCTCTCCTCTAGGGAGGTAGCCAGTCCCCTGGCACTAGGTCTAGAATGCCTCAGGGTATCTGAAGGCGACAGGAGGCTGGAGAGAAGATATAGGCAAGGACAAGTACCTGGCCTGGAGCTCCAGGGAGCGCTGCTTTCCTGACACCAGGAAGGTCCGAGGCAGATTGAGGTTGGAACTTTCCTTCAGCTGAATGGAGAAAGAAAAGGGCTTGGTGAACTACTGAGCTCACCTACTGAGCGCCACAGGGCCCTCGCCCTCTGCACACATGCACACACTTGGGGTCAGAGTCAGAATATCTTTGTTCCTCCCAGCGCCAAGGTCCCACTCCAGGTCCCCCTTTCCCACCTCCTGGTGCTTACCTCCATGCCATCTACATCAATGCGTGCCCGCACGCTAAACTTCTGGCCAAGGAGCCGCAGCCTGGGCACACAGTAAAGGAGGCGGTCGTTGAACTAGGAAGGAAAAGGTTTTGGATGTATGTGTGGAGGCCCCACAAGGGCTATGGCTCAGCTCCCTTCCCTTATAGGACTCCTGAAACTTTACTGCTGGGGACTCAAGGCAATAGATGGAGAAAACACTGACCAGATTGGGCACAAAGGTTGCAAGGAAAGAGCCTAGGCATGGGAGTCACTTCCTAGTTGGGTGACTTTGGGCAAGTCAGTTCTCTCTAAGTTTTAGTTACATAATCTGTAAAGTTGAGAAAAAAATGCCCAGTATAGGTAGTAAAAATACAATGCATTAGTAGAGGAAGGAATGGAGAGCAGAAGTACAGCCTTGAGTGAGTACCGGGTCAATGTGGCATGGCGGGGTGGGGGTGGTGTGGCCCACTTGCACCCCTACCCCTGGCACTTACTAGTATGAGGTATCGGTCTTGAGTGGTCCCATTCTTTGCTGACAGCTTAAGGATATGGCCTTCTTTTATGAGCTCTTTGGTGGGGCTGACAATGTCTTCCTCACCTCCTAGCAACTCGTATACCTTCAGCAGCTTGTGCATTCGCTCCTGGTAGTGAGTAAAAGGCAAGGTTTGAAGTTCCAGCCTCCCCTCAGATGTCCACAAGTTGCAAGCCTCCCACTCCCCAGGATGGAGATAGGTGGCTGGCCAAGGAAAGGCAGGGGCTAGAAGGGCCACTCACCATTTTGCGGATGGCAGCATTAGAGTGCTCTGCTGCTGTGGCTATCAGTTCCAGAGACTCTGCAGACAGAGTGGGAGGTCAGATAGGGGCTAGCAGAAAAAAGGCTTTGGGAGCTTCTTTGCTCCATGAATACCTCCTCCTGGCCTGACCACACCCTCTCCATTCCAGAAAGTGCCGGCCTCAAAGATGTCCATAGCAACATCACTTAAAATCAGAAAATGACTCGATTAATGCCATAGTAGTAGCAGAACCACAGGACATGAAATAGCTGGCAGCCAATAAAACGCAAGCTTAAGGTTATTATTTCCACAGACAAAATAACAGTAATAGTTACACCTGTAACTGGAAGGACATATACCCATGTTTAACAAGTTGTCTCAGGAGCTTCCCTGGTGGCTCAGTGGTAAAGAATCTGCAGGGTTTTATGGGTTCGATCCCTGTTCCGAGAATATCCCATGTCACAGGATAACTAGGCCCGTGTGCCATAGCTATTGAGCTTGTGCTCTAGAGTGGTTAGCTGCAACTACTAAAGCCCACACACCTAGAGCCCATGCTCTGCGACAAGAAAAACCACTGTAACTAGAAGCCTGAGCACTGAAGCTAGAGAGTAGCTCCTGTTCACCACTAGAGAAAGCCTGCCTGCAGCAAGGAAGACCCAGTGTAGCCAAAAATAAATAAATAATTTTTAAAAAAAGTCTCTGCAGCAAGAGAGACACAGATGTATAGAACAGTCTTTTGGACTCTTTGGGAGAAGGCAAGGGTGGGATGATTTGAGAGAATAACATTGAAACATGTAGATTATCATATGTGAAATAGATTGCCAGCTCAGGTTTGATGCATGAGACAGGCTGCTCAGGGCTGGTGCACTGGGATGACCCAGAGGGATGGGATGGGGAGGGAGGTGAGAGGGGGGTTCAGGATGGGGAATACCTGTACACCCATGGCTGATTCATGTCAATGTATGGCACAAACCACTACAATATTGTAAAGTAATTAGCCTCCAATTAAAATAAATAAATTAAAAAAAAAGTTGTCTCTGGATGATGGGACTATGGGTGATTTCACTGTCTTCTTTTTCCAAATTTTTGACAAAGAATACATATTAACTTTTATAATCAGAAAACAAGTCATATAAAGAAACAGAGACAGTTCTATTCTTTGTCTCAATAATTCTGAAGATAGGAATCTATACTAAGAAAATACGTGTTCTATGTACAAATACACTTTTGTTGCAGTGGTGTTTACAATAATGTCAAACCAGAAACAATACAACTGTAGGGGTTCAGTTAAACAGGGTAATGTGCATTCATATAACACAATACTAAACAACCTTTGCAAATAATGCTTTTGTAGGATTTTTCATGATCTGTGAAATGCTCAGGATATTTTAGGAAAAGGAAAGGATACAAACTTGTGCATACCACATGATCTCAATGCCACAAATATATGTGTATTAAAAATACCAGTAAGAAATTATGTCAAAATGTTCCTCACTCTTATTCTCTGGAGTTTTGCATCATAGATGATTTTCTTCCTTGCCTCTTTCAGGTTTCCTGTATTTCCATACTTCCTATTGTGACTAGGTATCAGAAAAAAATACGAAATAAATCCTTACACATCTCCACACACTAATGAATCTTGTCCATGCTTGAGGCCCAGCTGCACTGTACCCAATTCTTGTTTGCATGGTGCTGGATTTTCCCATTCAGAAAATATGCACAGGTGCTTCTGAAGAGAGTCCACATGGTTGGCTAAGCAAGTATTATTTTCCCAGGAGGCTGTCTCTCAATGACCAAGTCTTGGTGCTCAAAATCTATGGTCCCTAACCCAGTTCAGGCCTTTCAGGTGCCAGTCTCCAAGCTCCCAGCCCTTTTCCACCCTAGCTGTCAGAGGGCACGTTTTTACACACAGCTTGCTGTCACTCCTCTGTTCAAATCTGTCAGTGGTTCTCCTATGCCTGCAGGGTGAAGACCCAGTCCTTTAGCCTGGCATTCTAAGCCCTTGGTCAACAGAGGCGTCTGTTGACCTCTCCAGCCTTCTCCACTTGCACCTCCCAAATGTGTCCTGTCTTGCTTCATCTGGCCAACTCAGTCTTCTGGATTCAGCTCAGCTCCTCCAAAAAGCCTTCCCTGAGTACCCAGGCTGGGTTAGGACACTGTCTGGGTTCCCACCTTCCCCTTTGCTCCCTTCTGTCCCACCAGTCACATTATGTATTCATCGTGTATTTACCTATCTGCATCCCTCAGCAGACTAGAAGCTCCCTAGGATGGGGAAAAGGTTCTACCACCTTTTCCTGGGCTCCTGAATAGATGCTTTGCCTAACATTCTTCAACCGTCGTAACAACCTTATGTGCCTTGTTTGTCCAATGAGGAAACAGAATCAGAGAGAGAGAGGTGCAACCCTAGGCTGTGTGCCCCAGGAGGCAGCAGAGCTGACATTAGAGCTGCCCTTTCTTCCACACATTCTGCATGGGGTATGCTGGGTCGTGGAGGTGGGCAGTGCCCAGGAAAGGGGGCAGGAAGAAGACTCTGGCTAGCTGTGGTTATATAAGCTCGGGCCTGTAGAGGCCACTGGGCTCAGACTACTTTGGTATCCGGAACTCTGTCTGGAGATGTCCTGTGTTGGGGTATAGATGGGCTTTTCCAGGGGTCCAGTGGGTATAGGCTCTGTCTGGTGATTCAATGTGGGGATTTCAGTCCAGGATTTCTTTTGGGGGTTCAGGCTAGGGAGTGTGGTTTGGCGAGCTTTGTCTAGGAGCTTGGTAGTTTTGTCTGGAAGCTCTGATGGGGCCTGGTCGGGGCTGGGCAGTCTAGGATCTTGGTTAGAGTTCAGTCTTGGGCTCAGGGGGGCTGCTAAGGCCAGGAGTTCCAGCTGGCCTGGTTTGGGGAACTCAGTCTAGGGTCCAGGCTCCAGAGTTCAGTCTGGGAAATATAAAGTAGGAGAGTCACTGTGGAACCAGAGATATGATTCAGTGGGGCTCAGATCTGGAGGTACTTTCTGGGGCTCTACCTGGGGATTTTAGTTTGATGGGTAAAAAAAAAAAATAGGGAGGTCAACTTAAGATCTTGGGCTGGGGAGCCTAGTGAGCACATCTCAGGCTGGCTGTCCTTCAGTGATTCTCATTCTGAGCAGCTCAGAAAACTGGACTGGGAAGTTCTTTCTGAGGGGCTCATCTTTGGGCTCAGTGTGGGGAGTTCAGCTGGCCAAACTCAAGCTCTGAAGTTTATTCTAGGGACTCATATAGGGCTGAGATTGGTATAAAACAGGAAACTAAGTTAGGTGAACTCAATCTGAGGGCTGATTTTAGGAACTCTGTACCTGCTATTGCTTCTGCCAGGGACATGCTCCTCCCTACTCAGCACATGGCTCTCCTCTTCTTGTTCATATTTGATTCAAATATCCTCTTTTGAGAGGTCACCCAGTCTAAAGTTGGTTCCCCCAGTCACTGTCACATCACCCTCTCATTCTCTGAATCACACATAGCACCTATCTAATGTTCTGTTGTGTATTTATGACTTTTGTCTACTGTTTATCTCCCCGACTAGAACACACACTCCCTGAGATCAAGGACCTTGTCTGTCTTGTTCACCTTCCATATCCCCTGTGCCTAGGACAATGCACAGAGCACCAAGGTACTCAGTAAATAGATGAAGAAATGATCTATTATGTTAATGAAGGAATAAATGAAAATAACAGTTTGGGGAGAGAAAGCTGGGGAGACTCTGGGGAGCACTCTTGGGGTGTAACCTTGAGAAGTAGGTCCCATATTTAAAAGAATCAGAATGAAACCCTTGCTAGTGGTTCAGTGTGTACTTGTCTAGGGAGGTGGTATTTTAGCCTAGAGATCCAAATCTGGGAGGCAGAAAATATGGAGTCCAGTCTGGGGTACTCAGTTATGGGGAGGTGATTTTATGGGGTTCTGATCAGACTTGGAGGTTCTTTTGGGAGGGTCATTCTGGGTAGTGACCGGTGGGTACAGAATGAAGCTCTAAATGTGCAGAATGGAAAGTCAGGGACTTGATGAGACAAGTCTCTTTCTGGGGAGCTCAGCAGTGAAGATTCAGTAAAGAAAACTTGGCCTGAGAGGGTCAGTCTGGGCTCTTAGCCCTGAGGGTTTAAGCTCAGTTTCATTTTGGATTGGGGACAACTTTATTTGAGAACCAGTCAAGGGGTCAGCCTTGGGGTCTTAACTTAGGGAAGAGATCCCTTTAGGGGATCTTTCTGAGTACACCCATCAAATTCTGGAGTTCCGGTTGGAAAGTTCAGGCTGGGGGACTCGTGAATGTCCTGTCTAGGTGCTCAAGCAGAGACCTCAACCTGGAGGTTCATCCTGGGGTCTCATTCCAGACACTCAAGGTGGGCCTTTCAGTTTGGAGGTCCTACTCTGAGATCTCAATTACATGGCAATGGAAGGCTGACCCTGTTAGTTGTCTTTGGTGGGGGTGGGGTGGGGAGGAGGGCCCGGTTGTATGCACTCACTTTGGGCGTCCTTGCTGTCCGGGGAGCCATGGGGCAGCTTTAACAGATAGTCCTTGAGAAGCAGCTCATAACGGGGGATGCGCTGCACGGGCTCCAGCATGTGGTGCTGCAATGTCAGGTTGCCACAGGCTTCCTCCTTCTGTGACAGGCAGAAGCAGGAGGGTTCAGGTCTGGCCAAAAACCCCTGACCAGGTCCCCACTGACCTGTCCACCTCAGTCGGCCCCATCCAGCTTCACTGCTTACCTGCACCTCATGGATGATCACTTTAAACTGGGTGGAGCGCTCTGTCCAGGTGTTGACCAGCTCCACAGCTCGGTCAAAGTTCTTCACATACTCGCCATACATTTTGAGGAAGGGTGCCAGCTTCTGCAGGATGTCTCCGATGCGAGGGTAGCGGTCCCTGGGGTGGAAACAGGGGCTGACCTGGTCCTGCTGATCCTTGTCCCACACAGTGCCCCCACTCTAACAGGCCATTCTTATCCCAGTCCTGGAAATCTACTTCTCAGCCAGTCTGTTCCTTTGGAAATGCTGCTTATATTATAGAATAAGTAGGCTGAAAGGCTCAGTGTGACCTAAGACCACAGCCTGGGCCCACCCACCCCAACTCTGCCCTGCCCTGAGCATAAGGGATGACACATCCTGGGACACCTGGAAGGGCCACTTCATACACTGCCTATTGATTCTGTGCTCAGCCTTGTACTGGGTTATTCTGGTGACACAAATAAGCCACACTTAGCTGATCCCTGAGAGGGTCATGGTCTGGTAGGGGAGTCAAAGTAACCAGACCTGGTTGCACTCCTCAAGAGTCACAGTCTATTGGAGGACACATAGGACCAAATCTTCATTGGTCACAGTCTGCTGGGGGAGACAACAAGAAGTGGCCTTGGTTCAGCCCTCAGTGGTCATAGCAGTTGGAGAGATGTAGGAAGTGACTTCATGCCAGTGACTTCATGTAGCATGAAGACGTACTTTATCCTGTGGGTGTGGGGAGCATGGAGATGATTTAATCAGGAAGTAACATGGTCTAGTCTGATTGTTGTTCAGAAAGACCATCATGGAAAGTGATATAGACACTAAAGGATGAATTGGAAGAGGAGAGCCTGGAAGCCAGGAGATTGCCTATGAACCTTGCCTTTCTACCCCAGGACTCAGCTCAGATCTCACCTCTTCCCTGAATCCTTTGTTAATCCCTAGGCTAGTTTTGGTCCCTTTGATTCCCACAGCCTCCCATTCTCAGCTCTATCATTGTACTGATGTGAAAGTATTAGCTGCTCAGTCATGTCCAAATGTTTGTGACCCCATGAACTATAGCTAACCAGTCCTCTGTCCATAGAATTGTTCAGGCAAGAATACTGGAGTGGGTAGCCATTCCCTTCTCCAGGGGATCTTCCTGACACAGGGATTGAACCCAGGTATCCTGAATTGCAGGCAGATTCTTTACTGTCTGAGCCACCAGGGAATAACAATGACAACAATCATAGCACTGATTAAAAAATGGCTCACATTCACTTCAGTTCAGTCGCTCAGTCGTGTCCGACTCTTTGCGACCACAGCACGCCAGGCCTCCCTGTCCATCACCAACTCCTGGAGTTCACCCAAATTCGTGTCCATTGAGTTGGTGATGCCATCCAACCATCTCATCCTTTGTTGTCCCCTTCTCCTCCTGCCTTCAATCTTTCCCAGCATCAGGGTCTTTTCAAATGAGTCAGTTCTTCACATCAGGTGGCCAAAGTATTGGAGTTTCAGCTTCAACATCAGTCCTTCCAATGAACACTCAGGACTGATCTCCTTTAGGATGGACTGGTTGGATCTCCTTGCAGTCCAAGGGACTCTCAAGAGTCTTCTCCAACACCACAGTTCAAAACTTAGCACTTAACTATATACTGGGTACTATTTTAAGCTCTCTACATGTATCAACTCATTCAGTCCTTAAAATAACCCTACAAGGTAGGCTATTATTATTACCCTCATTTCACAGCTGAGGAAATGAAAGCACAGTAAAGTAAGAAACTTGCTTCACAGCACAAATTTAGCAAGTGGCAGAATTGGAATTTGACCCCAACCAATTTGGCTCCTAACCTTATACGTTTTAGGGCTTTGCTATTCTGTTGTAATTTTCTGAGTCCTGATCTGTGTTTCATTCTAGATTGGGAGGGCCTGGAAAGCAGAGTTCAGGCCTGATTCTTTTTGTGAAAGGCGATGAGGGGAGAGGGCAGGTAGGAACAAACTCTAGTGCACACATCGGGCCTGGGCTCAGCAGGCAAGTGGCTAGGAAGGTGGGCAGCCTAGATTTGGGGCCCCTCACCATTCCTCCATGCGCTTCTCTAGCTCAGGCAGCAGGAACTGCTGGTGGAAGCAATAGATGGAGCAGATGTTAGAGAAGATGCCGTGGACGACGTCAGCTGGGAAGGAACTGCGGTTCCGAGCTTCTTCTAGCAGCCGAGCGCAGAACACCTGTGGGGCAGGGTATGTGTGCTCAGCCCAGTGGGGCCTGGGGCTTGGTTGGGAAAGGAGCAGTTTGCAGGTGAGGGCAGTGTTTGTGGGCAGCTCTATGGAGCTTTGGGATCAGCACTGATCTTGAAACTGAGGAGTGAGGGAATGGAGTGAGGCTTGTGTGTGGGGTTGATTTCAGGTTGTCAAGGTTAGGATCTGGAGGTAGACATTGGAACAATAAGTCAGGATCAAGGTCAAGGTCAAAATTAGACTCAGGGTCAGAGAGAAGGTTGGAATTAGATCCATTCATGTGACAAATATTTTTGAGTGCCTACTGTGTGCCAGGCAGTGAACAGACAAAAATCCCTACCCCTTGGGATTCTAGTGGATTTGGGGGTCAGGAATAGGGCCAGGTTTAGAATGAGGGTCAGAGTCTGGTTCACAGTCAGTTTAATTCAGGATCTGGATTAGAGTTGTAGTTAGGGCTTAGGAATGAGGGTTGATACAAAGATCAAGCTTGGGGTCATGAATCAGAGTTGGCTTCAGGGGGACAGGATGGGTGTCAAGGTCAAAGAGGAGCCTTACCACCTCTAGATTCTGGCCCCACTGATAGGGGTAGGCTCAGGCCCTCTCACTTCCTCTCTGGCACCCACCTACCGGATCCTGGTGCCCTGGTGCCCCTGCAGGACCATTCACCTGATCCAGGAGATGGAGCCTGGAAACGTAAGCCTTCTCAGTTTGCAGGAGTTCATTGGCAATGTGGAACACCTTCTGCTGCACAGTCAACTGAAGAGAGAAGAGGCAATTGCTGGTCTATCATCCTGTACCCTAACCTTCACCTAAACCCCTATAATTCTCAGAATACCAAAAATGCTACTCTATACCTAATGCCACTTAAAGATAACCATACCTCCCATCCCTGAAGCCATAAGCCTCACAGCTTCACCCCAACTCCCCTGTGTGTCATAAAGACCACCCCTCAATTCTGATACTGTGTACTTCTCATTCAGCCACTCATTCACCAGGCCATCTGCTCCCTCTATTCACTCTGCATAGTGTAGTGGGTAACGTGTGGGCTAGAAAGTCAGACTTCCTAGCTAGGTTCAAATTGTAGCTCTGCCATTTACTAGCTTGAATAAGTTGTACAAATGTTCTGTATTTAAGTCTCTTCATCTACATATACAGATAATAATAGGACCTAAGTCCATTTGTAATTGAGTCAACTAAATGATTTAATGTAAGTGAAACATAGCAGACTATGGATTAAGTAGACTATAAATCTTAGTTATTTATTCACCCACTCAGTTCATTGTCAGTAAAGGTTTGCTGAGTACCTGAGGCATGAGGAAAACCCAAAAGAATAAAAATGTATAAAACTCATTGCCTGTTGGTCTTGCCTGTTTACTGGGCACATATTTGCTGAGTCCCAGAGCTTGGCCCCCACATCTGAGCTGGGTTCTGGTGGCACAGGTATTCTGCCTATGACTTAATTAAGTGCAAGGATACCTTGGAAGCAGTGTTAGGCTGCTGAGGCACTGAAAGGGGTTCCTGCTGCTGAGAGCTTTTGTCTCACAGCCTCAGGCTCCTAGGGGCTCTAAGTTCTTGTGCCCTTCCAGAGGCCAGCTGTCTGGAAGTCTCTCTGGATGTGAGACTTTCCATTTTACAAATAAGGAAACTAAGGTTATGGTGGGGCAGCTGAGACTTGCCCAACCTCACATAGCTACTGAATCTGGGGATTTTCCAGCTGGAGCAGGACTCTAAAGATCCCAAACCAGAATGCCCATCTTTAAGATGGAAAAACTGAGGCCCAGCTGGTGGTTTTCAGATGAGGGTACAGCAATTTTCCTCATGGGAACTTGGAACTGTGAATGGTCATTTTTGTAGTTAAGAGTGATACAGGGACACGGTACAGGTCTGCTACTGATATATAGTACCAGGAGACCAGGTAAGCCAAACATTCCAAGTGGAAACAATGCTCTGTCTTGAGAAATACTGAGCTGGGAAAAGAACCAAGTGTAAAAGCCAGGCTTCTGGTTTCTCCACACAGTCCCGCCTCTCGGTGAACGTGGGTCAGTACCTCCACGGACTCCTGTCTCTCCATCAGGGGCGCTGGGACTTCTCTGTCCTTCTCATCCTCCTCCTCGTCGTCCTCCTCCTCCAGGTCACTATCAACCTCCTGGGAGCTGGGCCGGTGGGGGTCGGCCAAGGCAACAGGGACACTGGCCAGGGCAGGGGGCCCAGGGCAGAGGCTGTGGCTAGGGGGCCCGTCATCACTGATGAAGCAGGTCTCCTCGCTGTTGGATGGTGAGCTGATGCTGTCAATGCCGCTGTCCCGATTGGGTACCTTCTCGCCATCCCGGGGCCCAGGAGCCAGCAGGAACAGGCAGCGGGATGCCTCGCCCTCAGGGAGCTGGGGCACTGGTGGCTGTGGGGGTGGCTGTGGCAACATGGCTGGCTCTGTGGGACTTGGGCTGGGGCCAGGGGCTGGCCTATCCGAGGCAACAATCACAGGCTCTCTGAGGTGGGTGGTAGACACACATGGAGGCAGGGCATGAGCTTGACTGAGAGGCCTGTCTTACAACTGTCCTTTCTATTCCAGGCCCACCCTACCCCCATAGGGTCCCCCAGGAGCTGGACTCACCTTTCAAATTTCTCAATCAGTGAGGATACTGCTGCAGAACTGGGGCTGGCCTCTGCCCTGGAGGCCAGGCCCTTGGCTACTCGGGGGTCTGCAGGCAGTGGGCGTGATGGTGGGGGTGGGATGGGCTCAGGTGGCGGGGGCATCCGGGGCATCTGCAGGTAGCTGGGCTTCGGGGGGACTAGAGAGATGGATGGGATAAAGAGGGGAGATCCCAATGGGCTGAGTTTGAAGTTGGTTGTTGCAGCCAGGCCACAAGCCCCTCCACAAACCCCTGGTCTGCACCTTTGCCTCAGACAGGCACAGAACTGGCCTGAGGTGAGATGCCAGTATGTGCTCATTAGCCTCAGGTCACAGCCCTCTGCTCCTAGACCACGGTGCTTTCTGTCCTTCTAGCAAGTCTTCTCCTCAGCCACTGGCAAACCTTTCCCCTCCTCTGTCCCCTCTCCTGGGCCATTTCTTTGTCCCCTCTCTGGAACCACTTACCCTGTGGTTTTGGGCCCGGTGCCCGCTTCAGTGGCGAAGGACGCTGGCTGGGGGTTTCAGTGGGGGGGCCTGGGTCTGAGCGAAGTCGCTGGGGACCTTCTGGATGAGGCTCAAGGCCCTGGCCAGGGTCAAGGGACAAACTTTTAACCAGGATCCGGTTTCCCTGGTGCATCCCTGCAGAAAGGGAGAAACTGGGTGTTAAGCAACTGATTATCCCAAAGGAGACTGGAAAGTTGTATGCCTTAGCAGGTACCTGTGGTATCGAGTTCCCCTGAACCCCTCTCCTGGCTACACTGTCTTTCTGGGAAACCTTTACTCCAGCAGTCAGATAGGGAGCCAGGCCCAGGGTTGTGGCTAGCTGTTTTCATTAATAGACAAGAGTTCTTTGTGGTTAGTACATTGATTTCTTATATGTCAGCAGGCATCATTACTAGGGAGTTTAACCAGGCTGGGGGCAGGCACGAGAAATCTATGGTTTGTGTACATGCTTGCACCATTGTTTATATAGCCACAGTGAGATGCTGAGCCTAAACCATTTTTCACATTTTCTCTTTAGTTCCTGAGGATATCTGGACTTCCTTTCCTACAATTTTATATAGCTGAAAATAATGAAATTATATTTCATGAATAAAAGTTTTGCTTCTTAAAATCCCAGCTTCTCACTAATCTGTACTGCTGCTGCTGCTGTGTCGCTACAGTCGTGTCCAACTCTGTGCGACCCCATGGACTTCAGCCTACCAGGCTCCTCTGTCCATAGGATTTTCCAGGCAAGAGTACTGGAGTGGGGTGCCATTGCCTTCTCCTTTAATCTGTACTATCCTTCTCGATTTCCACACCTACACACACCCACACACAGTCAGCACGCAGAGTTCAGGTTATAGGAACAGTTTTAGGACACCAGGCAAAAAAATTCAGGAAAGTGAGGCCTTTCTGCATTGTCCCTTTTCCTTCACCATGGTGTCCCTAAACCCACCTCTGTCTTTGGTCCTGGGGGAGATGATGGTCACCCTGGGGTGAGAAGATTCGGTCTGGGAGGTGTGAGGGGACCTCTGCACCCAGGGATGACACATTCTAAGGGAAACAATGTGGTCTGCCTGGGCAGGGATCTGTGTGTGGCAGGTCTCAGATGATAGAGAAGTCAGGGAAAAAGCAGAGCAGAGTAGAGAGGGCAAGCCCTGGATGGCAGGTTGAGGAGCTGGATGACCAGCCTGTGGGTAGAAGAGAGCCATGAAAGACCATCGTACAGAGAAGGATGCAGCAAAGAGGTGTCAGGACAAGAGAGGGAGTGGCAGCCAAGAGCCCCCAGAACTCCCACCCACACATGGTGCCAATTTTGCTATGCCACAGTCACATGACCTCTCATAGCCACCGAGAGTCTGTTACCCTGTGTCACAGTTTCATACGTGACCAGTCACAAATGGGTTCACTCAGTCACAGAGACACAGGTGTTATTCACACTGTTTCACTTAACGTTGGGGACACAAAATTCAAACATCCAATCGTGCCATCACGCTTCTGAAAGCCTGGTCACACACAGTCACAAAGACCCACAGTCACAGCTTCACATATTATCACACAGCCTCACAGTATTACATTCACTGGCAAACATGGCCATGCACAGTCACAAAGACACACGTCACACAGTGGTAAATCTACAATTTCACACATAGCCTCATATAACAATCACCTAAGCACTTACCATCATATACCCACTTATATACTCCTCAAATATGGTTCCACTGAGTCACAAAGATATACAGTGCCATTTACACTGTATCTCACAATCTCAGGGCCACAGTGTCATACACACCAGGATATGGTGTTACAGGTTCACACCTGCAAATGGTTCACACAGTCACAAGACTATAGCCATTGGGAGTTATTATACCATGTCATACACAACCTTGCACAATGACTAAATAATACAAAGTCACCTGCCACCATGTACCCAAAATCAGACACACAATCACACATGGCGTAACTTACTATGTCATACTCATGAAACAAACATGTCCGTGGAGTCCCTGGGTCTTAGGGGCTCAGGTATACACATGACACTTGCCTCCTGGTCTACATAGTCATGGTGTCACATGCAGCCTCTGTTGCAAAAACATACAGCTACAACACAGAAACACTCTACAAGGTAACAGGCAAAAAGAGCAGCAGGAAATTTCAGGTCTCCTTGTCCTGGAGGGAAGGAGTAGCCCAACCCACAGGGTTCCAACAGCTTCCCAGGATCTCTGACTCCATCAGACCACAATTCAGTCACAAAGGCCCTGGGGTCTCAGGCCATGGTCCCCTCCCAGCCCTGAAGGAACAAGGTGCCCTAGGCCCTGGGCTGAGCCCCCCTCCCTCACTCAGTACCTGGCTTTGGGTGCAGTTTCCTCACTTCCTTTCCCACAGCAGGCAGGGCCCTGGCTGGGAGGGAGGAGGTGCTCCTCTCAGCTCAGCTGGGCTGCTTAGGCTGCCCTGCTCAGCATATCCTGGCCTGGTCCTGCCCTGCCCTCCCCCTGGGCGTGGGGTTGATGAGGATGAATCACCTTGAGGGCGGCACATGCAGAGACATAACTTTGAGAGGCCACATGGCCAGAGAAAGTGAGAGACAGAGAGAGAGCAGCTGACAGGGCCAGAGATCCACAGAGCAAAGCCAGACACCCCACCATGCAGACCCCTCTCAGGGTAATACACACGCGGGTGCCAGGGTCCCAGCAGGTACCTTTTGTCTGCCTCCTTGGGCCTGGAGGCACGCACCTGGCCCTGTCTCCATACCTCAAAGCAGGCAGGCCTCCTTGGGTAAGCCCTCCCTACCCAGTCCATCCAGGGCGGTCGAGCCCCTCTCTACTTAGGACCACTCTCTCTTCACTGTTTGTCCTAGGGATAGGGTAACCGTGCCACTCTCTGTGGCCCTGCTCTGGCTCACTCTCTGCTCCCTTCCCACCCACTTCACCTGGGAGCCCACAGGTGGGCTTGCCTCTCCTTTCTCTCTGCCTCCTTGCAGGCAGCCCTGCAGAATGGGACTGGAATATTCAGGGACACCCTGGATTCCTAGGTGAGAGGGGCAGATTCTAGCGAAGAGATGAAGGCAGTGAGAGGGGCAGTGACTTGCCCAAGGTCACAGAGCAAGTCAGTGACAGACTTGCAGCAGACTGATCTGAGACCGGACTTCTTAACTCTGCTCTCCAAGAGGAAGCTGGGAAAGAGGGGAACCTACAGGGGCAGAGGTGTGCCCCAGTGCTTCAGAAAGTCAGGAGCCAGTGCAGCTGGTGAGAACAACACCCCCAAGCCTGCCCACAGATTATGACAACAGGGCTTCAATTCAGGAGTCTGAGCCTGGCCAGGAACCAGGCAGGGCTCCACTGAGGGAAGAAGATAAAAGATCCCTCTCTTTCCTATTGCAGTGTTCCCTCCATGCTCCTTTGCCTACATTTTCCTGTCTCCTCCTATGTTTCCCCTTAGTGTCCCCCATAGCTCCATGTGTCGCTCCCTCTAAGTGGCTAATGGACCTCCAGCTCAAGTCATACCACTTATCTGCACAAGAATCTGCAATGAACTCCCCATTGCCCATGGGGAAAATAGAAGCTTCCCAGCTAGTTCTCTATGGCCCCTCATGATCATGCTGAACTCTCTGGCTTCCCTTGGCTTAGCTTAGTCCCCCAAATACTTCTGAGCCCTGCTCTGAGCCCAGTAGACTAGGTGCTGGAGAAGGTGAAAATCTTATGTCTGCCTTCAGGGAGCTCCCAGGGGAGCTCTTCCCACTGCCCCATCGTATCCCCACCCTCTTAAGTCCTGCATTGATTTTCTCCAGTCCATTTTTTAAATTAAATTAATTTTTTTTGGCCAAACTGCTTGACATATGGGATCTTAGTTCCCTGACCAGGGTTTAGACCTGCACCCCTTTATTGAGAGAGTAGCACTGAAACATATGCATTGCCATATGTAAAATAGATAACCAGTGGGAATTTGCTGTATGATGCAGCAAACTCAATCTGGTGCTCTGTGACAACCAAGGGTGGGATAGGGTGGGAGGTGGGAGGGAGGTTTAAGAGGAAAGGGACATATATATACCTGTGGCTGATTCATGTTGATGTGTGGCAGAAACTAACACAATATTGTAAAGCAATTATCCTCCAATTAAAATTAAATAAATTAAAAAAAAAAAACAAACACTTGCGCCCCTTGCAGTGGAAGTGGAGTCTTAACCACTGGACTGCCAGGGAAATCCTCCAGTCCATTTTTTATGGTTGATAATCCATAATATTCTCTCTCACACTTGCACCCACACCCACACACCTGACAAGGTTTTCCACCAGCACTGTCCCTTGACCACTGGGTTTACCAGAGCCCCCAATACCCATAAGAACAGAGGCCACAAAGGGCACTCCCCCCATAGAAAGTCACTTGACCAAAGGCTTCCACTGCAGGGGGCACAGGTTTGGTCCCTGGTCTGAGTGCGGGAGTAGTGAGGAAAACTGCAAAGACCCAGTGAGAACCACAGAGCTGCTCACAGGTCCACATGCAACGTGTGCAGCACAGGGTGTGCATACATACCTACACTCAGGCATCTCTTGCTGCTAACAGGAAACACACTCTGGGCACCCCAGGATGCCTAGGTGCAGCCCCTGCTCTGCTGTGGGATGGGACAAACCCTCCAACAGGCCCTCAGCAGGCTGAAGGGCAATCTTGATCCTGACCCTCAGGGAGCTCCCAATCTCAAAGACAAGAGACTCTCATTCAGGAAAAGCTAAGTGCGGCTCAGGAAGTGCAAGGGGGTCAGCCTGTCGGGACTGGGGAAGCTCAAGGGAGGGAGAGGCCAGGGACAGGATGGCCAGATAAAATACAGGATGCTTAGTTACGTCTGACTTTCAGATAAGCAATGAATAATTTCTTAGTATAAGCATGTGTCATGCATACTTAAACTAAAAATGTATTTGTTGCTGTTGTTTATTGTTTTAGTTGCTAAGTCATATCTGACTTTTTAGCGACCAGCATGGACTGTAGCCCACCAGGGTCCTCTGTCCATGGGATTTTCCAGGCAAGAATACTGGAGTGGGTTCTCATTTCCTTCTCCAGGGGATCTTCCCAACCCAGGGATAGAACTTGCGTCTCCTGCATTGTCAGGTGGGTTCTTTACCACTGAGCCACCAGGGAAGCCCCAAAATGTATTATGCTATACTAAAAATTTTTTGTTGTACATTTGAAATTCAAATCTACTTTTTTGGGGTGAATTCCAAAAGCTCTAGTCAAGAAGGGATTCTAATAAATGAGGTGGAGCCAGGCCTCTGAGGTGGCACCAGGCAAGCTGTGGGTTCTATCCAATTTCCCTGCAGTGGGTGCCTGAATGCTCATGACAGTAACATTATTTCAGGTATAACCTTGAATCTGGTCTTATTTACTAAAAAAAGAGTCAACAATTAAAAACCTGTGGTACTTGACTATTCCAAAGAAGGGTGGCTTGATCACACTTGCTGACCAAACTGCATGGATTAAGATGTTGTGAAGCCTTCACTAGGAATATCTGGCTCAGGAGTAACACAGACCTCAGTTAAATCCTAACACCCTCACTTACTGTGTGACCCTGGGCAAGCCTCTCCATCTATCTGAGCCTCAGTTTCCTTGTGTGGAAAACAGGATAACAATCACAGCCCCCCGGTTTTTAGGAGTCCATGACACAAAGAAGGGAAAGCACATAGTGCCCCCAGCCCCCCAGCAATGTGGCTTGAACCTGAAAGCCAATAGAACTGTACATCCACAAAGAAACAAAACTATGCACACAGATATATAAACCCACGGGCCACAGGCTGCAACCCAACACAAAGCTATCAACACACCAAGAAATATGTGCAAACCCAGTCACAGATGAACACAGAATCCAGCCCCACTCTCTGACAGTTCCTCAGATCAGGGCAGGATTTCTACTAGAGACAGAATGGCAGAGAAAAGACAGTGGTACCTCATCCTCCATTCAAATTCAATTAAAATATAAAAACCAAATGCAATCGTAAGTTTCAAGAAGTATAACAGAGTTTGGAATTTTCTCATGACGACTTATTGGTACTGAAATAGCAAAATCAGTCCAGAAATTGTTTCTGGTAGCTTCACGGCACTGATTGGCAGGTGCCCTGAGCATGTGCTTCTGGGCTTACTGGCAGAGCAGATCTACCCCATAGCTGAGTTTGAGGACAAGGACTTTTCCACTGGAACTGGACCCTCACCTCTTTCTGGGAATTTCAGCTCCCAGTTCTCCCCTTTCCTGGCCAGCAGCACCCCCTCTCTCTTCTCCCAGCTGTAGCCTTGGCTTAATCTCAAGACAGCTAATAGGGCCGCAGACTGGAACTCAGCCATTAACTCCCTGGTGACCTGGGGGATTGCTTCACAACTCTGGACCCCAATTTCCCCATCTGCAAAATGGGGACAGTATGTGTGTGCTTCTAATTGTGAGGAACTGGTGAGATGCTACTGTGGGCAGAAGCCAGCCCTGGCACTCAGGTCTCCTGACCCCCAGTGTATGCTTCTCTCAGCAACCCCCAGATCCCTGCCTCTCCAGGGTGTGAGATAGGCCCCTGAGACAGTTGAATTCCTGGGGGTGGGGTGGGGTGAGGAAAGAAGAGGGAGTGGAAAAGAACAGCAAATAAGAAAGTGTCCTTTGGGAAGCCAGCTCTGTAGGGGGTGGGGAAGGGGAGCCCCTCAGCTTGAGAAAAAAGCAGAGGATAAAGGTGGGGTAGCTGCCCCACCTCTTTCCTCCAGCCCCTTCAATGTGAGGTCCAGCCCAGCTGCACCGCTCTGCTTTTGCAGCCAAACTTGTTTGGCCTGGCAGATGTTCTCTCTGAAAGTTTCAACACAAAGCTCTGTCAAGTAGGAGAAGTGCAGGGGGAGCTGTCTATAGGAACCCTGTGGCTAGCTCAGAGTCCTTCCTTGAAGTGGACTGGTCTTGTGAACATAAGGACTCTGCAGAAAAATGGAGGCATCTTCTGCAGAGTGAAGGCATTTTAGGAAAGTGGGAGCCATTCTGGCAAGTATGGAGCTTCCTAGAATGTTTCCTTTTGCAAACTGGAGAAACATTATGTAAAATGGAGGTCTCTTTGATAAAAAGGGAAGAAATTTCTTTGCAATATTCCATTTCTGCAATGTGGAGAAGGTTTCCTCAAAGTGGAGCGACATTCTATAAAGTGAGGAGCGTTCTATAAAGATCCTTTTGTGAAATGGATGACATCTGTAAATGGAATCTGACGAAATGCAAGACTGTTCTGTAAAATGGAGGAACTCTTTTGTAAAATGAGGTTCCTTTTGTAAAGTGAAAAACATTCTGTAAAGTGTGGACCCTTGTGTAAAGTGAGAACCTTTCTGTAAAATGGGACAACGTAATGCAATAGAGGATGGTGAGGGTGGGGGTAAACTAGAGAGTACATGCCTCACTTAAAGCAGGGACAGCAGCTTCTCCCCTTTATCTAATTGTCACCTTGCAGTAACAGGGCCCCTGCATTTTCAGGTCTTCCAATATTTCAAGAAAATCAGAAATCCAGACTTTTGTGTGAAATCCCTTAATTTAAAAAACACTGAGTAGGTCAAATGAAATGTGTGAGTCAGATTCAACTTGTGGGACACCACTTTGCAATACCTGAGTTGGATGGTCCTTAAGGGTCCTTAAGGCCCCTTCCACATCTGCCATTTACTTCCTGCTCTATCTGACATGCTATGGCCCTGGGGCAGCAGCTTTGGAGTCTCTCCTCCACCCTCTGGAAGGGTCCAGTCTCCTAGGGACCTGAGTAGTTTCAGAGAACTGGCTCATGCAATATTTGTCAGCAGTTCCCTGAACTGGAATCTGCCTTTTGTTCTGTCTTGTCTTCTGCCCTGTTTAGGATGCCTGGTGAAAAAAGCAGGAGATTGCAAGAACTTTTAGAACTCTCTGGAACTCAAGGTGCTTACTTTTTTGTGCAGGATATAAGGTATGAGGATTCAACTGTTTGTTGAGCTCCTACTCTGCTCTAGGCATTGTTTCCTATATGGCACCCTCCTAACAACTCTGTATGCTATTAAGTCCATTTTACAGATGAGGAAACTGAGGCACAGAGAAACAAAATAACTTGCCTGAGGAAGTGGTTGAACTGAGATTGGATCCCAAGTGTGTTTGTGTCCAGAGTCACAGAGCACATCCTCACTCAATGTCTGCTGAATTGGGAAAGAAATCACATTGAGGAGAGGGAGAGGGAAGAGAACTTTCTAAAGGAAATGGGTTTTGAGTCCAGTCATCCAGGAAGTGTTTTTTCACATATAGATGGACTGGGCACAGTCCTGCAGGCAAGGGAAGAAAACTGAGCAAAGGTGTGGATACTAGGGGTGGGGCAGTAAAGCATGTGTTTGAAGGGCACAGTGAATAGAGTCCTGGGCTTGTAAGACTAGGAAAGAATAGAAGGAAGGGGCCGAAAAGGCCAAAAGACAGGCAGGCACTCTCCTCCTTCACCAACCACTACCACCAAGATACTGACCCATAGGGGCCACGCAGAGATAGGCACTAGCACAGAAACACATACACAGTCTACATACAGAGAGACCCACATACAGAAACAACTGGAAAAGGTCCAAGGGCTCAGACAGAGCCAAGGTAACACAAAACAGGAATACAGGAACACTTAACATATACAGACCTAGAGACACACAGACACACATGGATATATAACATACACGTGGAAATACATAATAACAAGAACATTAAGATATACACAAAACAGACCCATGGAGACAAAAACAGTTAGGCAGCCAGGCACATGTGCCCTCATGTGCATACATACACACACACACACACACACACACACACAGACACACACAGACACACACACACACACACACACACACACACACACACACACACACACACACACACACACCGCAGACGCAAGGGAGCACAGACCGCCCATCCCTCACATGTGCCCTCATGTGCATACATACACACACACACACACACACACAGACACACACAGACACACACAGACACACACAGACACACACACACACACACACACCGCAGACGCAAGGGAGCACAGACCGCCCATCCCTCACATGTGCCCTCATGTGCATACATACACACACACACACACACACACAGACACACACACACACACAGACACACACACACACACAGACACACACACACACACAGACACACACACACACACAGACACACACACACACACACACACACACACACACACACCGCAGACGCAAGGGAGCACAGACCGCCCATCCCTCTTCCAGTTTCTTGATTACTGTGAGGGCCTAACCACCTCCTCCCAGCGTCTCTGGACCTGAGGCCAGAGAAGGCTGGGAGTGGTAGCTCCACCCCCAGGGAGGGGCTGGGGACTTAAGAGGACAGGAAGGGAAGGGAGTGGAGCTGCAGCTGGGAGCACTGGGGGCAGTAATTACCCGGCGCTGGGGCTGCCACGCTGGCTGGGATTTCCCTCCCCTTGAGGACAAAGCCACTGGGGAATGGCCCTTCTGACCCCTGCTGTGTGTGACCCCAGAGCCCCCAGCACTTACCCATCCCCCCTCCCCACTTCCCTGAGGCCTGGTCAAAATTGAGATTTGGTGACACAGAGAAATCATGAGGGGAAAAAGACAGAGAGAGACCAAGACAAAGACAGGAAAACTACAGAGACCCAGAAATTTGGACAGCTAGAGAGGGAGTCAGGAAAAAAGGGGTGGGGCGAGTCAGAAGAGAGACAGTGACACTGAGAGATGCAGGCCTAGAGAGGCAAAGGGGACAAAAAGGGCAGACCAGGGCCACTTGTTGAACATAGCTACAATGTGCTCTACTTGTGGCATTTAATCCTAACAACTCTAGGAGGTGAGGATGCTAACTCCATTCTGTAGATGAGAAAACTGAGGCTCAGAGGGGTGAGGTGATTTGCTCAGGATCACATAAAAGTAGAAAGTGGCAGAGCTGGGGCGAGGGAGTGGGGGCTGCCTCTCACCACTGCCTGCCCCTGCCAGGGACATGGGAGAAAGGAGTTCTCCGGAGACAGAAGCTGTCTGGAGACTCAAAGTCCTGAAGTCCCAAAGAGATGGCAGTGTGAAAGAGCCCAGCACCTTCCCTGCCCCCCTCCCCAGTGTCCCTGGTGGGGGAGGGGGCTGTGGCTACACCTGGAACGCATTAGGCTGGGAGGCCCAGTCTAGGCGAGCCGGGAAGATGCAGAAGGGGGAGCAGGGAAGGTGAAGGTGAAGTTGAAGGCAGCAGTGTGGGAGGTGGCAAGGGCCTAGAAGGCCCAGGCAGAAGAGCTTCTATGCCAACTTGAGCTTCTTGGGGCCGTGCTGCCAGTCCCACCCTTCCCGCTTTCTCCAGGAGCCCTCCTTCCCTGACTTAACCCCTTCTCAGCGGAAGTGCTGCTGAGGGCTGAAAGCTGCCAGCAACAGCAATGGGAAAAGCCTTCAGTTCCCTCTCTGGGCCTCAGCCACACACCTGTGCCCCTCACCCTCCCGTCCTTAGTCTGGGGCCCAGATGGACACAGTTGACACTGACTGGGCACTGCCACACAGATGCCCCTTTTCCAGGCTTCTCAGACTCAGTGCATTCTAAACCCCAGCTCTACCCCAGCCCCTAGTGGCTCCTCCTCCTGCTTCCCCAGCCCAGGAACTGCACCTCCAGCCACCCAGTTCCCTAAGCTAGTCCCTAAGCCAGAGGTTTGGCTTTCTCCAAGACTCCTCCTGCTCCTTCAACTCACTTGAATCCAGCCAGACCCCAAGTCCTGTAGACTCAACTTCTTCAGAGGGCAGGAATCCATAGGCTATCTTTCCCAGTCCAGCCTCCTAACTGGTTTTCTTCCCATCCTCAGGGTCCTCTACAAGGTATTCTCCACACCACAACCAGCTTATGAAAACACAATCCTCTTCAATTTTTGCAGCCTGGTGATGGGCTCCCCTCGCCTCTGGAGTGAACTCCAAAACTCCTGAGCTCAGGGACAAGTAAGGCCAAGCTAGAGAATACTTCCCCACCCCCACCCTCCAGGCACAAAGGCCTCTTGTCTGTTCCTCGAAAGTGCTCTCCTCAGCCTGGGGCTTTGGCACATGTCATTCTCGTGGGCCTGAACAGCTTTTCTGCTTCTCCTTACCTCTGGACTCCTATTTATCCTTCAGATCTCAGCTCAAGTGTCCTCTCTTTTACCTGCCTGCCCCCTCCTCATCTGTTCCTGCAGCATCTGTGCCTGGAATTACCTGTCATGTCTTCCCTGCTAGAAAGGAGCTCCACAAGAACAGGGACTGAGCCTGCCTTGTTGCCCAGCCAGCAACTCAGAGGGCGAAGCAAAAAGTAGGTACTCAATAAACATTTGTTAAATAAAGAAATGTCCTCCTCCCTCCTCTCTTTCACTCTGCATTATCTGCTCACCAAGAACTTATTGATGCCCTATTATATACCAGACAAATGTGATGAGCAGGTCCTCAATGTTACAAATGGGGAAATGAAGGTGTTGTGGTGGGAAGGGAAGCCTGAGGGCACAGTGAATCAGGAGTGCTGAGTTCCTTCTGCTGCTAGCCTCATCCTTGTCTCCAGTCCTCTGTGTTGAGGTACATTTTGGAGATGTCACGCCTTCCAGGTCCAAGGAACTGGGTATTGGACCCTGGAGAGGCTGAACTTACTGCTCTAAGGAAGACTGCTCTCTACATTTGAGGGCAGTTAACTCTTCCGGGCTGGGCATCAGGAGACTACACTTCCTGTCCTCTTTCCAGACAGGTCCTAGCCACACCCAGACAGCGTCTGGCCAGCTCCACATCTGCCTAAGGCATTTAGCTAACTGGCCTCCAGAAAGCGGTGGCTGGCATCTGTCTGGGGCACTGTTAGCTACCACTCACCCTTGCAGGACCAAGTAGCCCCAGCCAGGCCATCCCCTAGAGGCAGAGGAACCTGAAAGGCTGGAGGAATGGGGGTGCCAATCATCTGCAATTGGAGACTTCAATTCTTTTAGTTTTTTTTGTAGCTACCTTTGTTGTATTTGTTTGGGAGGTCCCAGGTGACTAGGAACCAAATCTGGGTTCTTTCTCAGACACTCCACTGGAATCTCAAACTGCTGCTCTCCAAAAACCACCAGCAGAGCCCACCACCCCCTCCTTTCAGGAGTCCTCTCTTCTCCTTTCCATGAGCAACCTCCCTCTAAGGCCTCTCAGGATGCCCTCAACAGGGAAAACATGGAGGGAGTCACGGGAATTTACTAATGTTTGGTTTGCTTTTCAGTACGCCCTTCGTTCTGTGCAACAGCCAATATCCTGGGTATATGTGAAATGGGTCTCAGCTTTATGCAAATATACTTTAAAAACTGCTCCTCCCCCCATCCCAAATGGCATTTCTAAGGCAAATTTTGGGCAAGTAATGAATGATCCACCTGAAGATGACTCTGCTGACTTCACTATATATGTCTTCAAGGAGGGGACTGGCCCCCAGAACCATGTACACTCTCTCCATGAGCTGCTGTGTGGCTGGTGGTACTCATTGGCAGTGGAAAAGTGCCCAAACATCTCTGGCCTAGACCTCTCTTCAGAGCTTTCCAACCCTACATCCAAATGCCTGTTGGCCACGTCCACCCAGGTGTCCCTCCAGGACTCTTAAATGCAACAGGTTTCAAATGTACCTCAGTATCTTCTCTCAAACCTGCTCCTTCTCTTGCAAGTAGGTGACCCCACCACTATCCACCATCACTGTAGTTGATTTCAGAAAACCACCCAGAAACATCCTGGACTTTTCTCTCTTCCTCAGCCTCTATATCCAAGATCTGTCCATGTAAGCACCGAAATACTTGTCAGATCTTACCTTCTGCACCTGCCATACCATTACTTCTTGCTTGGATGACTGCAATCCCTACCTGCCTGTCTCTGACCCCACTCTTGTGCCCCTACCATCAACTCTCCACATACAGTCATGGGGAATTCTCAAACACCCATATCTGAGCACATCATTCCCTGTCAAAATTCCCCTTTGCCCTCAGGATAAAGTTCCTTCACCAGCCTTATCTTTCTGCTTCTCCCAATGTCAACACCGTCCCAGGATGCCTCATATCTCAGTGCCTTTGCTCATACTGAACTTCCTACCTGAATTGCCTCCATGTTCCTCCTAGCTCTGAAAACCTTGCTGACACCCTTCTAGAGCCCTTCCTTTGGGCCAGGCCTTGTGCTGGATGCTGCTGATACCAAGGTTTCCTCTGCCCTAGAGTCCCAGAACTATAACTGCCTTCCAACTTGAATGGCCAAATGGCAGCCATTCACAAGAGCTGGGCATAAAGGGTAAACTGAGGCTCCCAGTGTCTTATATGGGTGAGAGGTTGACTCATTCCCTTTAGTTTAGATCCCATGCCTCCCTTCAGGGTTGGAAGTTACGGTGAGGTGGCCAAAAAGGGGCCCTGGGAAAACAATGTCAGAGTAGAGGCTGATGTGGTATCCTAATGATACTGACTCACTGTAGGATCACAGCTAAACTGCCTCTCAGAGTCTCCATGGTCCCAGCTCAAGAATGGTGCCCATTCTAGGCTATATATCAGAATCACCTGGGGAGTTTTCACAATAGATTCCTGGGTTGTAGCCCCAAGATTCTGGAGCTCTGAGTTAGAGTCTGGGAATCACATTTACTTTTTCAAAGTCAACAAGGGATTCTGATTTTCATCTAGTTTAGGAAACCCAGGACCAGATGGTGACAAGGGACCTTTCCAACTCCAATTCTAACTCTTAAGAGTGTCAGATGATGCCCTAGGCTCCAAATCAGGAGAAGCTAGCCCCTCTTGCTGCCTCCCTCAACTCAGTCCTTCCACTACCCATGAAAATGCTTTAACACCAGACTTTAATGCTTTGCAACTCATTCAACTGAGCTAAGGTCAAGTCCCAAGCTATCTCCCAGCCAGCATCTAGAAAGATATTCCTGAAGCTGAGAAAGAGGGTAGGGTTCTTCCCAAATCTCTATGAACAAACCTATACTTGGGAACTCCTTTCTGACTCTCTCAAAGCACTCTCTTGTATCTCAGAGAGGTTGGGTTATCTCAGTAACCCAATAAGGCCTCACATTTTATTAACCTGGGAAATGGCCATAAAAACAATCATCCAACCCCTGGATAGGAATCAGGGTAACTAAAAGATAAAGCACTTTGAAGCAATTCAAAGCTTTCTCATGGATAAGATATTAATATATTATTTTAAAAAGCACCCCCCCAACATACACCACCAGGATGGACCACTGGCTCCTAAGGATGGTGATTCTATAAAGGCTTCAGCAGTCTGAAGGAGGAAGGCAGGAGGCACACAGAAATCTTAACATATGGACTAAAAATGTTTCAACCCTTTAATTGAAACTTAAAACTCTCTCTCTCATACACACATACACACACACACACACACACACACACACACACACACAAACACACACCCTACAATCACCAACCCTGCCCTCTTTGGGCCAATTATAGGCGAGTCCTGTAGAGAAAGAAGCAAGTCACTTGTGCCTATCCCTGGGTTGGCCAGGCAGTGGGGGAGGCGGGCTCTCACGCCCCATGCTGCTGTGAATCACATGGCTCAGTGCTTGTCTTGCCAGGGCCTGAGTAATTCCTCCGCCTCCACTTCAGAAGGTTTTTCTTATTTTTTTAAAAATTTTATTTCATTCTGCAGGCTTTGCAACCACATAGACTCCTCATGGCATTCTCTAGATGAGGAAATTTGAGGCTCAAAGAAGGGAAGTCACTCACCCAGGGTCCTACAGTGAGTTAGTGAGGAATGGTTGAATGAGAGGTCAGGTCCTTCCCTGACACCTTTCTTATTCCCACTCTTCATCTTGAAGTGAAAAAATAGAAAAAGACACCCACCAATGACTAAGGCCTTTTAATACTGTTTGTCAGTCCTAAAAGAAATCAGCCCTGAATATTCATTGGAAGGACTGATGCTGAAGCTCCAATACTTTGGCCACCTAATGTGAAGAACTGACTCATTAAAAAGGACCCTGATGCTGGGAAAGACTGAAGGCAGGAGGAGAAGGGGATGAGAGGATGAGATGGTTGGATGGCATCACAGACTCGATGGACATGAGTTTAAGCAAGCTCCAGGAGTTGGTGATGAACAGGGAAGCCTGGCACACTGCAGTCCATGGGGTCACAAAGAGTCGGACACGACTGAGCAACTGAACTGAACTGAACTAAACTACTAAGGCAGGGACTTCATCGGGAAAAAAAGAGTGTAGGAAATCTGTGCTGCTTTTTGGGGGGAGGAAGGGAGTGATTCATGATGGGTACTGTGATTGTAATTTGGAAGGACTGGTGAAGTGGGAAGAATCACTGCTGTGTATTGATCAGAGGCCAGAGACCAGGGGCCCAGATGCTGCCCAGCTACTGACTCCCATACCAAGAGTATCTGGAGGGCAAGAGTTCAGTTGTCCTTCTCTTAGACAAATAGTTACTGAGGTCCTACTATGTGGCCCCTTTGTATCTGTTTAGGCATTTGTTCAATAAGGATTTATTAAGCATCTACTGTATGCTAGCCACTATGCTAGTTGCTGGGGATCTAATGATGAACAAAACAGATACAATCCCCGTGCCCTCATGGAGCTCACATTCTAGTTGAAGAAGACAGGCAATAAATAAGTAGACACATAGAATAAGATAATTGCATATGTACTAAGTGCAAGGATGGAAGTGCACTGGCAATTTCGATGGACACCCACAAGGGCCCCTACCTAAAGTGATCAGGGAAGGTCTCTCAGAGGAGATGACATTTGAGCTGTGACCTAAGGGTAAGAAACAAGCCAGGTGGAGAGCTGGGTGAAGAGCTGCCAGGCAGAGGGAAAAGCAGATGCAAAAGCCCTGAGGTGGGAGTGCTTGTGGCATGTTTTGGGATCTGAAAGAAGGTGCTGCAATAAAGTGGGTGAGTAACCTGCTCCACACAGTGTCTGTCAAGGTGAGTTTGGAAAGTCAGCAGGAGCAACATGCAGGCAGGGTGTTAAAGGCCTATTGTTAGCTGATTTATCTCCAGCCCATTTGGAGGGAGCCCCTGAGGTTCCACGACTAGCTCAAGGTCACAAGAGCAGCAAGGGACACATGTTGCTCATACTTTTATGCTTTGCTAATGCTACCTGGTGCTGGTCCACAGTTCCCTAAATCTGAGGAGGCTGGGATGTGGGCCCTGGGAGGTCCCAGAGGCTCAACAGCTCCTTCATTGTTGCCTAGTGGAAGGCACTGTTTTTCCTCCATGGCTCTTGGGCTCAGGTCCACATGGGATGTTCCCAGATAGAGGAGGCCCTGCTGGACTCCTCAGACACTCAGGTCTTTGCAGCACGAAGGCCTCTCCAGGCAGTGGTCAGTGGTCCCAGCCTGACCTAGAACCGCTCCACTCTGCAAATCCAAGTTCAAGCATCCTGACTTCTCACAACCAACCTTGTAGTCCTGCACCTCTCCAGCTCTGCTACAACTGGCTTTTGCACCGCCCCCCTCCAAGCAACACCACCTCCAGCCCTTCCCTCCAACTTGATCTCCAAGGCCCACCTCTTAAGACCACCTTTCTCTCTCATCAGCACCTTTCACTCCCTCCTTCCCTTGTTCTCCTGCCACACGCACTGGCAAAACCCCAACCTTGGATCAATCCACCATCCCTATTTTTTTTTTCCACTCATACTCCAGAGCTGCTGAATAGTACAGGAGAAAATCACATAAGCAGAAGGCTTGGCATTACTTTCATGGTCTCCAAGCTCAGTTTGGGGAAGCAGAAAGACCATAGACTTTGGACTCAAACAGATCTGTTTTGGAATCCTGTCTCCATACTAGCTGTGTGACCTTGGACAGGTTACTTAACTTCTCTGAGCCTCAGTTCCCTCATCTACAAAATGGGGCTAATGATATCTACTTCACAGGAGGCTCCTGAAGATGAAATAAAAACCCATGTAAACCCCAGCCCGGTGCCTGGCACAAGGTAGGTGCTTGGCAAATGGGAGACTCCTTTTCTCCCATTCCCCCAAACAAGCCCCGGTTCCTCCAACCAAATCCCCCTTACTGCCTTGCAATCCTACCCCTTTTTCTTAGAGTGCTCCCTCTCCCATTAGCCTCAGAAGAGAAGGGGGTCGGAATGGTTGAGAGGGCACAGCGGACAGAGAGGAGGCGGGAGTTGGGGGTGGGGGTGGGACTGGGGTTGAAAGAATTAGAAGGCCGAAGAAAGAGGGAAGGGGTTGGAGGTTGAGAAGAGTCGAAGGGCTGTGGTGAGCGAGCCGGCCCTGAGAACAAGAACCCGCTCCCAGGCCCATGGCTGGGGCTCCCATTCTCTCTCAATCACTCACCAGGCCGGGGCTGCGAGCCCTCCAGGTGGTAGGAGAAGCGTAGGGCCCGGTGGTGCTGTGGACTGGGGCCGCAGGGCAAGACCCGGGGGCCTGGAGCGACGCCCAGGCTGGTGTCCGAGGGTCCGGGAAACTGGGGATCCAAGAGGCTGCCGAGAGCCGAGCCGGAGCCCCTGGGCACCGGCAGTCCGGGTTCCGAGGCTCCAGGGTCCGAGTCAGCATAGGCCGGTGACGCGGCGCCGGGGGAGTTCGCAGTTGGGTGTTCGGGCTCTGAAGGCCCGGCGCCCCCCGGGGCTCGGTGGCCGTGCATGGTCCGGGCCTGGGCGCGGGGCCCGGGCTCCCCGCTTGGCTCCAGCTCCTGGGGCGGAGGCACGGGCGGAGGAGGCCCGGCGCCCGGCGGAGCAGCGGCCTCAGGCTCGGGGGGCGGGGCTGCGGGCTCAGCCCCACTGCGGAGACTCAAGCCCCCAGCCCGGGCCCGGGCCAGCAGCCGTGGCAGCGGTGGCAGTACCAGCAGTATCCGCGGCCACCGCCGCGGCGGTACCAGGCATCGCCGGCCCCGGCCCCGCGCAGGGAGTGGGTTCGGCGGGGCCGGGGGCCCGCTGGGGAGCGCTGTCTATGCGGCAGCGGCTGAGTGAGGGTCGGGGGGTTGCGCTCGGCGTGGGCTCTCTCGCGAGCAGTGAGCCACTTCCGTGGCCCCGGGGCGAGCGGCGGTCTGTTCCGAGTTCAGGGTCTCTTCTCTCTCCCCAAATGGGAATCGATCTAGGCTCTCCTGGCTGGTCGGAAAGGGTTCTTCCTCCCGCCGCAGCGGAGGCTAGGGGGCGGAGGGGAGGAAAGGAGAGGGAAGGGGAGGGAGGGAGGAGAGGATGGCGGTGGCGGGGGGCGCGCCTATGCGCCGCGCGCTCAGGCTGCGGGACTCTCCCTCAGCCAATGCCTCCAGACGCTGCTCCAGCCGCGGGGGCTGGGGAACAGTCTAGGCCCGGCTCCACCGTCCTCCCCAGCCTCGGCCTGGGTCTCCGCGGTGGCAGGCGGGAAGGAGCCTGGAGAAGGGGGGTGGAGAGGCGGGAGTCGTCGCTGAAGCAGCCACAGCCACAGCGGCGCTGGGACCCAGTTGCCCGGGTCCCGCCCCCTCGCTCAGGATTTGCGCCTGGCCACGCCCCCTAGCTAGGGCCGTCCTCTATTCTAGCTACGACCGCCCTCTAGGCCCTCCTCCTTAAAAATTCCGCCTCAGCCTGCAGTACGCATCTCCCCCTGGTCCAGCATAGGCAAGTCAATGGGCTCAACCTACCCAAATCTGCCTTTCTGTCCCATCTCAGGTCTGTCTCTCTCTGCTCATCCTCAATCTCTTTTCTATCAACCTTTCCAAATGTCCCGGAGTTTCTCTAGAGCTTGGCTCATAGGGGACTTGCCTTTCATACTCTTCACTCAGCTCAGATCAGACCTCGTGGTCATTTTGCCACCTTTGACCAATAGCCTCAATTCCCAGGATTGTCGCATCTGCCTGGCAACATCCCAACCCTGAATCAGCCCAACTGTCCATCTTTTCTATGCCTGTGCCCAGGCAACTAAACACTGCAGGAGAAAACTGTTCAACCTCATAGATTTGTGCCACTATAAACTCATGGTTCCCAGCTTCTACCAGGCCTTCCGTTCTGATCCACAATCCTTCTATGCCTTCCCGACAGCTCCCTCTCCCATTCTCCACAACAGCCATTTCTAACCTCCCTTCTCCTCAGTCCCCCTTCTTCATCTAATCCCTGACCCTCAGCAGATGACCCCACCTCCTACTTCACAAAGTAAACAGAAGTCACCAAAAAAGGAAGTTCCGGACTTCTTGCTACCAAACCTAGAGTCTGTCCTTTGCTCCTTCCTATTAGCATTTAAACATACTCAGGTCTCTTCCTTCTAAAAACAATTACCAAAACATCTTCCTCTCCAATCACCTCCCTCTCTTCTCTCTATAAATGTCTCAAAAGAGTCACCTGCACTTAACTGCCTTAATTTTCCCATTTCCCACTTATTTTAAAACCCACTCCAATCTGCCTCTATTTATTTGCCTGATACTGCTCTCTTATGAAAAGTCTACTGTGGCCCATATCACTAAATCCAACAGAATCTTTTCAGAGGTTATCCTTTTTTTTCCTACCTGACTTCTTGGTAGCATTTGGCACTAGTGAACATTCCCTCCTCTTTAAACCACTTCTGTGACACCACACTCTTGTTTTCTCCTACTTCCTTGGTAACCCCTTTTTACTTTCCAGTCTCCTTGTCTGACTCTTAAAGCTGGTGCTCTTTAGGGTTTGCCCTGAGCTCTCTTATCTCTCTCTCTGCTCTTTCCTACATTACATTCATTCCCATCGTGTCAACTATCATTTATTTGCTGATGACCCCCAAATTAATACCTCAAGTTCAGATATTTTTTCTGACCTATGCATTCAATAGGTTAATAAACAGCTCTACCTGAATACCCTGGAGACACCTAAAGCTTCAGCTTCTCTCCAACTCAAGGCATCCTCCCTGAAGCCTTTTTGTCCATCTTTGTACCTTATCTTAGTGAATGACTCCAGTTAAGACAGAAACCTGAGCTATACTCTGACTCTTTTCTCTCCTCCACCCCCAATGTAATCACCAAGTCCTGTCATTTTTATCTCCTGAATATCTCCCAAATTTCTGTAGTCTCTTCATTTCTGCTGCCACTACTCTAATCTAGGCCAGCACTATTTCTAACCTGAATACTGTCATAGCTTGTTTCATTCTTGTTCCCTGGCATCAAGTCTCTTCACTGTAGGCAATGTGATTTTTGAAAAGGTAAACCAAATCATATTACTCTCATGTTTAGAACCCTTTAGTGAGTCCCTACTGGCTCAAAAGGAAAGCTGCCTTCCTCAACAGGCAAAATTAAACTGGGCCCTTCATGATTTGACTCCCACCAGCCTTTCCAGACTCCATGCTGCTTGAGTCAAAGCTGAAATTCTTAGACTGCTCCTTAGTCTGTCTAGCTTTGAGGGCTTTGCATATGCTATTGCATCTGCAAGAAATTTTCTCCACATCTCCCCAATTCCATTTCATCTGTTCTTCAGATCTCTGCTCATTTGATGAATGCCTTTTGGGCACACACTTGGGGCCAGGAACACTGTGAGGCACTATTTATGTAGTGGTGAATAAGACAGATATGAACAAGATCGTGGTGAACAAACTTGGCTCTCAGAATTTCAGTCTGGTGCTGGAGAAGACTTGAAGTAAACAAATACATAATTACAACATATAAACACACAAAATTACAAATTATGATGAGGCTATAAAGAGCCAGGACAGGATGATAGGAAAGAGAAAATGGGGGCAATTTAACCTGAGAGTCAGGCAGATCCTGATATTTAAGCTTAGTGAAGTGGGAGTTAGGTTATGAAGAGTGGAGGCAAAAGCGTCCTAGGCAGAGGCCACGGCAAGTAAGAAGGCCCTGGGAAGAAAGGGAAATGATATACTCAGGAAATGTAGGAAGACCAGTGTGACTGGAGCATAGAGAACTGAGGGCAAGAGGATGGGATGTGAGGTTGAAGAAGTAGGCTGGCAGAAACCAGCTTATGTTGAGCTTTATAGGCCATGGTAAGGAGAACAGATCTTATTCTGTGAGCAATAAAAAGGTACTGAAGCAGTGCTTTTAAATGTGGGTCAAACTGAAGAAGGTATTGAAATCAATTTGATAAAAGAATAGAAAATATCAGAATGTATTATAGGGTCATGAAGGGTAAGCATGTCTCATGAAACTTTTGTTTCAGTTTGTATCATTTATAATCTTGATGAAATACTATCTCTTTTGTAGATACTTCACACCCCCCAAATGCTGAAATACACTACATTGAAGGGTTTTAAGCTTGGGGTTTACATGGTATAGCTCTCTTGTCGCTCAGTCGTGCCCGACTCTTTGTGACCCCATGGACTGCAGCCCACCAGGCTCCTCTGTCCATGAGATTTTCCAGGTAAGGATATTGGAGTGGGTTGCCATTTCCTTCTGCAGGGGATCTTCCCAACCCAGGGATCGTACCCGGGTCTCCTGCACTGCAGGCAGATTCTTTACCGACTGAGTTACAAGGGAAGCCCATAGTTAATGTTTAAAAAGATTACTTTGACTGCTGTGAATTGAATTGGAGATAGACAAGATTAGGAGTCTACTGCAATCAGAGATGATGGTGAGTGTGACTAAGGTGGTAGACTGTGAGATGAAGAGAGGTAGATAGATTTGAAAGATACTTAGAATTGAAAGGGCTTGGTGTGGTGGCTTGTGGGTGGGAGGAATCAAGGATGCCTCCCAGGGATCTAGTGATGTGAAGCCAGGTCATTCATTGAGATGAGGAAGATGGAAAGAGGAACAGGTTTTCAGGGGATGATCAAGAGTTCAGTTTTACATGCCCTTGAGATAGCCAAATGAAGAAGTCAGGCAGATAGTGGTATATAGAGTACAGAGGAGAAGTATGGTTTCAGATATAAATGAGAGTTGGCAGTATAGAGATAGCATTAAGAACCATGAGAGATGTCAGTCTGGGACAGAGCAAAGAGAAAGGAAGAGGACCCATGACCAAGCTCTGAGGAATTTCAACTTTAGAGGTTCGACGAAGTAGGAGGTGGCAAAGAGACTGAAAACATGTAAAGAGATAGGGACATAACTAGGGTTAGGAAAACCAGAATGGATAAAGAATGGATACACCATTGGTGGGAGTGTAAACTGATATAATCACTCTAGAAAATGCTGGGCATTTTCTAGTAAAGCTGAATGATGCACAAACTCTAGGACCAGCACTTTTAGGTGTCTATCCCAGAGCAGTAGTTTCCATAGTGTGGTCTGGGGATCCTGAGGGCAGGGATGGGGAGTGGGGGGGCCAAAACCATAACTCTAGAAAGATGTTATTTGTTTCTTTACTCTCATTCTCTCAAGCATGGAGTTTTCCAGAGGCTAACATGTGAATGTGATATCATAACAGATTGAATGCAGAAGCAGATATGAGAACCCAGCTGTCTTCTATTAAGCCATACAGTAAAGAGATGTGCAAAAATGTAAAACAATGCCACTCTTCTCACTACATTTTTTTGGTTTGGAAAATAGTTATTTTTCATAAAAACGTTACTTTTGTTAAACGTAATGGGCTTATTTAAAATTAATATATTTTCTCAGTTTTAATTTCTAATACAGCAAGTATCAATTGGTATAAGCCAATACATCAAAGCTCTTTGGGGTATGCAATAGTCTTTAAGAATGTAAAGGAAGTCTTGAGACCAGAAAGTTTGAGAATTTCTCCCCTAGAGAAATCCTTGCACGTGTGTATTGGGAGACACTACAAGTGTTCACTAAAGCCTGTTTGACAACATGAAACAGAAACAAGAGCATAAGATTAATAAATTGAGACATGTTTATACAGTGGAATACCACAATGAAATAAATGAATGAACTCCAGCCACATGTATCAACATGGATGAAACTTAGGAAACCTAATACTGATTCCAAAACGTTATGGAAGAATATGTTTCTATAAATTTGAACAACATGCAAAATTATACAATATATGGATGCAGTCATATGTTGTAAAACCATACAGAAAAGCAAGGCATGAAAAATGACAGTGGTTGTCTCAGGGAGGGAAAGGAAATGTGATTGGGGAGGACTACGTGGTGGGTTTTGTCATTCAGAAATGATTTTTTAAAATAATTTTATGTATTTATTCTTGGCTGTGCTGGGTCTTTTGTTGCTGTTCAGGATTTTCTCTAGTTGTGGTGAGTGGGGGCTACTCTTTGTTGCAGAGCACAGGCTCTAGGGCATGCAGGCTTCAGTAGTTGCAGCATGTGGGCTCAGTAGTTGTGGTTCCTGGGCTCTAGAGCACAGGCTCAATAGCTGTGATGCACAGGCTTAGTTGCTCAACGGCATGTGGGATCTTCCTGGACCAGGGATTGAACCTGTGACTCCTGAATTTGCAGGTGGATTCTTTACTGCTGAGCCACCAGGGAAGTCCAGAAATGATCTGTTTTTGAAGCTGGGTGATGGGTACAGGTACATAGGTATTCTATAATTTATTCAAACTGTACAGACATGTATATTCTAAAATTTATAATGTATTATCATGAAAAATAAATAAAGTTAAAAAACAGGAATAATTGGATAGAGTGATGGTGGGAGGGTATATTGTTTTAGGACCCTCTCTGAGGTCAGAGGGAATAAAACACTGCCCTCTATCCTGCTGAAGTGGAGCTAGGTGTGTAGACAATTCCCTTAAGAAACATGGCTATGAATGGGAACAGAGCCCAGAGAATTCAGGTGATGGTAGGAGGGGCTAAGAATGATTCTTATTAAAGATGGGAGATACTAGACTATGCTTATTTGCTGCTGGGAATGACCCAGAGATCATAGAGGGATAGGGTGGGAACACAGAAGAGAAAGCAAAGAATGGAAGGGAAAGGAGGGGCTGGGATCCGGGGCACTTGGCCTCAGAGAGAAGGAAAGGTCCTCAGGCCCTTCATTGTAATAGGAAGGAAAGAGACAAAAGATGAACACAGATACTGGGAGGTTTAGAGAGTCAGTGGAGGGAAGAGGCGGGTCTTGGAACAATGTCTGATGGCTTTTGTCACCGAAGCATGAGATAAGATCAATTTTCTGTAGAGAGACTCGAAATATTAATCAGTCTTTCTTAATAGCATGGTTGATAGAAATTTTTTTTTTTTTACTATTGATAGTTTAGAAAAGTTTCAGCTTTACAATAATGTATATTTTTAGGACTATTATCAAATGTGGGAAAACCTCTGTTTAATTTCTTTCAAATATGAACTGTAAGATGTCAGGGCATTTCAGTTTTTTTGTAGAGTGAAGAGTACATATCTTCAGTACACTTTGATTTTTCCCTGATTGTTAAGCAGGGCCTTGGAAAAGACTTGTGCAAATAAGGGACCCTGAAGCTTCGTTGACCACTATGTAAACCTCTCTTCGGACTCTTTGAGGCATTCTCCTCCAGGAAGCATTTCTGCTTTTCCCTGGCTGAGGTTCTCCCACAGGGCTTTAGTCCTACAACTCACAGGACTTTTCTGTCTCTCTGAAGTAGCCAGGTCATCCTTTTTGATAGAGGGAACTCCAGAGGGTAAGGGGTCAGGATATGCTTACCTTGGCTCAGCAGTCTTCCATTAGTCTGTGAGTCTTCACTGGAGTAGTGCGGCATGGTGGTCAAACATGTAGGCCTTAGAGTCAGGCAGAGTGGATTTTGATTTTTTGCACCTTGGGTGCACAGATAGAACAGGGTTCATTCTAGTCCTTTGTTCATGACATAACTCTCACCATTGGTCCACGCAGGGGACCAATTGGTCCTAGCTCCTCTGTGTGACCCTGGGCAAGTTACTCATCACTTAAAGTCTCCGATTCCCCATCTGTAAACTGGGGATGATAATAGTATCTACCACATCAGAGTTGTGAGGATTTGATAACATAATCCATGTAATACATGCACAATCCCCAGTACCTAATGTTTACTAAGCAGTAGCCCTCCACATGATTGGGAGTATATTGTGGGTGGAGGATACATTATTGCATAACAAAGGCCCAGGCCCTGACTTCCTGAATTCACAGCCTATTGGGCATCACAGTCCAGTGCCAGCCCTGATATATCCGAGACTTGTGAATGGTTGTTGAATCAAATGGTTGCTCATCTTGTGTCTCTATTTCTATTTTTTTTTCTCTTTTATTTTTTACTGTCACCTCAGTTCATCGTTACTGTCACCACTTCTCAGAGGTCTCCCATCTGTCTTATGCTGCTCACTTGCCTTTCCATTTACACTTCTCTGGTGGTTTCTCTTTCCTGTCTCTCCTATTCTCTCTCCATTTCTCCCCTTCTTGCTCCTGCTCTCACTTTCTCTCTGTTGCCTCTGCTGGGGGTTGACTTCTCTCCATTTTATTCTCATTTAACTTATGGTTCTCCTCTTGGTCTGTCTCCATCCTCACATACATAATACCACATTACCCTTTCTCATGTGCTTCTGAATTTGTGTTCCAAGATTTCAGTCTTTTCTGTGTTTTTTTTTCCAAATTTCCTTTGGCCCCTTGGCCTCTTTTCTGTCTGCCCCTCTGTCTGAATCACACTCTACCTATTTATCTTACCTCTGGCTGTCTCCCAGTCCTCATCTTTTTATTTGTACTGCTGCATCCATCTGTCTCTGTTCCCCACCTATCTTTCTCTATTTCTATTCTCACCTTTCTGTTCCAATTTCTGTCTTCACCCCTGCCCCTGCAACTCCCCCCAGAACTAATATTTACATTCTCTGTTTCTGTCTTACACACATACCTCTGTGTTGGTCTTCTTATCCTTTTTCCCTCTTTGATGCTCTCAACTATCACCCCTTTTCTACCTCTGTTACCATCTCTCTTGTTGGGTGGCTCTCCTCATGTGCCTGTCTCTTGCCTCCATCTTTCTGTCCCTATGTGTTTTATCTGTGTGCTATCTTGTCTCCAGTTCCCTGTCTGTCTCTATCTGTCACTGACAAAGTTGAGAGCATGGTCACTGGTGTTAGATTGTTTGGACTCCAATCCTAGTTGTGTCCTCATCTGTAAAACAGCAGTACCTACTTCAGTGTTACCAAGAGCATTAAATGAGCTAACACATGTAAAGTTTGTAGAACTATGCCTCAGACAACAAGTGCTCAAAAATATTAGCTCCTAAAATTAAACAACAAAAACCTATGGTATAGCATAGGGAACTATATTCAATATCTTGTAATAACCTATAATGGAAAAGAGTCTGAAAACACAAACACACACACACACATATGTACACAACTGAATCACTTTGTTGTACACCTGAAACACTGTAAATCAACTATACTTTCATCAACTTCTTCCTCCTCTTCCTCAATACCATCTCCATTTCTGTCTTTACCTAATCTCAGTCACCCTCCCCGTCACTAACTGGCTGTTACCATTTCTGTCTCTTTCTGTCCTCATGTTTTATTTAACTGCCTTTTGACCCCAATCTCTCTGTCTCTGTCCCCCCCACCCCGTACATTCCAGTCTAATTTCTGTCAGTCCCTCTTTTTCTACCCTGCCCCTTCCATCTGTCTATACATCTCTCTGTCCCCAATCTTGTTTCTTTATCATCATTTATTAGTATCTGTTACTACCATTCAGGCCCTATTTCTTGGTCTCTGTCTCTTAGCCTCCTGTTCTCATTTCTCTACCCCTTGTTCCCACATCTATTTTTATTTATGTATTTGTTTTAAAAACCTTATTCTGTTTCTTTCTCCTCATCTCCGTGTGTCTTCTTCTAGCCTCTCTGGACAATTTAGATCAGAATTGGTCTGGTAGATAATGTGGAGCTATAAAAGGGTTTAGGAGGAAGAAGTAGGCCTGGCAAGAGGCGAGTGGCAGGGTGTGGAATTTCATGGTTCTGCCAGATCCTCCTGAAAGACACTGCCTCTGAGGTCAAGGTTAGCATAAACCTCCTCAACTCAGTCTCTTCAAGAAAGACAAAGAATGCTGCAGTTATTGGGAGGACCAGGAAGGGGTATTTTTCTGAGCGAAATTCCATCCGGAAGCTGGAATCCAGAGCATTTCCTGTTGTAATGTTTCTTCCAGACTTGGAGAGTCTGAACTTGCCACGTAGCATGTACACTGCATGCATATATTTCTACAGTAAAATACAGAGATGCATACATAATCCCCCACCCGCAGGCATGTACAGAGACATAAAGATACACATAGAATGACGAACCCTCACAGTTGCAGATACTCAAACACATGGAAAAACACACAGAATGAATTACCAGCTGGCAGAGATGCAGATGTACACAGGGATATTAGAGACCCATGGAAATACCGCCATCATGGCTCATGGACCCATGCAAACAGATACAGAAAAATGACTACCCAGAAACATTTTTGAAAAATTATTCATTTTCAGCCTGGCATTTTAATATAAACAGAAACAAACCAGAGTATCATGTATAAAAACACACCTTTATAGAAGTGTACATATTCATTATATAATCACAAATATCCAAAGCAACAGAGAATCACATATAACCATTGCTCTGCTGTAAATGCAGAGGTAGTCAAACTTCCTCTGTCCCCAAGGGACAGACATGCTTCTCCTCTTGTGCCCCTCTCTCTGTGAAGGCACCGTCAGGTACTAGACAAATAACTGGAAAGATCTAGGTAAAGTTTTTTCCTAGAAAATTTAAAATGATAAAAATGGCATAGAAGGTAGAGAACTTGAAAAGGCCACTAGGCATTAGTGAAATTGAAAGGGTAGGTAAGGACCTCCCTTTCCTCCAAATCCTGGCCCAGATGGATTTACAGGTATAGTGTGCCAGATTCTCAAGAGTTATTTCTCTTCTTACACAAGTTATTCGAGAAAATAGAAAAGGAGAGAAAGCTGCCTAACTCATTTTATTTGTCTAGTAAAATCTTGAAATCTTGACTTTAAAATCAGATAAAGACAATAAAAGAAATCCATAAGCTCATTTCACTTATGAATATAGATGTACAAGTTTTAAACAAAATATTAGCTTATCTAATTAAACAGTATGTTAAAAAAATACATCACAATTCAAGTGGAGTTTTTTTTTTAAGTGGAGTTTATTTTAAGAATGCAAGGAGAATGCATTCAACCTCAGAAAATCTATCAATGTAATTTACCATGTGAATAGACTAAATGAGAATAATCATATGATTATCTCAATTAACATAGAAAAAGTATGTTACATGCCTACTTATGGTGAAAACTCTTTAAAAGAATAAGAATAGAATGTAAATTTCTTAACTTGTGAAGGTTACATACCAAAACCCTACATCATATTTTGCTGTAAATGGAGAAACTTAAGATGCATTTCCTTGAAGATTAAGAATAATACTAGATACACTTTCACCAAGTACTGTTTAACATAGAACTGGAAGTCTTGCTTAATACTATTAAGGGAGAAAAAGAAATGAGAATTGTAAGGATTAGAAGAGATAAAACCAATAGATTCAATTGACATACTATTAGAATTAAAAAGAGTTCAGCAAAATCAACTTATAGGACTTTCCTGGTGGTCCAGTGGTTAAGAAACTGCCTGCCAATGCAGGGGACATGGGTTTGATCCCTGATGCGGGACGATTCCACATGCCATGGGGCAACTAAGCCCGTGTGCTATAGCTACTGAGCCTGTGCGCTAGAGCCGGTGCTCCAGAAGAGAAGCCACTGCATTGAGAAGACTGCGTCCCACAACTAATGAGTAGCCCCCACTTGCCACAACTAGAGAAAAGTCCACACAGAGCAATTTAGCCAAAAATTAAAATAAATCACTTTTTAAAGGTCTTGCTATTTAAAACAAATCAACTCATAAAACTCAATAACATTTCTTTACACTAGCAATAGATAATTAGAAGAAAGTAACAAAAGATACCTAAAATCAGTCACTAGACTAAAATTAATCATGGTGGACGGTGACTGCAGCCATGAAATGAAAAGATACTTGTTCCTTGGAAGAAAAGCTATGATAAACTTAGACAGCATATTAAAAAGCAGAAACATCACTTTGCCGACAAAGGTGCATATAGTCAAAGCTATGGTTTTTCCAGTAGTCATGTATGGATGTGAGAGTTGGACCATCAAGAGGGCTGAGTGCTGAAGAATTCATGCTTTTGAACTGTGGTGCTGGAGAAGACTCTTAAGAGTCCCTTGGACTGCAAGGAAATCAAACCAGTCAATCCTAAAGGAAATCAACCCTGAATATCCACTGGAAGGACTGATGCTGAAACTGAAGCTCTAATACTTCGGCCACCTGATGCAAAGAAATGACTCATTGGAAGAGACCCTGATGCTGGGAAAGATTGAAGGCAGGAGGAGAAGGGGGCGACAGAGGATGAAATGGTTGGACAGCATCACCAACTCAATGGACGTGACTTGGAGCAAACTCTGGGAGATAGTGAAGGACAGGGAAGCTTGGTGTGTTGCAGTCCGTGGGATCACAAAGAGTGGGACATGACTTAGTGACTGAACAACAACAATCACGAGACCAAAATATAAACTTCTGTAAATGTCAGGACAACTGAAAAAAACATCAAAAGAGTAACATGCTTTTTTAAAATTTGTAGTATTTGCAAAAAGTTTGTCAAACAAAAAATAACCTAAATGTCCATTTGGATGAACGGATAAAACAATTGTGCTGTGTCCATATGATGGAATGCTATTCAACAATAAAAAGGAATTAACTATTTATACAGAAATAACATAGATGAATTAAAAATAATTACACTGAGTAAAAGGAGCCAGACAATAAAGAGTACATAAATCATGATTCCATTTATATAAAATTCTAGAAAGCACAAATTAGTCTATTATGAACAGAAGTAAACCTGTGACTGCCTAGAACATGCTTTTAATATACAAAAATATAGCTAAAAATAAAATAATTTGATAATATTAACATCAAACATCCTTTGTATCAATAAAAATAAATGATCTTAGCTTACATATTTAGAGAAAAACATTTTTCTATTGGATCACTGAGCAAAATCCAACTACTATATTCAAGAGAGTCAACTAGAACAAATTGATTCAGAAAGGTTAAAAATACAAGAAGGGCAAAGGTATACCAGTCAAATGCAAATAAAGAAAGCAGAGGTTGCAATAATTATCAGACACGTTAGAAACTCAAAATGAAAGGCATTAATTGACTGTCAAGGTCATGAAAAGACAGTAACTGTCCACAGTTTGGAGATATGATGACTAAATGCAATGTGGGATTTTGGTTTGGACCTTGGAACAGAAAAAAGGACATGAGTGGAAAAACTGGTGAAATCTGAATAAAGTCAGGAGTTTAGTTAATAGCAGTATACAAATGCCAATTTCTTAGTTTTGACAGATGTAGTCATATAAGATATTAACATGAGGGGCAACTAGATGAAGGGTTCTATAAAACTAAAATTATTCTAAAATAAAAAGCTTATTACAAGAAAATTAATTGAGACAACAATGAAAATATAAAGTTATGACTATTTTTGTATCAAATAACACAGCAACTTTCACAAAGCTGAAATGTTAAGAGAGACAAGGAGAAGTAGATGATAGATTGAAACACTCTAAAAACAGGAGAAATTTAACTCACCTTTTCCATTCCACGACAGATCAATGAAATAAAATAACAACAAGAGCCCAGTAAGAAAACAGAAAACATAAACAAAATCAATATTAGGCCAAGAAGAAAATCTCAGTAAATTCCAAAAGGTAGAACTAATATTGATAAAATTCTTTGATCACAACTGGATAAAATAAGAAATCAATGTAAAATCTTCCATCTAAATATTTAAAACTTCTGTGTCAAACAATTCTTGAGTCAAAGGGCAAACTCAAACCAAAACTGCTGAATTTCTGGACAATAATGATAATGAAAACATTACATATCAGAATCTATGGATACAGATAAAGCAGCAGTCACAGAAAAGTACATTGCCTCAAAATATTTGTATTAAAAACACGGAAAAAATTAAATGAATAAGCACTCAACTCAGAAAGTCAGTGAAAGAGAAAGAAAATAAATTTAAGTGGAACAGAAGGAAAGAATTAACAAAAGTAAGTTCAAATAAAGGAGTTAGAAAACAGATAAAAGTAGAACTCTGCTTCATGGATCACTGCTTTGTTGTGGCAAAGGGGCCTGCATTAACGCAATGAAGCTACGAGCCATGCTGTACACAGCCACTCAAGACAGATGAGTCACAGTGGAGAGTTATGACAAAATGTGGTCCACTGGAGAAGGGAATGGCAAACCATTCTAGTATTCTCGCCACTAGAATCCCATGAACAATATGAAAAGGCAAAAAGATATGACACCGGAAGATGAGCTCCCCAGGTTGGCAGGTGTCCAATATGCTACTGAGAATGAACAGAGGGCTAATAATAGCTCCTCTGTTTACTAATTACTAATTACTAATAGCTCCAGAAAGAATGAAGTGGCACTCAGTTGTGGATGTGTCTGGTGGTGAAAGTAAAGTCTGATGCTGTAAAGAACAATACTGAATAGGAACCTGGAATGTTAGGTCCATGAATCAAGGTAAATTGGAAGTGGTCAGACAAAGACAAAGATGGCAAGAGTGAACACTGACATCTTAGGAATCAGTGAACTAAAGTGGATGGGAATGGGTGAATTTAATTCAGATGACCATTATATCTAATACTATGGGTAAGAATCCCTTAGAAGAAATCGAGTAGCCCTCATACTCAACGAGAGTCCAAAATGCAGTACTTGGGTGCAACCTCAAAAATGACAGAATGATCTTGGTTTGTTTCCAAGGCAAACCATTAAGCATCACAGTAATCCAAGTCTATGCCCCAACCACTAAAGCCAAAAAGGCTGAAATTGACCACTTTTATGAAGCCCTACAGTACCTTCTACAACTAACACCAAAAAAGATGCCCTTTTCATCACAGGGGATTGGAATGCAAAAGGAGGAAGTCAAGAGATACCCAGAGTTAACAGGCAAGTTTGGCCTTGGAGTACAAAATGAAGCAGGGCAAAGGCTAACAGTTTTGTCAAGAAAACACGCTGGTCATAGCAAACACCCTTTTCCAACAACACAAGAGACATCCAACCAACTGTGGAAAATTCTTAAAGAGATGGGAGTACCAGACCACCTTACCTGTCTCCTGAGAAACCTGTATGTGGGTCAAGAAGCAACACTTAGAACCTTATATAAAACAATGGACTGGTTCAAAATTGGGAAAGGAGTATGACCAGGCTGTATATTCTCATGCTATTTATTTAACTTCTGTGCAGAGTACATTGTGTGAAATACTGGGCTGGATGAATCACAAGCTGCAATCAAGATTTCTGGGAAAATTTTCAACAACCTCAGATAATCAGATGATACCACTCTAATGGCAGAGAGTGAAGAGGAACTAAAGAGCCTCTTGATTAGGATGGAAGAGGAGAATGAAAAAGCTGACTTAAAACTCAACACTCAAAAATCTAAGATCATGGCATCTGGTTCCATCACTTCATGGCAAATAGAAGGAGAAAAAGTGGAAGCAGTGACAGATTTTATTTTCTTGGGTTCCAAAATCACTGCGGACAGCGATTATAGCCATGAAATTAAAAGACACTTGCTCCTTGAAGGAAAGTTATGAGAAATCTAGATGGCATATTAAAAAGCAAAGATTTTTGGACTTCCCTGTTGGTCCCATGTCTAAGACTCCCCACTCCCAGCTGGATTCGATCCCTGGTCAGGGTACTAGATCCCACATGCCATAAGTAAAGATCCTATGTGACACAACTAAGACCCGGTGCAGCCAAATAAATAAATAAATATACAAAGCAAAGATATCACTTTGCTGACAAAGGTCCATATAGTCAAATCTATGGTTTTTCCAGCAGTCATGTAGTCATGTATGGATGTGAGAGTTTGACCACTGAATGCTGAAGAATTGATATTTTTGAATTTTGGTGCTGGAGAAGACTCTTGAGAGTTCCGTGAACTGCAAGGAGAACAAACCAGTCAATCCTAAAGGAAATCAATCCTGAATATTCATTGAAAGGACAGATGCTGAAGCTGAAACTCCAATACTTTGGCCACCTGTTGCAAAGAACTGACTCATTGGAACAGACCCTGATGCTGGGAAAGATTGAAGGCAAAAGGAGAAGAGAGCAGCACAGGATGAGATGATTAGATAGCATTACTGACTCAATAGACATGAATTTGAGCAAACTCTGGGACATAGTGAAAGACAGGGAAGCCTGGTGTGCTGCAGTATATGGCGTTGCAAAGAGCTGAACATGACTTAGCAACTGATTAACAACAGTATAAGTAATACATAAACAGATGAACTAATTCTGTGAAAAAGAAATATATAGGCCATAAATAATAATCAAGAAAAGAAGAAAGCACAAATACAAACCAGGAAACAAAAAGCTGGACATAACCACAGTACGAGGACATTTTACACATTATAAGGGATTCCTCATACAACTCTATTCAAATCATTTTAAAGACCTTGAAGGAATGGGAAACATCCTAGGAAAACATAATTTACCAAAACTCTAAAAGAGCAAAGTTCATATAGACCAATTTCCAAGGAAGAAACAGAAAAAGTTATGAAAAGCTACTTTCCTCCAAAAGCACTGGGCCATTATGATTTCACAGGGGAAGTCTGCTGCTGCTGCTAAGTCGCTTCAGTTGTGTCCGACTCTGTGCGACCCCATAGATGGCAGCCCACCAGGCTCCCCTGTCCTTGGGATTCTCCAGGCAAGAATACTGGAGTGGCTTGCCATTTCCTTCTCCAATGCATGAAAGTGAAAAGTGAAAGTGACGTCGCTCAGTCCTGCCTGACTCTTAGCGACACCATGGACTGCAGCCTACCAGGCTCCTCCGTCCATGGGATTTTCCAGGCAAGAGTACTAGAGTGCGGTGCTATCGCCTTCTCCACAGGGGAAGTCTACTAACACTGAAAAGCAGATGATTTGATGCTGTTCTTATTTTTCTGAGCCTAGACAAAAGTGGAACACTTTCAAATTCCTTTTATGAAGTGAGTATAACATTGATACCAAGATCTAACAAAGATTCCACAAAAAAAAGAAAATGATAAAGAGCAATTTTTACTTATGTATACTGATACAAAATCCTAAACAAAATTATTAGCAAACAGAATCCATGATTATGTGGCATTTATTCCAAAAGTCATGCAATATCATTAATACAATCTAACATTGTGAATCTAAGGAGAAAAATCATATCATCATTTTCAGAGATCCCAGAGAACCATGTGACACAATTCAATATCCATTCTTTATTAAAAGAATTCAGCAGAAGAGGAATATATGGTTTCTCCCTTAATACAATTATGTGTATGTATATGTATTTATATTTGTATATGTATGTATATGTATTTATATACAGCTCCCCAAATCTAGCACTTAACTGGGGAAACACTAGCAGTGTTTATATACTAAAATCACAAGGGTATCTACTCTCTCCACTACAAATTAACATTATAGTTAAGGTAGCAGAAACACTGTGAGTAGAAAAGAAAAAGAAATTACAATTGGAAAGGAGAAAGTAAAGCTGTCATTACTTATAGATAAGACTGTATAGTCAGAAAACCCAAGAGAATCAATAGAAAACAATTACAAACAAGAGAACTCAGCAAGGTAGCAGGATATAAAATTATAGAAATCATTCAGTTTAGATGATGTACAGAAAAGAAGTCCATTTATTATAACAACAAAAAGACAAAATATTGTCTTGGTCTGTTGGGGTTGCTATAACAAAATACCACAGACTCAGACTATAAGCCAACCAAAACTTACTATTCACAGTTCTGGAGGCTGGGAAGCCCAAGATGAAGGCACTCATAGATTTTTATGTCTGGTGAGGGCATGCTTCCTGGTACATAGACAACCATCTTCTCACTGTGTCCTCACATGGCAAGAGTGACAAGGGAGTTCTCTTGGGTCTCTTTTGTAAGGACACTAATCTCATTCATGAAGGCTCCAATCTCATGATCTAATCAGCTGTTAAAGGTCCTACCTCCAAACAGTATCACCTTAGGTTTCAACATATAAATTCGGAGGATGGGGGCAAACACAAACATTTAGTCTACTTAGAAACAAACTTATCAAGAAATGTTTAAAAGCTTCAAGAGAAAACATTTATAACACTCTGAACAAACAGAACAGGCAGGAACAAATAGAAAGGCACCCCATTTTCTTAAGACTAAAAATCATAAAGATATAAAGTTAATTTCTAAATTTAGTATAAGCTAACTAAAAATACCATTTTTTCTTTCTCTGAAACTAGACAAGCTGATTTAGAGTTCAAATGGAAAAATAACAAACAAGCACAACCAGGATATCTCTGAAAAGGAAGAATAATGATGGGGGACTATTGCCACAATAATTCTCTGTAAAAAACCAAAATGAATATTTAGATACCCAAACTTAGACAGAGTCTATGGTCAGCTGAGAGGTTCTGTGCTCTGGGTCAGGCTCTGTTGATGTCACTGCTAGTTCATGTGTTTGCACTAAGTTGGTGGCTTGGCTAGAGGTTGGCTGCTATAGGATGCCTTGGCTGGGAGGCCCAGGTTCATTTCTAAATGTCCCTCACTCTAGTAGGCTAGCCTGGGTATGTTCTTATAGCAATGGTCGGGGGTCCAAGAGAGGAAGCAGAATATGCAAGGGCTTTCTCAGGTCTCTGCTTATATCAAATTTACTACTATTCTGTTGGTTGAAGTAAACTGTATGGCCAAACTCAGTCAGTATGGGAGGGTACTACCAAAGGGTATGGAGGGAGACACATGAAAAATTGGAGTCATTAATCCAATCTATCTCAGAAGTACAAATCAAAATCTAGAATCCATAAAAGAAAACATGGATAAATTTGTTTACATAAAAATAAAGTAAAATTTGCTTGGAAAAAATACAATGGAAAAATCAAAAGAACAACAAACAGGGAAAAAAATATTGACAACTGATATCATTCGCAAAAGTCTAACCTCTCTAATTTAATAAGCTTGTAGAAATCAAGAAAAGGCGAATAACCCAACAGAAAAAAACAGAGCATATAAACACACAACTCACAGAAAAAGACAAAAATGACCCTTAAACATATGAAAAGATGCTCAATGTCACTCATAAAAACTTGAAAATCTTTAACAATGTACACTTTTGAATGAGGTTGTGGTGAAACATAAACTCATACATGAATGGTAAGTGCAAAATGGTTCACCAATGGAGGGAAATTTTGGCAAAGTTACAAATGTGATTCTTACAGCTAATTCTATGGATATATATCTGCATACATATGAAATGTCTATTCATCATGTCACCATTTTTAATACCAAAGGACTAAAATACCCTGAACATCTATAAGTAGGATACTGCAGTCATTAAATGAACTATTATACATCCACATAATGTAATAGTTTGAGGAAGTACTCTATCTTTGCACTTCCATATAGTGTCTATGTACTGGAAACTTTCTAATGCTCTGATATATAAGGACCTGCAGGATGTATCAAGTGAAAAAAGCAACATGTATAACTCTCTCTCTATATATATATTTATATATATGGTATGTTAACTTTTGTGTAAGAAAGAGGGAATAGAACAGGATATATATTTATACTTGCTTGTAAGTACATAAAGAAACATAAAGAAATTGGAAGAATAAAAAAACTGGTAAAAAAAAAAAAAACAAAAAAAAACCTGGTAACCGTAGGCAGTGTGTATGGTGGCAACTGGGTAGAATGCAGAAAGGTTAAGTGACAATCCTCAAATTATAATTGTTACATGTTTGCTTTCAAAATGCATGTGCATTATCTATTCAAAAAGAAATACTCACAATAGTAACAAAAACCAGGGGATAAAGCTACTAGAAATTAAATTAGTAAAATACATAACAATTCTAAAGAAAAAACTTTAAACTCTTAATAAAGAGCACAGCTAAAAGGTGAACTGAACAAATGAGAACATTCCATACTCTTGGATGAGACAAGTAAATATTTTGATGGTATCAACTTCCCTAAATTAATCTATAAATTTAGTGCAATCCTAACAAAAATTACAGTTGATTTTTTGAAGAGCTCAATAAACTTTTTTAAAAATTTATGTGGATAGTTAAGACAACCCAAAAGAAGACTAAAGAGGAGGGACTTGCCCTATCAGATTTAAGATACATTATAAAATATTAAAAACAAGGTGGCATTAGTACAAGAACAGAAACAATCTATTTGTGTACATTTCATAATATATGAAAAAGGTGGTTTGGCAAATCAGTGAAAAGGGAAGGAATGCTTAGTATTTGGTGGTAGGAAATGTGATGTGGAAAAAATAAAATTGCATACCTACCTATCACCACATATGAGATGGATTCTAAATGGATTAAAACCATGGAAGGTAAAACTATAAAGTTAATAGAAAAAAACCAGGAGAATATCTTTGTAACTTAGGAGGAGGGAACTACTTTTTAAGTCCCCCCCGAACCCAAAACCATAAAGCAAAAATGTGATGAATTTGTAAAATTAACAGTTTCTGTTCAAAGATGTCTATTATGGGCAAAGTTAAAACAAGGGAAGAATATTAGCCATTAGCCCCCTGAAACTGACAGAGGACTCATAGCTAGACTATGTATGGAACTCTAGCAAATCAACAGGAAAGATAGGAACCCTAATAGAAAAATGGGCCAACAATACAAGCAGGCAATTTACAGAAGAGGTATTTAACATACATCTAAAGAGATGCTCAAAAATTAATTAGTGGGAATTCCCTAGTGGTATAGTGGTGAGGATTCTCTACTTTCACTGCTGAGGGTGCAGGTTCAATCCCTGGCCAGAAACTAAGATACCACAAGGCGCTCGACAGTAGCCACACCCAAATTAATTAGTAATCAGAGAAATGTAAACTAAAACAAGGTAAGACATTACTTTACACCTATTAGACCAGCAAAAACTAGAAAGGTGGAAAATGTCAAGTGTTAGCGAGGATGGAAGGGTCCAGGAATCTTTGTACACTGATGGTAAAACTGGACTGGTGTAGCCATCCCAGAGAACCATTTAGTAGTATTGGTATTCTTAGTTAAACTAAGTATATGCACACTATGATGCAATCATTCTGTTCCTGAATATATATTTCAAAAGAAATTCTTATACAGGCCAATAAGGAGACATGTACAAGGATGTGCATCACAGTATTATTTGTGGTGTCATGGAGCTGGAGGCAATCTTGCTGTCCATCATTGGGGTAATATTCAAGAAAAATGTGTTGAAGGCACAGTGTGGTTAGATGGTGGTGGTGGTTTAGTTTCAAAGTCACGTCCAGCTCTTTCAACGCCATGGACTGTAGTCTGCCAGGCTCCTCTGTTCATGAGATTCTCCAAGCAAGAATACTGGAGTGGGTTGCCATTTCCTTCTCCAGGGGATCTTCCCAATCCAGGGATTACTGGAGTCTCCTGAATTACAGGCAGATTCTTTACCAACTGAGCTATGAGGGAAGCATGAGCAGTTTCTAATTGTATTAGCATGAGCAGTGGTTAGCACGCACAGTTTCTAATTGCATTAGATGTATATACAGCAATATGGATATTTTAAAAACAAAGGCTGAATGAAAAAAAGTAAGAAACAGAATGAAATGCCATTTATATAAAACAAAAATACATAGACAGAAAGCAGTCTCCACAGTGGGACAACCTGATGCTATGTGCTCCTGAGAAGATACAACATGAAATAAATGAAACCCTCTATGTACTGTTATTGCTGAAATTATTGAACCTGAATCTAATCATGTGGAAAGAGGTGAATCCAGATATTCTGTGGGACACTCTATAAGAAACTGGCCTGAAATTCTGAAAAGTTATCAGTGTAATATCGAATGCACACAAAAAATAGGGGTACTATTCTAGATTAAAAGAGGCTAAAGTGTTACAATAACCAAAAGTAATGCACAAACCTTGATTAGATACTGGGATAAAAAAATCAGAGATGGAGAAGCTCTATACAATCAGCAAAAACAAGACCAGGAGCTGACTGTAGCTCAGATCAAGAACTCCTTATTGCCAAATTCAGACTTAAATTGAAGAAAGTAGGGAAAACCACTAAACCATTCAGGTATGACCTAAACCAAATCCCTTATGATTATACAGGGGAAGTGACAAATAGATCTAATCAAGGTATTAGATCTGATAGACAGAGTGCCTGAAGAACTATGGACGGAGGTTCGGGACAGGAGGCAGTGATCAAGACCATTCCCAAGAAAAAGAAATGCAAAAAGGCAAAATGGTTGTCTGATGAGGCCTTACAAATAGCTGAGAAAAGAAGAGAAGTGAAAGGCAAAGGACAAAAGGAAAGATACACCCATTTGAATACAGAGTTCCAAAGAATAGCAAGGAGAGATGTCCAGCGGCAGACAAATGGATAAGAAAGCTGTGGTACATATACACAATGGAATATTACTCAGCTATTAAAAAGAATGCATTTAAATCAGTTTTAATGAGGTGGATGAAACTGGAGCCTGTTATACAGAGTGAAGTAAGTCAGAGAGAAAAACACCAATACAGTATATTAATGCATATATATGGAACTTAGGAAGATGGTAATGATGATACTATAGGCGAGACAGCAAAAGAGACACAGATGTAAAGAACAGACTTCTGGACTATGTGGGAGAAGGTAAGGGTGGGATGATTTGACAGAACACCACTGGGATGACCCTGAGGGATCGGATGGGGAGGGAGGTGGGAGGGGGGTTCAGGATGGGGAACATATACACCCCTGGCTGATTCGTGTCAGTGTATGAGAAAAACCACCACAATAATGTAAAGTAATTAGCCTCCAATTAAAATAAATTAATTAATTAAAAAAAAGAAGAGGTGGCAAGAATACACAGAAGAACTATACAAAAAAGATCTTCATGACACAGATAACCATGATGGTGTGATCACTCACCTAGAGTCAGACATCCTGGAATGCAAAGTCAAGTGGGTCTTAGGAAGCATCACTACGAACAAAGCTAGTGGAGGTGATGGAATTGCAGTTGAGCTATTTCAAATCCTAAAAGATGATGCTGTGAGATATGCCGTGAATCTGGAAAATTCAGCAGTGGTCACGTAAGTGCTCATAGGTAAGTCAGTTCTCTGACCCTATTTTTTCATAAATGTCTGAAAGATGTCTTAAATGTTACTGCTATTGTGAAATGGATTTTCATGAATAAGCTTCAAGGTTGGTGAAGTACTCCAGAAAAGAAAGAAAGAAAGAAAGCCTTCCTCAGTGATCAATGCAAAGAAATAGAGGAAAACAATAGAATGGGAAAGACTAGGGATCTCTTCAGGGAACATTTCATGCAAAGATGGGCACAATAAAGGACAGAAATGATATGGACCAAACAGAAGCAGAAGATATTAAGAAGAGGTGGCAAGAATACACAGACAAACTAAACAAAAAAGATTTTCATGACCCAGATAATCATGATGGTGTGATCACTCACTTAGAGTCAGACATCCTGGAATGCAAAGTCAAGTGGGCCTTAGCAAGCATCACTATGAACAAAACTAGTAGAGGTGATGGAATTGCAGTTGAGCTATTTCAAATTCTGAAAGATGATGCTGTGCAAGTGCTGCACTCAATATGCCAGCAAATCTGGAAAACTCAGCAGTGGCCACAGGACTGGAAAAGGTCAGTTTTCATTCCAATCTCAAAGAAAGGCAATGCCAAAGAATGCTCAAACTACTGCACAATTGCATTCATCTCACACATTAGCAAAGTAATGCTCAAAATTCTCCAAGCCAGGCTTCAACAGTATGTGAACCAAGAACTTCCAGATGTTCAAGCTGGATTTAGAAAAGGCAGAGGAACCAGAGGTCAAATTGCCAACGTCCACTGGATGATCAAAAAAGCAAGAGAGTTCCAGAGAAACATCTACTTTTGCTTTACAGACTATGCCAAAGCCTTTGACTGTGTGGACCACAACAAACTGTGGAAAATTCTTAAAGAGATGGGAATTCCAGACCACTTGACCTGCCTCCTGAGAAATCTGTATGCAGGTCAGGAAGCAACAGTTAGAACTGGACATGGAAAAACAGACTGGTTCCAAATCCAGAAAGGAGTACGTCAAGGCTGTATATCATCACCTTGCTTATTTAACTTACATGTAGAGTTCATCTTGTGAAATACCAGGCTGGATGAAGCACAAGCTGGAATCAAGATTGCCAGGAAAGATATCAATAACCTCAGATACGCAAATGACACCACCCTTATGGCAGAAAGCGAAGAACTAAAGAGCCTTTTGATGAAAGTGAAAGAGGAGAGTGAAAAAGTTGGCTTAAAACTCAACATTCAGAAAACCAAGATCATGGCATCTGGTCCCATCACTTCATGGCAAATAGATGGGGAAATAGTGGAAACAGTGACAATTTTTTGGGGCTCCAAAATCACTGCAGATGGTGACTGCAGCCATAAAATTAAAAGACACTTGCTCCTGGAAAAGCTATGACCATCCTAGACAGCATATGAAAAAGCAGAGAAATTACATCACCAACATAGGTCTGTCTACTCATGTATGGATGTGAGAGTTGGACTATGAAGGAAGAATGCTGAGTGCTGAAGAATTGATGCTTTTGAACTGTGGTGTTGGAGAAAATTCTTGAGAGTCCCTTGGTGCAAGGAGATCCAACCAGTCACTCCTAAAGGAAATCAGTCCTGAATATTTATTGGAAGGACTGATGCTGAAGCTGAAACTCCAATACTTTGGCCACCTGATATGAAGAACTGACTTATTTGAAAAGACCCTGATGCTGGGAAAAATTGAAGGCAGGAGGAGACGGGTATGACAGAGGATGAGATGGTTGGATGGCATCACTGATATGATGGACAAGAGTTTGAGTAGGCTCCAGGAGTTGGTGATGGACAGAGAAGCCTGGTGTGCTGCAGTCCATGGGGTTACAAAGAGTCGGACACGACTGAGCAACTGAACTGAACTGAAGAATATTTTGGGCTTAACTGGAAAATCTGAGTATAGGGTATCATTTATGATATTATGGAATTAGTAAGTTTTCTTAGGTGTGATAATGGTACTGCAGTTATGTAGGAAAATGTGCTGATGTGCTGAAGTTTTTAGGGGTGAGGAAGTGTTATACTGCCTGCAAGAAAATGTATACATACACATATAAAGAAAAGTAGAGCAAATCTGGCAAAATATTAAGAGTATACTCTTTCACTTCATTCTACTTCTTCAACTGTTCTGAATTTTTAAAAATGGAAAAATGACAATTTGGAGGAAATACATGCATGTAAAACAATATGCATTTTGCAAGAACACATATAAAGAAAGAGATATGCATAAAAGACTTTCAAATGGTTGTCTACATGAGGGAAATAAGAGTGGGAAGTAGAGATGAAAAAGAATGTAAAAAAAACAACAAAACCTCTCCCTATAGTAACATATGCTCTTTGAATACATGAAAAACAGAGAAAAGCACAATGAAGAAAACTAAATTCATTGATAACTTCATTTTCCCTGTCAGTAGTTCTCAAAATGTGGTACCTGGGTTTGCAGCAGCAGCTTCATCATCATCATCATCATCGAGAACTTGTTAGAAATGTAAACTCCTGGACTCTACTACAGATTTAACTAAAATACTATTCTGGGTGTGGGGCCCAACAATTGGTATTTTAATAAGCTTTCCCATGTGATTCTGCTGCTGGCCAAATTTGAGAACCATTTAGACACCATTAATTTTGTTACTGATACAATCTTTCTTAAAAAATATGAACTACTTCAGGCATACAAATAAGTATGAAGAATAACACAACACACACCCACGTGCCTATTACTCAGATAAAATATTAGAGAAACAGTTGCTAAGTCCCTGTCAATTTCTCTCTCTCAAGTTGTTCCCTTGTTTTCTTCCCCAGAAGTAATCTCAGGGCTACTGAGATGCTGTCTCCTGGGCGGGGAGTCCTAAACATCCCTACCAAATAAAACACTCTCTACTTTTAGGTTGTGACAATTTTTTTTTAGTCAACATAATCACCATTCTGCATTTGGTGTTTAATTTCTTTGTTTTAAAAATATTGTTTATGTATCTATATAATAGATAAACAATATAGTGAATTGTTTTCTTGCTTAAAAAAATCCATATAAATGGTCTCACACTTCATGCATCCTTTCCCAACTTGCATTTTATCACAGAATTATGTTTTTGAGATTTATGTGGATTGGTATACCCAACTCTGCTTCGATTTTTTTCACTGCTGTATATAGTACTCTGCTGTGTGGGTGTACAATTATTTACTTATTCGCCTTTTGGTGAACTTTTAGATTGTTCAGTTTTTTTCTCTATTACTAACAGTTCTGCAATGAATACTCTTTTTTTTACTGCTTTAAAAATTTTTATTTTGCAATGAATATTCTTGCACATGCCTCCTTGTGTATATGTGTAAGAATTTCTCTAGGACTTAAGGTATATATGTGCACATTTGTAACAAAATTGTTGGGTTCCAGGGCCATCTTCAACTATTTGGATTACTTTTTATTTTTTTCTGATACTTAATTGTTTTCTGAAGTAGTAATACCAATTTTCTTATCAAAGACTTCATTAGTTTTCCCCCATGGTTTTGTGCATTTAGCACTTTGTTTAAAAAGTCCTTCTACCGTCCTAGGTCACAAAGATATTCTCTACCATCTCATGTGGAAATAAATAGGGATCCAGTTTACTTTTCTCGTTATGGTAAGCCAAATTTTCCAGTGCTATCTACTAAAATGTCCATTTCCCATTGATTTGTGGTGTAGGCCTGTAAACTTACCCATTTAACAAATATTTGCTGAAGCCTGCCTTGTCTTGTGCTGGGTCTTGCAGAGGGCTCAAAAATATAGGCCCCTAGTCTCAGGGAATTTGCTCTCCTGTGGAGATACAGCAACATCAATGATTACCATACTGAGATAAATGCAACAAGGTGCTGAGTTTTTAACCAAGCCGGGAAAGTTCAAAGAAGCGACAAGAGTTAAGTCTTAAAGAATTTGCTAATGCAATGGGGAAGGTGAAGGTGGTCAGGGCTGGTTTGGGGTCCAGAGTTGTGTTTCTCTAGGGAAAAGAGTTTAGATGCCTTCCATGGATATAGTGGCAGTGAGTCCTGGGCATGTAAGGGGTAGGAATAGGCAGAGGGAGTCAGGAACACATCCTTGGCATAGAGAAGGTTGGCCTCACCCCAAAGTTTAGGCTAGAGGAAGAGCCGTCACTCGAACTAAGTTATCAGGAAGGAGACATTTTCAGACTAATAATAACATTTTTACGGGGAGACTTTATTCTCTGGCCAGGTCAGGAGTTCCCCGAGATGGCTTCTTAAGAAACCCTCACTTGCCCCCACTCCAAAGATAAATCCATTCCCTCCAGCAGATGCCGCTCTGGAACCTGAGCGAAGGAGGGAGGAGGAGAAGAAAGCAAATGGGTGGGAGAGACTTCCAGTTGTCCGGTTCCTGGGCCTTGCCGTGGATCTTTGCTAATGCGGAAAGAGCTCCTAGTGGCTCCCTCAGGGTTTGTCTGGGGCTCTGCACGCCGGGATGGTTGCTGGGAGTAGCCAGTCATTTCAGGTGGGTATACGCTGCAAAACATGTGACCCAGGCAGCCATTTTCTCACACCCTGCCCGTCGCCATCTTCCATTGTAGACAAAGACACCGACCCCCACCCTTGTCTGATGCGGCCCTGGAGAAAGCTTGGTCACTAAGATTCGAGAACACACATATACAGGCCCGGGCAGAGGCCCGCAGACAAGAACTTGCCTTACAAGTAGGTTATATGGCCACATCAGCCGATGAAGAACTGCCCCCTCCCTCTTCCCCGCCTCCCCCTCAGCGATAACCTTACCTTACTGCGCAGCCGGGAGGCGGGGCCAGTGGGGCCGCGAGGAAGGGACGGGCGGGCGCGAACCGTCAATCCGAAGCTCCGCCCCCGGGGACGCTCCAAGTACTGAACCGGCTCCGCGAGACCGGGATCCGGAAGTCGAAGACTAGCGGGGCGAGCGCAGCACCTGGGCCAAGAGTGTTGTGCTGTCTTCTCTTCTCAGAGCTCCGCCGGAAGTGTAGGTAAGAAACTACTCTGTTTTTTCGTGATGAGAGCTCACCTAGCCGGCCGTGCGGAAAGGATCAACTGTTTGCGGTGAAACCAGAGGCTCCCTCAGCCCCGGAACAGAGAGGTAAAGAGTCAGGTTCCTTTCAGGGTAGAAGGGCCTGGATGAGAGACAGGGATTGCTCGGCACGTGGACATACGCCCAAACTCATTCTTGGCGTGTAGAGGGGCAAGGACCACGTTATCTAGATAGGCGTGGACCCTTCTGTGTGTGTTAGTCGCTCAGTCGTGTCCGACTCTTTGCGATCCCATAGACTGTAGCCCGCCAGGTTCCTCTGTCCATGGAATTTTCCAGGCAAGAATAGTGGAGTGGGTTGCTATTCCCTTTCCCAGTAGACCCCTGGACACCCTTTGTGGAGAGAGTTACAGACCCCACTTGTGTGGAGAAGCGTGGAGTGCCCTCCTCCTTTAGGGTAGTGAGGCTCCATTCCACACTTTTCCCGTGTAGACGGGCGTGGACACCCCAAAGGTGTGGCGACATCGACACTCCCCCGTAAAGAGATATATCTTCCCTCCTCACGAGGCTGAACCGCGCAGATTTCTACTGGCAGGTCCGCTTCGGCGCACCTTTTCCCTTATGACAGAAGCTTTGATGTATTTACCCCCACCCCTGCTCCACCACTAGAACAGAAGAGCTAATAAACAGTTGAGTGAACCTCTTTCCCTTAGCTTCAAGACCTAGAGACCTTCCTACCTTGCCCCTGTGTAACTAATTGACTGATGCCCTGCGACCATTCCTGCAGAAGTGCGAGACCACCCCTCCCTAAGTGTTTCAAGGCACAGGTCTCAGGCCACAGAGAACCACGCAGATGTACCCCTTCTAGGCTAGAGTGAGTCCCCATTGAGGAAAGTCAGGCCTGATCACCTTCTCCCCAGGCGCTGGCTTACTGAATTTGTTAAGGCTTGACCCACCAAAAATGCCCTGCAGCAAACAGCAGCAGGCCTTAACCAATGAAGAGAGAGAACTGCCTCTTCTGGGTCCCCCGGGGAAGAGGGACTCAGATTTTTTATTCTTTTTAGGTAGACGCAGATCATTCCTTCTTCCCTGCCCTACCAAGGATTTAGAATCACCAACTGTAGGAAAGGAGAGACCCCAAAGGAGCAGAGAGGTGCCTTGCAATATTGAGAGGCAGTGACATCACTGATCACCCCACAGTGCAGTGCATATGGGCTCCCCCTTATCCGAGGTAGAGGAGCTCAGACCTTTTTCTCTCCATCCAGGGGAAAAAAACCCGTAGGAAACCGACCCGCCCCCCAGTGTAAGGGCCATTCCATTGAATTTATAGCTGCATCCCCCCTCCCCATGTAGAGAACCAGAGGTCCTTTTCCTTCAGTATTACTACACTGCTGACTTCAACAGGTATGCAAGATAAGCAGATGATGCCCCTCCCACCTCCCTGGAAAGGTCTAGAATAGCCCACTGCAGGCAAGGTGCAGGCCCTGTTCATGGAAACCTGAATAATTACCCCCTTTGTTAGCATGGCACTAATGAACTAATGTCATCTTGTAGTGGAGGTAGGCATATCAGTCCCATCCCATGGCCCTCCCTAGGTTAAAGAGACTCAAGACACCCCCCCGCCTCGCCCTGCCACACACACAGATGTACAGACCTGTGCTCCTCTTCCATGCAGCAGAGATGCACACAGCCACTGTGCCAATTTTTCCAGTTCCTCTGTATCCTGGAGTAGAGTGACAAAAGGTATCCTGCTCTCCCTACAGTCAAGGAATCTGCCAAGGAACAGACCCTAGCCATATAAACAGGCGCAGATTTTTTCCCCCTCTCCCCCAAGGTTTTTCACTGACCTCAGTCCACATAGACATACAGAAAAGAAGCTCTATTCAGAGGTCCCTTATCCCCTAGGATATGTCTCCCCCCTCACCTCACTCCCAGGATAGATGAGACATAGAACTCCCTATTTGGGGAAAAGAGATGCAGTAAATACTGTGTGTAGAAACAGATGTCCTTGCATACCCCTCTTCCCTTAGAGTAGAGAAGTTTAGTGCTAGTCCCTTACCTAAGGTATATAACACTACAGGGTGGAGGATTGAGGACCCAGGATCCCATCTGATGCATTGAGGCACTGACTCCACCCAGGAAGAGAGGTTTACACCTACCTTCCCTATATTATTATTAATAATTATATTCAGCAATACCAGACACCAGCTCCAGTATAACCCCTTCACTCAAATTCCTCTAATTGTTAGGGCTTCCTTATCTTGTACTTTTGCCTTCAGGGGGCTTAGAAGGGAGCTTGTGGCACTGTGGTTCCCCTTTCTGTCTTCAAATTGGTTCTTCTCCCATTCCGACAGGAAACAAAAGCCTGCAGATTTGAATCTACCTGCTTTCAAGTTAGTCATCGTGATGAAACTTAGACACAGTGAGTTTCTTTTACTGCTCCTTCCCAGTCCTAAGCTTTAATAAATACAGTATTTTAAGGCAGCTTTAAAAATTGCCCAATATAAGCCAGATCATTTAGTCTGTCTTTTATGTATGGTATTATTGTTGTTTTCCCTCATGTTATCCCCCATACACATTTTACAGATAAGGAAACCAAGGCTCAGCAAGGTTAAGTGACTTGATCAAGAGACTGTGGGTGAATAGGGGTAAATACCATATTATACTGCCTATATCCCTAACACAGCTTAGCATTTTTCTTTATTATAAGTTTTACCTATAAGTCGGTATCATGGATTGTGCCAGTGGTTAAGAGTATGGACTCTGGAGCCAGACTGAGTTTGAATCTCAGTTCTTCCACTTACATGTGTGTGGCCTTGGGCAAGTTACTTAACTTCATTCTCCTTATCTACAAAATAGGTGGGAGTGGGGTGGGGGAAGAGGAGAATAATAATAGTTCCTACTTAATAAAGAAATAAAAAGAAATAGTATTTGCCGAATAGTGTTGTGAGGATTTTAGTTCAGTTCATTTGCTCATTCATGTCCGACTCTTTGTGACCCCATGGACTGCAGCACGCCAGGCCTCCCTGTCCATCACCAACTCCCAGAGTTTACTCAAACGCATTTTCATTGAGTCGGTGATGCCATCCAACCGTCTCATCATCTGTCGTCCCCTTCTCCTCCCACCTTCAATCTTTCCCAGCATCAGGGTCTTTTCAGATGAGTCAGCTCTTCACATCAGGTGGCAAAGGATTGGAGTTTCAGCTTCAGCATCAGTCCTTCCGATGAATATTCAGGACTGATTTCCTTTAGGATGGACTGGTTGGATCTTCTTGCAGTTCAAGGGACTCTCAAGAGTCTTCTCCAATACCACAGTTGAAAAGTTTCAATTCTTCAGTGCTCAGCTTTCTTTATAGTCCAACTCTCACACCCATACATGACTATTGGACAAACCAGAGCTTTGACTAGACGGACCTTTGTTGGCAAAGTAATGTCTCTGCTTTTTAATATGCTATCTAGGTTGGTCATAACTTTTCTTCCAAGGAGCAAGCATCTTTTAATTTCATGGCTTAGTCACCATTTGCAGTGATTTTGGAGCCCCAAAAAATAAAGTCTGTCTTTGTTTCCTCGGTTTCCCCGTCTATTTGCCATGAAGCGATAGGACCAGATGCTATGATCTTAGTTTTCTGGATGTTGAGTTTGAAGCGATAGGACCAGATGCCATGATCTTAGTTTTCTGAATGTTGAGTTTTAAGCCAGCTTTTTCAATCTCTTTCACTTTCATCAAGAGGCTCTTTAGTTCTTCACTTTCTGCCATAAGGGTGGTGTCATCTGTATATATGAGGTTATTGATATTTCTCTTGGCAATCTTTATTCCAGCTTGTGATTCATCGAGCCCAGCGCTTCTCATCATGTACTCTGCATATAAGTTAAATAAGCAGGGTGACAATATACAGCCTTGACGTACTCCTTTCCGGATTTGGAATCAGTTTGTTGTTCCCTGTCCAGTTCTAACTGTTGCTTCCTGACCTGCATACATGTTTCTCAAGAGGCACGTCAGGTGGTCTGGTATTCCCATCTCTTTAAGAATTTTACAGAGTTTGTTGTGGTCCACACAGTCAAAGACTTTGGCATAGTCAACAAAGCAGAAGTAGTTGTTTTTCTGGAACTCTCTTGCTTTTTTGATCATCCAGTGGATGTTGGCAATTTGACCTCTGGTTCCTCTGCCTTTTCTAAATCCAGTTTGAACATCTGGAAGTTCTTGGTTCACATACTGTTGAAGCCTGGCTTGGAGAATTTTGAGCATTACTTTACTAATGTGTGAAATGAGTGCAATTGTGCAGTAGTTTGAGCATTCTTTGGCATTGCCTTTCTTTGAGATTGGAGAATGAAAACTGACCTTTTCCAGTCCTGTGGCCACTGCTGAGTTTTCCAGATTTGCTGGCATATTGAGTGCAGCACTTGCACAGCATCATCTTTTAGGATTGAAATAGCTCAACGGCAATTCCATCATCTTAAGTAGCTTTGTTCATAGTGATGCTTGCTAAGGCCCACTTGACTTTGTATTCCAGGATGTCTGGCTCTAGGTGAGTGATCACACCATTATTTGAGTTGTTATCTGATTATCTGAGTCGTTATCTGGGTCGTGAAGATCTTTTTTGTGAGGATTTAATGCATTAAAATAGAAGAACACTTAGAAGGGTTCCTGGCACATAATAAGCACTCTATTAAGTATTGGCTTAAAAGATTCAGCCTTCATTTCTCTTTGGAATTTAACCCTTCAGAGGATGCATACAGTGTTCTGCCACTAAATTGTTCTCTTACATCTCTTGAGCTATGGATTTTTCTTACTGTGAAATAGACAGTGTGGATAAATTGCTGTTGTTTCTGCCTTCAGGACTCCTTTTCCTTCTCATCCTTTAATGGGATAACTCTTGCCTGTTTTTCAGATTTCACCTTATACATAACTTCCTCTGGAAATTGCTCCTGTTAACCTCCTCCCTTGGTTTACACTTGCCTGTGCACCCATAGGAACCAGGGCTATTAACTCTGTAGATTGTGTCTGTCTCTTCTGCTGCTGCTGAGTCACTTCAGTCATGTCCAACCCTTTGCGATCCCATGGACTATAGCCCACCAGGCTCCTCTGTCCATGGGATTCTCCAGGCAAGAATACTGGAGTGGGTTGCCTTGCCCTCCTCCAGGGGATCTTCTGGACTCAGGGATCGAATCCTTGTCTCCTGCGGCTCCTATGTTGCAGGCGGATTCTTTACCACTGAGCCACTGGGGAAGCCCCTGTCTCTTCAACTTCTCACTGACTCCTGGTTTATCTTTTTGTCCCAAGGGTGCAACCATGACCAGGCATAGCTATTGGGCACTTACTGTGTGTCAGGCACTAGAATGTCTCAGTAATGCTAACTCAATTCCCTCTCCTTCCCTCTCCTTCCACCATGATGTTTATAGTCTAGAAGGAGAAGACAAGTATGATACATGGACTTTTTCTTATAAGAGATAAGGCAAGGATGGTAGGACAGACTTTGTGCTTCCCTGCCTTTATCCTGCCATCACCCAAGGAGAAAATAGCATGTGGATAGCACACTGGATAGACTGGATGAAAATTGTGCAACCCAGTGGCCTTGTATTCTGTGTGAATGGTGGCCCTGCCTATGTAGGGCTTGGTTAAAAAAAATTCACTTACTTTATATAATGATAAAAATTTCATCAAGAGTCAGGTTTTGGTTATGTCAGTACCAAAAACGAATAATCATTTCTTCAAGCAACACAAGAAAAGTGAACAAAATTAGTTTATACTCTAAGAACATTAAATACAAGATGATAGAATTTCTATTTTATTTTTTTAAATTAATTTTTATTGGTAACAATTATTGATAGTGATGAAAAAGACAATAATTAGCTGGTTAAATAGAGTATATGCATACAAAGGAACCCTGGCAAGTGAAAGAAGTGAAGTAGTATGGAAAAACAGTTAGATGGAAAGATCTCCAGGATTTGTTAAGTGAAAAAAGCAAGTTACTGACAGGAGTACATAGTATATTACCTTCCTTGGGAGAAAATGGGAAAATAAGAATATATATTTATATTTGCACAAAGAAACTGAATGATGCGTGACAAACTAATAAAGTGGTTTATTGTGGTGAGAGGACTGCAGGGACTAGGGACAAATATGGGAGGGAGACCTCTGAGAATACATGTTTTTATTTATTTTTAATAATTTTTATTGGAGTATAGTTGATTTACAATGTGTTAGTTTCAGACGTATAGCAAAGTGAATCAGTTATACATATATCCACTCTTTTTTAGATTCTTTTCTGATATAGGACATGACAGAGTATTGAGTACAGTTCTTTGTGCTATACTGTTATTACTGTTGTTGAGTAGCTCAGTCATGTCCAACTCTTGTGACCCCATAGACTGTAGCCCACCAGGCTCCTCTGTCCACGGGATTTCCCAGGCAAAAATACTGAAGTGAGTTGCCATTTCTTTCTCCAGGGGATCTTCCTGACTCGGGGATCAGACCTGCATCTCCTGCATTGCAGGTGGATTCTTTATACCATCTGAGTCAGTAGGGAAGCCCTGTGCTATACTGTAGGTCCTTATTAGTTTTCTAGTTTATATCTGAAAGTGAAAGTGTTAGTCACTTAGTTGTGTCCAACTCTTTGCGACCCCATGGACCGTAGCCCGCCAGGATCCTCTGTCCATGGAATTCTCCAGGGTTGAATACTGGAGTGGGTAGCCATTCCCTTCTCCAGAGGATCTTCCTTACCCAGGGATCAAACCTGGGTCTCCTGCATTGCAGGCAGATGTATAGCAGACAGTAAAGACTGTCTGAGCCACCAGAGAAACCCCATTTTTTATAGCAGTGTGTATATGTCAGTCCCAATCTCCCAGTTTATCCCCCCACTTTCCTGCACTGGTGACCGTAAGTTTGTTTTCTGTATCTGACATGGTTTTATTTTGGAACTGTATGACTGTATTACCTGTTAAAGACATTTAAAACATTTACAGCCATCAGTGATTGGTTGCACAGCTATGTAATCCATCATAATGGCAGACTGTGTAAGGTGCACAGGAAGGGAAATGGGGTGGCCATTGAATGAAGAAGCAAGTGGCATCAGTGTTTTGGAAGTCTCTGGGAGGTTGAACAAATGTGCTTGAAGATAGTTGAGAAGGATGTCTTAAGACTACTTTTCTTTTAAACGATGAAACACACTCTCCTTTTTAATAGCCATTCAAAAATGTACAGCAGTTGAAATTGTATTTGAACACTCTCTCTAGGCTTGTCAGTAATCTTCCTAGATTTAATCATTATCATTACCATTTGGGTCCAGGGTATCTCTCTAGCTGAGGATATGGAGAGCTGCACCATGAAGCATCTCCCCTACCTTCTGCTGCTGAATGTCAGTGAGAGTTGGTATATGGCAATATTGGTGCTCAGATTTAGGAAAATTCTTCAAGGTCATATAGGTAGGTACTTATTGAACCAGAACAGGAACCTAGCTCTGGCTGGCTAAAAAATGGTAGCTGTTTTCTCTCTGAAACTATTAAAGAATGATAACAGGGGCTCCTGGGTGTTGCAGTGTTGTGAGTGGTGAATGCACCCCTACCTTCTTCCCTGTTTCTCCTCCCCCTCCTCTCTGAAGCAGATGTTTTTTCCTCTCTCTAAGTGATGTATTTTCTTTCATCGTGGCCCTCATTTTCCAGGGAAGTTAGGCCGATGGAAATTGTTGAGTAAAATGGCCAGACTTGGTTAATTCTAAGCCTCACATTCTTTTCATTGCATTGTGAATATTGTGGAAGAAAAGACTTGGGATCTGATTTTTTTGTTACAGGGAAATTCAGTTCATTTACTTTCATTGTAATAACTAATATGTTTGGTTTGATTTCTACCATCTTATTTTATATTTTTTGTTTGTTTCTTCTTATTCCCTTATTACTTCTAAAAAGTTTAACAAGTTAAAAAAATCCTCCATCAGTACTTAAAATTATGTTGGTAATTGCATTCATATTTAAATCAAGTGTAACTAAATTTCTGTATCACTTTATCAATGTTAAAAAATAACTATTTTTATCCTACTCTTCCAAAGTTGTGAGACCTTTAGCATGGTTTTATGTTTATTTTTTGCTGATATACTTCCTCAAGTCATTTTACCAGAAGGAGAATGCAGGTGGTAATCTTTCCACATCTGAAAATTTCCTTTACCTTCATACAAGAGTGATCTTATTGGTCAGTTGTAGAAATTTAACTTGGAATACTGTCCCTTGTCTCATTACTTTGTAATGATTATTCTTCTGTCTTAGGTGTTCAGAATTGTGGCTTTGAGAAGGCTGTCTGTTTCTCTCTCCTTTGCTGGGAATGTCTTCTATTTGGAAGTTTACAAGATTTTCTCTTTGTCTTTGGGGCTCAGAAATTTCATCAGTATATGTCCAGGGCATATATGTGTCTTTTTTTTGTTAATCTTGATGCTCCATGCACCTTTCTGGCCTGAAGCCTAAATCCTGTTTTCAACTTGGAAAATACTTATCTAGTATTTTAAAAAATAATTGCTTCTCCATTTGTATCTTTTCTCTTTCTGGAACTCTTCTTAATTTAGATACTAGCTGTCTTGAGTCCATTCTCCATTTTCTATTTTATACTTTTCTTTGTATTTTTGCTCTGTTTCAAAGAAGCTCTTCCCTTGATCTTCTGGCTTATTAATTTGGCTGTTAGTGATATTCATTCTGTTTTTCAGTACATTGAATTTTTACTCAATATCAAGTTTTGGGAATCTTTTTCTTATACAGTTCCTTTGAAGTATCTTCTTGAATCTCCTTAAGAATAAGTAATATTTAAATCCTCTGTTTCCTACAGTAACTCTGCTTTGATATGAACCATCTGATGTGATTGGGGAGCCTGTCCTCTGTCTGATAATCTCAAGCTGCTCCTATATTTTTTTGTATATCCTGACCTTCTAGAACCTCTTCTTGTAGGAATTCCTTTAGCCCCTTTGCAAATGGTGAGAATTATGGGACACCATTCTTTCTGAGAGGCCAGTTGTGAAGGAGGTGACAGAAGGGACTTCTAATTGAAGTGGGGAGAGGCCTTTTACTTTCCTAGGCTTGGTTAAGGTGTGATTGTAGAAGGTGAGCTCTCTTCTCCTTAAATCAAAGGGAGGCTACAGTTTGGCTGAGTAGTGTAATTCCCTTGGGAGGCAATGGCATGAACAGGGTCGGCAGGAAAGGACAGTTCTCTCCCCATGGGCTGAGGGCATCTACTCTGGTTTAGCTGTGTGGGACTCCTCAGATCACCTTCTCATGCTGCCAGTCCCCCACTTCAGCCTGGTGCCAAAATTGTTGAGCTGCCTCAGCTAGAAGTTGTAAGAGAGGAGTTATAAGTGCATGTTCCTGTTGCTCTCTTCACAGGATTCCCTTAAGAATTATTTCAGTTTGCACTGGGTATGATGTTTCAGGTATTCACTGAAATATCCAGTACCTCTTCTGACACTGCAGCTGCCAGCTCTATGTCTGTCTTGTGTGCCTAGAGAGACATGGTGTCTGAGGCTTCCTTAGATTCCCAGTATTGCCTGACCTCCATTAAGGTTCAAAGCATGTTGGGTAGGTGGATGATGGCTTTTTTTTTTTTTTTTAGAAAATAAAAAGCCAGGTAAAGGTTCCAAAGGCTACAAGAAGGTAAGTTGGTACCACTCTCAGGTAAGGTATACCCGTTGTTGGGGACAAGGTTGGGAACAGGTTGCCCACTCCAGAAGAGGCCCACAAAACCAAGTAGATATTGGTTGACTCCAAATAGAGCACCACATTGGAATCAGCAGATTTGGCTTTCCCAAAAGCCATTTGGGTGGCTTCAGCATAGAAGCAGCATTTATTAAGTTCCCACCACAAGCCATATACTGCTTTGTGCTTAGTTTACCTTGATATGGATTGTCATTATCTCATTTTTTTTTTAGATGAAGAAACTGACCCTCAATGAGAAAGTTCCTAGGTTCAAGTAGCTCAGCTGGGACTTGAGTCTTAATTCCCAAGCCTCTATTCTTCATGGAGAGGCAGGACTCAAACAGTCTTTGGCCCAGCTCCAGAATCTCCTGGTCCTCCTGGGAAAGTTGTGGACAAAAAAACTTGCATCAGAGCAGCAGTTCTTAAATTTTAGCATGGTTAAAGTTCTCAAACTTTAGCCCTCCAGAATCACCTGGAGAGTTGGTTAAAACACAGATTGCTTGAGTTTCTGATTTAGTGGGTCTGTCTCAGCATCTGATAAGTGCCCAGATGATGCTACTACTGTTCCAAGGGCTATACTTGGAGAGTTATTTAGTATTCCCTTGGCCTTTACTTGGGAAACCTTTCTACTTACTGCCCACCCGCCCCGCCCCGAACTTTCCTGGTATTCTTTACTTAGTCCCTGCCTAGCTAGGGGAAGAAGGGTCTCTCTAGTCATATGGGGACCTCTGGGGACAGAGCCCTTTTTGTTTGCTTCTCTCCTCTTTCCTCCCACAAATCTACTTATGAGCAGCTTTAACACCACCCCCCACCCCGGGAAGGGTGATTTCTATGGGTTCATTAAATCTTCATTTTTTTCTCTCTTGTTTGGTATCCAGCCTGCAAAGCAGAATAGAAAGAAAGCAGCCACCAAAGTGGCCTCCTCTCCCCAGTTTGTTCACTCCAATGATCATGCCAGTCGGAAGGCTGAGTTAAAGAAGAAGAGGGTAAGTCCTTTGCCTTGGGGAAAGAGAGGGCCTGACTTGACCGCCAGGTCCATGGAAATGTTGACAGGCAAAGGCCAGAATTGTTAGGGTTGTTGAGGCTGTTTGTGGAAAGGAAAGAAAGGGCAGTTGCTTTGATACTTGATTTAGTGTCTCCATTTGCTCACCTCCTAGTTCATGGCTGTCTGGTTTTTGTTCTCACTGCTCCACTGGAATGATCCTGCCAGTCTCACCAGCATGTTCTCTGACATCAGACTCATGGATCGCTTTCTTCCCTTATCTTATTCAATTCTCAGCATTTGAGACAATGCTTTTTTAAAAAAATTATTTATTTGTAATTGAAGGATAATTGCTTTACAGTGTTGTGTTGGTTTCTGCCACACATCAGCATGAATTAGCCATAGGTATACATATGTCCCCTCTCTCTTGAACTTCCCTCCCACCTCCCTCCCCATCCCACCCCTCTAGAGCCCTGGTTTGAGTTCCTGAGTCATACAGCGAATTCCCATTAGTTTTCTATTTTACATATGCAGGCTTTTTTTTTTTTTTTGAAGCACTGTCACTTTGGTTTTCCTGTTATCTCTCTCTCCTGGATGTCCTTCCTTTTCTCCAGTTTCTTTTGGTGTTCTTTAAATGATGGAATATCCCAGTCAGTTTAGTTCAGTTCAGTCACTCAGTCATGTGTGACTCTTTCCGACCCCATGGACTGCAGTATGGTAGGCTTCCCTGTCCATCACCAACTCCTGGAACTTGCTCAAACTCATATCCATCGAGTCGGTGATGCCATCCAACCATCTCATCCTCTGTCGTCCCAGGGTCTTGTTTTTTTCCCCCTCTCTGATCCTAAGTGGTTCCCACTGCCTAGGACAATCTCTCTCAGCTTTATATACTTTCCTTGTATTAGTGTCTGCCATGCTTTCCCCTCCTTCATCTCTTTGTCTTTCTTTCCCTCAAACCCCTTATCTCTTTATCTCTTGCTGTCTTGTCTTCTCCCTCCCTGTATCCCTGCTCCTCCCACTTGTGCCAAGTCACACTGTTTTCTCCCTCTGTCACCTACTACCTATTACTCTTGATCTTCCATCCCTCCCTTAGATTGCAGACCTCATCAGCTTCAGCCCTTTTGTATGGTCACTTATTAGGTTGAGGAGATGAGGGAGAAGCAGCAGGCTGCCCGGGAGCAAGAGAGACACCGACGTAGGACCATTGAAAGCTACTGCCAGGATGTCCTGCGACGCCAAGAGGAGTTTGAGCGCAAGGTGAGAGAGCAATCTTTGCCCCTCAGTAGAACTGGTGTGAGCTTGCTCAAAAGCATCTTTTGCCATTGCTCTGTGAAAAGGAAAGAGGAAGGGTGTGAGATTTTTGGAGGGGAAGTAGAAAACCAGTTCAGAGAAGATGGGAAATGGTAGGGACATGGAGGGAGGGTGAGAGGGAGGTGAAGAGCTGTATCTGTGGTTGGAGAGCCCTGATTAGGTCCTTTCTCCCAAGCTGAAACACAAAGACTGGGGATTGGGAGTCGGGAGGACTGGGGGACAGGAGGAGAGAAAGATTGAGAGTGTAAAGTGAAAGTTAAGAGAGCAGTCCACTTCTTTCTGGGACTTCTAACTGCATTTCTGGCATATAATCTCATCTCACAGAATTTACGCTTTCCAGTTCAAAGTTTCTTTTCTAGTATAAAGTACACATTTTGCTTCCTCCATCCCATGTTCCCCATAGATTGTTTTTCTCACTTACACCTCCCTCTTAAATTCCTCCCTTATATACTCAGGTGCATACCCAGTCCTCTAGCTGGTACTCAAACACAAACTTACAAATAGGCACACACATGGACCATGTGGGTCTGTCCTTCTTCTTGATTTTGTTGCTTGTGGTGGGCTGGAATTCACATGACTCTCCCAGTCTCCCATGGTTAACAAAGATGGCTCTCACTCTCCTCCCCTGGACCATCCTCTTTTTTTTCCTTTAGGAGGAAGTTTTGCAAGAATTAAATATGTTTCCTCAACTGGATGATGAGGCTACAAGGAAGGCTTATTACAAGGAGTTCCGTAAGGTATGGGGGCCCATTTCTTAAGGCCCTTTAGGGAGGGCACCAATCCAGTCGTGTCTCCTCTCTGTTTCTGTTTTTCCTAAGATGAAGACCTCTTTTATGGGCCTTTTGATTCCTGCCCAGTTCTTTCCTTGCCTTCTTACCCTCTTCCCTGCCCTGCAGGTGGTGGAATACTCTGATGTGATTCTGGAAGTCCTGGATTCCAGGGACCCATTGGGCTGCCGCTGCTTCCAAATGGAGGAGACTGTCCTACAGGCAGAAGGGAACAAGAAGCTGGTCCTGGTCTTGAACAAGATTGGTAGGTGTTGGACAGGATTGGGTAAGGCAGGGCAGGGGCCAAGCCTTCTTAAAAGACTAGCTTGGACCTAACCTTGAGACACAACAACTCAATGGTATTCAAAATAGTGCAAGGTAGGAATTCTTGTTTGAGTTTTTAAAGCTAGAGATTTGAGAGGTAAAGTCACTTGTTGAAACATACAAGCACACCACACAGTATAACAGAAGTTGAGAATGGTGTTAAAGTCTGTCTGCCTTTCAGTTCTCTGTTTTTGCCATTTTGAGCTTTATTTGTGCCTGGCCAGTGCTAGACAGTTCCTCTTCTCCCTCATGCTGGATCCCAGATGGTGGGGCAGAAGAGCACATGGATGTGCTCAGGAGTCACTCTGGTCTGGATTTCATCCCAGTTTTGATGTCTATTTTCTCTGGAATCTTTGACAAGTCATGTCACCTGAGAGCTTCCATTTTTCTAGGTGTGAAATGGGCTGTGATTGTCCCAATCTCATAGGATCATTGTGAGAATTAATGAAAAAGTGCTTGGTACATACATGGTCAGTACTTCATAAATGTTAGCCATTCTTTTCAAGGTTATTTTTGACATTTGGCCCAACCTAGAATAATCCAGGGAGGGAATGGAAAATAGTCTTTGGGAGGCCTCTGGTACTGGGCCCCAGGTCTGGGAGGAAGGCATCTAGAAATATAGCTGGTTACCCATTGTCCTTGAAGAAACAGGTCTACTTAGAGAGGGCCAACTTGTCCCTGAGACTAGATTGTCCTTTCTGACTAACCTGGGGACTGGACAGGGACTGGCAGGCTAGGGAGATATCTGTTGGCAGAAAGTGGGCTAAGCCTGGGTTGTGGGTGGCTGCATCTTTGGAGTGAGCCATGAGGTGATGTTCTTACCAGTCCTATCCATTCCTATTTTTCCTAGACCTGGTCCCCAAGGAGGTTGTGGAGAAGTGGCTGGAATACCTTCGGAATGAGCTGCCAACTGTGGCTTTCAAGGCCAGTACCCAGCATCAGGTCAAAAACCTGGTAAGCTGGGGCCAGAAACATCTAGCCTCTTACACAGTAGCCTGGGGCTATACTCTTTTTCTAATTATATTATTAACATAGAAATATGTCTTCAATGTCAGACTAAATTAAAATGTACAGAAACATTTGTTGCTTCTAGGGAGAGACAGTGGGTCCTGAGGCACATTTTTTTCAGTTTTGTAAGAAGTGTAAAACTTAATTATTAAAAAAAGTAGAAAAAGTAAAAGCAATTACAGTTGACCCTTGAACTAAACAGGGGTTAGGGACAACCACTTTCTGCACAGTGGAAAATCAATGTATAACTTATAGTTGGACCTCAGTATCTATGGTTCTGCATTTACACCCAACTGCAAATCATGTAGTACCATAGTATTTATTAGTGAAAAAAATTTGCATGTAAGTGGACCTGCACCATTCAAACCTATGTTGTTCAAGGGTCAACTGTATAGATGAAACTTGAATATCCTTTCACTGTTACCCCTGATTCCAATCTCCTTTATCCATACACCAGATTAACCACCATTGTTAGTTTGGTGTATATCCTTCCAGATGTTTTTCTGTGCTTTATATTATATGTGGATTTGTATATAGAGAAAATAGTGCTTGGGTGTATCATATATGTCATCCTGAGGTGTACTTTTTTTCCCTTGAAGATCTTTCTATAGAGTTCTACCTTTTTTACACTAAATAAAGATAGTTTTCAATTTTTTTAATCATTATAAGCAGTACTATAATATATACCCTTACACATCTTTTTGGCTAGTCAGCAAGTGTTTGTGTAGGTTGGGTACTGAGAGGTAGAGTGGCTGGGTCATAGGTACTTTGCATTTTAAATTTTCCTAGATACTGACAAATTGCTCCCCAGCCCCACCTCCCTTCTCTACCCTCCACCCAAGTGGCTATACCAATTTATCTTCCCACTACTGGGACAGATGAATGTGTGAGAGGGCCTAATTCCCTACACCCTTGCCAATATTTGATATCATTAAACATTTAAATCTCTGTTTATCTGGGAGAAACATGGTAGTTCCTTTATAATTTTTTACCTTTTAGATATCAAAAATTTGATAAGCATCCTTTTATAACAGGTTTTTCTTTGATCTGTATTCCACTTTAAGGATATAGCTCCTTAACCTATTTCTTATTAATGGATATTTAAGTCAGTTTCTATTTTGCAGTACTATGGTAGGTAAGTAAGGACAGAGGAAGAGATGAAAGGGCATTCTGGGCAGAGGAGGTGGCATCAGGAATAAAGAGATGGAGGTTGAAATGGTCTTGTCCTGTGTGAAGAATCAAGGGAAGGTAGGCTCTACGTGGGCCAGACAGTATCTCTTCTTTCCCTGGACAGGGAGGCAAATGTCCTCATCATGTAGACAGGGTTCACTGAAGCCCAGAGAATGGAATCAGAATTTGCTGGCAGAGTTGGAAATCAAACCTGGCCTGCTTAGAGGCGAGAAGGCTGTCCTGCTCCTGCTGAGGGAGGCAAGAGATATGTGTTTAGGCAGAGGCTGAGAAAGAAGACTGGAGGTGGAAAAACTGGAAAAAATAGGCCTTGTGGAAGCAGGGAAATGGCAGATGTTCGTTCAGGGCCTGTGTAAGAAGCCCTTTGCTTCATGCTGGCGATGTTGGTGATAACAGGGAGGCAGTCCTGAAATTTGCAAATCTGCGCTCAGACCACAGCTCTCATCTAATACCTCTTCTGTAATACCCCTCATTTTCCAGAATCGCTGCAGTGTGCCAGTGGATCAAGCCTCTGAGTCACTGCTGAAAAGCAAAGCCTGCTTTGGAGCTGAAAACCTCATGAGGGTTCTGGGGAACTATTGCCGCCTTGGTGAAGTGCGCACCCATATCCGTGTGGGCGTTGTGGGTAAGGCCTTGGGGGAGGTTATGAGGCCCAGATTTCTTCCTTGTGCAGGGGCTTCATTGGGGGAAAGGATTCTGGGAACTTCATGTTACTTTTGGCTAGGGAGGAGAGAAGCTGTTCAGGGAGGGTCCTTTTTTTTTTAAGGTATTTATTTTGGCAGCACTGGGTTTTTGTTGCTGCATGGGCTATCTCTCATTGTGGCAAGTGGGGGCTACTCACTAGTTGCAGTGCTTGGGTTTCTCATTATGGTGGGCTCTCTTATTGTGGAGCATGGGCTCTAGGGTGTGCAGGCTTCAGTAGTTGCAGCTCGTGTGGGCTGAGTTGCCATGAGGCATGTGGAATCTTCCTGGATTGGCAGGCAGATTCTTACGCACTGTGCCACCAAGGAAGTCCCAGGAAGGCTCTTGTGATTTGTAATTTGGATTGGTGGACATGGGGAGGCATACTCAGAATCACCACTGTAGTTGGAGTATTAGAACCATGGACTAAATGTGTGGGGCTGGGCTTAGAGTTGACCCATGTCATCCTACCACTCTGGGGAAGGGAATGGTTGCTTCATCCAGTATTCTTGCCTGGGAAATCCCATGGACAGAGGAGCCTGGTGGGCTATATTCCACGGGGTTGCAAAGAGTCAAGACATGACTGAACACATATGCATGCATCCCACCAGAACTGTGGGAGAAAGGGGTGAACATCTCCCTTTCATAGATAAGAACACTAGAGCTCAGAGAAAGGAAAGGGACTTGTAGGGTTCACCCCTGTCTGAGACAAGAGCTGAGGCTCAAACCTGGAACCCAGGGCGTTGAAGGAAAGCTGTTGGGAAAGGAACTGGGAAGTTGAGAGAGGCAGAGATAGACCAGCAGGGAAAAGGAATGAAGCCAAGAGAAAAAAACATTGGAGAAAAAGCTGGAAACAGAAAAAGGTAAAATACCTGAATAGATACAGAAAAATATCTGGAAAACCAAATGGTGGGATTGGTGGGGAGTGGAAAAGGAAGACAGAGTTGAATGACAGAGGCATGCAGACAGAGGGAGATATGATCGCAAAAATGTGTGTAGAGACCTGCAGAGAGAGACATGAGAGGGCTAGAGATCCTCTCATGTGAGTAGGGAGGGAGTCATGTATACCCAAGGAAAGAACAAGTGAGTCAAACTCAGGGATAAAGAGATTCAGAGGGAGATGCACATAGAAAGAAGCAGGAACAAAGTTGCAGACACTGAATAATGTACACCCAGACCTATACACACATATGGATCCACAGACACATGTACAGATCCATACATATGAAGACACATACAGATCCAGAGGCAAAATACATGCAGACCAAGTCCTTCCCACATACTTAGCCAACTCCCCTCCAAGCAGACAGCCATAGAGAGACACGTGTGCCCAGATGCATTCGACCCTCAGACACAATTATGTCAGAGACACAGATACACATCTATGATGAGACAGATATATATGTATATATAGAGAAATAGAGTCAGAGAGAGGACTAGGGAGACACAGAGAAAAAGAAGCACAGTGATTCATGTAGAGAGACAAGCCCACTGAGAGAAGGACCATATACAGAAAGAGCTGAGAGGAGTTGGCATAGAGGGAATTAACAAAGAGGCAGAATTGGTGGGGTGGGGAGAATTTGAGAGAAAGGATAATGGCCATAATGAGAGAAAGTGAGACAAACCGGCAGAGAAAGAGTTGCTTAGATACATAGAGAGAAAGACAGAAATGGGAAAAGCAATGGTATTTAGAATGAGAACAGCTAAGAGAAGATACACAGAGACTTCTACACACAAGGGATATACACACAGGCACATCTATTGGAATAAATAGTACACATGTAAGTTCTAGCACACAGAGAAAGAGAATGGTGGGAATGAGAGACCCAGTGAGTAAGAAATAGACAAGGACATCCATAGACCGAGAGGCGCTTACAGGTGCCCAAACAGAAAAACACACCACAGACAGAAAACTCCTCAAAGACTGACATCTCAAAGGAGCCCCACCTCCCACTCCCTATCCCCTGCCAGGTGAATTATACACCAGGATGGATGGTTCTGTTTTATGACACTTCCCAGTGCCCACCATCCGTTGGATTGTGTCACAGAGGCCTTGCATCCAGCACCTTTCCCAAGCTGGTTGTGAGTGGGAGGTGAGTGTCACATCTAGTGAGAGGAACACATCTAGCCAGGGTGCTCACATGTAGAGGAAAGGGATAGAAAGGCCATGGAGGGGCTTAGTCAGGGCCTTGGACAGAAAGGTAGGAGGCCAGGCTCTGTTTTTGGCTTCCCATGGCCTGGTCACACTGCCCCTGCCTGGGCCTCCCACATGCAGGCTGTCCCAAATATTTCTGAGGACCCTTCCTGCCCTGAGCTATCTGCTGTTTCTTTGTAGGCCTTCCCAATGTTGGGAAGAGCAGCCTGATCAATAGTCTGAAGCGCAGCCGTGCGTGTAGTGTGGGAGCTGTTCCTGGGGTCACCAAGTGAGTACCTGCTTGCTCCCCTACTTCACAGGTCCTTCACTCTACCATTTCCCAACTCCCATGCCTTTAACCCCTGTCCCTTATCTTGGATCACCTTCTGATTCTGCCGTAGGCATGGGAGTTTCATTAATAGCCCTCATTTACCTGGCACATCCTGGGTTTGGGCCAAGCACCCAGCTGGGTGTTCCCCCCCGCCACAGCTCCTTCAAGCCTCCTGACAGTCATGCAAGATTGGGCTCTGAGTAAGCAGTTCTGCTTCCTCGATGAAGCAACAGGCTCAGAGAGTCAGAGGCTTGCCTATGGTCCTGCAGCTCAGTCCCTGGTGGTAGAAGTGAATCAGACTAGAATCAGACCCCGAATTTCTCCACCTTCATCTGTGTGCCATTTGTCACACTCCTTCTCTTCACTGGGTGCTTGGTCTAGAGGATGCCAGACACATCTGGGCTCATCACTGTCCTACGTTCTCTCTTATCTCCCCTCTCCTGACCCAGGTTCATGCAGGAGGTCTACCTGGACAAGTTCATCAGGCTGCTGGATGCCCCGGGCATCGTCCCAGGACCCAACTCAGAGGTGGGCACTATCCTGCGCAATTGCATTCACATGCAGAAGCTGGCGGACCCTGTGACCCCGGTGGAGACCATCCTGCAACGCTGCAACCTGGAGGAGGTATGCAGGGCTCTCACTTATGCCCTGCCTTGCTCCAAGGGCCCTTCTTTATTACTCATGATTTCTTCCTCTCTTTACCAGATTTCCAGCTATTATGGTGTCTCTGGGTTTCAGACCACTGAGCACTTTCTGACTGCAGTGGCCCACCGCTTGGGGAAGAAGAAGAAGGGGGGCGTGTACAGTCAGGAGCAGGCAGCCAAAGCTGTCCTGGCTGACTGGGTGAGGTGAGTAGGGGTAAGGGTGAGGCCTTCTGGGAGTCAGGCTCCACAAGGGGGCCCATCTGTTTTCACTGCAGCAGAGGGGCAGCCTGACTTCCTGGGTAGGGAAGGCCAAGGCATCAGGTCACATCCTTCTCAGCAACTCATGCCTAGTGATTATCCAGCAATTCAACCTCTTGTTCAGAAGTTACTGTCTGGGCTTTCTAGTTGACTCTCACTGTTTCTGACTTGAAAACTCATTCTTTCTTTGACTGGTCATTTGCTTTTTAACATATAATTAAAATTTTTATTTATTCATTTATTTATGTTTGGTTGTGCTGGGTCTTTGTTGCTGTGTGTGGGCTTTCTCTAGTTGTGGTGAGTGGGGCTACTCTCTAGTTGCAGTGTGTGGGCTTCTTATTTCAGTATTTTATTGTGGAACACAGGCTCTAGAGTATATAGGCTTCAGTAGTTGCAGCATGTGAGGCTCAGCTGGTGTGGCGATGGGCTTAGTTGCCCTGTGGCATGTGGAATCTTCCTGGACCAGGGATCGAACCCGTGCCCCCTGAATTAGCAGGTGGATTCTTAACCACTGGACCACCAGCAAAGTCCTCATTTGTCATTTGTTGTCTTAATAACGTCAATTTCTTCCCACCTCCCAATGCAGCGGGAAGATCAGCTTCTATACACTCCCACCCTCCACCCACACTCTGCCTTCCCATCTCAGTGCTGAGATCGTTAAGGAGATGACTGAGGTCTTTGACATTGAGGATACCGAGCAAGCCAATGAAGACACCATGGAATGTAAGTAGGGTTGAGTGGGTTGGCCTGCCCAGCAACTGGTCCTGCCCTAGTGGAGCCACAAACACCTGACAACAGGTCCCATGTTTGACCTCCCCATGCTCTGGCCCTAGTCTGGCTTGGGGAGAACTATTTTAAACATCTTTAAGTTTAATGTCTTTTCCCACAAAGTGAGGAACTGTAATTTGGGTCACAGGAAGATAGGGTGGTGGTGGAGTGGAGAGGGGGGTTGGCTGGTTGTGGGCTCTTAGTAGATATGAAAAAAATCAACAAAGTACCTGGCACATGGTAAGGTGTTTAGGAAGGGTGAGTTTCCTTTCCCCATCTCTTGAGGCCTGGAGTGGACTGAGATACTTCTCTCAAAAACCCTTTCTCTCCACAGACATAGAGAACAGACTGGTGGGAAGGAGATATGGAGGGAAGGAGAGGGTGGGACGGATAGAGAGAGTAGCATTGAAACATATATATTACCATATGTAAAATAGATAGCCAGTGGGAATTTGCTGTATGATACAGGCAGCTGAATCTTGTGCTCTGTGACAATCTAGAGGGATGAGATGGGATGGGAAGTGGGAGGGAAGTTGAGGGAAGGGCATATATATATATACACCTATGACTGATTCACATTGATGTATGGCAGAAACCATCACAACATTGTAAAGCAATTATCCTCCAATTAAAAAAGGAAACAAAAAAGAAAACCCTTCTCATTGTCCCAGGTTTTGTCACAGCCATTGCATGTCCATTCCTGCATTTTTACTCTTGTCCCCATTGGTGGGTGAGGCATCTGAGACACAGAAAGGTGATACTTGCTAAATGGTACATGGTCAGTGACAGGTAGATGTGGCATTCAAACTAGCTCTCTTGCCCTGTTGTTGAAGACTTCCAACTCAGTGTATCTGAGTGGTTAGAAGAATGAACTGCCTGGATTAAAATCTGAGTTTTGTTTGCTGTGTAGTGCTACACAAGTTTCTTAACCTCTCCATGACCAATGACATCATCTGTACAATGGGATGATAGCACATACCTGATAAGACAGTTATGAAGACTTATTTAATATGTAAAACCTAGTGCCTGGCATATAGCACATGCTTGGTAAATATTAGCTGTTCTTAAGATGGTTATTTGTTGGAGTACAAAGGTATGACTTTCAGAAACTCCTGTGGAAAGTTAATTCTCTTCAGCTATTCTACCATCTGCAGCTCCTTCCTCTTCTACCCCACCCAAGAAAGGTACCCGGTGCTCTCTGGGTCTGTCTGTGGACACTCTGGGGTAGTGGAGAAAGTATTGGCTGGCCTGGCTTCCAGTTACTCTGTTTCTCTTGAGGGCCAGTAGTTTTCCTTCTCTGGGCCTTTTAGTGTGCTTGGATTACAAATGAGGACAAGACTCTTGCCTGCTTCAGGATATATTCCCCATGTGGGCTTTGGGCAAGTCAGCCCTCTTTCTGAACTTTACTTTTCTGTCAGGTGAACATTTGGGAGGAATTAGAGCTTACAGTTTTAGGGCTGTATGTGAGGGCAAGTGGGGCTCTGGCAGTGAGAATGCACTTTAGCAAATGATTGAGGTCCCAGAAATTGAGAAGAGGGAGTGGTTAATAATCAGAGTTTCCTAGTTGCCCTAGTGTTGAATCTTGAAGAGTGATTAGAAATTAGAGGCCCAGGGAAGGAGATGGGGCAAAGTTTAGAAGAGGTGCAAGGGTAGTATGGGCCCAGGGCAATGTACACATTTGTAGTCTGCAGTAGAGGCCAGCTCCAGACAAGGCACCAGTGAAATAGGGAGAGAGGCCTGGTCCTGGGAAGGGAATCCTAGTAGCTGCCATTTATAGAGCAGTGTCTCAGGCTAGTGCATTTCAGGCACCCATTGCTGTGATTCACAGCAGCCCTGTGTTACAGGGCTTGTGGCATTCTGCTTTTCAGATGAGGAAGCTAAGACTCTAAGACTCGCAGGCAAGTACCCTAGTGGAAAACCCACACCTTTAATCCTTTGTTATGTGGCCTTCCAGCAGGAATAAAAGAGCCTTCCTTCTTGACTCCCCTGGGCAGTATCCACATATCCTTTCCACTGAGGCCTGACTAGGGGACTGGTAGCAGAAAGGAGCCAGGGCCCTGACAGTGGTATTGATTGTGTTAAAGGCTTGGCCACTGGAGAATCGGATGAGCTGTTGGGTGACATGGACCCGCTCGAAATGGAGATCAAGTGGCTCCATTCTCCGATGGTGAAAATAGCAGATGCCATGGAAAATAAAACCACCGTGTATAAGGTACCTGTCTATTTCTTCATGGCAACCCTCTCGTCTACCCAAGGGCTCTGGGAAATGGTCAGTCCCTTCCACCTGGCTCCCACGAAGTCCACCTATAATAGTGGGGAGGTACAGGTCATTCATTCACTTCCTGTGGGCACTCTGGCTGTAGTCAGGGTATATCCTTTGCTAACCAATGGCAGATCCAAGGAGGAGGCATGCTCTCAGGCAGCTTTCCAAGCCCAGCTTTAGCCCTAGAGAACAGGATCCCCATCTATCCACCCAGCTGTTCAAGTTACAAACCTGGACATCCCTTACTTGTCCTTCCCTCTAACTGGTATCTTGGATCCTATACACAGTCACCAAGTCTGTCTTCTCCCTCCTAAATCTTAATAGATGCTCTTTTAGGTGTCTTTGTGGCCTACCATTCCTGTAACCCTAGCCTAAGCTTCCAGTTGTCTTTGACCTGGACATATGTCCCATATGGCAGGTCCCAAAGGTCACTTGCCCTTTCATGGCTCCCCAGCACCTACAGGATCAAGTTGATATGCTGTGCTGTGATCTCGGAGGCTTTTTCAGCCTTTTCATCTGCCAGTCCCCCCGTCTCTGCCCTTCAAGAGGTCACAGTGTAGTGGTTTAAGCCGTAGATATCCACACTGATGGGAGACACACAGGGATTCAGGGCAGATGGTGGGAAAGCATGAACTTAAGGGCCCTAACCTATACTACTTGTGAGCCAGGGAAGTCTTCCTGGGGGCTCTGATACTTTTGCCACATCTTGAAATTTGAGGAATTCTCTGGGCAAGAGGGGCAGTAGCCCTTGGGCAGGGGCTCAGCCTGTGCATGTGCCAAGACCTGAAAGGGTGAGAGCATGGTATTTTGCAGAAATCACTAGTGGTCTGAGGTGGCTGGAGTCAGGGTAGAGGTAGGGAAGGGTGAATCTGGTGTCAGATCCCTGAAGGCCTTGAGTTTGACTTTAAACCATGAGTAATAGGTAAACACTGAAAGTTGGCAATTTTGTGCAAGAGGAGGAAAGGCAAAGGGTTTAAATTTTTTCCCATTTTGTTTATTTAAAATATTTTGACTAGGTACATGGTATAAAACTGAAAAGGTAGGAAATTCTCTGGTAGTCCAATGGTTAGGACTCTATGCTTTCATTGCCAAGGTCTGGATTCAATCCCTGGGGAACTAAGATCCCACAAGCTGTGCAGGGTGCCCTCCACCCAAAAAAAGGTAGAGAGTATACAATAAAAGTAAATCTCTCCTGCTTCTCTCTTCCAGCCACCCTGCCCTCCTTGGAGGCAGTCACTATTAGACTTGAGTGTCCTTTCAGAGCTATTGCATCTTCAATGCACAAACACATAAAAGCAGATAGCTTTTTTAATCCAAATCTATTTTAATTGGATCTGTTTTAATCCAAATAGTCATATGCTGTTTGTATTTTTCTGCACATTCCTTATTTCACTTACAAATTCATAGTGTAGATTGTTTCATATGATCACTTAACTTCATTTTTGATGGCTCCATAATATCTGGAAGGGTTTCTTAAGCAGGGAAGTGATTTGGTCAAGTTTATATATTAGAACTACCACTCCAGTGACTGCAGTAAGAATCAAGTTTTAAAAAAAGGAGCCAGAGTAGAGGTAGGGAGTCTATGAAGGAAACTCTTGCCTGTGCTCTGTAAGAGATAAGACCTGCCTTAGGGCAGTGGTAGGAATTATGCCCATTCCCATTTTCACATAGTTTCAAAACTCCCCCTAGTGCTTATAGGAAAATCAGTTTAAAGTTGTGAGTTTAAGGCCATCCCCCAAGCACCCAGAACATACCATTTTTCCTCAAAGACCAGCAGTAGTTCCCTGCTCTGTATTACAAGTTCCAGGCTCAGGTTCAGGGCCATGAGAAGGGCCACTCTATTGTCCAACTCTGGGAGATACCATTAAGTGTGCTGTGTTGTGAATGGTGCCCGCCCCCTGTAACCCCAGAGTTGTAGGGTTTGTAGCATTGCTTTTCCCCCGCTGTAGTGTAGTAGGTAGTCATACATATAGAATTCTGATTGCTTGGGTTCTGATTTATTCCACTGCTTACTAGCTGTGTTACCTTGTTTGTCAAAGACATTGTTGCCAGTATTAAATGAGTTAATACATACGTGTGTGTGAGTACATGTATACATATTCATATGTATGTATATGACACACATACATGTATGTGCTTAGAAAGGTACCTGGCACATAGTGAGCTTTCTGTCAATATTATGTTTTACTGACCCTGTGTACCTTCTACTCCAGCCCAGTAGATACCCTTTTGGTTGCCCAGGTATGCTCTGTGCTTTCCAGTGTTCAGTCAGGAATGACCCTTCCATCCACAGTATGTTGACCACCACCATGCCCTCAGCCTCTGTCACTTAGGCTGCAAATCTTTGGTGGGCACTTACCGTATTCTAACTTGTGATGTGGTTGGGTTTTTTCTTCTTTAGCCTGGTTGCTTCCCAAAGATGGGTGTACATGCGAATCATTTCTCCAGCATTTCCCCGTACAGAACTGGGCACAAGATAGATGTTGGAACATATTTGTTAAATTGAGTAAGACCTTAAAAGGTCATTTGAACAAAGAATCATTGTAATACCAATTGTCATTGACAAGTAGTTCTACTTTTTCATTTTATTCTTGTAAAAGCCAGGCAAGCTACCCACTGCCTACCCTTACTTGACAGATGAACAAGTTGTGGCTGAAAGAATAACTAAGCACCTGCCAATCTGTGGTAGAGCCAGACTTGAAGATTAGTTCTTTGTAACTCCAGACTCCTGTTCTTAATGCAAGCCTGTCCCTACCTCCTTTGCAGAACTCTTTGGGGTTATTTTGGGGGCCCAGACCTCACTGTTGTCCTCACTTTCCCCAGATTGGAGATCTTACTGGGTATTGCACCAATCCAAACCGTCATCAGATGGGATGGGCTAAGCGCAATGTGAACCTTCAGCCTAGGAACAATAGCACAGTGGATGTTTGCTCAGTGGACCGCCGCCCAGTGCTACAGAGGATCATGGAGACAGACCCCCTGCAGCAGGGCCAGGCTCTGGCATCTGCCCTGAAGAATAAGAAGATGATCCAGAAGCGTGCAGGTGGGAGGACCTGACCACCCTCCTGTGCTCCAAAAAAGAACCACCTGAGGCCTTAATTAAGGGCTCCTAAATGAGCATCTCCATGTGTCTAACCCTCTGCCAGGATTAAGGGGCAGGGATGGGTTAAGAGGATCACCTGCTAGCAGAGTGGTCCTCAAACTTCAGTAGCTTATTTTAGAAGTGACTTGGAGGTTTATTAAAACAGGATTCTAGGACCTACTCCCAGAGTTTCTAGTTGAGTAGGTTGGCTGTTGGTGATGGCTGAGAATTTATGTTTCTAACTGGTTCCTAGTCAGTGCTGATGTTGCTCCTCTGGGGGCCACACTCGGAGAACCACTGGCCTAGTCTTATGTATCAAATACCCCATTTATTTATCATTGCTTTCTATGTGTTAAGAAACTTTCAGGCTACATACATATGTTTACTTTATCTATAGATAAAACACTCAAAATCCAAAGGGTACAAAAGGGTATACATTAAAGTCTCCTCCAGTCCCCTAGTTCCAGGCCTCCCCCCAGAGGCAACCAGTTAATTTCTTGTGTCTCATTTCCTGGGGTAGGTTTACAGACAAATATCTATATATTCCTTGTTCTGTTTTTTAGACAAATGTTAGTCTCTTGAACATACAATTTGCCACATCATTTTTCCACTCAACATATATTACAGATATCTCCCCATCAATTCACAAAAGAAGTCCCTTTATTTTAATGGTGGTCCATTGTGTGGCCGGTCCACTTAGGTCTTCATGCTATACTAATTTTCACCAACTCATTGCAAGTCTTATTCTCGTTCGGTAAGTGAGGAAACTGGGTCCCAGAAACTCCAGGTATTTGGGCCAAAATGTGAACCTAGGATTGATTGATCCCATAAGCCCTGTTCTTTGAACTAGACTATGTTCATAACCATTTGCTCTTGGCCTGATTCTACACTGAGTCCTGGGAATACAGAGGTTAATTGCTCTTTAACTGCTGGTCTTATTGGAGTGAGGAGGAGATAAGAAAACAGACATTGGGAACACAAAGTGATCACCATGAAGACAGAAAACAAAATGAGGGAACCTAACCTAGCTTGAAGGTTGTGGTGGGATAGAGGTGATCAGAGAAGGCTTCCTGAAGGAGGTTATGTCTGAGGAAAATCCCAAGGAATAATAGGGTGTGGCTGAAGGCTGGAGGTGAGCATTCAGGTTCAAAGCCCCTACTGCCATCCTGCTGGTTTGCTGTAAGAGCTTTGGGGGTCTTAACAAAGCACTGCTGATGGCAGAGTGCTGAGTTCAACACAGTAAAAGAAAAGAGCTGTTTTGATACTAGGAAGAGATAAAAATACTTGAAGCTCAGTAGTGTGACTCTGAGATACAAGCTATTTTGGGGTGATCATTTCACAGGTAGACAAATGCATCTTTCTGTGAGATTCAGTAGTGGGCTGCCAGTAGCCCACCAGTTGTTTTGTTCAGTGTTGTTGGTGGGCGGTTAGGGAGCCAGTTTGGGAGTTTGGTACGGACAAAGATAAATGTAGCCTAGCTCCTGCAAGCCTTCTGTTGGCAAGCCAACCACCAAATGACTTCCTCTTTTTCTCCATCTGCAGATAAACTTGCCAGCAAGCTGTCTGATTCCATGATGTCCGCTCTTGACCTCTCTGGCAATGCTGATGACAGTGCTGGTGACTGATCCATTGATCTCACCTCCCTCTCCAACTCCAGTTCCAATGGAAATAGCAGATGAAATGGTTTGCTTCTCCCTGAAGCACCTGCATATTAAAAGAACCCCTCACTCACTTCCCTCCTTTCTCCAGGAAAAAAAAAAAGTCCCAAGTGTCTGAAGTTGACAAACCTAATACCTTTATTTAACCCCTACTCTGTTTACAAGAGAAATAAAAAAATAATCAGAAGATCCCTTACGCCAACAATTTATCCTCCACCTTATAGGTTGGATTGGTTGGAGGGCCGACCCCTCACAAAACACTCTTGGAGACTGCAACTAGAGGCTAGGCTGCTGTATATCTGGGGATTCCTTGGCCGGTGTGTGTGTGTGTGTATGTGTGTGTCTGATGGTTTGTCTACCAGTCCACAACGGAGCTCAGCAGTAAGACATCCCTACAATAGGCTGCAGGCCACACATCTTCCTCCCACCCAAGTCCACAGATCCTTGCTGTGGCAATGGGAGTAAAGGGAACAGTGATGAGCCTTCTGAGACTCTGGAAGGATCTAGGGATAGGATAGAGGAAAGAAAACACAGAAGCCTGGCTGGTTTGAGGTGTGGTAAGCACTGCTTGTTCACCAAGGGAAAATAAGGCACCTGTTGGTAGGTGCTTGTTATGGGGCATTTCTGGGCAGACTGAGTTGGAATCCCTTGAACTGATTGATTGTACTCTGGCTGGGCCCGTCCTTGTGTCACCATGTCTCACCCAGCACCAGCATTTGATTCAAAAGAGTTCTGGTGTCATTTATTCATAGGCTGGATCCTCAAGAGCTACCAACTCCTTTCTCAGTGTTTTCTAAACATTATACCGCCTAAAACTATTAGCTACCTCTTCTGGAGGAGGCTGCCCTATCAGACAAAGACCCAGGCAGTGTCAACATTCCTCAGTAAGGGACTTGGGTAAATGATGGCAACAGAAACACAAATCTTGCTTTACCAGAGCTTGTTTGAGTCATGCTTAGAACCTCAGTTCCCAGCAGTCTACCAGAGACTAGACACATTTGAAGGGAATGGGTCTTAGACTGCAGTCTGCCCCTCATCCCCAAACTTCCACATCCTCGTCTTTGGAACCACATTCACAGCTTAGCCTTGCCTCTTGCTGACATCCCCTAATTTACCTATTCAAATCCTAGAAGCATGTAGTGGACTGATGAGCCCTTGGCTGCAGGATGATTGGCAGGGAAGTGTAGACCGCTCCTGCATTCTGGGACAGCCAGAGTAGAGAATTACATATTGCTTGAGCACAGTACCCTGATTCCTCCCTTAACCTTCAATGCAATTTGCCAGTAAGAGGTTAGTCTCTCCATTTAGCCGTCAGGGAAGTCTCTATATGAAAGATAAGTAGGCTCAAAGTTGTCAGGAAGTACGCAAGACAACATACATGTATATTGGAACCTAGGTGTGATCAAAACTATGCCAGGCCCTTTGCATTGTACTGCCTCCTTAACATTGATTAAGTACTTATGGTGTGCCAGCCTCTGTTAATCAAATTTTAAATATATTCTCTTTTTTGGCTTTAAAAATAGTCTTGCTAAAATTCAGCTCTGAATATCCTTTAATGGGGGCCAACTTACTTCACACTACCTTAGCAAACTCTCCTGAAAGATAATAGTGCTTCAGTAAAAAATTGGGTACCAGGACAGTTAAGGTCATTTAATAACCATATGACAATTCATAGTTTAACTTCGTAAATTTTTCTAGTGCTCCTGAGAGATACTGGTAACTAAGTACTAGAAATAGGTGTCTTGATAAGGAAGAAACAGTAAGGGAACAAAATTTGGTCCAAGTCAAACAGAAGAACTAAAGTACTCATGCCAGGATAAGAATGTGGGATTCCAGATTTTCTACAGCATATCACAATTCTTTAAATAATTTCTAACTTTAAAAAATACAATTTTTGGCTGCACTGGGTCTTCATTGCTTTGCTCATGCTTTCTCTAGTTGTGGCCAGTGAGGTGTACTCTTCATTGCAGTGGCTTCTCAGGCTCTAGGCTTGTGGGCTTCAGTAGTTGCAGAACAGTCTCGGTGGTTCTGGTGCACAGGCTTAGTTGCTCTGTGACATGTGGAATTTTACTAGACCAGGGATCAAACCCATGTTCCCTGAAATGCTAGGCAGATTTCTATCCACTGTACTACCAGGGAGATCCCCACAGGTTTTTTAAAATGTCTCTCGAGTCTTTTCCCTCTTGCCTTAATAGTATAATTTATATATAAAGTTTACCCTTTATAGTGTAAGTTCTGTGAGTTTGCACAAATATATACAGTAGTGAACTACCATGACTATCAAGATATGTGACAGTTTGCATCCCCTCCAAACTCTCGGAACCCTTTGTAGTCAATCCCTACCCCCACCTTCAGATCCACTGATCCTTTTTTTCCTGCTCCTATGGTTTTGCCTTAATATGAATGTCATGTAAAAAGAATTATACAGCATGCAGGCATTTATTTTATGCCACTGCCACAGTGTGTGTGTGTGTGCTCAGTCGTGTTCAATTGTTTTCGACTCTGTGGATTGTAGCCTGCCAGACTCTTCTGTTCATGGGATTATCCAGGCAAGAATACTGGAGTGGGTGGCCATTTCCTTCTCCAGGGGATATTCCCAACCCAGGGATCAAACCCATGTCTTCTGCATCTCCTGCATTGGTAGGCAGAGTCTTTACCATTGAGCCACCTGGGAGGCTCTTTTATGCTTTATGTTTTAAACTTTTTTATTTAAAAAATTTACATAGAATAACTAATGTCTGGTGTACAGTTCGATAAGCATTGACAAATGCATAGAGTTGTGTAACCAACACAGTTAAGGTACAGAACTGTTCCATTACCCTCTGCCCTCCCCTGTCAAATTCGTACTGGCTACTTTATAGTAAAAACTTCCCTACTTCTGATTCATGGCAACCCTGATCTGTTCTTTCTCCTTATAGTTTTATCTTTTGGAGAATGTCATATAAATGGAATTATACAATATGGAGCCTTTGGAGACAGGATTCTTTCACTAAGCATAATACATTTGAGATTAATCTACGTTGTTGGGTTTAATAGTTCCTTACCCGAGTTATACTCCATTGCATGAATGTACCATTATTAGCTTATCCATTCCCCAGTTGAAGAGACATTGGGTTGATCCCAGGTTTGAGCAATTATACAAATACAACTGGAGAACAATTATACCAAAGAAGTTCATACACTGTTGTGAAAGCTCTAGGCCCCACAAGACTTTCCAACCTAGGGATCCAGCAAATGGACTGAGAATTCCCAGGGACTCTAACTTTGAAGGTCAGCAGGATTTGATTATAGAACTTCCACAGGACTAGGGAAACAGAAATTCTTGGAGGGCACAAACAAAACTTCGCACATATCATGACCCAAGGGAAAGGAGCAGTGATGCTACAAGAGACTGAGCGAGACTTGTCTGTGAGTGTTTGGGAGTCTCCAGCAGAGGCATGGATCAACAGTGACCTGCTGCTGGTCAGGAGCACTGACAGCAGCAGTCCTGGGAGGCACAGAGTGCTGGCATAAGTCCCTTTGGAAGAGGTCACCATTACCCCTACCATGGTTTGTCATCAAGGCCAAACTACAGGGAGGGAACACAGTCCCACCCATCTGCAGAAAATTGGATTAAAGATTTAATGAACATGGCCTTGCCCACCAAAGTAAGACCCAGTTTTCTCCACAGCCAGTCCCTCCCATCAGGAAACTTGCACAAGCCTCTTATCCTAATCTATCAGAGGGCAGACAGAATGAAAACCACAATCACAGAAAACTAACCAAAATGATCATATGGATCACAACTTTGTTTAACTTAATAAATTGTGAGCAATGCTATGTAGGGTCACTCAAGACAGGTGGGTCATGGTGGAAAGTTCTGACAAGACATGGTCTATTGAAGAAGGGAATAGCAAGCCACTTCAATATTCTTGCCTTGAGAGCCCTATGAACAGGATGAAAAGGCAAAAAGATATGACACTGAAAGATGAATCCCCTCCAGGTCAGTGGGTGTCCAATATGTTACGGGAGAAGAGCAGAGAAATAGCTCCAGAAGGAAGGAAGAGGCTGAGCCAATCAGAAACTACACCCAGTTGTGGATGTGTCTGGTGGTGAAAGTAAAGTCTGATGCTATAAAGAACAATATTGTATAGGAACCTGGAATGTTAGGTCCATTAATCAAGGTAAATTGGAAGTGGTCAAACAGGAGATGGCAAGAGTGAATATCGACATTTTAGGAATTAGTGAACTAAAATGGACTGGGATGGGTGAATTTAATTCAGATGACCATATATCTACTACTGTGGGCAAGAATTCCTTAGAAGAAATGGAGTAGCCCTCACAAGTCAACAAGAGTCTGAACTGCAGTACTTAGATGCAAACTCAAAAACAACAGAATTACTTCGACTCGTTACCAAGGCAAACTATTCAAAATCACAGCAGTCCAAGTCTATGTCCCAACCATTAACGCCAAAGAAACCGAACGGTTCTATGCAGACCTCTAGAACTAACACTAAAAAAGATGTCTTTCTCATCAGTGTTGTTTTTCAGTCACTTAGTCATGTCCAACTCTGTGTGACCCCATGGACTGCAGCATGCCAGGTCTCCCTGTCCTTCACCATCTCCTAGAGTTTGCTCACTCATGTCCCCTGAGTTGATGATGCCATCCAACCATCTCATCCTCTGCTGTCCCCTTCTCCTCTGCCTTCAACCTTTCCCAGTATCAGGGTGTTTTCCAGTGAGTCAACTCTTTGCATCCATCAGGTGGCCACAGTATTGGAGCTTCAGCTTTAGCATCAGTTCTTCCAATGAATATTCAGAATTCCTTTCCTTTAGGATTTATTGGTTTGATCTCCTTACTGTCAAAGGAACTCTCAAGAGTCTTCTCCAGCATCACAGATTGAAAGCATCAACTCCTCGGTGCTCAGCCTTACTTATAGTCCAACTCTCACATCCATACATGACTACTGGAAGAACCATAGCTTTGAATTTATGGACCTTTGTCAGCAAAGTAATGTCTGCTTATTTATTTATTTACCAACTTTTTGGCTGTACCGGATCTTAGCTGGGGTATGTGAACTCTTAGTTGTGGCATGTGGGATCTAGTTCCCTAACCAGGGATTGAACCCAGGTCCCCTGCATTGGGAGGATGGAGTCTCAGCCACTGGACCACCAGGGAAGTCCCCTCTCCCAGCAATCTTGATTCAAGCTTGTGCTTCATCCAACCCGGCCTTCTGCATTATGTACTCTGCATATAAGTTGAATAAACAAGGTGACAATATACAGCTTGGTCATACTCCTTTCCCAATTTTGATCCAGTCAGTTGTTCCATGTCCTGTTCTAACTGTTGCTTCTTGACCTGCATACACGTTTTTCAGGAGGCATGTAAGGTGGTCTGGTATTCCTATCTCTTTAAGAATTTTCCACAGTTTGTTGTGATCCACACAGTCAAAGTCTTTAGCATAGTCAATGAAGCAGAAGTAGACGGTTTTTTTTTTTTTTTTAATTTCCTTGCTTTTTCCATGATCTGACAGATGTTGGCAATTTGATCTCTGGTTCCTCTGCCTTTTCTAAATCCAGCTTGTACATCTGGAAGGTCTTGGTTCACATAATATTGAAGCCTGGCTTGAAAGATTTTGAGCATTGCCTTGCTAGCATGTGAAATGAGTGCGATTGTGCAGTAATTGGAGCAACCTTTGGCATTGTCTTTATTTGGATTTGGAATGAAAACTGACCTTTGCCAGTCCTGTGGCTACTGCTGATTTTTCCAAATTTGGTGGCATATTAAGTGCAGCACTTTAACAGCATCATCTTTTAGGATTTGAAATAGCTCGCCTGGAATCCCGTAACCTCCAGTAGTTTTGTTTGTAGTGATGCTTCCTAAGGCCCACTTGACTTCGCACTCCAGGATGTCTAGCTCTAGGTGAGTGATCACATCATCATGGTTATCTAGGTTATTAAGACCTTTTTCTATAGTTCTTCTGTGTATGTTTGCCACCTCTTCTTAATATTTCTGCTTCTGTTAGGTTCTTACCGTTTCTGTCCTTTATTGTGCCCATCTTTGCATTAAATGTACCCTTGATATCTCTACTTTTCTTGAAGAGATCTCTAGTCTTTCCCATTCTGTTGTTTTCCTCTATTTCTTTGCATTGATCACTGAGGAAGTCTTTCTTATCTCTCCTTGTTATTCTTTGGAACTCTGAAATCAGATGCGAATATCTTGGAATTTTCTATGTAGATTATTTTGCCTTCTGCAAATTTAGACAGTTTAATTTCTATATTTTCAATATATATGATTTTTATTTTGTTTTCTTGCCCACTGTACTGGTGAGAACTTCCAGGATAGTGTTTAATTGAAGTGATGAAAGTGCAATTCTTGCCGTGTTCCTTATCTCAGGAGAAAACATTGTCTTTCACCATTTTGTGTAATATTAGTTGTAGTTTTCTTTTCAGATGCTGTTGGTCAAATCAAGAAAATTTCTGTCATTATTATTCTGAGTATTTTTTTAAATTTATTTTTTAATTTGGCCCATGCTGCATCTTCATTGTGGTGTGGGCTTTTCTCTAGTTGTGGCTAGTCTCTAGTTGAGGTCTAGAGCTTCTCATTGCAGAAGCTTCTCTTGCTACACAGCACAGGCTCTAGGATGTGTGGGCTTCAGTAGTTGTGGCACGTGGGCTCAGTAGTTGAAATTCCTGGGCTGTAGAGCATAGGCTCAATAGTTGTGATATACACGTTTAGTTACTCTCTGGCATCTTCCCAGAAGAGGGATTGAACCTGTGGCTCTTGCATTGGCAGGCGGGTTCTTTAACTCTGAGCCACCAGGGAAGCCTGAGCACTATCTTTTTTTAAAATGTATTAATGGATGGTGAAATTTTGTCAAATACTTTTCTGTATCAGTTGATATAATTATATGTTAATTTTTTTTCAGTCTGTTGATGTGATGAATTACATTGGTTGATTACAAATGTGGAGCCAGCCATGTTAGCACTGCTTTAGCTTTGTTCCTCAAATTTTCATATGATTTATTTTCATTTCCATCCAGTTGAATCCAATTCAATGTATTAAAATTTTTTTTAAATTATTGAGATACAGTGCCATATCCTCTTTATTCATTCATCTGTTGATGGACCCTTAGGTTGCTTTACTATCTTGGGTATTGCAAATAATGCTGCAGTAAACATTGAAGTACACATATCTTTTCAAATCAGTTTCTTCATTTTCATTGGATAAATACTCTGAAGTGGAATTGCTGAATCTTATGACAGTTATATTTTTAAATTTGGGGGAAGTTCCATACTGTTTTCCATATTGGCTGCACCAATTTGCATTCCCACCAACAGTGCTAGAGTGTTCAATTTTCTCCACATCCTCACCAACATTTGTGTTTTGTAGTCTTTTTGATAATAATCATTCTGACAGATGTAAGGTGATATCTCACTGTGGTTTTGATTTGCATTTCCCTGATGATTAATGATGTTTTTGTGCCAGTAACATACTGTTTTGATTAGTGTAGCTTTTTAGTATAGTATGAAATCAGCATGTGTGATAATTCCAGCTTTTTCTTCTTTCTCAGACTGTTTTAAGTACTCAAGCTTGTATGTGTTTCTGTGATGCCATAGAAAATTTAGGATTCTTTGTTCCAGTTTAGTGAAATATGCTATTGGTACTTCAATAAGGATTGCATCAGATCTTTAGATCATCTTGGGTTATACAGTCGTTTTCACAATATTAATTCTTCCAATCCATGAACATATATATCTTTCCATCTGTTTGTCATCTTCAATTTCTTTCATCAATGTATTCATTTTCCAAGTATGAATATTTTACCTTATTGATTAGGTTCATTCCAAGGTAATTTAATTTTGTTTGATGCAATTTGTAAATAGAATTGTTTTATTCATTTCTAGAAAAACATCTACTTCTGCTTTATTAACTATGCCAAATCCTTTAGCTGTGTGGCTCACAACAAACTGGAAAATTCCTTTTTTTTAAGTTTTTTTTTCATTTATTTTTATTAGTTGGAGGCTAATTACTTTACAATATTTTAGTGGTTTTTGCCATACATTGACATGAATCAGCCATGGATTTACATGTGTTCCCCATCCCGATCCCCCCTCCCACTTCCATCTCCATCCCATCCCTCTGGGTCTTCCCAGTGCATCAGCCCCAAGCACTTGTCTCATGCATCCAACCTGGGCTGGTGATCTGTTTCACTCTTGATAGTATACTTGTTTCGATGCTGTTCTCTCTGAACATCCCACCCTCGCCTTCTCCCAGAGTCTAAAAGTCTGTTCTGTACATCTATGTCTTTTTCTGTTTTGCGTATAGGGTTATCGTTACCATCTTTTAAAATTCCATGTATATGCATTAGTATACTGTATTGGTCTTTATCTTTCTGGCTTACTTCACTCTGTATAATGGCCTCCAGTTTCATCCATCTCATTAGAACTGATTCAAATGAATTCTTTTTAATGGTTGAATAATATTCCATAGTGTATATGTACCACAGCTTCCTTATCCATTCATCTGCTGATGGGCATCTAGGTTGCTTCCATGTCCTGGCTATTATAAACAGTGCTGCGATGAACATTGGGGTGCATGTGTCTCTTTCAGATCTGGTTTCCTTGGTGTGTATGCCCAGGAGTGGGATTGTTGGGTCATAAGGCAATTCTATTTCCAGATTTTTAAGGAATCTCCACACTGTTCTCCATAGTGGCTCTACTAGTTTGCATTCTGACCCACAGTGTAAGAGGGTTCCCTTTTCTCCACACCCTCTCCAGCATTTATTGCTTGTAGACTTTTGGATAGCAGCCATTCTGACTGGCGTGTAGTGGTACCTCATTGTGGTTTTGATTTGTATTTCTCTGATAATGAGTGATGTTGGGCATCTTTTCATGTGTTTGTTAGCCATCTGTATGTCTTCTTTGGAGAAATGTCTGTTTAGTTCTTTGACCCATTTTTTGATTGGGTCATTTATTTTTCTGGAATTGAGCAACAAACTGGAAAACTCTTAAAGAGATGGAAATTCCAGACCACCTGACCTGCCCCTTGAGAAACATGTATGCAGGTCAGGAAGCAACATTTAGTACTGGACATGGAAGAACCGACTGGTTCCTTATCAGGAAGGGAGTACGTCTGTGCAGAGTACATCATGAGAAACGCTGGGCTGGATGGAGCACAAGCGGGAACCAAGAGTGCTGGGAGAAATATCTATAACCTCAGATATGCAGATAACACCACCCTTATGGCAGAAAGTGAAGAAGAACCAAAGAGCCTCTTGATGAAAGTGAAAGAGGAGAGTGGAAAAAGTTGGCTTAAAACTCAACGTTCAGAAAATGAAGATCATGGCATCTGGTCCCATCACTTCGTGGCAAGTAGATGGGTGAACAATGGAAACAGTGACAGACTTTATTTTTTGGGACTCCAAAAATCACTGCAGATGGTGACTGTAGCCATGAAATTAAAAGACGCTTACTCCTTGGAAGGAAAGTTATGACTAACCTGGACAGCATATTAAAAAGCAGAGACATTACTTTGCCAGCAAAGGTCCATCTAGTCAAAGCTATGGTTTTTTCAGCAGTCATGTATGGATGTGAGAGTTGGACTATAAAGAAAGTTGAGTGCCGAAGAATTGATGCTTTTGAACTGTGGTGTTGAAGAAGACCCTTGAGAGTCCCTTGCACAGCAAGATCCAACCAGTCAATCCTAAAGGAAATCAGTCCTGAATATTCATTGGAAGGACTGATGCTGAAGCTGAAGCTTCAAAACTTTGGCCCCCTGATGCGAAGAACTGACTCATGGGATAAGACCCTGATGCTGGGAAAGATCAAAGGCAGGGGGAGAAGGGGACGACAGAGGATGAGATGGTTGGATGGCATCACCGACTCAATAGACTTGAGTTTGAGTAAACTTTGGGAGTTGGTGATGGACAGGGAGTCCTGGTTTGCTGCAGTCCATGTGGTTGCAAAGGCTCAGACATGATTGAGCGACTGAACTGAACTGAACTTTCAAATAATATATTATTAGTATATACAAAGGCAACTGATTTTTTAAATTAATTTACTTTTAATTGAAGGATTGCTTCACAATATTATGTTGGTTTCTGTCATACATCAACATGAATCAGCCAAAGGTACACATATATCCCCTCCCTTTTGAAATTTCCTCCTACCTTCCACCCCAAGACACCCTCCTAGGTTGTCAGAGGGGCCTGGTTTGTGTTCCCCGATTCATACAGCAAATTCCCACTGGCTATCTATTTTGCTATCTATATGATAGTGTATATGGTTCCATACTGCTCTCTCCACTTGTCCCACACTCCATCCCTAACTTGTGTCTACAAGTTTTTTCTCTATGTCTGCCTTTCCATTGGTTCCCTGCAAATAGGTTCATCACTACCATCTTTCTAGATTCCATATATATACATTAATATACAGTGCTTGTTTTTCTCTTTCTGAATTACTTCACTCTGTATAATATGCTCTAGGTTCATCCACCTCATTAGAACTGAATCAAATGCATTCCTTTTTCTGGCTGAATAGTATTCCATTGTATATATGTACCACAGCTTCTTTTTCCATTTATCTGTCAGTGGACATCTAGGGTGCTTCCATGATCTAGCTATTGTAAACAGTACTGCAATGAGCACTGGGGGTACATTGGCCATTTTCAATTTTGGTTTCCTTGGGGTATATGCCTAGGAGTGGGATTGCTGGGTCATAAGGTGGTTTTACTCCTAGTTTTTAAAGGAATCTCCATACTGTCTTCCATAGTGGCTGTATCAATTTACATTCCCACCAACAGTGCAAGAGTGTTTCCTTTTCTCCACACCCTCTTCAGCATTTATTGTTTGTAGACTTTTTGATGAGGACCATTCTGATCAGTGTGAGGTGATATCTCATTGTAGTTTTGATATGCATTTCTCTAATAATGAGAAATGTTGAGCATATTTTCATGTGTTTATGAGTCATTTGCATGTCTTCTTTGGAGAAATGTCTGTTTAGGTCTCCTACCCAATTTTTGATTGTTGTTCAGTTGCTCACTTGTGTCCAAATCTTTGCAATCCCATGAACTGTAGCCTGCCAGGCTCCACTGTCCATGGGATTTTCCCAGCAAGAATACTGGAGTGGGTGGCCATTTCCTTCTCCAGGGCCTCTTTCCAACCTAGGGATTCAACCTGCATCTCTTTAATTTTCTAAATTGGCTGGTGAGTTCTTTACCAGCTTAGTCACTGGGGAAGCCCCATATATGCATTAATGTATTAATTAATGCATTATAATGTGTTAATATACAATATTTCTCTCTTTCTGACTTATTTTACTCTGTATAATAGGCTTTAGGTTCATTCACCTTATTAGCAATGACTCAAAAGTGTTCCTTTTAATGGCTGACTAATAGTCCATTGTATATATACACTATAGCTTCTTTATCCATTCATCTGTTGATGGATATGTAGGTTGCTTCCATGTCCTAGCTATTGTAAATAGTGCCGCATTGAACATTGGGGTGCATGTGTGCATGCTAGGTCACTTCACTCATGTCTAACTCTTTGCGACCCTGTTGACTGTGGCCCACCAAGTTCTTCTGTCCATGGGATTCTCCAGGCAAGAATACTGGAGCAGGTTGCCATGCACTCAGGAGATCTTCCCCACCTAGGGATCAAACCCAGGTGTTCTGCAGCTTCTGCATTGCAGGCGGATTCTTTACCTCTGAGTCACCAGGGAAGCCTGAACACTGGAGTACATATATCTTTTTCTAATTTTAAAAAATAATTTATTTTTTATTGAAAGATAATTCCTTTACAGAATTTTGCTATTTTTTGTCAAACCTCAACATGAATCAGCCATAAGTATACACATATCCCCTCCCCTTTGAACCTCCCTGCATCTCCCTTCCCATCCCACCCTTCTAGGATGATACAGAGCCCATGTTTGAATTTCCTGAGCCATACAGTAAATTCCTGTTGGCTATCTATTTTACATATGGTAGTTTAAGTTTCCATGCTACTCTTTCCATACATCTCACCTTCTCCTCCTTTCTCCCCATGTCCATATGCCTATTCTCTATATCTTTTTCTCCATTCTTGCCCTGTAAATAAATTCTTCAGTACCACTTTTCTAGATTCTGAATATGGTATTTATCTTTCCCTTTCTGACTCACTTCGCTCTGTATAATAGGTTCTAGGTTCATCTACCTCATTAGAACTGACTCAAATGTGTTCCTTTTTAAGGCTGAGTAATATTCCATTGTGTATATATACCACAACTTCTTTATCCATTCATCTGTCGATGGAAATTTAGGTTGCTCCCATGTTCTAGCTATTGTAAATAGTGTTGCAATGAACAATGGGATACATGTGTCTCTTTCAATTTTGGTTTCTTCAGGGTATATGCCTAGGAGTGGGATTGCTGGGTCATATGGTGGTTTTATTCCTAGTTTTTAAAGGAATCTCCATACTGTCTTCCATAGTAGCTGTATCAATTTACATTCCCACCAACAGTGCAAGAGTGTTTCCTTTTCTCCACACCCTCTCCAGCATTTATTGTTTGTAGACTTTTTGATGAGGGCCATTCTGACCAGTGTGAGATATCTCACTGTAGTTTTGATTTACATTTCTCTAATAATGAGCAATGTTGAGCATCTTTTCATGTGTTAGCCATCTATATGTCTTCTTTGCAGAAATGTCTGCTAAGGTCTTTTTCCCACTTTTTGACTGGGTTGTTTGTTATTCTGGTATTGAGTTGTATGAGCTGCTTGTATACATTTGAAATTAATCCTTTGTCACTTGTTACTTTGTAGCAGATTAATCATTTGCTATTATTTTCTCCCTTTCTGAGGGTTGTCTTTTCTCCTTGCTTATGGTTTCCTTTGCTGTGCAAAAGATTTAAGTTTAATCAGGTCTCACTTGTATACTTTTGTTTTTGTTTCCATTACTCTAGGAGGTGAGTCATAGAGAATCTTGCTTTGACTTTTGTCAAAGAGTGTTTTGCCTATGTTTTCCTCTAGGAGTTTTATAGTTTCTGGTCTTACCTTTAGATCTTTAATCCATTTTGAGTTTATTTTTGTGTATGGTGTTAGAAAGTGTTCTGGTCTTTACAAGTGGTTGACCAGTTTTCCCAGCACCATTTGTTGATTCCAGGGAACATTAATCATAAGAACTCATCTAAAAGCCTCCATACCTACACTGAAATCAAGCAATACCCAAGAGCCAACAAGTTCCAGAGCAAGACATACCATGCAAATTCTCCAGCAACACAGGAACATAGCCCTGAGCTTCAATATACAGGCTGCCCAAAGTCACACCAAACCCAATGACATCTCAAAACTCACTACTGGGCACTTCATTGCACTCCAGACAGAAGAAATGCAGATCCACCCACCAGAACACCGATGCAAGCTTCCCTAACCAGGAAACCTTGACAAGCTACCCATCCAACCCCACTCACAGGGAGGAACCTCCAAAGTAAAGAGGAACCACAAACTGCCAGAATACAGAAAGGTCACCCCAAACACAGCAATCTAAACAAGATGAAAAGGCAGAGAAATATTCAGCAGGTAAAGGAACATGATAAATGCCCACCAAACCAAAGAGAAGGAGATAGGGAGTTTACCCGAAAAAGTATTTGTTAGCATTTGTCTTACATATTGCAGTGCTTCTATGTTGGGTGCTTATATATTTATAATTGCTATATTTTCTTCTTGGATTGATCCTTTGATCATTATGTAGTGTCCTTCTTTGTCTCTTTTCACAGCCTTTATTTTAAAGTGTTTTTTATCTGATATGAGTATTGGTCCTCCTGCTTTCTTTTGGTCTCCATTTGGGTGAAATATCGTTCCCAAGCCCTTCACTTTCAGTCTGTATGTGTCCCTTGTTTTGAGGTAGGTCTCTTGTAGACAGCATATATAGGGGTCTTGTTTTTGCATCCATTCAGTCAGTCTTTGTCTTTTGGTTGGGGCATTCAACCCATTTACAGTTAAGGTAGTTATTGATCCTGTTGCCATTTACTTTGTTGTTTTGGGTTCGAGTTTATATACCCTTTCTGTGTTTCCTGTCTAGAGAAGATCCTTTACTATTTCATAGAGAGCTAATTTGGTGGTGCTTAATTCTCTCAGCTTTTGCTTGTCTGTAAAACTTTTGATTTCCCCTTCATAATTGAATGAGGTCCTTGCTGGTTACAGTAATCTGGGTTGTAGATTTTTCTCTTACATCACTTTAAGTATGTTCTGCCATTCCCTTCTGGCCTGAAGAGTTTCTATTGATAGATCAGCTGTTATCCTTATGGGAATCCCCTTGTGTGTTATTTGTTGTTTCCCCCTTGCTGCTTTTCATATTTTTTCTTTGTGCTTGATCTTTGTTAATTTGATTAACATGTTTCTTGGGGTGTTTCATCTTGGGTTTATCCTGTTTGGGACTCTCTGGGTTTCTTGGACTTTGGTGACTATTTCCTTCCCCATTTTAGGGAAGTTTTCAACTATTGTGTCCTCAAGTATTTTCTCATGACCTTTCTTTTTGTTGTCTTTTTCTGGGACTCCTATGATTCGAATGTTGGGGCATTTAACATTGTCCCAGAGGTCCCTGAGGTTGTCATTATTTCTCTTAATTCTTTTTTTCTTTTTTCCTCTCTGCTTCATTTATTTTTACCATTATATCTTTTACCTCACTTATCCTATCTTCTACCTCTGTTATTGTACTGTTGGTTCCTTCCAGAGTGTTTTTGATCTCATTTATTGCATTATTCATTATTAATTGACTCTTTTTTATTTCTTCTAGGTCCTTGTTAAACATTTCTTGCATCTTTTCAATCCTTGTCTCTAGGCTATTTATCTGTAACTCCATTTTCCCCCCAAGATTTTGGATCATTTTTACTATCATTATTTTATCAGAGTTCTATGGTGTCCTCAGGTTTTGGGCTTAAGCCTCTTTCCTCTGGTTTTCAGTCTTATTCTTACAGTAGCCTCAAGACTTCTCCATCCATACAGCACCGATGGTAAAACATCTAGGTTAATGGTGAAAAGATTCTCCACAGTGAGGGAAACCCAGAGAGGTTCACAGAGTTACATGGAGAAGAGAAGAGGGAGGAGGGAAATAGAAGTGAACAGGATGAGAAGAGGGGGAGTCAAAAGGGGAGAGAGCAGTCTAGCCAGTAATCGATTCCCTATGTGCTTTCCACAGTCTGAACCCCTCAGAGAGGTTCATGGATTTACACAGAGAAGAGAAGAGGGAGGAAGGAAACAGAGGTTACCAGAAGGAGAAAAGCGGGAATCAAAAGGAGAGAGACAGATCTAGGCAGTAATCAGTTCCCTAAGTGTTCTCCACAACCTGGAACACAAGCAGAGATTCACAGAGTCGGGTAGAGAAAAGAAGGTGGAGGGAGGAGATAGAGGTGACCTGGGGGAGAAGAATGAGGGTTAAAAAGGAGAGACAGCAATCAAGCCAGTAATCACATTCCTAAGTAAAAATGGGTACTGAAGATTGGATTCTTAAAGGTACAAAATTGATAAGAAATACCAAAAAGCAAAGATTAAAAATCTAGAGTCGAGGTTAGACTCTCAGAAATTCAATGTTAAAAAAGCAAAACAAAATCACAAAAATTATAAAATATATATACGAAGTTTGCTTTAAAAATAGGGCCTTTTTCCCTGCAAGGTAGTAGTAGGTTATAAAAAATGAAAATTAAAGGACTTAATAGAGTACTTAAAAATAAAAAAAATTAAATTACAAAAAATGATAATAATAAAAATATATCTAGGAATTTCTCTGGAGCTCTTGTGGGCAGTGTGGGCTCAGTTCAGTTTCAGATGATTCCTTGTTCCAGCTTATACTTCTCAAGATCTACAGGCCCCTTCCAATGTAGTCGGTGTTAACTCCAAGGTTTTAATCTGCTGCACCTGTCACTTCCAAAGCGGTTCCTTCTGTTTATTTTGACTTCTTCTGTTTGCAGGTCTCTTCAGTGTCTAATTTCCGCCCTGACACAAGGGGGCGAAGGTGGTCACTTATTTAGGCTCACTTGTTCAGTCGTGCTGTGGGGAGGGAGGAACACTGCAAACAAATATCACTGGCGTGTGTGGGGAGTGCTCGCAGTGTCTTGGCCACAATGGGTTTGCCCCCGCTCAAGGTGTGTGTGCTTTCCCAGTCTACGCTTCTCAGGCTCCAGGTTGCTCTGCAGGGGAATTGTCTTAAGTGGGCCCTGGGTTGCCTGCACTTCCCAGGTCTAAGCCGCTCAGGTTCAGGTTCTCAGGTACTCCACAAAGGTGCAGACTCAGTTGGGCCTGCGTTTTGTGCCCTTCCCAGGCCTGAGCAGCTCAGGTGACAAGGTGCTTGGTGAGCACACTCTCCCCAGGTCGGGGGTGTGTGTCATATCACCTTCCCAATCCTAGTCCCTGGGTTTCCTGGATAGCAGCGGGTGCACCGTCTCAGGTGTGCCATGTTTCTCTTCTGGGGAGCTGATCTCTGGCTGCAGCCCTTCTGGTGGATGTCAGTCATCCAGAATCCCAGGAAATCTTGGTTAGCAAGAGGAAGCCTGCTTGCAGTTTGGTAGGGGATGCTGTCTCTGGGGCTGAGTTTGCCCCTTTCCAGCTCTGGCTGCCACCCGCCTGCCTCCCTACCTCCAGCGGGGGATGGGCCGGTCCACAACCGGCTAGCTCTCCTCTGGTATTGGCTCAGTTCTTTGCTCTGTGAGAGGGCCCGGCAGTGCCTTAGGTTAGGGCTTTTTGTGGCATAGCTCTCTCTCTCTCTCTGTTCTTTTTCCTCTCTCTCTCTGGCTGTCCCACAGTTTGAGTTGCTGTCTCAGGTTAGCTCCCTCAGATTGCCCTCAGGGCATTCAGGCCCGGTCCTTACCCTAAGGAATGCAGCCTGCTCCTCCCTGTTCAGCCTTCACTTGCTGGTGGTGGATGTGAGCATCTGGGCTACTTTTCTGCTGGGAGTTGCTGTTAGGCATGTAATCTGTAGGGTTTATTTATTTATTTTTCCTCCAGGTTACATTGCCCTCTGAGATTCCAGACTCCCCACAAACCCGCTGGTGAGAGGGTTTCCTGGTGTTTGGAAACTTCTCCTCTTTTAAGACTCCCTTCCTGGGATGGGTCTCCATCCCTACCTCTTTTGTCTCTCTTTTTATCGTTTATATTTTGTCCTACCTCCTTTCAAAGACAATGGGCTGCCTTTCTGGGTGCCTGATGTTCTCTGCCAGCATTCAGAAGTTGTTTTGTGGAATTTGCTCAGCGTTCAAATGTTATTTTGATGAATTTGTGGGGGAGAAAGTGGTCTCCCCATCCTATTCCTCCACCATCTTAGGACTGCCCCCTTTCAGAGAAGTTTTCTTCCCCTTTCTCTCTTTCTTTTCCTTCTGGGATCCCTATAATGCAAATGTTAGTATGCCCATTGTTTCCCAGAGGTCCCTTAATCTATCCTCATTTCAAAGAATTTTGTTTTGCTTTTGCTGTTATTTTTGGGTGATTTCCACTACCCTGCCTTCTGGATTATTGATCTTTTCTTCTTCATTATCTAACCTGTTGTTGATAACTTCTAGTGTATTTTCACTTCAGTTATGCATTTTTTTAAACCTCTGATTGGTTTTTATATTTTATAAACATTTGTGAAGCTCTCACTGTGTTCATCCTGTTCTTCTCCAAGTTAAATCAGAATCTTTATGACCATTAGTTTGAATTATTTATACATTATATTACTTATCACAGCATTGTGTGTGCATGTGTGTTAAGCCACTTTAGTTGTGTCAGACTTTTTGTGACCCTATGGTATGTAGAGCCCTAGGCTCCTCTTTTCATGGGATTCTCCAGGCAAGAATACTGGAGTGGGTACTGGTGAGTTCAAAAGAGTGGAGTAGAAGGATGTGTACTCATCTCTGCCTGTGAGACTCCCAAAATTGCAACTAACTTTTGAACAACCATTGACAGGAGGACAGTGGAACCCACCAAAAAAGACAGACCTCATCCAAAGAAAAAGAAGCCACAATGAGATGGTAGGAGGGGTACAATCATGATAAAGTCAAATCCCATACCTGCCAGGAGGGTGACCCACAAACTGGAGAACAATAATACCAAAGAAGTTCTCCCACTGTTGTGATGGTTCTGAACCCCATGTCAGGTTTCCCAGCCTGGGCTCCAACAGAGGGAAAGGGAATCCCTAGGGGATCTGACTTGGAAGGCCAATGGGATTTGATTATAGGATTTCCATAGGAGTGGAGGAAATAGATTTCGCTCTTGGAGAACACATCAGGAGATGGCAAGAGTGAACATTGACGTTTGAAGAATCAGCAAACTAAAATGGACTGGAATGGGTGAATTTTACTTAGATGACCATTATATCTACTACTGTGGCAAGAATTCCTTAGAAAAAATGGAGTAGCCGTCATAGTGAACAAAAGAGTCCGAAATGCAGTACTTGGATGCAATCTCAAAAATGACAGAATGATCTCTGTTCATTTCCAAGGCAAACTGTTCAATATCACGGTCTATCACGGTATCAAGTCTATACCCCAACCAGTAATGCTGAAGAAGCTGAAGTTGAATGGTTCTATTAAGACTTACAAGACCTTTTAGAACTAATACCCGAAAAAGATCTTTTCATTGTAGGGGACTGGAATGCAAAAGGAGGAAGTCAAGAAATACCTGGAGTAACAGGCAAATTTGGCCTTGCAGTACAGAATGAAGCAGGGCAAAGACTAATAGAGTTTTGCCAAAAGAATTCACTGATCATAGCAAACACCCTCTTCCAAAAACATTAGAGAAGACTCTACACATGGACATCACCAGATGGTCAGTACCAAAATCATATTGATTATATTCTTTGCAGTCAAAGATGGAGAACCTATTTACAGCCAGCAAAAACAAGACCAGGAGCTGACTGTGGCTCAGATCATGAACTCCTTGTTGTCAGACTTAAACTGAAGAAAGTAGGGAAAACCACTAAATCATTCTGGTATGACCTAAATCAAATCATTTATGATTATACAGTGGAAGTGACAAATAGATGTAAGGGATTAGATCTGATAGCAGAGTGCCTGAAGAATTATGGATGGAGGTTCATGACATTGTACAGGAGGCAGGGATCAAGACCATCCCCAAGAAAAAGAAATGCAAAAAGGCAAAATGGTTGTCTGACGAGGCCTGTGAAAAAGAAGAGAAGTGAAAGGCAAAGGAGAAAAGGAAGGTTATACCCATTTGAATGCAGAGTTCCAAAGAATAGCAAGGAGAGATAAGGAAGTCTTCCTCTGTGATCAGTGCAAAGAAATAGAGGAAAACAATAGAATGGGAAAGACTAGAGATCTCTTCAAGAAAATTCGAGATACCAAGGGAAATTTTCATGAAAAATGGGCACATTAAAGAACAGAAATGTCATGGACCTAACAGAAGCAGAAGATATTAAGAAGAAGTGGCAAGAATACACAGAAGAACTATATAAAAAAGATCTTCATGACCCAGATAACCAGGATGGTGTGTTCACTCACCTAGAGCCAGACATCCTGGAATGCGAAGTCAAGTGGGCCTTAGGAAGCATCACTATGAACAAAGTTAGTGGACATGATATAATTCCAGTTGAGGTATTTCAAATCCTAAAAGACGATGATGTAAAAGTGCTGCAGTCAATATGCCAGCACATTTGGAAAGTTTAGCAGTGACCAGAGGACTGGAAAATGTCAGCTTTCATTCTAATCCCAAAGAAAGGCAATGCCAAAGAATGCTCAAACTACCACACAATTGCACTCATCTCACACGCTAGCAAAATAAATTTCAAAATGCTCCAAGTCAGGCTTCAACAGTACATGAAAGGTGAACTTCCAGGTGTTCAAGCTGGATTTAGAAAAGGCAGAGGAACCAGACATCAAATTGCCAACCTCCACTGGATCATTGAAAAAGCAAGAGCGTTCCAGAAAAACACCTATTTCTGCTTTATTGACTATGCCAAAGCCTTTGACTGTGTGGATCATGATAAATTGTGGCAAATTCTTAAAGAGATGGGAATACCAGACCACCTGACCTGCCTCCTGAGAAATTTGGATGCAGGTCAGAAAGCAACAGTTAGAACTGGACATGAAACAACAGACTGATTCCAAATTGGGAAAAGAGTATGTCAAGTCTGTATATTGTCACCTTGCTTATTTAACTTATATGCAGAGTACATCATGAGAAATGCTGGGCTGGATGAAGCACAAGCTGGAATCAAGATTGCTGGGAGAACTATCAATAACCTCAGATATGCAGATGACACCACCCTTATGGCAGAAAATGAAGAAGAATTAAAGAGCCTCTTGATGAAAGTGAAAGAGGACAGTGAAAAAACTGGCTTAAAGCTCAATATTCAAAAAACTAAGATCATGGCATCCGGTCCTGTCAACTTCATGGCAAATAGATGGGGAAACAACAGAAACAGTGACAGACTATTTTCTTGGGCTCCAAAATCACTGCAGATGGTGACTGCAGCCATGAAACTAAAAGCCCCTTGCTCCTTGGAAGAAAAGCTATGACCAACCTAGAAAACATATTAAAAAGCAGAGACATTACTTTGTCAACAAAGGTCTGTCTAGTCAAAGCTATGGTTTGTCCAGTAGTCATGTATGGATGTGAGAGTTGGACTATAAAGTAAGCTGCACACTGAAGAATTGGAGCTTTTGAACTGTGGTGTTGGAGAAGACTCTTGAGAGTCCTTTGGACTGCAAGGAGATCAAACTAGTCCATCCTAAAGGAAATCAGTCCTGAATGTTCATTTTCAGGACTGATGCTGAAGCTGAGTCTCCAATACTTTGGCCACCTGATAGGAAGAACTGACTCAATGGAAAACACCCTGATGCTGAGAAAGATTGAAGGCAGGAGGAGAAGGGGACAACAGAGAATGAGATGGTTGGATGGCATCACCAACTCGATGTACATGAGTTTGAGCAAGCTCCAGCAGTTGGTGATGAACATGGAGGCCTGGTGTGTTGCAGTCCTTGGGGTTGCAAAGAGTTGGACATGACTGAACGACTGAAGTGAGCATAGAGATGCTTTCAGTGCAAACAAAGGTGTAAGGCTTATACTTGTTCACACATGGGTCCTTGCAAAATATTTTTTCCTTTAGAGCAAAGGTTCTTTTTTTTTTTTTTTGAAGATTAGCATTTTAAGATTTTTTTTTTGAACTCACCTAATATTTTTTTTCATTTATTTTTATTAGCTGGAGGCTTATTACTTCACAACATTGCAGTGGGTTTTGTCATACATTGACATGAATCAGCCATGGAGTTACATGTGTTCCCCATCCCGATCCCCCCCTCCAACCTCCCTCTCCACCCGATTCCTCTGGGTCTTCCCAGTGCACCAGGCCCGAGCACTTGTCTCATGCATCCAGCCTGGGCTGGTGATCTGTTTCCCTATAGATAATATACATGCTGTTCTCTCGAAACATCCCATCCTCGCCTTCTCCCACAGAATCCAAAAGTCTGTTCTGTACATCTGTGTCTCTTTTTCTGTTTTGCGTATAGGGTTATCATTACCATCTTTCTAAATTCCATATATATGTGTTAGTATGCTGTAATGTTCTTTATCTTTCTGGCTTACTTCACTCTGTATAATGGGCTCCAGTTTCATCCATCTCATTAGAACTGATTCAAATGAATTCTTTTTAACAACTGAGTAATATTCCATGGTGTATATGTACCACAGCTTCCTTATCCATTCATCTGCTGATGGGCATCTAGGTTGCTTCCATGTCCTGGCTATTATAAAGCAGTGCTGCGATGAACATTGGGGTGCACATGTCTCTTTCAGATCTGGTTTCCTCAGTGTGTATGCCCAGAAGTGGTATTGCTGGGTCATATGGCAGTTCTATTTCCAGTTTTTTAAGAAATCTCCACACTGTTCTCCATAGTAGCTGTACTAGTTCGCATTCCCACCAACAAGAGTAAAGGTTCTTGAAGTGTTGTCACTGAATCAGTTAGCATCGGCATTACTCAGAACTTGTTAGAAATGCAAATTTCAGGCCGGATCCCAAACCTACTGAAGCAGAAACTCTGATATTGGGTGCTTCTCAACAGCCTGCATTTTATCAAGCCCACTAGGTGATTCTGATGCACTGCTCTAGAAGTCTTGGGTGAATAGAAGGAAATGGAATTGCTGAGCCAATAGGATACATGCATTTAAAAATTTTAACAGACACTGTTAAAAAAAGACGCCACCACCACAACCACGTAACTTCCACTTTAGAATGCAGGAAGAGGCCTTTCCAATGCCGGCTCCCATGTCATCTCACCTGCCCAGGTTTGACTGTCTTGCAGCAGCCTCCTGTGAGCCCCGTCCTGGCTACTACAGATTCAAGGGCAGTTGGAGTATCTCCCCCGCTTTGAGAAAGTAGGTGGAAGGAGTCAATAAGCCACGGTATGTATCTTGGGAGTGGGTGGGACAAAGGCAGAGTAAGGCGTAGCGAACTGTAGGGTTCACAGATTTTCTTGGATCCCGCTCTTAGATCCACCAGTTTGCTTGCACTTCTCTCATACGAGTAGGGTGTTGTCACTTGTTAAAGCTTTGGAAAGGGGAAAAGAGAGAATTTAGGAGCCTGAAGTTTGGCCCCATCTGCTGCAGCGGCCTGCCGATTGGCCAGTGGCGGGAGCACATGTGAACGGATGAGAATGACATCATCTTGCAGATCTCAGCGGATTGAGGTTTTTGGGCAGGGATGAGCTCAGATGAGAGTAGCAGGGTGGGATAACCCTGGGTCAGTGCCAAACCGAAGCGCCTACTAAGAGATCTAGAGCCCCAGAAGCGGGGAGAGAGAGGAGTGTTGGAGGCGCCACTGGCTAGGCTGGGGCTGGACTCCAGAGGGTGTAAGCCACTGCCCTGGAGGAGGTTAGAACCACCCAAAGACAGGTAGTTGAGTGATCGCCAGAGGGTGACTGTGCCTGCATACATCCACAAATGGTTCTGCACAGACTGGCCCATATATTTTGAAACCATTTATTTTTGTATCTCTTGCCTCTTCTGCCCTAATTCCTGAGACAAAGAACCGTGGGTGGTTCATTGAATACCCAGCACCCAGTGGAAGGCCTTGGACAAGGAAATGGCAACCCACTCCAGTATTCTTGCCTGGAGAATTTCATGGGCAGAGGAGCCTGGTGGGCTACAGTCCCTGGGGTTGCAAAGAGTCGAATGCAACTGAGTGACTAACTCCCTATGAGAGGCCTGGTAACAAATAAGGCACGTTATTAAGATGTTTGACTGATTGAATGAAAAGGGGGGGAAAAGAGAAAAAGCTCAGAGGTTCATAATTTACATAAGGAAAATTTAGGACTTTTCCCTCTGTAGATGAGACATTTTAAATGTCTACCTGCAGAACCTCAGCCCACACAGCTTTTAAGTTGTCACAATCAAAGTGTACACATAACCCTGTGTCCCAAGTTGCAGCATAATAATTTTCCCCTGTTGCTATAGAATCTCCACAGCCATCATCCCTTGGTAATGGTTATAGAATATTCCATCAGACAGCTGTGCCATGAATCCTTAACCCTTCCCCTCTTGTTGGATGTTAACACTACTTCTCTGTTTGACCATCAGAAGATAGCCTTGTGAGGAATAGTATTGTGCTCAGAGATTTTCCTGTTTTGGAGTAGGGGTGGGTAGATATTGAGGAGCAGAATTAGTGGGAAAAAGGCATGAACCTTTTAGGCTCTTGTTGACCCACTTTACTGAAATGGATTGTACCCATTGACGCTAGAGGTCAAATCCAAAATCAACCCTAGTGAATTGCAGAGCTTGTCTGTCTCCCTGGTGGTTTAAAATTCTCCCTCCTGAAGCAGTGCTCAAGTTTATTATTAGTTCTGACCTTTGGGACAAGACAAACACACACTAAGAGTTCAGGGACAACTTTAGCAACTACAACAGCTGACATTGTGAGAGGATGTAGCTCAGGTTTCAAGCTTGGGCAAGTGGTGTGGATGAGCTTGCCTCAGGGAAACAGGGAATCTGAGAAGAGGAACAGGTTTGGGAAGGGGCGGATGAGATCAATTTTAAGTATGCTTAATAGGAGATGCCTTTGGGACGTCTAAGGGGATGTATCCAGGAGACACATATACATATGTATAAATAACAATCTTTTCCCTTCCTTGAACTCCCAGAACTCTGTATCTGTGGCTCTCTCACGGCTTAGGCTACTTTTTCTCTTGTACTACCATGGGAGCTCCTTGAGGCCAGGATAAGGGCCTGATTCATTTGTGTATCCCTCCTCCCAGTGCTTTACACCTATGAGGCTTTTAAAGTCTGTCCTAGATGAAGAAGAAATTTCAATGATTTCTTAATTGGACAATTCCTGCAGTAGGATTTCTGTTCTGGGGGGAAAGTTTGAGAAACTTGAAAGTTCTGGGAAGGCTTCCTGTAAGAGGTAGCATAATGTTACTGTTAATAATTGTGGCCATTTGTTGAACACCTACCACATGCCAGTTACTCTGCTACACACATGCATTAGAAAAGCCACTTTTTGCCTGCCATCAATATACCTCTACTTCTGGGAGAATTTGTTCTACTAACATCTCCTAAAGTCAGGCGTGTCTATGTACTATATCCTTCCTTCCCTTAAGGTACAGCTGACTGCATCTGGTCCAAGGCCAGCCACACAACCTGAGAGTTTTATGGCCCAGCTTGAAATGATGATGTGGGCCAATCAGATTGTACTTTTGAGAATGTGAAATAAGAGATCCAGAGGGGAGTTGCCAGTTAGTTGTTGAGGGGTCAGGTCTAGCAGACCAAGATGCTGGTGGGGGGGTGGTGAACATTATGGATCAAGTTGAGTGTCATATGCATTTCTGAGTTGAGCAAGGAGCATGGGAGAAGTGTGCAAAGAGAAGCAGACATGTAATGTAGATGAGTCATATTAGTGACAAAGCTCTGGAGCAGAGGCCCGGGCTTTCCAGGTGACTCAGTGGTAAAGAATTCGTCTGTCAAGCAGGAGACACCAGTTCAATCCCTGGGTCAGGAAGATCGCCCAGGGAAGGAAATGACAACCCACTCTAGTATTCTTGCTTGGGAAATCCCATGGACAGAGGAGCCTGGTGGACTATCGTCCATGGGGTCGCAAAGAGTTGGACACAACTGAGCAACTAAATAAGAGCAGAGGACCATGCCTCATCCAGAATTTTCCTACAGCTCCAGGCTTAATGAACTCTGTGCTCAACTTCCTGCCCTTGGATTTTCTGATCCTTGATCTAGCTTGACTGAGTTTCTCTTCCTTGTGTCCAGAAGAGCCCTAACCAAAACGTCCCTTTACATAGGTTTGTATTTTGGCCCTCTGAGGTGAGTGTATTTTTCCTCACTCTACAAATGAAGAAACAGATTAACTTGACTAGGGTTAACTCAGTCAGGAGGTGATGGATTCTCTTATTTTATTTTAAAAGTGTTAATGTGTTACTATTATTTAAAAAATTACCACAAACTTGTTATAAAGAAGAAAAGCAATCAATACAGACATGATGTATCTGACCCTCAGTCAGCTTCTCCAACTCTCCCTCTTTCTGGAACACATCAAGGTTGTTATTGTCTTTGGGCCTTTGCACTGAGTCATCTTTCTACTTGGAATGATTTTTTTTGGTTTTCTGGTGGCTGGCTCCTCTTATCATTTAGGTCTTAGCTCAGTTGTCACTTCCTCAAAGAAGCCCTGCCAAGCCATGCAGTGTGAGATAACCCATCCAACCCTTTCTGTCCACTTCTATCCATCATATCACCCCATTTTTTTTCTGCATAGACCTTAATGTGTTGAAATTGTGTCTGAAATTTATGTAATTTTTTGTCATCTTCCTCTCCTTCAACACAGAGCAGAGGCCTCATTTGTATTCCCATGGCTGCCACATAGTAGTTCAGTCAGTATTTGCTGAACCAGTGAATGAACGTATAAACTAAAAAAGAAATCTTATGCAACTCTTTTCTTTCCCAATACCAATTTCCAGAGACAGTAACTCAGTTTGTTCTACATCTTCCCAGAAATTTTCTGTGCATATACAAACATTTACCTCTCTTATGTAAAAAATAGATGTGCATATATTCTTTCTTTCACAGCAATGAAAGTTCTGCAACCTGCTTTTCCACATAACAATTTGTCATTAACATATTTCCATGTCAGTACTTAATTACTTCATTAAAAAAGCCCAAATAAATTGTATTACATTGAATGGATGTACCAGAATTTATTTAACTAGGCCCCTCTTTTTAAAACAAATTTTATTTTATTTTGTATGGCATTGGCAGTCTGAGGTGCATCTGACTAAAGCGATCCCAGCTTCAAGCCTGAGTGCTCACATGGAGTTAATTCTCCTAATTCACCTAATAAGGTGAATTCAGCCGACCAGAGGTTCTTTTGTTTTTTAATTAATGGATTATAGTTGATTAACACATTGTGTTAGTTTCAGGTGTACAGCAAAGTGATTCAGTTACATATATATATACACATGTATCTATTCTTTTTCTCTTTTCCCATTTATATTGTTATATAATATTGAGCAGCGTTCCCCGTGCCAGTAGGTCCTTGCTGGTTTTTCATTTTATTTATATTTTTAACTTTTTATTTTATATTGGAGTATAGCTGATTAACAGTGTTGTGATAGTTTCAGTTGAACAGCAAGGAGACTCAGCCATACATGTATCCACTCTCCCCCAAACTGCCATATAACACTGAGAAGAGTTTCCTGTGTTATACAGTAGGCCCTTGTTGGGTATTCAAATTAAATATAGCAGTGTATACATGTCAGTCCCCAACTCCCTGAATATCCCTACCCTGCCTCACTCCCAGTTACCATAAGTTCCTTCTCTAAGTCTGTGAGTCTGTTTCTGTTTTGTAAATTAGTTCATTTTTATCATTTATTTTAGATTCTGCATATAAGCAATATCATATGATACTTCTCTTTCTCTGACTTACTTCACTCAGTATGACAGTACTTCATTGTTTTTAATGGCTGAGTTATATTCCATTGTATATAGGTACCACATTTTCTTTATCCATTCCCCTGTTGATGGATATTTAAGTTGTTTCCATATCCTGGCTATTGTAAATACTGCTGCAGTGAACACTGGGGTGCATGTGTCTTTTCTTTTTTTTGTGTGTGTGTCTTTTCGAATTATGCTTTTTTCTGGGTATATGCCCAGTAGTGGGATTGCTTGGTCACATGGTAGTTCTACTTTTAGTTTTTTAAGGAACCTTCATACTCTTCTCCACAATGGCTCTATCAATTTATATTCCCACTAACAGTGTGAGAGGGATACTTCTCTACACACCTTCTTCAATGTTTACTATGTATAGGTTTTTTTTAAGATGACCATTCTGACTGGTGTGAGGTGATACCTCATTGTAGTTTTGATTTTCATTTCCCTAATAATGAGTAGTGTTGAGCATCTTTTCATATTTGTTGACCATCTGCATGTATTCTGTGGAGAAATGTCTATTTAGGTCTTCTGTCCATTTCTTGATTGTTTTTTCTTTCTCATTTATTTTTCATTAGTTGGAGGCTAATTACTTTACAATATTTTAGTGGTTTTTTCATACGCTGACATGAATCAGCCATGGATTTACATGTATTCCCCATCCTGATCCCCCCCTCCCACCTCGCTCTCTACCCGATCCCTCTGGGTCTTCCCAGTGCACCAGGCCCGAGCACTTGTCTCATGCATCCAACCTGGGCTGGTGATCTGTTTCACCCTAGATAATATACATGTTTCAATGCTATTCTCTTGAAACATCCCACCCTCGCCTTCTCCCACAGAGTTTAAAAGTCTGTCCTGTACTTCTGTGTCTCTTTTTCTGTTTTGCATATAGGGTTATCGTTACCATCTTTCTAAATTCCATATATATGTGTTAGTATGCTGTAATGGTCTTTATCTTTCTGGCTTACTTCACTCTGTATAATGGGCTCCAGTTTCATCCATCTCCTTAGAACTGATTCAAATGAATTCTTTTTAATGGCTGAGTAATATTCCATGGTGTATATGTACCACAGCTTCCTTATCCATTCATCTGCTGATGGGCATCTAGGTTGCTTCCATGTCCTGGCTATTATAAACAGTGCTGCGATGAACATTGGGGTGCACATGTCTCTTTCAGATCTGGTTTCCTCAGTGTGTATGCCCAGAAGTGGGATTGCTGGGTCATATGGCAGTTCTATTTCCAGTTTTTTAAGAGATCCCCACACTGTTCTCCATAGTGGCTGTACTAGTTTGCATTCCCACCAACAGTGTAAGAGGGTTCCCTTTTCTCCACACCCTCTCCAGCATTTATTGCTTGTAGACTTTTGGATAGCAGCCATTGGTGCTCGACCTTCTTTATGGTCCAACTCTCACATCTATACACGACTACTGGAAAAGTCATAGCTTTGACTATACGGTCTAGGTTTGTAATAGCTTTTCTTATAAGGAGCAAGTGTCTTTCCATTTCGTGGCTGCAGTCACCATCTGCATTGATTTTGGGGCCAAGATATGAAATCTGACACTGTTTCCACATTTCCCTCATCTATATGCCATGAAGTGATAGGATCAGATGCCATGATTTTTGTTCTTTGAATCTTAAGTTTTAAGCTGGCCTTTTCACTCTCCTCTTTCACCTTCATCAAGAGGCTCTTTAGGTCCTCTTAGCTTTCTGCCATTAGAGTGGTATCATCTGCATATCTGAGGTTATTGATATTTCTCCCAGCTATTTGTCTGACCCTTTGCGACCCCTTGGAGTATAGCCTGCCAGGCTCCCCCGCCCTTGGAATTTTCCAGGTAAGAATACTGGAGTGGGTTGCCATTTCCTTCTCCAGGGTATCTTCCCAACCCAGGGATCAAACCCTGGTCTTCTGCATTGCAGGCAGACTTTTTACCATCTGAGCCACCGGGGAATCTACCTAGTCAAAGCTATGGTTTTTCCAATAGTCATGTACAAATGTGAGAGTTGGACTATAAAGAAAGCTGAGTGCCAAAGAATTGATGCTTTTGAAATGTGATGTTTTAGAAGACTCTTGAGAGTCCCTTGGACTGCAAGGAGATCAAACCAGTCAATCTTAAAGGAAACCAGTCCTGAATATTCATTGGAAGAACTGATGCTGAAGCTGAAATTCCAATACTTTGGCCACCTGATGTGAAGAACTGACGCTTTGCAAACGACCCTGATCCTGGCAGGAGGAGACCCTGATTGAAGGCAGAAGGAGAAAGAGACGACAGAGGATGTGATGGTTAGATGGGATCACCGACTCAATGGACATGTGTGAGTGTAAGTTCTGGGAGTTGGTGATGGACAGGGAAGCCTGGCATGCTGCAGTCCATAGGGTTGCGAAGAGTTGGACAGGATGGAGCGACTGAACTGAACTGGGCACATGTTGGCAATTTGATATCTGGTTCCTCTGCCTTTTCAAAATCCAGCTTATACATCTGGAAGTTCTTGGTTCATGTATTGCTGAAACCTAGTTTGAAGAATTTTGAGCATAATCTCACTACCGTGTGAAATGAGTGCAAGTGTACCGTAATTTGATCACTCTTTGGCAATGGCTTTCTTTGGGATTACAGTGAAAACTGAAGTTTTCCAGTCCTCTGGCCACTGTTGAGTTTTCCAAATTTGCTGGAATAATGAATGAAGCACTTTCACAGCATCATCTTTTAGGATTTGAAGTGTTTCAGCTGGAATTCTGTCACCTTCACTAGCTTTGTGTGTAGTAATGTTTCCTAGTGCCCACTTGCCTTCACACTTCATTCAGGATGTCTGGCCCTGGGTGAGTGATCACACCATCATGGTTGTCTGGGTAATGCAGAGTTTTTTTGTACAGTTCATCTGTGTATTCCTGCCATCTCTTCTTAATCTGTTTTGCTTTTGTTAGGACCTTGCCGTTTTTGTCCTTTATTGTGCCGATCTTTGCATGAAATGTTCCCTTGGTATCTCCAATTTTGTTAAAGAGATTTCTAATCTTTCCCATTCTGTTATTTTCCTCTTTTTCTTTCCATTGTCCACTTAAGAAGGCTTTCTTATCTCTGCTTGCTATTCTCTGGGACCCTGCATTCTGTTGTGTATATCTTTCCTTTCTCCTTTGCCTTTCACTTTTCTTCTTTTCTCAGCCATTTGTAAGGCCTCCTTAGTCAACCTCTTTGCCTTCTTGCATTTGTTTGGGATCTTTTGGGTCACCACCTCATGTACAGTGTTACAAACCTCTGTCCATAGTTCTTCAGGCACTCTGTCTACCAGATCTAATCCCTTGAATCTATTCATCACCTCCACTGTATAATACTAAGGGATTTGATTTAGGTCATACCTGAATGAGTTAGTGGTTTTCCCTACTTTCTTTAATTTGAGCCTGAACTTTGCAATACGGAGCTAATGATCTGAGTCAGAGTCGGCTCCAGCTGACTGTGTAGAGCTTCTCCATCTTCAGCTGCAAAGAATATAATCAATCTGATTTCAGTACTGACCATCTGGTGATATCCATGTATACTTTCTGGTCTTTACTTTCACCACCAGATATAACCACAACTGGGCATCGTTTCCACTTTGGCTTATCCTCTTCATTCTTTCTGTAGCTATTTCTATGCTCTTCCCCAGTAGTATATTGGACACCTACCGACCTGGGGGTTCATCTTTCAGTGACACATCTTATTGCCTTTTCATACTGTTCATGGGGTTTTCAAGGCAAGAATATTGAAGTGGTTTACCATTCCCTTTTCCAGTCGACCACATTTTGTCAGGCCCTAACTAGCAGGGACATGCCCTTCAGCTGTTCAGCGTAGCTGGATAACATTCCTAGTGCCCTGGTTGTCCAATGCTGGTCCTTGTTGAGCATGTAAACTTTCACTAGTCTCTGGGTGTCAGTCAACTTGTGGCTGGGGGTAGTGGCAAAGGCCTTGGTGGAGTGACTGGAAGGGGAGTCTGGGTAAGGCTGGAGCTGATGTTGGAGGACACCCAGAGTTGAGGGCACCCTGGCCTGTCCACTACTACTGGCCATCCTGAAGCCAATCTGCCACCCAGGAGTTGAACTATGGCATGTAAACTCTTAATTGTGGCATGAAAACTCTTAGTTGCTGTGGGATGTGGGATCTTGTTCCCTGACCAAGGATCAAACCCAGACCCCTTGCATTGGGAATACAGAGTCTTCACCACTGGACCACCATGGAAGTCCTTGTTTGGAGTTTTTAAATCACAGTTCCAATTTCAGAACTTGTGGTTGTTTTTTTTTTTTCATATTTTCTATTTCTTCTTGGTTCAGTTTTGGGAGATTGTACCTTTCTAAGAATTTATCCATTCCTACTCCCCTCCCCAGATTGTCCATTTTATTGGCATATAGTTGCTTGTAGTAGTCTCTTACAGTCCTTTCTATTTCTGTGGTGTCAGGTGTAACTTCCCCCTTTTCCTTTCTAATTTTATTGACTTGAGTCCTCTCTTTTTTTCCTTGATTAATCTGGCTGAAGTTTTATAAATTTTGTTCATCTTTTCAAAGAACCAGCTTTTAGTTTCATTGATCTTCGCTTTGTTTTCTTTGTCTCTATTTCATTTAGTTCAGCACTGATCTTTATAATTTCTTTCCTTCTACTAACATTAGGTTTTCTTTGTTCTTATTTCTCTAGTTGCTGATATATGTAAGGTTAGGTTGTTAATTTGACATTTCTCTTGTTTCTTGAGGTAGGATTATATTGCTATAAACTTCCCTCTTAGAACTTTTGCTGCATCCCATGGTTTTGGATCACTGTGCTTCCATTTTCACTTGTCTCTAGGTATTTTTTCATTCTTCAGTGATCCATTTGTTGTTTAGTAGCATATTGTTTAGCCTCCATGTGCTTGTATTTTCGCAGTTTTTTTCCCTTGTAGTTTATTTCTAATTTTATAGTGTCGTGGTCAGAAAAGATGCTTGATGTGATTTCAATTTTCTTAAATTTACTGAGGCTCATTCTGTGGACCAGCATGTGGTTAATCCTGGAGAATATTCCATGTGCACATGAGAAGAATATGTATTCTGCTGCTGCTAGATGAATGCTCTATAAATATCAATTAAATCCTTCTAGCCTAATGTGTCATTTAAGGCTAGTGTTTCCTTAATAATTTTCTCTCTGAATGATATGTCCATTGAGGAAAGTGGGATGTTAACTTTCTCTACTTTTATTGTGTTGCTGTTGATTTCTCCCTGTATTACTGTTAGTATTTGCCTTGTGTTTTGAGGTACTCCTATGTTGGGTGCATATATATTTACAATTATTATATCTTCTTCTTGCATCATTCCTTGATCATTACTTAGTGTCCTTCTTTGTCTCATATAAGAGTCTTTATTTTAAAGTCTATTTTGTCTGATATGCATATTTCTACTCCAGCTTTCTTTTGATTTCCATTTTCAGAGAATACCTTCTTCCATCCCCTCACTTTCAGTCTGTATGTGTCCCTAGGTCTGAACTATATCTCTTGTTGACAGCATATATACAGATCTTGTTTTGTATCCATTCAGCCAGTTTGTATCTTTTGTTTGGAGCACATAATCCATTTACATTTAAAGTAATTATCAAGGTGTATGCTCCTATTACCATTTTCTTAATTGTTTTGAATTTGTTTTTGTAGTTCTCTTTCTTCTTTTTGTTTCTCACCTGGAGTAGTTCCATTAGCATTTGTTGTAAAGCTGGTTTGATGGTGCTGAATTCTCTTAATTTTTGCTTGTCGTAAAGACTTTTGATTTCTCTGTTAAATCTGAACGAGATCCTTTCTGGATAAACTTCACTGTAGGTTTTTCCCTTTCATTACTGTAAATATATATTGTCACTCCCTTCTGGACTGCAGAGTTTCTGCTGAAAAATCAGCTGTTAACCATATGGGGTTCTCTTGAATGTTACCTGTTGCTTTTCACTTGCTGCTTTTATTATTTTTTCTTTGAATTTAATTCTTGTTAGTTTGATTTACATGTGTCTCAGCATATTTCTCCTTAGTTTATTCTGCATTGGGCTCTCTGCACTTCTTGGACTTGATTATTTCCTTTCCCATGTTAGGGAGGTTTTCTAATGTAATCTTTCAAATCTTTTCTTAGACCCTTTCTCTTTCTCTCCTTCTGGGACTCCTATAACTTGAATATTAGTGTGTTTATTGTTGTCCCAGAGGTTTCTGAGGCTGTCCTTATTTCATTTTTCTTATTCTGCTGCTCAGTAGTTATTTCCACTATTCTGTCTTTCAGCTCGGAGTTTCCCTGGTGGTTTGGCGGTAAAGAATCTGCTTGCCAATGCAGGAGATTCCTGTTTGATCCCTGCATTAGAAAGATCCCCTGGAGAAGGAAATGGCAAACTATTCCAGTTTTCTTGCCTGGGAAATCCCATGGACAGAGGGACCTGATGGAATACATACAGTCCATGGGGTTGCATAGAGTCAGACATGACTTAGTGACTAAACAACAGCAACAACAACTGTCTTTCAGCTCATTTATTCATTCTTCTGCCTCAGTTATTCTGCTATTGATTCCTTCTAATGTATTTTTCATTTCAGTTATTGTGTTGTTCATCACTGTTTGTTTGTTCTATAGTTCTTCTAGTTCCTTTAAACATTTCTTGTCTTGATTCATGCCTCCATTTTGTTTCTGAAATTTTGGGTCATCTTTACTATCCTTACTCTGAATTTTTTTTCAGGCAGATTACCTATTTCCTTCTTATCCATTTGATTTTGCAGGTTTTTGCCTTGCTGTTTTTGTCTGTAATCTATTTCTCTCTTCTCATTTTTGTTGATGGATGCAGCTGTGTTCCTGTCTTGCTGGTAGTTTGACCTGAGGACTCCAGCATTGGATCTTGCTGGCAGTTGGGTGGAGCAGGGTCTTGGTCCTGAGATGAGGACCTCTGAGAGAGCTCACATCAATTAATATTTCTTGGAGCCTGAATTTCTCTGGTAGTCCAGCAGTTTGGACTCAGCACTCTCACTGCAGGAGCTCAGCCCAACCTCTGGCCTGGCATTGAAGACCCAAACATGATGCAGCAAAGAAAAGAAAATGAAACAAAAACAGGCAAACAAAACCCAAGGCAAATAATAAGAACAAAACCAAACATACAAACAAAAAAGGATAACAAACAGACAAATAAAACCTTAGATAAATAACAAAAACAAATCCAAACAAACAAAAAAATAAACCAACCACCACCAATAAGAATCCTAGGAAGAAAAAGAACAAGAAGACACCCAAACAAACAAACGTGCCCTAAAACCCAAAACCAATAATAAAAGCAAAACTAACCTAATCAGAAAGCAAGGAAGGAAACAGAATAAAAAAACAAACTGAGATTTCCCCAGTGGTCCAGTGTTTAAGACTTCACCTTCCAATGCAGGGGATGTGAGTTTGATTCCTAGTCAGGGACCTAAGATTCCATATGCTCATGCCCCAAAAATCAAAACATAAAACACGAGCAATATTGTAACAAACTCAAAAAAGATGTAAAAAAAAAAAAGAATAGAAGATAAACACAAAAATTACAATGAGAAAAACAAAAATAAAAAAGAATATAGAAAAAAATAAAAAAACAAAATGAAACAGAATATCACAAAATACCTAAACAGGAAACCAACAACTATAATAAAAACAAAACAGAGACAATGAACAAAAAAGAGAAGCATAACAAAGAATAAAAAGTAAAATAATATTAGGAGAATTCAGTTCACTTCAGTTCAGTCACTCAGTCGTGTCCGACTCTTTGTGACCCCATGAATCATAGCGCGCCAGACACCCCTGTCCATCACCAACTCCCAGAGTCCACTCAAACTCATGCCCATCGAGTTGGTGATAGCAGCCAGCCATCTCATCCTCTGTCGTCCCCTTCTCCTCCTGCCCCCAATCCCTCCCAGGGTCAGGGTCTTTTCCAATGAGTCAACTCTTCGCACGAGGTGGCCAAAGTATTGGAGTTGCAGCTTCAGCATCAGTCCTTCCAATGAATATTCAGGACTGATTTCCTTTAGGATGGACTGGTTGGATCTCCTTGCAGTCCAAGGGACTCTCAAGAGTCTTCTCCAACACCACAGTTCAAAAGCATCAATTTTTCGGTGCTCAACTTTCTTCACAGTCCAACTCTCACATTCATACATGACCACTGGGAAAACCATAGCCTTGACCAGACAGACCTTTGTTGGCAAAGTAATGTCTCTGCTTTTTAATGTGCTTTCTAGGTTCGTCATAACTTTCCTTCCAAGGAGTAAGCGTCTTTTAATTTCATGGCTGCAGTCACCATCTGCAGTGACTTTGGAGCCCCCCAAAATGAAGTCTGACACTGTTTCCATTGTCTCCCCATCTATTTCCCATGAGGTGATGGGGCCAGATGCCATGATCTTAGTTTTCTGAATGTTAAGTTTTAAGCCAACTTTTTCACTCTCCTCTTTCACTTTCGTCAAAAGGCTTTTTTGTTCCTCTTCACTCTCTGCCATATGGGTGGTGTCATCTGCATATCTGAGGTGATTGCTATTTCTCCTGGCAATCTTGATTCCAGCTTGTGCTTCTTCCAGCCCAGAGTTTCTCATGATGTACTCTGCATATAAGTTAAATATGCAGGGTGACAATATACAGCCTTGACATACTCCTTTTGCTATTTGGAACCAGTCTGTTTCATGTCCAGTTCTAACTGTTGCTTTCTGACCTGCATATAGGTTTCTCAAGAGGCAGGTCAGGTGGTCTGGTATTCCCATCTCTGTAAGAATTTTCCACAGTTTATTGTGATCCACACAGTCGAAGGCTTTGGAGTAGTCAATAAAGCAGAAATAGATGTTTTCTGGAACTCTCCTGCTTTTTCGATGATCCAGCGGATATTGGCAATTTGATCTCTGGTTCCTCGGCCTTTTCTAAAACCAACTTGAACATCTGGAAGTTCACGGTTCACGTATTGCTGAAGCCTGGCTTGTAGAATTTTGAGCATTACTTTACTAGCGTGTGAGATGAGTGCAATTGTGCGGTAGTTTGAGCATTCTTTGGGATTGCCTTTCTTAGGGATTGGAATGGAAAGTGACATTTTCCAGTCCTGTGGCCACTGCTGAGTTTTCCAAATGTGCTGACATATTGAGTGCAGCACTTTCACAGCATCATCTTTCAAGAGTTGAAATAGCTCAACTGGAATTCCATCACGTCCACTAGCTTTGTTTGTAGTGATGCTTTCTAAGGCCCACTTGACTTCACATTCCAGGATGTCTGGCTCTAGGTGAGTGACCACACCATTGTGATTATCTGGATCGTGAAGATCTTTTTTGTACAGTTCTTCTGTGTATTCTTGCCACCTCTTCTTAATATCTTCTGCTTCTGTTAGGTCCATACCATTTCTGTCCTTTTTTGAACCAATCTTTGCCTGAAATATTCCCTTGATATCTCTAATTTTCTTGAATAGATCTCTAGTCTTTCCCATTCTGTTGTTTCCCTCTATTTCTTTGCATTGATCACTGAGGAAGGCTTTCTTATCTCTCCTGGCTATTCTTTGGAACTCTGCATTCAAATGGGAATATCTTTCCTTTTCTCCTTTGCTTTTTGCTTCTCTTCTTTTCACAGCTATTTGTAATGCCTCCTTAGACAACCATTTTGCCTTTTTGCATTTCTTTTCCTTGGGGATGGTCTTGATGCCTGTCTCCTGTACAATGTCGCAAACCCCCGTCCATAGTTCATCAGTCTCTCTGTCTATCAGATCTAGTCCCTTAAATCTATTTCTCACTTCCACTGTATAGTCATAAGGGATTTGATTTAGGTCATACCTGAATGGTCTAGTGGTTTTCCCTACTCTCTTCAATTTAAGTCTGAATTTGGCAATCAGGAGTTCATGATCTGAGCCACAGTCAGCTCCTGGTCTTGTTTTTGCTGACTGTATAGAGCTTCTCCATCTTTGGCTGCAAAGAATATAATCAATCTGATTTCAGATTTGACCATCTGGTGATGTCCATGTGTAGAGTCTTCTCTTGTGTTGTTGGAAGAGGGTGTTTGCTATGACCAGTGCATTCTCTTGGCAAAACTCTATTAGCCTTTGCCTTTCTTCATTCCCTACTCCAAGGCCAAATTTGCCTGTTACTCCAGGTGTTTCTTGACTTCCTACTTTTGCATTCCAGTTCCCTATAATGAAAAGGACATCTTTTTTTAGGTGTTAGTTCTAAAAGATCCTGTAGGTCTTCATAGAACCGTTCAACTTCAGCTTCTTCAGTGTTACTGGTTGGGGCATAGGCTTGGATTACTGTGATATTGAAGCTTTGCCTTTAAAATGAACAGAGATCATTCTGTCATTTTTGAGATTGCATCCAAGTACTGCATTTCGGACTCTCTTGTTGACCATGATGGCTAGTCCATTTCTTCTAAGGGATTCCTGCCCACAGTAGTAGATATAATGGTCATCTGAGTTAAATTCACCCATTCCTGTCCATTTTAGTTCACTGATTCCTAGAATGTGAACATTCACTCTTGCCATCTCATGTTTGACCACTTCCAATTTGCCTTGATTCATGGACCTAACATTCCAGGTTCCTATGCAATAGTGCTCTTTACAGCATCAGACCTTGCTTCTATCACCAGTCCTGTCCACAACTGGGTATTGTTTTTGCTTTGGCTCCATCCTTTCATTATTTCTGGAGTTATTTCTCCACTGATCTCCAGTAGCATATTGGGCACCTACTGACCTGGGGAGTTCCTCCTTCAGTATCCTATCATCTTGCCTTCTCATACTGTTCATGGGGTTCTCAAGGCAAGAATACTGAAGTGGTTTGCCATTCCCTTCTCCAGTGGACCACATTCTGTCAGACCTCTCCACCATGACCCTACTGTCTTGGGTGGCCCCACACGGCACGGCTTAGTTTTAAAAAATAAAAATGAAATGAAAACAAAACACAATAGCAAAAATTGAAATAACATAAAAATAAAAGAACTGATGCTGAAGCTGAAACTCCAATACTTTGGTCACCTAATGCGAAGAACTGACTCATTGGAAAAGACCCTGATGATGGGAAAGATTGAAGGCGGGAAGAGGAGGGGATGACAGAGAATGAGATGGTTAGATGGAATCACCGACATGATGGACATGAGTTTGAGTAGGCTCCGGGTGTTGGTGGTGGACAGGGAAGCCTGGCATGCTGCAGTCCATGGGATCGCAAAGAGTCAGTCATGACTGACTGAACTGAACTGAACTGAAAAATAAGAAATAAAGAATAACCAAAATACAAAAACAAAAAGAAAGAAATTCCCTTGGGCCTCTTGTATTGGTGTCCTTTCCCTGCCACAGCAAGCTACATCCAACCCCTGCTGTCACAGGAGGCCCTCCAAGACCTCTAGGTAGGCCTCTTTACTCTGTCAGTCCCACCTCTATAGGTGTTCCTTTCACTACATATGCTCCTGAAGGTGGCCTGGAGTACACGTGCTTGCATAGACCAGCTGGGGTGCAGGATTCCACAGGCATGTCTTCAGTGGCTGGCACAGCTGGAGAAGGTTTTGGAGGGGAGTAATGCTTGGACTGCCTGGAACTGTATGTACAGACGTGGCCCTGTTAGGGGTGGCACATGGGCTGCCAGGACCCGTGTGTCCTGTGGTGGCTTTGGTGGGAATGGGCCTCAGATCTGGGACCCATGCAGCCAGATGAGGCTTTGAAGGAGGCAGTGCTGGCCTATTTATACAGTGGATTAAATGTGCTGCTTAATGTCAAATCATTTTTGCACTCATAATGGATCACATGGTTTTCAGTCTTTCAGTTTGCTACTGGATTTGTTATGTTAGTATTTATTATTTTGTATCAATATTGCTAAGTGAGATTGGTTTGTGGTTTTCTTACATGTGAGCTTTTTTGGGAGCTCATGCATTTCCCAAACTGTTTCATGAAGTCCCTGACCATTCAGGGATACACTAATATTGGAGGAGGACTCCATTTAGTGCCAACTCCCCCTTCCTTCTTTGTGACACTGGATGGTTTCTGAGAGATTCTATATACTCTGCATATCTGTGGGAGCATGCTGTGCTGTGCTTAGTCACTCAGTCGTGTCTGACTTACTGTGACCCCATGGACTGTAGCCCTCCAGGCTCCTCTGTCCATGGGGATTCTCCAACAAGAATACTGAAATGGGTTGTCATGCCCTCCTCCAGGGGATCTTTTCAGCTCAGGGATCGAACCAGGTCTCCTGCATTGCCGGCAGATTCTTTACCAGCTTAGCACCCTGGAAAACCTTAACTGTGGGAATAAGCACTGTTAATTGTAAATGTGGAGATATTAGCACAGGGTCCTCAATCCAGATTGACTATTTATATAAACTGCAGAGTAATTTACTAGGAAATGATAAGTGATGGGGCTATCCTGTGATTTTACATTTGTCCTTTAAAACATCAATTATATTATTTATAAAAGTAATACTTTATATTAAGTAATTATTATATTATTAAGTCCTGATAATAAAAACCCCTTCACTTTACCATTTCATATCCCCCACTCTTCCTTCCAAAGTCAACAATTCTAGTTCTAAATCCTTCCCCACATATTATATCCATATTTTTATAAATGTGCTTATATTGCTGTTTATTTGTATATCTATTTAAAAATTTATAAGTGTCTTAAAAGGGCAGCTTGAGGTTTATATAATATAGAGTGAAAAGTATAGAGAGTTCTCATACACCCTCACTCCTCACTCCTGTCCTCCTCCCCTTAGTTTTCCCCATTATTCACATCTTGTATAGGTGTGGTATATTTCCTATAATTGACCAGCCAATATTGATACATTATTATTAGTTAAAGTCTGTAGACTACATTATACATTAGGGTGCATTCTTTGTTTTATATATTTTAACCTTAACACTATCATTCAAAATATTTTCATTGCCTCCTAAATCCCATGTGCTCCACCTAGTCATTCCTCCTTCTACTCCAACCCTGCCACTCCTTGCAACCATTGATCTTTTTACTTTCTCCCTAGTTTTGCCTGTTTCAGAATGTCATATATTTGGAAACATCTGGTATGTAGCCTTTATATATTGGCTTCTTTCACTTAGCAATATGCATTTGTTTCTTCCTGTCTTTTTGTAGCTTGAGAGATCATTTCTTTTTATTGATGGATAATAACCCAGTCTATGGTTGTACCAGACTTTATCCCTTCACCTACTGAAGCACATCTTGATTGCATCCAAGTTTTAGTAATTATGAATAAAGCTGCCACAAATATTTGAGTGCATATTTTCTGTATAGACATAAGTTTTAAGCTCATTTGGGTAAATACCAAGAGACATATTTATTGGGGATGAGTGTCCAAGATGGTGGAGTAGAAAGACCCTGAGCTCACTTCCTCCTGTGGGCACACCAAAGTTACAACTATTCAGAGACCAGCTATCAATGAGAACAACATGAAGACTAGCTGGAAAGATCTTCTACAAGTAAAGATATAAAGAAGGAACCCAAACAAGATAGGTGGGAGAGGCAGAGATGCAATATAGTCAAGACCTATACCCCCCATAAGCAGCCCCCAAATGGCAGGATAATTCTCCCCAACGAGTGAGGAGTCTGAGCTCCATAATGGGCTCCCCAGTCCAGGGCTCCTACACAGGGAAGATGAGCCTCCAGAACATTTGAATTTGAAAGCCAGTGGGGCTTACTTTTGGGAGAGTCAGAGGACTGTGGGAAATAGAGACTCCATTCTTGAAGGGCTCACACAAATCCATGCTCTCCAAAATCCAGGGCAAAAGCAGTAATTTGAAAAGAACCACTTGTCTCATGCTGGAAACAAATGATTGAAAGAGCCATTCTAGGGAGCTCATTCTATCATGAGGACATTGGTATTTGCAAGTAACATTTTGGAATCCTCCCTTTTTCTTATCAGTGCTGAGAGCTGGCCCTGCTCACTAGATAGTCAGCACCAGTTCTGGGATACCCCAGACCAAGCAGCTAGTCAGGCAGGGACACGGCCTCACTCACCAGCAGGCCAGCTACCATTGGATCCCCTTAACCTCCAGTCGCTCCAGGGACCAGCCCTGCCCACCAGAGGGTTCAGAATCCAACTCCACACACCAGTGGGCTGGTACTAGCTCTGGGACACCTGGGACTTATAGCCAGCTATTGGGACATGACTCTGCACACCAGCAGGCTGACATCAGCTCCAGGACCCCTGGGCCCTGCAGCCAGAGAGCCCAGGATCTGGGTCCACCCATGGGTAGGCTGGCACAACCTGAGGACCCGGGCTTACCTACGAAAGAGTGAGCATCAACACCTGGTACTCTATGGGCACCCATCCTGCTTATCAGCAGGTGGACACCAGCCCAGGGACCACTGTATCTGCAACCAGCAGTGCCAAGACCCAGTCCATCCACCAGCAGGCTAGCACCAGCCCCAAGACAATCTGGGCTTTAGCCCCACCAATCAGTAGGCTGACAATGGCTCTGGGACACCCCAAGCCCCACAGCCAGCCATATCAGAAACCAACTTCACCAAACAACAGGCAAACACTGACTCTGGGATCCTTAACTCCACAGCCTCATGACCTGGCTCTGCAAGCTAGTGGGCCAGCACTAGCCCCAGGAACCCTGGGGCATTGCAACCAGTCATCTGGTGAAAAAGATCATGCCTACCAGCAAGCCATCTCCAACACTAGGAGTTCCTGGGTCACAGAGCTAGCCATGCCAGAACTTGGTCCTACCCACAAGTGGCCAGCAGCCTTCACACTAGGCAACCAACTGGACTGGAATGGGGCCAGCCATACATAGCTGCATGCAAACATAGACAGCCTGCCAAAACAGAAAGGCCCACACAGCTTACATAGAGGGCAGTACCAGAGCAAATATCTCTGGTGATGAGAGGGTTGTGTACTGCTGGGTCTTACAGGACATATCTACATATAGTCACTTTTCCAGATCACAGAAATAACTAACCTACTAAATACATAGAAAATTCTCTATAAAAATAGAAGGTTAGGCTAAACAAGGTCACAGAGGAATATGTTCCAAACAAAGGAACAAGATAAAACCCCAGAAGAACTAAGTGAAGTAGAGATAAGCAATCTACTGTATAAAGAGTTCAAGGTAATGACCATAAAGAGACTCAAAGAAGTCAGGAGAGGAATAAAGGTACACAGAAGTCAGAAGTTTCTATCAAAGACTTAGAAAATATAACGAAGAACAAAACAGAGATGAAGAATACAATATAATTGAAATAAAAAATATATTAGAAGGAATCAATAGTAGGTAAACAGGAATACATCAGCAGCTTGAAGACAGGGTATTGGAAATAAACTGAATAGAAAAATAAAAAAAACCCCAAAATTTTATGCCCATTTAGGAGAACTCTGGGACAGCATTAGGCATACTGACATTCACATTACAGGGGTCTGAGAAAGAGAAGAGAGAGTGAAATGGACAGATAACATATTTGAAGACATAGTAGCTGGAAACTTGCCCAACCGGGGAAAGGAAAGAGACATTCAAGTCTAGGGAATCACAGAGTTGCAAATAAGATGAACCCAAAGAGGACCACACCAAGACATATTGTGAATAAAAAATAAAGAATATTGAAATCAGACTTCCGGTTATAAAATAAAGTTATAGGTATGAAATGTACAGCGTGGGGAATATAGTCAATAATTTGGGATATTTTGTATGATGACAGATGGTAACTATGCTTGCTTTGGTGATACTTTTGAAATGTATAGAAATATTGAATCACCATTTTGTGTAATAGGAACTACATAGTATTGTGGGTCAATTATATTTCAAAAACAAGCAAACAAACTAGTATGAAAAGAGATCAGAATTCTGGTTACCAAAGGTGGGAGATGGGGAAGGGGGGACTGGATGAAGGCAGTCAAAAGCTACAAAATTATAAATAGGTTTTAGAGATTTAATAAACAATATGATAAATATAATTAACACAGCTGTATGTTTTATATGAAAATTGTCTAGAGAGTAAACCCTGAGGGTTTTTGACACAAGGAAAAGCTTTTCTTCTATTTTTCAAATTTTGTATCTATATGAGAATATGGATAGTAACTAAACTTATTTGTGATAATCATTTCATGATGTATGTAAGTAAAATCATCGTACTCTATACCCTAAATGTATACAGAACTATTGTTTTTGTTCAGTTGCTCAGTTGTGCCCAACTCTTCAAGACCCCATGGACTGAAGCATGTCAGCCTTCCCTATCCCTCACCATCTCCTGGAGTCTGCTCAAACTGATGTCCATTGGATGGTGATGCCATCCAAACATCTCATCCTCTGTCATCCCCTTCTCCTCCTGATTTCAATCTTTCTCAGCATCAGGGTCTTTTCCAATGAGTCAGCTCTTCACATCAGGTGGCCAAAGTATTGGAGTTTCAGCTTCAGCATCAGTCCTTCCAATGAATATTCAAGATTGATTTCCTTTAGGATTGACTGGTTTGATCTCTTTGCAGTCAAGGGACTCTCAAGAGTCTTCTCCAACATCACAGTTTATATGTCAATTATATCTTAATAGAACTGGAAACCCCTAAAAAAGAAATAAAGAAAAAGCATTAATGTATATTAGAATAAAACATAAAACACAAAAGAAACACATTTGCTGGGTTGCATAAAAAGACTATGTTTAATTTTGTAAGAAATTGCTGAACTATCCTCCAAAAAGGCTGTACCATTTTAAATTCCTACTGGCATGAATGTGACATTACTGGCAATGAATGTGACATTGTGTCATTTGTATTTTAATTGGTAATTCTCTAATGATAAATGATGACATTTGATGTTGAGCACCGTTTCATATACTTAATTTGCCATCTGTATATCTTCTTTGATGTTGTCTTTTCATATCTTTCTCCAATTTTTAATTGGATTGTTTGTTTCTTTATTAAGTTTTAAGGTTCTTCGTACCTTGGGTACAAGTCCTTTATTAGATATAGATTAAAAATATTTTCTCCTACTCTGTAACTTTTCTCTTCACAGAGCCTTCCTGGAATAATTTTGGAAAATTCTGAGTCATCATTACTCCAAATATTTCTTCTATTTCTTTCTCTCTCTCTTCTCCTTCCAGTATTCCTATAATGCATGTATTACATTTCTGTAATAGCTCCACAGTTCTCGGATATTTTGTTCTAACTTTTCAATTTTTCTCTTTTTATTTCCATTTTGAAAGTGTCTATTGATATACTGGCTTAAACTCAACATTCAGAAAACTAAGATCATGGCATTCAGTCCCATCACTTCATGGCAAATAGATGGGGAAACAATGGAAACAGTGACAGACTTTGTTTTTTGGGGGCTCCAAAATTACTGCAGATGGTGATTGCAGCCATGAGATTTCTTTCCATTTATTTTTATTAGTTGGAGGCTAATTACTTTACAATATTTTCATGGTTTTTGCCATACATTGACATGAATCAGCCATGGATTGACATGTGTTCCCCATCCCCATCCCCTCTCCCGCCTCCCTCTCCATTCCATCCCTCTGGGTCTTCCCAGTGCACCAGCCCTGAGCATTTGTCTTATGCATCCAACCTGGGCTGGTGATCTGTTTCACTCTTGATAGTATACTTGTTTCAATGCTGTTCTCTCTGAAAATCCCACCCTCACCTTCTCCCACAGAGTCTAAAAGTCTGTTCTGTACATCTGTGTTTCTTTTTCTGTTTTGCATATAGGGTTATCATTACCATCTTTTAAAATTCCATATATATGCATTAGTATACTGTATTGGTCTTTATCTTTCTGGCTTACTTCACTCTGTATAATGGGCTCCAGTTTCATCCGTCTCATTAGGACTGATTCAAATGAATTCTTTTTAATGGCTGAGTAATATTCCATAGTGTATATGTACCACAGCTTCCTTATCCATTCATCTGCTGATGGGCATCTAGGCTGCTTCCATGTCCTGGCTACTATAAACAGTGCTGCGGTGAACATTGGGGTGCATGTGTCCCTTTCAGATCTGGTTTCCTCGGTGTGTATGCCCAGCAGTAGGATTGCTGGGTCATATGGCAGTTCTATTTCCAGGTTTTTAAGTAATCTCCACACTGTTCTCCATAGTGGTTGTACTAGTTTGCATTCCCACCAACAGTGTAAGAGGGTTCCCTTTTCTCCACACCCTCTCCAGCATTTATTGCTTGTAGACTTTTGGATAGCAGCCATTCCGACTGGCGTGTAATGGTACCTCATTGAGGTTTTGATTTGCATTTCTCTGATAATGAGTGATGTTGGGCATCTTTTCATGTGTTTGTTAGTCATCTGTATGTCTTCTTTGGAGATATGTCTGTTTAGTTCTTTGGCCCATTTTTTGATTGGGTCATTTATTTTTCTGGAATTGAGCTGCAGGAGTTATTTATATATTTTTGGGATTAATCCTTTGACTGTTGCTTCATTTGCTATTATTTTCTCCCAATCTGAGGGCTGTCTTTTCACCTTTCTTAAAGTTTCCTTTGTTGTGCAAAAGCTTTTAAGTTTCATTAGGTCCCATTTGTTTATTTTTGCTTTTATTTCCAGTATTCTGGGAGGTGAGTCATAGAGGATCCTGCTGTGATTTATGTTGGAGAGTGTTTTGCCTATGTTCCCCTCTAGGAGTTTTATAGTTTCTGGTCTTACATTTAGATCTTTAATCCATTTTGAGTTTATTTTTGTGTATGGTGTTAGAAAGTGTTCTAGTTTCATTCTTTTACAAGTGGTTGACCAGTTTTCTCAGCACCACTTGTTAAAGAGGTTGTCTTTTTTCCATTGTATATTTTTGCCTCCTTTGTTGAAGATAAGGTGTCTGTAGGTTCGTGGATTTATCTCTGGGCTTTCTATTCTGTTCCATTGATCTATATTTCTGTCTTTGTGCCAGTACCATGCTGTCTTGATGACTGTGGCAGCCATGAGATTAAAAGACACTTGCTCCTTGGAAGAAAAGCTGTGATCAGTCTAGACAGTATATTAAAAACCAGAGACATTACTTTGCCAGAAAAGGTCCCTCTAGTCAAAGCTATGATTTTTTCAGTAGTAATGTATGGATGTGAGAGTTGGACTATAAACAAAGCTGAGTGCTGAAGAACTGATGCTTTGGAATTGTGGTATTGGAGAAGACTCTTGAGAGTCCCTTGGGGTACATGGAGATCCAGTCAGTCCATCTTAAAGGAAATAATTCCTGAATGTTCATTGGAAGGACTGAAGCTGAAGCTGAAACTCCAATAATTTGGCCAGCTGATGCAAAGATCTGACTTATTGGTAAAGACCCTGATGCTGGGAAAGATTGAAGGCAGGAAGAAAAGGGGAGAACAGAGGATAAGATGATTGGCTGGCATCACCTACTTGATGGACACGAGTTTGAGCAAGCTCTGGGTGTTGGTGATGGACAGGGAAGCCTGGCGTGCTACAGTCCATGGGGTTATGAAGAGTTGGACATGAGTGAGTGACTGAACTGAACTGATTGACATGCATTCAAGCTCACTAATTCTTTAATCAGCTGTATCCAGTTTATTGATAAGCTCAAAATAGTCATCCTTCATTTTTCTTGCAGTGTTTATAATAGCTACTATTTTTTAGTTTAAAAAATTAATTTTTTATTTTAATTAGAGGATAATTATTTTACAATATTGTGATGGTTTTTGACATCCATCAACATGAATTGGCCATAGGTATACATGTGTCCCTCCATCCTGAACCCCTATCCCACCTCCCTCCCACCCTAGTCCATTTGGGTTGTCCTAGAGCACCAGCTCGGAGAAGACAATGGCACACCACTCCAGTACTCTTGCCTGGAAACTCCCATGGACGGAGGAGCCTGGTAGGCTATACAGTCCATGGGGTCGCTAAGAGTCGGACACGACTGAGCGACTTCACTTTCACTTTTCACTTTCATGCATTGGAGAAGGAAATGGCAACCCACTCCAGTGTTCTTGCCTGGAGAATCACAGGGACAGGGGAGCCTGGTGGACTGCTGTTTATGGGTCGCACAGAGTCAGACACGACTGAAGTGACTTAGCAGCAGCAGAGTACCAGCTTTGGGTGTCCTGCTTCATGAGTCAAACTTGCACTGTTCATCTATTTTACACTTGGTGATGTATATGTTTCAGTGTTATCCTCTCAAATCATCCCACCCTCTCTTTCTCCAACTTAAATTTCTTTCTTTAAGTCTATGTTTCCTTTGCTGCCCTACATGTAGGATCATCTGTACCATCTTTCTAAATTTCATATATATATGCATTAATATAAAGTATTTGTCTTGCTCTTTCTGATTTACTTCAGTCTGTATAATAGGCTGTAGGCTCATCCACTTCATTAGAACTGACTCAAATGTGTTCCTTTTTATAGCTGAGTAATATTCCTTGTGTATATGTACCTCAGCATTCTTATCCATTCATCTGTGGATGGACATCTATGTTGCTTCCATGTCCTAGCTATTGTAAATGGTGCTGCAATGAACACGGGTACATGTGTCTTTTCAATTCTGCTTTTCCTGGGATATGTACTCAGCAGTGGGATTGCTGGCTTGTATGGCAGTTCTATTTCCAGTTTTCTAAGGAATCTAAGCACTGTTCTCCACAGTGGCTGTACCAGTTTGCATTCTCACCAACAGTGTATGAGGGTTCCCTTTTCTCCATACCCTCACCATCATTTATTGTTTGTATATTTTTGATGATGGCCTTTTTGACCAGTGTGAGATGATACCTCATTGTGGTTTTGATTTGCATTTCTCTAATAATGAGTGTTTTTGAAATTCTTTTCATGTGTTTATTAGCTAACTGTATGTCTTCTCTGGAGAAATGTCTGTTTAGGGCTTTTGTCAACTTTTTGATTGGGTTGTTCGTTTTTCTGATATTGAACTGCATGAGCTGCTTGTATATTTTGTATATTAATTCTTTGTCAGTTATTTCGTTTGCTATTATTTTCTCCCATTCCGAGGGTTGTCTTTTTATCTTCCTTATAGTTTCCTTTGTTATGCAAAAGTTTTTAAGTTTAATTAGGTCCCACTTGTTTATTTTTGTTTTTATTTCCATTATTGTAGGAGGAGGGTCATAGAAGAGATTGTTTTGATTTATGTCAGAGAATGTTCTCCCTAGTGTTTTTCTCTAAGAGTTTTATAGTCTGGTTTTACATTTAGGTCTTTAATCCATTTTGAGTTTATTTTTGTGTATGATGTTAGAAAGTGCTCTAGTTTCGTTCTTTTACATATTGTTCAGTCACTCAGTTGTGTCTGATTCCTTGTGACCCCATGGACTGCAGCACACAAAGCTTCCCTGTCCTTAACCATCTCCTGGAGCTTGCTCAAACTCAGGTCCATTGAATTGGCAATGCCATTAAAGCATCTTGTCCTCTGTCATCCCATTCTCCTCCTGCCTTTAATTTTTCCCAGCATCAGGGCCTTTTCTAATGAGCTGGCTCTTCACATCAGGTGGCCAAAGTATTGGAGTTCAGTCCTTCCAGTGAGTATTCAGGATTGACTGGTTTGATTTCCTTGCAGTCCAAGGGACTCTCAAGAGTCTTCTCCAACACTACATTTTGAAATCATCAATTCTTCAGTGCTCAGCCCTATTTATGGTCCAAACTCACATCTTTACATGACTACTGGAAAAACCATAGGTTTGACTAGATGAACCCTTATCAGAAAAGTAATGTCTCTGCTTTTTAATGGGCTTCACTGAGAGCTCAGTAGGTAAAGAATCTGCTTGCAATGCAGGAGACCCTGGATCAATCTCTGCATTGGGAAGATCCTCTGGGGAAGAGAAAGGCTACCCACTCCAATATTCTGGCCTGGAGAGTTCCATGGACTGTAGGGGTTGCAAAGAGTCGGACACGATTTCCTTGCAGTCCAAGAGACTCTCAAGAGTCTTCTCCAACACCACAGTTTAAAAGCATCAATTCTTTGGCGCTCAGCCTTATTTATGGTTCAACTCTCACATCTATACATGACTACTCGGAAAACCAGAGCTTTGACTAGACAGACCTTTGTTGGAAAAGTAATGTCTCTGCTTTTTAATATGCTTTCTAGGTTTGTCATTGCTCTTCTTCTAAGGAGTAAGAGTCTTTTTAATTTCATGGCTGCAGTCACAGTCCACAGTGATTTTGGAGCCCAAGGAAATAAAGTCTGTCACTGTTTCTGTTGTTTCCCCATCTATTTGCCATGAAGTGATGGGACAGGATGCCACGTGATTTGTTTTTTGAATATTGAGTTTTAAGCCAATTTTTTCACTCTCGTCTTTCACTTTCATCAAGAGGATCTTTAGTTCCTCTTTGCTCTCTGCCACAAGGGTGGTGTTATCTGAATATCTGAAATTATTGATATTTCACCCTGCAATCTTGATTCCAGCTTGTGCTTCATCCAACCCGGCATTTTGCATGATGTACTCTGCATATAAGTTAAATAGGCAAGGTGACAATACACATACAGCCTTGACATACTCCTTTCCCAGTTTGGCACCAGTCTGTTGTTCCATGTCCAGTTCTAACTTTTGCTTCTTGAACTGCATACAGTTTTCTCAGGAGGCAGGTAAGGTGGTCTGGTATTCCCATCTCTTGTAGAATATTCCACAGTTTGTTGTGATCCACACAGTCAAAGGCTTTAGTGTAGTCAATGAAGGAGAAGTAGATGTTATTCTGAAATTCTCTACCTTTTTCTATTATGTAATGGACTTTGCCAATCTGATATCTGGTTCCTCTGCCTTTTCTAAATCTAACTTGAACATCTGGATTTTTTCTGTTCACGTACTGTTGAAGCCTAGCTTGCACAATTTTGTGCATTACTTTGCTAGCATATGAAATGAGTGCAATTGTGTGGTAGTTTGAACATTCTTTGTCATTGCCCTTCTTTGGGATTGGAATAAAAACTGACCTTTTGTAATCCTGTGGCCACTGCTGAGTTTTCCAAATTTGCTGGCATATTGACTGCAGTACTTTAATAACATCATCTTTTAGGATACTAAATAGCTCAGTTGGAATTCCATCTCCTGCAATAGCTTGGTAGTTTGATAGAGATTGCACTGAATCTATAGATTTCTTTGGATAGTATACTCATTTTCACTATATTGGTTCATTCAATCTAAGAACATGGGACCTGGTATATTTCTTCATCTATTTATGTTATCTTTGATTTCTTTCATCAGGGTTTTATAGTTTTCTGTATACAGATCTTTTGTTTCTCTAAGTAAATTTATTCCTAAGTATTTTGTTCTTTTTGTTGTAATGATGAATGTGATTGTTTCCTTAATTTCTCTTTCTGATTTTTCACTGTTAGCATATAGGAATGCTAGGGATGTCTGTGTATTAATTTTATGTTCTGCAGCATTACTATATTCATTGATTATGCTCTAGTAATCTTCTGGTGGCATCTTTAGGGTGTTCTATCTAGAAGATTCTGTCATTTGCAAATGGTTAGAGTTTCACTTCTTTTTTTCTCGTTCAGATTCCTTAATTTCTTTTTCTTCTCTGATTGCTGTGGCTATGACTTTCAAAACTATGTTGAATAGTATTGATGAGAGTGAGCACCCTTGTCGTGTTTCTGAATTTAGAGGAAATGCTTTCAATTTTCCACCACTGAGAATAATATTTGCTGTGGGTTTGTCATATATCGCTTTTATTATGTTGAGGTGTGTTTCTTAAATGCCTACTTTACGGACAGTTTTCATCATAAGTGCGTGCTGAATTTTGTCAAAGTCTTCCTCTGAATCTATTGATATAATCATATGATTTTTATCTTTCAATTTGCTAATATGGTGTATCACGTTGATCAATTTGTGAATATTGAATAATCCTTGCATTCCTGATCACTCGATCATGATGTATCATCTTTTTCATATGCTGTTGGATTCTGTTTGCTAGATTTTTTTAAAGGATTTTTGCATCTATGGTCATCAATTATGTTCACTTGTATTTTTCTTTTCTTTTTTTTTTGTGGAAACTTTGGTTTTGGTATCAGGGTGATGATGGCCTTGAAGAATGACTTTGGGAGTTTTCCTTCTTCTGAAATTTTCTTCAAGTTTTTGAGTAAGATATGTGTTAGCTCTTCTCTAAATTTTTGGTAGAATTCAACTGTGAAGCTATCTGGTTCTGGGCTTTCGTTTGTTGGAAGATTTTCCATTTCCATTTCAGTTTCCATGCTTGTCATGGTATATTCAAGTTTTCTATTTCCTTCTGGTTCAATTTTGGAAAGTTACACTTTTCTAAGAATTTGTCGATTTCTTCCAAGTTGTCCATTTTATTGGCATATAGTTGCTCTTGATAATATCTTATGATCATTTGTATTTCTGTGTTGTCTGTTGTAATTTCTTCATTTTCATTTCTAAGTTTATTGACTTGAGTCATCTCCCGTTTTTTCTTGATAAGTCTGGCTAACTGGTGTCTATTTTGTTTATTGTCTCAAAGAACGAGCTTTTAATTTTACTGGTCTTTGCTATAGTCTCCTTCATTTCTTTTTCACTTATTTCTGCTTTGATTTTTATGATTCCTTTCCTTCTACTAACTTTGAAGGTTTTTTCGTTGTTCCTTTTCTAGTTGTTCTAGGTGTAAGGTTAGCTTGATTATTTGATGTTTCTCTTGTTTCTTGAGGTAGGCTTCTGTTGCTGTGAGCTTCCTCCTAGCACTGCTTTTACTGAATCCCATAGGTTTTCTGTTGTATTTTCATTACTATTTATCTCCGTGTATATTTTGATTTCCTCTTTGATTTATTCAGTGTTCTGTTGCTTATTTAGGAGTCTGTTGTTTAGCCTCCATATATTTGTGGTTTTTAAAGTATTTTCCCCCTGTAGTTTATATCTAATCTTAGGGTATTGTGATCAGAAAAATTGCTGGAAAAGAATTCAATTTTTAAAAATTTACCAAGGCTTGACTTGTGGCCCAGGGTGTCATCTATCCTGGAGAACATTCCACGTGCACTTGAGAAAAAGTTGAAATCCATTGCTTTTGGGTGAAATGTCTTGTAGATATTAAGTCCAACTGCTCCAATGTATCATTTAAAGCTTTTGTTTCCTTGTTAATATTCTGTCTGGATTATCTGTTCATTGGTGTAAATGGGGTATTAAAGTCCCCCACTATTATTGTGTTAGTATCAGTTTCCCCTTTAATAGTTGTTAGCATTTGCATTATGTTTTGAGGTGCTCTTATTTTGGGTGCATAAGAAGAGGTGGCAAGAATACACAGAAGAACTGTACAAAAAAGATCTTCACTACCCAGATAATCATGATGGTGTGATCACTCACACTCACCTAGAGCCAGACATCCTGGAAAGTGAAGTCAAGTGAGCCTTAGGAAGAATCAGTACAAACAAGGCTAGTGGAGGTGATGGAATTCCAGTTGAACTATTTCAAATCCTGAAAGATGATGCTGTTAAAGTGCTTCACTCAATATGCCAGCAAATTTGGAAAACTCAGCAGTGGCCACAGGACTGGAAAAGATCAGTTTTCATTCCAATCCTTAAGAGAGGCAATGCCAAAGAATGCTCAAACTACTGCACAATTGCACTCATCTCACATGCTAGTAAAGTAATGCTCAAAATTCTCCAAGCCAGGCTTCAGCAATACATGAACCATGAACTTCCAGATGTTCAAGCTGGTTTTAGAAAAGGCCAAGGAACCAGAGATCAAATTGCCAACATCCGCTGGATAATTGAAAAAGCAAGAGAGTTCCAGAAAAATATCTATTTCTGTTTTATTGACTATGCCAAAGTCTTTGACTATGTGGATCACAATAAACTGTGGAAAATTCTGAAGGATATGGGAATACCAGGCCACAAGACCCGCCTCTTGAGAAACCTGTATGCAGGTCAGGAAGCAACAGTTAGAACTGGACATGGAACAACAGACTGGTTCCAAATAGGAAAAGAAGTACATCAAGGCTGTATATTGTCACCCTGCTTGTTTAACTTATATGCAGAGTACATCATGAGAAACGCTAGGTTGGAGGAAGCACAAGCTGGAATCAAGATTGCCAGGAGAAATATCAATCACCTCAGATATGCAGATGACACCACCCTTATGGCAGAAAGTGAAGAAGAACTGATGAAAGTGAAAGAGGAGAGTGAAAAAGTTGGCTTAAAGCTCAACATTCAGAAAACTAAGATCATGGGATCCGGTTCCATCACTTCATGGCAAATAGATGGGGAAACAGTGGAAGCAGTGGCTGACTTGATTTTCCTGGGCTCCAAAATCACTGCAGATGGTGACTGCAGCCATGAAATTAAAAGATGCTTGCTCCTTGGAAGGAAAGTTATGACCAACCTAGACAGCATAGTAAAAAGCAGAGACATTACTTTGTCAGCAAAGGTCCATCTAGTCAAGGCTATGGTTTTTCCAGCAGTCATGTATGGATGTGAGAGTTGGACTGTAAAGAAAGCTGAATACTGAAGAATTAATGCTTTTGAACTGTGGTGTTGGAGCAGATTCTTGAGAGTTCCTTGGACTGTGAAGAGATCCAATCAGTCCATCCTAAAGGAGATCAGTCCTGGGTTTTCATTGGAAGGACTGATGTTGAAGCTGAAACTCCAATGCTTGGCCACCTGATGTGAAGATCTGACTCATCGGAAAAGACCCTGATGCTGGGAAAGATTGAGGGCAAGAGGAGAAGGGGACAACAGAGGATGAGATGGTTGGATGGTATCACCGACTCAGTAGACATGGGTTTGGGTAGTCTCTGGCAGTTGGTGATGGGTAGGGACGCCTGGCATGCTGCGGTTCATGGGGTCACAAAGAATCAGACACGACTGAGCAACTGAACTGAACTGAACTGAATATATTTATAATTGTTATCTCTTCTTGGATTAATGCCTTGATCATTATGTATTGCCGTTTGTCTCTTTTAATGGTCTTTATTTTAAAGTCTATTTTATCTGATATGAGGATTGCTACTCCTGCTTTCTTTTGGTCTCCATTTGCATGAAATATCTATTTCCAGGCCTTCACTTGCAGTCTGTATGTATCCCTAAGTTCGAGCTTGATCTATTGTAGACAGCATATAGAGTGATCTTTTTTTGATATCCATTTGGTCAGTCTTTGTCTTTTGATTGGATCATTTAACCTATTTATGTTTAAGGTAATTATTGATAATTATGATCCTGTTACCATTTGCTTTATTGTTTTGGCTTTGTTTTTATAAACCTTTTCTCTTTTCCTGTCTAGAGAAGATCCTTCAACATTTGTTGAAGAGCTGGTTTGGAGGTGATGAGTTCTCTTAACTTTCGCTTGTCTGTAAAGCTTTTGATTTCTCTTTCAAATCTGAATGATATCCTTGTTGGGTAGAGTAGTCTTGGTTGTAGATTTTCCCCTTTCATCACTTTAAGTATTCCCTCTGGCCTGCAGAGTTTTTGTTGACAGATCAGCTGTTATCTTTATGGGGATCCCCTCGTATGTTATTTGTTGCTTTTCCCTTGATGCTTTTATTTGTTCTTTGTGTTTAATTTTTGTTAGTCTGATTAATATGTCCTGGTGTGTTTTTCGTTGGGTGTATCCTGTATGGGACCCTCTGGGCTTCTTGGACTTGGGTGGCTAATTCCATCCCCATTTTAGAGATGTTCTTAACTATTATCTCCTCAAATATTTCCTCATGCTCTTTCCTCTTGTCTTCTTCTGGGATGCCTATGATTTGAATGTTGGGGCACTTAATATTGTCCCAGACATCTCTGAGGCTGTCATCATTTCTTCTCCTTATTTTTTTCTTTTTTCCACTCTGCTTCATTTATTTCCACTGTTCTATCTTCCAGCTTACTTATCCTTTCTTCTATCTTGGTTACTCTACTGTTGGTCCCCTCCAGAGTATGTTTAATCTCAGTTATTGCATTGTTCATTACTGATTGATTATTCTTTATTTCTTCTAGGTCCTTGTTAAACAGTTCTTGCATCTTCTCAATCCGTGTCTCTTGTCTATTTATCTGCACCTCCATTTTGTTTTCAGGCTTTGTATCATCTTTGCTATTATTATTCTGAATTATTTTTTAGGTAGACTCCCTATCTCCTCCTCTTTTGTTTAGTTTGGTGGGTTTTTATCATGTTCCTTCACTTGCTGGATATTTCTCTGCCTTTTCATTTTGTTTAGTTTGCTGTGTTTGGGGTCTCCTTTCTGCAGGCTTGTAGGTTGTATTTCCTCTTAATTGTGGAGTCTGCTCCCTGTGAGTGGGGTTGGACCAGTGACTTGAGAAAGTTTCCTGGTTGGGGGAACTTGTGTCTGTGTTCTGGTAGATGGAGGTGGATCTTGTTTCTCTGGAAGGCAGTGCAGTTTCCAGTAGTAAGTTTTGGGGTGTCTATGGGTTTGGTATGGCGTTAGGCAGCCTGTATTTTAGTGTTCAGGATTGTGTTCCTATTTTGCTGGAAGATTAGTGTGGGATGTCTTGCTGGAGTTTGCTGGTTCTTAAGTGGAGCTGGTCTCAGTGTAGATATGGAGATTTTTGGGTCGGCTTGCATCTATTAATGTTCCTGGGGTTAGGAGTTCTCTAATGGTCTAAAGTTCTGGAGTTGAGCCTTCTGTCTCTAGGTTTCAGTCTTGACTTCTTACAGCAGCATCAAGACTTTGCCATTCACATAGCACAGAAGACAAAACTCTTAGGTCAATGGTGAAACAACTCTCCACAGCCAGGAACACCCAAAGGGATTCACAGAGTTTACAGAGAATAGAAGCAGGAGGAAGAATAAAGAGGTGACTAGGAGGAGAAAAGGAGAGTCAAAAAGGGAGAGAGCAATCAAACCCCAAAATAAGCAAATCCCTAAGTGAAAATGGGTACTAAAAATTAGACTCTTAAAGATACAAAATGAATAACAAAAGATCAAAAAGCAAAAATTATAAAAACTTAGAATAAAAATTAGACCATCAAAAGTACAGTGTAAAAAACAAAATGGACACAAAAATAGAAACACAGAATTTATTGAAAAAATAGTTTTTTTAAGAAACTCAAAAGTAGGCTATAAAAAAAAGTTAAAGGAGTAATAAAGAACCATATTAGGACAGTATAAGGGAAAAAAGAAAAAGAAGAGGGGAAGAAAGGGAAAAAAGAAAATTAAAAGAAATTTTTTAAAATAATAAAATTTTAAGAAAATTAAAAAATAATAAAGAAAAAATTTTATTAAAAAATTTAATGGGAGGCATGGGGCTATATATGTTGGTAGTGGGATGAATGTTCTTGTGGTTCCTCTGTTTTCCTACTCCAGTCGAATTGCCTACTCAGAAGGTCCTCCAATATATTTAGGAATGTCTCGAGCTTCTGTGGGCTCTGTGGAGTCGTTCAGTGTCAGATATTCCCTTCTTCTGGCTTGTACTTGTTGTAAAAGTCCAGAATGTCCCCTCAAATGCACAGTCTCTGTTTAGCTGCAAGATTTTAATCTGTTCCTCCTTCCACTTCTGGGGTAGTTCCCCCTTCTTTGCTTAGGTTGATCTCCTCTGCTTGCAAGTCTCTCTCCAGCATTTGATCTCCACCCTAACATGAAGGGGTGAAAGTGACCACTTATTCAGGCTCATGTGCTCAGTTGTGCTGGGGAGAAGGAGGGACACTGCAAATAAATATCACTAGCTTGTGTGGGAGCACTCGCAGGGGATGGACCCCATGGGGATTGCCACAGCTCAAGGTGCTATGTACCTCCCAGGTCCAAGCTGCTTGGGCTCCTGGTGCACCATGAGGGCACAGTCCCAGATGGGACTTACATCTCCTCAGAGGAGCTGGTCTCAGGTTGTGACACTCTCAGCAGATATGAACCATCCAGGATCCCAGGAAGACATGGGTAGCCACCGGAGGCCCGCTCATAGCTTGGAGGGAGAAGTGGTCTCTGGGGCCAAGATTACAGCGGACCCTTGCCTTCTGCCTCTAGCTGTTGTACACCAGCCTCTCTGCTTCCAGGGAGGGTTGTCAATGGCAGCTGGCTCACCCTCCTTTGATATTCTCTAGGGCGCAATCCTTTGTTCTGTGAATGTGCCAGGGGTCAGGGTTTGGTGTTAAAGCCTTCCCACAGGAAAGGTCTTTTGTTTTTCTTTGTTTCTCTGGCTCTCCCACGGTTTGGATTTTCCCCATTCTGTCTGTGCTATGTCACATTAGTCCCTTCAGAGTGTCCTCTCAGCATTCAACCTCAGTCCTTTCCCTAGGGACAGATGACACAGCCCATGCCTCTACACCCAGCCTCCACTTGCTGTGGGCGGACAAGGGTGTGTGAGCCGCTTCTTGGCTGGTAATTGCCATTCAGTGTGATTTCTGTGGTGAATGTTTTTGGTTATGCTGCCTTCTGAGATTCCTAAGCTTCCCACTGACCCCACCTGTGAGAGGATTTCCTATGATGTGGAAACTTCTCCTCCTTCAAAACCCCCTACCCAGGATGGGTGTCTGTCTTGAAATCCTTTATCTCCCTTTTTGTCTTGTCCTTTGTCCTACCTCATTCTGAAGAGATTAGTTTGCCTTTCTGGGTATCTGGGGTCCTCCACCAGCATTCACAAGTTGTTTTGTGGGAGTCACTCCACATGCAGATCTTTTGATATATTTGTGTGGGAGAAAGTTGTCTTTCTGTCCTATTCCTCCTCCACCCTCCCTTTCAGTAATTTTTTTAAAAGTCTTCATCTCTCTGCTTCTATCATGCATTAGTCCTTCCCCGTTGTCCACTTTTTCCATTACAGTTCTTAGCATATTAGTCACAGATGTTTTAAATACCTAGTCTGATAATTTCAAGATCTCTGTCATATCTTAGTCAGGTTCTGATGCTTGCTCTGTCCCTTCAAACTGTGTTTTGCTTTTAGTATGCTTTGTAATATTTTTTAAACCTGAGCATGATATACTGTGGTATACTGGGTGAAAAGAATCTGGTACTGGCTTTAGTGGTGGGCTTCTGCTCCAGTAAGCTGTGATTCTCTGTATTTGCCTCTCTCCAACTTAGGGGGTAGTGTTTAACCTTAATTCTCCAATGAATCTAAGAAAAAATGTTGACTTTCCATTTGTTCATACTTGTTCTGTGGACAGGAATTACAACTTCCAAGTTCCTTCCATATTGGATTGGAAACTGGAGGTTCCTATTCATTTATTTATGGTCACACTGCAAGGTTTGTAGGATCTTAGCTCCCCAACCAGGGATCTAACTCAGGTCCTCAGCAGTGAAAGAGTGGAATCCTAATCACTGGACTGCCAGGGATTTCCCTTTATTTATTTTTTATTTAATATTCTTTATTTTAAAAACAACTTTATGGAGCATAATTAATATACATGAAAATTAACACATTTAATGAGTACAATTTCATAAAAGTTAATGTGTGTATATGCCATGACACCATCACCACACTTAAATTAATGAACATACCTGCCATGCCATTTCTCTTTGTAACTTTTTCCTTCTGGTCTACTACACTTTCCCAAGGTTTAATAACTTGTTTTCTGTTATGACAGATGAGTTTGCACTTTTTGGAGTTAAAAAGTTTTTCACTCAGCATAAGTATTTTGAGACTACTCCAGGTTGTATTGTGTATGAATGACTCATTCCTACCTATTGCTGAATAGTATTTCATTGTATGGCTATATCATAATTTGTTTACCCATTCACTTGTTGATGGATATTTACATTGTCTGCTGGTTTTCGTTGTTAAAATAGAGCTGCTTTGAATAAGTCCTTTTGTCAGTATTTGCTTCCCTGGTGTCTCAGATGGTAAAGAATTTGCCTGCAATACAGGAGACCCAGGTTTGATCCCCTGGAGAATGGAATGACTACCCACTCCAGTATTCTTGCCTGGAGAATTCCATGGACAGAGAGGCCTGGGAGGCTACAGTCCATGGAGTCACAAAGAGTCAGACACAACTGAGCGACTAACACTTTTATTTTTTATTTTTTTTATTGAATGAATACCAAGGAGTAAAAAATGTGTATATGGTTGGTGTATGTTTCATTTACTGTGAGACATCAAACTGTTTATCAAAGTTGTTGCGCCATTTTATATTCCCATCAGCAGCATTCAGTTGAGTTCAGTTCAGTTGCTTAGTCGTGTCCGACCCTTTGCGACCCCATGGACTGCAGCACGCCAGGCCTCCCTGTTCATCATCAACTCCCAGAGTTTACTCAAACTCATGTCCATTGAGTCAGTGATGCCATCCACCCATCTCCTCCTCTGTTGTCCATTTCTCCTCCCGCCTTCAATCTTTCCCATCATCAGGGTCTTTTCAAACGAGTCAGCTCTCTGCATCAGGTGGCCAAATTATTGGAGTTTCAGCTTCAACATCAGTCCTTTATAGGGAAGTTCCAATTGCTCCACATACTCACTGGCATGTGATAAAACCTAGCAACTAATTTAAAAAATTTTAGACATTCTACTGGGTGTGTAGTTGTATCTTATACTTTTTATTTTTTATTTTATTAAAATTAAAAAATTATACAAACTGAAAGGTTACCTTCCATTTACAGTTACAAAATATTTGCTATATTCCCCATGTTGTACCATATATCCTTGATCCTATCTTACATGCAATAGTTTGTGCCTGCCACCCTAATACCCCTATATTTCCCCTCCCCCTACACTGGTAACTACTAGTTTTTTCTCTATATCTATGAGATCACTTCATTTTTTGCTATATTCACTAGTTGGTTAAATTTTTTAGATTCCACATATAAGTGATATTATATAGTATTTGTCTTTCTCTATTTCACTTAGCATAATGCCCTCAAAGTCCATTCATATTGCTGCAAATGGGAAAAAATTTTTTCTTTTATAAGGCTCAGTAGTATTTCACACACACACACACACACACACATGTATGTATGTATGTATATATGTATACCACATCTTCTTTATTGTTCTGTTGAGGAACACTTAAGTTCCTTCAATGTATTGTTCAATGTATTGACAATTATAATAATGTTGTTATAAATATTGGGGTGCATATATATCTTTTTGAATTGGCATTTTTGTTTTTTTCAGATATAAGTCCAAGAGTGGAACTGTGGGTTGTATGATATTTCTATGAGCTTCCTGGGTAGCACTAGTGGTAAAGAGACCACCTGCCAATGCAGGAGACATTAGAGACATGGGTTTGCTCCCTGAGTGGGGAAGATTCCCTGGAAGAGGACATGGAAACCCATTCCAGTATTCTTGCTAGAGTATCCCATGGACAGAGGAGCCTAGTGGGTCACAGTCCATAGGGTTGCAAAGAGTCAAACATGACTTCGGGGACTTAGCTGCTGCTGCTGCTGCTAAGTCACTTCAGTCGTCTCCGACTCTGTGCGACCCCATAGACAGCAGCCCACCAGGCTCCCCCATCCCTGTGATTCTCCAGGCAAGAACACTGGAGTGGGTTGCCATTTCCTTCTCCAATGCATGAAAGTGAAAAGTGAAAGTGAAGTCCCTCAGTCGTGTCTGACTCGTAGCGACCGGATGGACTGCAGCCTACCAGGCTCCTCCGTCCATGGGATTTTCCAGGCAAGAGTACTGGGGTGGTGTGCCATTGCCTTCTCCAAAGTGACTTAGCACATGCATTCTATTCTTGATTTTCTGCAGTGGCTGCACCAATACTATACAAGGATTCTCTTTTGTCCACATCCTTGACAATATTTGTTATTCAGGTCTTTTTGATGGTAGCCATTATGACATGTAGGAGGTGATATCTCATTGTGTGTTTTAAATTTTTATTTATTTTTACTGTAATTTTATTGGTTTGCATATGCTAGTTTCAGGTGTACAGCAAAATGAATCAGTTATACATATACATATATACACTCTTTTTTAGATTATTTTTCCATATAGGTCATTGCAGAGTATTGAGTAGAATTCCCCATGTTCTTCAGTAGGTTCTTCTCAGTTATCAGTTTTATATACAGTAGTGTGTATATGTTAATCCCAATCTTCCAATTTATTTCACCCCCTCCTCTTGGTAACCATGAGTTTTTTTCCCCCCTACATCCGTGATTCTATCTTGTAAATAAATTAATTTGTACTTTTTAAGATTCTGCATATAAGCAATATTATATGATATCTTTCTCTGACTTCACTCAGTACCACAAACTCTAAGTCCATCCATATTGCCGCAAATGGCATTATTTTGTTCTGTTTTTAAATAGTTGGATAATATACAAGTATACACATAGTAGTGTATGTATGTCAACCCCAGTCTCCCAGTTCATTTTACCCCCTTCCCCCTTTGATATCCATAAATTTGTGATTTACATCTCTGTCTCTATGTCTTCTGTGCAAATAAGTTTATAACATTTTTCTAAATTTCACACATAAGTGATATTATATTATGCTTGTTATTCTCTTTCTGACTTACTTCTCTCTGTATGACAGTCTTTAGGTCCATCCACATCTCTGCAAATGGCACAATTTTGTTCTTTTTTATGGCTCAGTAATATTGCACTGTAGATGTGTACCACATCTTCTTTATCCATTCCTATGCTGATGGACATTTAGATTTCTTCCACATCCTGACTATTGTAAAGAGTGCTGAAATGAATATTGGAGTGCATGTATCTTTTCAAATTATGTTTTTCTGTAGACATGTGCCCAGGAGTGGGATTGCTGGATCATATGGTTGTTCTGTTTTAATTTTTAAAAAACATCTGTGATGTTCTCCATAGTGGCTGTTCCAATTTAAATTACCACCAACAGCATAGGAGGGTTCTCTTCTCTCCACACTCTTTCCAGAATTTTTTCTTTGTAGGCTTTTTGATGATGGCTATTAAAGATCAGTGAGAGGTGATACCTCATTTTAATTTTGAGTTGCATTTTTCTAGTAATTAGTGATGTTGAGCATATTTTCATGTGCTTTTGGGCCATCTCTGTGTGTGTGTGTGTGTGTGTGTGTGTGTGTGTGTGTGTTTTGAGAAATGTCTATTTAGGTCTTCTGCCCATTTTTTGATTGGGTTTATTTATTTTTTTACATAGAACTGCATGACCTGTTCACATATTTTAGAGATTAATCCATTGTTGATCTCTTCAATTGCAAATATTTTCTCCCATTCTGTGGATTGCCTTTTCATTTTGTTTATGTTTTCCTTTGATGTGCAAAGGCTTTTGTTTAATATAGTCCCATTTTTTTTTTTATTATTCTAGGAGGTCAATCAAAAAAAGATATTGCTGAAATGTATAACAAAGAGTGTTCTGTCTACATTTTCCTCTAAGAGTTTTATAGTATCCAGCCTTACATTTAGCTCTTTAATTCATTTTGAGTTTGTTTTTGTGTATGGTGGTAGGGAGTATTCTAATTTCATTCTTTTACATGTAGCTGTCCAGTATTCCCAGCACCACTGTGAGTTGAGAAGAGTGTGTCTCAATACAATCCCTCAATACAATGGAGGGATTTCCTCCATTGTATCAATATATTCTTTCCTCCTTTGTTGAAGATTAACTGACCGTAGTTGCATGGGGTTATGTTTTGGCATTCTATCCTACTCCATTGTTCTATATTTCTGTCCTGGCACCAGAACCATATGTTCTTATTACTGTAACTTTGTAGTATAGTCAGAAGCCAGGGAGTCTGATCCCTCCAGTTCCATTTTTCTTTCTCAAGATCACTTTGACTCCTTAGGATCTTTTGTGTTTCTTTGTGAATTTTAAAATTAATTGTTCCAATTCTGTGAAAAATGCCACTTGTAATTTGTTAGGGATTGCATTGAATCTGTAGGTTGCTTGGATAGTATAGTTGTTTTCACAATATTGATTCTTCCAATCCAAGAACAAAATCTTCCCATCTGTGTAATTTTTGATTTCTTTCATCAGCTTCTTATAGTTTCCAGATTATAGGTCTTTTGTCTCCTTAGGCAGGTTTATTTCTAGGTATTTTATTCCTTTTGATGTGATGGTAAATGAGATTATTTCCTTAATTTCTCTTTCTGATGTTTCATTGTTAGTGTACAGAAATGCAAGAGACTTTCGTCTATTAATTTTGTAACCTCCAACTTTACTAAATTCATTGATGAGCTCTGGTAGTTTTCTGGTAGCATCTTTAGGATTTACTAAGTATAGTATCATGTCATCTGCAAATAATGACAGTTTTATTTTGCAATTGGAATTTCCTTTTTCCCTTTTCTGATTATTGTGGCTAGGACTTCCAAAACTATGTTGGAAAAAAAATGACATTGGATATCAAAATGTGACATTGGATATCCTTGCCTTGTTCCTCATCTGAGAGGGAATTATTTCAGGTTTTCATCATTCAGAACAATGATAGCTATGGGTTTGTTATATGTGGCCTTTATTATGTTGAGGTAAGTTCCCTCTATGCCCACTTTCTGGAGAGTTTTAAAATCATAAATGAGTTGAATTTTGTCAAAAGCTTTTTCTGCATCTGTTGAAATGATTGTAGACCTTTCATTCTTCAGCTTGTTAATGTGGTGTATCACACTGATTGATTTGCAAACATTGAAAAATCTTTGTATCCCCAGATAAATCTCAGTTGATAATGGTGTATGATCCTTTTAATGTGTTGTTGGATTCTGTTTACTAATATTTTCTTGAGTATTTTTACATCTATGTTCATTAGTGATATTTGCCTGTAATTTTCTTTCTTTGTGGTATCTTTGTCTGATTTTGGTGTCAGAGTGATGGTGGCCTCATAGAAAGAGCTTGAGAGTGTTTCTTCTTCTGTAGTTTTTTGGAAGAGTTTTAGAAGGTTAGGTGTTAACTCTTCTCTAAATGTTTGATAGAAATCGCCTATGAAGTCATCTTGTCCTGCACTTTTGTTGGAAGTTATTAAATCACTGTTTCAGTTTCAGTACTCGTGACTGGTTTGTTCATATTTTCTAGTTCTTCATGGTTCATTCTTTTTTTTGGGGGGGGGGTTGTACAGTCTTGCTTATAAAGACATCTGGCATATATGATTTGGGATGCGGTTTGGGAACAGGAAGGGGCAGCACATGGGGCAGGTGGTAGAGAGGGGAGCCCCAGGGCTGGGGAAGACCAGGGAGGTTGGACACAGATTCCACCTGTCCAGCTTCCCATCCAGAGAGGCTGCTCTACCCTTTGGGGTGGTGGAGGAGGCCCCATCCATCATCTCAGGCCACTGATAGCCTCATTTTGGTTCCACAAGTGCTTCCTGGAAGGTCCCTTAAACTGGCTCTTATTCATGTTGCAAAGACAAGAGCGTGTCCATGATCAGCTGAGGACCCCCAGACTGGGGCCTCTCCCACGTGACTGCAGTGTGGCACTTCTGCCCTAGGGAGGAGCACAGGCCTGAAGAATGGAGGATGGGATTGATGAGAGCCACGTGCAGACACTTTTGCCCACAAGTGCATCCTGTAGGAACACCCACCACCCACACATCTTAAGTCTCCTGGAAGGAGCAGGAAGCCCCCATGCCATCCTCTGGGGTGTCCTAGGGACAGTGTGAATTCAGTGGCCAGTCCAGGGTGGTACTGGGACAGCATATGCTGGCTGGGATCCTCTGGAGGAGGGCTTCTGGCTCTCTGGGACCTCAAACGCTCCCCACTTTCTCACTAGTCTCAGTGGGTACGAGACCATGGGGCAGAGTGTCTATTTCGGGTCTGAGATGACCCCACCTCTCCCCGGTCCACAGATCAGGCACATAGACCAATACCTTCTTCATGGTTCATTCTTGAAAGGGTGTATCTTTCTAAGAATTTTCCCATTTCCTCTAGGTTTTTTCTTTTTATTGACATATAGCTTTTTGTAGTAGTCTCTTATAATCCTCTGTATTTCTGTGTTGTCAGTTGTAACTTCTCTTTCTCATTTATAGTCTTATTGATTTGAATCCTCTTCTTTTTTTTCTCTGTGAGTCTGGCTAAAAATTTATCAATCCCCGCCCCCCTCAAAGAACCAGCTTTTAGTTTCTGTAGGAGACAGTAGGAATAAAAGAAAAGCAGACTCCAGCAAGGGCCACAAAAGAAATTTATAATTATTGATACACTGGATGCTATAAGGCATGAGACTCTTGGAACAAGTCAGAGGGAACAGCTCATAATCTTGAAAACAAGAAATGATTCTGGGGTTGGAAAACCGACCCCAGACTGTTTCTCAACTGGCCTCTCAGAGTCACACGTTTTACGTAACTGGTGGAAAATCTATAGCTAAGAATATTAGTCTTAAAGGAACAAACAACAACAACAACAACAACAACAACAAAAGAATATTAGTCTTAGTTACTGATTTGTTATTGATTACTGTTTCCTAATTACTCAATGGTTAATGATCATTTTGTTCTTTGGCCCTGAAGGCCACATGAGTTATAGTTTTACTCCCCGCATATTCTTTCATTCACGGCTGAAAGTATAATAAAGCTGGCTTGGATTCAGTTTCGGCACTTTCACTTTGGAGCGGTGTTTGTCCCCTGATCCTCGCTTTTCTCTGAATTCTTGTGTTTCTTTTCTCATTCTCTCGCTGTATCGCACTTTTGGAAACCCTGCTTGTCAAGCTGGTCTCAACAAGTTTCATTGATTTTTGTTATTGTTTTCTTTGTATTTCATTAATTTTTGTTGTGACCTTTATTGTTTCTCTTTCTTCCACTAACTTTGGGTTTTGTTTGTTGTCCCTCTTTCTATAGTTGCTTTTAGGTGTAAGGTTAGGTTTCTGAGATTTTTCTTGTTTCCCGAGGTATCATTGTATTGCTATAAATGTCCCTCTTAGAATTGCTTTTGCTCTGTTCCATAGATTTTGGACTATTTTTTTTTTTCATCTGTCTCTAGATTTTTAAAAATTTCCTCTTTGATTTCTTCAGTGATCCACTGGTTATTTAGTAACATATTAGCTTCCACATTGGGGTTCCCAGATGGCGCTAGTGGTAAAGAACCTGCCTGCCAGTGTAGGAGATGTAAGAGACGTGGATTTGATCCCTGGGCCAGAAAGATTCTCTGGATGAGGGCATGGCAGACCACTCCAGTATTCTTTCCTGGAGAACCCCAAGTGCAGAGGAACCTGTCAGACTACAGTCCATAGAGCTGCAAAGAGTCAGACATGGCAAACTTCACATTATTTTTTTAAATAGTTTTTTCCCCCTGTAATTGATTTCTAATCTCACAGCATTGTGGTCAGAAAAGACACTTTCATGGTTTCAGTTTTCTTAAGCACACTGAGGTTTCCTTTGTGGCCCAGTATATGGTCAGTCTTGGAGAATGTTCCATGTGTACATAAGAATGTGTATTTTGCTGCTTTTGGATGTGCACGCTAAGTTGCTTCAGTCATGTCTGACTCTTTGCAACCCTCTGGACTGTTGCCTGCCAGGCTCCTCTGTTCATGGGATTCTCCAGGGAAGAACACTAGAGTGGTTTGCCATGCCCTCCTCCAAGGAATCTTCTTTACCCAGGGATCAAACCCACATCTCCTGCATCTCAGGCAAATTTTTTACTGCTGAGCCACCAACAGAAGTCACTATTGAGTGCATATATATTTTTGATTGTTATATCTTCTTTTTAGATTGAGCCCTTAATCATTCTGTACTGTCTTTCATTGTCTATTGTAAAGTCTTTATTTGAAAGTCTGTTTTGATTTTCATTTTCATGGGATGCCTTTTTTCATCTCCTCATGTTCAGTTTGTATGTGTCTAGACCTGAAAACACAAGACTGGGAGCTGACTGTGGCTCAGATCATGAGCTCCTTATTGCCAAATTCAGACTTAAATTGAAGAAAGTAGGGAAAACCACTAGACCATTCAGGTATGACCTAAATCAAATCCCTTATGATTATACAGTGGAAGTGAGAAATAGATTTAAGGGACTAGATCTCATAGGCAGAGCGCTTGATGAACTATGGACGGAGGTGCGGGGAGCCGGCCTGAACGTACAGGCCCCTTACGGCCCTAAGAGAGAACAAAGGGTGGTCTCTCTTTGTCCTGCCACCCCTTCTTGTTAAAGTATAGACTGGCATTTATCTCCTTCAGGGAAAAAACACCCCGGTGACCTTTTGCCTGTTTTTCTGGTGCTGATAAACTCATCATGCTCAAAACCTGTTTTCCATCTAGATGATGTTCTATTGATGAAGCCTGTTTTCTATCTAATGTTCTATTGATCTTAATCATGTTGGGCGCTAGGGTAATTAGTGCTTTACTGATCTTGAGTGTGGGAATTTAAAACATCTGTAGCTCTGCACATATGCAAACCCTCGATCTATTCTTAGTAACTCCTGTTAGCGTATATATAGCCGTGGTATCCTTCAATAAAGTTGGCAGAGTCAGACGCAAGCAGACTCCGTCCCTCTCAACCCCATCTTTCTGAGTCTTATTTTTCCTAGGTACTCTGGTAATTGCGTTCTCCACCAGTTCGTTTGCCGGCAGGCTCCGGCACGGAGGTTCGTGACATTGTACAGGAGACAGGGATCAAGACCATCCCCATGAAAAATAAATGCAAAAAAGCAAAATGGCTGCCTGAGGAGGCCTTACAAATAGCTGTGAAAAGAAGAGAAGTGAAAAGCAAAGGAGAAAAGGAAAGATATTCCCATTTGAATGCAGAGATCCAAAGAATAGCAAGGAGAGATAAGAAAGCCTTCCTCAGCGATCAATGCAAAGAAATAGAGGAAACAACAGAATGGGAAAGACTAGAGATCTCTTCAAGAAAATTAGAGATGCCAATGGAACATTTCATGCAAAGATGGGTTCGATAAAGTTCAGAAATGGTATGGACCTAACAGAAGCAGAAGCTACTAAGAAGTGTTGGCAAGAATATGCAGAAGAACTGCACAAAAAAGATCTTCTCGACCCAGATAATCATGATGGTGTGATCACTCACCTAGAACCAGACATCCTGGAATGTGAAGTCAAGTGGTCCTTAGAAAGCATCACTACGAACAAAGCTAGTGGACGTGATGGAATTCCAGTTGAGCTATTTCACCAATCCTGAAAGATGATGCTGTTAAAGTGCTGCACTCAATATGCCAGCAAATCTGGAAAACTCAGCAGTGGCCACAGGACTGGAAAAGGGCAGTTTTCATTCCAACCCCAAAGAAAGGCATTCCCAAAGAATGCTCAAACTACTGCATAGTTGCACTCATCTCACACGCTAGTAAAGTAATGCTCAAAATTCTCCAAGCCAGGCTTCAGCAATACGTGAACGGTGAACTTCCAGATGTTCAAGCTGGATTTAGAAAAGGCAGAGGAACAAGAGATCAAATTGCCAACATCTGCTGCATCATCGAAAAAGCAGGAGAGTTCCAGAAAAACATCTATTTCTGCTTTTGACTATGCCAACGCCTTTGACTGTGTGGATCACAATAAACTGTAGAAAATTCTTACAGAGATGGGAATACCAGACCACCTGATCTGCCTCTTGAGAAACCTACATGCAGGTCAGGAAGTAATAGTTAGAACTGGACATGGAAGAACAGACTGGTTCCAAATTTGAAAAGGAGTACGTCAAGGCTGTATATTGTCATCCTACTTATTTAACTTATATGCAGAGTACATCATGAGAAACACTGGGCTGGAAGAAGCACAAGCTGGAATCAAGATTGCCAGGAGAAATATCAATCACCTCAGATATGCAGATGACACCACCCTTAACGGCAGAAAGTGAAGAGGAACTAAAAAGCCTCTTGATGAAAGTCAAAGAGGAGAGTGAAAAAGTTGGCTTAAAGCTTAACAATCAGGAAACTAAGATCATGGCATCTGGTCCCATCACTTCGTGGGAAATAGATGGGGAGACAGTGGAAACAGTGTCAGACTTTATTTTTTTGGGCTGCAAAATCACTGCAAATGGTGACTGCAGCCATGAAATTAAAAGATGCTTACTCTTTGGAAGGAAAATTATGACCAACCTAGATAGCATATTAAAAGGCAGAGACATTACTTTGCCAACAAAGGTCCATCTGATCAAGGCTATGGGTTTTCCAGTGGTCATGTATGGATGTGAGAGTTGGGTTGTGGATAAAGCTGAGTGCTGAAGAATTGATGCTTTTGAACTGTGGTGTTGGAGAAGACTCTTGAGAGTCCCTTGGGCTGCAAGGAGATCCCGCCAGTCCATCCTGAGGACAAAAGTTTCAAAATTTTACTGAGCACAGCCCTGCCCACCAGAAGGACAGGACCTAGCTCTATCCACCACCAGTCCCTACCATCAGGAAACTTGCAGAAGCCTCTTAATAACCTCATCCACCAGAGGGCAGAAAGCAGAAGCAAGAATAACTACAATCTTGCAGCCCACGGAATGAAAACTGCAGTCACAGAAAATTACACAATGTCATATGGCAGAAGAATATGTCCCAGATGAAGGAAAAAAATAAAACACCAGAAAAACAACTAAATAAAGTTGAGATCAGAAACATTCTGGAAAGATAATTCAGGATAATGAGACTGAAGGCCAATCAAGATCTCAGAAAAAGAATAGAGATGAGGATTGAGAAGATGCAAGAAATGTTTAACAGACCTAAAAGAACCAAAGAGCAAACAGATGAACAATACAATAATGGAAATGAAACTACACTGGAAGGAATCAATAGCAGAATAACTGAAATAGAAAAACAGATAAATGACCTGAAAGACAGAATGGTGAAAATCACTACTGCATAATAGAATAAAGAAAAGTCTGAAAAGAAATGAAAACAGTCTCTGAGACCTCTGAAAAGTGTTTGTTGCTCAGTTGTGTCTGACTCTGTGACCCTATGAACTATGGCCCACCAGATTCTTCTGACCATGGAATTCTCTAGGCAAGAGTATTGGAGTGGGTTGCCATTTCTTTCTCCAGAGGATCTTCCTGACCCAGGGATCAAACCTGGGTCTCCCACATTGTTGGCAGATTCTTTACTGTCTGAGCCACCAGGCAAGCCCCTCAGAGACCTCTAGGACAACATTAAATCCATCATTTGCATTATGAATCCCAGAAGGAGAAGAGAAAGATAAGGGACCTGAGAAATATTTGAAGAGGTAATACGTGAAAACTTCCCTAACATGGGAAAGGAAATAGTCATCTATGACCAGGAAGCACCAAGTCTGAGGCAGGATAAGACCAAGGAGGAACATACCATGACACATATGTAATCAAATTGACAAAAATTAAAGACGAACAAAAAATATTAAAAAGAACAATGGAAAAATGACAAATAACATACAAGGGAATTGCAATAAGGTTATTAGCTGATTTCTCAGCAGAAAATCTGCAGTCCAGCAGGAGTGGCACAATAGAAGGCAGAAACTACAACCAAAAATGCTCTACCCAGCTAGGCTCTTATTCAGATTTGACAGAGAAATCAAAATCTTTATGGAAAAGCAAAAGCTAAGAGAATTCAGCACCACCAGACGAGCTTTGCAACAAATGCTGAAGGACCTACTTTAGGTGGGAAAGAGAATAGCACAACCTTGCACATACATAAACTGCTATATCAAAACCTCATGCAAATAGCAAATGCAAAAACTAAAATAGATATACACACACAAAAGAAAGAGCAATCCAAAGATAACACTAAAGAGGGCGAACAAACCAGAAGAGAAAAGAGCAAGAGAGGAAGGGAAGAAAAAGCCTACAAAAACAGATAAGACAAATTAAAAAATGACAATAAGAACATAGATATTCACAATTACCTTAAATGCTCCAACCAGAAGACATAGACTGGCTGATGGATACAAAAACAAGATTCATATATATGTATATATTCTGTCTACAAGAGACTCACTTCAGACTTACTTCAGACATAAGGACACATACAGACTGAAAGTGAGGGGATAAAGAAAGGTATTCCATGAAAGTGGAAATCAAAAGAACATTGGAGTAGCAGTAGTCATATCAGACAAAATAGACTTTTAAATAAAGACTGTTACAAGAGACAAAGAAAGATACTACATCATTATCAAGGGATCAACCCTAGAAATGTAATGTAAATGTATATTTACACTTGTAAATGTATATTCACCCAACATAGGAGCACCTCAATATATAAAGCAAATACTAACAGCCATAGAGGAATAAATCAACAGTAACACAATAATAGTGGGGGACTTTAACACCCACTTTCATAAAAGGACAGATCACTGAGACAGAAAATCAATAAGGAAACACAGGCCCCAAATAACACATTAGACTCTAGGGACTTAAATGAAATTTATAGAGCATTCTATCCAAAAGCAGTAGAATACATATTCTTCTCAAGTGCACATGGAACACTCTCCAGAACTGACATGCTGGGCCATGAAGTGAGCCTAAGAAAATTTGAGAAAACTGAAATCATATCAAGCATTTTTTTCTGGTCAGAGCACTATGAAATTAGAAAAAAACTGCAAAAAGCACAAACACATGGAGGCTTAACAATATGCTACTGAACAAAAGAAGAAATCAAAGAGGGAATAAAAAATTACTTAGAGACAAATAAAAATGGAAGCACATGATCCAAAATCTATGGGGTGCAAGAAAAGAAGTTCTAAGAGGGAAGTTTGTAGCAATACAATCATACCTCAGGAAACAAGAGAAATCTCAAATTAACAACTGAACCTCACACCTAAATAGCTAGAGAAGAGGAGAACATAGGAAAAACACTCTCTGACATAAAGCACAGCAGGATTCTCTATGACCCACCGCCCAGAATATTGGAAATAAAAGCAAAAATAAACAAATGGGACCTAATTAAACTTAAAAGCTTTTGCACAACAAAGGAAACTTTAAGAAAGGTGAAAAGACAGCCCTCAGATTGGGAGAAAATAATAGCAAATCAAGAAACAGACAAAGGATTAATCTCAAAAATATACAAGCAACTCCTGCAGCTCAATTCCAGAAAAATAAATGACCCAATCAAACAATGGGCCAAAGAACTAAACGGACATTTCTCCAAAGAAGACATTCAGATGGCTAACAAACACATGAAAAGATGCTCAACATCACTCATTATCAGAGAAATGCAAATCAAAACCACAATGAGGTACCATTACACGCCAGTCAGGATGGCTGCCATCCAAAAGTCTACAAGCAATAAATGCTGGAGAGGGTGTGGAGAAAAGGGAACCCTCTTACACTGTTGGTGGGAATGCAAACTAGTACAGCCGCTATGGAGAACAGTGTGGAGATTTCTTAAAAACTGGAAATAGAACCGCCCTATGACCCAGCAATCTCACTTCTGGGCATACACACTGAGGAAACCAGATCTGAAAGAGACACGTGCACCCCAATGTTCATCGCAGAACTGTTTATAATAGCCAGGACATGGAAGCAACCTAGATGCCCATCAGCAGATGAATGGGTAAGGAAGCTGTGGTATATATACACCATGGAATATTACTCAGCCATTAAAAAGAATTCATTTGAATCAGTTCTAATGAGATGGATGAAACTGTAGCCCATTACACAGAGTGAAGTAAGCCAGAAAGATAAAGAACATTACAGCATACTAACACATATATATGGAATTTAGAAAGATGGTAATGATAACCCTATATGCAAAACAGAAAAATAGACACAGATGTACAGAACAGACTTTTGGACTCTGTAGGAGAAGGCAAGGTGGAATGTTTCAAGAGAACAGCATTGAAACATGTATATTATCTATAGTGAAACAGATCACCAGCCCAGGTTGGATGCATGAGACAAGTGCTCAGGCCTGGTGCACTGGGAAGACCCAGAGGGATTGGGTGGAGAGGGAGGTGGGAGGGGGGATCAGGATGGGGAATACATGTAAATCCATGGGTGATTCATGTCAATGTATGACAAAACCTACTACAATATTGTAAAGTAATTAGCCTCCAACTAATAAAAATAAATGAAAAATAAGAGCTAGAGAATGATGAAGAAACAAAACCTAATGTTAGTAGAAGGAAAGAAATCATAAATATCAGAGTGGAAAAAAATGAAATATAGACAAAGAAAAAAGAGCAAAGATTAATGAAACTAAAAACTGGTTTTTTGAAAAGATAAAACTGATAAATATTTAGCCAGACTTATCAAGGGAAAAAAAGGAAAGGACTCAAATCAATAAAATTAGAAAGTAAAAAGGAGACATTACAACTGACACCACAGAAATACAAAGGATCATGAGACTACTACAAGCATCTATATGCCAATAAAATGGAAAACTTGGAAGAAATGAACAAATTCTTAGAAAGGTACAATCTCCCAAGACTTAACCATGAAGAAATAGAAAATATGAATGGACCAATCATAAGTACTGAAACTGAAATTGTCATTTAAAAACTCCCAACATGGACTTCCCTGGTGGTCCACTGGCTAAGACTCTGCACTCCCAATGCAGGGGGTCCAGGTTAGATCCCTGGTCAGGGAACGAGATCCCACAAGCCACAACTAAGAGAATGATGTCCCAACTAAGTTTCTGCATGCCCCAAGTAAAAGATTGTCCATGTTGCAACTAAAAGATCTCACATGCCAAAACTAATGATTCTGTATGTTGTAATGAAAATTAAAGAACCTACGTGTTGCAACTAAGACCCAGCACAACCAAATAAATAAAACTAAATAAATAAGTAAATAGAAATTAACAAATAAAAAAGCTCTCAACAAACAAAACTCCAGGATCAGATGTTCCATGTTCAGAAATACAAAGGATCATGTTTTTGTTCAGTTGCTAAGTCTTGTCTGACTCTTTGCAACCCCGTGAATTGCAGCACGCCATGCTCCCCTGTTCTTCACTGTCTCCCAGTATTTGCTCAGATTCATGTCCATTGAGTCAGTGATGCTATCTAACCGTCTTATCCTCTGTCACCCTCTTCTCCTTTTGCATTTGATCTTTCCCAGCATCAGGATCTTTTCTAATGAATCAGCTCTTTGCATCCGGTGGCCAAAGAACTGGAGCTTCAGCTTCAACATCAGTCCTTCCAATAAATATTCAGGCTTGATTTCCTTTAGGATTTACTGGTTTGATTTCCTTGCAGTCCAAGGGACTCTCAATAATCTTTTCCAGCACCACAATTCGAAAGCATCAGTTCTTTGGCTCTCAGTCTTCTATATGGTCCAACTCTCACATCCATACTTGACTACTGGAAAAACCATAGCTTTGACCATCGGGACATTTCTTGGCAAAGTGATGTCTCTGCTTTTTAACACACTGTCTAGGTTTGTATTGATAAAGGAATGGCAAACCACTTCAGTATTCTTGCCTTGAGAACCACATGAACATTATAAAAGGAACAAATATATGAAACTACAAGATGAGCTCCCCAGGTCTGTAGGTGTCCAATATGCTACTGGGGAAGAGTAGAGAAACAGCTCCAGAAAGAATGAAGAGGCTGAGTCAAAGTGGAGATGACTTCCAGTTGTGGATGTGTCTGGTATTGAAAGAAAAATATGATGCTGTAAAGAACAATACTGCACAGAAACCTGGAATGGTAGGTTTATGAATCAATGTAAATTGGATGTGGTCAAACAGAAGATGGCAAGAGTGAACACTGACATTTTAGGAATCAGTGAACTAAAACGGACTGGAATGGACAAATTTAATTCAGATGACCATTACATCTACTACTGTGGGCAAGAATTCCTTAGAAGGAATGGAGTAGCTTTCATAGTCAACAAAAGTGTCTGAAACTCAGTACTTGGGTGCAGTCTCAAAAATGACAGAATTATCTCATTTCGTTTCCAAGGCAAATCATTCAACATCACAGTAATCCAAGTCTATGCCTCAACCACTAATGCCGAAGAAACTGAAGTCGAAAGGGTCTATGAAGACCTATAAGACCTTCTAGAACTAACACCAAAAAAGATGTCCTTTTCATCATATAGGATTGGAATGGAAAAGGTCAGTTTTCACTCCAATCCCTAAGAAAGGCAATGTCAAAGAATGCTCAAACTATCGCATAGTTGCACTTATCTCACACGCTAGCAAAGTAATGCTCAAAATTCTCCAATCCAGGCTTCAACAATACGTGAACTGTGAACTTCCTGATGTTTAAGCTGGTTTTAGAAAAGGCAGAGGGACCAGAGATCAAATTACCAACATTCGTTGGATCATCGAAAAAGCAAGAGAGTTCCAGGAAAATATCTATTTTTGTCTTATTGACTATGGCAAAGCCTTTGACTGTGTGGACCACAATAAACTGTGGAAAATTCTGAAAGAGATGAAAATACCAGACCACCTGACTTGCCTCTTGAGAAATCTGTATGCAGGTCAGGAAACAACAGTTAGAACTGGACGTGGAACAACAGACTGGTTCCAAATCGGGAAAGGAGTACATCAAGGCTGTACATTGTCACCTTGCTTATTTAACTTATGGGCAGAATACATCATGAGAAACGCTGGGCTGGATGAAGCACAAGCTGAAATCAAGGTTGCTGGGAGAAATATCAATAACCTCAGATATGTAGATGACACCACCCTTATGGCAGAAAGTGAAGAAGAACTGAAGAGCCTCTTGATGAAAGTGAAAGAGGAGAGTGAAAAAGTTGGCTTAAAGCTCAACAGTCAGAAAACTAAGATCATGGCATCCGGTCCCATCACTTCATGGCAAATAGATGGAAAAACAGTGGAAACAGTGGCAGACTTCATTTGGGGGGGGGGGGCTCCAAAATCACTTTAAATGGTGACTGCAGCCATAAATTAAAAGACGTTTACTCCTTGGAAGAAAAGTTATGACCAACCTAGACAGCATATTAAAAAGCAGAAACATTACTTTGCCAACAAAGTTCTGTCTAGTCAAGGCTATGGTTTTTCCAGTGGTCATGTATGGATGTGAGAGTTGGACTGTAAAGAAAGCTGAGTGCGAAAAAATTGATGCTTTTGAACTGTGGTGTTGGAGAAGACTCCTGAGAGTCCCTTGGACTGCAAGGAGATCTAACCAGTCCATCCTAAAGGAAATCAGTCTTGAATGTTCCTTGGAAGTACTTATGTTGAATCTGAAACGGCAATATTTTGGCCACCTCATGCGAAGAGCTGACTCATTTGAAAAGACCCTGATGCTGGGACAGATTGAAGGCAGGAGAAGGGGATGACAGAGGATGAGACGGTTGGATGGCATCACCGATTCAATGGACATGAGTTTGAGTAAACTGGGAGTTGGTGGCCTGGCGTGCTGCAGTCCATGGGGTCTCAAAGAGTCAGACACGACTGAGGGACTGAACTGAACTGAACTGAACTGATGTTCTTCCTTTTTATAAATCACACTGCTTATTCCCCAATATATTTCCACCATCACATTAGCTTTTTGTGATGCTGTGGACTTTTCCTCTTTGCTTTCCTTGTTAAAAAAAATTCATTTTACGATTTTTTCTCTTTTTTTCTTATGTCACATGGTTTATTCCCCTTACATATTTCCACCTCCATATTAGCCTTTTGCAATGTAGTGGAGTTTTCCTCTTTGTGTTTCTGGTCCAAAAAAAGCAAGAAAAATCATTTTAGTTTTTTTTTTCTCCTCAGTTAAAAAATTTTTTTCTTAATGAGTTTTTTGGATTTTGTTTTGGATATATTCAACTGCTTTTCCTACTATTCTTTACTGGCTGTCGGTATTCCTGAATATATATAAATCTTTTCCATACACGTCTATTCATCTTTGCTTTTCTATTTTTTCTTTTTTCTCTCTCTCTTTTTATTTTTGAATCCTCTTCTCCACCTCCCTTTTCTCTTTTCCCTCACTTTCTCTCTTTCTTTTTTTTCTCTCTCTTTTTTCTTCTCCCCTTTTCCCTTCACTGTTTCTTCTTTCACCAAGTAAGTTAAATTGTTGAACTGTCTAGGCTATATTTCCCAGTTGGCTTTCTGATCATACTCAGATTTACAAATTGAGAATTAACTAACTCTGCTTTCAATTGGTTGATATCACCTCTTGTTTTCCTTGCTCACCAAGTCAGTCTCCTATATTCTTTTCTTTAGAATGCTTTGGTTATAACTGTATGTGTGGAAGTGTGTGTGTATATGTCCCAGTATTTCTGTAATTATCTACTTGATCTCCTCCCACTAGAGCACAGGCACAAGTAACCCCAAACAAGAAATCAACACAAACCACCCAACCAACATTTCCCTTCAAGGGCAAAAATTAAAAGGAAGAAGTAGTACAACTCTAAAGACTGGGAAAAGAAGACCTCAAGTGGAGCAAGTTAGAAAAAAAAGATGATGAAAAGACAGAAAAAAACAACACAAATGAAAGAGCAAGGTAGAAATTCATAAGACCAAACAAACAAAGTGGAAATAAGTTATCTCCCTGAATGAGATTTAGACTAATGATAGTAAAGATGCTCCAAAGACTTGAAAATAGAATGGAGAAAATGCAAGAAGCATTTAACATAGTTAACACAATCACCAAGGACATAGAAGAAATAAAGAATAAGCAAACAGAATAACATAACTACAAAATTAAAAATACTCTAGAAAGAACCCAGAATGGAATAACTGAGGCAGAGGAACAGATAAGTGAGCTGGAGGATATAATAGTGGAAATAACTGCTGAAAAGCAGAATAGAGGGAAAGGAATGAAAAGAATTGATGAAAGCCTCAGAGACCTTTGGGACAATATTAAACACTCCAATATTCGAGTTATAGGGGTCCCAGAAGAAGAAGAAAAAAAGAAAGGCACTGAGAAATTTTTTGAAGAAATTATAGTTGAAAACTTCCCCAAGATGGAAAAGGAAATAGTCAATCAAGTCCAAGAAGCACAAAGAGTCCCCTACAGGTTAAACCCAAGGAGAAACACATGGAGACACATATTAATCAAGCTAACAGAGATCAAGCACAAAGCAAGAATATTAAAAGCAGCAAGGGAAAAGCAACAAGTAACATACAAGGGAAACCCCATATGATTAACAGCGGATCTTTCAGCAGAAACTCTATAGGCTAGAAGGGAATGGCAGGATATGTTTAAAGTACTGAAAGAGAAAGATCTACAACCATGATTACTATACCCAGCAAAGATCTCATTCAAAAATTTGACAGAGAAATCAAAAGCTTTACAGACAAGCAGAAACTGAGAGAATTTAGTACCACCAAATCAGCCTTGCAACAAATGCTAAAGGGATTTACATAGCCAGTAAACACAAGAGAAAGGAATGGCCTACAAAAACAAACCCAAAACAATCAAGAAAATTCCAATAGGAACATATATATCAATAATTACCTTAAATGTAAATGGATTAAATGTACCAACCAAAAGATACAGACTGACAAAATGAATACAAAACCAAGACCCATATATATGCTGCCTACAGGAGACCCACTTCAGAACTAGAGACACATACAGAGTGAAAGTAAAAAGATGGAAAAAGATATTCCACGCAAATGGAAACCCAAAGAAAGTTGGAGTGGCAATCCTTACTTCAGACAAAATGGACTTTAAAATAAAGAATATCATAAGAGACTAAGAAGGACATTACATAATGATCAAAGGATCAATTCAAGAAGAAGACAGAACAATTGTAAATGTCTGTGCACCCAACATAGGAGCACCTCAATACATAAGGCAAACACTAACAGGCATAAGAGGAGAAATCGACAGCAACACAGTAATACTAGCGGACTTTAACACCCCACTGTCATCAATGGACAGATCATCACAATAAAGAATCAATAAGGAAACACAAACCTTAAATGAAACATTAGACCAAATGGACTTATTTGATAACCTCAGGACTTTGCATTCAAATGCAGAGGAATACACTTTCTTCTCAAGTGCACATGGAACATTCTCCAGGATAGACCACATCTTGGGCCACAAATCAAGACTCATTAAATTTAAGAAAATTGAAATTGTATCAAGTACCTTCTCTGACCACAGTGCTATGAGACTAGATATCAACTACAGAAAAAAAAAAAACCACAGCAAAAAACACAAACTCATGGAGATTAAACAACACATTACTAAATAACCAAAAGGTTACTGAAGAAATAAAAAAAGAAATCAAAAGATTCCTAGAAACAAGTGACAATGAAAACACGACGACCCAAAACCTATGGAACTCAGCAAAAGCAGTTCTAAGAGGGACGTTTATAGTGATACAATCATACCACAGGAAGCAAGAAAAGCATTGAACAGACAGCCTAACTCTACATCTAAAGCAGCTGGCAAAAGAACAAAAATCTCCAAAGTCAACAGAAGGAAGGATATCATAAAAATCAGAGCAAAAATAAACAAAAAAGAAATGAAGAAAACAATAGCAAAGATAAATAAAACTAAAAGCTGGTTCTTTGAGACGATTAACAAAATTGACAAACCACTAGTCAGGCTCAGCCAAAAAAAAAAAAAAAAAAAAAAAAAAAAAGGAGAAAAATCATATCAATAAAATTAAAAATGAAAAAAGGAGAGGTTACAACAGACAGCACAGAGATACATAGGATCATAAGAGAATATTATTAGCAACTATATATTAATAAAATGGACAACATAGAGAAAATGGACAGATACTTGGAAAAGTATCTGCCTCCCAAGACTGAACCAAGAAGAAATAGAAATTATTAACAACCCAATTACAAACACTGAAATTGAAACAGTGATAAAAAAATTCTCCCCCAAAACAAAAGCCCAGGGCCAGATGGCTTCATAGGGGAGTTCTATCAAACATTCACAGAACAGTTAATGCCTATTTTTCTGAAACTATTCCAAAAAATTGCAGAGGAAGGAACACTTCCACTCATTCTATGAGGCCACAATCACCCTGATACCAGAACCAGGGAAAGATACCACGAAAAAAGAAAATTACAGGCCAATGTCACTGATGAACATAGATGCAAAAATCCTCAACAAAATTCTAGCAAACAGAATCCAACAACACATTAAAAAGCTCATGCGCCATGATCAAGTCAAGTTTATTTCAGGGATGCAAGGATTATTCAAGATATGCAAGTCATTCAACATGATACACCATATCAACAAATTGAAAGATAAAAACCACATGATCATCTCAATAGATGCAGAAAAAGCTTTTGGCAAAATCCAGCATCGATTTATGGCAAAAACGCTTCAAATAATGGGCAGAGAAGGAACCTATCTCAACAAAGTAAAGGCCATATATGAAAAGCCCACAGCAAACATTATTCTCAATGGTGAAAATCTAAAAGCTTTCTCTCTAAGACCAGGAACAAGACAAGGGTGTGCACTATCTCCACTATTTTTCAACATGGTTTTGGAAGTCCTAGCTACAGCAATTAGAGAAGAAAAAGCAATAAAAGGAATCCAGATAGGAAAAGAAGATGTAAAACTCTCACTGTTTGCAGATGACATGATACTATACATAGAAAACCCAAAAGAAACTATCAGAAAATTACTAGAGCTAATCAGTGAATTCAGCAAGGTCGCGGGATACTAGGTCAATACACAGAAATCACTTGCACTCCTATAAACTAACAATGAAAAACCAGAAAGAGAAATTAAGGAGTGAACACCATTCACCATTGCAACAAAAAGAATAAAATATCTAGGAATATATCTACCTAAGGAAACAAAAGCCTGTATACGGAAAACTATAAGACACTGATGAAAGAAATTAAAGATGACATAAACAGACGAGAGACATTCCATGTTCCTGGGTGGGAAGAATCAATATTGTGAAAATGACTACACTACCAAATGCAGTCTACAGATTCAATGTGGTCCCTATCAATTTACTAATGGTTTTTTTTTCACAGAACTAGAACAAAAAATTTCACAATTCATATGGAAACCCAAAAGACCCTGAAGAGCCAAAGCAGTCTTGAGAAAGAAGAATGAAGCTGGAGGAATCAATCAACCAGACTTCAGACTTCAGACTGTACTACAAAACTACAGTCATCAAGACAATATGTTACTGGTACAAAAACATAAATATAGATCAATGGAACAAGATAGAGAACTCAGAGATAAACCCACACACCTGTGGGGTACCTTATTTTTGGCAAAGGAGGCAAGAATATACACTGGGGCAAAGACAGCGTCTTCAATAAGTGGTGCTTTGAAAACTGTACAGTTGCATGCAAAAGAATGAAATTAGATCACTACCTAATGCCATACACAAAGATAAACTCAAAATGGATTAAAGACCTAAATGGAAGACCATAAACTATTAAATTCTTAGAGGGGAACATAGGCAGAACACTCAATGACATAAATCAAAGCAGGATCTTCTGTGATCTACCCCTAGAGTAATGGAAATGAAAACAAAAGTAAGCAAGTGGGACCTAATTAAACTTAAAATCTTTTGGACAACAAAGGAAACAACAAACAAGGTGAAAAGACATCCCTCAGAATGGGAGAAAATAATAGCAAAGGAAACAACTGATGAAGAATTAATTTCCAAAATATACAAGCAGCATACACAACTCAATACCAAAAAAGCAAACAACCCAATCTAAAAGTGGGAAAGGGACCTGAAGAGACATTTCTCAAAAGAAGACATACAGATGGCTAACAAGCACATGAAAAGATGCTTAATATCACTCATTATCAGGAAAATGTAAATCAAAACTATAATGATATACCACCTCACACCAGTCAGAATGGCCATCATCAAAAAGTCTACAGCCAATAAATGCTGGAGAGGGTGTAGAGAAAAGGGAACACTCTTGCATTGCTGGTGGGAAATGTAAACTGATACAGCCACTATGGAAGACGGTATGGAGAGTCCTTAAAAAGCTAGGAATAAAACCACCATATGACCCAGCAATCCCACTCCTAGGCATATACCCTGAGGAAATCAAAACTGAAAAAGACACATGTACCCCAATGTTCACTGAAGCTCTATTTACAATAGCTAGAACATGGAAGGAACCTAGATGTCTATAGAAAGATGAATGGATAAAGAATCTGTGGTACATATATACAATGGAATACTATTCAGCCATAAAAAAGAATGCACTTGTATCTGTTCTAATGAGGTGGATGAAACTAGAGCCCGTTATACAGAGTGAAGTAAGTCAGAAAGAGAAATATAAATATCATATACTGACACAATATATGGAACCTGAAGACATGGCACTGATGAATTTATTTTCAGGGCAGCAATGGTGAAACAGACATAGAGAACAGACCTATGGACAAGGTGGGAGGAAAGGAGGGAGAAGGGGAGATGTATGGAGACAGTAACATAGAAATTTACTATTCCATGTGTAAAACAGATAGCCAATGGGAATTTGCTGTAAGACCTGGGGAACTCAAACAGGGCCTCTGTGACAGGCTAAAGGGTGAGGCGTGAAGGGGGATAGGAGGGGGATCTTGGAGGGAGGGGACATGAGTATACATATGGCTGATTCTTGTTGGTGTATGACAGAAAACCACAAAATTCTATAAAGCAATTATCCTTCAATAAAAAATTAAATAAAATAAATTGTTGATATAAAAGACTTCAGGGAGAAATGTCAATAACCTCAGATGTGCAGTTGACTCCACCCTTTTGGCAGAAAGCAAAGGGGAACTAAAGAGCCTCTTGATGAAGGTGAAAGATGAGAGTGAAAAATCCAGTTTAAAACTTGAGATTCAAAAAACTAAAACCATGGCATCCATTCCTACCACTTCACAGCAAATAGATGGTGATAAAGAGGAAACAGTAACAGACTTTATTTTCTTGGGCTCCAAAATCACTGCAAATGGAAACGGCAGCCTTGAAATTAAAAGCTGCTTGGTCCTTGGAAGAAAAACTATGACAAACCTAGACAGCATCTTAAAAAGCAGAGACATCACTTTGCTGACAAATGTCTCTATGGTCAAAGCTATGGTTTTTCCAGCAGTCATGTATGGATGTGAGAGTTGCACCATATAGAAGTTTGAGTGCCAAAGAGTTCATGATTTCGAACTGTGGTGCTGGAGAAGACACTTAAGAGCCTCTTGGACAGACAGTAAGGAGATCAAACCAGTCAATCCGAAAGGAAATCATTCATTGGAAGGACTGATGCTGAAGTTGAAGCTCCAATACTTACTTTGGCCAACTCTTCGGAAGAGCCAGTTCAGTTCAGTCGCTTAGTCATGTCCACCTCTTTGCGACCCTATGGATTGCAGCACACCAGGCTTCCCTGTCCATCACAAACTCCTGGAGCTTACTCAAACTCATGTCCATCAAGTCAGTGATGCCATCCAACCATCTCATCCTCTATTGTCCCCTTTTCCCACCTTCAGTCTTTCCTAGCATTAGGGTCTTTTCCTATGAGTCAGTTCTTCTTTATCAGGTGGGCAAAGTGTTGAAGTTTCAGCTTCAGCATCAGTCCTTACAATGAATATTCAGGGCTGATTTCCTTTAGGATTGACTGGTTGGATCTCTTTGCAGTCGAATCACAGTTCAAAAGTATCAATTCTTCAGCACTCAGCTTCCTTTATAGTCCAACCCTTACATCCATACATGACTACTGGAAAAACCACAGCCTTGACTAGATGGACCTTTGTTGGCAAAGTAATGTCTCTGCTTTTTAATCTGCTGTCTATGTTGGTCATAGCTTTTCTTCCAAGGAGCAAGTGTCTTATAATTTCATGGCTGCAGTCACCATCTTCAGTGATTTGGGAGCCCCTCCGCCGCCCCCAGATAGGGTCTGTCACTGTTTCCATTGTTTCCCCATCTATTTGCCATGAAGTGATGGGACCGGATGCCATGATCTTAGTTTTCTGAATGCTGAGCTTTAAGCCAGCTTTTTCACTCTCCTCTTTCACTTTCATCAAGAGGCTCTTTGGTTCTTCTTCACTTTCTGCCATAAGAGTGGTGTCATCTGCATATCTGAGGTTATTGATATTTCTCCCAGCAATCTTGATTCCAGCTTGTGCTTCATCTAGCATAGCATTTTGCTTGATGTATTCTGCATATAAGTTAAATAAGCAGGGTGACAATATACAGCCTTGACGTACACCTTTCCCGATTTGGAACCAGTCTATTGTTCCATGTTCGGTTCTAAACTGTTGCTTCTTGACCTGCATACAGATTTCTCAGGAGGCAGGTAAGGTGGTCTGGTATTCCCATCTCTGTAAGAATTTTCCAGAGTTTATTGTGATCCACACAGGCAAAGGCTTTGGCATAATCAATAAAGCAGAAGTAGATGTTTTTCTGGTATTCTCTTGCCTTTTTGATGATCCAATGGATGTTGGCAATTTCATCTCTGGTTCCTCTGCCTTTTCTAAATCTAGCTTGAACATCTGGAAGTGCACAGTTCATGTATTGTTGAAGCCTGGCTTGGAGAATTTTGAGCATTACTTTACTAGTGTGTGTGAAGAGGGCAATTGTGTGGTAGTTTGAATATTCTTTGACTTTGCCTTTCTTTGGATTGGAATGAAAAATGACCTTTTTCCAGTCCTGTGCCCACTGCTGCATTTTCCAAATTTTCACTGGTCATAGCAAATGAAGAGCCAACTCACTGGAAAAGACCATCATGCTGGGAAAGATTGAGGGCAGGAAGAGGAGGGGATGACAAAGAATGAGAAGGTTGGATGTCATCATTGACTCCATGGACATGAGTTTGATCATACTCTGGGATTTGGTGAAGGATTGGGAGCCTGGTGTCTGCAGTCCATGGCGTCGAAAAGAGTCAGACAGAACTTAGAGGTTGAACAACAGGAAAGATTTGTCATAGCTTTCCTTCCAAGGAGTAAGCACTGTTTAATTTCATAGGAGATTACTGCAAGCAACTCTCTGCCAATAACATGGACAACCTGGAAGAAATGGCCAAATTCTTAGAAAGGTGGCTCCAAGATGGAGCCAGGAAGAGAGAAAAACTGAACAGACCAATAACAAGCATTGAAACTGAAATGGTGATTAAAAAACTCCCAGCAACCAAAAGTCCAGGGCCTGATGGCTTCTCAGGTTAATTCTATCAAATATTTAGAGAAGGCTTAACATCAGTACTCCTGAAACTGTTCCAAAAAAAAAAAAAAAAAAGGAAGAAAAGGAAAACATCTAAATTCATTCTATGAGGTCATCATCAAACATACCACAAAAAAGAAAATTATAGTCTAATATCACTGATGAACATAGTGGCAAAAATAATTAGCAAAGTACTAGCAATCCTTATCCAGTGATACATTAAAGGGATCATAAACCATGATATAGTGAGATTTATCTCATGGATGCAAGGATTTTTCAATATCCACATATCAGTAAGTGTGAGATACCACATAAACAAATTGAAGAATATAAACCATATGATCATCTTTTAAACATAGAAAAAGTTTTTCAAAAAATTCAACAGCCATTTATGGCAAAATTGTCCAGAAATTCAGCACAGTGGGAACCTACCGCAACATAATAAGGACAGATACAACAAATGTACACCTACATCATACTCAATGATTAAAAGCTGAAACTATTTCCTCTACAATCAAGAACAAGGGAAGGATGTCCCCTCTATCACTTTTATTCAATATAATTTTTGAAGTGCTAGCTATAGCAATTAGGAAAGAAGAAGAAATAAGAGGAATTTAAATTGGAAAAGAAGAAGTTAAACTGTAGTCTTTGCAGATGACATCACACCATACATAGAAAACACTAAAGATGCTATCAGGAAAGTACTATAGCTCATCAGTGATTTGGTAACATTGCAAGATACAAAATTAAAACACAGAAATTACTTGCATTCCTATACACTAACAATGAAAGATCAGAAGAGAAATTCAATAAACAATTCTGTTTACCATCACCATCAAAAATGATAAATTGCTTAGGAAAAAGCCTGCCTAAGGAGACAAAAGACCTGTACTTGGAGAACTATAAGGAACTGATGAAAGAAATCATATATGACAGAAACAGATGGAAAGATGTAACATGTTCTTGGATTGGAAGAATCAATTGTCAAAAATTACCTAATGCAATCTACAGATTCAATGAAATCGCTATAAATTTACGAATGACTTTTTCCACAGAAGTAGAACAAAAACTCTTAAAATTTGTATGGAGTCACAAAAGACCCCAAATTGCCAAAGCAATCTTGAAAAAGACCATATCACAAAGCTACAGTCATCAAAACAATATGTTATTGGCACTAAAGTAGAAATATAGATCAATGGAACAGGATAGAAGGTCCAGAAATAAATGCATGCCTCTATGATCAATTAACCTATGACAAAGAAGGCAAGAATAAATAATGGGGGAAAGAAAATCTCTTCAATAAATGGTGCTGGGAAAACTTGGCAGCTACATTTAAAAAATGTAATTAGAACATTCTTTAACACCATACACAAAATAAGCTCCAAATGGAATAAAAACCTAAATGTGAGACTGGACACTATAAAACTTTTGGGAAAAAAATAGGCAGAACACTCTTTGAGATAAGCCTCAGCAAGATTTTTTGATCCATCTCTAAGAATAATAGAAATACAAAGAAAAATTAAAAAACGGAACCTAATTAAACTCAAATGTTTTTGCAGAGCAAAGGAAATAATAAACAAAATGAAAATACAATCCACAGATTGGAAAACAAATATTTGCAAATGATGTGGCCAACAAGAGTTTAGTTCTCCAAAATGTACAAACAGCTCATGTGGCTTAATATCATCAAAAGAAACAATCCAAAAAAAAAAAAAAAAAAAAAAAAGGGCTTCTCTGAAGTCTCAGTGGGTAAAGAATCTGTCTGCCAATGCAAGATACACAGGAGATGTGGGTTCAGTCTCTGGGTCGGGATGATCCCCTGGACAAGGAAATGGCATCCCGCTCTAGTATTCTTGCCTGAAAAACTGCACAGACAGAGGAGCCTGGTGGGCTACAGTCCATAAGGTCACAAAAAGCCAGACATGACTAAGCTACTAAGCATGGAAATGCATGAAATAAAAAAATGGACAGAAGATCTAAATAGACAAATCTCCAAAAAAGACATACAGATGGCCAAGAGACACATGAGAAGATGTCCAACACCACTAATTACTACAGAAACTCAAATAAAATTTAAAATGAGATATCACCTCACACCAGCCAGAATGGTTATCATCCAAAAATCCACAAATAATAAATGCTGGAGAGGGTGTGGAGAGAAGGGAACCCTCCTACACTGTTGGTGGGGAATATAAATTGGTGCAGCCACTATGGAGAACAGTATGGAGGTTCCTTAGGAAACTAAAAATAGAGCTACCATATGACCCTGCAAGCCCACTACTTGGCATATATCTGAAGAAACACATGGTCCAAAAGTATAAATACACTCCTACATTCATTGCAGCACTATTTATAGCAGCCAAGACATTGAACCAATGTAAATATTCATTGCCAGAGGAATGGATAAAGAAGTAGTGCATATACTTAAGGAGATGTTAGTCAGTCAGTCAGTTCAGTCGCTCAGTCGTGTTCAACTCTTTGCGACCCCATGAACCACAGTATGCCAGGCCTCCCTGTCCATCACCAACTCCCGGAGTCCACCCAAACCCATGTCCATTGAGTCTGTGATACCATCCAACCATCTCTTTCGTCCCCTTCTCCTCCTGCCCTCAATCTTTCCCATCATCAGGGTCTTTACAAATGAGTCAGCTCTTCGCATCAGGTGGCCAAATTATTGAAGTTTCAGCTTCAGCATCAGTCCTTCCAATGAACACCCAGGACTGATCTCCTTTAGGATGGACTGGTTGGATCTCCTTGCAGTCCAAGGGACTTTCAAGAGTCTTCTCCAACACCACAGTTCAAAACCATCAATTCTTTGGCGCTCAGCTTTCTTTATAGTCCAACTTTTACATACGTACATGACCACTGGAAAAGCCATAACCTTGACTAGACAGACCTTTGTTGACAAAGTAATGTCTCTGCTTTTTAATATTCTGTCTAGGTTGGCCATGACTTTCCTTCCAAGGAGTAAGTGTCTTTTAATTTCATGGCTGCAGTCACCATCTGCAGTGATTTTGGAGCCCCCCAAAATTAAGTCAGCCACTGTTTCCACTGTTTCCCCATCTATTTGCCATGAAGTGGTGGGACCAGTTGCCATGATCTTAGTTTTCTGAATGTTGAGCTTTAAGTCAACTTTTTCATTCTCCTCTTTCACTTTCATCAAGAGGCTCTTTAGTTCTTCTTCACTTTCTGCCACAAGAGTGTTGTTATCTGCATATCTGAGGTTATTGACATTTCTCCCTGCAATCCTGATTCCAGCTTGTGCTTGATCCAGCCCAGCGTTTCTCATGATGTACTCTGTATATAAGTTAAATAAGCAGGGTGACAATGTACAGCCTTGATGTACTCCTTTTCCTATTTGGAACCACACTGTGTCATACGGTAATTCTATGTTTTAACTATTTGAGGAACTGACAAAGTGTTTCCTTCTCCATATCTTCCCCAACACTTGCTATTTTCTGTTGTTTAAATTACAGCCAGCCTAGTGGATATAAAGTGCTATCCCAGTGTGGTATTTTTTTTGCATTGTGTTTTTGTTTTTGTTTTTTTTTTTTTTTTAAATATTATTTTATTAGTTGGAGGCCAATCACTTTACAACATTTCAGTGGGTTTTGTCATACATTGGCATGAATCAGCCATATAGTTACACGTATTCCCCATCCCGATCCCCCCTCCCACCTCCCTCCCCACCCGAATCCTCAGGGTCCTCCCAGTGCACCAGGCCCAAGCACCTGACTCATGTATCCCACCTGGGCTGGTGGTCCGTTTCACCATAGATAGTATACATGCTGTTCTTTCAAAACATCCCACCCTCACGTTCTCCCCCAGAGTTCAAAAGTCTGTTCTGTACTTCTGTGTCTCTTTTTCTGTTTTGCATATAGGGTTATCGCCACCATCTATCTAATATACAAGCAACTCCTGAAGCTCAATTCCAGAAAAATAAACGACCCAATCAAAAAATGGGCCAAAGAACTAAACAGACATTTCTCCAAAGAAGACATACAGATGGCTAACAAACACATGAAAAGATGCTCAACATCACTCATCATCAGAGAAATGCAAATCAAAACCACAATGAGGTACCATTACACGCCAGTCAGGATGGCTGCTATCCAAAAGTCTACAAGCAATAAATGCTGGAGAGGGTGTGGAGAAAAGGGAACCCTCTTACACTGTTGGTGGGAATGCAAACTAGTACAGCCACTATGGAAAACTGTGGAGATTTCTTAAAAAACTGGAAATAGAACTGCCATATGACCCAGCAATACCACTTCTAGGCATACACACTGAGGAATCCAGATCTGAAAGAGACACGTGCACCCCAATGTTCATCGCAGCACTGTTTATAATAGCCAGGACATGGAAGCAACCCAGATGCCCATCAACAGATGAATGGATAAGGAAGCTGTGGTACATATACACCATGGAATATTACTCAGCCGTTAAAAAGAATTCATTTGAATCAGTTCTAATGAGATGGATGAAACTGGAGCCCATTATACAGAGTGAAGTAAGCCAGAAAGATAAAGAACATTACAGTATACTAACACATATATACGGAATTTAGATAGATGGTGGCGATAACCCTATATGCATTGTGTTTTTGATTACATTTCTCTAATAACTAATTATATTAAGTGTCTTTTCTCATGCTTATTGGCTATTTGCTTATTTTCTTCAGAGAAATGTCTATTCAAGTCCTTTGCCCACTTTATTTTGTTTTATTTTGTAGCACCATTTTCTCTTTTTAAAAAAATTTTTGCTGGAGTATAGTTGATTTACAATGTTGTGTTAGTTTCAGGTGTACAGCAAAATGAATTAGTTATACTCTATTTTACTTTCTTTTCCCATATAGGCCATTATAGAATATTGAGTAGAATTCTCTGTGCTACACAGTAGTTTCTCATTAGTTACCTATTTTATACAAAGTAGTGTATATATGTCAATCCCAATCTCCAAACTCATCCCACTCCCTCTTCCCCAACCATACATTTCTTCTCTACTTCTGTATATTTCTGCTTTGCAAATAAGTTCATCTGTACCATTTTTCTAGATTCCACAAATAAGCGATTTTATATATTTATTTTTCTCTTTCTGTCTTGCCTCACTCTGTATGACAGTCTCTAGGCCCATCCACAGCTCTGAAAATGACACGATTTCATCCCTTTTTACAGTTGAGTAATATTCCATTGTAGATATGTACCACATCTTTATCCACTGCTCTGCTGATGGACATTCAGGTTGTTTGTACAACCCAGCTATTGTTGATAGTGCTTCAGTGAACATTGAGGTGCATGTATCTTTATGATTTTCTCTGGGTTTGTGATCAGGAGTGGGATTTCTGGGTCATATGGTAGTTTTGCTTTTAGTTTTTTAAGGAACCACCATACTGTTCTTCACAGCGGTTTCACCAATTTACATTCCCACCAACAGTGTAGGTGGGTTCCCTTTTCATTATATCTTCTCCAGCATTTATTGTTTATAGGTTTTTAAAATGATGGCCATTATGACCTGTGGGAGGTGATACTTCTTTGCAGATATAATTTGCATTTCTCTAATAGTTAGTGATGTTGAGCATCTTTTCATGTGTTTGTTTGCCATTTCTATGTCTTCTTTGGTGAAATGTCTAGTTAGGTCTTCCACCCATTTTGGGTTGTTTGTTTCTTTTTTGATATAGGGCCATTTGTATATAAGGCTGTTTGTATATTTTGAAGATAAATCCCTTGTAACTTGCTTCATTCACAAATATTTCTCCCATTCTGAGGGTGGTCTTTTTGTCTTGTTTATGGTTTCCTTTGCTGTGCAAAAGCTTTTAAGTTTATTTAGGTCCCATTTATATATTTTTATTTTTATTACTATAGGATCTGGATCAAAAATATTTTGCTGCTATTTATGTCACAGAGTGTTTTGCCTCTGTTTTCCTCTAAGAATTTTACAGTGTCTGGTCTTACATTTAGATCTTTAATCCATTTTGATTTTATTTTTGTGTATGGTGTTAGGATGTGTTCTATTTTCATTCTTTAACATGTAGATGTACAGTTTTCCCAGCACCACTTACTGAAGAGACTGTCTTTTCTCCATTATATGTTGTTGCCTCCTGTGTCATAGTTTAGGTGACTATAGGTGCATGGATCTGTTTCTGGGCTTTCTATCCTGTTCTGGGCTTTCTATCCTGTTCCACAGAGCTACATTTCTCTTTTTGTACAATGCTGGGCTGATTTCTGTAGCTTTGCAGTATAATTTGAAGTCAGATAAACTGGATTCCTCCAATTCCATTTTTCTTTCTCAAAATTGCTTTGCCTATTTAAGGTCTTTTGTGTTTCCATACAAAGTGTATTTTTTTTTGTTCTAACTCTAAAAATTGCTATTGATAATTTGATAGGCATTGCATTGAATCTATAGATGGCTTTGGTAGTATAGTCGTTTTTACTGTATTGATTTTTCTAATACAGGAGCATGATATATCTCTGCATCTGTTTGTGTCATCTTTAATTTCTTTCATCAGTGTCTTATAGTTTTCTGAGTATAGGTCTTTTCCCTCTTTAGGTAGACTTATTCCTAGGTATTTTATTTTTTCTGTTGCAATGATAAATGGGATTGTTTCTTTAATTTTTCTTTCTGAAACTTCATTGTTAAGGTATAGGAATGCACATGATTTCTGTGTATTAATTTTGTATCCTGCAGCTTTACCAAATTCATTGATGAACTCTAGTTTTCTGGTGGCATTTTCAGGCTTTTGTTTGGGTAGTATCATGTCATCTGCAAACAATGGCAGTTTTGCTTCTTTTCCAATTTGGATTCCTTTAATTTCTTTTTCTTCTCTAATTGTCATGGGTAAGACTTCTAAAATGGTGTTTTGTAATAGTGGAGAAAGTGGATATTCTTGTCTTGTTCCTGAGGAAATGATTTCATATTTTCAGACTTGAGAATGATGTTTGCTGTGCGTTTGTCATGTTTGGCTTTTATTATGTTGAGGTATGTTCCCTTTATGTCCCCCTTTTGTAGAGTTTTTTTTTTTTTTTTAATCATAAATGAGTGTTGAATTTTGTTTAACAGTATTTTCAGCATCTGTTGAGATGAGCGTATGGTTTTTATTATTCAATTTGTTAATATAATGTATAGCACGATTGATTTGCATACATTGTAGAATCCTTGCATCCCTGGGATAAACCCCACTTGATCGTGATGTATGATCTTTTTAATGTTTTGTTGGATTCTGTTTGCTAGTATTTTTTAGAGAATGTTTGTGTCTATGTTCAGTAGTGATATAGGCATGTAATTTTATTTTTTTGTGATATTTTTGTTTGGTTTTGGTATCACGGTAATGTTAGCATTATAAAATGATCTTGGGAATGTTCCTTCCTCTGTAATGTGTTGGAAGAGTTTGAGAAGGATAAGGTGTCAGCTCTTCTCTAAATGTTTAATAGAATTCACCTGTGAAGTCATCTTGTCCTGGACTTTTGTTCATTGGAAGATTGCTCATAGTATTTGTTTACAGTAATTTCTAGTTTTCTGATGTCAGTAGCAAAGCCCCTTATTTCACTTCTATTATTAATTAGAATCTTCTTTCTCTATTTTTTCTTGGTCAGTTTAGCTAGAGATCTGTCAAGTTTGTTCATCTTTTCAAAGAATTACCTTTAGATTTTATTTTCACTGTTGTTTTCTATTCTCTATTTCATTTATTTCCACTCTATTTTTTAAAAATTATTTTCTTTCTCCTACTTTGTTTGGGTTTAGCTTGCTTTCCTTTTCTGATTTTTTAAAGTTGTAGTTTATTTATTGGAGATCTGTATTTTTTTGAGTATATAATTGTGAAGTACCCTTTTTGCACTTTTAAAACTGACAATCATGTTTTTTAAAATAGTTTGTCCTCATTTTCATTTATCTCAAAGTATTTCTAATTTCTCTTTTGATGTTTTGATACGTTTGGCATGCTTTTAACATCTCACATGTTTTTAAATTCCCCAAATTTCTTTTTGTTATTGATTTCTAACTACATTTCATTGTGATTGAAAAACATTTTGTATGATTTCAATTCTTTAAATTTACTGAGATTATTTATGGCCTATCTTGTGAATTATCTTAGAAAATGTTTGATGAGTACTTGATAAGAATAAGAGTTTTGGGGAAGTGTTATAGATCCATTTAGTTTATTATTGTGCTAGGTCAACTTAGTTTATTGTGTTGTCATCTATTTCCTGTTGGTCCTATTCCTAGTTTTTCTATTCATTATTTATTTTTATTGTAGTATAATTGCTTTACAATGTGTGTTATCTTATGCTGTACAATAAAGTAAATCAGCTGTATGTGCAAATATGTCCCCTCTTGAACCCCGCTGTTCTCATCCAACTAGGTCATCAAAAAGCGCCAAGCAGAACTCCCTGTGCTATACCGTGTGACTGTGGGTTCTCACTAGCTATCTATTTTATACATGGTAGTGTATTTATGTAACACATAATCTCCCAATTCACCATCCCTTCCCCTCTCTGTGTCCATGAGTCCATTCTATACATCTGCATCTCTATTCCTGCCCTAGAACTATGTTTGTTATTGATAATGTGGTGTTGAAATCTACAACTCTTATTTAGTTGTCTATTTTTACCTTTATTTCTGTCCATTTTTGCTTCATGTATTTTGCTGCTAAATGCATGTATATTTATTATTGTTATATGCTTCCTGCTAGATTCACCCTATGTTCATTATAGAATATCTCTCTCTCTAGTAATTTTTTGGGGGTTTGAGTCTGTTTTAGTATAACCACTCCAGCTTTCTTATTGATATTTGCAGAATATCTTTTTTCCATCTTTTTACGTTCAACCTATTTTTATCCTTGCATCTAAAATATGCCTCCTATATATAGTTTATACTTGGATTTTTAAAAATATCCAATATAATCCTTTAATTCATTCATATTCATATTATCATTCATATTAATTTCCAGTTTTATTGATAAATGGTTTAATGTTTATAGAATGATGGTTTAATTTACATACATTGTGAAACAATTAGCACAGCAGATTCAGCTACCATCCACCTTCTCATACAGATAAAAAGGAAAATTAAGAAGAAAAGAAAATGTAAAAAAATCTTGTTGTGATGAGAATTCTTAGGATTAGCTCTCTTTTTAAAAATTGATGTATAGTAGATTTACCATGTTGTGTTAGTTTCTGTTGTACAGCAAAGTGAGGGTTAACTCTCTTAACAACTTTTTAATTTATCATACAGGTATATCTGTTTTAGCCATCATGTTAAACATTACATCCCTAATACTTATTTGTCTTACAGCTAGAAGTTTGTACCTTTGACCACCTTCCCCAATTTCCCCTCACTTACTCTTCACCTCTGTGAGCTACAAATCTGTCTCCTTTTTCTATGAGTTTGTTTTAGATTCCACATATAAGTGAGATCATATATTATTTGTTTTTGTCTGATTTATTCAACTTAGCACAATGCTTTCAAGGTCTATCCAACATTGTTACAAATAGTAGGGTTTTGTCCTTTTTTATGGCTGAAAAAAATGTATCTCACAATGTTATTATACATTCATCACTGATGGACACTTAGGTTATTTCCATGTCTTGCCTACTGTAAACAACGGTGCTATGAACATGGAGATACAGATATCTTTTTGAGTTAGTGTTTTATTAATATAGTCTCAGAAGTAGAATTGATGGATTGTAGCTCTCTTTTTAATTTTTGAGACTTCTCTATACTGTTTTCTATAGTGTCTGTATCAATTTACAATCTTACCAACAGTGCACAAGAGTTATCTTTTCTTCACATCCGTGCCAGCATTTGTTATGGCTTGTCTTTTTATGATGGCCATTCTAACAGTCATGACGTAAACATCTTTTCATGTATCTTTTGGCCTTTCATATATTTTTGCAAAAATACGTATCCAGGTCCTTTGTTCTTTTTAAAAATTGGGTTATTCATTTTTTTTGCTAATGAGTTTAAGTGTTCTTTACATATTTCGGATATTAACCCCTTATCAGATATATAGTTTACAAATATTTTCTCCTATTCTGTAGGTTGCCTTTTCATTACATTGATATTTTTCAGTGCAGAATAGCTTTGATTCCTTTCTCTTTATCTTACATGTATCTACCATAGAGCTATATGTGTGTGTGTATGTATGTGTGTGTTTACCTTGAGGGTTACTTGAAACATCTTATGAATGTCTACTTTAGGTCTTATTTCAGTCTATTTTAAGCTAAAAATCACTTCACTTGTATACAAAACTTCTATCTTCTACTTCCCTCCTCCCCATTTTGTTTTTGTGTCACAATTTGCATCTTTTTTATATTATTTCCCTTAACTAATTATTGTAGCTATAGATTTTATAAATATATTTATTCTTTTTTTAAACCTTTTATTTTGTATTGGGGTATTTTTTTTCTTTTTTATTAATTTTTATTAGTTGGAGGCTAATTACTTTACAATATTGTAGTGGTTTTTGCCATACATTGACATGAATCAGCCATGGATTTACATGTGTTCCCCATCCCCATCCCCCCTCCTGCCTCCCTCCCCATCTGATCCCTCTGGGCCTTCCCAGTGCACCAGCCCTGAGCACTTGTCTCATGCAGCCAACCTGGGCTAGTATCTGTTTCACCCTTGATAGTATACTTGTTTCAATGCTACTCTTTCAGAACATCCCACCCTCGCCTTCTCCCACAGAGTCCCAAAGTCTGTTCTGTACATCTGTGTCTATTTTTCTGTTTTACCTATAGGGTTATAGTTACCATCTTTCCCATCCAAGTACTAACCAGGCCCGACCCTGCTTAGCTTCCGAGATCAGACGAGATCGGGCGCGTTCAGGGTGGTATGGCCGTAGACTAGTTACCATCTTTCAAAATTCCATATATATGCATTAGTATACTGTATTGGTGTTTCTCTTTCTGGCTTACTTCACTCTGTATAATGGGCTCCAGTTTCATCCATCTCATTAGAACTGATTCAAATGAATTCTTTTTAATGGCTGAGTAATATTCCATGGTGTATATGTACCACAGCTTCCTTATCCATTCGTCTGCTGATGGGCATCTAGGTTGCTTCCATGTCCTGGCTATTATAAATAGTGTTGCGATGAACATTGGGGTGCACGTGTCTCTCAGATTTGGTTTCCTCGGTGTGTATGCGTATTGGGGTATTGATTAACAATGTTGTGATAGTTTCAGGTGAACAGCAAAGGGATCCAGCCGTACATATAAATGTATCCATTCTCTGCCAAACTTGCCTCCTGTCTAGGCTGTCACATAGCATTGAGCAGAGTTCCACATGCTATACAGTAGGTCCTTGTTTGTTATCCATTTTATATTTTTTTTAATTTTTAAATTTTTTCGAAGTCAATATTTTTATTCTTATAAGTCGTTAACTGGAAGAAATGTCAATTCTTTTTTCCCCCCTTTCTTTAAAAAAAAATTTTTTTTATTATTTGGAGGCTAACTACTTCACAACATTTCAGTGGGTTTTGTCATACATTGATATGAATCAGCCACAGAGTTACATGTATTCCCCATCCTGATCCCCCCTCCCACCTCCCTCTCCACCCAATCCCTCTGGGTCTTCCCAGTGCACCAGGCCCGAGCACTTGTCTCATGCATCCAACCTGGGCTGGTGATCTGTTTCACTATAGATAATATACATGTTTCAATGCTGTTCTCTCGAAACATTCCACCCTTGCCTTCTCCCACAGAGTCCAAAAGTCTGTTCTGTACATCTGTGCCTCTTTTTCTGTCTTGCATATAGGGTTATCATTACCATCTTTCTAAATTCCATATATATGTGTTAGTATGCTGTAATGTTCTTTATCTTTCTGGCTTACTTCACTCTGTATAATGGGCTCCAGTTTCATCCATCTCATTAGAACTGATTCAAATGAATTCTTTTTAATGGCTGAGTAATATTCCATGGTGTATATATACCACAGCTTCCTTATCCATTCATCTCTGATGGGCATCTAGGTTGCTTCCATGTTCTTGCTATTATAAACAGTGCTGCGATGAACATTGGGGTGCACGTGTCTCTTTCAGATCTGGTTTCCTCAGTGTGTATGCCCAGAAGTGGTATTGCTGGGTCATATGGCAGTTCTATTTCCAGTTTTTTAAGAAATCTCCACAGTTTTCCATAGTGGCTGTACTAGTTTGCATTCCCACCAACAGTGTAAGAGGGTTCCCTTTTCTCCACACCCTCTCCAGCATTTATTGCTTGTAGACTTTTGGATAGCAGCCATCCTGACTGGCATGTAATGGTACCTCATTGTGGTTTTGATTTGCATTTCTCTGATAATGAGTGATGTTGAGCATCTTTTCATGTGTTTGTTAGCCATCTGTATGTCTTCTTTGGAGAAATGTCTGTTTAGTTCTTTGGCCCATTTTTTGATTGGATCATTTATTTGTTATCCATTTTAAATATAGCAGTGTGTACATGTCCATCCCAAACTCCCTAACTATCCCTTCTCCTCATTCTTCCCCCCAGCAACCATAACTTCATTCTCTAAGTATATGAGTCTGTTTCTGTTTTGTAAGTTCATTTGTGTCATTTCTTTTTAGAGTCCACATATAAGGGATGTCATACGATATTTATCCTCCCCTATCTGACTTACTTCACTCAGTATGTTGATATCTAGGTTCATCTATGTTACTGCAAGTGGCATTATTTCATTCTTTTTAATGGGTAATATTCCATTGTATATATGTACCACATCTTCTTTATCCATTCCTCTGTGAATGGACATTTACGTTGCTTCTTTGTCTTGGATATTATAAAGAGTGCTTCAGTGAACACTGGAGTGCATATCCTTTTGGATCATATTTTTCTCTGCTTATGTGGCCAGGAGTGGGATTGCAGGGCCATATGGCTCTTTTTTCCCCCAGTTTTTTAAAGAAACTTCCATACTGTTCTCCATAGTGGCTGTACCAATTTACATTCCCACCAAGAGTTTGAGAGGGTTCTTTTCTCTCCGCACACACTTCAGCATTTATATTGTTTGTGGGTTTTTTGATGATAGCCATTCTGACTGGTGTGAGGTGATACCTCGTTGTAGTTTTTAAAAAATACTTTTATTCTTTAAACTTTATTTTACAGTTAAGTGTTTAACATCCCACCATGTTACAGTATTAGAGTACTCTGAATTTGACTACAAATTTAACTTTATCTGTATATTGTATATTTTCATATTACTAGTTAGTGTCTTTTCATTTCATCTTGAAAAACTCCTTTCAGCAGTTCTTGTAAGGCAGGTCTAGTGGGAATACACTCCTTCATCTTTTGTTGTTTGGCAAAGTCTTTGTCTTGCTTTTACTTCTGATGGACAACTTTTCTGGGTAAGTATTCTTGGTTGGTAGTTTTTGCCCCAGCACTTTGAAAATATCAACCTATTATCCCCTGCCCTGCAAAGTTTCTGCTTAGAAGTCCACTGGTTCCGTTGCATGAAAGAAAAAATGCTTTCTTACTGATTTAAAATTCTCTCTTTGTCTTTGAGACAGTTTTACTTTAATGTGTCTTGGAGATAATAATTTTATTTATTTATTTATTTATTTATTTTTTTAATATTATTTTATTAGTTGGAGGCCAATCACTTTACAACATTTCAGTGGGTTTTGTCATACATTGGCATGAATCAGCCATATAGTTACACGTATTCCCCATCCCGATCCCCCCTCCCACCTCCCTCCCCACCCGACTCCTCAGGGTCCTCCCAGTGCACCAGGCCCGAGCACCTGACTCATGTATCCCACCTGGGCTGGTGGTCCGTTTCACCATAGATAGTATACATGCTGTTCTTTCAAAACATCCCACCCTCACGTTCTCCCCCAGAGTTCAAAAGTCTGTTCTGTACTTCTGTGTCTCTTTTTCTGTTTTGCATATAGGGTTATCGCCACCATCTATCTAAATTCCGTATATATGTGTTAGTATACTGTAATGTTCTTTATCTTTCTGGCTTACTTCACTCTGTATAATGGGCTCCAGTTTCATCCATCTCATTAGAACTGATTCAAATGAATTCTTTTTAACGGCTGAGTAATATTCCATGGTGTATATGTACCACAGCTTCCTTATCCATTCATCTGTTGATGGGCATCTGGGTTGCTTCCATGTCCTGGCTATTATAAACAGTGCTGCGATGAACATTGGGGTGCACGTGTCTCTTTCAGATCTGGATTCCTCAGTGTGTATGCCTAGAAGTGGTATTGCTGGGTCATATGGCAGTTCTATTTCCAGTTTTTTAAGAAATCTCCACACTGTTTTCCATAGTGGCTGTACTAGTTTGCATTCCCACCAACAGTGTAAGAGGGTTCCCTTTTCTCCACACCCTCTCCAGCATTTATTGCTTGTAGACTTTTGGATAGCAGCCATCCTGACTGGCGTGTAATGGTACCTCATTGTGGTTTTGATTTGCATTTCTCTGATGATGAGTGATGTTGAGCATCTTTTCATGTGTTTGTTAGCCATCTGTATGTCTTCTTTGGAGAAATGTCTGTTTAGTTCTTTGGCCCATTTTTTGATTGGGTCGTTTATTTTTCTGGAATTGAGCTTCAGGAGTTGCTTGTATATTTTTGAGATTAATCCTTTGTCTGTTTCCTCATTTGTTATTATTTTCTCCCAATCTGAGGGCTGTCTTTTCACCTTACTTATAGTTTCCTTTGTTGTGCAAAAGCTTTTAAGTTTCATTAGGTCCCATTTAATTTTAGAAAGAAATTTTGGGATGACTATTATCTTCATGAATGTGGATGTCCAAATCTCTTACCAGGTTAGCAAAGTTCTCTGACATTATTTATTTAAATCAACTTTCTATTCCTTTCTACTTTTCCTTTGGGACTCCAGTAATGTGCAGATTGTTTCTTTTAATAGTATCCTATTAGTTCTGAAGGCTTGCCTTCATTTCTTTTCATTCTTTTTCTCTCTTTGCTCCTCTGACAATGCTAAATGTGCCTCCAAGATCACTGATTCTTTCTTCTGCTTGGTCCAGTCTCCTATTGAAACTCTATTGAATCCTTCACTTCAGTCATTGTATTCATCAGCTACAAAATTTGTTTTGTTCTTTTTTATGGTTTATATCCATTTATTGAACTTCTCATTTTGTTCTTGTATTGTTTTTCTTTATTTCGTTAAATCGTTCATTTGGTTTTCTTGTAGGTGTTTGAGCATGCTTAGCATAATTATTTTGAATTCTCTGTTGGGAAATCACTATATCTCCATTTCTTTGGGATGAGTTACTAGATGTTTATTATTTCCTTTGGTGAAGTAATGTTTCTCTGATTTTAATGTTTCCTGTAGTGTTTTGTAGGTGTCTGTGCATTTGAAGAAGCAGTCCCTTCTTTGGACTTTATGGACTGACTTTGATAAGGGAAGACTTTCACCTGTGTGTGTGTTAAGGGGGCATGCTGGAATATGGTATGACATTGGCTTTAGTGGTGTAGATCACCAAGTGTGTGGTGGCACTGTTTGGGTATTTATGACATCTCTTCAGCTCAGGCTACTGGTGTCCATAGCACCCAACAACCATGTGGTACTTGGCAAGTGCTGTGGGATCCAGTGTCTGCATGGGCTATTGGGTTCCTCAGTGGCATGTCCAGGTCCAGCATCTAGGAAACAGAGCAGGCAGTGGTGGTGGCTGGAATTGGTGGTGTGTGCATACTCAGCTTCAGGGGCCCGAAGCAGGTGCCTGCTATAGTGGCAGGCACTTATTGCAACCATATACATAATGGTCAGCAGGTTAGGGCATCAGCAAGAGTCAGGGCCAACGGCAGGCACACTGGCAGTCACAGGGGCCCTGGCTGTCAGCATGCAATAATGTGAATGCTGGTTTTCAGTACAGGCACATGACAGTGGAAGCTGGTATTGGGTGTCAGGCTGGGGGCATGCAAGTGCAAAGTTGGAGGGGCTAGCTGTAGGCGAGCCCAGTGATGTAGGCCAGTGACAGGAGACAGGGCTGGATCTGAGCCTACAAGTACCTGTGGAAGTCATGGCTTGGGGCATCCATTCCTGTGGCTGCACAGTCTTCCCACAGGCATGTGAATGGCAGTGGAGACTGGTGATAGGGGTCAGGCGTGACATGCAGATACAGATTTGGAGAGGCTAACTTCAGTTGAGCTCAGTGGTACAGGCCAGTGATAGGGTCAGCTCTGGGTCCATGAGCAGCTGTGGAGACTCTTGTTGTTGGTGTTCACCGTAGTGCCTGCACAACCTCCCCAGGGGCTTGTGAATGACAATGAAAGCCAATTATGGGAGTTGTGTTGGGGATGTGCAAGTGCACAGCTAGAGGGGCTATCTTTAGGTGAGGTCAGAGACAGGATACAGTAATCTCTGCACCCATAACAGCTCTAGGGGCATTGGCTATTGACATGAACCTCTATGGCTGAAGGATCTTGCAATGGGTGTGCCCATGGGAATGGAGGCTAGTGATGGGCATCACACCAATGGTGAACAAAAGTACAGTTGTAGGGACTAGCCTTGAGTGCACATATGGTGGTGGGTGTCAATTGCATGAGCTTGGCTGGCATTTTGCACTCACACAACTAAACAGGCCAGGACTTGTTGCTGTAGTTTCTGGGCTATGGCATGGGCATGCAGGAAGGGAGCATGGATTGACACAGACAGCTGGCATTTGCCAACACAAATGCTTTTTGCATGAAAAATGGTGAAATCTACAGGGGGTCTGTTGAGGCTGTGTTGGCCATTGATTTCTTCAGGTATAAACTCTGCTAGGGTCCTCTGAAGAGCAGGTCATTGGGAACTATGGTCATTCCCACTGCATGGCTGGAATTGGTAGCCCCTGATTTTCTTCCTTATTTCTAGCCATCACTATATGTCTAAGCTTTGCTTGTCTCTGGGGGTGGGAGTGAAACCAAAATAGGTCTTTCATGCAGTTCCCCAAAAGGCTGGGGAAGCTGGTCACCCAACCCATCCACTCTTTCTAGCTGGAGAGAGTGAGGTAAAATCTTTCTAGCTGGAGAGTTCTCTTTTGGCACTGGGTAATGCTGGCTTGGGGGATGGGATGATGCAGTCAAAAATGAAGCTGTTCTTCCTTCCGGGTTTGTGTGGCTATTTTCAAGTATTTTGTCTCACTATTTGCTGAGACTTTTAAAGTGGATTCCAGATCTATCAGAGCTGTTTTTGATCATGGAAAGCTGTCTAGTTGTTGATATTTGTGAGGATATGAAGGCTGGAGTCTCTGACTCTTCCATCTTGGTGACTGTTCCTCTACACTAACATTATTTACCATTTACTCTTATGAATTTGAGTTACCCTCTGGTGTTATTTCCTTATGCCAACACAGCTTTGCTTTTCCCCACACTTTTGTGCTTTTATTGTCAAATACATTATTGAGTTTTTATATGTATTGGCCCTACAATATAAATATATGCTTACACATGTATATGTAAACACATGTATGGTCTGTTTATCATCTATCAATTAATCTACCTAGATATGGTTTTATACAATTTCTTTTAAAATTAACTTAAAAGGAGAAAGGAGAAGAAGTATGCCTTTATTCTGTTTTTTAATTGCATAACTACCATTACTGATGATCTTTCTTTTTGTGTGTGAATTTGAATGACCTGTCTGGGATCATGTACTTTAAGCATGAAGAACTTCCTCTTAGTATTTTTTTTAAAAGAAAGTCTGCTATCAATAAGTTGTCTCAGTTTTTGTCTATCTGGGAATGTCTTTATTTTGTATTCACTTTTGAAATAATTTTTCTGGATATAATTGTTCTTGGTTGAGAGTTTTCTTTTATACTTTATGTCATTCCAGTGCCTTTGGGCTTACATTTTCTTCTGATGAGACATCATCTGTTAATCTCAGTGGAGTTCCCTTGTATGTGATGAGGTTTTTTTTCTTGCTTTTTTAAAATGTTCTTTTAGTCTTTGTCTTTAAACATTTTTAATATTATATGCCCGGGTGTGAATCTTTGTGTTAATCCCACTTGGATTTTGTATGTGATAAGTTATTTTTTTATTTCTTTAAAATGTTCTTTCAGTCTTTGTCTTTCAACATTTTAAATATAATTTCAACATTTTAAATATGATATGCCTGAGTGTGAATTTCTGTTAATCCCACTTAGATTTTGTTGAATTTATTTGACTCATAGATTAATACATTTCATGAAATTTGAGGGGCTTCCTTGGTGGCTCAGTGATAAAGAATCCTTCCAGTGCAGGAGATAATAAATATCACTTGCATTTCCACTGCAAGTAATAAACCTTTCAGTGCAGGAGACATGGGTTTGATCCTTGATCCAGAAGGTACCACATGCTGTGGAGCAACTATTTCCATGTGCCACAACTATTGAGCCTGGTCTCTACAGCTCATTCTCTGCAAAGGATAAGTCAAGGAAATGAGAAGCCCGTGTACTGGAACTAGAGCACAGTCCCTGCTGACCACAACTAGAGAAAAGAAAAGCCCACACAGCGACAAAGACCCAGCACAGCCAAAATTAATAAAATTATTTTTAAAATTGGGGAAGTTTTCACTCACTGTTTCCTGTAATATTTTTTCCACTTCTTTCTCTCTCTTCTCTTCGTCTTGCACTCCCATTATGCATATGGTGCTATGCCTAATGTCTATATTCTCTGTTTATTTTCATCATTCTTTTTTCTCTTTTTTCTTCAAATTGCATCAAATCTCTATCAATCTGTTTTCCAGTTCACTGATCCTTTTTTTTTCTTTTAAAAATAACAGTTTAGGAATTCCCTGGTAGTCCAGTAGTTAATAATCCACCTCCCAATGCAGGGCACATGGGTTTGATCCCTGGCCCAGGAAAATTCCACCCGCTGCAGGGCAGCTAAACACGTGCACCACAATTACTGAGCCCACACTCTAGAGCCTCTGAGCTGCAAGTACTAAGCCAGTATGCTACAACTACTGAGCCCAAACACCTAGAGCCTGTGCTCCACAAAAAGAGAAGCCACTGCAATGAGAAGCTTGTGCATGACAACAAAGAGTAGCCCCATTCGCTGCAAATAGAGAAAGCCTGTGCACAGTAATGAAGAATCGATGCAGCCAAAAATAATTGTCAGTTTAGATCTATTATTGATTCCCTGTAGTGAATTTTTTATTTTAATTATTGTATTTTTTAAATCTTTTGAAATTCTATCTGATTGTTTTAAAAATAACTTCTACTTATTGATATTCTGTGTTTGTTAAGGCATTGTCATCATAGCATACTTTATTTCTTTAAGCATGATTTCCTTTAGTTCTTTTAATATTTATAATGACTACTTTGAAGTTTTTAACTCTGCCATCTGGGCCCTCTCAAATAAGTTCTGTTCCCCTCCCTCCTTATACGGGTCAGGCTTTTCTGTTTCTTTGCATGTCTCATACTTTTGTTGAAGATTGGTCATATTAAGTGATGTACTGTAGCAACTCTAAGTAGTGATTCACTGCCCTCTTTATTTGAACTTGTTTTTATTTTGTTTTGTTTATACTTGTTTGTCTAGTGATGTGCCTAGACTATTTTAGTGAAATATTCTTCCTCCATAGTGTGATGTCACTCCTCAGAGAGTATAGCCTTGATCATGCACAATCACCTTGGGATGACATAGGTTTTAGCAGGATTCTTTTTGACTATATCTTTATCTAGTTTCTAAGTTGTCTGCCTCTGTTGATATTACAGCTATTAGTCTTCACTAATTTCAGGTTGATTGCTCTATTGTTTGCAACAATGACCTGCACAATAAATTGCTAATGTCTGACTCAATTATATTTAGGCAAAAATAGTTTTCTGAGGCCAGACTTTGAGGTTTGTTCTGACCCAAAGAGGTCTCTTCTTATCTCTTTCTTTTGTTTTCTCTGATAAAATATGTGACCTATGATTTAACTTGTTGCTCATGGAGAGCTATCAGTCTCTTGTTTATTGACTATCATCAATATCTATTGTTATGAGAATGTCCTTGGGCTTCAAAAAAGTCAGTTCTTAGGGATTGCGTCTTTCCCTGTGCAAAGCTCTGAGATACTGCTCTGAGCACTTGACTAAGATGGCAGCCTCTCCTGATACGGGATCTGCAATAAAAGAGAAAGCTGAGATGGGGGCATTTTTGATCCCATATTATTGGTGTGTTGTATCTGGGGTAGAGCATTTTCCTTTGAGTTGGAGCTGGGTGGAGGAAAGGACTCACTGAGAATTTTTAGCCTTTGCAACTCAGTGTTGAAGTGAGAAGTGCTGACAGACTTCCTCTCCAGTAAGATATAATCCCTTGATCAGGAGTTACAAGGAGAGGAAGCACTATTTTTGCCACATTCCCCTAGCGTGGAGCTTCTGTCAAACTAAGCTGGGGGATGAGGAAGGGATTAGGTTATGGTTAAAGTGCTACAGACTTGAGAGTCTGGGAGTTTTGTTCTTGTGAGGGATTTGGTAGATTTTCTAGAATAAATGTTATTTTTCAAATTTTGTGCATGGCCTTAAGATAATTTCCAGAGACTTTAAATGGCTGCTTTAATACAATAATTTTCATTAGTTATGGTTGTTTGATTTGGGAATAGGTTCACGGAGCTATTCATGTAGCCTTTCTGATAGGGACAGAATGAAGGGACAAAACAAGTGATTAAATAGTTAATCCCACTAGGGGATTGTAAATAGAAAAATATGGGAGACCCCTGTAAGTTAATGGTTACTTGAGAAAGCAGGTTTGCTTAACCATAAAACCAAGCACACTTGCTTAGTAACAAGCCACACAACAGAAGCATGAGACATGCCCTAAACAATAAAATAATGGTGGCATGAGACCCACATCCTGCCCAGTTAGCTTAATAGGTTAATGATCCCTAAGAATGCTTTCTGCACACTTGAAAAACAATAATTTGTGGACCTAGCTTGACCACACAGGGACAGGAAAACTCCCCAGCTCAACCTGGAGGAGGAATTAATGATGAAAACATGATGTCTACTCAAGAAAGACAAAGAAGTCTTACCCCTCCCCACCTTTCCTTTGATTATAAAATTGTAGCCCACTAAGTGCTCAGGACACAACAGTTCTTCCCACCTACTTATAGGCTTCACAAGTATCCTATTCTAATAAATTACTTCTTATCTACCACTTTGCTCTCACCAAATTCTTCTCTGCACTGACATAAAGGACTATGGTATCAGAGTTCTTCAGAGCCCCCTAAAATGACATCAATTGGTTTCAATTCCAGAACTTGCAATACTGTAGTCATTTAAAAATCAGGTAGGAGAACAACATACACAAAGATAAACTCAAAAATGAATTAAAGACCAGAAACCTTACTCTTAGAGGAAAAACATAGGCAGAACACTCTTTGGCATAAATCACAGCAAGATCCTCAATACTCCTAGAGTAATGAAAATAAAACAAAAATAAACAAGTGGGGCCTAATTAAAAGCTTTTGTGCAGCAAAGGAAACTATAAACAAGGTGAAAAGACAACTCTCAGAATTTGAGAAAATAATAGCAAGTGAAACAACTGACAAAGGATTAATTTCCAAAATATACAAGCAGCTCAAGCAACTCAATACCAGAAAAACAAAAAGTCCAATCAAAAAATGGGCAAAAGATCTGAATGGATGTTTCTCTAAAGAAGACATATGATGGCGGATAAACACACGAGAAGGTACTCAGCATCACTCATTGTTAGAGAGATGCAAATCAAGGCTGCAATGAGGTATCACCTCACACCGGTCAGAATGGTCATCATCAAAAGATCTAGAAACAATAAAAGCTGGAGAGAATGTCAGGAGGAACACTCTTGCACTGTTGGTAGGAATGTAAATTGATACAGCCACTATTGGGAACAGTATGGAGATTCCTTGAAAAACTAGGAATAAAAACCATATGACCCAGCAGTCCCACTACTGGGCATATACCCCAAAAGGAACATAATTGAAAAAGACACATGTACCCCAGTGTTCTTGCAGCACTATTTACAATAGCTAGAACATAGAAGCAACCTAGATGTCCTTCAACAGATGAATAGATAAAGAAAGTTGTGGAACATATATACAATGGAATACTACTCAGACATAAAAGGAACATTTTTGAGTCAGTGCTAATGTGGTGGATACAGAGTGAAGTACGTCAGAAAGAGAAAAACAAATATTATATTTTAATGCATATATATGGAACCTAGAAAGATGGTACTGATGAACATATTTGCAAGACAGCAATGGAGACACAAACATAGAGAACAGACTTATGGACATAGGGATGGACAGAAGGAGAGGGTTGGATGAATGGACAAAGTAGCATATGATATACATTATCATATGTAAAATAGATAGCCAGTGGGAACTTGCTGTACGACTCAGGGGATTCAAACCCAGCCTCTGTGACAACCTAGAGGGAGGAGTGGAATGGAGTGGGAGGTGAGAGAGAGGTTCAAGAAGGAGGCGACATATGTTTACCTATGGCTGACTTATATTGATGTATGGCAGAAACCAGCACAGTATTGTAAAGCAATTATCCTTCAATTAAAAATAAATTTTAAAAAATTAGGTAGGAGAAGAAAAGAGTATACACTAAATATGTATTTATATTGCTTTTTAATATTTTCAAACATATATTAATACATATTATGCTCTCTGTATAGTATAGATATATTCTCATATATATTTCACAGATATGTATAATTATAACATATACCTAGTAGTTACTTTCATCAGTGTTCTTTATTTTTATGGATTTGAGTTGTCTGCTTTCATTTTGGTCTGATGGATTTCCTTTAGTATTTCTTTTAGTGTAGATATTCTAGCAACACATTCTCTCAGTTTTTGTCTCAAAATGTGTTAATTTCTCCTTCTTTTTAAAAGAAAGTTTTTGTGAACATGAAAATCTTGGTTGGCAGACTTTTGCTTTCAGCAGTTTAAATGTGTCATCTCAGTTCCTCTGGCTTCCACGGTTTTTGATGAGAAATCAATTGTTGGTCTTACTTATGATCCCTTGTTCAGGGTCAGCCAATTCTTGCTATTTCAAACTGTCTACAGTTTGCTATTTTAAACTGTAGACAGTTTGACTGTGATGAGAATTTTGAGCTTCTTAATTGTGCAATTTTTTAAAAAAATTGGGAACTTCCATGAAATAATTTCTTTACATATTCTTTCTGCCTCCTTTTCCTTCTCCATTGAAGTAAGAATATTGCTAGTAAGAAGGCAAAATGTTTGTATGTTTGGTTGTGTCTTACATTTCTTTGAGGCTCAGTTCATTTTTTTTTCATTCTTTTTTCCTCTCTTTTTTTCAGATTTGATGATATCAATTGACCTATTTTCAGGTTCACTTTCTTTCTTCTGCCAGCTGAAATCTGCCTTGGAATTTGCCTAGTGAAATTTTATTTTATTTATTCATTTTCTTAGTGAACCAAGCAAAGTGTTTATTGGAATGAAAAAGAGTATGTGTGAATAGACTCACATGAGTGGACTTGGAGGCAGAGTCACACTCTCATGGTACTTTGAATCACTTAAATGAGGCAGTTCTTCCAATCATCTTTCCTTGGTTCTCATCTAGTGAAAATTTAAATTTGGTTACTGTACTTTTCAACTTATAATTTCTATTTAAAAATAAGTTCTCTTTATTGATACTTTCTATTTGTTGAGATATTCTCTTTCTTTTACTTTTTAGACATAGTCTCCTTTAGTTCTTTGAACATACTTTAAAAAAACTGATTTAAAGTCTTTGTCTAGTAAGTACAAGTTCCAGGGTCTGCAGGGATGGTTTCTATTAGCCTTTATTTCCTGCTTACATAGAAGCCATTGGTGACAGATTAGGGTTTTCTTGAGTCTTTCTTGGACATGAAAACGGCCTTGAACAGGTATGTAGCCTTCTCGATTCCCGGGAATATGTTGGAGTTTTTTGAAGCCCCCTATGGACATCTCATTCCCCAATTTTTCTTATAAGTTTTCTTGTAAGCTTGTTTGCTACAACTGTGGTTTATTTCCTCACATTTCAGGCAGCTGTGATGTTGAATAATTTTTGCTGATTGTTCTTTGTAAACACCCTGCTTAAGAGGTGTGTGCACTGAGAAAGGTTCTGAATCATTTAAAATAAAGACAAACTCTGTGAATGGGACTGTCATAGAACTTCCAGACAGTTCACATAGTGGCGATACTCTTAGGATTGGGCTTTTGGGAAGCTGGAAATCTAATCTATTCCATCCATTGACTGCCAAGCTGCTGACTTTCATGGCTACTATGATTGTGAGGTTATCGTTTTTCAAGACTCCCATGGAACTGGAGAAAAGATGATGGGAATAAAACAAAGTTAAAATGTCAGAGTTTACTATTTTTACCAAGCTTCTGTCATTTTCTTGAATAAATATTCCTCAAGTTGTCACAAGCCTTTTGTTAATTTTTATAGTCCTGAAAATTTAGTTTTGACAATTTTTATGTCTTTTTGTGACTTTTATGGTGAGTAGAATTTTTTTGAGATCCTTCCTCTTTCATTCTGCTGTTCATTTTATCTTCATTTCTTGTTTTTAATAATTTTCATGCTGTATTTTTCCATATTTTTATTTTAAACTTATTTGTATTTGAAGTGTGTGTGTGGGGCTTCCTTGGTGGCTTAGATGGTAAAGAGTCTGCTTCCAATGCAGGAGACCCGGGTTCAATCCCTGAGTCGGGAAGATCCCTTGGAGAAGGAAATGGCAACCCACTCCAGTATTCTTGCCTGGAAAATCCCATGGATGGAGGAGCTTGGCAGGCTAGAGTCCATGGGGTCACAAAGAGTTGTACACAACTGAGCAACTAACACTAATTAACTAGGTATTTGGTGAATTTATTTCTATCTCTTTGGCCACACTGTGCAGCTTGTGGGATCTCAGTTCCTTGACCAGGGATTGAACTTGGGCCATGACAGTGAAAGCCTGAATTGTAACCACTAGACAACCAGGGAATTTCCTGAAATAAACTCCTTAATGTTAGATATTTGGGTCACTTTCCCCAACTGTCAGTCATGGTCATTTAACTCATTTATTTAGAACATTTTTTGTTTTGTTTTAATATAGAATTTAACTTTTAGAGCAGTTTTGGATTCACAGAAAGATTGAGCAGAAGGTACAGAACTTTCCAACATATCCCTTGCCCCTACACTTGGATAGCCATCTCCATGATCTCCCACTAGAGTGGTACATTTGTTATAATTGATGAACTTACATTGACACGTGATTATCACCCAAAGTCCATAGTTTACATTAGAATTCACCCTTCATATTATACATTCTATGGGTTTTGACAAGGGTATAATGGCATCTATGTACCATTATAGCATCATAGATAATAATTTCTCTGCCCTAAAACCCCTGTATGACCCACATACTTTTACCTACTTCTCCCTAATCCCAAGCAACTACTGGTCTTTTTTTTTTCCATTTATTTTTATTAGTTGGAGGCTAATTACTTTACAATATTGTAGTGGTCTTTTTACTGTCTTTATAGTTTTGCATTTTGCAGAATGTCAGTTGTAATCTTCTCAGAATCATAGAGTACGTAGTCTTTTCAGATTGCCTTCTTTCACTTAGCAAAGTATATTTAAGTTTCCTCCATGTCTTTTAATGACTTCAAAAGCTCATTTCTTTTTATTATTGAATAATATTCCATTGTCTGTATGTACCACAGTTTATTTATCCATTTGCCTATTGAAGGACATCTTGGTTGCTTCCAAGTTTTTGCAATTATGAATAAAATTGCTATGTATACTTGTGTGCAGGTTTTTGTATGAACCTGAGCTTTCAAGTCCTTTGGGTGAATAATAAGGGATACAACTGCTGGATTGTATGGTAAGCGTATGTTTAATTTTGGTAAGAAACTGCCAGACAGCTTATAGATAGCTAGATAGCAAACACTCTTTTCCAACAACCCAAGAGTCTTCCAAGGTAACTTTTGTATTCTAACCAGTGATACAAAAGAATTCCTGTTGCTTCAAAACCTCCCAGCATTTTGTGTCAGTTTTATGGGTTTTGGCCATTTTAATAGGTGTGTAGTGTTATCTAGTTGTTGTTTTAATTTGCACTTCCCTGATGACATATGATATGGAGCAGCTTTTCATATTCTTATTTGCCACCTGTATATATTTTTTCCCTTTCATGGATCACAGCCTTGTCATGGTGAAGGGGCTTCCATAACTCAGTGAAACTATGAGCCATGCCCTTCAGGGCCACCCAAGATGGAGAGGTAGTAGTGAAGAATTCTGACAATATGGTCCACTGGAGGACGAAATGGCAAATCAGTCCAGTATTCTTACCTGGAGAAGCCCATGAACAGTATGAAAAGGCAAAAATATATGACACTGGAAAATGAACCTCCCAGATTGGAAGGTGTCCAATATACTACTAGGGAAGAGCAGAGGGCAATTACTAATAGCTCCAGAAAGAATGAAGCAACTGGGCCAAATCAGAAACAATGCTCAGCTGTAGATGTGTTTGGTGGTGAAAGTAAAGTCTGATGCTGTAAAGAACAATATTTTGCAGGAAGCTGGAATGTTAGATCCATGAATCAAGATAAATTGGATGTGGTCAAGCAGGACATGGCGAGATTGAACATTGATATCTTAGAAATCAGTGAACTAAAATGGATGGGAATGGGTGAATTTAATTCAGATGATCATTATATCTACTACTGTGGTCAAGAATCCCTTACAGGAAATGGAGTAGCACACATAGTCAACAGAAGAGTCTGAAATGCAGTACTTAGGTGCAATCTCAAAAGCCACAGAATGAGCTCAGTCTGTTTCCAAGGCAAACCATTCAACATCACAATAATAAAAGTCTATGCCCCAACTACTGATGCTGAAGAAGCTGAAGTTAATTGATTCTGTGAAGACTTAAACACCTTCTAGAACTAACACCAAAACGATGTCCTTTTCATCATAGGGGACTGGAATGCAAAAGTAGGAAGTTAGGACATACCCAGAATAACAGGCAAGTTTGGCCTTGGAGTACAAACTGAAGCAGGGCAAAGGATAACAGAGTTTTGTTAGGAAAACATGCTAGTCTTTTCCAACTACCCAAAAGACACCCAAGAAACTGTGGAAAATTCTTAAAGAGATGGGAGTACCAGACCACCTTTTCTGTCTCCTGAGAAACGTATATGTGGGTTAAGAAGAAGCAGTTAGAACTGGACAAGGAAAAACTGACTGGTTCAAAACAGAAGGGAGTAAGACAAGGCTGTATATTGTCACCCTGCTTATAAAACTTATATGCAGAGTACATTATGCAAAATGCTGGACTGGATGAATTACAAGCTGGAATCAAGATTGCCAGGAGAATTATCAATAACCTCAGATATGCAGATGATACCATTCTAAGGGCAGAAAGTGAGGAGGAACTAAAGAGTCTCTTGATGAGGGTGAAAGAGGAGAGTGAAAAAGCTGGCTTAAAACTCAACATTCAAAAAATCTAAGATCATGGCATCCAGTCCCATCACTTCATGGCAAATAGAAGGGGAAAAAGTGAAAGCAGTGACAGATTTTATTTTCTTGGGCTCCAAAATCACTGCAGATGGTGACTGCAACCATGAAATTAAAAGACACTTACTCCTTGACAGGAAAGCTATGACAAAACTAGACACCATATTAAAAAGCAGAGACATCATTTTGCCAACAAAGTTCCATATAATCAAAGCTGTGGTTTTTTCAGTAGTCATGTACAGATGTGAGAGTTGGACCACAAAGGTTGACCACTGAAGAACGGATGCTTTCAAATTGTGGTGCTAGAGATGACTCTTGAGAGTCCCTTGGACTGCAAGGAGATCAAACCAGTCAATTCTAAAGGAAATCAACCCTGAATATTCATTGGAAAGACTGATGCTAAAGCTAAAACTTCAATACTTTGGCTACCTGATGCAAAGAGATGATTCATTGGAAAAGGCCTTGATGCTGCGAAAGGCTATGTGCTCAGTTGCAGTCCCATCAGGCTCCTCTGCCCATGGACTTTTCCAGGCAAGAATACTGGAGGTGGTGCCATTTCCTCCTCCAGGGGATCTTCCCAACCCAGAGATCTAACTGGCACCTTTTGAGTCTTCTGCATTGGCAGGCAGATTCTTTAACACTAGTGCCACCTGGGAAGCCCAATGCCAGGAAAGATTGAAGGCAAAAGGAGAAGGGGTGGCAGAGAATGAGATGGTTAGATAGCATCACGAATTCAAAGGACATGAATTTGAGAAAACTCTGGAAGATAGTGGAGGACAGAGGATTCTGGTGTGTTGCAATCCACTGGAACACAGAGTTGGACATGACTTAGTGACTGAACAACAGTGACAACAACAGCAAAATATCTTGTTTGCTGAAGTATCTGTTAAGGTCTTGGCCCTCCCCTCTCCATTTTTTAATTGAACTGTTTGTTTTCTTATTGTTGAGTTTTAAGATAAAAGTTCTTTGAATATCTTGGATAATAGTACTTTATTATATATGCTTTTTGTAAATATTTACTCCCAGTCTTTGGCTTTCTCATTCTCTTGATACTGTCTCTCATAGACAAGAAGTTTTTAATGAAGTCCACCTTATCAATTATTCCTTTCATGAATAGTACCTTTGCTTTTCTAAAAGGTCATCACAAAACCTGAAGTCAAGTAGATTTTTTTTTTCTGTTATTTTCTATGAGTTTAAGTCTATGATCCATTTTGAGTTAATTTTTGTGACAATTTGTGACTATGTTCATTTTCTTGCATGTGGATGTTAAATTATTCCAGCACCAATTATTGAAATGTTTATCTTTGCTCCATTGTACTGTCTTTGCTCCTTTGTATTTATACCAATTTTTACTAATGTAATTATTGTTATGTCAGTTAATTGTTATTTTTGTTTGTTCATTCTGATTTTTATTATTCTTTTCTCTGCCTTCAGTTTTGTTTTAAAGAATTCTGTTTTGATGTACCTACAATTTTTCAAAATATATAGTTTTTAAGGCAGTTGCTCTAGTATCACTGTATTTACATAACTTATCACAGAGTACTGTTTTTTATTTACCACATTGGTTAAAATGTATAAACATTACCTCTACTCACATTTATTTATCTTCTCTCTGTATAGAATTGTTATTTTATGGAGGAAACTATAAGCATGGTGAAAAGACAACCCTCAGAATGGGAGAAAATAATAGCAAATGAAACAACTGACAAAGAATTAATCTCCAAACTATACAAGCAGATCGTGCAGCTCAATACCAGAAAAACAAACAAGTCAAAGGTGGGCAGAAGACCTAAATAGATATTTTTCTAAAGAAGACACACAGATGGCTAATAAACACATGAAAAATGCTCAACATTGCTCATTATTGTAGAAATGCAAATCAAACCCACAATGAGGTATCATCTCACAGTGGTCAGAATGGCTATCATCAAAAAGTCTACCAACAATAAATGCTGGAAAGGGTGGGGAGAAAAGAGGACCTTCTTACACAGTTGGTGGGAATGCAAGCTGGTAGAGTCACTATGGAGAACAGTGTAGGATTCCTTTAAAAATTGGGAGTAGAACTGCCATATGACTTAACAATCCCACTGCTGGGCATACACACTGAGGAAACCAGAATTGAAAGAGACACACGTACCACAATGTTCATTGCAGCGCTATTTACAATAGTTAGGACATGGAAGCAACATAGATGTCTATTGGCAGATGAATGGATAAAGATGTGGTACATATATACAATGAAACATTATTCTACCCTAAAGAGGAATGAAATTGAGTCAGTTGTAGTGAGGTAGATGAACATAGAGCCTCTTATACAGAGTGAAGTACGTCAGAAAGAGAAAAACTAATATTGTATATTAATGCACATATATGGAACCATCATTAGTATCTAAATGCAGAGCATTTTTATTATTCTAGAAGGAAACCCTGTACCTATTAGAAGTCACTCCTATTTCCTCTTCTCCCTGTCCCTAGCAACCACTAGTCCACTTTTTGTCTCTAAAGATTTATCTATTCTGGATATGTATTAATAATATAATTGGGATCATACAATTTGTGAATTTTTGTGCCTTTTTCTTTCACTTTGTAATGTTTTCTAGCCTCATCCATGTCTTAGCATGTATCACTACTTCATTTCTGTTTATGACTGAATAATATTCCATTGTACAGACATACAACATTTTATTTGTTTTTTCATCATTTGATGGACGTTTGGCTTATTTCCCTTTTTTGGCTATTGTAAATAGTGCTACTGTGAACTCTTATGTATTCATTTTAGTACTGGTTTTCAGTTCTTTTGTGTATATATCTAAAAGTGGAATTTTTGGATCATGTGGTAACTATGCTTTACCTTTTAGAAAACTGCCAAACTTTCTGAAAGTTATTGTACAATTTATTTTCCCACCAGGAATGTATGAGGGTTCCAATCACTCCCATCCTTGCCAATACTTGTTAATGTGTCTTTACTATAGCTATCTTCAGTTCAGTTCAGTTCAGTTCAGTCGCTCAGTCGTGTCTGACTCTTTGCAACCACATAGACTGAAGCATGCCAGTCCTCCCTGTCTGTCATCAACTCCCGGAGTCCACCCAAACCCATGTCCATTTAGTCGGTGATGCCATCCAACCATCTCATCCTCTGTCGTCCCCTTCTCCTCCCGCCTTCAATCATCAGGATCTTTTCAAATGAGTCAGCTCTTCAAAACAGGTGGCCAAAGTATTGGAGTTTCAGCTTCAGCATCAGTCCTTCCAATGAGTACTCAGGGTTCTCTGATAATGAGTGATGTTGACCATCTTTTCATGTGTTTGTTATCCATCTGTATGTCTTCTTTGGAGAAATGTCTGTTTAGTTCTTTGACCCAATTTTTTGATTGGGTCATTTATTTTTCTGGAATTGAGCTGCAGGAGTTGCTTGGAACAGCATCGAAACATGTATATTATCTAGGGTGAAACGGATCACAAGCCCAGGTTGGATGCATGAGACAAGTGCTCAGGGCTGGTGCACTGGGAAGATCCAGAGGGAATAGGTGGAGAGAGAGGTGGGAGGGGGGATCGGGATGGGGAATACATGTAAATCCATGGCTGATTCATGTCAATGTATGACAAAAACCACTACAATATTGTAAAGTAATTAACCTCCAACTAACAAAAATAAATGGAAAAAAAAGAAAAGATTTATATTCCTTATATATTCTGAGCACAAATGCATATAATTTACAAATATTTTCTGTGTATTGTCTTTTTACCTCTTTTTTTGGCTGCACCTCATGGCATGTGGAGGAGAAGGCAACAGTAACTCACTCCAGTACTTGCCTGGAAAGTCCTATGGATGGAGGAGCCTGGTAGGCTGCAGTCCATGGGGTCGCTAAGAGTTGGCCACGACTGAGCGGCTTCACTTTCACTTTTCACCTTCATGCATTGGAGGAGGAAATGGCAACCCACTCCAATGTTCTTGCCTCGAGAATCCCAGGGACGGGGGAGCCCAGTGGGCTGCCGTCTATAGGGTTGCACAGAGTCGGACATGACTGGAATGACTTTGCAGCAGCAGCAGCATGGCATGTGGGATCTTAATTCCTGGACCAGGGATTGAATTTATGCCTCCTACATTGAAAATGTGGAGTCTTAACCACTGAACCTCCAGGGAAGTCCTCTATTTACTTTCTTGATGGCATCTTTAACTGTGAACACTTTAAATCCATTTCATCTATTTTTTTCTTTTGCCATTTTTTATTTTAGCCTCATGTTTAAGTAGTCATTACCAAATTCAATGCCATGAAGATTTTTGCCTGTTTCTTCTAAGAATTTTATAGTTTTAGCTCTTATATTTAGATCTTGATCAATTTTGAGCTAACTTTTGTATATGATGTGAGACAGTGACCCATTTCCATTCTTTGCACATGGATATCCAGTTGTACCAGTGCCACTTGTTAGAAAGACTCTTCTTCCCATGTAACTGTCTTGGTACCCTTGTTGAAAAGCAATTGGTCTTTCGAAACATCCCACCCTCACCTTCTCCCACTGGGAAGACCCAGAGGAGTCGGGTGGAGAGGGAGGTGGGAGGGGGGATCGGGATGGGGAATACGTGTAACTCTATGGCTGATTCATGTCAATGTATGACAAAACCCACTGGAAAAAAAAATTAAAAAAAAAAAAAAAAAAAAAAGAAAAGCAATTGGTCATAAGTATGTAGGTTAATTCCTAGAGTGTTAATCTTTATCAATCTGTCTGTCTATTCCATTGATAGTACCATGTTGTCTTGATTACTATAGCTTTTTTGGTAAATTAATTTATTTTTTAAATTGGAGGCTAATTACTTTACAATATTGTAGTGGTTTTTGCCATACATTCACATGAATCAGCCATAGGTGTACATGTGTCCCCATCCTGAACCCCCCTCCCACCTCCCTCCGCATCCCATCCCTCAGAGGGGTGCACCAGGCCTGAGTGCCTTGTCTCATGCATCGGACCTGGACTGGTGATCTATTTCACATATGGTAATATACATGTTTCAATGCTACTATAGCTTTTTAGTGAGTTTTGAAATTGAAAAATGGGAGTCCTCTAACTTTGTCCCTCTTTCTCAAGGTTGATTTGGTCATTCTGGGTAGCCTATTTCCATATGAAATTTAGAATCATTTTTTCAATCACTGAAAAAAAACTAGCTGAGATTTTTGATATGCATTTCACTGAATCTGTAGTATACTTTTATTTCTTGATTTATCAATTGTAGACTTTATCCTTGATAAATGAGGACTTGTATATCCCATGCCCCTTTCCACATTCCCCCTTCTTTTATCCCTCATAAGTGTTGTACCTTAAATTTTTGTTGAGTAAATAACTTGCATTTATATTTTTATAAGTATATAAATGGGCATCCCGGGTTTCTCAGTGGTAAAGAATCCTCTTGCTAATACAGGAAATGCAGGAGATGTGGGTTCAATCCCTGGGTTGATAAGATCCCCTGGAATAGGAAATGGCAACCCACTCTAGTATTCTTGCCTGGAAAATTCCATGGACAAAGGAGTCTGGCAGGCTGTAGTCCATGGGGTCGCAAAGAGTTGTAAATGACTGAGCATGCATGCACACAAGTAAATAATGCTATGTAGTGTATTGTTTTATGTAGTGTGCTCTGATTGCTCTTCCTTTCTTGTAGAACTTTTCATTTTCCCTGTCACATTTTCATTTAGCTAGCTATCTTTCTATTTGTCTGTCCTTAAGTTTCACCCCAAATGCTAGAACATCTATGGTACATATCTATCAGTGCTTTTATCTACTCAAGCACATCAGTTACTTTTCCTTGAGAGCCCTCAGAGCCTGCTTCAGTTTGACAACTTGTTTATTGTTACTGTGGGAATTCTCTTTATTTTGGTTCCTTTTGAGCCCATTCTTTCTAGCACTCCATTTCTTCCTCTTTTTTGCTTTGCCGCTTCATTTTCATGAAACACATGTTTCGGTAGTTTCATAAGAAGGAGTATCTGGTAGACAGAGTAATGGTCCCTATATTACGGTTCTCCAGAGAAACAGAACAAAAAAGATATTTCTATACCTATATCTCTAGAGATCTAGACATAAGAGGATATTTATTAAAGGATTTGCCTTATGGGTTTGTAGAGGCCAAGAAATCCCACAGTCTGCAAGCCGGAGTACCAGGAAAGCCAGTGGGATAAATCAGGCTGAATGCAAGGCCTGAAGGCTGAGGGAGTACTGCTGATGTAACTTCCAGTCCAAGAGCAAAAGCCTGTAAGCCAGGTGGCCACTGGTGTAAGTCCTGGAGTCTGAAGACCCAAGAATCAGGAGCTCCAAGGTCCAAGGACAAGAGAAGATGGACATTCACCTCAAGAAGAAAGAGATAATTTAACCTTTCTTCACTTTTTGTGCCATTCAGGCTCCCAATAGATTCAATGATGTCCACTCATATTGGTGACAGCAGATCTCCTTAGTCTACTGAATCAAAAGCTAGTAATCTCTTCCAGAAACACCTTCACAGATATACCCAGAAACAATGTTTTACCAGCTTTCTGGATATCCCTTGGATCAGTTAAGTTGACACACAAAATCAACCATCACAGACTCCCCAAAGTTGCCCATGTTCTAATCCCAGAAAACTATAAGTATGTTAGTTTACATCACAAAAGAGGCATGGCATATATGACTAAGTTAAACACCTTGAGATGTATAGAATATCCTGCATTATTCATGTGAGTCCACTGTAAACACAATGGTCTTTATAAGAAGGAAGCAGAAAGTCAGAGAACAGATAAGAAGTTGGATGCAATACCAGTATTGAAGATACAGAAAGGGAGCACAAACCAAGGAATGCAAGAAGCATCTAGAAGGCAAGGAAACAGATTCTCTCATAGTGCCTCCAGAAGGAATATAGCCCTGCTGGCCCATCTTATATTTCTGACCTCCAGAATTGTTAGACAATACATGTGTATTGCTTTATAACCAGCAAGTTTGTGGTACACTGCTACAGCAGCAATAGAAAAATATACAAAACACGTGGGAAGTAAATTTGTTGAGTCCTTATCTGAAGAAAAATGTTTTTATTCCTGCTATGCTCACTTGATCAATAATTTGAATTTTGAGTTGGAAATTGCATTTCCTTCAGAATTGTAAAGATATTGCTCTGTCACCTTGTTGGTTATCCATTTTAAATATAACAATGTACATGTCAATCCCAAGCTTCTTAACTTTCCCTTCATCCCACCCTTCTCCCCCGGCAACCATAAGTTCATTCTCTAAATCTGTGAGTCTCTTTATGTTTTGTAAGTAAGTTGTTTCTATTTCAGTTCAGTTCAGTTCAGTTCAGTTCAGTCTCTCAGTCGTGTCTGACTCTTTGCAACCACATGGACTGCAACATGCCAGGCCTACATGTCTATCGTCAGCTCCCTGAGTTTACTTAAACTCATGAGTTGATGATGTCATCCAACCATCTCATCCTCTGTCATCCCTTTCTCCTCTCGCCTTCAATCTTTCCTAGCATCAGGGTCCTTACCAATGAGTCAGTTCTTTTCATCAGGTGGACAAAGTACTGGAGTTTCAGCTTCAAAATCAGTCCTTCCAATGAATATTCAGGGATGATTTCTGTTAGGATGGACTGGTTGGATCTCCTTGCAGTTCAAGGGACTCTCAAGAGTCTTTTCCAACACCATAGCTCAAAAGCATCAATTCTTTAGCTCTCAGTTTTCTTTATAGTCCAGTTCTCACATCCATACATGACTACTGGAAAAACCATAGCTTTGACTAGATGGACCTTTGTCAGTAATGCAACGTCTCTGCTTTTTAATATGCCATCTATGTTGGTTACAACTTTCCTTCCAAGGAGTAAGCGTCTTTTAATATCATGGCTGCAATCACCATCTGCAGTGATTTTGGAGCCTCCCCCCACCCAAATAAAGTCAGCCACTGTTTCCACTGTTTCCCCATCTGTTTACCATGAAGTGATGGGACTGGATGCCATGATCTTAGTTTTCTGAATGTTGAGAGCTTTAAGCCAACTTTTTCACTCTCCTCTTTCACTTCATCAAGAGGCTTTTTAGTTCTTCTTCACTTTCTGCCATAGGCGTGGTGTCATCTGCATATCTGAGATTATTGATATTTCTCCCAGCAACCTTGATTCCAGGTTGGGCTTCCTCCAGCCCAGCGTTTCTCATGATATACTCTGCATATAAGTTAAATAAGCCTTGATGTATTCCAGTATACAGCCTTGATGTATTCCTTTTCCTATTTGGAACCGGTCTGTTGTTCCATGTCCAGTTCTAACTGTTGTGTCCTGACCAGCACACAGGTTTCTCAAGAGGCAGGTCAGGTGATCTGGTATTCCCAGCTCCTTCAGAATTTTCCACAGTTTCTTGTGATTCACACAGTCAAAGGCTTTGGCATAGTTGATAAAGCAGAAATAGATGTTTTTCTGGAACTCTCTTGCTTTTTTGATGATCCAGCGGATGTTGGCAATTTGATCTCTGGTTCCTCTGCCTTTTCCAAAACCAGCTTGAACACCTGGAACTTCACAGTTCACATATTGCTGAAGCCTGGCTTGGAGAATTTTGAGTATTACTTTACTAGCGTGTGAGATGAGTGCAATTGTGTGGTAGTGTGAACATTCTTTGGCAGTGCCTTTCTTTGGTATTGGAATGAAAACCGACCTTTTCCAGTTCTGTGGCCACTGCTGAGTTTTCCAAATTTGCTGTGATGTTGAGTGCAGCACTTTCACAGCATCATCTTTTAGGATTTAAAATAGCTCAACTGGAATCCCATCACCTCCACTAGCTTTGTTCATAGTGATGCTTCCTAAGGCCCACTTGACTTCGCATTCCAGGATGTCTGGCTCTAGGTGAATGATCATACCGTCATGATTTTTTTTTTTTTTCATACCGTCATGATTATCTGGGTCATGAAGATCTTTTTTTTTTTTTTTTTTTTTTTTTTTTATAGTTCTTCTGTGTATTCTTGCCACCTCTTCTTAATATCATCTGCTTCTGTTAGGTCCATACTCTTTCTGTCCTTTATTAAGCCCATCTTTGCATGAAATGTTCCCTTGGTATCTCTAATTTTCTTGAAGAGATCTCTAGTCTTTCCCATTCTATTATTTTCTTTTATTTCTTTGCACTGATCACTGAGGAAGACTTTCTTGTCTCTCCTTGCTCTTCTTTGGAACTCTGCAGTGAAATGGGTATATCTTTCCATTTCTCCTTTGCTTTTCACTTCTCTTCTTTTTCACAGCTATTTGTAAGGCCTCCTCAGACAGCCATTTTGCTTTTTTGCATTTCTTTTTCTTGGGGATGGTCTTGATCCCTGTCTCCTGTACAATGTCACGAACCTCTGTCCATAGTTCTTCAGGCACTCTATCAGATCTAATCCCTTGAATCTATTTCTCACTTCCACTGTATAATCATAAGGGATTTGATTTAGGTCATACCAGAATGGTCTAGTGATTTTCCCCACTTTCTTCAATTTAAGTCTGAATTTGGCAGTAAGGAGTTCATGATCTGAGCCACAATCAGTTCCCAGTCTTATTTTTGCTGATTATATAGAGCTTCTCCATCTTTGACTGCAAAGGATATAATCAATCTGATTTCAGTATTGACCATCTTGTGGTGTCCATGTATAGAGTCTTCTCTTGTGTTGTTGGAAGAGAGTGTTTGCTATGACCAGTGCGTTCTCTTGGCAAAACTCTATTAGCCTTTGCCCTGCTTCATTCCGTACTCCAAGGCCAAATTTGCCTGTTACTCCAGGTGTTTCTTGACTTCCTACTTTTACATTCCAGTCCCCTATAATTAAAATGACATGGTTTTTGGGTGTTAGTTCTAAAAGGTCTTGTAGGAGACACAGGTTTGATCCCCAGATTGGGAAGATCCCCTGCAGATGAAAATGGCAATCCACTCCAGTATTCTTGCTTGTGGTATGCCATGAATAGTGGAGCCTGGTGGGCTACAATCCATGCGGCTTCAAAAGAGTTGGACACAACTTAGTGACTAAACAACAAGGTATTTTGTTCATTTTTAAATTGGAGTGTTCATTTTCTTATTGTCGAGTTTTAAGAGTTCTTTTCATATTTTGGATAACAATCCATTATAGTGATGTCTTTGCAAATATTTTCCCCCATTTTTTGGTATGTCTTTCAGAGGTCAGGAGCTTTTAGTTTTAATAAAGTTCAGTTATTAATCATTTCTTTCATGGTCATACCTTTGGTGTTTTATCTAAAATTCTTTGGCATACCCAAGGTCAATTAGATTTTTTTCCTATGGTATCTTCCAGAAGTTTTGTAGATGTTCATTTGTTTAACATCTAAGTCTATGATCCATTTTGATTCTATTTTTGTGAAGAGTGTAAGCTTTGTGCTCAGATTAATTTTTCTTTGGCATGATTATCCAGTTGTACCAGTACCATTTGTTAAAGCGATTCCCTCTGAACCTTTGTATTGCCCTTGCTTCTTTGTCAGGCAGCAGTTTATTTCTGGGCTTTATTCTGCTCCATTGATATATTTGCCTTTTCTTTCATCAATGCCACACTGTCTTAATTACTGTACCTTTAGAGTAACTTTTGAGGTCAGGTAATGTCAGTCCTCCAACTTTGCTCTTCTCCTAAAGTATTGTGTTGACTATTGTAGATGTTTTGCCGCTCCATATAATTTTTCCAATGATTTTACTTTTATTTTTTGTTCCAGTCTTATTGATATATAACTGATGTACAGTACTGAATAAGTTTATGTACAGCATATAGATCTAACTTACACACACCAAGAACTGATTATCACAATAAGTTTAGTGAACATGCATCATTTCATATAGATGCAAAATTTAAGAATTAGAAAATAAAATATTTTCCTGAGTGAGGAGATCTTTTAGAATTTACTCTCTTAACAAATATAACTTAATAAATATAATTAATCTACTGCTATTAATTATATTATCATGTTATACATTACATTTCTAGTATTTATCTTATAATTGGAAATTTGCACCTTTTGACTGCCTCTGTACAATACCCCTACCCCCACCTCTAGTAATTATAAATCTGATGTCTTATTCTATAATTGTTTGTTTGGCTGTTTTGAAGTATAATTGATATAGCACTATGTTGGTTCCTGTTACACATCATAGTGATTCAATGTTTCTATACTTTCTGAAATGATCACCATGGTAGGTCTATTTATGCTAAATCACCATACATAGATATTACATAGTTATTAACTATATTTCTGTATATATTTATACAGGAATTTTATTTTATTTTTTTATACTCATGACATTTATTTTGTAACTGGAAGTTTGTACCTCTTAATCATTATATCCTATTTATTTCCTCCCCTCACCTTCATCTTTTCTGACAATCATCTGTTTGTTCTCTGTATCTGTAACAGTGTTTCTGTTTTATTGTGCATATTAATTTGTTGTGTTTTTTAGATTTAACATATAAGTGAAATCATGCAGTATTTATATTTGTCTGTCTAACTTATTGTACTGAGTTTAATACCCTCCAGTTATATCCATATTTGCAAATGATAAGATTTCATTCTTTCTTTATGACTGAGTAATATTCCATTGTATGGAAAAATATGTATATATAAAACTTGGTGTTTATCTGCTTATATATTTATGGTCACTTTGGTTGCTCCAATATCTTGTAAATAAAATTGCAATGACCATAAGGATACATAAATCTTTTCAAACTACTCTTTTTGTTTTCTTAGGATAAATCTTTAGGAGTGGGATTGGTGGATCATATGGTAGTTCTATTTTTAATCTTTGACAAATCTCCTTACTGTTTTTCATTGTGGCCACACCAATTCAATTTGCACACCCAAGCACAACAGCACATGAAGATTCCCTTTTCTCCACATTCTCATCAATTCTTGCTATTTGTTGTATTTTTAGTAATAGCCATTTGGAGAAGTTGAAGGTGACATCTTACTGTGGTTTTTATTTGCATTTCCATGATGATTAATGATGTTGAGTATCTTTTCATGTGTCTTTTGGTTGTATGTGTGTCTTTGGGAAAATATGTATTCAAGAGGTCTGCCCATTTTTAAATCATTTTTAAAATTTTGGATGTGTTCTTTGTATATTTTGGATATTAACCCTTTGTCAGTATATTAACCTTTCAGTATGTGACTTTTTATGTTTTTGTTGACAGTTTTCTTCACTGTGAAAAAGCTTTTTAGTTTGATATAGTCCAATTTGTTTATTTTTACTTTTGTTTCCTTTGTCTGAAGAGACATCTCCAAAATATATTGCTAAGACTAATGTTGATGAGCTCACTGCTCACATTTTCTTCTAGAATTTTATGGCCACAGGTGTTAACGTTTGTCTTTAATACATTTGGAATTTATTTTTATACATAGTGTGAGAGAGTAGCCCATTTTGATTCTTTTGCATATAGCTGTTCATTTTCCCCAACACTTTTTATTGAAGAGGCTGTCTTTTTCCTATTGTATATTCTTGCCTCCTTTGTCATAGTTTCGTTGATCATATAAGCATGGGTTAATCTCTGGGTTCTCTATTCTCTTTCATTGATCTATGAGGTTGTTTTGGTGCCAGTACCATACTGTTTTGATTACTATGGCTTTACAGTATAATTTTAAATCAGATCTCATGATACCTCCAGCTTCATTCTTCTTTCTCAAGATTGTTTGGTATACTCTGGGTGTTTTGTGTTTCCATAAATATTTTAGAATTATTTGTTCTAGTTCTGTGAAAAATGTCTCTGGTGTTTTGATAGACACTGCATTGAACTTTTAGATTGTCTTGGGTAGTATGGTGACTCTAACAATATTAATTACCCTAATCCATTAACATGTTATAGCTTTCCATCTGTTTGTGTCATCTTCAATTTCTTGTTGTCTTATAGTTTTCCTAGTATAGGACTTTCACCTCCTTAGTTATTTTATTTCTAGGTATTTTATTCTTTTTGATGCAATTGTAATGGAATTGTTTTCTTACTTCTTTCTGATATTTTTTGTTACTCTATGAAAACTAAGTAGATTTCTGTAATGATTTTGCATTCAACAACTTTACTGGATACAAAATTCATTGATGAATTATAGTAGTTTTTTGGTGGCTTCTTTAGGATTTTCTATGTATGATGTCAAGTCAGTTTAGTCAGTTCATTCACTCAGTCATGTCTGACTCCTTGTGACCCCATGGATTGCAGCACGCCAGGCTTCCCTGTCCATCACCAACTCCCAGAGCTTGCTCAAATTCATGTCCATTGAGTCAGTGATGCTATCCAACCATCTCATCCTCTGTCATCCCCTTCTCCTCCTGCCTTCAATCTTTTCCAACATCAGGGTGTTTTCAAATGAGTCAGTTCTTCACATTAGGTGGCCAAAGTATTGGAGCTTCAGCCTCAGAATCAGGCCTTCCAATGAATATTCAGGACTGATTCCTTTAGGATTGACTGGTTTGATCTTCTTGCTGTCTGAGGGACTCTCAAGAGTCTTCTCCAACACCACAGTTCAAAAGCATCAATTCTTCAGTGCTCAGCTTTCTTTATAGTCCAACTCTCACATTCATACAGGACTATTGGAAAAACCATAGCTTTGACTAGATGGACCTTTGTTGGCAACGTAATATCTCTGCTTTTTAATATGCTGTCTAGGTTGGTCATAGCTTTTCTTCTAAAGTGCAAGCGTCTTTTAATTTCATGACTGCCATCACCATTTGCAGTGATTTTGGAGGCCAAGAAAATAAAGTCTGTCAGTGTTTCCATTGCTTCCCCATCTATTTGCCATGAAGTGCTGGGGCCAGAAACCATGATCTTTGTTTTTTGAATGTTGAGTTTTAAGCCAGCTTTTTCTCTCTCTTCTTTCACTTTCATCAAGGGTCCCTTCAATTCCTCTTCACTTTCTGCCATAAGGGTGGTGTCATCTGCATATCTGTGGTTGCTGATATTTCTCCTGGCACTTGCTAACAAATGACAGTTTTGTTTCTTCCTTTCCAATCTAGATGCTATCTTTTTATTTATTTTTGTTTGATTCTGGACTATTTTGGGGGAGTTGTTTTAATACTGATTCAATTTCATTACTAGTAATTGATCTGTTCATATTTTTCATTTCTCCCTAAGTTGAGTCTTGGGAGATTGTACATTTCTAGGAATTTGTTAATTTATTCTAGGTTTTCCATTTTATTGGTGTGTGATTTTTCATAGTGATCTCTTATGATTCTTTGTATTTATGTGAGATCCGTTTTACTTTGTCTTTTTTTATTTCTGATTTTATTGATTTTGTCTCTCTTTTTTTGATGTGTCTGTGTAGAGGTTTATTAATTTTATTTATAAATTCAAAGCATCAGCTCTTAGTTTCATTTATCTTTTCTATTTTTATTCTGTCAGTTGTTTCTGCTGTAATCTTTATGATTTCTTTCCTTATACTAATTTGAGTTTTGTTTGTCTTGTTCCTAGTTACTTTAGATTTAATATTAAGTTGTTTGAGGTTTTTTTGTTTGTTTCCTGAAGGTAAGACTGTATCTCTATAAACTTCTCTTTTAGAATTGTTTATTCTGCATCCCATAGATTTTGGATCATTGTATTTTCATTTTCTCTTGTCTCCAGAAATTTTTTTTTCTATTTCAGTAAGTGTCTTTCTTTTTGGTTGGAGATATTCAATAAAGTATAAAGTAGAAAGGCAAACACTTAAAATTTTGACTACTTACTTGAACATCTAAGGAGGACAGAGATGACTCTGGATTTCTATCTTTTTTTCTTTCTTTCCTTTGTTTTCATGGCCCCTAATTCCATAAAGTGTCTTTCCAAGTAAACATGCAGCAATCTTTCACAGATAATCTAGAATGAAAAGATGTTTGAAGCAGACCTGATATTATGGGTCATGAAATAAATCCCCTCCTCATCCCTTTCACATCCCAAGTAAAACAGAAACTCAATCCCATTACTCAAATTTAAACAGCTGAGTGGTTAAAAGCCAAATATTTTGACTGAGTAGCTTTTGAGTTTTATTTTTGGTCTTTTGTTTTGCTTTGTTTTTATGATTTATAGCTTATTTTTCAATGATCTTTACAAAGGACACCTACGGGGTGGCTGAGAAGGAATAAATCTTGGGATCAGATGCATTTTTTAAAATCATTATGGAAATGTTTCCTGAGCCCCCCACTTTTTAAAACTATTTTATATTGAAGTATATCCAATTAGCAATGCTGTGATAGTTTCAGATGGACAGCAAAGGGACTCAGTCATACATATATATGTCTCCATTCTCCCCTAAACTCCTCTCCCATCCAGGTTGCCAAATTGCTTTAAGCAGAGTTCCCTGTGTTATACAGTAGGCCCCTGTTGGTTATCCACTCTAGACATAGCAGAGTGTACATGTAAGATGGTAACAATGACTCTATATGCGAGACAGCAAAAGAGACACAGATGTGTGGAACAGTCTTTTGGACTCTGTGGGAGAAGGTGAGGGTGGGATTTGAGGGAATAGCATTGAAACATGTATATTATCATATGTGAAACAGATCGCTAGTCCAGGTTCGATGCATGAGACAGGGTGCTCAGGGCTGGTGCACTGGGATGACCTTGAGGGATGGGATGGGGAGGGATGTGGGAGGGGTTTCAGGATGGTGGGATATATGTACACCCATGGCTGATTCATTTCGATATATGGCAAAAACCACCACAATATAGTAAAGTATTTAGCCACCAATTAAAATAAATAAATAAATAAATTAAAAAAAACAAAACAAAAAACCAAATTCCTATCTCTTCCCCCCATTCTCCTCCCTGTCAAACATAAGTAAACATAAGTTCATCCTCCAAGTCTGTGAGTCTGTTTCATAAATCAGTTAATTTGTATATTTTCTTTTTAGATTCTGCATATAAGTGATATCATACTGTATTTCTCCTTCTCTGTCTGACTTACTTCACTCAGCATGTCAATCTCTAGGTCCATCCATGTTGCTGCAAATGGCATTAATTCATTCTTTTACTCTCTAAGTAATATTCCATTATAGATATGTACCACATCTTATTTATCCATTCCTCTGTAGATGGAAATTTAGCATGCTTCCATGTCTTGGGTATTATTGTCTCTAGATATTTTAAAAATTCCTCTTTCATTTTTCAGTGATCTATTGGTTGCTTAGTAGCATATTGACTTGCTTGCAGAAGTCTCTGTTTTTAATATTTTTTTCTTGTAATTGATTGCTGATCTCGTATCCGAATAGTTGGAAAAGATGCTTGATATGATATCAATTTTCTTTAATTTACCAAGTCTTATTTTGTGACCCAGCATGTGATCTATCCTAGAGAATGTCCCGTGAGGACTTGAAAAGAATCTGTATTCTTCTTTTGGATACAATGTCCTATATATGCCTATTAAAATCATTTGGTCTAATGTGTTTTTTAAGACCAGTGTTTCTTTTTTCTTTTTTTTTTCTATTTATTTTTATTGGTTGGAGGCTAATTACTTTACAATATTGTAGTGGTTTTTGCCATACATTGACATGAATCAGCCATGGAGTTACATGTATTCCCCATCCCGATCCCCCCTCCCGCCTCCCTCCCCACCCCATCCCTCTGGGTCTTCCTAGTGCACCAGCCCCGAGCACTTGTCTCATGCATCCAACCTAGACCAGTGTTTCTTTATTGATCTTCTGTCTGGTTGATTTGTCCATTGAGGTAATTGGGGAGTTAAGTTATCTTACTATTATTGTATTAATGTAAATTTTTCCCCTTTATATCTTTTATTTTTTAATTAATAAATTTAAATTGGAGGCTAATTACTTTACTATATTGTGATGATTTTTGCCATACATCGACATGAATCAGCCATGGGTGTACATGTATCACATCATCCTGAAGCCCCTCCCACCTCCCTCCCCACCCCATACCTCTGGGTTGTCCCAGAGCACCAGCTTAGAGTGCCCTGCTTCATGTATCGAATTTGCACTGGTCATCTATTTTATTATGGTAATATACATGTTTCAATGCTATTCTCTCATATCACCCCACCCTTGCCTTCCCCCACATAATCCAAAAGTCTGTTCTTTACACCTGTGTCTCTTTTTCTGTCTTGCATATAGGGTCGTCGTTTCTGTCTTTCTAAATCCCATATATATATATATATATGTTAATATACTGTATTGGTGTTTCTCTTTTTGGCTTACTTCACTCTGTGACTCCAGATTTATCCACCTCATTAGAACTGACTCAAATGTGTTTTTTAATAGCTGAGTAATATTCCATTGTGTATATGTACTACAACTTTCTTTCCATTCTGCCGATGGACATCTAGGTTGCTTCCATGTCCTGGCTATTGTAAACAGTGTGGCAATGAACAATGGGGGTACATGTATCTCTTTCAATTCTGGTTTCCTCAGTGTGTATGCCCAGCAGTGGGATTGCTGGGTCATATGGCAGTTCTAAATCCAATTTTTTACCCTTTATATCTTTTAATATATGTTTTTTGTGTTCAGGTGCAGATATGTTGGATGCACTATATTTATAATTGTTATATCTTCTTGGATTGATACTTTGATTATTATATAATATGCTTCTCTGTCTCTTGTTAAAGTCTTTGTTTTAAAGTTAATTTTGTCTAAGTATTGCCACCTCTGCTTTATTTTCATATTTTTTTTTTGCAGTGAATATATTTTCCACTTGCATTTAAAGTAATTGTTTATCAATATGTACTTATTGCAATTTTATTAGCTGAAGGTATCAATTATGTCCATCTGGTCTAATGTGTCATTTAAGGCTTGTGCTTCCTTATTAATTTTCTGTTTTGATGATCTGTCCATTCATGTAAGTGGGGTGTTAAAGTTCCCTACTATTATTGTGTTACTGTCAATTTGTTGTGAAGCTGGTTTGGTGGTGCAAAATTCTCTTAACTTTTGCTTGACTGTAAGGTTTTTGATTTGTCCATCAATTTTGAATGAGATCCTTGCCTGGTAGAGTAATCTTGGTTGTAGAATTTTCTCTTTAAGTACTTTAAATATATCCTCCCATTCCCTTCTGGTCTGCAGAGTTTATGCTGAAAGGTCAACTGTTAAGCTTATGGGTATTCCCTTGTATGTTATTTGTTTCTTTTCTCTTGCTGCTTTAGTCTTCAATTGTGTTTGATCTTTGTTTGTTTGATTAGTATGTGTCTCAGCATGTTTCTCCTTGGATTCATCCTGTATGGACTCTCTGTGCTTCTTGGGCTTGACTGACTATTTTCTTTACAATGTTAGAGAAGTTTTAGACTAGAGTCTCTTTAAAAATTTTCTCAGACCTTTTCTTTTTCTCTTTTTCTGTGACCTCTATAGTTTGAATGTTGGTGCATTTAATATTGTCCCAGAGGTCTCTGAGATTATCCTCAATTCTTTTTTCCTTTATTTTGCTTTTCATCAGTTATTTTCACCATTGTATCTTCCAGCTCACTTATCCATTCTTGTGCCTCAGTTATTCTGCTATTTATTCCTCCTATAGTATTTTTAATTTTAGTTAATTGTGTTGCTCATCTCTGCTTATTTATTCTTTATTTCTTTTAGGTCCTTGTTAACTGTGTTAATTGATTCTTGCATTTTCTTCATTCTGTTTTCAAGGTTTTGGATCATCTTTACTATCAGATTACTCTGAATTCTTTTTCAGGTAGTTTGCCTATTTCCTCTTTGTTTATTTGGCCTTATGAGTTTCTACTTTATTCCTTCGTTTACATAATATTTCTGTCTTTTCATTTTTTCTGACTTATTGTGTTTGAAGTCTCCTTTACCCAGTCTTTATGGTAATATTCCTTCTTCCTTTTGGTTTCTGTCCTCAGCGGGTAAGATTGGTCCATGGTTTGTGTAGGCTTCATGTTGGGAGGAACTTGTACCTGCATTCTGGTGGGAGGAGTTGAGTTTTTTCCCCCTTTGATGTGTAGGTCTGTGTAAGTTGGTATGTTTTTTGGTATCTGTGGAAAGCCTGTCTGCTGATGATTAGGTTTGTGTTTTTGTCTTGCTTGTCGTTTGGGTGATCCATCTTACACTGGGTGCTGCCAGCTTTTTGGTGATGCCAGGTCTTGTATGAAGTTGGAGGCCTTCCTGGGAGTTCTCACTAATACTTCCTGGGCTTAGGAATTCTCTGGCAGACTAGCGTCCTGGATTCAGCTCCCATTCCAAAGACTCAGGCCAAGTCTCTGGCTGAGGAACTGAGATTTTACAATCTGTTTGTTATGGCATTACAGGGGATTAAAACAAACACTCAAAAACAAAGAAGAAAACAAAACAAGAAACAAAAGACCACCCCCGACAAATGGTAGATACAAAATCAGACAAATAATAAGAAAAACAAAGGAACACACACACACACACACACTTTCACACACTCAAACAAAACCAAAACAGTCCAAAGGAAAGAAAGTACAAGACAGTTACCTGGTGAGCAAAGGAAACCACAAATGATACCGGCCAATAAAAAACAAAACTAACTGAAACATAAATTGGAAAACAAAACCAAAGCAGAGTGCTGACAGAGGAATACAGTGAAGAAAACAAAACAAAGTAACAAATATGGTGAAAAAAAGAAAGAAAAGGAAGAAAAGAAAAAATGGAAAAGCAAAGTTAAATAGACATATATAAAAGAGATCAATATTTATTAATGAATAACTAAAGCAAGAAATTAAAAAGCAGAGACATTACTTTGCCAACAAAAGTCCTTCTAGTCAAGGCTATGGTTTTTCCAGTGGTCATGTATGGATGTGAGAGTTGGACTGTGAAGAAAACTGAGTGCCGAAGAATTGATGCTTTTGAATTCTGGTGTTGGAGAAGACTCTTGAGAGTCCCTTGGACTGCAAGGAGATCCAACCAGTCCACCCTAAAGGAGATCAGCCCTGGGTGTTCATTGGAAGGACTGATGCTGAAGCTAAAACTCCAATACTTTGGCCACCTCATGTGAAGAAGTGACTCATTGGAAAAGACCCTGATGCTGGGAGGGATTGGGGGCAGGAGGAGAAGGGGGGACAGAGGATGAGATGGCTGGATGGCATCACCGACTTAATGGACATGAGTCTGAGCAAACTCTGGGAGTTGGTGATGGACAGGGAGGCCTGGTGTGCTGCGATTCATGGGGTCGCAAAGAGTCAGACACGACTGAGCGACTGAACTGAACTGAACTGAAAGCAAGAAAAGAACAATAAGAAATACAAACAAAAAAAAACCCAAAAATTAAACAAAATTTAAAAAAAGAAAAAAAAAAGCCAACAGAGAGGTAGAGTGTATAAAGGAAATAGTGTGATTAAAACAAGTTTTCAAAAGCTTACAGTTAACAGTAATAATAAAATCAATAACCACAGCAAGAGAGAAAAAAGAAGAAAAAATATCCAGAACCCACTACAGAACAAATCAAAGTATAGTAATAATGATAAATATTTTTCTTAGACCTCAACTATCAGCATCATTTCCTTTGCTGTGAGTCACAGTCCACTTCCACCTCCCTAGGATGCCCTCCAACACTGGACTGGTCTCTGGACATGGTGTGGGGGTCACTCAGACTCTAATCTGGCCCTACTCCTTTATAATCTTGCAACCAGTGTCCAAAGCTGCCAGAGCTAGTGCATTTTCTTTTGTGGGAACTCTCACTGTCCTTTTATGAATTCCATAGACACACAGTCTGCCTAGTTGATTGTGTGGATTTGATCTACAGCTTGTACAGCTGGTGGGAAGGTTTCTGATCTTCTTCCTTAGCCACATTGCCCCTGGGGTTCAATTATGATTTTATCCCCACCTCTGCATGTTGTCATCCACAGAAGTTCGCTCCTGAGGCTGCCCTAGAGGACTTGAGTCTGCCCCAATGAGGAATTGGTGTGGAGGTGGCACAGCTGTTTGGATCACAGGAACCCTGGAAGAGCCAGATATGTAGGGGAGTTGACAGTCATTGGCACAGAACACATGGTGCTATTAGGGTTTTTTCTAGCCTCTGGCATTTCTGTCTCAGTGAGGACTGAGTGTGGAGGTGGCAAAGCTGCTTAGATATTGGGGACCCTGGTGGCACCAAGAGTGCAGGGACGCAGATGGCCCTATTAGAGCTAGGGCTCTATTAGAGTCTTTTTCTAGCCTCTAGCATCTGGCATTGGAGAAGGCAATGGCACCCCACTCCAGTACTCTTGCCTGGAAAATCCCATGGGCAGAGGAGCCTGGTGTGCTGCAGTCCATGGGGTCGAGAAATCCATGGGGACACGACTGAGTGACTTCACTTTCACTTTTCACTTTCATGCATTGGAGAAGGAAATGGCAGCCCACTCCAGTGTTCTTGCCTGGATAATCCCAGAGATGGCAGAGCTTGGTGCGCTGCCATTTATGTGGTCACACAGAGTCGGACACGACTGAAGCGACTTAGCAGCAGCAGCAGCAGCAGCATCTGGTATTCAAAGGGCCTCCCTAACTGGTCTTTCTCTGTTGCTTGGTGCAGCAGGTGCTCAAAGTCCTCCTGGCTGGGGTCCTTCTCTATTTCTCAGTGCATCGGGCACTTAAAGGACCCCCTGGCTGAGGTCCTTCTCTATTGGTCAGCTGCTGGTCCTGGAGTATGGGGAGAAAGAGGGTACAGTGATGGCTCCACCCCTTTGCACGTGACTTAGCAATATTACCTTGCCTCCATGGCTTCCTAGTTTTCCTCCATAGGCATTTTCTACCATGCTCTCCTCCCTCACATCTCCTTAGGCTATTTCCCTGCAGTCAACAACAGATCTCACCCTGGGATTGCTCTCCAGTCCCTATAATCCAGCTCCTAGCTGCTGTGCATTCCAGGGGACAGGCATCCCTGTCCAGGATACAGTAAGGCTGTGGCAAGGATTATCTGTGTGGTTCTCACTCCATTCGGACTGTCACAGGTCAGCTACTGCACTTTCCAACAGCCTCAAATGCTTTTCCTCTGTCCCAAACAGTTGCCCTAGTGGGGATCTGACCCCAGCTTTAGTTCCCCCACCCCTGGGTGCAAGTCCAGTCCTGGGCACTCTCCTCTTTTTTCCCTTCCTTCCTTTGTCCTACTGAGTTTTGTGTGGATCTATATATTCCTTTCCAGTGGTCAGGGACTCCTGCCTGCCCTCAGCTGGTGTCCTATGATATCTGCATCTGAAGGCGTATTTCTGACACATCCATGGAAAGAGATATACTCAACATCCACTTATTCCTTCGCCATTTTGTCTCGTCCTGATGTTTAGTTTTAGGCCAGCCTTTTCACTCTCCTCTTTCACCCTCATCAAAAGGTTCTATAGTTCCTTTTCACTTTACACCATTAGAGTGGCATCGTCCGCACATCTAAGTTTGTTGATATTTCTCCTGGCAATCTTGATTCCAACTTGTGATTCATCTAGCCCAGCATTTTGCATGATGTATTCTGCATATAACTTAAATAAGCCTTTGTGCTGTGCTTAGTCACTCAGTAGTGTCTGACTCTTTGCAACCCTATGGACTGTAGCCCTCCAGGCTCCTCTGTCCATGGGGATTCTCCAGTCAAGAATACCGGGAGTGGGTTGCCATGCTCTCCTCCAGGGGATCTCCCCAACCCAGGGACCTAACCCAGGTCTCCCACATTGCACAGTGGGTCTTTACCATCTGAGCCACCAGGGAAGCCCAAGATTACTGCAGTGGGTACCTTATCCCTTCTCCAGGGGATATTCCCAATCCAGGAATTGAACCAGGGTCTCCTGCATTGCAGGCAGATTCTTTACCAGCTGAGCTACCAGGGGAGCCCAAATAAGCCTTTACCACTTTCTTTCTTTCTTTCTTCTTTCTTTCTTTTTTTTTTTTGCCAATTTTAATTTTACCAAAATAAACCTTTGCCAATTTTTTTTTTTACCATATTTGCCTTTACCAATGAGCTTTTTCCTCTCACATTTCTAATTGTGGACTTTTCTTTTATACTTTAAAGAAGTCTGTCTAACATTTCTTGTAAGGTTGGTTTATGAAGTGAGTGAAGTGAAAAGTCACTCAGTCGTGTCCAACTCTTTGTGACCCCATGGACTGTAGCCCACCAGGCTCCTTCATCCATGGAATTTTCTAGGCAAGAGTACTGGAGTGGGTTGCCATTTCCTTCTCAAGGGGATCTTCCTGACCCGGCAATCGAACCCAGGTCTCCTGCATTGAGGGCAGATGCTTTACTGTCTGAGTCAGTGGTGCTAAACTCTCTTAACTTTTCTTGTCTGTAAAACTTTTGATCTATCAAATCTTAATGAAAGTCTTGCTAGGTAGAGAATTTTTGCTTGTAGATCCCCCACTCTCCATATTGTGCCACTCCCTTGTGATCTGTTAAAAAAAATCAGCTGATAGCCTCATGGGAGTGTCTTTTGTATATAACTTGTTGCTTTTCCCTTGCTCCTTTTATTTTTTTAAAATTAATTTATTTTCCCTTGCTCCTTTTAGTGTCTTCTTTTATCTTTAATTTTTTGTCATTTTAATTACAAGGTGTCTTGATATGATCCTCTTAGGTTTGACCCCGTTTGGAATTCTCTGTGCTTCCTTGTCCTGGATATCTGTTTCCTTTCCCAGGTTTAGAAAAATTTTCAGCTATTATGTCTTCAGATATGTCTTCTGAGAATTTCTCTTTTCTTTCTCCTTCTGGGATCCCCATAATTTGAATGTTCATATGCTTGATATATGGAGAAAGCAATGGCACCCACTCCAGTACTCTTGGCTGGAAAATCTCATGGACGGAGGAGTCTGGTAGGCTGCAGTCCATGGGGTCACGAAAAGTCAGACACTACTGAGCGACGTCACTTTCACTTTTCACTTTCATGCATTGGAGAAGGAAATGGCAACCCACTCCAGTGTTCTTGCCTGGAGAATCCCAGGGACGGGGGAGCCTGGTGGACTGCCGTCTATGGGGTCGCACAGTGTTGGACACGACTGAAGTGACTTAGCAGCAGCAGCAGCATGCTTGATATAGTTCCAGAGGTCTCTTAAACTGTCTTAATTTCTTTTTATTCTTTTTTCTATTCAGCATCAGTGGTTTCCACCACTTTGTCTTCCAACTTGTTGATGTGTTCATCTCTACCACCTAAATCTATTGGATGACTCCTGCTAGTGTGTTCTTAAATTTCTGTTACTATATTCTTCATTACAGTTTGGCTCTTTATGTTTTCTCTTTGTTAAAATCTTCTTACTCTATTCATCTAATCTTCTTCCTAATTGTTTGAACTCCTTGAGCTTTTTATTGAGTAAATTGTTGATCTCCCTTTCACTTAGGTCTTTTTCTGGGATTTTATCTTATTTCATCAGTTGGAACATATTCCTCTGTTGCCTAATTTTGCCGAATTTGTTCTTTTTATTTTTTATCTATTGGTTTATAATTCCTGATCTTGGAGATGTGGCATTTTGTAGGTGACATCCTATGTATTCCAACAGTGCATTCTCCTCTGGTCATCAGAGCTGTATGCTTTAGGGGTGCTCTCTATGCAAGCTGCATGCTTCCCTGGTGGCTCAGATAGTAAAGTATCTGCCTGCAATGCAGGGTAGAGAATTTTTGGCTGTAGAGTTTGCAGGGGACCTGGGTTTGATCCCTGGGTTGGGAAGATCTCCGGAAAAGGGAATGGCTACCTACTCTAGTGTTCTTGCCTGGGAAATCCCATGGGCAGAAGAGCCTGGTGGGCTACAAAAGAGTCAGACATGACTTAGCAATTTAACAACAATATATATATATATATATATATATATATATATATATATATATATATATATATATATATATATATATATATGTAGAAGGGAATGGCTACCCACTCTAGTATTCTTGCCTGGGAAATCCCATGGACAGAGGAGCCTAGTGGACTACAGCCCATGGAATTGCAAAGAGTCAGACACAACTGAGTCACTAGCACTTTCACATTTTTCTTTGTGGGTTGCATGGGTCCTTCTGTTGTGGCCAGCTGACTAGTGTTAGTGGTCTGGTAGGAGTGAATGTTCCCCAGTCTGGCTGGTTGCCTGGACCTGTCTTTTGTGGAGGCTGCCAGCCCCTGATGAGTGGGGCCAGATTGCAAGTTGGCTCTTTGTGGGGCCCCAGGGTATCCCAGTGCTATGGTTGACCTGCTAGTGGGTGGAGTCCTGTCCAAGGATTTCTGGCCCCTGGTGTTCCCAGAGCTACTGTTGGCCAACTGGTGGGTTTGGCTCATTCCTGACACAACAGTCTGCAGAGTCAAGTGTCCCAAAGCTGGTGTTGTCCTGCTGGAGGGTGGAGCCAGTTCCTGGGGTGGCTTGTTGAAGTATAATGGTGTCCTGGATCTGGCACTGGCTTGTTGGCAGGTGGGCTGGGTAATGACAAAATAAGTGGTGGGATTTGGTGGTTCTGGGGCTGATGTCTGTCTACTAGTGGATGCAGCCAGGTCTTGGCATATCTGGCTGCAGGACCTGGGGCTCCCAGAGCTGGTGTCAGCTTGTTGATAGGTGAGTCTGAGGCCTATTAGGTCTCAGGGCTAGTGCTAGCTCATTGGTGGGAACAACCAGGGACTGGAATTTCTACTTGCAATGCCCTTGGAGTCTCAGAGGTGATGTGTCAGCCTGCTGATAGGTGAGGCTGGGGCCCAGTGGGTCCTGGAACTGGTGCTTGCTCACTGATGGGATGAAGCTAGTCCTGGGGCTTGTACTGTCTTACTTGTGGATAGAACTGGGTCATAAGGTCTCTGGCTACAGTCCTTGGGGTCCCATTGCTAGTTCTAGCACTGTAGTTTGTGAGGTTGTATCCTGGTCCCTCTAGTGGACAGGGACATGTTTCAGGGTACCTGTGAGTTCAGGAGGTCTTAAGGCAAATGAACTGATGGTGGGTACAGCTGTGTCTCTGCTTGGCTAGTTGGTTGACCCGAGGCACCCCAGTTCTTGTGATAACAGGCTGGTGGGCAGGGCCAATTCCTTTCTTGACTAAGCGACAAATAGGGTTCCAAAATGGCAATTGCTGATGCCTGTGTTCTTATAGTAGTATGAGTCCCCCAAAATGGCTGTTGTCAATGTCTATGTACCCAGGATGGAAGTCCACTTGTCAACTGCTTCTTTGAGAGATTCTCCAAGATCAACAAGTGGGTCTGATACAGGTTCTCTTCAAAGTATTGCTTCTACCTTTGGTCCTGGAGCATGTGAGACTTTGTGTGCGCCCTTTAATAATGGAGTCTATTTCACACAGCTCTCTGACTCTCCTGAAAGTAAGCCCCACTGGCCTTCAAAGCCAAACATTCTGGGGGTTTGTCTTCCTGGTGCAAGACTTTCAGACTGGGAAATCCCACTGGGCTCTGCAATTGTAATTATCTTCCCACTTGTGAGTCACCCATACCAAGGTATGGGTTTTGATAGTACCACATTTCCTCCCCTCCTACTGTCTTATCATGGTTCCTTCTTTTTATCTTTAGTTATCAGTCAGTTCAGCTCAGTTGCTCAGTTGTGTCTGACTCTTTGTGACCCCATGGACTGCAGCATACCAGGCTTCCCTATCCATCACCAACTTCTGGAGCTTGCTCAAGCTCATGTCCATTGAGTCGATGATGCCATCCAACCATCTCATCCTCTGTTGTCCCCTTCTCCCCCTGCCTTCAATCTTTCCCAGCATCAGGGTGTTTTCCAATGAGTGAAGTTCTTTGCATCAGGTGGTCAAAGTATTGGAGCTTCAGCTTCAACATCAGTCCTTCCAATGAATATTCAGGACTGATTTCCCTTAGGATTGACTGGTTTGATCTCCTTGCAGCCCAAGGGACTCTCAAGAGTCTTCTCCAACACCACAGTTCAAAAGCTGTATAGTTTGGTTTCTGTATAGTCCAACTATAACTTTCTTTACAGTCCAACTCTCACATCCATACATGACTATTGGAAAAACCATAGCTTTGACTAGATGGACCTTTGTTGGCAAAATAATGTCAGCTTTTTATTATGCTGTCTAGGTTGGTCATAGCTTTTATTCCAAGAAGCAAGCATCTTTTAATTTCATGGCTGCAGTTACCATCCACAGTGATTTTGGAGCCTAAGAAAATAGTCTGTCACTGTTTCCATTGTTTCTCCATCTATTTGCCATGAAGTTATGGGACCAGATACCATGATCTTAGTTTTTTGAATGTTGAGTTTTAAGCCAGCTTTTTCACTGTCCTCTTTCACTTTCATCAAGAGGCTCTTTAGTTCCTCTTCACTTTCTGCCATAAGGGTAGTGTCTTCTGCATATCTGGGGTTATTGATGTTTCTCCTGGTGATCCTGATTCCAGCTTGTGCTTCATTCAGCCTGACATTTTGCATGATGCATTCTGCATATAAGTTAAATAAGCAGTGTGACAGTCTACAGCCTTGACGTACTCCTTTCCTAATTTGGAACCAGTTGGTTGTTCCATGTCCGGTTCTAACTGTTGCTTCTTGACCTGCATACAGATTTCTCACGAGGCAGGTCAGGTGGTCTGGTATTCCCATTTCTTTCAGAATTTTCCACAGTTCGTTGTGCTCTACACAGTCAAAGGCTTTGGTGTAATCAATAAAGCAGAATTAGATGTTTTTCTGGAAGTCTCTTGCTTTTTCAATGATCCAATGGATGTTGGCAATTTGATCTCTGGTTCCTCTTCCTTTTCTAAATCCAACATGAACATCTGGAAGTTCATGGTTTATGTACTATTGAAGGCTGGCTTGGAGAATTTTGAGCATTACTTTGCTAGCATGTGAGATGAGTGCAATTGTGCAGTAGTTTGAACATTCTTTGTCATTGCCTTCTTTGGGATTGGAGTGAAAACACCTTTTCTAGTCCTGTGGCCACTGCTGAGTTTTCCAAATTTGCTGGCATATTGAGTGCAGCACTTTAACAGAATTATCTTTTAGGATTTGACCTTTTCTACTAGTGTTCCAGTTTTCTCATCAATAGTTGCTCTTTAAATTTTTGTCATTTTGGTGTGACTGTAGGAGGAGGTTAGCTCAGGGTCTTCCTACTCTGCCATCTTAATCACACCTCTCCAGATAATCTTTAGAATTAATCTGTCAACATCCACGAAATAACTTGCTGAAATTTTGATTGATACTGTATTAACTTTATAATTACATTTGGAAAAACAATATTGAGGTTTTCCTATCCATAATAATATTTTCCCAATTATTTAGTTCTTCTTTGTTTTCTTTCATCAGCATTTTATAGTTTTCCTCGTATAGATCTTGTATATATCTTTTGCTAGATTGTCATGTCCGATTATTTCATTCCTTTGGGTGTTAATATAAATGGTATTGTGTTTTTAATTTAAAATTCCACTTGATCATTGCTGATATATAGGAAAGCTATTGACTTTTATGTATTATTCTTGTTCTATGGATGAAATTGTGTCCCCTATCCCAAATTCATGTTGAGACCCTAAACCCCCGTGTGACTACGTTAGAGGGACCTTTAAATAAGTGATTAAGGTTAAGTGAGATCCTAACAGTACAACCCTAACCTGATAAAACTGATGCCCATATACAAAGAGGAAGAGACACTAGAGTTCTCTCTCTACCATATGAGCAAACAGCCAGGAAAAAAGGTTTATGTCAAAGAGTATTCTGTATATGTTTTCCCCTAAGAGTTTTATAGTATTTGACCTTACATTTTGGTGTTTAATCCATTTCAACTTTATTTTTATGTATGGGCTTTCAATGAGTGTTCTCATTTCATTCTTTTACATGTAGCTGTCCCAGCACCATTTATTGAAGAGGCTGTCTTTTCTCTATTTGTCATAGATTAGGTGACCATAGGTCTATATTTCTGTTTTTGTGCCAGTATCATACTGCCTTAATTACTGTAGCTCTGTAGTATAGTCCAAAGTCAGGGAGCCTGATTACTTCAGCTCCATTTTTCTTTCTCAAGATTGCTTTGGCTATTCACACCCTTGTATTCTTAAAATTTGTGAAATACAGACTGTAAAATGGACCAGGAGACAACTTCTAAGGAAAGATTATGAGAAGTCTTTTAGCATTTTCCTCCTCACAGGCAAATGCTATGGTGAAACTGCCCAGCTGAGAGAGGTATAAAGCCCTGAGTCAGACCTTTCACTTCCTCTTTACCAGGTAATAGCAGTTTCTGGGGAGCTTCACCATTTTGGGAAGTGATACAATTTAAAGGGCAAGGATGGTAAGGTTAACCTTACATGCTTTAAAAGACACCACCTTCCCTGAATCTATAACTTTTCTTTTTTTTTAAATTTATTTTTATTTTTTATTTTTTTATTAGTTGGAGGCTAATTACTTCACAACATTTCAGTGGGTTTTGTCATACATTGACATGAATCAGTCATAGAGTTACACGTATTCCCCATCCCGATCCCCCCTCCCACCTCCCTCTCCACCTGACTCCTCTGGGTCTTCCCAGTGCACCAGGCCCGAGCACTTGTCTCATGCATCCCACCTGGGCTGGTGATCTGTTTCACCATAGATAATATACATGCTATAACTTTTCAAACTGCCTGTTCATACAGATTCATAAACAGTCACAAAGCAGGCCCCCAGTCACATTGATTGTAGCACAGATTTTATGAGATTTGACCCAGAGCTCTGACCTAGCTCTTCACAGGAATACTCCGCCCATGCTGGGTGCATGAATTGCCTTGCTGTTAACCATGTTGGGAGAGGGTGGCTGTATCATTAGGAATGACATCTACAGCTCAGCATCTATAAAGCAAGTAAAGTGTTGCCATGATTAGTGGGAGGCCTGCTTTGGAGTGAGACAGACCTGTGTATGTATTCCAAGCTCTACCACTTACAAGGTACCAAACTACCATCAGCTGTGTCTGTATGTGTATAAAGAAGTTTAACCTACCCCTTGGAGGTCTTTGTAGGGTGACAAATATAAAGGGTCCAGCACCAATTACAGATTTGATCAGGCTATGATGAAAATTGTCTGTCCATGTGTCTTCCCCTCAACACTGTGAACTTCTCAAGGGCAGGGACCCTGTCTGTATCATCTTTGTCCCTCATACATCCTAAACATCATCTAGAATACAGTGTCAGTAAAGGTTTGCAAAGTAAATCTGAGCCAGGTGTGTCACTTCATCTGAAAACTGAGGGAATTTAGTTGAATTGCAAAGAATGGTGATTCTTTGCAACTGTGACTTCTTGTATTTGTATGGAAACTGATCATGTGTATTGTAATCATTGTCATGATGTTTTAAATACGTGTCTTTGAGAAGCATGTGACTAGAGATATGACAGATGTTGTTCTTCACTCTCCACCAGATTGGATGAGGCAGACACCAAATTGTTTTACACACAGGAAATTTAGTACCATAGTAATATGATTGCTCATAATAAAGAGGATTCAATCATTTATAGAAACATACCTTGCATTAAAAATGCCTATTTTCCTGGCAAAATATTATGTAATATTTGCTAAATCCTATCACAAAGAGTGCTTTACCTCAGAGAGTTTGAGAAGTGTTGGCTAACAAGGGTTCAGTCCTATAGGTAGTAAGAAAAGTCTCTACCAGGCCTGGAATTTAGTAGAGTAGGGGACTCTGTGGAGAGAGAAATTCACAAGTTTATAGGTAGTGCAGATGAAATCTGATAGGGGTGAATTTCTTGGCTTTACTGCTGGGGTTCACATCATATGATTAATCCATAGAGATTAAAAAAAATTCCACTCCAGAGAGGATAAGTTGTAATAGCACCCAGCCCAGGGAAGGACCCTCCTCCCTACCCTTCGAATCCCTGAAAGTTCTCACAAATACAAACCTGGCCCTATAGTGCTCTCCACACACATGCTTCAGGATGACCTTTTCTCATTATCAAGAGCCCCTGGCTTTTGCTCTGCTCATTTCTATGCCTATCCTAGTTACATCCAGAGACGCTCACTCCTTGTTTAGACCTATCACACACCAAGATCCTTACTCTACCTGGGATATGTGAATAGAACCCACAGCCTGACCCTGCTTGGTACACCCACCCCAGGCCACACTAGGCACACCTGCCACTCTCAGCTTATTTAAATCAGAAACTCCTACCAAGCACCCAGGTCTTTCTCATTACTTTCAAGATTCTGTTCAGGTATGCTCTGACCAAGATCCTTTTCTCCCCCATAGGTAGAATAGACACAAATCTAGTTACCTTGACCCACACCAGAATTTTTTCCATTTTTAGAAGCCAGACCAGAATCCACTGTGTCCAGGTCATGGTCCTTCCCAACATATAGGCAGTTACGTAGTAAGACTTGGAACTTGGGAGTCCTTTTAATCTATACAGACAGTTTCATGTTCAGCATTAACTTTATCAGTGATCTCCTCTATGATAACTTCTCTCACTAGTTCTTCTTAATACTGGGTCCTTCTTTTCTCTGTAAGTAAGCCTCAAGTCAGACAGAGGGGTCCCTTACTTTGATGTCCTCGGGCCTATAATCAGTTCCATCTTTGTTAGACACCTTCTCTTCTGTAGGCCTGTACCCCACTGAGTCCCACCCACATCAGGGACCTTCTCCCAGTAGGCTGATATAAGAGGTCCTACCTACACCTGAGTCTCTATCTCATTTACTCTATTTATTATTATCTGTAGGTTGCCCTCTTCTCAGTCCCTTCCTCAAGTGTAATATTCTCTTTTCTATATGTTCCACCCAGTTCAGTTCCTTCTCATTCCTGAAATCCCACTTTACATATCTGTCATCAGCTTCGCTCAGTAATAGACTTGAGTTTTAATCTTGTCAGTATGTGCAGATCTATCTATCTCATTCTGTTTGACTCTTCATAGTACAGGAGCCCAGGTAGGGAAACTTTTCCATATTCTTGGTATCCATTCTTGTGCTCAACAAATACTGAGTACTCACTATGTGTCATGCACTCTTCTGGGTGTTAGGGAATTAGCAATAAAAAAATAATCCCTGATTTTGAAGTCTATCCATGTTGAAAATGGAAAGCTTTCATTCTTTTTTTTTTATGGCTGAATAATAGAGCTTATATTTCAGTGCAATTATCTCCTCTTGCACTCCTCCTGCCAGGTAGCTGCCATTTTGTTCTCTTCATCATAGCTGACCTTAAGAGAACAGATTTGCTTCCACGTGGGTTTTCTACCTATCATTCCTTATCCCACTCAAGGTTCTGATCAAACTGTCTCACTAAAACAACTATGGACACCATCAGTGAGTGATTTACTTCATGTAAATGCCTAAGGATATTTGTCATTCCTCATTTTACTTAAACTTTCTGCTATCTCTTGCACTTTATTAAATTCTCTGCATTCTGACTTTTATGTTCCTCCTCTGTGTTTCTATTATACTGCTCTTCAGTTCCCCAAATTATCATATATACACTAAGAATGATACTATGTATATTCAGGCCAAACTTTTTTCCCCAGTTCTAAATGAACATATTTGACTGCCTGCTACATATCTCTGCCTGAATGTCCACCAGACATCATTTATTCAGTAGTAGTAAAACAACTTGTCATCAGACCCTCCCTTCTCTTCACCTCTGTTCCTCATACCCCCTTGTCCAAACATAAAGTCAATGTCCTCAACCACCCCCACATTAGGGTTTCTCCTTAGCCTTGGCATCACTAGAGTTTTCTCATCACTTAATTCAGGCTACTCTGCATATCTCTGCTTCAACCAGGATGATTCTTTCTGATTCAAGTAGGCTCCTCACTGCCTTAAAGTTAAGACTTCTACATTAGTACAGTGTGCCCATTTTGATCCTAATTCACTTTCATAATTCTAAGATAGTCATACAAAGGTATTCTTAGAGATAAATTTATACCAAAGTTTTCCAAATATGTTTGTGTTCTAGATTTTCTGTTGCTGTATCTGAGACATATTCTCCTTATGACTAGGGTTTCCATATTTAGATTCATGTTGAGGTTTGACAAAAAACAGCAAAATTCTATAAAGCAATTATCCTTCAACAAAAAAAAAAATTAAAAGAAAACAGAGGATAATGCATTACATTTGATTTCCAATCACCTATGAATAACTACACGAAAAAAAGAAAAATATTGTGTGGGACATATTATACTAAAATTATTTATTGTTTACCTGAAATAAATGATAAGTGTTTAAATTACTTGCCCTTTCATTTCTATGATGATTTGGCTCTTTTAACATTTCCTAGTTTTGAAGAATTTGCTTATAAAATTCCTTGCAGTTACAGTCTATGTTCGATTTACATAGTAACATAGTTTCCACACTGATCATGTCTAATTTATTTTGTTCTTTTGTTCACTGAACATTGTTTAATGGGAAAACAGGTTAAACATTAAGAACCAGTATAATTGAACATGTACTGATATAACAACTTGGAGAATTGCTCTTCAGTTTCATTTGTCAAAGCACATGTCTTCTTGAGTTAAAAGTCTAGTTCAATCAAGTTTGTTTCATCACCTATTATCAGTGTCTCAACTCCATCTATATAGGATGAAGATATTCATTTTTTTCTTCTACCTCCTACCTTCTGATAGTCATTCTTTTACTATTACATTTTCAATATCAATAACATTTCTATTCTGTTCCATAAGCATCACTAAGTTTACCAGACTTTGTAGATATAGGTTGATTCTAAAACTGAAAATCAGTATTCACTATTTACATTGCTGTGAACAAGTGAATCAACAGAGAACGTTCCCAAGACATATGCAGCTTATAGCTTAGATAACATCTAAGGAAGTGTGTGTGTGTGTGTGTGTGTGTGTGTGTGTGTGTGTGTGTAACATCAGGAGTGTGAATATGTAAAATATGTGGGCATGGCACTCGAGTAACTGTAGCTCTTGTGAATAAATGTATGTAGTTTATTGGAGTCAATAACATTTTTGGTTCGTCCAGGAAATTATTTTTTAATGTATATTGACCCTCCTTTTTGTAGCTAAGAGTAATTTTCAAAGTTTAGCATCCACAGTCATCATCCACAACTTTCTTTCCTTTCCTTTCCTTGGCCTTGAGTATATCCTATCATTTTTTTGGGCCTCAAATACCTGAGGGAGGGTCATAAGACTACTCAGTTTCCTTTTGGGGTCCCTTCCAGCCAATCCCCCAAGAAGACAAACTCCGATAAGACGTGATAACTTCCTCTTAAATGAGTTTCCTAAATCTCTTTCCAAGAAGGAAATTGTTTTACAGGAGGAGAGGATAGGAGGGCACTAGGTCAGGCTGCGGACTGGGTGTACCTATTCAACTTAATGTTGGGTAGGTTTTTTCTGTCTGTGGAGCCTCTGTTCCAACACCCATCATTCCAGGGGCTAGAACTCCAGGATGACATGGAACTGGCTTCCATATTTGCCATTATTTAGTTCTAGTAAGGCAGGCTGCCAGCTGAGAGCTCCTTCCTCAAGGGTCTTCCTGGTTGACCTGTCTTCTTTGAGTCTTAACCTCCTCCTTTCTATTGTCCTCAATACTACTGGGTTCCCTTGAAAACCCCTCTCTGCCATCATAATCTGCTCCTGTTCAGAGCCATTCAGTGGTGACTCATTGCCAACAGAGTAAAATCCACATTTCTGAGCCTGACATTCATGTAAGGCATAGCACAGGGAGGACATATGTCCCTGGATGCAAGTTTATGATCCAAAGATGCCAGTCAAGAATTTATTTCAACAATGTACTGAGAAACTGTCTTTAGATTTGTTGAACCTCAAATGTGTGAATACACCTTGAGTTTGCTATGTACTATTCAGTTCTGAGCTATTTCAGCACCAGTGTAAGGAGAGAGGGCACAAACACATTGAGCTCAGGCAGCATTTTCCCTTCTAAATGTTTCCTGATCCATCATCCACTCCTTCCAGTTTCCTTCCATTCTGGCTGAGTTGTGTGTAGGTGGAAGTTGTTGCTTAGTCGCTAAGTCATGTCTGATTCCTTTGTGACTCCATGGACTGTAGTCCACCAGGCTCCCTTGTCCATGGCATTTCCCAGGCAAGAATACTGGAGTGGGTTGCCATTTCCTTCTCTAGGGGATCTTCTTGACTCAAGGATCAAACCCGAGTCTCCTGCATTGGCAGGTGGACTATGAGATAAAAGACACTTTCCTATCCTGCTGCAGTGAAAGAGGGAAAATGTTAGGTGGTGTGAAGCTGTTCCTTTTATCTGAAACACTTTTCTCTCAGATAATTGCATGGATCCTCCCTTCCTTCCATTCTTAGGGTGACTAACTGCCTTGGTTTGCCTCGAACTGAAGGGTTTCCCAGGATGTGAGGTTTTCAGTGTTAAAAGTGAGACAGTGCTGAGAAAACAAGATAGTTGATCACTCTAGTTATGCAATTGTCACCTCAGTGAGACTGTCCCTGACAAACCATCCTGTCTGTAATAGTGCATAGTCCATTCCTCCCATCTCTATTGCCTTACTTTGCTTTATTTTTCACTTCAGCTCTGTTTATTTGTCTATTTTCAGTCTTTTTTCACTACACATAAGCTCCATGAAGGCAGAGGCTTTTGTTTTGTCATTGCTGTTTCCTTGATACATAGAACAATACCTGACTCATAGCAAGTAACCAATACTCACTGTTGAATGAAATTCATCTGATTTGCCTCTAGAAAGCTTGAGATGTTTTCATTAAAAAAAAAAAAACTCACTGAACTCCAAGGCTAGGAAGACTTACTATCATGGCCACAGTCAGTCATTCACTCTGCCAGGTATCCTACTAACAGGCTTAGATCTGCTCATCATTTGATTACATTTGGCTTAAATTCCATTCTATCATTTTGTGCTGCTTCTCCTGACAATGTTACCTCTTTAATATCTCTTGTATTCATCTCCTCCTCTAAACTCCATTGTCTTAGATCATGTCTTATCATCACTAGAGCACTGACTCAGACCAAACTCATCACACTCCAATTTGAGTTCAGCTTCAGAGCTTTTTCTTTGGTTGTTCCTTATTGCCTGGAACATTTTGTCCCTCGATCTTCCCATGATTGGACCCATCATTTCATTCAGGTCTCAACTAAAATGTCATTTCCTCATGAAGGCTTTTCCTGATATACCTATTGAAAGAAGCCCCACTTCTTTATTCTATGTTCTTTACTCCATAATGTCTGTTGAGTATGTGTATCTGTGTGTTAGTCGCTCCGTTGTGTCCAGCTCTTTGTGATCCCATGGACTGTAGCTTGCCAGGCTTCTCTGTCCATGGAATTCTCCAGGCAAGGATATGGAGTGGGTTGCCATTCCCTTCTCCAAGGGATCTTCCCAACCCAGGAACTGAACCTTGATCTCCTGCATTGCAGGAAGATTCTCTACCATCTGAGCCACCAGGGAAGCCCATAATGTCTATTACTCTCTGAAATTAATTATTTTTATTTTCCTTACATCTTTATTGTCTGTTCTCCTCCCTCATTAGCTCCATGAGAGCAAGAAATTCTGTCTACCTAGTTCAGTGTTCTATCTCCAGAGGCTAACACAGTGTCCAGAACATATAGGAGCTTCCAGTCTAGTATCCTTCAATCTATCTTCTACAGCAGCCCTCTGGAGGGTATTTCCTAATGTGCAAGTATTCTTTTCCATTATGGTTTATCCCAAGAGATTGGATATAGTTTCATGTGTTATACAGTAGGACTTTATTATTTAGCCATTCTAAATGTAATAGTTTTCATCTACCAACCCCAAACTACCCTCTCCCTCAAAGAATCCCTCTTGGCAACTACAAATCTGTTCTCTATGTCTGTGAGTATTTCTGTTTCATAGATAGGTTTATTTGTGTCATATTTTAGGTTCCACATACAAGTTACATCATATGGTATTTGTCTTTCTCTTTCTGACTTACTTCACTTAATGTGGTAATCTCTAGTTGCACCCATGTTGCTGCAAATGGCATTATTTTATTCTTGTTTATGGCTGAGTTGTATTACATTGTGTATATTTACATCTTCTTTATTCATTCATCTTTCAATAAGCATTTAGATTGTTTCCATGTTTTGGCTACTGTGAATAGTGCAACTATGAATATAGGGGTGCATGTATCTTTTTAAATTTTAGTTTTGTCTGGTTATATACCCAGGAGTGGGATTGCTGGATCATATGGTAGTTCTATTATTAGTTTCCTGAGGAACTTCATACTGTTTTCCATAATGGCTGCACCAACTTACATTCCCACTAATATTATAAGACTTTTCTCCACATCGCCCCCAGCATTTGCTATTTGTAAAATTTTAAATGATGACCATTCTGACCAGTGTGAGGTGGTACTTCATTGTATTTTTGATTTGCATTGCTGCAAGTCTAATAATAATCTTTTCATGTGCATATTGGCCATCTGTATGTCTCCTTTGGAGAAATGTCAATTAAAGTCTTCTGCCCGTTTTTTTTCATTGGGCTATTTGCCTTTTTGTTGTTGTTGCTTAGTTGTATGAGCTGTTTGTATATTTTGGAGATTAAGTCCTTGTTGGTTGGATCATTTGCAAATATTATCTCCCATTTTGTAGATTTTTAAAAATGGTTTTGTAGGTTTTAAAAGCTTGTAAGTTTGATTAAGTTCCATTTGTTTATTTTTATTTCTATCACCTTGGGAGACTGACCTAAGAAAATATTGGTGCAACTTATGTCACAGAATATTTTGCCTAAACTGTCTTCTGGGAGTTTTATGTTTAAGTCTTTAAGCCATTTTGAGTTTATTTTTATGCTTGGTGTGAAAGTGTGTTATAACTCCATTGATTTACATGCAGCTGTCCAACTTTCCCAGAAGCATTTGCTGAAGAGAGTGTCTTTCCTCATTTTATTTTTATACTTTTTGTTCATACATGCATTTATTGGGTATACACCTAGGAGTAGGGGATCTTCTGTCTCTGGGAAAGTGTAATAGAGCTGCTGCTGCTAAATTGCTTCAGTCATGTCCAACTCTGTGCGACTCCATGGACTGCAGACTACCAGGCTCCTCCGTCCATGGGATTTTCCAGGCAAGAGTACTGGAGTGGAGTGCCACTGACTTCTCCGAATAGATTGAGCTAGCCCTGCCCATACCTTCGTTTTATCCCAGTGAGACCAGTGTGACTTGACCTACAGAATTGTGAAGTAATAAAATGAATTTGTGTGATCGGATAAGGGTTAGGATTTCACCCTGCTTTAATCTATCTTTCAATCTAAAGCAAGTCTCTTAGAGACAGCAAATTATTGGTTATTTTTCCCTCTCTCTTTAATCCCATTCTGTCAATATCTGCCCTCTAATTGGAATTTTAATTGATTTTACATTTGATGCAATCCCAATGAAGAGCAATGCCAAAGAATGTTCAAACTACTGCACAACTGCACTCATTTCATGTGATAGCAAGGTAATACTCAAAATCCTTCAAGCTAGGCTCCAGCAGTACATGAACCAAGTACTTCCAGATGTACGAACTGGATTTAGAAGAGACAGAGGAACCAGAGATCAAATTGCCAACATCCATTAGGTCATAGAAAAAGCAAGGGAATTCCAGAAAAACATCTACTTCTGGTTCATTGACTATGTCAAAGCCTTTGACTGTGGGGATCACAACAAACTGTGGAAAATTCTTCAAGAGATAGGAATAACAAACAACCTTACTTGCCTCCTGAGAAACCTGCATGCAGGTCAAGAAGCAACAGTTAGAACCAGACATGGAACAATCGACTGGTTCATAATTGGTAAAGGAGTACATCAAGGCTGTATATTGTCACCCTGCTTATTTATCTTATATGCAGAGTACATCATGTGAAATTTGCCAGGCTGGATGAAGCACAAGCTGGAATCAAGATTGCTGGGAGAAATAGCAGTATCAGCAGATATGCATATGACACCACCCTAATGGCAGAAAGTGAAGAGGACTAAAGAACCTCTTGATGAAGGTGAAAGAGGAGAGTGAAAAAGCTGGTTTAGAACTCAATGTTAAAAAATGAAAATCTTGGCATCCAGTCCCATTACTTCATGGCAAATAGATGGGGAAAAACTGGAAACAGTGACAGACTTAATTTTCTTGGGCTCCAAAATCACTGCAGATGGTGACTGCAGCCATGAAGTTCAAAGACTCTTGCTCTATGGAAGAAAAGCTATTACAAACCTAGTGAAAGTGAAAGTTGCTCAGTCGTGTCCAACCCTTTGTGACCCCATGAACTAAACACTCCATGGAATTCTCCAGGCCAGAATACTGGAGTGGGTAGCCTTCCCCTTCTTCAGTGGATCTTCCCAACCCAGGGATCAAACCCAGGTATCCTGCATTGCAGGCGGATTCTTTACTAATTGAGCCACAAGGGGAGCCCAAGAACACTGGAGTGGGTAGCCTATCCCTTCTCCAGCAGATCTTCCCAGCCCAGGAATTGAACCACTGTTTCCTGCATTGCAGGCGGATTCTTTACCAACTGAGCTATGAGGGAAACCCTGACAAATCTAGATGTCGTATTAAAAAGCAGAGATGTTACTTTGCCCACAAAGGTCCATATAATAAAAGTTATGGTTTTCCAGTAATCGTGCATAGATGTGAAATTTGGACCATAAAGAAGACTGAGCACCAAAGAATTGATGCCTTCAAACTGTGGTGTTGGAGAAGACTCTTGACAGTCCCTTGGACAGCAAGGAGATCAAACCAGTCAGTCCTAAAGGAAATCAACCCTGAATATTCATTGGAATGACTGATGCTGAAGTTAAAGCTCCAATACTTTGGCTACCTGATGTGAAGAGTTGACTCATTGGAAAAGACCCTGATGCTGGGAAAGATTGAAGGCAGGAGGAGAAGGGGGTGACAGAGGATGAGGTGGTTTGGATGGCATCATTGATACAATGGAAATGAGATTAAACAAACTCCAGGACATAGTGAAGGATAGGGAGGCCTGGTGTGCTGCAGTTCATGGAGTCGCAAAGAGTTGAACATGACTGAGTGACTGAACAACAGTAACAACAACAATTGATGTAATTAAATGAAGTAGGGTTTAAATAATGCAATTAAATAAGGTAAATTAGGTAGAACTGACAACTGGCATTGTGGTTTGGATTTGTATTTCCCTAATAATTAGTTGTGTTGAGCATCTTTTCATGTGATTATTGTTTATTTGTATAGCTAATCAAGTCTTTGCCCATTTTAAAATTGGGCTGTTTGTTTTGAAATGTGTTTTTATAAACTTTCCAAATATTTCGACCATTTCTCGTATTTCTTGCTATTATTTGTTTCTAAGTAAGTTTAATTGTCAGAGTGCATATCCTTTTAAATTTACCAAGATTTGTTTTATGGCCTAGAACATGTTCTGTCTTGAAGAATATTCACATATACTTGAAAAGAGTGGAAATTTTTACATGTTTTGTATAGATGGATAGATAGGTATCTAGATGTCAATAGATAAAAATAAGTAGGTATATATGTATATGCATCTATTTATACCAAACACACACACACACACACACATATATACCTTCTCCTTTTTGCTATTTTTCCACATCTACCACATTTACACAAATTATAAACCCAATAATACAGTGTCACAGTTATTACTTCAGTCCATCTTAAACTTTTTTTTTTTTCCATCTATCTTCATCAGTTGGAGACCAATCACTTCACAATACTCAGTGGCCCTTGTCATACATTGACATGAACCAGCCATGGATCCACAAGTATTCCCCATCCCGATCCCCCCTCCCACCCCCACCTCCACCCGATTCCTCCGGGTCTTCCCAGTGCACTAGGCCCGAGCACCTGTCCCATGCATCCAGCCTGGGCTGGTGATCTGCCTCACCCTAGATAATACACATGTTTTGATGCCGTTCTCCCGAAACATCGCACCCCCGCCCTCTCCCACAGAGTCCAAAACTTTTTAAAAGAAGTTAATAGAAGAAATGAGCAAAACCAATATTACAGAGTTTTATGTATTTACCTATCTATTCATGCATTCTTATAGATTTATCATGTGGTGTCATTCCTTTCAGCTTGAAGTACTTCCTTTAATATTTCTGGCAAAGCTCACTAGATATTTACAAATTTTCTCAGTCTTTATCTGGGAGTGTTTTTATCTTGCCTTCACTTTTTAAAGTTGAAAGAATAATATATTAGTTGGAGGCTAATTGCTTTACAATATTGAAGTGTTTTTTGCCATACATTGACATGAATCAGCCATGGATTTACATGTACTCCCCATCCCGATTCCCCCTCCTGCCTCCCTCCCCACCCCATCCCTCTGGGTCTTCCCGGTGCACCAGCCCCGAGCACTTGTCTCATGCATCCAACCTGGACTGGTGATCTGTTTCATCCTTGATAATATACATGTTTTGATGCTGTTCTCTCAAAACATCCCATCCTCACCTTCTCCCACAGAGTCCAAAAGTCTGTTCTGAACATCTGTGTCTCTTTTTCTGTTTTACATATAGGGTTGTTGTTACCATCTTTCTAAATTCCATATATATGCATTAGTATACTGTATTGGTCTTTATCTTTCTGGCTTACTTCACTCTGTATAATTAGCCTCCAACTAATAAAAATAAATGGGAAAAAAGGACATCCTAAGGATATTACTAAATATCCTTTCAAAAAAATAAAATAGTTAAAAAAATAAAGTTGAAAGAATAATATAATGAATACCTCTGTACCTTTCAATCTAGACTTATCAACTGTAAGCATTTTGTTTTTAATATTTATTTTATTTGACTGGGTCAGGTCTTAGTTGTGGGACACACGATCGTCGTGTCATGCAGGATCTTTCATTGAGGCACACAGACTCTCTGGTTGTGGCACGCGGGTTCTGGAACATGTGGGCTCAGTAGTTGTGGCCTGCAGGTTTAGTTGCTCTGCAGCATGTAGCATTTTAATTTCCTGACCAGAGATCAAACCTGTGTCCCCTACATTGCAAGGAGAATTCTTAACCACTGGACCACTGGAGAAGTTCCTTTGCTATCATTTTTAATAATTCTAGTTTTTATTCTAGTAGTTTGAGTTGTGTCATTCTACTACATTCTGGCCTCCATTCTTTCTGATAAGTCAATCATTAATATTGAGTCATTCCTGTACATAATGGTTTTTTTTTTTTTTTTTTTGCTGTTGTTGTTGACAGCACCAGGTAGCTTGCAGGATCTCAGTTCCCTGACTAGGTATTGAACCCAGGTCAAGACAGTGAAAGCCTGGAATCCTAACCACTAGGCCACCAGGGAACTCCCTACATGTTTCTTTCTTTTTTAAATTGCCGCTTTCTTGATTTTCTATCTTTAGCCTTCAAAAATTTGACCAAGATCTCTGTTTTTATCCTACTTAGAGTTTTTTGTGCTTCTTAGATCTATAGATTGATGACGTTCATTGACTTTGGGAAATTTTTATTGTATCTTCAAGTACATTTTTCTGCCCCTGTCTTTCTCTCCTCTTCTTCTGGGGCTCCTATTATATATGTCTTAGAATGCTTGATGTTGGCCCATGGATTTCTGAGAATATCTTCATTTTTCTTCAATATATTTTCCTCTCTACTCTTCAAATTGTGTATCTATTGGTCTATCTTCAGGTTCATAGGTTCTTTCTTCCAGTTTGAACTTACTTTTAAATTTCTCCAGTGAATTCTTCATAACTATTATTATGCTCTTTAACGACAGTTTCCATATGATTCTTAAAAAAATTTTGCTAGCAGTTCTAGCATATAACCCTTTATGTGAGACAGCAAAAGAGACACAGATGTACTGAACAGTCTTTTGGACTCTGTGGGAGAGGGCGAGGGCGGGATGATATAGGAGAATGGCATTGAAACATGTAAATTAACATATGTGAAATGAATCGCCAGTCTAGGTTAGATGCATGATACAGGATGCTTGGGGCGGGTGCACTGGGATGACCCAGAGGGATGGGATGGGGAGGGAGGTGGGAGGGGGGCTCAGAATGGGTAACACATGTACACCCATGGTGGATTCAAGTCAACGTATGGCAAAACCAATACAATGTTGTAAAGTAAAATAAATAAATAAATAAATTAAAAAAGATAAATAAAATAAAATTTTCTCATATGTAAAAAAATAAAGTAAAAATAAACTATATCTTGGTTTGTTAAAAAAAGTTATAATTTATATATGTATAAGTATATGCACATATATATATTAATATACATAACTCAACCATAAAAAAGAATGTAATTCTGTCATTTACAATATTGTAGATGAATGAGCCTACAGAATACTAAGCTAAGTGAAATAAGCTTAAAACAGAGAAAGACAAATACTTTATGATGTCACTCATATGTGGAATCTAAAACAATAATACAAATGAATGTATATAATGAAATAGAAACAGATTCATAGATATAGAAAATAAACTAGTGGTTACCAGGAGGGAGAGGGAAGAGGGAAAGGGCAAATTAGGAATATAGGATTAAGAGATACTAATTACTATGTATAAAATAGATAAGCAACAAGGTATAATGTACAGAACAGGGAATTACAGCCATTTTTATAATAACTTTTAATGGAGTAAATCTATAAAAATATTTATTCAGTATGTTGTACATCTGAAACTAATATAATATTGTAAATGAACTATACATAAGCTTTAAAAAAAAGGAGTGTGAATATGTGCCAAGAATAGAAACTTTGTGTTTGTTCATTCTCACCCACTAACACTCAGAAAGGCATTCTTCTCCCCACTCCCCTCCTCCCATCCTATCAGACCAAGTTCCTTAGTATGGCTTCAAACACCTCATCCCTTGCTGCAAGCTGTACTGGTTCCACTGGCCTGGAAGAAAACTCACATTTCTCATCCACACTCCTTCTTTCCACTTCTTTTGTTCTACCCTCCATCCACCTTCCTCTCCAGTCATCACCCTCATCATAAGAGCACTCTCATGCTTAGCCCTGTCCCAAGACTCAGGATGAGACCACTCCATCTCCTAGTCTTTCCTTTCCTCCTTTTTGTCAATGGTAAAGCAACGGTAAAATTCCTACAAGCCCTGACATAAAAAATACCTCAGATTCTTTGTGTTTCTCAGATTCTTTGTTTCCCATTTCTGTCTATGCCTCCCATTGTTTGTATATCCCAGTGTCTTTGTGTATCAGTGTTTGAGCATCAGAGTGTTTGTGTATATCTCAGTGACAATGTGCCCAAGTGTCAATATGTTTTAGCTTCTGTGTGTCCTAATGTCTTTATGCCTTAGTGTCCTTCTGTTTCAGTGTTAGTATATCCTAGTGTTTGTATGTCCTAGCTTTTCTCTATGCTCAAGTATCTATGTGTCTTGGAGTTAGTGTTTGGATATCTCAGCATCTGTGTTTCCTGCTGTTGGTATTTACTCTCATGTGTAAATGCCAGTGTTTCTGTGCCCCAGTGTCTGTACATGTCACAATGACTATATTGAACAGTGTTTTTGTCTTAGCATCTGCGTATATCTCAGAATCTTTGCTTTTACAGTTTCAGTAATTCCTAGTGGCTGTATACCTCAATGTCTATGTTTCCTAGGTCTGTGAATTGCAAGGTCTGGGTATGTTCCAATGACTGTCCTACTCTGTGTGTCCCAATGTGTGTGTCCCAGGGTCTCTGTGTGTCCCATGGGCCAAATGTGCCTGTGTTTGTGTCCCAGTCAATTGTTCTTATTGTCTCTCTTATTGTCAGTTCAGTTCAGTTCAGTTCAGTCACTCAGTCGTGTCCAACTCTTTGCAACCCCATGGACTGCAGCACATCAGGCCTCCCTGTCCATCACCAACTCTCAGAATTTACCCAGACTCATGTCTATTGAGCCTGTGATGCCATCCAACCATCTCATCCTCTGTCATCCCCTTCTCCTCCTGCCTTCAATCTTTCCCAGCATCAGGGTCTTTTCAAATGAGTCAGTTCTTCACATCAGGTGGCCAAAGTATTGGAGTTTCAGCTTCAACATCAGTTCTTCCAATGAATATTCAGGACTGATTTCCTTTAGGATGGACTGGTTGGATCTCCTTGCTGTCCAAGGGACTCTCAAGAGTCTTCTTCAACACCACAGTTCAAAAGCATCAATTCTTCGGTGCTCAGCTTTCTTTATAGTCCAACTCTCACATCCATACATGACTACTGGAAAAACCATAGCCTTGACTAGATGGACTTTTATTGGCAAAGTAATGTCTCTGCTTTTTAATATGCTCTCTTATTGTCAGTATATACTAATTCCTGTTTCCTGGTGTCTATACATCCTATTTACTGTATGTTCCAATGTTGTATATTACTAGTGACAGTATATTCCAGTGTTTAAGAGCATTACTTTCTATGGTTCTCATATCTGTAGGCCCCAGTGTTTGTATATCCCAATGCTTGTGATTCCTGGTGTCTGTGTGTTGTAGAATCTGTGACTGTCCTAGTGTTAGTGTGTCCCAATGTCTGTGTACCTCATGTGTATGCACTGATATCCATGTGGTCCAGTGCCTGTATATCCCAGTGTCTGTCACTTAGTGACTATGCACCAGTATCTATGTTCCCAGGGTCTGTCTCAATGATTATATATCCCCAAGTCACCGTATATCAAAGTTTCTATGTGTCTTAAGTTCTGCCTGTATCTGTGTACCATGATGTCTATGTATACCAGTTTCTCTTTTTCTCTGTAAATTAGTGCATTAGTGTCCATGTGCCCCCAGTGTCTGTGTGCCAGCATGTTGGTTGTATAGCTTAGTTTCAGTGTTTCTGTGTGCCTCAGTCTCCGTGTCTATCCCACTCTATGTGCCCTAGTGTTTTTGTACTAGTGTCTGTGTGTCTCAATATCTGTGAAAAGAGTGTCTGTTTGTCCCAGGGTCAGTATATCCCCATGTCTGTAAGTTCCAGTGCCTATGTATCCTAGGGTCTGTGCAAGTCCCAATGTACTGTATGTTCTATTATCTGTCAGTGTTAGTTTGTCCCAGTGTTTGTATGTTCCAAAGTGATTGTGTGTTCCAGAGTAAGCATGTTGCAGTGTGTCTATGTATTTCAGTGTTTTGTGTGCTTAGTGACTGTATCCCAGTTTCTGTGTGTTTGAGTCTGTGTATCCCAGTGTCTACATATTTCAGTGACTGTGTCCCTTTGTTAGCATGTTGTAGTCTGTCTGAGTCTCAGTGTTTGTGTGCCTCATGACTGTATCACACTGTATGTCCTAGTGATTGTGTGTTCCAGTATCTGTAGGCTTAAGTGTTTGCTACTGTGTATGTCAGTGTCTGTATGTTTTCTGCTGTCTGTATATCCTAGTTTGGGAGGACCCTGATGTTTATGTATTCCATTGTGTACCACACATCTCTATGTATCAGTGTTTGTGTGTCTCAGTGTCTGTATGTCCCAGTGATTTTTTTTTTCTCAGTGTTTATGTACCTTGTTTCCCAGTGTCTAGGTCCTTCACGTTTCACTAGTGTCCCTAGTGACTGTATCTCCCAGTGTTTCTGTATATCCAAGTGTCTATGTGTGTCAGGGGCTGTGTCCCATTGTCTATACACTCAAGTAGCTGTGTCTAAATGTTTATGTATCCCAGTGTCTATGTACTTTAATGTCTATAAGTCCCTGTTTCTGTCTACTTCTGACTGTGCAACAGTTTGTGTGTCAAAATGACTGTTGTCACTGTGTATATATAATTCCCAGTACCTATAGATCACAGCCTCTCTGTACTCTAATGGCTGGGTGTCCCAATATTTGTTTATGTCCTAATGACTGTATGTTCTAGTATCTGTGTGTCTTTATGTCTGTGTATGTTCCAATCTCTGTGCACAAAGATAGGAGAACACAGATATTATAATACACAGAGGCTCACAAATGCCCTGACACAGAGATGCACAGAATTTTTATATGTCCCATGATTTGTGAACCCCAGTGACTGTTTGCATGCTGTATATGTCTCTTAATTTCAGTGTTTGTATACTTCAGTACCTGTAGCCCAGTGTCTGTGTGTCACAACATCTGTTTGTTCCTGTTTTGTGGTGGTTCTATGGTGGTTCCATGTCTGTATGTGCCTCAGTAACTGTATGTCCCAGGATGTGTCCCAATTTCTGTGTGTTCTGATGTCAGTGTACCTCAGAGTATGTATATTCCAGTGTTTGCTTGTTCCACTGTTTGTGAGGCAAAGTGTCTGTATGTCTTAGTGTTTTTATATGTCCTTGTGTTTCTGTGCTTCAATATCTATATTCTATTTTTGTGTATTCTAGTCTCAGTATGATCCCGAGTTTCAGTTTTTTCATATTTCAGTCTCTATGCCTCAGTTTCCTTGTGTCCCAGTGGTGCTGTGTCCCTGTGTGTGTGTGTGTGTGTGTGTGTGTGTGTGTCCCAGGTTCTATGTATCCTTCTGTTTGTATATCCCAGTGTCTGTGTATACCAGTACCTGTGTGGTAATGTCTGGTCCCATTGTTTCTGTGTGCCAGCATCCCAGTGTGTTCTGATGACTGTACTAGTATCTTTGTGTGTTGTGTTAGTATATTCCAGTGTCTCTCTGTGTTTTAGTGGTTGGCTATATTTCCCAAGGGCTATGCGCCTCTTAATATCTGTATGAGCAAGTGTTTGGCTGTGTTTCAGTGTCTGCATATTTTAGTTTCTCAAGGTTTCTGTGTCTCAGTGTCTCTGTGTCTGGTGTCTGTGGTTTCCTTTGCATATTGTAGTTCACTATCTGCATATCCTTGGTTCCCTATAATTCTGTGAGTTTCTGTTTCCCGTTCTTTATGCACCTGTCTTATACACTCTATTGGTCTTTTTATTTCAGTGTCTATATGTTCACCTCTCTGGGTTTCTCGGAGTCTCTGACTGTATTCTCCTGCTTCTATCTGTTGTCTCTGTGTGTCCCTGATCTCTGTATGTTAGTATCTGTGTATCCTTATCCTTCAGTGTACTTGAGTCTTTGCATATCTTGAACCTCTGTGTTCTAGTGGTCTATATCTCCCTATCTCTGTGTGCCCATGGATCTCTGCATATTAGTGTCTGGGCATCCAATGAGCCTTTCTGTTTGAGTGTTGATGCAACCCCTTTTCTGTTCATCATTGAATTTTTGTGTTCCTGAATCTTTACATGTTCCTGGATCTTTGCACTTTCCAGAGTCTTTATTATGTCTTTGTGTCTTTGCTGTTCCTTGAATCTGCATGTCCCTGAGTCTTTGCATGTGATCTAGGATCTAGTGTTTGTGCATCACTGTGTCAGGGCATTCATGAGCCTCTGTGTGTTCCAGTATCTGTGTGTTCCTATCTTTCTGCATCCCCAAGTTTTGCATATCCCTGAACTTTCATGATCCACTGTAAGTGTGTCCTGGAACCTCTGTATTCCTGTTCTGGGTATCTCTCTCTGAGCCTCTGTGTTCTAGTGTCTGTACTCATGAATCTGCATATGCCTCCTTCCATGTGCCCTTTGTTGGTGAATCCCTGAGTCTGTGCATCTCTGGAGCTTGGCTCTCCATGTCTGTGCTTTAGCATTTACCCTACTCCTCCATTTATTTTCTCCAACTTTTGCCAATGTTTCTGTATTAGTTTCTTGATGTTGCTATGGCTGTGTCTTAAGTTGTTCTGTGCCTCAATACCATTCTTTCTTAGTCCATAGATCTTTTTATCTAGATTCTCATGACTGTGTTCTTGTTTCTGTGGGTCTGTCAGGGTGTTTCTTTGTATTGGTTCCTCTTTTTGTCTTGCTCTGTCCCTGTTTTTGTTTTGATCTGACTCACCATGTCTGTGTCACTGTCTCTCTATTTGTGTCTGGTGTCTGAATCCATGTCTTTTTATTTTTTATCCACTATCTCTGTGTCCCTGGGTCTGAGTCACTGTCTCTATCCTTTCATTTGTGGCCTTGGTTCCTTTTTTGTGTGTCTCTATTTCTGGGCATCCCCAGGTGTATCTTGGTTTAGTGTCTTTGCCCATTTGCTTATGTTCTGTGTGTTTGTCTCTCTATGTCTAGATTTCTTTATTCCTATTTTGATCCTTCCAGAAGTGTGTCTATGTTTCTGTCCCTATGTCTATCCTGTATCTATATGACTATGTTTGTGGGTTCTAAGATTTCTCATTCTGAATTCCTGTATCCCTGCCACTGTGTCACACATCCCCATTATTCCTGGGCTTATCTTGCCTGTCCTTATGTCTGTTACCTGATCTGAAACTTATCTCTTCAATGGTGTTTGTCATGGTTGAGGTGTCTGGTTCCCATGTCTTTGTCGTTGGATCTCTAACTATATAAATCTATGCTTCTGTCTCATTCTTAGTGTGTTCCTCTGCATGTGTATGTGTCCTTGCCTCTTTATCACCAAGTCTGTAACTGTGTAACACTGAATCTTTTTCTATGTCCTTATAGGTTTCAGGTCTTATGTCTCTGTGTTCTCTTCTCATCCCACATTCCATGTCTGCATGCCATCGTGTCTATGTGTTTCTACCTCTCTGTCCTTGGTGTGATCTTGGCCAAAGACCAAGACTGTGGTTTTGGTCAATGTCAAGACCAAGACTAGGGTCCCGATCAATGTCAAGACCAAGACTAGGGTCTTGACTGATGCCTCCCTGGTTACCTTTGTGTCCTTGTGTCTCTGTGTCTGAATTTCTATCTTTTCATTTTGTATGTTATTATGTCTCAGTGTCTTCATATTAGTCACTGTGTGCCTGTTCCTGGGTGACCTCATTTTTGTCTCTCTGCCTCTATCTTTGTGACAGAGATAGCACCTCAAAACGGGGATATAGAAGCTCAGCCAGAGAGCATCTGTTTCTCTGGGTTTATGTCCCTGATGCTATCACTCTGGTTTCCTGCCCCCATCTTTGTATGTCTATATGCCCCTATGTCTATTCTGTTTATTTTGAAATCCTTGTATTTCCGTATGTCTCTATCTCTACCCATTCATATCTATGTCCTCACAGCTATTTCTGTGTGTGATCTTGTGACTTTGGTTGTGAGTAGTATATGTGTGTGTCTACTGCTGTGTCATGGGATCCTTTTTTGTTCATTCATTTTTTCATTCAGCAATTATTTACTAAGCACCTACTAAGTGCTAAGAACTGGGGATACATTGTTACTGCTGCTAAGTCGCTTCAGTTGCATCTGACTGTGTGCAACCCCATAGATGGCAGCCCACCAGGCTCCCCCGTCCCTGGGATTCTCCAGGCAAGAACAATGGAGTGGGTTGCCATTTCCTTCTCCAATGCATGAAAGTGAAAAGTGAAAGTGAGGTCGCTCAGTCGTGTCCGACTCTTAGCAACCCCATGGACAGCAGCCTACCAGGCTCCTCTGTCCATGGGATTTTCCAGGCAAGAGTACTGGAGTGGGGTGCCAACATAGATGATTTAGAAAATGTCCTTGCTCTCAATTAGCTCACTGTCTAAGTAAGGGATCCAGACAAGTAAATAGTATGCACACAGTATGTACAAGTAAGTACATAGTATGAAAGGTGAATTTGAATGGAATGGGGGTGGGCTGTGGGAACACAGGGGTCCAAACTCAATCTATGGGAGGGGTCAGGGGAGGCTTCCTAGAGGAAGTGACAACTAAGACTTGAAGAATGTGCAACATTTACCTGAATGAAGCCAAGGAAGGGAATCCCACATAGAAGGAAAAGCACATGCAAGGGCTGATTGGTGGGTTTGTTAGAGGAACTGTGTTTGTGTACATGCATAGTCACTCAGTCATGTCTGAGTCTTTGTGACTCTATGGACTATAGACCACCAGGCTCCTCTGCCCATGGGATTCTCCCAGCAAGAATACTGGAGTGGGGGCCATTTCCTCTTCTAGGGGATCTTCCTGACCTGACTGAACCCACATCTTCTGCATCTTCTGCCTTGGCAGGCAGATTCTTTACCACTGAATCACTTGGGAAACCCTAGGGGAACTGTAAGAGCTTTAAATAAGCCATGGTAGCCAGAGAAGGTTGTGAGGAGTACTGGTGCCTCAGGTTTTTGTTCTAAGGAAGTCACTTCTAAGGTTGCTCTGAAGTATGGATTAAAAAGGGTACAGACTGGAGACAGTAAAGACTGTTAGGAGGTAGGAGTCTCGAAGCCTCTAGGTCCATAGATCTGCATATCTTTGTGTACATGTTCTGGTGAATGTATCACTTAGTGCCTATGTTAGTGTGTGTGCCCCTGTGTGTTTTCATGTCCTCAGGGCTTTGTTCCTGGTCAACCCTGTGCCCTGGCCTCTGAGTCACCTAAACTCAGGTCTCCTGGCTGTGAGGTTCAGGGACCATCACAGGACACAGGCAATGTAGGGTTGGCCCAGAAACCACTGTACATGAGAGCATTTCACCAGTCAGCAGGAAGCTCAGTGGGGCAACAGTCTTGGTGAGTCCTTCAGCAGCTTCTTGCCTAGGACCACAGGCACATCTGGGCCCTGGTGCCTCCTCAGTTTTGGCCCCATAGGCCCTGCCACCAGCTTGATGTCTGCATGCTGGAACTGTCCTGACAGAGAGAGATGGAATACCAGTCAGGTCAGTGTCCTGAGTCCCACTGATAACTCTGAGAGAATCCTAAAGCAGGGAACCTTGAAAGAAAAGTAGGAGAGAGGAGAGGAGGCAAAGGCCTGGAGGAGGGAAGAGACTGAGCACTGTGTGATTTGTGGAGGAGTCAGATCTGATAGGAGTGTAGTATGAAAGTAGAGAGCCAAAGTGGATGAGATGGCAACAGACAGGGTACAGTTTGGCTTGAAAGAGATGGCAAGTTAGATTAGAGAAGTGAGGAGGTTCAAAGGAAGTAAAAATATCTGTCCAATCCACCATCACTGCCCAAATTCTTTGGTGGGGGTCTCAGCCTCAGGTTCTGATAGTGTCTCCTGACCTACAGTTTGGCTTTCTGCAATCCCCCTTTACAGAAACATCCAAAGGGATCTTTGTAATACTCAGATCTGACTGTATCTTTCTCCTGCTTCCTTGATGGCTCAGATGGTAAATAATCTGTGTGCAATGCAGAGATGAGGGCTCAATCCCTGGGTCGGGAAGATCACCTGGAGAAGAGAATGGGTACCCACTCCAGTATTCCTGCCTGGAGAATTCCATGGACAGATGAGCCTGATGGGCAACAGTCCATGCGGTCTCAGAGTCCGACACAACTGAATAACTTTCACATTCACTTTCTCCTGCCTATGCCTTTTCATGACTCCCATTGTCTTCAGGAAAAGTCGAATTCTTCATATGGGCACTCTGGTCTGACTATTCCAGCTCCATCTCCTCCAATCTCCATTCTTTTCCTCTATACATTTGCTCAGCTTTCCATACTCAGTGCAGGTCTCTCTCCTACGGGAGATCTTTCTTGAGCTCCAAGGCTGGGCAAGGTGTCTCATCCTGGATTCCTCCACCTCCCTGGACTGCTTTCTGTCTAGCACTGATAACTCACTGGGATCACTATCCATGTCTGGGTCTGTCTTCTTCCTAGACCAGGAGCTCTCCAAGGGCAGAGCTTGGTTCTGATTCTTCTTTGTGGTTTGAGGGTCGAGGTGCTGGGGGCTAACTGACCTTTCACTGTGACAAAGTTTCTCTTGGGACTGGTGCTCCCTGACCACTATCAGCCTCAGTAACACTTACCCAGTAGGCCATGGGCCAAGGGGCTGAGACTTGAGCCACTGACCACTTAGAACCCCAGGTGTGGTAGTTGCAGGATGCTGGGGTTCTGGTAGTGGTGCTGGAGACCTAGGAACTCAAGGTAAAGCCCAAGGTAGGGGGCTTAACATGCTGCAGCAGTCACACTGGAGCTCCAGCTAGGGCCTTTTCAGTAGTGCAGGCTGTTCCCAGGACAGAAGCAAGGTACCCTTACCTTGTACAGATATGGAACTGTGGGTAATGGGAACAGTGTAGGCCCAGGGTTTACAGGGGCCCACAGGGCCAACACAGGATTGGTACAGGCCTACAGACCTACCTGGAAGTAGGTACAGATCTGGTCCTTGTGACCTGGCCTTGATGGTGCCCTAAGCAGCTGTCTACTCACATGCAGCCTTGCGGGGAGAAGAATACTTACCGGGAGCACACGGTTTCACATGGTCATTCACATGGTCACTCATAGCACAGGAGGGGTGAAGTCTCAGTGCCTGAAATTCAGATGAAGTGGTGCAGATTTGTGGTTAGAGTGCTAGCTCCTGAGGATAGTGCTTCTACCATAGCCTATCCAGCAGCTCCTTCCTGTGCAGTGTGTGAGCATGTATGTATATGTGTGCATGCTTACCCCAGTGGGGCTGTTTGCATGTGTGTGCTTGCCTCTGAATGTGTAAATGTGTGTGTTTAGTTCCATTCATCTGACTATCTCTGGGCATATCAGTGCATCTGTATATTTGGGAAAAATGTTATGGTAGAGTGTATATTTTTTTGGTTGTATGTTTATATATATCTCTGGATATGTGTCTCTGGGCTTCCTAGGTGATGCTAGTGGTAAAGAACTTACCTGCCAATGCAGGAGACATAATAGACTGGGGTTCGATCCCTGGGAAGATTCCCTGGAGGAGGAAATGGCAACTCACTCCAGCATTCTTGCTTTGGGAATCCCATGGACAGAGGAGCCTGGTGGGCTATAGTTTATAGGGTCGCAAAGAGTTGGACAAGACTGAATAGACTTAGGACTCATGCTGGATATCTTAGCATTATAAATCTTGGTCAATAGTTTATGTCATGTGTGTCTGGTTGTGTGTTGGTATATATTATGTATCTGGGGGTGTCAGTGAGTATGCATCTGTCTGTCTATCATGGAATTTGTGTACATTGGTGTGTTTTATGTATCTAGAGTAGCAGAGTGTGTGTGCCTCTGTGTGTTGAATTCTTGTGAATTGAGATGACTCTGGGGTTATCAGTGTATGTATGTTTATATATGTGTATTGGGCATGTATTATGCAGCAATATGTATCTGGTTGCATATTTGTATGTTACTATGCGTAGGTGTGGAAAGTGTCAAAATATATGTCCCTGGATGTGAGTTTTTGTGAGTTTACTGTATGCCCTGGTATGTGTATGTGTATCTATGAGTGTCTTGGTGTTAGAGTGTATTTGTGTTTTCATGTGTCTGAGTATGCACTTGTATGTTAGTGAGGTGCACTGCTATGTGTTTGTATTAGTCCACAAATATCTGGGGGTGTTGACATGTATATTTGGCTGTGGAGTTATATGAGATAGAGTCTTTGGTGTTCTCCCTGTCTTTGGGTCATCTATGAGTTGTAGTAGATCCCCTGGATGCTCATCCAGTGTGAAGAAGGTCCTCTCTTTTGAGTGTGGGATGTGTATCACAAAGTGGGGCCCCATTTATTGCAAGGCAGGAGGCACAACTCTAGTTATAGCCTTAGAAGGTATGGGAGGTGAGGAGAGGAAAAGAGAGAGGAGGGGAAGATAGTAGGGCATGTTTATTTCCCCAGAGAGACAGTCCAGCCCCAGTCCCAGTGCACAAGCTGTCCTATACTCAAATAAGTCAGTAAGGGTGACTGGCTTATTCAAGGATGAGAAAGTGGAGATGCTTGGCAACATGCCTGCAAAAGATAGGAGGACTGTGTTGATAGGAGACTGATTATTACTTTCCTAGTAACTCTGGGGGCCCCTGGCCTCTGAGTCACCCCAAATTCCTGAGCTCAGTATTTAAGTCTTTTCTGGTATCTAGTCCCTGCTTAGCTCTCCACTCTTCTCTGTATGCTCCAGCCTAACTGAACTGAATATTCTTATGGGTACCTTGCCTTATCTTGCTAGTGACCCCATTGTTTCTGTTTCTCCTGCTACTTGGAATGTTCTCCTTCTTTTAACTAGTAATATTAAATTTCTACTCATTCTTCTAGGTCAGCTCAAATGCTATTTTAAAATTTTATTGATTTATTTTATTTTTGGTTGCACTGGGTCTTTGTTGAAGCACCTGGGGCTCTTCCTTGCTGTGTGTAGGGTTTCTCTAGTTGTTGCATGTGGGGACTACTCTTCCTTGTGCTGCATGGGCTTCTCATAGTGATGGTTTTTCTTGTTGCAGAGAATGGGCTCTAGGGCGAGTGAGCTTTAGTAGTTGCAGCATGTGGGCTCTAGAGTGTGGGCTCAGTAGTTGTGATGCACGGGTTTAGTTGCCCCACAGCATGTGGAATCTTCCCAAACCGGGGATCGAACCACTGTCTCCTGCATTGTCAGGCAGATTCCTATCCTCTGTGTCACCAGGGAAGTCCCATGTTAATATTTTAATTTGCATTTTCATTATGACTTAAGAAGTTGGACATTTGTTCTTTTTGAAGTGCTGGTTTTAAGTCAATTTTGAATTGGATTGTCTTCATTTTTCTTACTGTAGATTTCTAGAACTTTGTTATATGTTATTAACATAATGAAAGCTTGGGGGTCTTTGTCGGGGGAGCTCTTTGTTCACCTTTCGCTAGTACTGCAGGACGTTCCTGAGATTTCATGCTGCCTCTATCTCCTCCAAAGATCTTTTCAGAATTGCTGTCCCAATGTGGATTCCCTGCCAAGTGTAAAAGAAATAGGAGAAATCCTTCACACTCTGAGGGCAAAGATGTTTCCAGCCCACCAAAAGGCATACCTTCCTTCTGATTAGGAAAGTCTTCATTGGCTTCCCAATCTGACCTTGCATGTTGCCAAGACTGAGACCTCATGCTCCCCATGGCATCTTAGTTTTTCAAGCTCAGTTATGTCCAAAATTCTTCCTTATAGCATTTTTATGCATGCATTCACTTGATCATTTATTTATTCATTCAGGTGCTGTTTAAGCATCAGGAATATGGTGGTGAAAAAGTCAGTCATGATTTCTGACATGGTGAAGCTCATATTTTAGTTGGGAAGGCAGGCATGAATGAAATTATAATTACCAATTGTGACAAATGCTATAAGAAAGAAAGAATAGAATGACTGAGGGAGTTGCAGGTACTCAACATAGTGTGGAGCAGTAGTAAGGGGTAAGAAGGACATCTGAGTTGATATTTAAGGCATGATCTAGAGCTTAAGTGACAATGGAAGAAATGAGGGTAGTAGGGAGGGGCAGGGCAAAGCAAGTCAGAGCAATTTTCAAGCAGGGGGAACAGCTTGGAAGAGTCCCCGAGTGAAGGCAGGGGAGAGGGTAGGGCCTATTGGAGGAACAGGAGGAGTGTGAGTCGGAGAAGGTGAGGTCAGAGAGGTATGGGATAGAGGGCAGGTCATGCAGGGACTTGTAGCTCATAAAAAGGACTTTGAACTTTATTCTAAAAAGTATGATAAGAAATTATAAATATGATATGAAACCCTTGAGGGGAGTTAAGTAGGGAAGAGACATGAAGTGATATATGTTTTCAAATGATCCCTTTGCTGAGGAAGAATGTCCAAGAGAATGTCTCAAAAAAGGAAGCAAGAAAACAAGTGATGAGTCTGGAACAGTTTTCTAGGTGAGGCACAATGGTAGTCTGCCCTAAGATAGTGACAGTTGGGGTAGTGAGAAGTGGGTGCATTTGACAAACAGAGATAACTGTGTCAGGAATTAAAGACGGATGGGATACTGGGAGGGAGGATGGTGAAGGAATGGGGTATGTCAAGAATGTCATGCCCAAATTTCTATCCCTGTGAATTACTGTCACCCCCAACTGGTTCTAATCCTACCCTATAAGGTCACCCGGGAAATGTCACTCCTCTCAGGAAGGTGAATAGTGAAGTAGTGAATCACGTTCATCATGGGACCAAAGTGTGTAGATTCAAATCTCTTACTAGAGGTGTGATGTGGAATAAGTTAGGTTACTTCTCTGTGCTTCAGTTTCCCCATGAGTAAAATCCAGTTAATAAGAGTTTTTTGGTGAGAATTAAATGAAGACTACAAGTACAATCTGTATATCAGTACCTGTACATAGGAAGAGCTAAAAAATGTAAAAAATTAGAAATAAAACCACCATGTGACCCAGCAATCCCACTCCTAGGTATATACCCTGAGGAAACCAAAACTGAAAAAGACACTTGTACCCCAATGTTCATTGCAGCACTATTTACAATAGCTAGAACATGGAAGCAACCTAGATGTCCATTGACAGAAGAATGAATAAAGAAGTTGTGGTACATATACACAATGGAATATTACTTAGCCATAAAAAGAATGCATTTGAGTCAGTTCTAACGAGGTGGATGAACCTAGAGCCTATTATACACAGTGAAGTAAGTCAGAAAGAGAAAGATAAACATCATATACTAATGTACACATATGGAATCAAGAAAGATGATACCAAAGAATTTATCTGCAGGGCAGCAATGGAGAAACAGACATAGAGAACAGACTTATGGAGATGGGGAGAGGGGAGGAGATGGTGAGCTGTATGGAGAGAATAACATGTAAAGTTACATTACCATATGTAAAATAGATAGCCAATGGGAATTTGCTGTATGTCTCAGGGAACTCAAACAGGGGCTCTGTATCAACCTAGAGGGGTGGGATGGGGAGGGAGATGGGAGGGAGGTTCAGGAGTGAGGGGACATATATATACACCTATGATTGATTCATGTTGAGATTTGACAGAAAACAACAAAATTCTGTAAAGCAATTATCCTTCAATTAAAAATTAAAACATGTAAACATTATTTCACAGCCTTTGGAAAATTTAGACAACTGTCATCATCTTCCTCATTTTTTATATTCTTCTCATTAAGCAGGGCTGTTTGGATTGCTGCTATCCAAAAGTCTACAAGCAATAAATGCTGGAGAGGGTGTGGAGAAAAGGGAACCCTCTTACACTGTTGGTGGGAATGCAAACTAGTACAACCACTATGGAGAACAGTGTGGAGATTTCTTTAAAAACTGGAAATAGAACTGCCATATGACCCAGCAATCCCACTTCTGGGCATACACACCGAGGAAACCAGATCTGAAAGAGACACGTGCACCCCAATGTTCATTGCAGCACTGTTTATAATAGCCAGGACATGGAAGCAACCTAGATGCCCATCAGCAGATGAATGGATAAGGAAGCTGTGGTACATATACACCATGGAATATTACTCAGCCGTTAAAAAGAATTCATTTGAATCAGTTCTAATGAGATGGATGAAACTGGAACCCATTATACAGAGTGAAGTAAGCCAGAAAGATAAAAATCATTACAGCATACTAACACATATATATGGAATTTAGAAAGAAGGTAATGATAACCCTATATGCAAAACAGAAAAAGAGACACAGATGTACAGAACAGACTTTTGGACTCTGTGGGAGAAGGCGAGGGTGGGATGTTCTGAGAGAACAGCATGTATATTATCTATGGTGAAACAGATCACCAGCCCAGGTGGGATGCATGAGACAAGTGCTCAGGCCTGGTGCACTGGGAAGACCTAGAGGAATCAGGTGGAGAGGGAGGTGGGAGGGGGGATCGGGATGGGGAATACATGTAACTCCATGGCTGATTCATGTCAATGTATGACAAAACCCACTGCAATGTTGTGAAGTAATTAGCCTCCAACTAATAAAAATAAATGGAAAAAATAAAAAGCAGGGCTGTTTATGGAGCACAAAACAACCAATCAGACCTACCTTGCCCAGGGGTGCTCCCATTTATAACCCACATCCCTTCTCTGCTTGTGAAGCATAAGCAAGTCTCTTGTCCAACAAAGCAAATGTCAAAGCCACAGCTTGACCATTTTGTTTCTGTGCATTTCCCAGTCTTAACATCCCTTCTCTCCCATGGCCTCTAATTCTGTGCCTATGTGCTGAAGCCCAGAGAAGTCAAGTATGTCGTTTAAAGTCTCAAAGCAAGCAAGCAAGTGACTTAAATCATGAAAATCTGCATGGGCTTCTGGTTCTTAGTGCTCTCTATTCTCTATTCCCGTGTGGCTGGACCTCTTGTTCATAGACACAGGTGGTGCTTTGGGGCTCTGGCAACAGGTCATGCTGATGTCAGAGCCTTTCAGGGGGCAGCAGAGAGGGTAGGGTGGGATGAAAGGGAGTAATGATGAATTCTCCAAGGGCAGAAATGGTCATGGTACTGCTGGGACTGGTGAGACTTGAGACTGTGCTTGGGAGTATGCAAAGCCTCTGGAGGTGGGGGCCTGAGCTTGGCAGGCCTGGAAGGTAATGGGATTTTGGGTTTATTAGGAGTTGGTGTCCTAGATTGGAAAGTGATAAACTGGGGGAAGGTTGGTGAGGGGGGGCACTAGGTTTAAGAGGTAATGGAATTTTAGGGGTCTTAGGTAAGAGGACCCCAGGTCTAGGATATGGCATGTTGTTTGGGGTCTTAGGAGCAAGAACCCTTGCTGTGGTGTGTGGTGGGCATTTGAGGATCTGATGTGTGGAGAATTCAGGCCTGGGCTGTGACAGGCTTTTATTTACTTTTATTTTTTTCAATTATTTTTATTAGTTGGAGGCTAATTACTTCGCAACATTGCAGTGGGTTTTGTCATACATTGACATGAATCAGCCATGGAGTTACATGTATTCCCCATCCCGATTCCCCCCTCCCACTTCCCCACCCACCCGATTCCCCTGGGTCCTCCCAGTGGACCTGGCCCGAGCACCTGTCTCATGCATCCCACCTGGGCTGGTGATCTGTTTCACCATAGATAATATACATGCTGTTCTCTCAAAACATCCCACCCTCGCCTTCTCCCACAGAGTCCAAAAGTCTGTTCTGTACATCTGTGTCTCTTTTTCTGTTTTGCATATAGGGTTATCATTACCTTCTTTCTAAATTCCATATATATGTGTTAGTATGCTGTAATGATCTTTATCTTTCTGGCTTACTTCACTCTGTATAATGGGTTCCAGTTTCATCCATCTCATTAGAACTGATTCAAATGAATTCTTTTTAACGGCTGAGTAATATTCCATGGTGTATATGTACCACAGCTTCCTTATCCATTCATCTGCTGATGGGCATCTAGGTTGCTTCCATGTCCTGGCTATTATAAATAGTGCTGCGATGAACATTGGGGTGCACATGTCTCTTTCAGATCTGGTTTCCTCAGTGTGTATGCCCAAGAGCGGTATTGCTGGGTCATATGGCAGTTCTATTTCCAGTTTTTAAAGAAATCTCCACACTGTTCTCCATAGTGGTTGTACTAGTTTGCATTCCCACCAACAGTGTAAGAGGGTTCCCTTTTCTCCACACCCTCTCCAGCATTTATTGCTTGTAGACTTTTGGATAGCAGCCATCCTGACTGGCATGTAATGGTACCTCATTGTAGTTTTGATTTGCATTTCTCTGATAATGAGTGATGTTGAGCATCTTTTCATGTGTTTGTTAGTCATCTGTATGTCTTCTTTGGAGAAATGTCTGTTTAGTTCTTTGGCCCATTTTTTGATTGGGTCATTTATTTTTCTGGAATTGAGCTGCAGGAGTTGCTTGTATATTTTTGAGGTTAATCTTTTGTCTGTTGCTTCATTTGCTATTATTTTCTCCAAATCTGAGGGCTGTCTTTTCACTTTGCTTATAGTTTCCTTTGTTGTGCAAAAGCTTTTAAGTTTAATTAGGTTCCATTTGTTTATTTTTGCTTTTATTTCCAATATTCTGGGAGATGGGTCATAGAGGATCCTGCTGTGATTCATGTCGGAGAGTGTTTTGCCTATGTTCTCCTCTAGGAGTTTTATAGTTTCTGGTCTTACATTTAGATCTTTAATCCATTTTGAGTTTATTTTTGTGTATGGTGTTAGAAAGTGTTCTAGTTTCATTCTTTTACAAGTGGTTGACCAGTTTTCCCAGCATCACTTGTTAAAGAGGTTGTCTTTTTTACATTGTATATCCTTGCCTCCTTTGTCAAAGATAAGGTGTCCATAGGCTCGTGGATTTATCTCTGGGCTTTCTATTCTGTTCCATTGGTCTATATTTCTGTCTTTGTGCCAGTACCACACTGTCTTGATGACTGTGGCTTTTTAGTAGAGTCTGAAGTCAGGCAGGTTGATTCCTCCAGTTCCATTCTTCTTTCTCAAGATTACTTTGGCTATTCGAGGTTTTTTGTATTTCCATACAAATTGTGAAATTATTTGTTCTAGTTCTGTGAAAAATACCGTTGGTAGCTTAATAGGGATTGCATTGAATCTATAGATTGCTTTGGATAGAATAGCCATTTTGACAATATTGATTCTTCCAATCCATGAACACGGTATGTTTCTCCATCTGTTTGTGTCCTCTTTGATTTCTTTCATCAGTGTTTTATAGTTTTCTATGTATCGGTCTTTTTTTTCTTTAGGCAGATGTACTCCTAAGTATTTTATTCTTTTTGTTGCAATGGTGAATGGTATTGTTTCCTTAATTTCTCTTTCTGTTTTTTCATTGTTAGTGTATAGGAATGCAAGGGATTTCTGTGTGTTAATTTTATATCTTGCAACTTTACTATATTCATTGATTAGCTCTAGTAATTTTCTGGTAGAGTCTTTAAGGTTTTCTATGTAGAGGATCATGTCATCTGCAAACAGCGAGAGTTTCACTTCTTCTTTTCCTATCTGCATTCCTTTTACTTCTTTTTCTGCTCTGATTGCTGTGGCCAAAACTTCGAACACTATGTTGAATAGTAGTGGTGAGAGTGGGCACCCTTGTCTTGTTCCTGATTTCAGGGGAAAAGCTTTCAATTTTTCACCATTGAGGGTAATGCTTGCTGTGGGTTTGTCATATATGGTTTTTATTATGTTGAGGTATGTTCCTTCTATTCCTGCTTTCTGGAGAGTTTTAATCATAAATGAGTGTTGAATTTTGTCAAAGGCTTCCTCTGCATCTATTGAGATAATCATATGGTTTTTATCTTTCAATTTGTTAATGTGGTGTATTACATTGATTGATTTGCAGATATTAAAGAATCCTTGCATTCCTGGGATAAAGCCCACTTGGTCATGATGTATGATTTTTTTTAATATGTTGTTGGATTCTGTTTGCTAGAATTTTGTTAAAGATTTTTGCATCTATGTTCATCAGTGATATTGGCCTGTAGTTCTCTTTTTTTGTGGCATCTTTGGTTTTGGAATTAGAGTGATGGTGGCCTCATAGAATGAGTTTGGAAGTTTACCTTCTTCTGCAATTTTCTGGAAGAGTTTGAGTAAGATAGGTGTTAGCTCTTCTCTAAAGTTTTGGTAGAATTCAGCTGTGAAGCCATCAGGTCCTGAGCTTTTGTTTGCTGGAAGATTTCTGATTACGGTTTTGATTTCCTTGCTTGTGATGGCTCTGTTAAGATCTTCTATTTCTTTCTGGTTCAGTTTTGGAAAGTTATACTTGTCTAAGAATTTGTCCATTTCATCCAAGTTGTGACAGGCTTTTAGTTGATTGTGGTATAAGTACCTCAGGTTGCAGGAGTGATGAGGCATTTCGTTTAGGTTGTAATGGAGCACCAGATTTGGAATACAGCAGAGTAGCATGTTTCATAGGGCCAGTTTGGGCATGGGCTAGAATGCTAGAATTCAGAGGTGGGACTTGTGTCTTGAATTCATGGCTACTAGAGTACCAAGGTTCTGATGTAATGGTGTGCTGGACTTCAGAAGCAATAGGGCACCAAAATTTGAGAGCATAATGACAGCAGGTTTTGTCCTAAATTTTGGTTGAGCCAAGGTTCCAGAATCCTGTTATGCTGGAATTTGGGGCTTTGGGTATGCATGGGTGTATCGGGTACTAGGGCTCTGACCCAGTGGCCTTAATTCCTTGGAACTGGGCATCTTCTTTGTAGAGATGAATAGTAGGATAAGTAGAGCTTTGGTTTCACAAACTTTTATTTGGGAGAAACCAAGGGCGCTAGGTTGGCTGGGTTGTGCCTGCCCCTAGGCCATGACTAATGGCATGATGGTGCCTGGTCTATCTGTGGTAGTCTGTTTCCTGGCTTTCCCACTGGCTTCTTTGGGTTGTGCCATGACCAGTAAAGTCAGAGGTGTGACAAAATTTTGTTAAGGGGACAGATTGAGGACTTTGGCAGCCAGCATGTGGTGAGTGCTGGCATCACAAGCCTGGAAGCATGCCTTCAGTAGCTCTGTAATGGTGATGTAGGCCCAAAGGCAACGTATGAAGTGGGCTACATTGGGGGTTGACTCCTCTGGGCAACCAAAGGCCTTCTGGCTGCTGTTGGCAGCCACTTCACTGTGGCAGGCCATAGAAGCTGATCCCTGGGGCCATGGGCTTTCAGGTGGATGTTTAGTTCCTACGTGCCTAGCTGCACTTGGCCTGCCACTACAGGCTCTGAACCACCAAAGCAGTTGGGGAAAATGGCCCAAGGAGAGGCCCCAGTCAAGCCACCCAGGTAGTCCAGATGCACATCTGCCAGCAGAGACATGGAGATTGCTTCATAGAGGCCTTCTTGCTGTAGGCGCTGCACTGGTGTCTTCGTATATGTGCCAGGCTGTTCCTCAGTTCTCTAGGGACAAACAACACAGCAGTGGGAAATCAGCATCATTCCCAAAGGCCAAGCTGAAAAGGGCCACTTTGTTGCTCGGTGCCTGATGGATGTTAGAGAGGATCACACTGGAAGTTGTCACTCCAGCTGTGGGCTTCCCATCTGTCAGGAAGAGGATGAGAGGTATCTTCCCCCACACTGGGGCTCCTCCCAAACTCCTGGTTGCTATGCTTCAGCACTGAAGCAGTTGCCAGCAGAGCCCTGTTGATGTCAGTCTCTAATTGGAGAGCAGACTGTGAGACCACCTTTTCTAGTAATTTCTACCCCCATTCCAGACACAATGAGCACCTCGTTAACCTCCCAGGCTCAGTCACATCTCCTTATCTTTGCTCAGACTGTTTCCGCTGTTTATCCTTCCCAACTCCCCACACCCACACAAACTTCCTGAGATCTGACAGTGGGTCCCACATGTCCTTGGCTTTTATCACTCCCTGTCTCAGATTGCTTTGCCTGTTTCCTGGGGGATGTCTTATTCTCTAGTCAGATTGGCAGCTCCTCAAGGATAGCATCCCCACCTCTATGCTACAGGGGAAGAAGGGGCTGCATGGTCAGGAGGTGGTGGGAGGGGGATACTTCAGTAACTGTCTGAGAGGGAATTGATCAAAAGCCAAAATCAGGGCAGAAGCTTACTCAAAATACTTAGAAATAAATATCTAGATTATTGATAAAATATGAAATGAAAGTTTTAGCAAATTATTTTGAGTAAATGCTTTACGAGGAGGAAACTCAGCCCCAAAGAGGAATATGCCCTAAAATACATGGAGGATTAGCTGTGCTCTTTCTGTTAGGCAAAGAAGCACAGACAGATGAAGGAAGATATTTGTGTAAAATGTAGAAGTGATATTTTAGGCATTATGAGAGGTAAAGTGGATGGGTGAATGATGGGAGAATTTCCCATGTCACCAGAGTCTGCCAATTTGGGTCGGTAAGTCTAACACTTACAACTAGCATCTTCCATATGGCCCAGGTAGTCTCTAGTACTGTGGACATTCTGGATGGTGGCTTGGATGGAGCCTCCAGCTTTGCAAACACTGTGTAAGAAAAGGAGGTGATGTTGAAGTAGTCACTGGCCCACAGGTTACCAAGGATAGCATTCATTGCCTTTTTAGTCTGTAGGATATAGATGAAGTAAAGGAGATGGACCAAAACTTGAGGTCTTGCTCAAGACTGAAAGGCACTTTCTATACAAAGTATCGAGGTCTAAGTGTTGTATGGTTTTAACATTTTCTGACTCTCAGTTCAGTTCAGTTCAGTCACTCAGTCATGTCCGACTCTTTGCGACCCCATGAATCACAGCACGCCAGGCCTCCCTGTCCATCACCAACTCCCGGAGTTTACTCAAACTCATGCCCATCGAGTCGGTGATGCTGTCCAGCCATCTCACCCTCTGTCGTCCTCTGTCCTGCCCCCAATCCCTCCCAGCATCAGGGTCTTTTCCAATGAGTCAACTCTTCGCATGAGGTGGCCAAAGTATTAGAGTTTCAGCATCAGTCCTTCCAATGAACACCCAGGACTGATTTCCTTTAGGATGGACTGGTTGGATCTCCTTGCAGTCCAAGGGACTCTCAAGAGTCTTCTCCAACACCACAGTTCAAAAGCATCAATTCTTCGGTGCTCAGCTTTCTTCACAGTCCAACTCTCACATCCATACATGACAACTGGAAAAACCATAGCCTTGACTAGGCGGACCTTTGTTGGCAAAGTAATGTCTCTGCTTTTTAATATGCTATCTAGGTTGGTCATAACTTTCCTTCCAAGGAGTAAGCGTCTTTTAATTTCATGGCTGCAATCACCATCTGCAGTGATTTTGGAGCCCCAAAAAATAAAGTCTGACACTGTTTCCACTGTTTCCCCATCTATTTCTGACTCTAGCACTCGGTAAATCTAGAAGTCCTAAGACCTAAGTCAAAATGCTCTATAGGCTCTAATGGCTCAAAGCCTAAAACTGCACTGTCCAATGGTAACTGCTAGCCACATGTAGTTATTTAAATATAAATGTACATTGTTGTTGTTCAGTCACTCAGTAATGTCCGACTCTTTGTGACCCCATGGGCTGCAGCATGCCAGGCTTCCCTGTCCATCACCGTCTCCCTGAGATTGCTCAAACCCATGTCCATTGAGTTAGTGATGCTATCCAACCATCTCGTCCTCTGTCATCCGCTTCTCCTCCTGCTCTCAATCTCTCCCAGCATCAGGGTCTTTTCTGAGTTGGCTCTTCACATCAGGTGGCCAAAGTATTGGAGTTTCAGCACCAATCTTCCAGTGACTATTCAGGGTTAATTTTCTTTAGGATTGACTGGTTTGATTTCTTTACAGTCCAAGGGACTCTCAAGAGTCTTCTCCAACACCACAGTTCAAAAGTATCAATTCTTCTGTGCTCAGCCTTCTTTATGGTCCAACTCTCACATCCACACATGACTACTGGAAAAACCATAGCTTTGACTAGACTGATATTTGTCAGCATTTAACTAATGTTTACCTTTGCAGTATATTTAACTAACAAAATGTATGTTAGTTAAAATTGAAGAAAAAGTCAAAATTCTGTTTCTTCCCTTGCAGTATCCACATTTCAAGGGTTCAATAACCACATGTGGACAGCAGCTACTATATTGGACAGTAAATTAGTATATCTCAAAGTACATACTTGTAGAACATTTCCAGCCTCAAAAAAGTTCTGCTGGACTGTAGTGGTCTAGAAGGTTCAAGCTCTGTGCTTTCAGAGCACTAGGATTCATGTGTTCCTATGGTTTCTGAACCCCATGACCCAGAATTCAATGATTCCAGGGCTGCCCTAAAGTTTAATAGTGTTGGATCCCCTGGAGAAGGGAATGACTACCCACTCCATTATTCTTGCCTGGAGTATTCCATGGATAGAGGGGCATGGTGGGCTACAGTGGTTGCAAAAAAGTCAGACATGACTGACGACTAACACATCAATAATTTTGCATGCTTTGGTTGCTGTTCTCTCTAATCTGTTCTTCTACATTACCATCTGTTTCTTCCAGGGTGGTCTTCTCACCAGCCCCCAGCTAACTTAGATTCCATTTCATCTCCACAACTTTGCTCTTTATTTATTTATAGCTTCACAGTTACTTCAGTTGTTCTTTCTCTGGGCAGCCCTTCCTTGATTGCCTACTCTGATCAATGCCTTTCACACCCAGACATTCTCTGTCCCAGACTATTTGCTGATTATCTTACGTGGAATATTTTCATCCTCCATACAGATATTGTGTCCTCTGAGAACAGGACTTAGAAGGCTACTTCCCCTTGGCTCCCTTCTCCATGATGTACTTAGTATAGGGCTAGACTCAAGGAATATAGTATGTAGGTTCTAGTATTAGGTACCATTTATAGACTACTTGCTATGTTCCTGGCACTGTAGTTTAGATGCACAAGCTCATTTTATCTTCACAGCAACACAACAAACAAGGTGCTAATAATATCCTCATTTTACAAGTGATGACATTGAGGCTCAGAGAGTGAAGTAATCATTGATGGACCAGGGACTCAAATGTGTATTTTGGAGGTGTTAAATCCAGTGATTTAAGGCATAATCTTTTATATATGTGTGGATTCTAGAAACCACATGAAGAACTTGTGCCTTGCCTTTCTCTCTACATCTTAAAACTGATAGAAGATGCCTTGAATGCTCCTAAGTAGGTAACAAGTTTTCCTGACATAAGATGGGATAGGTCACACATTCTGGGATCAGAAGCTGAGCACCATATTCTTATTTCCATTGAGAGGACTGACACATAAAGGATGACTTTTCCTAAGAATCTCCTGTTATCCAGGGACAGATTATGTTTTTAGAAGTGTGTTGCTTAATCTCCTACTATTTGGAGATTTTCCAGCTGTCTTTCTGTTGCTGATTTCCAGTTTTATTCCATTTAGTCTGACAGCATAGTTTGTATGATTTATATTATTTTAAATTTGTTAAGGTGTGTTTTATGACCCACAATGTAGACTGTTTTGGCAAATGTTCCATGTGAGCTTGGAGCCAATGTGTATTGTTGAATGAAGCATTGTATAGATGTCAGTTAGATCCAATTAATTGATGGTGCTATTCAGTTCAACAGTGTCCTTATGGATTTTCTGTCTGCTGGATATGTCCATGTCTAATATGAGGAAATTGAAGTCTCCAACTATATGAATGATTTCTCTATTTCTTCTTGCAGTTCTATTCATTTTTGTCACATATATTTTGACACTGTAATTTCAACTGGATACACAGTAAGGATTATTATGTCTTCTTGGAGACTCAACCTTTTTCCATAATATAATGCACTTCTTAATCTTGACAATTGTCTTGCTCTGAAGTGTACTTGGTCTGAAATTAATATAGCTGTTCAGCTTTCTTTGAGTTAGTGTTAGTATAGCATATGGTTCCATCCCGTTACTTTTAATCTATCTGTGTCTTTATATTTAAAATGGGTTTCTAGTAGAAAACATATAGCTAGTTCTTTTGTTTTGTTTTCTTTTAATTGACACTGACAGCTTCTATCTTTTAACTGGTATATTTAGACAAGTCATCATTAAAATGATTACTGATATAGCTAGATTAATATTTGCTATATTTTAAAACTGCTTTCCCTTCATTTCCCTTTTTTGCTTTGTCTCTTACTCTTTTTTCTGACTTCTTTGATTTTAACTGAGTGTTTTATATGGTCTTGTTTTCTCTCGTCTCTTAGCATATCCATTATGTTAAGAAAATTTCTTAGTGGTTGCCCTAGAGTTTACAATATGTCTTTACAGTTAATCCAAGTCCACATTCAAATAACACTTTACAACTTCATGCATAGTTCAAGTACCTTGTGACAGAGTAGTCCAATTCCTTTCTTTTGTCCCTTATAGCACTGCTGTCATTAATTTCACTTATCAAAAAGCTATAGTTACTGAATACACAGTTGGTCTAATTATTCTGAGTAAATTGTTATCTGTTAGATCAATTAGTTTAAAAATAAAATATATTATTTTACCTTTATTTATTATTTCACTAACAATCTTCCTTTCTTTATGTAGATCCAAGTATCTAAGCTATCTCATTTTCCTTCTCTCTGAAGAATTTCTTTTAACGTTTAGCTGTGCAAGACAGGTCTACTGGTGACAATTCTCTCAATATTGGTTTGGCTGATAAAGTTTTTATTTTTCATTTTGGAAGGACAATTTTGTTGTCAAATTGGGTGGTTTTCTCCTTCAACACTTTAAATATTTCACTATCCTCTCTTTTTCCTTGCATGGTTTCTCAAGATAAATTCAATGTAATTCTTATCTTTGTTCCTCTATAAGAAAGATAATATTTTCTGTGGACTTTTTCAGGATTTCTCTTTGTCTTTGATTTTCTGCATATGCCTCCATGCACATCTTTTAGTATTATTCCTGCTTAGTGTGCTCTGAGCTTCAAGGACTTCTGATTTGATGGAGGTCATCTGTTATTTGGAAAATCTGTGCCTGTTAATCCTTCAAATATTTCTTCTGCAACATTCTTTCTTCTCCTTATGGTATTCCCATTAAACATGTTGCACTTTTGTACAAGTACATAGTTTTTGGATATTCTGTTGGTTTTCTTTTTTATTTTTTTCATTCTCTTTTCTATTTGCTTTTCAGTTTGGGAAGTTTCTATTCTCATATCTTCAAGTTCACTGATTCTTTCTTTGGCAATGTTCAGTTCCCTGATGAGCCATAAAAAGCATTTTTCATTCTTGTTACAGTGTTTTATATTTTGAGCCTTCTTATAAATTTTCTTAGCGTATACCTCTCTGGTTAAATTTCCCATCTGTTCTTGCATGTTGTCCACTTTTCACATTAGAATCCTTAGCATATTAGTCATACTGGGTTCCATGTCTATGAAGGTCCTAATTGATAAGGAACCAAGACACTAAGGTAGGGCTAGGCCTATAAGGTCGAAGGGTGATGGGATGGCAGGGAGTCCGGTCTCAGGGAACCACTGATCCAGCACTCTGCTATCTGAGTTTTCTAAATCAAAAGCTACAAAAGACTCCCAGAGTCCCTGTTACCTGCTTCATCTTGGTATCACACATGAAGCCACTCACATCGAAAACAAACGCCGCATTTTTACCAACAGGTGGAAGGCCTCTGGGTGCAAAGTCATGAATAAAATAGCCATTGTAAATCTGAGGAAAACAGAAGTGAAATCAACAAAAACTGTGAAAGCGTCTAAATCAAATCCTCTCTTATTTTGCTACATAAAACTCTACTCTTTTCCTTTCTAGGCCTTATCACTGTTGCCATTAAACAGGCATTTGTGGGATTGCTTGCTCAATGTCCGTCTCCTCCAGCAGAACTATGTATCTCTGCTGGTCAGACTGCCAGCCCAGGGCCTGCCCCTGAGTGCAGAAAGAATGACTGGCTTGAGGCCAAAGGCTCCAAGGATCAGGATCTCTATAATATGTGAGTTCCTGTCTGTGAGAGCTGGGCTTGTACAGTCTTGAGGGCCCCGAGGGACTATTTGCCTGGGCTCCAGGAACTGTAAATACTGTTTCAACCTCTCTCTATAGAGTGAGTCTGAGGCCCAGCTCCACTGCTGCCAGGAACTGGGAGTTTGCAGGGCCTCCCTCTCCTCCTTCAGCCTCCTTTCTGCTGTTGCTGGGCAGAGCAGGGAGGGGAGGAGGGAGCAGAGGCTGAGTGAGCAGTTTGTTCAGAAGGGATTGGTTAGACCAGGTGCAGATGTCTTGGGCTATCAGGTATGTGATTGGCTGCTGACCCCCTTCCCCCACTCCATCTCTCTTTCTGCAGAGCCTGGGGCCTGTGATAGTTGAGGGAAAGGGAGAGGGAAGTTGGGAGGGCCCCCAGGACCAGTGGCAGCTCAGCCTAAGGAACTATAGGCTTGCAGAGGGTCTGTGCTGCCCAGAAGCCTGAAGCAGGCTCTGCCTCAGGATAACCAGCTTATGCTCGCAGATATTCAGGCATTCTCTGATCACAAAGCTAGACACACTATCTCCTCCCCTCTTGGAGGGCAGGACTGGGAGTGGAGAGAAGGAAGGAAGATGGGAGGACATCCTGCTCTTCCCCTCCATGCCAGCTTTTTAATCAATTCACTAGCACAAGTTTAGGCTCTGTCTGCAATTTTCCCTTGCACAATACAGCAGTCCCCCAAGGCCTGAGTCGAACATCCTGCAACTGCCCAAGCAACAGGCAGAGTCCAGTTGTCTTTCCATGTTCTTCCCATACCTGCGTAGGTGAGAGCTTCTGGGAAAATCACATCCCATCTCTCCATGCACCCAGGTTCACTGGTGGTGCCACACCTCACATCTTATAAACCAGCAGCATTACCTCTCACACTCTCTTCAGCCATCATGCCACACTGTTCTTAGGAACTGTATCCCTTCCCTCCACAGGAAAACACTAAGGGCACCAGGCCATGTCCCTTGGACTGCACGCTCCACTCTTGCACAAGGTCCACATGCCTTTATGCCTCATCCCTCTACTGAAAGACAAAACAATCCTTCCCTGACCCCGTGCATGCACAGCCTCCAGGACCTCTTCCACCAGCCAGACTCCTAGTGTCCAACCCTACCCATGCACCCGACTGGATATTCTTTAGAATTTAAAAATGTTGCTGTCTTTTCCACCCACTAAGACAACCTCCACTCATCCTGATCCCACCCAAACTTCAAACCAGCTCCTTTCTTCCTGGTAGCGTGTCGAGGTAACGAACTCACAGCTGTAATGGTCTTCTCATCTCCAGTTTACTCCACTGCCTACTGGAGCCTGGGTCCCACCCTCACCACTGATCCTTCTCTCACCAAAGGCAGCAATGACTAGTTGGTTTCAAAACTCACTGGATGTACTTCAGTTCTCCTCAGACTGCACTTCCCTGATGTAGTTCACAATTGACAATCACTTCTGGTCCTTAGGAGAATCTTGTCCCCTGGGATTCAGAGATGACAAAAGCTCCTTATTCTCCTCCAGGCTCTCAGGCCCAAGGGATTCAGTCCCTTTCTTCAGCTCCATGTTCTTCCTGTGTTCCATAAGTAGTGTTGCCTCATATTTGTCAGCCGTGGCATGCAAAGAAAATGATTACATTTGTGTAGCAGAGTGGGGGAAGTGGTGGGCATTTAGAACCCTGAACAGCCCGATGTCAGTTGGTGGGGCTGGATATCCCAAGGGTTGTGGAGATCAATAGCTGCTTGACTGGGAAGCTCTGCTTTAGCAACTGCCATCCTAGATCTGCTCTTATGGCTCTAGACATTCTGCCTGGGTCACCTCCCTAGCTCTTTTGGATTCAGCCCATGAATCTCCATTGCTGACCCCACAAGTCCTTCTCCAGTCCAAATCTCTTCACTCATCTCCCTCCACAAATTCATACCCACTCACCACTGGACCCATTCCCTTGGATGGCTGAAGCCTCCGGTGTACGCTGCCCAAACAAATTCATTACCTTCCTCCCATCCCGTCCTTGTGTGTGTGTGTCACTTAGAGGCACCATCGTGCGCATGTTCAGTCCACATAGAAACCTGAGTGTCACCCTGAATCCTCCTGTGTCCCTCACTCTTCACATCTATTCAGCCACAAGTTCATGCTGGTTTGATCTGCTGGATATGTCTCAGGTCCACCCTTCCTCACTGTCCCAAACTAATAAAGCCCCAAGTTAGGACTTCTTTCCCTCTGGTTTCCCTGCTTCTATTGAGGTCCCTTCCCTCCACACATCTTTGTAGCAGCTGCATGGTCTGGTGATTCTAAACACAAACCTCATAGCACCACTCCCTCCCATGGCTCACTCCCTGGGCATGTTCAACATATATTTTATATTCCTTATCAAGCCCCTGCACCACTCATGGCCTTCAGGCTCACCTCTGAACATATCATGAGCCTCAAATCAACGCTTCAGGAGCTCCAATTCTCTTGTAGTTCCCTTCACATCCCTGGGTTTTCCCAACCTCCATTCTTTGTATCATGCAGCCCTCAGTTTACTAGTCTGCTTTGCCTCTGAGAGCATCCTTCCCAACCCGGCACATGTCTTTGAATTCTTTAAGATCACAGTATGTCTTTACTTCCTCCAGGGAGCACTCTCTGACCTCCTCACCCCTCACAATGGCTTCCATCATACTTAAGATTCATTGACAAAGCACTTCTCATCTTGTGTCATTCTTGCATGCCTCTGTTTCACCTGGAGACAGTAAATAAGATCAGTGTGATTCAATTCAGGTTTCCCAACCCAGGCAATAGTGGGCATAACAGATTAGGTGTTCATGGAGTGAGGGTGTTGGGCTTTGAAAGGCAGGCATACTCAAATAAAATGGTAGGTAGGTGGATCGAAGGGTTCTTGTGTGAGGGATGCAGGAATCAGAGCACACACTGGATGGGAGTATCAGTTCAATTCAGTCGCTCAGTCATGTCTGACTCTTTGCAACCCCATGGACTGCGATATGCCAGGCTTACCTCTCCAACACCAACTCCTAGAGCTTGCTCAAACTGGCCAGTGGTGCCATTTGACCATCTCATCCTCTGTCGTCCCCTTCTCCTCCTGTCTTCAATCTTTCCCAGCATCAGGGTATTTTCCAATGAGTCAGTTCTTCACATCAGGTGGCCAAAGTATTGGAACTTCAGCTTCAGCACCAATATTATTCAGGACTGATTTCCTGTATGATTGACTGATTTGATGTCCTTGCAGTCAAAGGGACTCTCAAGAATCTTCTTCAACAACACAGTTCAAAAGCATCAATTCTTCAGCGCTCAGCTTTCTTTATGGTCCAACTCGCACATCTATACATGACTACTGGAAAAACCAGAGCTTTGACTAGACGTACCTTTGTTGGCAAAGTAATATCTCTGCTTTTTAATATGCCATTTAGGTTGGTGATAGCTTTTCATCCAAGGAGCAAGCGTCTTTTAATTTCATGGCTGCAGTCACCATCTGACGTGATTTTGGAGCCCAAGAAAATAAAGTCTTTCAGGGTTTTCATTGTTTCCCCATCTCTTTGCCATTAAACGATGGGACTGGATTCCATGATCTTAGTTTTGTGAATGTTGAGTTTTAAGCCAGCTTTTTCACTCTCTTCCTTCACTTTCATCAAGAGGCTCTTTAGTTCTTCTTTGCTTTCTGCCATAAGGGTGGTGCCATCTGCGTATCTGAGGTTATTGATATTTCTCCCGGCAATCTTGATTCCAGCTTGTGTTTCATCCAGCCTGACATTTCACATGATGTACTCTGTATATATGTTAAATAAAGAGGGTGACAATGCACAGCCTTGGCATACTCCTTTCCCCATTTGGAACTAGTCCGTTGCTCCATGTCTAGTTCTAACTGTTGCTTCTTGAGCTGCGTACAGATTTCTCAGGAGGCAGCTAAGGTGGTCTGGTATTCCCATCTCTTTAAGGATTTTCCACACTTTGTTGTGATCCACACAGTCAAAGGTTTTGGAGTAGTCAATAAAGCAAAAGTAGATGTTTTTCTGGAGGTCTCTTGCTTTTTCTATCATCCAGGGGATGTTGGCAATTTGATCTCTGGTTCTTCTGCCTTTTCTAAAGGCAGCTTTACATCTGGAAGTTTGAACACCTTTTCCAGCTTGAACATCTGGAAGTTCTCAGTTCACATGCTGTTGAAGCCTCGCTTGCAGAATTTTGAGCATTACATTGCTAGCGTGTGAGATGAGTGCAATTGTGCAGTAGTTTGAGCATTCTTTGGCATTGCCTTTCTTTCGGAATGGAATGAAAACTGATCTTTGCCAGTCCTGTGGCCACTGTTGCGTTTTCCAAGTTTGCTGGCATATTGAGTGCAGCACTTTCACAGCATCATCTTTTAGGATTTGAAATAGCTCAATTGCAATTCCATCACCTCCACTAGCTTTGTTTGTAGTGATGCTTCCTAAGGCCCACTTGACTTCACATTCCAGGATGTCTGGCTCTAGGTGAGTGATCATACCATCGTGATTATCTGGGTCGTGAAGGTCTTTCTTTTATAGTTCTGTGTATTCTTGCCACCTCTTCTTAATATCATCTCCTTCTGTTAGGTCCATACTGTTTTTGTCCTTTATTGAGCCCATCTTTGCATGAAATGTTCCCTTGGTTTCTCTAATTTTCTTGAAGAGATCTCTAGTCTTTCCCATTCCATTGGTTCTGCTATTTCTTTGCATTGATCACTGAGGAAGGCTTTCTTATATCTCCTTGCTCATCTTTGGAACATTGCATTCAGATGGGTATAGGTTTCCTTTTTTACTTTGCCTTTAGCTTCTCTTCTTTTCTCAGCTATTTTCAAGGTTTCCTCAGACAACCATTTTGCCTTTTTGCATTTCTTTTCCTTGGGGATGGCCTTGATCACTGCCTCTTGTAAAATGCCATGAACCTCTGTCCATAGTTCTTCAGGCACTTTGTCTATCAGATCTAATCCCTTGAAATCTGTTTGTCACTTCCACTGTATAATCGTAAGGGATTTGATTTAGGCCATACATGAATGGTCTAGTGGTTTTCCCTACTTTTATCAATATATATCTGAATTATGCAATAAGGAGTTCATGATCTGAGCCATAGTCAACTTGTGGGCCTCTCTTTGCTGACTCTATAAGGAGTATCAGTTGTACTATAATGCCTGGTTGCATCTGTCCTATCCACAACTTTACTTGAGGCAATGCTGAGAGGAGTAAAGAATGAAAAAGCAGACAAACAGCTCAATTTACACACATATGCATGTCCACACACACACACACACAGAGACACACACACACACACTCACAGTCCAGAATACCATGTTACGGCTCTGGTGCTTTCTACTAGCATGACACCCTCAGTTCCTATTCTGAGAGGGCAAATTCTCTTTTTTTCCCCTACATAACAGGGTTCTGTCACACTTCTATGCCTCTGCACATGCTATTCCCCTCTCTCCCCATGTCATTCCCTTCACCCTGTCAGCCCAGGCCAAGGTAAATTCTGGTTAGTTTTCCTATGCTGACCTAAAGGCCAGCTTCATCAGGAAGAGTCCCGTGAAACCCTCCTCAGCAGTATCCATACATAACCCATCACAGGTTTATACACAGCACTTAGCACCTTTTATGATGGCTCCAACTCTATGTATCTGGCTACCTCAGGATGGGACATTCCAAAGAGTGACTAGGAGCTGCATCCAATTTGCCCTGATTTCCAGGAGTCAGTGCAGGCAGGATGCGGCTAGAGGTGGTTTCCTGCTTGGTGGAGGTGAGTCCACATATGAATGAATGAATAAGCAACTGTATGAAGAAAGGTGTGACCAAAGCACTATATTAGCCCAGAATAGAGAGAGGAATTGTAAGTGAGGTGGGGTCACCATGGAAGTGGCCCTGAAGCACGATCTTCAAGGATGAGGAGGACACTCACCAGTGGAGACGGGAAGGAGAAGACATTCCCAAGGTGGCAGATAGTTGGAGCACATACTCAGGCACAGATGTTTGGCAGGTTCAGGTGCTTTGGGACAATGGTGTGTGGTGTGTCATGGTGTGGGGCAGCTGCAGGATGGTTTGTGTGCTGGAGGCAGTGAGAGGCGCTGTGGAACAAGCAGGCTGGGACCAGACATCTCAGGCTGCCACACAATTGCTGTCAAGACAAGGGTCCCGGATCAGCCTCTACTCCTCTGGAAGAGGATGGGACCTCGGCAATTTTTTTTGTGAGTGCATGAGCTCAGAATTTAAGGGCTCCCAGTTTAGGCAAACGGCTCAGGTGAAGCTAAAAGGCTTTTTAAAATGTAGAGACATCCAGAAAGCCCAAGAGAACACGAGAGTATCAGAGCTGCAGAAAGTATGAGAGACTAATCACTGGCCAATATTTCCCTTCCTAAAAGGACTGGTTAGGAGTGGGCTATGGCTTGCTTCACTTAGGAGTGTGTTTACCTGGAGTTCAGTTCAGTTTATTGAATTCAAGTTCCTGGTCTCTAAGCCTTTGGGGCACATATGCCTCCCCGCTGTGAAGTCCTGTGTTGCTACACACCATCTTGTCTGTGTGCACTAGTCCTCACTGATCCCCAGGGAGAAACAAACAAGTAGCTCGTGGAGGCCAGCGCCTTGTTTCCCAGGACTGCCTGACTCCTGAGCCCACTTTCCATTCTGCTGGCCCTCTCACGTGCACGTCTCCTATGATATCCTCCAATGCTACATCATACTGGACCACAGCGTTGGCTATGATCCCTGAGCTGGAGAAGGCAGACTTGTCTTGCAGTGTTGGACAGAAGGTAATTCGGACACAGGTCTCTCCCCTCTCAATCCTGGTGGATGGGAGAGAGTCAGCCTCACCGGCATGGGTGATGGTATGAAGAGTTCATCAGGCAGAAAGCCAAGTAAAGGGACATCAAAAGGGGCAATATCTAGGGAGGGTGAGAAGTGAGCTCTGCACCACCTGCTGCTCCTTTTGCCTGCAACGCTCCCACCCCACCTGCCCAAATACCACATGCTTCTCCCAAACCTATAATCAGCTCCCTCTACTCTGCCTCTTCCAAGCAAGTCCAGCCTGACAGACCCAGCCCCCACTCAGCTCCCAGGCTCTGGCAGTCTGGCTATCACTCACAACTTCAGCCTGGCTCATTTGCCATCCATCCTGGAGCCCAGGCTCTGGAGGAGTCTCATGTCCTCATGAGCCTGGATCTCCTCCCGGAGAAACCCTGGGGTGTGTGTTGCACAGAGAGACAGATACACAGACAGGGCCTCTGTCTCCCCCAACACCCCTTACTGCTGTGGGAACTTACAGTCTAGCAAGGTTCTCTTCTAGATAGAATTTCATGTGTTTTTCCCCCCTCTGCCTTTTGACTCTCACAGAATCACGTGTGTGAAGAAGCCTTTGAGCACCTCGTGAAATCACAGATGAATTTATGGTCCCGGATGTTTGCTGAGCGGGCCACAAGATCAACTCTTCTGGAATTTCAGTCCAAGACAAATGTCCGTTTAGATATGCCTCTGTGCCTACTTTCCCGCCCCGCCCCCCGCCCCCCCCCTCCCCGAACATGGAAACTAGGGAATTCTGCTCCCCACCCCCTTTCCTGCTACAGCTGTCAGGAAGCTTAGGGGCAAACTGAGCCCCCATACTCTCTGAGGCGCCTGCTTACATACATTCCCTTGGCTTCCTTCCTTTCAGAGGTCTTTGTTCTGTTTGATCTCCACAGGATTGGCTCTCCCCTCTGTTTTAACCCTTAAGGAGAAGGGGTGGAGGAGGCAGCTTCCATTTATGGCTTAGGGTTTAAAAAGAGTGCAAGGACTCAGTTGCTGCCTGTGGGCCCCTGGACAAGTTATTCACACTCTCTACACCTCAGACTCCTCATCTGTAGCATGGGAAGGATAATAGCTCCTCTTTCATAGATAAAGTTGGTGCAAATTCAGTGAGATCATTTATGTAAAGCATTTGGAACCATACTTGGATCTTAGTAAGTGCTTGATAATGCTAAGGATTACAATTATCATTAGTTCTTCATTACTGGGTACCAGTGATTTGCGGGGAGAAATTTTCTCAAATTCTCACAGTGGTCCTGGGCCATAGATTGTGCATGCTCATTGTGCAGATGGCACAAGTGAAGGAGGGCCAGTGAGCGATTTGCCTGCTGCCTCACCTTCACAGAAGGTCAAAGCTGAGATTTGAACCCTGGTCTATGTCTGTGTCTCCCCGCTCCGCATTCCATGCTGTCTGTCTGGGTGAGCAGGGTCAAATTAGGTAGGACCTTCGAAGCAAAACAGTTTAGTGAGAGTGGCCACATAACATGGATGATTTCTCTGTGCCTGTCCACTCGTCCCTCAGAGGAGGCCTCTAGCCCAGATCACTGGTTCTCCAATATGATTGGACATCAAGCTCACTCAGAAATGGGTTATAAAAATAGATTCCTGGGCTCTTCCCAACCTGCTCATGCAGACTCCAGGAGGGTGAGTCCCAGGAATCCATATTTGGACAGCTCATATAGCGATTCTGCTGTAGCCAGTGTGGCCTTCAAATGCCTCAAGATGAAGTTTGAAGCAAGGCTGGCAGCCTCAGTGTTTCTCCGGCCTATAGGGCCTGAGATATCCTCTGGGGCAGCCTGTCCTTCACACTGTCATCCCATTGCCTCCCATTCTAAGTCGTAATTCCGGAGGAAAGTAAGTGTGCATTCTGAATCTCCTAGCATTGTTAGTATATCATTTCATGGAGTCAATCCAGCAACCCCTTCCCTACTTTTTACAATTTTGGAGGGAAGTCACCAGTGTGGATATATGACACTTAAATGATTTCACACAGTTGGTTCAGATGAGACCAAGTTTGTAACCAAACTGTCTTCAACTTCAAACATCCCCTCTACTCCTTGAATGGTAAAGGAACCTAGGATAGAAGTAGTATCAGAGGTAAGCAGATGGAAAAGGGGCAGGTTCCTTTTCAGGAAAGGCCTCTATTATGGTTGACCCATAGTGCTGCCCCCACACTTGTGTGGTGTTGGTGCACATGCAAGTTGTCCTCAGAGGTGATACATGAACATATCCAATGCTTGTCTTTTCCAGCACTGTAACCTCTGCACTCAGCCTTTTCACCAATTGGCCAGACCTCAAGCTCAACAGCAGCTGGTACTGGTCCAGAGAATGGATCTCATGAATGTGAGGGGAGCTGTTAGATGATCTAGATTTGCCGACCCCCTCTCTGGCCCCATAGAACTGACCAGACTTCTAGTTCAACTAAGTCCCTCGCCCACAGTGAGTATTTACCTACTTTGAAAACTGTCTTTCTCTCTCATTCACCCCTTTAAATATTCTGCCTAAGAAATTTTATTACAGGCAATTTACCCAGAACAAAACTATGTTAGTGACAATCTGAATGTACAATAAAACAATAAAAGACTAATGATTTGTTTTACAAAATGAGGTTTCAATTTATACACAATACCTCTTTTTTAAAAATTAAATTATTTATTTATTTTACTTTACAACATTGTATTGGTTTTGCCATACATTGACTTGAATCTGCCATGGGTGTACATGTGTTCCCCATCCTGAACCCCCCTCCCAACTCCCTCCCCATCCTATCCTTCTGGGTCATTCCAGTGCACCAGCCCCGAGCATCCTGTATCATGTGTCGAACCTGGACTGGTGATTTGTTTCACATATGATAATTTACATGTTTCAATGCCATTCTCCCATATCATCCCGCCCTCGCCCTCTCCCTCTCCCACAGAGTTCAAAAAACTGTTTAATACATCTGTGTCTCTCTTGCTGTCTCACATACAGGGTTATCATTACCATCTTTCAAAATTCCGTATATATGCATTAGTATACTGTATTGGTGTTTTTCTTTCTGGCTTACTTCACTCTGTGTAATAGGCTCCAGTTTCACCCACCTCATTAGAACTGATTCAAATGTATTATTTTTAATGGCTGAGTAATATTCCATATGCAATACCTCTTGCTCTTCAAATAACTCCTCACACTCATCCCTCCCCCATGCTTTAGATTAAACTTATTTATATGGCATTGACTCCTCAGTATTCAATAGCCAAACCTATTCTGTCCTTGGTTAAGCTCTTTTGGAGGCTGAGAGGAAACCCTGAAGGAAGACAATAGATTTCTGCCAGCAGAATAGAACTCAGTTAGAAAACAGGATTTGATTTAGAGAAATCTCACTTGAACATAACTTTACTGGAAGATGCCAATTCTTAAATAAGCCATATCCTGCTGGCGGGAGGAAGGTGAAAGTGGGGAAAAAACACCCATTTATTGAACACTTACTGTCTTATAGGTTTTGATATTCATTAACTCTCATCATCTTCATGTAATCCTATGAAGTAGAGATCCTTGTCCCCACTTTACAGAGGCAGAGATTGAGGCCAAGTGAGACCATGTGTAAGCCCCTGATCACACATTTAAGATGAAACTGTCATGTTTCAGACTGAATGGAGCCTTACCTGATGCCTACATGAGCGGCTATTTTTCCTTGCTGATGGGCTTCTTCATAGATTTTCTTTGCCTGGTCCTTCTTTTCGACTTCTGCAATGTAGACTTTATTGTTGACGGTCCCAATGGAGCAGAAAAGAGGAAGGACAGACAGAAACAAAGGAAAAAAGAGATGGTCAGAGACATAAAGAGAGATATACAAAGAAGGCAGAGGAGGAAAATGGGGAGTGGGGAGAGAAAAAGAGCAAAATAGAACCATGAAGCCAGAGTAGGAGAGGAGAGGAGAGGGAGATAAAACCAGGTGAAGCAGTTATCATTGTCTCCATTTGTCAGGTGGGGAAATAGAGACCACACAGTTGGTATGTGGTGGAATTGGTTTTAGGACTTTATGTTTTCCAAAGTGTTGAATGAATTTCGCTGTTTTGGCGCATAAAATAGTTTTAGGTGGGATACAACTGAACATTTTTGTTTTAGTTGCCATATATTTACTATAATGTGTATTAAAAATATAACTAGCATGTTGAACACATGAGATCATAGATATTGTTGCTTAGAATAAGCCTAACAAGTAATATTAAGAAGTGTATCTATTTAAAGAAGCTGTATTAAGTAAATAATACAGTGGGTATCACAGGCTGTAAAAATTGTGAAAGCGGAATGCAAATTACTGCAAAGGCATCTAAGTTTGACCTTGACTTTAGGGGGCTTGACCTTGACCTTAGTGGGCTCAGAGACTGGTGAGATACTCAGACTTGTTTCACCCACATTTTTCCTGTTGCTCTAAGGAAGGTAGTGAAATATAATGGAGTTCAAAGAAGGGAAGGAGTACCTTAGCCCAAGTCTTCCAGAAAAGGTCCTAGAGGAGACAGCCTTGGTTGTTTGGGAGGTCAAATCAAGGAAGATTTGCACAGATGGCAACTTTTCAGTCTCCTTTATTGGCTCCTTCTCTTCTTGAGTCTAAATATTTGGGACACTCTGAGGGGCTGTTGTAGACTCCCCCTTCCTCTCCTCTGTTCTTTCTCCAGTCACTCTGTAGGTGAGGTCATCTAGTACCATGGCTTTAAATATCATTTGTACACAGATGACTCCCAAATCTGTATCTCTAGTATGGACCTTTCTTCTGAAATCCAGACCTATATACTGTTTATTTTACATTTCACTAGCATTTCCAATAAGCACCTAAAGCTTAAGGTATCCCAAACTGAGTTCCTTGTATCTCCCCTACCTCCCAATTCCACTCCTCCCCTGGTTTTCCTTATCTCAGGAAATAGTTGTTCCACTGAAAATCTTAGAGTCATGCTTGACTCCCTTCTTCCTCTCATGCTCCACTCCTAATCCATCAGGGAATTTTGGCCATATCTTTAGATACATCAGCAATCTACTTCTCACTACTCTCACAGTTACTACTCTAGTTTAAACTACCAACATTTCTTGTTTTGTTGTTGTTGTTTAGTTGCTAAGTCGTATCCAAATCTTTTGTGACCCCATGGACTGTAGCTTGCCAGGCTCCTCTGTCCATGGGATTTCCCAGGCAAGAATACTTGCGTGTGTGCTCAGTCACTAATACTGGAGTGGGTTGCCATTTCCTCCTCCAGGGATCATCTAGACCCAGAGATTGAACCCAAGTCTCCTGCAGTGCAGGTGGATTCTTTACCTCTGAGCCACCAGGGAAGCCCTTTCTTGCTTGGATAAATGCAGTATTTATACTAACTGGCCTCCCTCTTTAAAGTCTTGCTGCCTTATTATCTGTTCTCTTCACAGCAATTAGACAGATCCTATTAAATCTTAAGTCAGGCCATGTCCCTTCTTTGTTCAAAACTCTCTGTGGCTCTTGTCTCAACTCAGAGTAAAAACCAAAGTCCTCTCAGGACCTCCATGGCCCTATGCTTTCTGGCTTACTGTCACCTCCATATCTCTATCTCTTCCTACTCTTTCCATTTTCATTCCTCTTCAGCCACAAAGGCCTCCTTGCTGTTTCTTGGAATTTTTTTCAGCACACTCCTGTTTAAAAGCCTTTGCTTGGAACACTCTTCCTCTAGATATTCACAAATCTTATACTCTTTCTTGTTTTATGTCTTTGTTCAAATGTCATTTCCTCAGAGAGACATCCTTGATCGCTAAAACAGCATCTTTCCTCTCTTTATCTCCCTTGCTCTACTTTCTATTTCTTTGTAGCACTTCTCATTCACAAACTGACATATATTTTTTTGCTTATTTTTCCCTCATTTGTTTTCTCTACTGGACTGTAAGCTCCTTGAGGACAAGGATTTTGTCTGTCTTAATTGCTGTATCCCCAGTGCCTGAAATGCTGCCTGGCATATAGTAGGCATTCAACAATTATTTCTGGAATGGGCATTCCCCACAGACAGCAAGAAAATACAGGGATCATGTTTTAGGGAATAAAAAGTTGTTAGATTTGGATGGAGCAGAGAGGTAGGAAAAGGAGTTATGGAGAGAAGTCTGGAGTGGTTGGGTAGGCTTAGATAATAAAGAGCTTTGAACACCAGAATCAATGAGCTCATACATATGGCAGTGATGACTTGATATGGAGAATGGGAGTCCTAGATAAATCTTGAAGTGGGGATGGGTCAGACCTGGTTTTTGAGGAGTGATAGATAGTTCAGTGTCTTAAAAAATATTACTGTAATTCTGTAAGAGGCATGAGCAACAGCCTCTATTTTACAAATGGAGAAACTAATGCACACATACCAGGAAGTGGTTGGGGTGGAATGAACTTACTTGGCCAAAGCAGCAGTTTCTAGGAACACTTGAGGAGCATTTGCAACCTGCAGAAGAGACCACTCAGGCAGGAAGTGTTTCTAGACAGCTGAAACAGACTATTGCTGTGGCTAGGCTCATGCGGGGGTGGGCTGAGCTGGCATTGCCCCAAGGTCTCCTGGTGGATTGTGGGGGTGTAGGGTGGAGCTAGTCAGGCAGCAGCACACTGGAACCTCTGTGTGTGTGCTGCCTCCAGCAAGCATACTTTCCATGCAGTCTACCCAAGAGCATTTCCTCCAGCCTGCTTTGCTTAATTAACAAAAATATTTTGGAGTTTTTTTGTTTTTATTTTTCTAGTAGAGCAAAAATGCACATTCTGTCTGACTGCTTGGCTCTTGCATCATTTGATCAGCAACCTCCCTGGTTAGTCCTCATATGCCAAACCCATGCCATCTTTTTTGCCTATGATTTTCCTGAATTATCCATGTACAGTGATCCTGGTTCCTTCCAATCTTACCTATTTGGAAATCATGCTTCCAGGAAGCCCTCTTTAATACCTCAGCTCTTTTCCCATAAACTCCCTAGGCAGGTGCACACTGTCTACCTCCTCCAACCTTTCCTCTCTTTAGGGGAGTGCCATCTGTCCACCAAGGCCAGGAGGTTCCTGATGACAAAACTCAAGCCCTAGGGCTGCTGTTGATAGAGGCTTATAGATTCTTTATGCACAAAGCCCACCTCTCATGAGGGGGTCTGAGCAAAGGCCAAATCTATGCCTGTGCTGAACTCACTCATCTGCTAAATCTGAGTTACAAGCCAAGAGCCATTTTCTAATTCATATCAAGGTATTTTATAAGCCAGTGAGGCCTCAGTAAGCTTCTTATTTGCCCCTCCTCTCTCATTTACCATCTCAAAGAAGGCACTGTCATCTATCAGGTCAGACAAGCTGGAATCAGGTGGGCACCCTCTATGTTTACTTACTCACTCCCCACATGTATGCACCAGGTTGTTTCTCCCTCCTTATGATTTCTCAAATCGCAGCTCACTGCATTGCTTTAGCCCTCAGCAGCTCTTATGTGGATGTTGTTCCGAGCTCCTTATATTTTTGTATGCTTCAAGATAAATCTATTTGCTGAGTAGTATATTTATAGATGATATAAATTAATAAATAATATATACTTGGGAAGTACATGGTCAAGTTTTTCTGATGGGTCTGCAAACAGATAAGATGGTTTGGAGACCATCAAGTAAGTACTCAGGTACTCAGCTGCCCTCTACCACATAGTTCTTCCTTACCTCTCCAGTCTCATTTTTGACTATGCTCTACCACTGCTTGTGCCCTACACTCCAGTGACACTGAAGGCCTTCCAGATCCCCTAATGAGGAAACATTTGTTCCCGTGATCCTTTTGCATGGATTCCCCAGCCCTGCCCTCACCCTGTTTTCCTGATGACAGCTCATGTTTCAAAACTCAGTTTAGGTGTCATTTTTGTCATTGGTATGGGTCAGGGAAACTGACCATTGTCTCCTGGTTGACCTCACCATTCCTGCTATTCCACATTCTTGCTTCTCTTTCTTCCCAGCATACTTTATTAAAATTATCTGTTTCATTTTTATTTCCCCCATTAGATTGTGAACTCTTTGGAAGCAGGACCACTGCAATTAATCTTCCTTTTTCCATAATACCAAGCCCAGTGTAAGTCACATAGTCAGCCTCAAGAAGTGTTTGGTTCAAAAAATAATCAAACAAATATTATCAATGACATATTATCTGCCTGCCACTAATTTTAGCATATATTTTCTTATATATTAGTAAATTTAATCCTCACAAGTGGGTTCAATCTTATCCCCATTTTATGGATATGTAAAATTAGATGCTGATAAGTGACATCACTTGTCCTGAGTTTAATAGCTGGCAGAACCAGGATTCAAACTCAAGAGTGCATGCTCTTTATCACTATGTTTGCTGAAAGAATGAACAAAAGAACGAATAAATGTTTGCACATATGAATAAAACAGTGATTTTGGAAGCAGATTTACATGGTAAAATTGGAGATAAAAGCAAAGTGAGGCAGATCCAGGTCAAAGATGGCTTCATGGGCCTCGGCATGGGGCCTGAACAGAGGTGACCAAGCTGTGAGCATAGTGGGAAACCATGGTAGAATGCATGGGATAGCTTTTCATCAATAGCGGAGGGAAAACAGGAAGCTGGGTTAGATAGACTCTATCCTTGGCCCAGGGCTCCTGGGCAAGACTGAAGGTACAGGTTTAGAAACTGAGGACTGAGGCCCAGAGAAGAGAGAAAACACACTCTGTCATTCATTTTGTGGACCTGCCAAATATTTGAGTGAGTTTTAAGAAGTCTCAGAACCGAAGACTCACAGAAGATCACAAATCAAGGGACAAGTTCTCCTCCACTTGTAATGTGCACATGAATTTCTTCTATCTTTTTATTTTATTTATTTATTTTTCATTTATTTTTATTAGTTGGAGGCTAATTACTTTACAATATTGTAGTGGGTTTTGTCATACATTGACATGAATCAGCCATGGATTTACATGTATTCCCCATCCCGATCCCCCCTCCCACCTCCCTCTCTACCCAATCCCTCTGAGTCTTCCCAGTGCACCAGGCCCGAGCACTTGTCTCATGCATCCAACCTGGGCTGGTGATCTATTTCACTATAGATAATATACATGTTTCGATGCTATTCTCTCAGATCATCCCACCCTCGCCTTCTCCCATAGAGTCCAAAAGTCTGTTCTATATATCTGTGTCTCTTTTCTGTTTTGCATATCATTACCATCTTTCTAAATTCCATATATATGTGTTAGTATGCTGTTATCATTACCATCTTTCTAAATTCCATATATATGTGTTAGTATGCTGTAATGTTCTTTATCTTCCTGGCTTACTTCACTTTGTATAATAGGCTCCAGTTTCATCCATCTCATTAGAACTGATTCAAATGAATTCTTTTTAATGGCTGAGGAATATCCCATGGTGTATATGTACCACAGCTTCCTTATCCATTCATCTGCTGATGGGCATCTAGGTTGCTTCCATGTCCTGGCTATTATAAACAGTGCTGCGATGAACACTGGGGTGCACGTGTCTCTTTCAGATCTGGTTTCCTCAGTGTGTATGCCCAGAAGTGGGATTGCTGGGTCATATGGCAATTCTATTTCCAGGTTTTTAAGGAATCTCTACCCTGTTCTCCATAGTGGCTGTACTAGTTTGCATTCCCACCAACAGTGTAAGAGGGTTCCCTTTTCTCCACACCCTCTCCAGCATTTATTGCTTGTAGACTTTTGGATAGCAGCCATCCTGACTGGCGTGTAATGGTACCTCATTGTGGTTTTGATTTGCATTTCTCTGATGATAAGTGATGTTGAGCATCTTTTCATGTGTTTGTTAGCCATCTGAATGTCTTCTTTGGAGAAATGTCTGTTTAGTTCTTTGGCCCATTTTTTGATTGGGTCATTTATTTTTCTGGAATTGAGCTTCAGGAGTTGCTTGTATATTTTTGAGATTAGTCCTTTGTTGCTTCGTTTGCTATTATTTTCTCCCAATCTGAGGGCTGTCTTTTCACCTTGCTTATAGTTTCCTTTGTTGTGCAAAATCTTGTATCTTTTTAAAATGCAGATTCTTATTTAGCCAGTCTAGAGTGAAGACTGAGATTTTGACTTTGTAACAAACTCCCAGGTGATGTTGGTGCTCCTTCTCCATGAATTTTACTTTGAGTAGCAAGACTTTAGAATATAACATAGTGGCTGTCATTCATTGAGCTCTACTCTATACAAGACACTGACATACATGTCTATCTCTATATCACCAAATCTATTCTCCCTTTTTTAAAGTCTTCCCTCGTGGCTCAGATGGTAAAGAATCTGCCTGCAATGCAGGAGACCCTCAATCCCTGGTTCGGGAAGGTCCCCTGGAGAAGAAAATGGCAACCTATTCCAGCATTCTTGTCTGGGAAATCTCATGGACAGAGGAGCCTGGCAAGCTACTCTTCATGGGGTAGCAAAGAGTCGGACACAACTGAGCAACTAACACTTCCTTTCTCAATTCCCTTTTAGGAACTCAGGTGTAAAGAATTGCACCTGGGTACTTCCCTGGCTGTCCAATAGTTAAGACTCTGCACTTCCACTGCAGGGGTGCAGGTTCTATTCCTGGTTAGAAAACTAATATCTTGCATGTTGCATTGTTGCTGTTCAGTCACTCAGTCGTGTCCAAATTTTTGCTACTCAATGGACTGCAGCACACCAGGCTTCCATGTCCTTCACTATCTCCCAGAGTTTGCTCAAACTCATGTTCATTGAGTCAATGATGTCATCAAACCATCTCATCCTCTGTCACCCCCTTCTCCTCCTACCCCCAATCTTTCGCAACATCAGGGTCTTTTCCAAATGAGTCAGCTCTTCACATCAAGTAGCTAAAGTATTGGAGTTTCAGCTTCAGCATCAGTTCTTCTAATGAACATTCAGGGTTGATTTCCTTTAGGATTGACTGCTTTCATCTCCTTGCTGCCCAAGGGGATTTCAAGAGGCTTCTTCAGCACCACAGTTTGAAAGCATCAATTCTTTGGTTCTTAGTCTTCTTTATGGTCCAACTCTCACATCTGTACATTACTGGAAAAACCATAGCTTTGACTAGATGGACTTTTATTGGTAAAGTGATGTTTCTGCTTTTTAATATGATGTCTAGGTTTGTCATAGCTTTTCTTTCAAGGAGGAAGCCTCTTTTAATATCATGGCTGCAGTCTCTGTTCACAGTGATTTTGGAGCCCAAGAAAATAAAATCTGTCACTGTTTCCATTTTTTTCCCCATCTATTTGCTACGAAGTGATGGGGCCGGATGCATGATCTTAGTTTTTGAATGTTGAACTTTAAGCCAGCATTTTCACTCTGCTCGTACACCTTCATCAGGAGGTTCTTTTGTTCCTCCTCACTTTATGCCATTAGGATGTCATCTACATATCTGAGGTTGCTGATATTTCTCCGGCAATCTTGATTCCAGCTTGTGCTTCATCCAGCCTGGCATTTCGCATGACGTACTCTGCACAGAAGTTCAATCTGCAAATAAGTCTGTAGCAAGGCTTGGCCAAAAGAGACAGAGAGAAAAAAAAGAGTTGCACCTGATAAGTGCAATCAGGCACTAAAAGCAAGATAAGCATTTGGCATCCATGATCTTACTTAAGCCTCATCTTGGCTCTGTGGGCTACATAATATTTTTGTTCATATTGTACGGATATGTAAACTGGACCCAGCACCTGAGGTCACACAGTAAGTAACATATCAATCTCCTTCCTCACCTTTTCTGAAACTGTGATCCCTCCATCTACCCACATATCTAGTTCATTCTCAGTGTGGGGCAGTGGGAAGTGAGGGCATTTGTGACCAGATGGACCTAGAATCAAATTCTGGTTTTGCCACTTCCTGTACTTAATCTCAGAAACTGAGCCTCAGTTTCCTCTCTATGTGACAGGGATAATAGTAGAAATTAGCTCACAAGGAAGCTGTAAGGACTCAATTAAATAATAACACTAAAATCCCTGGTACAGCAACTGACATGTGCTCAGAAAATAGTTAACTCTTCCCTCTGGCCCTAGATTCCTAGGACTGAGAAAGCAGATTAAATAACCATCCCTTCTTGCCCTCAAGGAGTTAATTTCCTTCAAAATCCAAGAGCTCTGTTCCATCACCCCAGAACCAACCTTTGTGCTTGATGAGGAGGGCCCAGAAGGACCTGGTATATCAGTTCCAGGAGAACGGTCAACAAAAAGCTGATGTGGATGAAGCATCTCCACTTAGACATGATGATATCTCTGGCCTGGTGCTATTGTTCATGTTCAGAAGGTTTGAGCCCAATCTCCAAACTTGTGCTCTTTTAAATCTCCAGGTATCCCTTCTCTTGAGAAGGAGGGACTATCCTGTAGGGTGAGGAAGGCTCTGAATGTGGCATTGAATACACATAAGCCAGGATTGTCCAAGAGCTGGGGCTGGCATCTTGCCTGGAGAGAGGCCAGTTCCATGTCTCCCTTTTCCCCGTCATCTAGCTGTAAAATGAATGGAAACTAAACATACTAGAGTTCTGGGGCTGTCTGTTTGCTGGGTTGACTCAGGGTGGGATTTTTCTTTCCTATAAACATCCACAGGAACCCAGTAACTGAGGCCACAGAAAGGTTACTTAGCACAGATCATCTTTAAAAGGTAGCAGATATGAGAAAGGGGTTGGTGGGGCAAGACCCCAATCCTGGTCCTTTCTGACACAGATTTTAACCTTGAGACAGGAAGGACTTATGGTCCCATAATAATTAAGACTCTCATAGACATGAAACTTACAATGTGCAGAATAGTCAGAGGCCAAGACAGTCTAGAGCAGGACTGAGAAAATAAGATAATGGTTCAAAATAGAACTGCTGGACTCAGACCATCTGGGTTTGAGTCTTGATTCTGCTACTTACTGACAGTGTAATATTGAGAAATTTAATTAATTGCTCCATACCCTCAGTTTCCTTACCTATACGATGAGAAGAATAATAGCACCTATTTCATAAAGTTGTTATGAAGATTAACTAAGGTTGTACTTTCAGAATGCTTGACACACAGTAAGTGTTCAGTGAACATTAGCTTCTAGGACTAGAGAGGGATGAAACCTGATTGAGCTCAAAAATATAGGAAACTCCCTCCAGAGACCTAGGTTGGGGAGGGGTGTGGAGATGCTGAGTTGATTGGCATCAGTTTGTCTGTGGGAACCCAGAGGTGCTCTGGACTGTGTCTGTAGGAACTGTGGAGGGCAAGAGTGAGAAGTGGAGCCTAGAAAGAAAATTACTTGAAGATCTGCACACATGACATCAGCCATCAGTCAGAACCCCTATATCTCTGCCCTTTCCACCCATATAGAGAACATGTAGCTCCAGCACTTACCTTCAGGCAAAATCTCTAATGACATTTTATAAACTGCATAGGGAACATTCAGACTTCTACTATGGTATTTGGTACCACAGAAAAAAGCCTCCTCATTCTTGTATTTGAGTGATCCATGGCCTGTTAATTGCCACCTCTCCTAAGTCCACAAGAGGTTTCCTGTCAGAATTCCCTCATGGGAGAGAGACCTAGCTAGAATACAGTCTTGCTTATATAACAACTAGCTACCAGTCCTTTTCCCTTAATTGGGATGGATAACCAAGGGTCCTCAGGCAAATTAAGGGAACCTGCAGCATGAAAGCAAAAGACTGAAGTAAGCAAATAGAACAACTGACCCCAGAGAAATTTGGAAATTTTGGAAAGAAAAGAGAATTTCATAAAAGAAATGATCTTCAGCAAAATTCAAGAGGGTAAAACAGGAATAAAATAACAAAATGCCACAGAACAGGAACAATCAGACAAAAGAAAGACTCAGGAGTGGAAATAAGTTGCTGAAATTAAAAGAAAAGCAACAGAAGGAGTGGGAAATAAAATTAAGGAAATTTCCCAGGATTTAGGGCAAAAAGACACAAAGAAACACAATGTACAAGAGAAAATTTAAGAGATGAAGATTAATCCAGCAGGTTCAGCATCTGAATAACAGGAATTTTAGCCAGCAGGAACAGAAAACATGAAGGACAATTTGTCAAAAACATATTAGAAGTTAATTTTCCAAAGCTGAAGAAGGATCTCCAGAATAGGTCTCCAGAAAAATGAACCCAGGAAACAGTGGATCCAACCCAAGCAGTTACTGCTACAGCCTCCTCACAGGTTTTCAAGTTTCCTATTTTGTCATCACCCCCGCCCCGCCCCACCCACTTCACCAATATATCTGCACAACAGCCAGAGGGAACCTTTAAAAACTCAAGTCAGATATTCTCCCACCTCGGCTCAACCCTCCTGTAGATCCCATTGTGCCTTTCATGGGGGCGGGGGGGGGGTGGCGTGCTATAAGAGTAGACCCTCATTACCTATCTGGCCTCATTTTCTGTTACTTCCCTCTTTGCCTTCCTCCACCTGTCTAGCAACACTGACTTTTATATTCTTCAAAAAATGACAAGCATGACCCAATCAAAAAATGGGCCAAAGAACTAAACAGACATTTCTCCAAAGAAGACATACAGATGGCTAACAAACACATGAAAAGATGCTCAACATCACTCATTATCAGAGAAATGCAAATCAAAACCACAATGAGGTACCATTACACGCCAGTCAGGATGGCTGCTATCCAAAAGTCTACAAGCAATAAATGCTGGAGAGGGTGTGGAGAAAAGGGAACCCTCTTACACTGTTGGTGGGAATGCAAACTAGTACAGCCACTATGGAGAACAGGGTGGAGATTCCTTAAAAACCTGGAAATAGAATTGCCATATGACCCAGCAATCCCACTTCTGGGCATACACACTGAGGAAACCAGATCTGAAAGAGACACGTGCACCCCAGTGTTCATCGCAGCACTGTTTATAATAGCCAGGACATGGAAGCAACTTAGATGCCCATCAGCAGATGAATGGATAAGGAAGCTGTGGTACATATACACCATGGGATATTATTCAGCCATTAAAAAGAATTCATTTGAATCAGTTCTAATGAGATGGATGAAACTGGAGCCCATTATACAGAGTGAAGTAAGTCAGAAAGATAAAGACCAATACAGTATACTAATGCATATATATGGAATTTAGAAAGATGGTAATGATAGCCCTATATGCAAGACAGAAAAAGAGACACAGATGTATAGAACAGACTTTTGGACTCTATGGGAGAAGGTGAGGGTGGGATGATCTGAGAGAATAGCATTGAAACATGTACATTATCAAGTGTGAAACAGATCGCCAGTCCAGGTTGGATGCATGAGACAAGTGCTCAGGGCTGGTGCACTGGGATGACCCAGAGGGATGGGATGGGGAGGGAGGTGGGAGGGGGGTTCAGGATGGGGAACACATGTAAATCCATGTCTGATTCATGTCAGTTTATGGCCAAAACCACTACAATATTGTAAAGTAATTAGCCTCCAACTAATAAAAATAAATGGAAAAAAAAAATGACAAGCAGGAGACAGTGCTAGGCACAGTCCTGCTCTAGGGCCTTTGCATTGACTGTTCTTCCTATTTGGAATGTTCTTTCCCCAGGTATCCACTTGGCTAGCTCTCTCACTTCATGCAAGTTTTTGTTCATGGGCTAACTTTTCAGTAATCTTTCCCTTACCAACCTATTTAAAATTTTGATAACCTCCCACTCTCACTGGCATCCCTGTCCTTTTTTTCCCTGATTTTTTCATCCATGGCACTAGTCAAACTTAAACTTGTTATATATTTTACTTATTTATCTGATCATTTTCTTTCTTCCTCGCTAGAATATTACTCCATGGGGACAAGGATGTCTGTCTATTTCACTGCTGTATCCTCAGATTCTAGAACAGTACCTGGCACACAGTAGATTCTTAATAAATATTTGTTGAAAGAATGAATACAATAAAGGCAAACAATTCAAAGAAAAAAGAAAGGCTATTAGACAATTCATGTGTATGTGTTTGTGTGTGTGTGTAACTGTTCAAGAAAATTATGGGCTAACTGCAAAGCTAAATGAAATGCAACATGATTATAAGCAGCTGATGGGATATGAGGGACTCCTTCTGGCCTTGATAGTAGAAACATTCTCTTTTAAGATGTCCAAATATTGTGACATTGGACTTGTAGAGAAGGAACTGTATTCCTGGCTCACCACTTAGCTTGGTTTTGAAAAATAGTCATGATAGTGTAGATGCTGTTTATTGTTTTTCAAGTTTTATAGTCAATCTGGGGACAAAGCAGGGAAGACCTGGATGTGGCTGCAGAACAGAATGTAAATGTTAATAACCTAGACAATGTAAAGAAAAGATGAGACTGACAATGTGGGTCATTGAATGGTAGAGGGAGGGTGATGATTCTAATATCCTTGTCTTAAAAAGTAGGTGGTCAAAATCATCTGTCAAAAATAAATGGAATAAAGTTTAAGTATATAGTCTTTTCAAGTTACAAAGTCAACTAGGAACAAAAGAGGAATATAAGTGTTAAACACTGCAGGGGAGTCGAGGGAAAAGTGAGGCAGTGTACATAAGCAAAGCCCTCATTGTCATACTTGGGAGTCAACAGGATATTGTCTGAATTTTACAAACCAAGAGATGAAGTATATAGGTGTTTTCTAGAGTTGTAAGGCAACCACCAGCAGAACTAAGTGCAAAAACTGTTAAAAGTTTGCTTTGAAGGGGTGGGATGGAGATGAGGAGGGTCAAGGCAGGGGACTACTCATTTTTAGCATATTCTCCTTCTGTTCTGTTTGATTTTTGCCTTGTATGTGCATTATTCTAATAAAAATAAGATCCTAAAATGTATAATGATTTTACAACAAAATAATTATATATCCTATGATACTTTATGATAATATCAGAAAGGGTATGTGGATATCCAATTAGACTTGCCCTCCGGAGAGGAAAATCATACTGTAATGTGTCTTGATATGTTTATGAAGAGGATTGGAAAGGATATTATGGGACGTAATACCCCATATAGTGGTAAAGTCTCTGGTATTTGGAATCACAATGATCTGGGTTCAAGTTCTCTTTCTGTCATTCACTAGTTGATCTGTCATGGGCAAGTTACCTCCCTTAACCTCAATTTGTCCTTTGTAAAGTGAGGCTAATGCTCATACAGTAGAAATGTAAGCCTCTGAAGAGAAAAAGCCACCTCTGTAGAGGTGCCTAATATATAGTTGGTGTTCAGTGTTTGCATGTGAGGCCTGAACCTTCCTCACAGGTGTGTGCAAAGAGAAGAGGAGGAGTGTTAGTCCAAAAGTGGGTAGCTGGTTTCCTTGTCTAAGGGAAATTTGCCTTTGGTTTAATAAAATGTATTCATTTTGGTTGTGGAAACAATAGCTCTCAGGGCTTAAAGTGATACAAATTGAATTAAATTGCCCTGTACATAAAAGGGAGAAAACAATGAGAGTTCACTAGCAGCTCAAGGGAGAGGGTACATGAACCTGCAAATGGGAAGGACAGGAGCTGCTCTCTCTGCGTGTTTGGAACAGAAAGAGCCCAACAGAGATATGGATTGGGGTCCAGGAGAAGAGTTGGTTAGGAAGCCTGTCCCAGTGATGTGAACAACTTAGGAAATGTGAAGAGCAGGAAAGTCTGATGTTCAATATTAACTTGATTGCTATGCTGTGCTGTACAACTTAGATGACTAAAGAAGTGATAGATAGCCTTGGAAGGAAATCTTTGCCACTTGCTCCCAGCTTTGAGAATTTTCCAACATTCAGAGGTACTGATTTTATATAGTTTGGGGGAAGGGAAATGTGTTAGGAGAGGACTGGTGGTGAGGATATTCTGGGCTTTCCATGTAAACTTTAGGGGTCTGAAATCTTGACTGCTCCAGTATTAGGCAGTTTCATTCCCTGACATTCTGCATTAAGCAGTCTTTAGCTTGCCTTTCCTTATCTCCTGAACAAAGCTACCTGGTGATAACTCAGCTTTTCATCTTTGTTCCAAGTTAATATGTAGGATCTATATGATTGCAGGTATTTGCCTGCTGATCTGTGAATGCTGGAAACCCATCTGGGACCCAGTGACCTAGGTGTGTTCAGAGTTTCTGAGCAGATGCTGAAGATGAAAAGATTCCAAGTGTTCACAAGGAGAGAAGGTTGTGAGAAATCTCTCTAGTCAAATGGTGAAGGTTGCAAGTGAATTTGTTTTGTTCTCTCCTGATAAAGTTTCATCCTGTCCTTTGATCCCCAGATCATAACATAAGAGTGGTTATGGTATGTGGTTATGGTATTATTCTAGGAGGGTGGTGATATTAACAGGGAACTGGGGAAGTTTAACTTTGAACATTTTGGGGAATGCCTCTCCGATGGACATGGACTGAGACTTCGGCTGAGTTCCTTGAGTCCAATAACTGCTAAGAGTCCAACTTTATATTCTTTTAAAGTTACTCCAGGATCCTAAAGGCCACAACCAGTACTTAAAATGCTGTGAAATTTAAAATGATGGAGGTATAACAGAAGGTAGATGTAACAGAGGGCATTCAATGGGGAAGAAATTGTATGAGCAAAGGCTCCTAAGTAAGAGAAGGCAGGATATGTCTGGTGATAGTGAAGTGTTTGGAATACAGGCAGCACTCAGAAAAATAGCAAGAAAAAGGCTGGAAAACTAGTCAGGGCTATATTTTGGGAGAGGCTCAGAATCAAAGTCAGACATTTCTTTAAAGAGTAGTTTATACACACTGTCAGGAATACTTCACCTGCAATTCACATTTCAACTCATTGCAATCATAGAACTGCTTATGACTCACAGATATAGAGAACAAACTAGTGGTTACCAGTGGGGAGAGGGAAGGGGATTAAGACATGCAAGCTATTAGGGAAAAAAAAGCTACAAGGGTATATTGTATAATACAGGGAACATAGTTAACACTTTGTAATAAGTGTAAAAGGAAAGTAGCCTTTCAAAATTGTATTAAAAATATAACATTAAAAATTAAAAAAAGAAACCTGTCATATGGCATATATTCCCAAACAGTGGCTTCAATAGGACATACACATATTGATCTCACCTAAAAGAAATCCAGAGTTAAGCAGTCCAAAGCTGGCGAGGTGGCCCTATGAAATTGTTAGAGGTCCCGATTCTTTTCAGTTTACTCCTCCACTATCATTAGGGTGATGACCTTTGTCCTCACAGCCTTTATTCCAGAAGACATGCTGTGTCCAGGTAAAAATCAGATGCTCTATCACTAGGGAAGGAGAGGAGAATGTATATTAAGGTAAATAATTAGCAATCTATGCCACAAGTGTCTGTACTGAAACTATCCCCTCCAAGGTCACCAGAAACCAGACCACTACCTGACTGCTACAATCCCTAACCATTTTTTCAGACTTTTTTTTGACCTCTGGGTAGCATTCAACACTACTGACCCCGCCCTCCCTTTGAAATATTCTCTTCCCTTGCTTTTGTGACATTACTTTCTCCTGCTTTTCAATCTCCTTGGCCATTACTTATCTGTCTCTCTCCTGGGCTCCTCTTCCTTTGCATATGCTGAGGTCACTGCTGGCCTCCAGGGCTCTTCCCTAGCCTCCTTCTCTTCTTAAGGTTTTCATTCTTCCCAGGTGCTCTTGCTCTTTCCCATGGATTAAAGAACTGTTCATATTATAGCTCAGGGATGGTGCACTGGGATGACCCAGAGGGATGGGATGGGGAGGGGAGTGGGAGGGGAGTTCAGGATGGGGAACACATGTAAATCCATGGCTGAATCATGTCAATGTATGGCAAAAACCACTACAATATTGTAAAGTAAATAGCCTCCAACTAATAAAAATAACTGGGAAAAAAAATAAAGAACTGTTCATATTATAGATCTGTAACCTCAGTCCAGACCTCGTCTCAGCTTCAGATATGTATATTCAACTGCCTGTGGGTCATTTCCACTTGGCTGTTGTGCAAGAACCTCAAAATCAATGCCCAGGTCCCCTTAATTAGTATTCCATGTATTAGTGAAAGGGGTTACCTTCTACACATTTGATCTCTCAAATTAGATTCCCAAGAGTTCCCTTTGACACTTCCCTCCTCCTCACTTCTTTTCCTACATCCAATTATTCATAAGGTCTTGTCATTTTTAATTTAATATCTCTGAATTCAGCCATTTCTCACTGCCTCCACTGCTACCATTCTAGGCCTAACCACAGTCACTGCTTACCTGGATGACTACTCTCCATTTTTCCAGGAAGACATCTAATTCATACTCCTAATGGGTTGGGCAACTAGAATGGCATTCTTTCTTTAAAACAAATCTATGCTGTATCCAAACCTAGAACCCTTCAATAACCTCTTGGTGTTCTCAAGACCAAGAACAAAGTCCTTACCTTGGCATTCAAGGCTTGCCGTGATTTGAAAGGGATGGGAATTTAGAGTACTGGAACTGGAAGAAAGGAAGGGCTGTGTCTAATGCGAAATAAAGCCCTGTAGCTGGGGAAGAGAACCTAGGAGACAGGAAAGTGGTGAGCTGATGTCACAAACTTGGAGCAAGCAACAATTTAGAGAAAAAATCAGGAGAATAGAAACCCACCTTGAATATCTATAAAGTGTGTGTGCATGTGTATACATATGTTGAATTGTTCACAGAACATAGGGATTCACATTTCATTTGCTTAAATGAGGAAAGGATGACTTCATAAAGCAGAAGGCATAACCATTTTAATTATTTTTGGATGTAGGAAAGGTATTGAATATTAATCCTATAACTGACCACTATGTTGAATTTTATTATGGTTCCTAATAGTTTTAATTGATGCTCTCAGGTGGTCCAGCTCTGCATTCATACTCTGTAATTAATAATAATGTTTTCTTTCCATTTTTAATGCATCTTATTCTGTTCTCCTGAATAGACTCAATTACTTATATAAATTTGTTATGTGATAAAAGTACCATTTCAAATCAGTTGGGGAAAAAATGGATGAATTTGCACATGGTGTAGGGAAGAGGTTACATTTTTTTGGGAAAATAATCCTTATACAAATGTTTGAGTGATCAAACCTTTAAATGTAAATAATAGAGCCATAAAACTGAAAAAAAAAACCAGATTATTATAAAATAGAAGTCTATAAAGCATCTGTAAGCATGAAGCAGAATCCAGTCATGATAAAGGAAAACCTGATACATTTCACTACATAATAATTGAACCTTTTTGTACAACAAAGAATATTACAAATAACATGAAAGATATTTGTAATATATGCAGCACACAAATGTGCAAGAGACATTGCTTGTGGAAATGTTATTTTGTGTATCTTTTTAGAGTAAGTTGACAAGTCTGCGTATCAAAATGGAGTCAACTCTGCTTGTAACAGTAAATAAAAAATGGAAACAATTGAAATATCTATGTACCCCTGGAATGGTCAAATACATCATGGGACATTTATACAGAAAAGATTATGGAGCAGTTAAGAAAAATGTACAGTATGGAAAGCTGTAAACAGCTTAATTCTAAAGAATATACAACTGGGAAAAAAAACCCAGGTCACAGAATAACAGATATAGTGTACCATTTGTGGGGAGAAAACTCAAATAATCAGTATATGAATAGAAACAAATCTGGAAGAATGTATATCAAAGTATTAATAGTGGCTATTTCTGGAGCATGAGCTAAGTATGTTACAAACTTCTGTATTATTTGAAATTTCACAACTACAACACATTACTTTTGCAATAAGCAAAAATAAAGATATAAAAATAAATATATTCAATGAATGAATCGCTTTGAGGCGGTGGTTTTGGTTTGGAATGGCTTCAGACCGAGCCTGGTACAGTGGCATAAACACGGCCTTTGGCGTCAGACAGCCCTGAGCTGGGCCCCATTGCCCCACCCCCCGAGGAAGGAGAAGGGGGGTGGCAGGGGGCTGCGGAAAGGGGCTGGGCTGGGCTGTCTGCAGCTCTAGTCTAGGACGCTGACTTCCAGAGAGACTGAGAGTCGGCAGACAAATTCCGGACTCGCTGGAGGACAAGGTGAGGGACGTTGAGATTGGTTTCCAGACAGTGGTTCCAGTCCTCTCGAACATAGAGCCAGGCAGGTGGGCAATTTTTACTGCACCACTGCAGCTAGGGGAGAGGTTACTCGGAGCGGGATGTAGGCAGCGAAGACGACCAAGAGAGTAGTAGGTTTATGGACTGGAGAGCACAGAGCAGTTGAGGAAGGGAGGGGAGAAAAACTGGGAACTGGGCGTGTTGAATGGTGAATGGGGAATATGAGGGGGAAGGGGAATACTGAGGGGAACTGGAAATTCAGAGAAGAAAATAGGGGAGTGTAGAGAATGGTTAAGGAATACTAGGGGAGGGAGTGCAATAGTAACATGAAGGAGGATGATGTGAGGAATGGAAATAAGGAGTCCTGTGGGGTAAATAGGAAAGTCAATGGAGAACTAGGGAGCGGGGATCAAGGCAGAGGGAATACGGGCTGGTACGAAGTGGGGGATAAGGAATGAGGAGTAGGGAGCGGGGGAAGGGCAGACGGAGGCCCCCCTAGGGAGGCGGAAAGGGGCGGGGCCACTTCCGGCCTGGAGCGGGGAGGGAAGTCTCTGAGTTTATGAGGGGCTCAGAGGGCGTGGACGCACTCAGGAATTGTAGAAGGACGAGGTGAGCAGCCCTGGATCTGAGCCCGGGAGGGGTCTGCCTCACCCTCTGGGATCTGCAGAAATCCTGCTGTAAAGGACCGGATCGTACCGGATCTATCCAGTCAGGAAGGGAGGGGACTGGACCTTGTTTGGCTGGGCCTAAAGATGGAATCACTAGCTCAGTACTGATTTGAGGAGGGGATGTATTAGGGACGGGGAAGAATCAAGATGCACTTGGGCCCTGTTTGGAGGGGGGGGGGCGTATTATGAAAAAGGGCGGGACCAGGCGGTGTTCTGGACTTGGGGTTATTCAGTAGGGGAGGGGTCAGGACTACCGGACACTGCGACAATTTGAGAGTGAGGTTTGTTGGGGAGGGGGCGGGACCGAATGATACTATGAACTTGGAGAGGGGCGTGTTGGAAAAAGGTGTTGGACTGAGTCCTCGACTATTACGCATGCGCACTATGGATCGCTAGAAAGGGGCGTGTAGAGAAGGGCCAGCTTGGAGAGACACCAGCTGCTGAGTGCGCATGTGCAGGGTGGACATCAAAGAAAGGGCCTCTGCTGGGAAAGCGGGTGGGGCTGAGATGGGCCCTGCAACGGATGCGCATGCGCATTGTCGACTTGCGGCTAGGGGGGGTGCGCTGGGAAAGGGGGCGGGGTCCTCAGGGCTGCCGCGCTGGCACATCTTCCTGGAGAAGGGGAGGGTGCGGCTGCAGAGAATTGAGACCTAGACGTTCTGGAATACTGAATTTGAGAACGAAGTCTTTGGGTGGGGGGGGTGGGCTTTGGGAGGGTTTGGGATTGGGTGGGGATCAGCCTCCAGGCAGAGCGGGAGAGAAGACGTTCAGTGGGTTTGCCTCTTGACCCAGGCTTTCTCCCCTTCAGGCTCAGCTCTTGCCAGGCCGACTTGAGACATGTCTGACACAAGCGAGAGTGGTACGGGTCCAACCCGCTTCCAGGTAAGCCCTTCTTCTGCCCTCTCCCTAGCTGCTTTTGCTCTCCAACTCTTGTTGCTGCCCCCAATCCCTTGGCACCTCCCCTCCCATCCTAATCTTTCTCCACCTACCTCCTTGCTTGGGTGCTGCCCCCCTCCCCCAAGTAGAGGGAGGGAGGAGGGAAGGAAGGAGGGAGGAAGCAAGTCTAGAGGGAGATTGGGCCCGCCCCTCTTCTGCTCAGGAGAGGCCTTGCTGGGCAGAGGTGGTCAGAGCACACTGCAAATTGGAGTTAGTATAGGTCAGAGAAGTGAAGCCCTGGAATTTTGGAGCTATTTGCTTAACTGGGGGTGGGGAGAAAGTCTGTGAGCTTCCCTGCTTCATCTTGCAGGCTGAAGCTTCAGAAGAGGACCCTGGCTTGAAGATGCAGGCCGTACTGACAGTGACCCAGAACTTGGAGGCCTCAGAGACACCGAAGGCCTCAAAGACACCAGAGGTCTCAAAGGGCACAAAGACCTCAAATACTGTAGGAGTCTCAAAGGCCACTGAGGCTCAGGAGGTATCTGCCACTCAGGCTTCACCTACCACTAAGCTGACCGATACCCAGTTTCTAGCAGCCAAAAAGAAGAGTCCTGCAGCTGACACCAAAATGCAGCATACTGATCCTCAGGCTGTGACAGTGCCTGCTACTGAGACCAAAAAGGTCAGCTATGTGGCTGATACAAAGGTCAATACAAAGACCCTGGAGACTGAGTCTACTGCCTCTCAGGCTCTGGCAGATGAACCTGAGCCTGAGGGTGCAGTTCGTCAGGCTCAGGAGAATCAGGATACCCGGCCCAAGATCAAGGCCAAGAAAGCCCGAAAGGTAAGATCTTTGCTTTTCTACTTCTCTCAGTTGGTTCATGGTTCTGTAAACCTTTAGAAGGTTGGTTCCCTCTCCTCATAATAGCTGTAGGGGGACACAAAGAGGAATCTGTTATAATTCCTGTCTTCAGAAAGCTCATAGACTGGACATGAGATAGGAATACGAATAGCCAAAATCTAAACAAAATGCAGTTTATGTTTACGTAGTAGCTTACCATATGTCAAGGGCTTGAGCTAGGCATATTCACACAGGTTATCTCATTAAATCCTGAAAGTAATCTAGTTTTGTAGAGAAGGAAGTTGAGTCCCAGAGAGGTGGAGTGACTTGTCCAGGGTGATATAAACAGAATCAGTGGTGGACACAGGAAGAGGAGAAGCCTCAGACTTTACACTTGGGTTGCTCCTGGCCTGGTGGGAAGATGAAACTCCTACTTGGAAACCAGTGAAAGATGAATACAAGACTCAACATGGCCAATATCTAGTGAGTCAGGTTGTTACTACAAGGGTGGGATTAGAGGGGACTTCTGGAAAAGAGAAGATGAAGGAAAAAGGACCATCTGCTTCATCTGGCAATATTGTGTTTGTTCTCTGTTGATGCAGGTGAAGCATCTGAATGGGGAAGAGGACGGCAGCAATGATCAGAGTCAGGCTTCTGGAACCACAGGTGGCCGAAGGATCTCAAAGGCCCTAATGGCTTCAATGGCCCGCAGGGCTTCAAGGGGCCCCATAGCATTTTGGGCCCGCAGGGCATCAAGGACTCGGTTGGCTGCTTGGGCCCGGAGAGCTTTGCTTTCTCTGAGATCACCCAAGGCCCGTAGGGGCAAGGCTCGCCGCAGAGCTGCCAAGCTCCAGTCATCCCAAGAGCCTGAAGCACCACCACCCCGGGATGTGGCCCTTTTGCAAGGGAGGGTAAGAACCCTGTCCTCTCCACTCTGCATTATTCTCTGCTTTGCCTGCCTTCTTCTCTGCCATTGTGTCAAGTTTTTTGCAAACATATTTTGATCTTTCCATCTTTTCCACTTCTCCCAGGCAAACGATTTGGTGAAGTACCTGTTGGTTAAAGACCAGACGAAGATTCCCATCAAACGCTCAGGTAGAGTCCTACTAACCCCTTCCTCCGTCTAGCTCTGCCCTCCATTGCCCTCTCCCCCACATGCTGAGGGCATTTCTTGCTCTCCTGTTTCCATTTATGCCCTCTCAAAGTTCTAATTTGGCAGTAGTAGCATCTTTGTTCACTAGCTCAGAACCTGTTTGTGCCACCCACAGCAGGGTTGGTAAAGGGTCTATAGTTTGGGTATGGGGGCCACTTGGCTTCACTTCAGCCCAGGTGCTCGCAACACTCTCCCCTTGCAGACATGCTGAAGGACATCATCAAAGAATACACTGATGTGTACCCTGAAATCATTGAACGAGCAGGCTATTCCTTGGAGAAGGTGAAGGGGCAGACCTGGGGGATGGGTGCAATGGGGAAGCCTTGAATCAAACAAAGGTGTACATGTTTCTTCTGGGGGGCACCACAGAGACTAATCCAGCCCCGTCACTGTGCAGATGGGAAGACAGTGGCCTAGCAAGGGGCATAGACTAGCTTGAGGTCACACAGCAAGTCCAAGGTAAAATCACAGCTAGGACCCAAGCTACCCAGCTTAGTCTGGGCTTCTGTCCACTGCTGGACAGTCCTGTAATGTACTTCAGATACTCACTTCTCGACTTCTTTCCCCACTCTCTGGCTCCCTGGATTCCACTAATCACAAAGATGACAATAACAATAATGCATTTGTTGCCTGTTTGCTGTGTGCTGGCCACTCAACTAAGTGCTTTATGTGCATTATCTCACTGATTTCACATGCATACACACACACACACAAATACAAACATACACACAGAGAGAGACAGACTCCTGAGTACATGGGGAGCTATGGGATGCCAAGGAAGATGAATTCTGTGGTCTCACAAACTGTTCTCCCCATTCACAGGTTTTTGGGATCCAATTAAAGGAGATTGATAAGAATGACCACTTGTACATTCTTCTCAGCACCTTAGAGCCCACTGATGCAGGCATACTGGGAACGTAAGCTGGGATAGGGCTGGGATGGGAGGGAGGCATCTGCTTTCGTTCATGGTACTAGTTCATCCCTGTCTTCTCCCTATACCCCCTTGAGAAATAAGAAGGACAGAGCCCTTTTCTATCACTCACACGTAGTTGGAGCCCTGCACACAGGAGTGGTATCTGATTGTGATTGTTTGTAGGGTGTATAAGCTTCGGGTAGTGCACTCTTAGTGTAAGATTTTCTGATTTTCCAGAAACTTCCCAAGAAAGCAGACTTGTCATTCCTTGTCTCTTCATATTGGCCTTGGTAGAATAGTTCTCACAGGAGAGCTTCCTGGATCATGATGATTGATGGGCAGGGGCATCAGTGGGGCTATGCCTAGAATTTTCTTGGAACTGATGGGTCTGGGGGAGCAAGAAGGGACTCACAATTGACTGGATGCCCAGATCATACCATTCTTCTATTCTCTCAGCAACACAGGAAGAGGAGGATGTGTCTTTCCCGTTTTATGAATAGGAGACTAGGTTCAATATTTTAAATGCCTTACCCAGGATCACATAGAGCTTGAAGCATAGACTGGGCAGAATTCTCCCATATCTAAAGAATCTGGGAGAAGCTAGCCTAGTGAGCTGGCTGATGTGTTTTTTTTTTGCAGATGGCTGCTGGATGTAAACTTTCTTTCTGTCCCATTATTCTCCTAGGACCAAGGACTCACCAAAGCTCGGTCTCCTCATGGTACTTCTTAGCATCATCTTCATGAATGGAAATCGGTCCAGTGAGGGTGAGTGGCTGGGTTGGCAGCTGGATGGGCGGTCATGGTCAGAATTGCACATGTTCATTTTCTATCCCTGTTTCCTTTTTCCTCCCCTTGCAGCTGTCATCTGGGAGGTGCTGCGCAAGTTGGGGCTGCGCCCTGGGTATGATTGGGCTCTGTCGGCACTTGCTGTCCATGTTGTCCTTTGGCAAGAGAGGATGGTCCCAGGATTGCATCAACCTGGTGGTCTGGTGGGGTGGGGTGGGGGTGCTGGATTGGGTCCAGGGTTCTGACCTAGGTGGATGGGGAAATGGTCCTGAACTCTGCTCTATGTCACTGACTCTTGGGTTTCTATGGAGCTTCCATCTTATGCTGGAAGCTTCTTTTCCATGTGGGAAATGTCTCTGTCCATATGTGGGAAGTGCTGTAGCCCCAGTTATATTTATCTATGTTTGTAGTTATATATGTATATATTTATTTTATCATTCTCTACTGTCAGGATACATCATTCACTTTTTGGAGATGTGAAGAAGCTCATTACTGATGAGTTTGTGAAGCAGAAGTAAGTCTGTATGGTGTTGCTGTGTTCTGTGCATTTTGCCTGTCTTCAAAATGGGTGATAAAACTATGGTGCATGTGCCTGTGCTTGTGCATGTTATATAAGTGCATATGCAAGTGGCAGCTTATTCCTGAGGTAGTGGCAGAGAATATGAGTACACGTTTACTGATCTACTTGTACTTTCATACATGCCTTTGGAGCAGTTCTTCAGGGGAAAGATTGTCATCACCAGTATTGTATGTGTGAGGAAACTGAAACTGAGAGAGGTGAAGTAATTTGCTCAGGGTTATACAGGCAGCAGATAGAAGAGTTGTATTTAAATCCTGACTTCAATACCTTGGTTCTTTTTACTATGCTAGCTAGGGCTTCATAGAAATTAATTTCCATAAAGAAATGCCATAGAATGGTAGCTTTAGGCAGCCAGGTACTGTCCTGGAGCCTTGACTTGAACATCTCATTTCATTTTCATAACTACCCTGCAGAATAGCTGTGGTCATCCCAACCCCAGTATCAGTTGAGGAGCCTGGGGCTCAGAGAGTAGAAGTCCAAACATGGCCCTGACTGGTAAAGGATTATTTGGATCTGAAGCCCAGTCCTCCTGACTTTTATGGCCAGGGACCACCCTGTTCTTGGTACTTGGAGAACATGTGTGCACTCATGCAGGTGCACCAGCACACATGCCTGTATTCTCGCACACAAATGGTCGAGAGTATGCATTGAATCTGCTGCTCTTGGTTGACTGTTTTGTCCCATACAGTCATTTCCTAGGATGGACTGCATCAGGGTTTAGTCAGGCCATGGATGAGCCCGTTGGTGGGGTGTGCTCAGAGCAGGGGGCCTAAAGAATTGGCTTCTCTATTTGCAATACATCCAACAGGAATCTGGGTTGTTGTGACAGGGGCACAAAACTTGTGGCCTTCTTATGAACAAATACTCTATGCAGGCCCCTTGTACCTCCACATGGCTGCTGGGTAGGTCAGTGAGATAGGGCTGAAGATTGGAAGAAAAGCTGCAGTAGTCAGTGGGGGAGTTTGCCACCTAAATGCATGAATGGGCTGTTAGTGGTCTTATAGACATAAAGGCTTTGAACCTCTCTTTTCAAGGTACCTGGACTATGTCAGAGTCCCTAATAGCAATCCCCCTGAATATGAGTTCTTCTGGGGCCTGCGCTCTTATTATGAAACCAGCAAAATGAAAGTCCTCAAGTTTGCCTGCAAGGTAATTGGAGAACTGCCCAAGCTTGGCATACCAAGAGCATGGGGTGCCACTGTTTGGGGTAGGCTGTGTGCAGAGCAGCCTGCAGCTCATGCATGAACATTCTGAAGCCTGTATTAATGTGCAGACACTTTATTTGAATCATTTAATACTTACAACTGACATGTCATTGCCTTACTGCAAGTGAGAAAACTCGGGCTCAGAGGTTGTTAGGTGTCATGTCCAAGGTCACATATAAGTGTCAAAGCAGAGCTGGAATATTAGGTGCATAACTACTAGTAGTATTTATGGTATTATAATTTGCATAGAGTAGGCACTTGGTGCTCAGATTTGGATCCTTCAGATGGTTGTTCTTCCTGTCGTAGGTACAAAAGAAGGACCCTAAGGAATGGGCAGCTCAGTACCGAGAGGCAATGGAAGCAGATATGAAGGCTGCAGCTGAGGCTGCAGCTGAAGCCAAGGCAAGGGCTGAGATTAGAGCGCAGATGGGCATTGGGCTCGGCTCTGAGAATGCTGCTGGGCCCTGCAACTGGGATGAAGCTGATATTGGCCCCTGGGCCAAAGCCCGTATCCAGGCGGGAGCTGAAGCTAAAGCCAAAGCCCAGGAGAGTGGTGGTGCCAGCTCTGGTGCCAGTGCTGGTGGCAACTTTGGTGCCAGCACCAGCCTGACAGCCACTCTCACGTTTGGGCTCTTCTCAGGCCTTGGTGGAGCTGGTGCCAGCACCAGTGGTGGTTCTGGTGCCTGTGGTTTCTCCTACAAGTGAGATTTCAGGTATCTACTTATATTTGGGGGAAGCCAGGGCTCATGGGGGTGGGATAAAGAGCTGGGTGGTTATAGGAAGGCCAGGGTTGGAGGATCACATGGAGAGTGTGAAAAATACTACTTTTGGCATTTTATTCCTTCCTATTGGTGGATATAATTGACTTTTTTATTTTCTTTTACTTGTGTTTTCAGATATTCCTAATCCCAGCAGTCTTTCTCTTCGAGCCAGGGTGCATCCTCAGAAACCTCTTCAACACAGCTCTCTAGG